>NC_139725.1:48974306-50174306 GCF_964211835.1 Anser anser | reverse complement strand
GTACCGCATGTCTCGCTGCAGTGGCAGGAGAAAGGAAGGTCTCGTCCCGTTTCCAGGACTTCTGGCACTGTTAGCGGGGTCAATGTGCAGCCTCGTGCATGAAGGCTGTGGAGGTGAGGCACCAGGGGACCTTGAGAAGGGTCCCCAGGCAGCACTGGAATTTCACCCAGGTCATTCAAGAAAGGCTGAATCCACATGAGTCACGTCTTACACTAAGCAAATTATAAGCATTGCTCGTGTTAGTGGTATTTTGGTCACTGTGTGCTTCCCTGCTTGTCAGCATTCAGCATGCTCTTAGGATATGAAGCACTTAAAGGGTTAATTTTGTGGTGGAATGGTTGAAAAGAGTAAACTGGAAGCTCTTCTGCCCAGTAGCTGAGCCACTATATAACTTACAGGTTTGTTATGCTGGTGTTCTGGCATCTCCTTCCAGCACCTTCTTTCCAAATAAAAAATTAGTCACAGGTATTTCCATTAAAGATGATGAGACTTTTTTCTATTGACTTCAGGGGAAGCAGAGCTATTCTCATGCCAATGTTTCTGAGAAATATCCTTTTCTTTTTTTTTTTTTGTCTGGTCAGATATGGGGTTACAGGTCTGGGCCACATTTTCTATGGCTAGGCCAACAGAAATCTTTACTTTCTCTTTGAATTCCAGTCAAAACAGTTTATTAAACACAGGAACCTGCCCTGGGAGATTTGCAGCCTCAGCTTTGAAACACTGAGCTTGTTCAAGAGACTTCCAAAGTGAAACAGGATAAAAATTTGATCTGGAAGCAGTATAAGACTTAACAAGCTCTCTTTTTTTTTTTTTTTTAACCTCCTCATTGCTAGAGCTGACAGAAACAGGGGAAGGCTGTGAAAGGGTCCCTGGCTCTCAGAAGAATGTGCACCCCAGGTGTTTCAAATAACATTCTCCTCTTGGGGGCTGATATATTGCAACATAGCAAAAAAGAAGTACAAGCAATTTTTCTCCCTTTCCAGCTTTTTTGGCTTCTACCTTTTTGACTTGGATGGTCACAGACAGGGGTTAGGTGTCCACATTCCTTCCCCATCACGTTCACTGCTCAGCCTTACCAAGAATCTTTTCTGGAGATCTTTTCAAGATCTCCAGGTCTTGTCCCTTGTGAAACAAAACCTTTCCTGGCACAAGTGCCCGACATGGTGGTGTCTCAAGGACACCTGTCAGTGACCACTTTGCCCACTCCAGTGTCCTCCACATGGTGCAGAAGCAGCTGTAGCCACTTCTGGCAGCAGGCAGAGAAATACTTCAATGATAATTATGTTTTAATATCTTCTGTGGGCTTGATTCCTGATGGATGGATGGGTATTTTTACCCCTGGAGTTGCTGAATGCCTTATGGCTTGTATGTATAAATGTACTGTGCTTTCAACTGCATGTGTAAATTCATTCCAAAGCAGGTTGGGAATGATTTACAGCCACAATTAATGCTGGAATAAAAGACCACATTCAGGAAAAAGCAATGAACAACCAGCCGAAGAGCACTGCTTGAACTGTTTGTCTTCTAATGCTACTTCTCTATGAATACTGAATGTTTAGCCATAATAATGACTTTTTGTTCGTGGCACTTGCTCTCGTAACTGCTGGCAAGGTTAAAGCAGAGCAAGGGCCCATGGTCTTGCATTATACATTCGTAAGCCGAGTTCTTTCCAATTTCCCTTCGCTCCACCTTGCTGTTTCCTGATTTACAATGATTTTTAAAACATGCCTCAAGCACAGATCCTTCTGGGCATTGTGGAGCGAACTGTAACGGGTGGACTCTTATTTTTGCTTTTTATTCTGTTAATATAGATGCACAATATGAGGAGATGATGCGGGTGGGGAGGCATCTTAAGAGGGCTGAATGGAGGAAATCGAGCAAGCAATCAGACTGCAGAGACAGAGAACTACGTGTTAGGAAGGGTGTAAGTGTAAGGCAAGATGAGTATGACCTAGAGATGGAAAGAAGGGAGGAGTCCAGTGGAGGAGGTAATATTTTTTTAAAAAAAATCTTTATTTTTGAAACAAAGGCTAAAAAGAAGAAGCACAAAAACAGGGGGAAATGGAAAGATGCTCTTTCCTAGCGTAAGTCAGAATTGTTCTTCAAGGCCTCCTCTGTGCAGCAGTCATTGCTTTACCTTTCCTCACTTCCCAGCGACTGCCAAGACTCCCGACATTCCACACCTACAGGTCCCCAGCCCTTCATTCATGGAGTGAAACTCCTTCCTTCAAAGCATTACCTTAGCACAGATGGGTTTTAGATCATTATCATTTATATTGCTAGCATACCTAAAACCCACATCCAAGCCTGCAATCGTACTGACCTGACCTCCGCTCAACCTCACGAAGAACAGCCTAGATGAGTTTTCAAGCAAAATAAAGGAACCAGATGTGTACATATGGGGAGAGCAGAGGGAAATGAAGATGCAAGGAAGTGAAATGAGGTGCCCAGATCTTGTGGCAGAACCATGGCTGTGCCAGGGATAAAGTCCAGAGCTGTGCCTTAGCCACTAGGCCAGGCTGTCTTTCAATAGTAACCTTTCTGCAGTGAGCTATTAGAAACAGGAGGAAGAAAAGGAGGGAAGTGCAGCACAGCGACTGTGTCCTGGAAGGGACTGTACAAAGGAGAAAACAAATGGAATCTGCTCCTGCCATTGTCTTTTTTAACCCCAGTTGGCTCAGCTCTGTGTCCTGCCCTTTTCTTCTTGATCTGAGACAATCTCTTGCTGTTTCAGAGGGCCAGTTCCCAGAGGTTTTTATGTGGTCCCTGTTAGACAGCACTGCCATCACGTCCAAATTAACCGGGAACAAAGCGATTGCATGAGAATAGGTTCTGCAGGAAGTTCAGCCTCTTGATAGGACATAGAACTGGTGACATCTGATTAAATTAAGGGTCATGATATGTTGCCTTTATTCCTAAAACAGTTTTCTTGACAGCTTTTGTAAGGGGAAATATAAATTTGGACCTCGTGCTGCCATTGTAACAAGAGAGTTGCCTCTCAAGAAGGAGCTGTAGTTGGTAGCGAGGGCTTGGGCTGGAGGATTTTGGACTTGGTTCCTGACTGCCGTAGACAAACATGCTATGTATTTTGGGACTCTGGCTCATGATGTTTAAACTGAAAAAAAATCTTTTTCAGGGTTGTACAAGAATCATTTCAGGAGTGGATGACAGCTGCTGAGGTAGATTTCTGACTGCTATCATTTAAAAAATAATATTCAAGAGAAAAAAAGGCCCAGTTTAATTATCCGGCAACAGTGAAACTCGAAACAAGGTATGGGGAACTTACTTCCCTAGTGCATCAAATTGGTTCGATATCATGGGGCATTTTTGTCTGTTTCTGAATAGACCAGAGGAGAGAAGAAGTGCCAGAACTTCACCAGTATTTCCCGTTCACTTCAAGAATACCTGTGCTACAAAAGCTTTTGGTTGTTATTTGATCCTGTTGTTTTTCAGTCACCATCTACTTATTCTGTGATCATTTCAAGTTCTAGCAAAATTCTTGATGGTTGTCCCTTGATCATCTCAAGTAATGACGAGAAAAGCCAGGTAAAATAAAGATGTGGAGAATACAAACTGTGTGCTCTAAGACAGGACCATATGCCAGGGGACTGATGGATATGATATGTGCTCTGTAGGAACATCTATGATATTAACGTTGTAGAGTATAGATGTACTTAACATAGCCCTGTCCCACTGGATAAACCCACATCATTCGGCTCCAGACAAGCACAGTTATAATTCTTTTGGGTCCAGAGCCTCAGTGCTTCTGATCTGATGGCTTGATCTATTCACAAGCCCACCAGTCTGCCTAAAGGTAATTCTGAGTAGGCCATAAAATATTCATGGATGAAAAGGTACATCTGAAACCACTCAGAGCTCCTTCCTCCCTCAGGAAACCATTGCACCAGCACAGAGGAGGGGTTGGGGCTGAGGAAAGGTAAGGCTCAGCCTGTCCCTACAGCAGTGTCCATCAGCAGGGTCATTCCTACGTTCCTTGACCCCTTGACCTCACCACCACCAAGCGTATCCTACCCCAGCAGAATTTGCAAAGGAGAACGAGGGTACAAACACTGCTTTTCACTGAAGGAAATGTGTTTGTGGTGGAGGGATTGGCTTGATAGAGAAGGTTGCTGTACGTGTTTGTAGCTGGGTAAACTGAGCCTTCTGTGGCTTGGATTATTCCTTCTGTCATTCCTTGCTAAGTGCGGTGTAGGAGGAGCACAGTCTGGTGGTTAAAGCACAGGCAAGTGCTTCGTTTATTTGTGAAACTTCTACTACTCACACAGAAATGGATAAAGCTGAACCAAGAAATATAACATGCAAGCCAAGAAAGCTGGCATGTTATTAAGAAAACTGGCATCTCTATGTGGAGTGAAAAAAGCAGGCTCCTGGGTATGGCAAAATGTAACAGTAAATGCAAGTCTTATCGGTCTGCACGTCAGTGCCTTTCAGGCGTCGCTGGCTGGCTGTATTAGTGTGCAATGATGTGAGAAGGGAAAATAAAATAAGCATGGCTGTGGTATAGTCCCAACTGAACTGCAGTCAGACTGGTTAAATAGCTGCATAGTCAACTGGAGACCAAAACTCCTCTCAGCCCTGTGGTTACGGCCCCCATTGACTTTGCAGATCTTAGGATCTTGGAGCAGAAGTTCTTGCAGCGAATTCATTAGGTTTAGTTTAATCTGTCAGAGCCTAAGGCACTGAACCCCCTCAGAGCAAGCTGAATCGGCTTATGGTCAGGGAGTCTGGTACCATGCTTCCTTCTGCCTGATTCCTGATACCATGATAAGGGTTTCTTAGACATTGCGGGAGAAGAGCAGAGAACTGGTCACCTTAAAAACTGTGGCAGACAGAACCGTTTTCATTTGCTTCCAACTTCAGCTTGAACTCAGCTGTTTCTGTCTGTGGATGTCTTCACCTGCTTATTATTAGCGGATGATTGAAAGCTTACTGGTTTTTCTGTAGTGAGACTGGGAGGGAAGCACAGTGATATATGGAGGGGGACAGCAGAACAAGAAAGGGTCACACTGCAAAACGTACCTGGGCACAAGGATAGCGTCCATGGCGTGTCGGATGGCCAGGCAGCAATCCAGGCTCAGGAAGGTTGACATTCCTGTAGACTGTCCTCTCTCTGTCGTGATGTGCTTCAGCTTTCTCTTTTCCTTGGGGCTGGGTGATATCTTCGGTATCCAAGGTGGCAAGAACCCAGGAATCCCATCTCCCTTGTGCTTTGAAGACTGCAGGGGAAAAGAGCATCCAAGAGAAAGAGGTTTAGCCTATTCGCTGGGTTGTGGTTGGTTTAATGGCCTCAGTAAAGCTGGGTGTCTCTGAATTGGGGGTTATTGGTCACTGGCTCTGAGCCAGACAATACATAGCCTTCAGCTGTCGGCAAGAGCCAGTTGGCAGGCGGCTCTGTGTGACTCATTTCAGAGGAGCAGTACTCGTGCCCAGCCTGCCATATCCCCAGGCATGTGCTGGCCAGGGCAGAGCTCTGACCCCTGCTGTTAATCTCTGAATGATTCTTTAGACTAACTGCTAAAAACGGTTTGATACGTGGGGCTTTGTGGCTGCTTTGCCTTTATTATGTCTTACTTCCAGGGATTTCAGCAGTGCCAGATCAGTTAAAGCCACCATGTACCGATTAGCTCTGTCTGCTCTGGAGCAGATTGAGCGAGAGCTTTCCTTTGTGGATAGCTGTCACGCGAGGCAGACCCGCCAACCAGACAGTTACAGGGCTTAAGGAAAATCAAGTCACTTGATGGTGCTGGAAGACTGACAGACTTCACAAGTACCCTTCCTCAAGCCACTGGCCTTGTGGCTTGCTCCCCTCTCGTTTCCTTGCAGAGTCTGTTTTGGCTGTGGGTGACGGCCCATGCCTAGCGGTCTGCTGGGAGCCTCGGGGACGCTGCTTGCAGGAATGCCTCCTTCTCTCCCTCCCTTCGGCATGGCACGTAGAGCTCGCTGTGTCCTTCCACAACAGTGTCTTTCTTTAACTTGAAGGCTTATTTATTTTCGGTCCTGTTAATGACACCAGCACTCTGCTCAGGCCCATGTTAATCGTTGCACGCGTTAGCAGCATCCACAGTGCCTAGAGATGGCAGCGTTCTCAATGGCTTACAAATCACCATTTTTCTTGGCCTCTCCCTTATATTTCTTGGGTCAGCTTTGTTTCTTTTCACTTGGTTCCAGCCTGAAACTGGCCGTGGTTTTATGTCACAATCAAGACGTAAAGCCAAAATATATAGCAAATATGTATTGGCTCCCTTACCTGTAGAAATCAGCCAGATGGGTGGTATGCTTTGCCAGACTCTATAGACGGAGGTAACGTGCTGGCATTGCTCTTTTGTCTTGTCCCCAGGACACTGGATGAATGGCAGAGCTGCCACGCAGAAATGTGAGAGCTGCCCGATGTTGTGTGCAGTTTAACGTGTTCTGACCCCTCCGTCTGCCAGTTGACTGGCTTCCCGTTTTAGTACTTCAGTGACATGAGAGAATTTCTCAAAGGGGAGAGCTACCGGGAGGTGAATGGGAGTTACACCTCGCCAGCCTGGCTCAGGGGAGAAGTTTCGGAGTTCTGCCTCGTGCCTGGGGTGTGCTGGCCTCTGGGGACGATGAGAAGGGTTGAGTTCCTCTTCAGTTTTGATACCAGCAAAACCCCCTCTGTTCATCTCGGACATAATTTACTGTTGCAGGTGCCCTGTGGTAGAAGGCTGTGCTGCAGTGTAAGGAGAAAGATGGTCTGGTTGGTGGGTGGAGGTACAGATCACGGGACAGCTGAAATGAAGAGCTGGGTTCTCAAGGCTTGGGTAGGCCCCTTGATCTCACTGACCTCCATCCTTGATGGAAGTTTGATATGTAAATGCCCTTTATTCTAGCCTACAGTCCTTTGCCACAGGCTGCTGGTACAACGTCTGACCTTGTTGCTCACTATGTTTTTCAACATTGACCATTTATCTGACGTGGGTCCAGATTTTCAGGCAGGAGCATTCAGCACTTTCTGAAACGTAGGGTGTGTATGGAGTCTTCATCTGGGCACCTGGCAGTGTATGTATACAAAAACACGATTCCTTCTGGAAATTTTCCTTAGCTGTGCTATTGCCCATCTCTATATTGATAACATGCCACTACAGGGAGAATAAATCCACTCGTGTTCACGAGGCATTCAGGTACTGAAAATGCAAGAAGTACTTCAGCTAAACAGAGAGCCTAGGAGGAGGGGGAGAGGAGCTCGTCATAAACTTGCCAGGTCCAAGTGAATGTAAGTGAATCCATGCTCTGCTGTCTGAGCTGACACTGTTTTTTTTGTTCTTTTTTTTTTTCCCCCACAAAAAATAATCATAAGGCTATTTTTCCCTAATATTTTGAGCTCTCATTTTTTAACGTTTTGTTTTGTGAAGTTCTTGTTTTCAAGCCAGCCTGAGCAAGTGAATCATCAGCTGTTGAGCCAGTAAATGGCTTGTTGGATCAAAGGCTGTTTTTGTGGTACAACCCCAACACACCCGTAGGTGACACAGAATGGGAAGACTGAACACCCAGTAATACACAGAAGTCCACAAAAGCTATGGTTGTGCTCAGGAAATTAAGGGACTGGAAACCCAGCAGTAGGTGAAAAAATAATCAGACGCTGGGCTGTCTGGTGGGAGGCAGTAATATCGAGAGCGGTGTAGCACTGGGCAGTTTCCCAGTGTTATAAGGCTTCTCGTCTCAAAACACAGAGGGAATAGTCCTTTGATATGGTTCTAAGAATGGATCCAAACTATTGACATAAAGCTTAAATACTACCAGATAAATATAGATAAGTTTATGGAAATATCAGTACAGAGCAGCAGTAAATTGGGGAGCATTACTGAGACTGACTGTGATTAAAGCAGTTAAGTATAGTGTAAAGCTGAGGGTAGGATGGCAGCAATAGGAACTGCAAGTGTCAGAGAAGCAAAAGTTGTTTGTGGTGGGTAGTACAAAAGAATGCTTATCCCTGAGCATGGCGTAATTTGCTGAAATTAGGGGAAATTGCTTTTAGACTGAACATAGTAAAATCCCTTAGGATGCAGAGATGGGTCAGTTTATACAGGAACACACGAGGTATGTTACGGGGTGGGATGGTACTAAATGTATCAGCAGGAACATTTAAATACTGCCTGAAAAAATTGTTAAAGAGAAAGTTCTCTTGCACCAGTGAGGGTGGGACACATGTTAACGGGTATCTTTAAGTTGCTGTATTTTTTAGTCCTTTGATGCATTTCCAGCTTTCAGTGTGCATGGAGGTACAGAAGAAAGCTGCCTGCTTTATCAAGCCCTGTGAGGTTTGTTAGCATGGGTAAGGACCTCCACCCGTTACATGAGTTACTGTCACCATGGTGGAGGAATGCAAAGCTGAGATAGCTCGGAGGAGCAGCCTGAGGTCTCCTTTCAGAAGGAGGAATCTTGGAGCAGCGCAAAGTGGGATTGCCAGACTGCCACTCCTTACTGCTGGAGCAGGAACGGGGCCAGGGAGGGGAGGTGTGGTCCCAGAGCTGTGGAGCGCTGCTGGTTTCCTGCTATTGCAGCCCCTTTGGGGAATCCCAAACCAGGCATAGGCCGGGGCGGCCTTGGATCTCTCGTTAGTTTCAGAGGCAGAATTCAGCAATATATACACCACTGGTTGCCAGTGAATCACTAAGCATTGCATCTGAGCTTTAATCCAGAAGCAGACTGGAATTATTTTAATCAAAAGCAGGGCCGACTCTGTGATGGAGCAGCCCATATTGACAGCTATCGGTGGGTTTCATGCAGCCTTCCCAACAGACGGCAGTGTGCCAGCTTTAGGAAGGAGGTGTTCTCCCCTGTTAAAGCAGTCCTATTTGAAGGTGTGGTTTTGCAAATCTGTTCTATGTTATTTAGCTAGTAAATGGCATTTTGGGGCAAAATTCTTAGTGAAATAAGCGTGGGTTTGCTTTTCTTGTTTTGTTTTGCCCGCAACATTACAGTTTGGCTCTTGAGCGTTTTCAAGAGGTTTAACTAGTTGTAGATGAGAAGTGGAGTAAGAGAACAATAATAGGCTTGTACAGGGTTACGCTTTGTGCTTGTATACACTGGCAAGGTCACCCCAGAAGCCTTCTCCGGGCTGAACAGTCCCAGCTCTCTCAGCCTTTCCTTATAGGAGAGATGCTCCAGTCCCTTCACCACCTTTGTGACCCTTCACTGGACTCTCTCCGGTATGTCCATGTCCTGGGGAGCCCAGAACTGGTCGCAGCACTCCAGCTGTGGCTTCACCAGCGCTGAACAGAGGGGAAGGCTCACCTCCCTCCACTCGCTGCCAATTCTTTGCCTAATGCAGCCCCGAGTGCTGTTAGTCTTTGCAGCAAGGGCACTTTGCTGGCTCCTATTTGAGCTGGTGCCTGCCAGAACCCCGAGGTCCTTTTCTGCCAACCTGAAATTTTAACTGGAAAAGTGAAAATTTTATCACCATATTCCCTGGGCAATTTTCAAAACCTGTGTGTAGATTTGAGCCCAAAGAGCTATGGCACCGAAGTGTCATACACCACCAGTGAATGTAATTAGCAGCTGACAATGGGCTTTGCATCCATTAATGATCCAGCCAGTCATGTGCATTCTGAAGCTGATGAGGGAATTATATCATCACAAGATACAAAATACCACCACGCACTGCTCCACTGAAGTCTCAAGCTCCCTGCTAGAAGCTTGAGATGTTAAAACCACTGCAGAAATGCACGATCCATCGGTAGTTCGTTCCCTCTGACCTGAGAGGGCCCTGGAATGCTGAATTAACCCTGTCTGCGGTATTTGGTTGGAGATAAGAAAACCACAAATGGTAAAACTCAAGTCATGCTAAGGATTTGCTAAGCGTGGTCTGTGCTGGAGATTGTGCCTTTTAAAATGTCTGCTCTCTTGTATGACTAGGTATGACCAGAGGTCTTGTGCTACTAAGGGGCTAATGAAGGCAGGTAGTACAGTAAGGGTGAAAAAACAGGATTCAGCTTTTCACTAGAGCAGGTCCTCATGACGGAAAACTCACTGGGATGTGCCTTCTGAAGAGTAAGAGGAGGAGTTTGCTCCAGGAATAGCCACAGACATGTTCCATCTGGTTGGGAACATCACCTTTTTTGTTTATTTACTTTTTTTTTTAATTATATGAACAGAACATGTGGTTTTTTTTTTTTTTCAGGCCAGGTCACTTGGAATTGAACCATTTTGGCTTGAGAAAGCTCAGTGTGAGCAAACATCTTTCTGAGCTCTTGTAGGGCCTGTGAGAGCTGTGGGGACTTCCCGTGATGTTGGCAATATGACCAGCCGCTTGGTAATACAGCCAGCCACAGTGGCCAGCCCTCAGTGCTCACTGGAAATTTCTGAATTCTGGTGCAAAGAGACTTACCTTGAGGCTTTGGGGGGATAAATCACTCAGATCTGTATGTGTGAGTAGGGCAGTACCTATTCTAGCTGTAGCTGTACAGCACCCATTGAAATGGGTTTTCCACCTTAACAGTTTCTGGTAATTTAAGCAGAGATGCACAAAATATTGCCAAAGTGAACCATGCTGATAACAAGGTTTACAACTGAGCTGTGTACAAGCTTTCTAACGTCAAAGTTAATGTTTACGTTAAGACACATGTTTATGTTAGGACAGATTAAATCAGAAGTTGTTCTCTTGAATTTACTGGAAACAAAGGCCTGCAGAAAATGAACTTTGATCTCAGTCTGCAGTAGAATTTTTGGATTTTTACAGATAGAGATTTTATTGTGGTAAAAGAATGTGGTGCTGTCCTCAGTTAAACGAAGATGCTTGTCTGAAGCCGTGAGATAGCTCAGGGTACTGAGGAGTCATGTCTGTTTGCTTAGTATTTTCTCTTAGCTGGCGAGAGGATCTTACTGCTTGTTGCCTTCAACCATCTCATGTGAGTCTGGGGAGAAGATGAAGCCTGATCCATGTAAGGGGTGCACATGGACAGGAACAGGCAAAAGCTGTAACACAGGAAATCCGTTTTAGACATAAGGGGAAACATTTTCACTGTGAAGGTGGTCAAACGCTGGAACAGAGGCTCATAAAGCTTGTGGCTAAAGGTTGTACCCTTGGAGAAATTGAAAACTCAGTTGGAGAAGGCCCCAAGCAACCTGACTGAGTTGCTCCTGCTTTAAGAGGAGCCTGGGACCGGACAACTTCCTTAGGTCACCTCTGACATGCCTTGTGCAATGGTTCTGTGAATGCAGTGCCTGAAGTGCAGGCCACTGTGTCTGGTATTGGAGTTAGCCTTTAATTTACCTGTGCCTTAGACTCTGATAGACTTTGAGTTGTAGCACTGATTTAGCACAGGCTTTGAGCTTTAGCATTAATTTTAAAGTCCTGAGAGATCTTTGGGTGGAAGCTGGCATAGTGAAATACAAGTAGTGATAAGCAAAGGAATATCAGCTTCTCAGTGGAGTGAATCCTTGGTTTCACTGAGTGCAAATCCAGTCAAGGCCATCCAGATCAACACAAACTGGTTTGTGGCAGAATCAGTAGAGGAAGAGTCATACAGAATCAAAGAATGGTTTGAGTTGAAAGGGGTCTCTTAAAGCCCACCCGGTTCCACCCCCTGCCATGGACAGGGACACCTCCCACCAGACCAGGCTGTCCAAAGCCCCATCCAGCCTGGCCTTGAGCACCTCCAGGGATGGGGCATCCACAGCTTCTCTGGGCAAGATCTGCCCTTATCTTGATTTATTTAGTGATTGACAGGTCAGGGCCAGGATTCCTGCAAGTGTAAAGTAATTTTTATTAGATGTTTCATTTGCTGCAGTTTCAGCCTTACATCTTGGCCTGCCTGGGAGTTTCACAACCACCCAGAACCTGTCATGTTCCTGCTCACAATTTGAAGTTCTTGGGATTAAACAAAACACAACTTTCTCTGCCTCTAAAAGCTGAGCAGATCTGCTTTGAGCTCTTATCTCAGGATTTTACAAATGTTGAAAGCTTGTCTTTATTTATGTTTTAAAGGTAACTGAATGGGTTTTAAAACAGAGAGAGAAAGAGGAAGGGAAAAAGCCCTTTGAGATGAAACACCTCTTTTTCCAGTGAGCCATGAACTGAGTGTAAGGAGGGCAGGAGAACTGCCAGTAGACATCCACATCACACACTGGTTGGAACGAACCAAACCTCCCATATCCACACAGTTTTCCCTTATCCAGGAAGGTCTGCAACCCAGTTGGCCAGCAGCAATTTTTGGAACATTGCAAGGAAGAATTCCAAGCAAATGTGGCTCAATCATTATAAAACAGTCGATGCCAAATCTGAGTTAAAACCAGTTATTTGAGCAGGGATTATAGGCATTTTCCAATGATCACCGCCACAGAAATAAATAAATAGATGGCTTGCTATGTATACACTCAAAGGGGAATATTGCCCAACATGCATAGCTCTTTGCTATTAACAGTAATGAGAACACAGCTGTCTGAGCCTGGAAGCCAGTACTTGCAAAGGATAATTCTCAAGGATTTTTCTTCTCCGCTGGCTTTTGTCCACTACCCATTCTTTGTGTACGAAAGAGCCCCAAAGACCCTAACATTTATACAAGAATTACCTTGGCTTTGCGGCACTTTTGAGATTGTTATAAAGCGTGCTGACACATGGACAGATTTTAAACTCAGATGAAATATGAAAAACAGTCTTCTCCTCTGATAAGCTCCTCCGCTCCCTCAGTGCCAAGCATAACACTCCCTTTGCAGTCAATCGCCCCGGCTCTCAGAGCAGCTGGCAAGGGCCGCTGCCATGGGCCGGGATGGGAAGCTCTCCCTCCCAAGGAGAGCACAGCTTCTAACCCCGCCTGCAGAGCTCGGGGCTGAGTTTGGGCAGACAAGTGATGTGATTTGAGTCAGGTGTAGCTGGTCAGCTCTACAGAGCCTCTAAAGTAAAGACAAAACTGCTCCAGAGGCACGTGCTGTAAGCACCAGGTGTGTGGCTGGGTAATTTTTCCTGGTTTTATCAGCTAGGTTCAGGGAACGGGGGACGAGGTCTTTGATTGCTGGGGGAAGACAAAACACTGCAGTCTTCATTGTGTGTGCTTTTGACTCACATAGTTTAAGTGGAATGACACCATGCCACCTCCAGCAGGAACCTCCTTGTATCCCCAAGCCAAAGAGCTTTGAATCCAGTCCATTCCTGAAGGAGATGCTGGTGATGATTGCTGAAGTTTAGAGATGCATCAGCAAGTGATGAATCTCATACCTCTATTCCTGTTCCCCATAAAGGAGATCCCTTGCATTTTCAGGTCTACAATACTTCCACAGTTGTCTGCACAACGTGTTTGAGCAGTAGTTAAAGCTTTTGACATGTGATTTGTCAGAAGAGGCTGCATTTTAATGGAAGAAACAACCTTTCCAATAAAAGTTGTCATTATACCTTGCAGGTGGATATTTGCATCCCTCTATTTTCATTGTGGCTTTAATTTCTGAATCCATTTGGATCAATTTCTTTTGCTGTATTAAAAATAAGGCTGTTCTCCTCTTTACTGGTTATTGTGGTCTACTCGCAGTCTCAGACCTATTCAGTCTGCCAAAACACTTGGAAAAGGAGCTCTTAATGACTCAGTTAAAATGTACGGTCAAGAAGTTCACTTATTAGAGGAAATGTAAACTGACCACCAATTGGCTAAACCAGCTGGCTGGACTGTTTGTGCTAGTGATTTCTCAAAGCTCCCTGGGGAGCGAAAGCAGGAATAGCAGTTCTCTTCTTTTAGTTCTCTCATGTTTTTGTTCCCTTACAGGAAAGTCTTTGAAATAATTCATTGGAGGAGAAGCCAATAGGATTTCAGAGATGTTTAAAGGCTTTATAAATACTGTTTGAAACTCCTATAGTTTTAGTATAATCCTTCTTACAGGATCTTAAAAATTATCTCATAGAATTGCAGAGAAAATATACAATTCGGCCATAGAAAAATTCCCCTTTTCAGTGTTAATGGTTCAACTGCCGTGAAATTTTGTTAGCCTTCTCTAGAGGTTTCTGTATGAGACTATTTGAAACAACGCAGCACAAGGAGTACTGTAAGGACTTTTTGCTAGAAGTATGTTTTAAAGTCTCAGTTGCCTGTGCATTTGCTTGCTCTGACTGCACGCCTTTTTCTTTTCCATTGCAAAAGAAAGTGTCGCTTACATAACCTCCCAGCAGCTGGGAGTGTTCTCAGTGCATGCTCATTGGCTCCTCTCACCACTATACCAGCACATCTCAGCATAGCGTATGATCGTATGAAACAGGTCACTTTGAGAAATGGATAATACACCAGTAACGTTCCATTTATTCAGCTGAAAAATATTTGCTCCCAGTGAAGACGAAACCAGTGATGTGAGCAGCAGCTGCTTGGTACCTCCTAATGCAGCGGGTTCGGTGTAAGCATTGGAATGCTGGCAATTCTTTACCCTGCTCCTCAGGATACTCAGGTGCTCTTGTTCTGCTGCACCGTAGCTACTTGGAATAGCTTTAGTGCAGAGGGAAATAACTGGGATTCCCACATAACATGTTCTGTGCAACTAATGGTCAATACGGTTGGACTTGGTGGTCTTAGGGGTCTTTTCCAACCTAAACGATTCTATGATTCAATCAAAAAATCATAAATACAGAGAATAAATGCACGGACTTCCCACGTTTAAGCAAAGCTTTTAATTGCAAGTACTAGTTTGTCTCATTTCTGATGCCAAAATTAACACGCAGACCATGTATTTGTGTGGAGGCACTCAGGGAACACTGGGAACAGTCCATGCAACCAGACATGATCTTATACCAACAGGGAGCCCTGGGAATTGCTGGAGGTGAGGAGCTGGGATTGTGCAAGCTGATGCTGAGCCGATGAACCATGCACAGCACTGTTGTGAGCAGAAGAGGAAGAGGCTGCCACTCTTCTGTCCCCTTGCTGTACACTTATACACATTGCTGTCCCATAAATCTCAATCACAAAAGCAGAACTAGAACTGTGCTCAGAGAGCAAAGTGCTTTCACAGTTAAGCTGCTGTTTATCATCTTTGAGTAATGCTGAAAGTGTGTTAGCTAAGGAAATGCTCTGATAGCTGGCAGGAGATCTAGAACCTGTGACACATGTTGAGCAATTTTCAGACCAGGCAGAATGAGCAGCAGTACAGATTCATGGCTCACATTAGTATCCCCTTCCAGGCTGACCATCTATTTGAAAAGAATAATAATAATAATTTAATCCTTGTTTACCAGTCGACCAATAACATAATGCATGTGGGATACACGTAGGAAATTAATTCAGCAATCAATGGCCAGTTCTCAGACACTGAACTATCCAATTAAACAGGTGTTTGGGGAGTTGATTTGGGATCGTGTCCAAGCTCCACAGGGTCAGTCGTCCTTGGAAAAAAACACTGACCCCACGCAGCAGCAGTTTGAGTTTGGCTTCAGAATGCACTTTAGGAATGTGGCATTGTTATTTCTCCCCTTTTCTTATCAAATATAATTATCTCAATAAAAAAAAAAAAAAGAAAAGAAACTTGAAAAAACATGTGATTTCACTGAGTAAAAATCTACTACTGAGGAAATTATTTCTCAGTGTCCAAATAAGGAGTGGGGGAGAATTTTTGGGAATGTGCTCTGTTCCAGGGACTTTTGGAACTGATACCTATGTTACCAAGCTCAGATGTTTAGTCCTGGCCTGTAATTACTCCTACAAAAATTAGACATCCAATCTTTGTATTATTTTAAAATGGAGCCCTGAGGGGTTATAAACGACTGAATGAGCTCAGGTGTTTGAGCAGACAGAGATTCTGGAATGAGCTCAGGGCCTTGAGCCTCTCTGCAAGAAATGTGTATCTCTAGGGTGGTGTGAGCTCCTGGGGTAGTGCTGGTACAACAGCAAGACAGAAATACAGACTGAATAAATAAAGAAGCATGGCCCCCAGAACAGCCCTTCCTAGTAGAAGGGGGAAGAAAAGCTCCATCACAAACTCCTTTTGCTCTGCAAGACCAGTGCTATCACAATTGTTGGATTAATCTTCAGCCTTACTGCAGTGAAACCTGTATGCTAGCGGCTCTCAAATAATCGTGATGGCAAAAACATGTCCATTTTTGTCAACGGTTGGTCACCAGAATGCAACACAGCCACAGCTACTACTGTGACCCACAGAAATCTGTGGCATGATTATCAGAATTCATTACTTAAGAAAGGAAGTCATGCATGCTAAATATGTTCCAAATAGAACAAAATGTAACAGTCCATCTGTGAAGCAGTGCACATTGCCAAGAGCATATCGTCTTGGAAATCTTCTGTCCACATTGGCTTGCCTCTTGAATACAGTGTCCAAGCAAAGTTTCTGTTCTAATCACCAAAGTCTCCAAGAATGTGGTTCTAGCTCAGAGATGGGAAGTCCACGTCCTCCTCTGAGAGCTCCCTGCTCGGGGCGTTAGCACCTTGCCAGGCAGCAGGGAAAGGAACTGTCACAAAGGGAGTGGAACAGTCTCAGCATCCTGAGCATGGACCTCACTTGCGGAGAGGTAAAGTGTAGTCACCAATACCGCCTTTCAACACAGGTGGATGGACAAGGCAACGGTCTCCCTTGTCGCTGTAGTGGCAGGTGCAAATCGTCTTGGGGTAGAGCTTCTGCAGTAAGCTGCAAGCTTTCCACATGCGTGTTCTCTGTCAGGTAGTAGGTAACCACTTGCTCATAAAGGCCAAAATGAAATTCATCAACATATTTAACTTTTTTTTTTTTCTTTTAAAAGTAGCTTTTTGTTAAGAAAGTCTTTTCCTGAAGAGCTCTGATATGGCGACTGAACTGATTAGCTAATTTTTAGGGCAGTATTTCAGTTAGCAATAAATCTTTAGGACTTTATTTTTTGCTGTATTCTTTAATGTGTAAAGTCCTGTTTTTCTGAGCACAAGAAAGGCAAACGGTGCCTTTGCTTGCGGTTTTGAACCTCATCTTCCAGAGAGCCGTATGTCCTAAGCACCTTCTCTTTCCTGCTGTATTTCCACTTCTTGAACCCACTCATCTTGCCAAAAAAGCTCCTAGTTCCTGAATGTCCACTTCCTCTAAAATGCAATTGAGTCCTCTTTGATTCAACTACCCTTGGTAATCGCTTGCATTCTTTCTCTTTGTCGTGTTTCATGCTTCATAACAATGTAATCATTCTGCGTGTCCTGAAAGAAACGTGGTCGACATGCCCAACATCTGTAGTCTGACAACTTCCAGCATAAGAATGCTATCAATATTTTTTTCTGCAGTTGCTACAAACATCAGATGTATAATATCTCTCACGCAAAATTCAAGGTATTAGTAAAATTACAAATAATTTTTTAATGAAAAGTTGTATATGGGTACATTTAAATCTTTGCAAAGGAGAAAAAATTTGGAAGAACTTCACAAATTCCTATCCTTGTTTTTAGTAATTGTGGCCGTGCAACCTTCCCCAGCAATTGGTGTTTCAAGTGCATGATTATTGCTACAGCACATTTCAGAGAAGAAACATCATTCAGGTACAAAGCCCTGAAGTAATAGAACATCTACCATGTGCTCTACTATGTTTTCCAAATCAGTAGTAATGCTAAAGTTTGTACCTTGTTTTTATTTTGAAATTTTCTACTAAACATCCAAACTTTTCACTCCATTGTCTTTTGCTAGATTTAGTGACTGTCTCCAGCTACAAATTTTGTTTCCATGCAGATGTTTAGAGATCACTGTCAAAATACCACGAACCTTTTCTTAAATAGATTAATAAATGGAGTGTTATCTTGCTATGAGACAAACTTTCGTGACTTGGAAGTACTCTTTGGAGATTTCCCGATCTTTTTGCAATATTGCTATTTGAAGTGCTGACACCAGAAATGTATTTCTGTAATTATTTTACTAATGCAATATACAGTGGTAAGAACAATTTCCTGTGTCTACTCAGTGTTCTCATGTTTATGTTTGCCCTTTTAGCAATGCTGTGTCAGGAAAAGTTCATTTTCAAATGATTATCATTCGTGACCCTAGAGTTAATTTCATGACGAACAGTTTTTACTGTTGATATGTGACCTTGCATTTGTCTGCCTTGAAATGAACTTTCAAATATGCCCACCATACCCAGCAAATTATCTTTTGTATGAGTTCTGTTCCCTTTCGAGTTCTTAACTGCACCAATTTGTGATCCTCTGCATTTTATTCCAAATGTGGAAAGCAGCGGACCAAAACCAGATCCTCAGTATCTTGTAGCCACTCGTGTTATGATTCCACATACTTGATTCTCTCTTGAAACTTCTGGTCTGGTTTTAGCCTCTTTCATATGACCACCATTGAATATGTCTGGTTTTAATTCAATGGGTTGGTGTTTTATTTCTTACGCTGTGATTTCTTGTATTAGTACTGATACAAATGAGAGTGGACTCAGTCCTGCATTCTTTGTGGCCATGAGGTGGTATAAAACAGCACTGCGTGTTAGCCTCCGTGGTGAGATGTGGTAGTGTCCTGCAGTTTGATATCTAGGCTTTCTTTCTGACTATGCAATGCCTAGATTTTGTGTATGCGTGGTTTTTAAATTATTTATTTACAGACAGTGAATTAAATATTTCATTCATTGTTCTATGATGCCACTAAATTCTAAAGAATCTGTGAAGATTACTGCTAGCTTTTACAGATGATAAACTGCAAAACTAGAAATTTGCATGCTAAACACAATTAGTTCATTTATTTATTTTGACATTGCAAATGATATCTATCCAGTCACTAGGCATCTTGCCATCCATTAAAAATATAATCTGTACCAATAAAAACAAAGCATCAGCACATCACATCCCACAAAAGACAGCCAGTCAGCCAGAAATGTAAGAAACCACTCTCTCCACCCTTCCAATCCCCAAAGGAAACCCCAGTGCCCCAGCCACCTCACCTCTGTCAAAATGTCAAATAAACAGAACATCACACCCCAGGGTTGCTAGACCAAACCACCGCAGGCATAAATTATTCAGACAGACACCCTGAGCTAAGAGAGAGGGATGTGGTTAATTAGGGACTGTTTGGGCTCAGGATCTCACAGCAAGGGCTTTCTGACAAATGTATGCGGAGATCCCTCCTACTTATTCTCCCATTCAATCAGTAAACCAAAGGTCTTTAGATCTCGTGACTCTGAGCCACAGTGCTCGGTGTTCATTCTAGGTGGTATCCTTTAGGAGCAGAGAGCAGTGGTGTGGAGGGGCCTTGTGTCTGTTCTCAGTAGTCAATTGGGAGGTAACAACGTGTATTGTTCCCACTTCAGGTCAAATTTTATTTTCCGTCTGGACTTTTGCCCTTGTAACTAGCTGTGGGAACAGTAATATCAACAACTAGAAGGTCATATGAGAGAATAAGAGATTATGGATGACTGCTAATTTGATAGCACACAGCAGCACAATCAACCAGAGCTGGCCAAGCATTCCTAGGCAAGGGAAGTTTTGCACAGGGATCCACCCTGCCCTGCCTTGGTTCCCTAATGTGGCTTCAAGCACTGAACAGCTGCTCTCTCAAAGTTGGGGACCTTTAAGAAGACACCCAGGGTCACTGTTCACTTGGGCAAATTTGGATTTATTCAAACCGATTTGGTATTGTGACTATCCTTAGCGCCCTGTTTTCATAAGTAATTTCCAGCAGCAGTCCCAGTCTTGTCTGTAAGGGTAAAAAAAAAAAAAAGGTGTAGTAGCTAGATAACTTGTTCAATTTGCTACTTGGAAGCTACTGAATTGTTAATCAGTGCGTTGTTAGGGCAGGGCAGTAAGGCTGGGAGAAACATGGGAGAAACGAGTTTAGCTGAAAGGGCCTGTAGTGCCCCTGCGGTCTCCTGGTAGAACATAACGCTTCCAGAATGATAATTAATCTTCTACTTTGGCTCTCACCAGCCAATGTAGAGGCTGCATGAAATTTCTGAGAAATTCTTACAATAAGGGCGGGTTGTACTGGGCTACACAAAGGCCTAGAAGTGGGATACACCTGCGGCCTGTTCTGCTTTCTGTCTTGTTGAGCAGTCACAGGCTAGGCCCTTAATTTCTTAGCCTTGAATTTCCCAGTTAGAATCCAGGGGCACTGATAAGTATTATTAAGTGGGACATTGCAGGGTTTTGTAGTACAGTTTAATTTGTTCTAGGATCGAAAGGCTTCCAATAAAAAAGGACTAACTATGAACTGGCTCTTAGGATGCAGGTAATGTTTTCTAAGGATCTTGGAGATGAAAGGCACTAAAAGCAGGTTCAGTATTATGAAAACCATCCTTCTATACCTGTGATGGCTGGCACCAACTGATGCTTTCACAGTACTGATGCTGAAATCATCGAATATCACCATCTCTGAACATTTTGAATGGGGGACAGTGAGGTTTCTCGGGTTTCTCGCTTGCTTACTTCACTTTAGTAACTCTTCTCTCCAGAGGATTATACCTAACTCTGGGGCTCAGAAAAGTCATTGTGGGATTTCTTTCTGTGTTGAAGTCTGCAACACAAATTATGCTGGGTGAGAGGCATTATTCCAGGCTCCAGAGAACTGTATTTCAGGGACTTCTTGACCACAGGTGCCCATATACAACTGAATGCAATAGCCAATTGTATTACGTAGTCCTTATAATTTTTTATTCTATGAATTTGTCTTATCTGCTTTGAACCTACTGACAGCTTAGTGTCATGAGCATTTAGAATCACAGTTTTACTCTACTTTTATATATATATCAGAGTATATATATATACATATATGTGTGTATATATATATCAGAGTATATATGAGAGTATATATATCAGAGTATATATATGTATATATATATACACTCTACTGTTATATATATCACCCATGACGAGGGCAGAGATGGTCGGAATGGGCTTTGAAGTGATATTTCCAGAGCATGAACACATCTAGGATCTGTGTTTGAATGGGACAGAAATAATAAGCTGTGCAACCAAAGTAAGGAATGATTTGCACATTATTAACTAGCTGTCAGGTTGTTTCCATTTGCAACTTTCCACTCTACAAAAAATGCCCTGGGAATGTTTTGATATAGTTTCTACGCTGGCACTTAAGTCTAGTGAATCAAATGTAGGCAGTCTCTCTTAAGTTTTATGGCTGGTTTTCTACCCACTTGATATAACTTATTTTTCCTCCCATCAAATGTCTAATTTTGACTTTATTAACCACAGCAGTTGCCACTGTATGTCACACTGTGTAAATGGGCACCCTCTGTCTCCCGGCTCTGATATTCTTCAAGAGGATACCTAATGGTTAGCAAATCATTGCACCAACATTTTTCTCCGTGTGCAGACATTGGTTTTCACTTAATGAGCCCATGTAATGTAAATAACTCCTGGCAGACAGGCTGGGATTATACTCTGTGTTTGAACTGAGAGGGCTGCTTGCCAAAAATTATTGACCTGATTGCATTGCCTGGGCCTGTCAGAGTTTAATTGTGCATCACGGTAAAGAGCAATCTTAGAGAAAGATGGAGACATAATATAGAATTAGGCATATGCACTCAGGCCCAGGTAAAAACATATCTGATGCTACCAGCAATGCTGTTTATACCTGTTGCATAAAACTTCATTAATTACAACAGTGAGGTATTATTCAGTGTAAAATGAGGGGAGTCAAGGTGTTCTGCGTAGAGGAGGTCAAGCTGATTAGGTTTTCTTGGGGAGCAGAAAATCCACAAGTTTGTGTTCAAATGGAAATGTCTCCTCTACCACTGTGAAAGGTGAAGACTGGGAGTAAGCAAAGAATCAAATCACAGAGTCACGGGATGGTTGAGGTTGGAAGAGACCTCAGGAGGTCACCTGGTCTGACCCCCTTGCTCAAGCATAGCCACCTATAGCCACTTGCCCAGGAACGTGTCCAGATGGCTTTTGAATATTTCCAAGGAGGGAGAAAATGCCTTGGTAGATAGTAAAGAAAAGAGGAGTGATTCCTTACTTTTACTGAATGAGTGTTGCTCATGCAACTGCTACAAAGATGTCTTAGGAACAAAATTGATCCCACAGCCACCCATTGCTTTCTCTGCACCGCAGCCAAGTGGAGGACTTGTGGTCTTCAAACAGCATTGCTGCCATACCTGGTGGTAAGACTGTGACCCTCATTTTGTCTCCATTGGGCTTCACCTATTAATAATATGGGAAGCAGTGGGCATGAAAAATGAAAATCTTTTTTTTTTTTTTTTTTAAGTTCAGGGTACTCAAGAAACAGAAGAGTTGGCTAGATCCCAAGGTTTTGCTCTTCAAAAAATAAGCAAACATGACAAATTGGAATTTTTTTTCATTTAGAAAACATTAACGTCATTCTTATGAAATTTATGGTTAGATAATGTGTTCAAATAGTACCAATTATGTGTGATATGCTGTACGAAGGGGGGGTCCAGAATTTTTAGCCCAATCTCAGAAGCAATAGATGACCTGAACAATGTATCAATGTATCTTTATAGTCTAGACTTCTTATCTTACCACTTTCCTACTTCCCCCAACCTATTTCTGACAGAGTTAATTACCTCTAATTGTGCCACTCTTGTTTTCTTACCAGGTTTGACTTGCCATAAATTACTGATACAGATGTTGGCAAGATAAGAACTCTAGACTCTCCCCATATATATAATATGTATGTATTTATTTATGTATCAGAACATGTTAGATATGCTGCTCTGCTAGACTGGATCTGTTAATTCATGACTGCTAGGATTTTCCAGCTCACTGAGACATAATTCCTGCCCTCTGCCACCAGCTCCAGCCCAGTGCATTTGCGAGATACTTTTAATCATGACCCTACAAAGTCTGGGTTAATAAGAGTCAGGGAGGGATCAAGGGAGTAGAATGACTCAGATGACATAGTACTTCAGCAAAGGCCAGTGCACAGTATGCTGAAATAAAAAATAGTTTAGGTATCAATAAATAAAACATAGAAATCTGAGTTGGCTGAAAAAAACGACACAATTTATCTTCTGATATTTCCATTTCTGACATCTAGAGGCAAGCCCAATGCCAGAAACATCAGGGAAGAGACTGAGCAAGGAGGGATTCAAATTGAACTTATGACTCTGGAAGGCATTTTTAATCAGTTAGGTTCCAGTGTCCTGGCTTATATAAATGTAGGAATGTTATTCACCTCCTTTGCAAAAAAAAAAAAAAAAGAAAGAAAGAAAGCCCACAACAAAAGCACCCTAAGGGGTTGTAATAAAAAAACAAAGACATTAAAAACAACAAGGTTGGTTAAAAAAAAATAAAAAGAGTTTTATTTTCAGGAAATTGATTCCAGGGAAGTATACCTTTTTTTTTTTTTTTTCTTTGGCAGGTAAAGGTTGATATTGACTTAACCTTATGTCAGAAAAATTGCAGTGAGATAGTCTGTGTTGGTGGGGGTAGGAAGTAATATTTTGTGTATGTCTGAATCTCATGACAGTGTTTGTGCATCTCTTGAGCCCCCTGCTCGTCTCTTACTCTGCAGCTGGATTGCATAGTCCTTTCAGCAGCCATTCCCTAGGGCTGAACACTGTCCTGTAGCATGGAAATCCCAGGTCAGTGACAAAGAAAATGTGGAAGTAATGAAAAGCATCCCTTTCCCGAGGCACTCTGTGACACACTGGGTCATCTGCAGAAGGGAGAGATTTGATGAGCACACTCAGTTCCCACAGCTCCCAGACATTTATTTTCATGAATTTTACTTCAGGTTATAGTAATTGTCTCTGCTCTGCCACACTTTGGCTCCTCACGTAGACCCAGTGTACACGTTGCGACTGTGAGTCCCTGTACAGTTTGAACAGCCTCTTGTTCTAATTTCTAACACGTTATCGCTTTATTTCTCTGTTGCAGATATTGATGAGTGTGCTTCAGATTCTCACCAATGTAACCCCACCCAGATCTGCATAAACACTGAAGGAGGATATACCTGTTCCTGCACTGAAGGCTACTGGCTGCTAGAAGGCCAGTGTTTAGGTAAAAACCTGATTTATAAGATTTGCGTATCTGCTTCTGTTTGTGTGCCTTTGAATAGCTGAAATAATTTCACTGAGCATCTTTGTCAAGCACAGAGTTAAAGCTTTGGCTACACAGAAACTAATGTCTTTCATCTTCACAACTGCCAACAGCACGCTGGCAGAGAGACTCCCTCATGGAACAAAAATGTAGATGTGAATGCCATATGACAGCATCCATGTTACACAGGGGATTTTCATATTCCCAGTCTGAAGGATTCCCTTTCATATAAGATCAATTGTTAGGACACATACAAAAAGATTTATTCCCAAACAGACATGTCCTTTCCACACAGTTACAGTCCAGACCAGCAGAGATAACTATTTCATACCAAGAAACGGGCCCATAAATCCCTAGATTCAACCACCCCTTTTGCCTGAGGCAATAAAAAATGTAGCTCTGAAATGGGTGCCATTTCTGCAGCTTCCAAGCAGTTTTATTTTGACTTCTTATTTTCCTTTCAGCAATGTCCTGTTCATCCTTTTAGCTCAGCCTCTCTGAAAAAACATCCCTCAACAAACAGCATGGGAAAATCTTCCAGCTCCTCTGTCCCCTAGCCCATTCCCCCCACTTGATGTGCCCATGGGATGATGAAGTGGATGTTGATGTTAGGTACAGCTCTCTGAGTGAGAGACAGGACACAACAGCTCTTTTTGTATTTGCTCTTTATTTTTTCCCCCCAGGCATGGGCTGTTTGCCTGCCAGCTCTCCGGAGCGGGACTGTCTTGTCACAACACCTCAGCTGGAAGGAGAACGGGGTTTCCCTGCCCATTTAGCCCTGGAGCTTCTCCAGCTGTTTTCCAAATTTCTCCTCCCAAATACCAATTCCAGTGCAGGACTGCCTTGTGGCTGCTTTTCTAACTACTGCAAGCAGCTGCTGTGCAACTCACCTGGCAGGCGCGGGGTGGCTGGTGAGGACAGAGCTGATCCACATCCGAATGGGGGTCTGCGTAGCTGTACCCGCTTTGGGGAGTCATCGTCTTGTAGTTCCCCTGGGATATGAAGTCTCCCAAGTCCCCTGCACCTTAATCTCTGGTAATTCCTCTTCTCCTGGAAGCCTCTGTACTCCCTCACAGCAATCAGTGATCACATGGTAAAGGGGAACTGGAGGTGGAGAACAGCTCATGGGTGCGGATGCACTGAGCTAAGCCCAGGCTGGGGTTGCACGGGCGTATGTGGTAGGGAGGCGATGAGGGAGGGGGATTCTGCTCTACGTTGACTGTTGTGTTACCCATTTACTTCTCCCAGTTACAGCCCAAACTTAATGACTGTGTGCAGCATTCAGGGCTTGGACACAGATCTAAAGCACTTTGCTGCTTGATGGATATACCAGAGAACTGAAGTGGCTGCTTTGCTGAACTGATTTGAGTATCTGCATATGCTATTTAGAATAAGCAATAACACCCCAGTGTTGTCCACTTTATGTAGGCGTGGGGTGGATTATTACAAGGCAATGCAAAGAGCTAGAAGCAAATTTTGTTTAAAATCTCTATATTTTAGTGTGTCAAAAGAATCTCAGTTTTCCATACTTTCCACTGGCCTTGGAGAAGAGATTTGTGCTGGCATAAGGCAATAAAAGGCCATTTAATGTAATCAGAGGTCTGGACTGAGTTTTTAGAGCCATTTTCTCTGTGTGTGTGTTTGTACTCTTAGTATACCATAGTTACAAAAAGCTAAACTTCTATCTAATGTAATTATCCCAGTAATGCTTACACAGGAGGAGCCAGTACAGCAGTGTCCACAGGAAACACCCACAAGAAGAAGACTTGAAAAAGTCCTTATTCCCAAAATGTAGTGTTCTTGAGATAACAGTCCTGCAAAACCCAAAGCATGTATTTAAAGTAATACACCAGCAAAATGAGATATTAATTTACTTAAAACCACTGTCACTTTCTGCAGGATTTGGACCAAGCCTAGTGCTGGTGTACATACCACAGCTGACCCTGGCTTTTTGGTTATCTTGCAATTAAGAATGCACTGAGACGTAAAAGCTAGTAACAGTGAAACCTAGTGCCATTGTCCTTGTTATTTTACACATAGAGAGTATTTCCAAAACTTTTGACATTTTCAGAAAGCCTTCGTGAAACTTGCTATGGTAAAACTGCCCTATTGAGGCCAACAAAATAAACTTGAATTACAGGATGTAGCTACTTATAAAACAGACTCACAACATTGTTGTTTTTATGGTATTACCACATCATGTAAATATTCCAGTCATTCAAGAATTCATTTTCCCAAAACGTTCTTAATATTTAACACCAAAACAGGAAGCAGTTACCTAACAAATAATGAACTGCTGGCATTCATGCAGATATATATGTATACATGTGAACCATAGGGAGAACACTGTCATCTTGATCTTCTTATGCATTGGAATCTCTCATAGGGGTCACTTCACCAAAAGCTGTGCCTTCACACTTTAATCACAAAACCTTATTTACAGCAAACTGGCTGCAGACTTATACACTTGGTTTCCTACTGCAGAAACTTTATTTCACACCTGTAGAACTGCTTCAAACTAAACTCACGCAAAACTGGTTTAATGGAAAGTAGAATTAGACTCAGCAGATCTGCTGAAAGGAGTATGAAAGCTGCAGAAGATCTAATTCAGATACTACAGCTCTCTGAAATTGCTCAAAGCTGTATGAGCTGGCTTTCAGTCTGGAGTGCAAGCAATTTCTAGTTAACAGAAGTTGCAGCATCAATGAAAACGAGTGCGGGCATCCTTCTCTTGAAGCAGGACTCTGAGGAAGCACATATTTGAATGATGTCATCTTCCTAGCTTAGCATTTCATTGATTGAATGCCCTTATTTCGTACCCTCCTGAGAGCCTTAGGAATGGACATTCAAAACTGTCCCTTCTTGCATGAGTCTTTCGGCAGACAGGATTGTTATTTTTCCAACTCATCCCCAGACTTTTACATAATTATAGTTTTTCCATACACTCTTCTGTTTTCAAATTGGCAAAAAATAATGCACTGCTTTGATAAAACATTCCATCATGGCTGTATTTACAGAAAGCATTTATATAAAGACTGTCTTCCAGTACCTGCTTTGTCATCTGCTGTCATTACAATGACTCTAGAGATCAGCAGGGATGGTTATGGAATGAGGAGTAAGACGTGCTCTGTGATCTTATTTGAATTACCCATAAGAAAAACCTAAGCAGGAACTCAATGTTTAGAACATTATTGGAAGGCTGCAAAGTTTTCAGAGTAGCCATAAAAAAAAATCTCCATAAATCAAAAGCCAGTTTATACCGAAGGAAATGTAAAGCCTTGGACAAGACAACTACTCCAGTTCCTAGGCCAGGAACAAAATTCTTCTAGCACTTCCACCACACATAACTTACAGCATTTGTTTGTGCTTATAACAGTCAACTCCATGTATTTCTAATGCTGCATTTCAGCCCAAACTGCTATTTCATTTTGGCAGCAAATTTATTGTTTACATTTTAGTATGTCAGTTAAAGATTCGTATAAAATGTGACTGTTGGAAAAGAGGGTCTTTAGAGAACTCCCTGTCTGGGGGAAAACAAACAAACAAACAAACTGCATTTAGTAATAAATACTTCTTGCTTTTTTAGTGAGTAGCTTTGGTGTATGTGGAGATAAAAGATATTTCCCTCTTGATTCTGACAAAACTTTTCAAAGAGGTTGGCTGTACTTGTGTTGATGGGCTGTACTGGCTATCAGGTAGGCTTTGAGGTAACGCTTACAGGGACTGACTGGGCCTTCCGATGATGTAGCGTTGAGCTGAAGATTACATCAATGAGAATCAGTTTATAGGGCCGACTGACAGACATCAGATGTGGAAAAAATGCATTACTGCATTCTTTTGAGCAGAGACATGATTAACTCTAATTGGGTCTGAACACCTACGTGTTTGGCTGTTAGGTCTGTAACCACTGTGCTGGGTCACTTCTCTGTTACTGGTACTATTGATTCGGTGTGCTTGATGCTTTGTGTCTGCACATGAAAATGCAGATCACTCTACTTTTTCTCTTTCTCATTTGTAGACATAGATGAATGTCGCTATGGCTACTGCCAGCAGCTCTGTGCCAATGTGCCCGGTTCCTACTCCTGCACGTGCAACCCAGGCTTTACCCTCAATGATGACGGAAGATCATGCCAAGGTACTGTGTATGCTGTACCGTATCTGAAATCTTTGGTCCCAACCCAGCAACACTCTTAAAACTTGCTTACTTTTTAGCATACAGGTAACCTTCCCAACATTGCTTTTGAAATGTTGACAGGTTAGTCTGTCTGAGGTATTTCTGTAGCTCCCATGTGACCATATGTTTGTCACCACAGTACCTAGGAGGGGTAGAGGTGCGACGTGAGCAATGCATCCATAGAGATATACACAAGGCCAAACCCCCCTAAAGACACTCACGGAAATTACTGAGATCTAGGCACTGAAGTATTTTTAAAATCTGAGGCTGTGTGACGCACCTGAGACAGGAAATCTCTGTCAGATGAAAAAATTAGATCCGAGGCTCCCAAGCTCCACATGAGGGTCCTGAGCACCTGACCACCTTTTGCTGTGATGTGCTACCTGAATCCAAGTTGACACAACCTCTCCATGAAGCCTCTCCTTAGCTAAGCAGCAACGCAGAGCATCTTCCCACATTCTCCAGGAAATGGTCTGTGTTAATTATGTGAGGACCTTCCAGAAGCTGCTAATGTCCTAAAAGGGGGAAAAAAAAAGGCTTTGTCATAGCCCAAGGTTTCCATAAGGACCATTCCTCATTGCATTTAATTCCTCAGGTATATGCTCCTGCATTTCGTCTCAGGTCTGTTATGACAAAATCGGTTCAACAATTTTAAAATTACAGGATAAAGAGAGAAGTCTTTGTAATAAAATTTTCACCCCATCTTCCATGTTACTCTTTTGAATGAAGATATTCCCCAAATCCTTCACTTCCATGCATGTTGTGTTTCCAACATGCTCTTTCCAAACATCATCTTGAATCAAAATAAACATTACTGACTTGGTTATGTTTTTCAGAACAAACCATTTTTACTGTACAGATAATCTCTTTCAAATGCTTTACAGTAATGAATTGAAAATAGAGTTTGGGGAGAAGTCATTGATGCAATGAGCATTGGTTTCCCGCAGATGTGAACGAATGCACAGGCGAAAACCCTTGCACTCAGTCCTGCGTCAATACCTATGGCTCTTTTCTCTGCCGTTGTGAACCTGGCTATGAACTGGAAGCTGACGGAGTTAACTGCAGTGGTAACTGTCTTCAGTTATTTATTGGGTCTGGTTTCTTTATCTATTCCTTTCCCAAAGTATTGTTTTGTACATGCTTTTTTACAAGTCTTCTGCTTTGGTCTATGGTTAGCAGCAGGATAGCTGCTAATCTGATTCTTCCAGTTAAACGGCACAGCAAATGCCCGGAAAAGCACAATGGAGGATGGCTGCAAATAGTTTTAAAGAAAAAAGCTAAATATTAAAAAGCTCCAAGATAACAGCAAAACATACAAAACGCTTTCTAGTGATAAATGGGAGCCTTATTAAAGCAAGTAAACTAGGGACGGTCCTAGAACATTCTTCTGTGATTAAAGAAATAGTCATGCATAAAGCACTTTTCCATTTGCCAGTAGAAGGCATGTATTCCTCTTGCTCTTACAACTGCACACTTCTGTCTGAAACATTCCCTCTTTTCCCCTGGATGGTTCTGGCTGCACTTCAGAAGTAATATATGGTTTCTTAGCAGAGCTGATATGTTCAGTTCATAGCAGATGAAACTGTGCTTATGTCACTCTACTTTTCCCTCTCTTGTTTTTGTTTTTATTTTATTGCTTTATTTTAATTGAAGGCAAAACTTATTTCTGTGCTTAATGTTCCCACAGCCTGATAAAATTAGAGAATCCAGCCAATATTTCTTGGAAGGAAAAACACACTGGAAAATACTTGTTTTTTAATTTACAGTAAACAGATGTAACATGCTGTTTCTGAAAGAGAAGACATGTGATACGCAGTCTGTATATAGATTAGTGTTTCTGAAGTTGTTCCTCCATGCAAATCTCCTTATTACAAGGGAGAGTACAAAGACCTAAATCTCTAAAGGGTCTTAACATATAGAGCTGCAGCACCTAACTTAAGATTTCTGCTTTCCAGTAGAATTTCTGCTTCTAAATTAGACTTCTCTGCCTGTTTACATGCTCCTGAGCTAGCCGGGGGCCTGAATCACCTAAGCTGAGTGCAATACCACACAAACATTGCCAGTACAAAATGGTGCCAGGAGAGGTTATGCTTAAACCTCATTTGTGGCTGAGAGTTAAGCCTGCAAAAGGGATTTTCCACCACTCAGATTTAGGGCAGAAAACCATCTCTTGACCCTTCTGCACAAGCAAACACTTGTTGGAAGTGGGTGAGATTCCTCTGAATGAGCTTCTTTCACTTCACAAGTAATCACTGGACAGCACTGAGGCTTGCAAAGGGAATGGCCCCTGCAGATGCAGCAGCCAGAAGCACTGCAGAAGGGTTTGGATGTGTCTGCCCCGTGTGGTTCGGCAGCAGCAATGTGGGGCCTTGGGGCTTTATGTACCTCCAGCACTTGACAGCAGCTACTCACAGGTTACTTGAATCTGATGGTGCTGGAGGGCTGGGCTGGGAGACCTAGAGGGGGTGGGCCATATCCCAGTCCCCTTACAGAGTGCTTTTCTCAGTGAACTCGCTGGAGCAAGCCACACACTAACAGGACTGTGTAGGTGTAGAGTTCCCTTCATCTCATCTCTCTTTTGATTATGTGGTTGCAGACATAAAGCCACTTAAGCATATTTGGACTTCAAATACTTTCTCAAGTGCATCTGTACAAAACAACAGAAGTGTATAAATGGTCTAAGCCCAATTTAAAGAAAGGGAAATTCAGTCTGAGGAGTAAAAGTGATTTGCCTGGGAGAGTCAACATGTCAGAGCTGGGAATACGAACTTGGGAGTTCCTGGCTGGGACTCTGGCTTTTGTTTCTTACTTCCCCTGAACAGAGAAATAAGGAAATGATTAACAGCAGCCTCCCTCAGTCTAGCGCCTTTGCATGTGTTTTCTCCTCAGTCAGCCATGCCTCCATGTGCAGCTCAGAAGTTCATCTTTCTCGCTTGAGCACAGTTCTGCAGAATATGATGACTGATCAATTCATGAGTAAAAGGGGAAAAGAGATCATTTTCTGCTTTTAATCAGAGGTTGGACAGCCTGTTTAGCTTCCTGGGTATCTGGGAGATCTCTGGGCCTTCCAGTAGGTCTGACCCAAGCTGGGATGAAGTCTGAAGTCTTGCTTGGAACGCCTTGCAAGTAACTGGCTAGAGGCTAAGAAACATAAAACAGCCAGGGCTGGCTGCAGGATTTCTGCTGGGACCCATGTGGCCCTGGGAAAGGGAAGTTTGCTCTCCAGAAAAAGAAAAAAAAAGGAAAGAAAAGCACCACCAAGTCTCTCCTTACAAATTACAGTTGCAGATTTGTTGTTGGAGTACCACAATCTCTGACGTAAAACAGAACCGAAAACACAGCCAACTGGTGACAGGTATTCAAAAAGAAAAATAAATATATAAGAGCCATGCATTGTGTTGAGCAGCGGCCTTGGTTTCCCTAGGAAAAAAAAAAAAAAAAGAGGTTTAGCCAAGAACCTGTTTAACAGTATTTTGCCAGGCTGCCTCAGAGCTCTAAGGAGTTGGAAGGTGCCAAACTCCAGCTGGGGTGATAGGCACGTAGTCTGGATGGCCCCTGCTTGTGGGACTGCTCTTTTGACTGTGAAGCCAAAGACTCTAAACTGTGTTTTACCATTGCAGACATGGACGAATGCAGCTTCTCAGAGTTCCTCTGCCAGCACGAATGTGTAAATGGGCCTGGTTCTTACTACTGTATCTGTCCTTCGGGCTATAACCTGCTTGATGATAGCAGAAGCTGCCAAGGTAAGAACATTCCAGCACTCAGAGGGACTAGAAAATAGGTCCTGTGTCTGGAAAGAGGTTTTCAAGGACTGAGATGCTTGGTCTTGGCATTGCATAAGTGACGTACTCGTAGGGGCCAATTATGTGATTCTGGTGAGAACATCATCACACAAGCAGTCCCACTGAGGTCAATTGGTGTAAGGAAGGCTTTACTGCCTAAGAAACAGCTACACAGTAAAGCTCTCAGATGCTTTCCTCTCTGCTGCACATCTCTCTTTAGTTTTCACATTCTGTAAGGTCAGAAAGCTTGAGCAGCCAGTTTCTTTCTTATTTTTGCAGCACTTAGCATATGGAATCACTCCAGTAACGAGAAATGAATGGAGTAAAAACTGGTCTTAAAAGAGGGGCTGGTTATCAAAAAGCCACTTCTCATGGTGCAAGAGCATTATGAATTTGGGGGCAATTCCTTACGATGGACATTGTAGTAGAAGAGCTGTGTCTTGCATATACTTCCCTGCTTGTCTTTCTCTTGTTTCTTGTGTTTTAGATATCAATGAATGTGAAACTAGAAACTTCACCTGCACTCCACAGCAAACGTGTTTCAATATCCCAGGAGAATATAAATGTTTAGATCCAGTAAGATGCGAGGATCCTTATATCCAGATTAACGAGAAGTGAGTAACATATCCACAGCCACAAAAGCAAATTCTGTCTGTGTGAAGCATATCTAATGAACCAAATAAGCTGCATTTTTGCAACACGACCATGAAGTGTACCTAAAGAGCTATAGATACATGCTGTTGCTGCATTTACCATTAGTAAGCTTTATACAAATAATAAATTGCAATTCCTTACCAGGTCACCAGGTGGGATATGATATGATACTCAGATGTGTGGGAAGTTAGACTGGAAAAACACTTATCAGTGAGTAGAAAAACCAGCAAGGTTTGTAATGTAATGAGACATTTACTTACATTACTAATTGACTTCATATATGCTCAAATGTAGCCCGTTTGTTAATATGAGTATTTCCTGTAAATATTAACTAGCTCATGTTCAGGAAGTACTTTAAAAACATTAGATGCTAGTTATCGCAGGGTCCAAGTAGTTTCCTGCTGCTTAAAGGCTAAATGTGCTGAAAAGTCCACAGACTGATTTGCATTGTCTGGAAATTGGGTATATCTGAATGCGGCCATTAGCACTGTTCCTGTTTAAATACAGAACTATTTGGGCAAACAAATCAGGGGGGAGGCAGCACGTTTCTAAAAGTTGCCTGATTCTTTCACATTTTTGTATGTACCTGCCTGGGGCTCAAAATGTTTCAGCTCCAGCTATATCTCTAAGCATTGCAGGCCATAGAATTTCATCCATAGTGTTTGCACTAAACCCAATTACTTAGGATTACTTGGTAGCCTAATGTATTTTATAGATAAGCAAGAGATGAAGAATCCACTGCTTCCCATGACAATGAATTAATGTCTTTACATTGCTTTCTGAACTAGGGCAGCTGAGGAATGGACAAGTTCTGTTCTGCCAGTTCTGGCTCTACCTATCTTCAGAGGTGGTAGAATCTTAAACTAGAAGATGAAATGTTTAAAGTCTATGTATCTAAATTCCTCAGAGCCCAACTGCAGAGTACTTACAAATCATCTTCCACCAAAACTCTTGATCTCTGAGCTTTGTATTTGGTGGCTTTGGCTCATATCTAGATGTGACTGCATTTAATTTGTGGCATATGTCTAGAAGTGGTCAGTATAAAAGACAAGCAAATTCTTTGCATCTGTGTTCTCTGTGGAAGGGATTGGGTGTTTGTAATGCCAGGAACTTTTGTATGGAGGATTTGCCAGAGGAATTGTCTGAAGTTGGTGTCAATAGTGGAGGTTATAGAAGAAATACGGGGGGGGGGGAAAGCAACTATTTTCCACCCAGTAAATTCCCTAACATGGATTTTATAAAGGGACATCCTGCCTCACAACTTTATTGGAGTTCTCTGAAGAATTCAGCAGCTTATGGCTAAGGGGCATAGGCTGATACGGTCTGCTTGGGTTTCCAAAGGCTTCTGAAAAGAACCCTAATTTAGGCTTCTATGGAAATTAAGTAGCCATAAGTAAGTGAGCAACCCCTGGCACAGATGAATAAGAGGTTGAAAGATAAGAAGAGAATTGTGGAAAAAACCTCAATGACTGCAACAAAAATGGCAGATGAAATTCAATGCAGAATAATGTAAAGTAAAAAGACTGCCAACTTCACAAGGTAAATGAAGAGCACTGATCTAATCATAGTCCAAGTGAGGTTTGAGGACTGTTATAGGTAGTTGCATAGTCTGCCATACTCAGTAGAGGTCAGAAAAGCAATCTGAAATTGAGGTATGGAATATCCTTAGAACACGTGCCATTGTGTACCCGTATCTTCAAGACCATGCAGTTCCATCCCCTCTTTCAAGAGCAATGTAATGTAACTGGACAAAGGTTCATAAAGAGCCACAAAGATGGACAAAATCATGGAATAGATTCCTTGTGAGAAGCAACTAAGTTAGGACTCTTCAGCCATGACAGGATCAAATACAAAAACCTGAGTTGCATGTGGAGTATAAGCAGGGATTGACAGTCTGCTCCCAAGAGCTGAGGGTATCAAAGTCAGCAAGGGGCCGTGCAAGGAGAGGGGTCAGCAAGGGGCCGTGCACTGCTTGCCAGGGGCTGTGGAGCCACACGGTACCATGGACGCCAAGTGTTCCTGAGGGTGCAAAGGGAAGATGGACAAGTTGATGGATAAGAAATGCATTGTGGGCTAACAATATAGAATCATAGAATTGTAGAGTCATTAATGTTGGAAGAGACCTTCAAGATCACCCGGTCCAACCATCACCCTACTACTAATGTCACCCTCTAACCTATGTCCCTAAGCACCACGTCCAACCTTTCCTTGAACACCCCCAGGAACAGTGACGCCACCACTTCCCTGGGCAACCCGTTCTGAGTTTTCTGAGTCACAAATGATTGGAGGCTGTTGGGGTGGAAGCATCATATGCTTGATTTGCTATTCTTCCTTAGGGCTCTGGATTTGATGGTTTTGGTTTGACCCAGGATGTCTCCTTGTATGTTTTTGTGTACTATATAAAAGATTCTTAAACAGCTAATATAATATTTATGTAGCACTTTCAGTGGAATGATCCAATAATTAATTCTGGGGACAGTTCAGTTTAAATTACTATCAGGACAAACATGTAAAAGGTATTCTACACCTGCAGAGCTGCCTTAAAGACAGTACTGATTTTCAAGTGAGCTAAGGAGACGTGGGATGCCAAGATATTTTGGCAAAGCCTAGAAGACAAGAAAAAGAAGGCAGGGATATAAGCAGACTGGAGTAGCACAGAGAATACTAAAAATACGCAAATTCATTACATTTTCATTGATTCTTTTCGCTGTTTGACAACTTGATTGATTGATTGATTGTTCTTTGCAGCTGTATCAGCATGTAAAGAATGAAGTAATACAGAAATTTGTAACCACTGATGACAATCCTCTCTCCCTTTTAGCCGCTGCATGTGTCCAGCTGAAAACCCTGGCTGCCGAGATCAGCCATTCACCATCTTGTACAGAGTCATGGATATTGTGTCTGGGCGGTCAGTGCCTTCTGACATCTTTCAGATGCAAGCAACAACTCGCTACCCTGGAGCCTATTACATCTTCCAAATCAAATCAGGGAACGAGGGCAGGGAATTCTACATGCGGGTAAGTCTGGTGCTGGCTGGGAGAAAACCTGGAGTATCTTCTTGTTAGCTGAATTTCTTTCTGACAGCAGAACTCTTTTACTGAATACCATTCAAACCTTCAGTATGAGACATTTTTACATGCAGACATGCAGGTCATTGTGCTGGTCTGGCTTTGATATTCACCTTAAGTGATGTTTGGTGGCTACTGATGGCTCCCATGCTTCACAGAAAATGGTTGCATGACAGATTTCAATAGATCTCAAAACATGTTCCTCATGCGAGCCTCAGTATAAACTTTTCAATATTAAAAATATATATATATAAATAAAAAGTTTTGAAATTCCCAAAATGACAAGTGATCCAGGAATGATCATGCACATCTCACAAGTTCTTTCCTGTTGTAAAGCCATTACTGATCCCACTGACCTCCCCTTGTCTGGGCTGACCTGGCACTTCCTAAGGCTCCACTGATGAGCTTCACCGCTCAAGTCTGCTATTTATTTTTATTTTTTTTTTTGTATTTCTTTATCACATACCCATTCATTTGTCACCTAGACTACTTTGCTTGCACAAGCCGTCCTTTTGCTTCACCGGCAACACGTTCGTGTGTCAGGTTTGTAGCCAGCAGGTGGTGCCTATTCCTTGTTTTGAGAACAGCAGGAGCAGGCAGAGAGGGAAGGGGCACTGGGAAGCACAGGGCCCCCGGCTGCTGCATGGTGGGCTGCGGTACCGGGGCCACAGCCTGGCCCTGGACAGCCCGGCCAGTTCCTCCTCACCATTTTCTTGGGCTTCTATTATCAAATACAACATAAATGCTCCTTTTCATGGTAAAACAGGTCCCACTTTATGTACATAAGCATCTGTTGGAAACCAAATTACGTTTGGTTTTAACCTCAGAAACTCTAATTTTTAAATTCTCATAATCCACTGTTCTGGCCAGATATTTCAAAGCTCTGCTTCCACTTACTAAAGGACAGATTTTCTGACGTGCCTTCACATATTTAAAGCTCTCTTCAGAGGGTGAGGTTTTGCAACATTAACATACGCAGTTGTACAACCAACCCTGATTCCACTCATAGAGAAACATCTGTTCTCAAAGCTCTGGTAACATAACCCCTTCTTGGGGTTTGCTGCTTCAAAGTAATAATAGATTTTGCATCAAATTAAATAATATCTGACAAAAAAAATGTGATATTATTTGTACATACTCCAAAACCATGTTTTCATCTTTTCCCACTCAGACAATAGCAAATTTCTATGCACAATAGCTTCTTTTATGTGCAGGGCTCCCAAAGGCTTTAAAAACTGTAGAAGGTGATAGTTCATACAAAACACTGAGGTGGAGCCAAACGCTGAAATGAAGCTCTCTCTCCTGTGAATTGCAGTAGCTTCTAACAATGCAACAGAAAATAGTGTTATTTTGGCTGCTCGAGGCCTGTGGACATAACGTGGTCTCACCTGAGATGATAGCTTTCATGAACTGTTTTTGGAAATCTCACCTGCTTCCTCTTGTTTTGTGTACAGCAAACGGGACCGATCAGTGCTACCCTGGTGATGACCCGTCCCGTGAAAGGGCCCCGTACTATTCAGTTGGACTTGGAAATGATCACTGTTAACACCGTCATCAACTTCAGGGGAAGCTCTGTCATCCGGCTGAGGATATACGTATCACAGTACTCGTTCTAACCCTTGAGTTGGTGCCCTGTAAACATTAAAACAAAAGACACGGTTCCTCCTCTGCAGAACTCTCTCCTCAGAAGCCAGTACGTATAGCAGCTCAAAACCAAGTCAGTATTTCCACAGACCCAGCGACCTATGCCTGTCTGAGGAGGGAGCCTCTTCATGCACAGCCCCTACCAGGATGCAGTCCTCTGGAGGTGTATCAGCAGCAGATCCCATACGATTCTCTATGCGGTCATGTATTTTAAGGACTCATTTTTCCATTGTAAACACTTCTAGGGTATGAGTCTACGTTTCAAAGACTGTGAACCTTCGTAGCTCCAAGGCTGCTTAGCAAAAAGCACCAAAGAAACTGAGGAAAAAGCTGGCTTTTGCAATCTCGCCTGTTTTGTTGTTTGGTTTTTTTTTTTTTCATTATAAATGGAAAGCAGACAACCAAGTAGAACCTTCCCTTCACCCCCCCAAAAAAGTCACCTATTGAAACAAAGGATCTTAGAAGTGCTAATTTACATTCCCAGTTATCTTTGAAATTATCAGTCCGGCACTTTGTCTTAACTCACCCTGCATTTGTCTTATTTTCACCTGTTTTTCTTTGATTCTATTTTATACTTAAAATTCACTGTAAATTCAATCCAAAATACATGTTGTACTATGTAATCTTCTACTTTCTAACAAAGTGTCACATCTTTGGGTTCCTTTCTGTATTAAATCTTTCTATATAACAGAGTTCATAGAAATCTATCACTGGATGGCATGTTTTACAATGTTTAGGGTGTTACGCTTTGTTACAGCCAGATTCTTTGGCCCAGGCCTCCACTGCCAGAATAGTGTCCAGGGGCTTCAGAGCAGGTGAGAATTAGAACTTTCACCTGGTTTTCAGCGGAATAATTGCAAACAGTTTGTAATGGTTATAAGGTAACAGTACTGACTTTGTAGTTAAGGGTGCAGCCGACCTCCTGTTCAAAGACCCCTTGGCTCAGACACGTCTAAATTCCTTCAGAGAAAAAAAAAATGTTCTGTTCACACAGAGTCTTTCTCCTACATTCCTAACATTGTGGAAAATAAGCTGGAAAAGACTTGGAATGGTTGTATCGTTCATGCCTCTGCCTCAAAGCAGGCCCAGCTATACCAGTACCCAGACCTCGAGTGATGGGATCCCACAGTTTTCCATAGGTAATGGCTTCTCAGGTATAACTGCTGTAACCAACAGAAAGTTTTTCCTAAAGTCTAATCTGAATCTCCCCTGTTGTAATTTAAATCTATTCTTTTCAGCCTACTTCCAGTAGAAACAGAGAACAGTTTATCTTCCCCATGCAACAGTCTTTAACATGTCTGAAGACTGTTGTCATGTCTCCCCTCAGACTGTTCCTCTCTAGTCTAAACAAACCCAATTCTTTTGGTCTTTCCTCATACATCACATTTTCTGGACCTTTGATCATTCTTGTTGCTCTCATCTGGATTCTCTCCAGTTGGTTCACATCTTTCTCAAAGTGCAGTGCCCAAAACTGTGAAAAGTATTCCAGCTGAGGCCTCACAGTGCTAAGCTAAATATATATATATATATATATATTCAGGAGTTTGAAAATAAAAATAAAAATAATTGTATAGTTTGGAGGTATAATCCTCACCTTGTTGAAGCCATTGGCAGGTCAGTGTTTTATTTTGTAAGAACAAGGGTTCCTATACTTTGTTATTAAATTTCTCTGAAGCAACAGCTTTTGCTTTTTTCCCCTACTTTTTCCTTATTGGCTTATTTGCTCTTCAGCATTGCTAGGACAAGAAAGATAACCTTTGCTTGGTCTTTTTGGGGACTGAAAGTTCTTAATGCTACTTGGGAAAGGGAGTTAAGTAGATTATAATGCGAATAGGCTGGAGCAGAGTAGAAGCATTATGTGAGGTCTTCATTAAAGTGGGAGTATTAAATGGGACTCAGAAAGTTACCACAACGCAGGCTGCATGGCACGATCAGAAAAATGACTCTCTTGTTCCCAAAAAGCTTAAAAGTTAGCCTGGGGTTGTTTTTCCTTTAGCTGTAGAAGTGGCTGCTCTTTTTACTGTACTTAGCTTGAAGGAAGCCCTGACGCAATGGCCCACAACAACAAAATGCTAAATCGAGTGTGCTTTAGCAGCTTCCATTCCTTAATAAAGTTTCCTCCTTGCTGATGCAACATCCTGGGGTCCTGTGGCTCAGAGCTCTGTACACAGGCTGTCCTTTATTATAAAAACAAAACAGCTTGAGACTGACTTCAGTGGGCCAAGCAAGGAGCAGGAAACCAACAACTTTTGTGAGAAGCCAACCTGGAGGAGATAAATGTAGAGGAAATGTGCAGAGGAACATCAGAAAGAGCAATGTGCTTCCTGAGTGTGTCCAGGCTCATCATACACCACCGTCTTGGAGGAGAAAATAGAGATAATCAAGAAGGAGGAATGGCAGTTTATAACCACGGGCTAAAGCTGTGCATGGGTCCCCAGTGAAGGAACGGAGACATGGGGAACAAGCGGGCTCTGGTGGCCCAGAAAGCAGACGTGGGGCAGGCAGGATCTTAAACTAGGGGCATTAAACTCTCAATGTGCTGAGGGTTTTCCCAGTGCTTAAAAGCCTTCCTTCTCCTGCTTTGTGCCCGTGTTATCGCTTCTTTGTGCCTAGTGGAGGAGTCCTCTCTCCTGCCATCACATCGCCTCCTGGAGACGAAGTGCACTCCATTAGATATCAGACAGTTCCTCACTTCTGGGCTGTTCTCCCATGGCCCCCACATACCAACCTGGTTTAACCCTAATTTAGAAACATTAAAAAAAAAACACAGAGGAATTCTATAACAAAACACTTTGTTAAAAGAGTAAAGCTTGAATGCCTGGTTTTAGCAGGGTCCAGCAAATACTCATAAAACAATATTACACTTTCTATATAAACATTCTGCGCTTTTAAAAAAAAAGTGAAAAGTCTGGAAACAAAGGAATTCAGCCACTTCTCAACCGCCATAACATCTTTCATCACTCACTATCACTCCAGCCAACTTTAACTTCGCCAAAATATATGCCAATCTCAGAATAATAAATTACTAGCAGTTTATAACCTCTAAACTCTCCATTTCCTATTCAAGGGTCTGTTTTCAATAGACCATCGCAGGCTCATATATTACAGCAATTCTCACCAAATAAAAAAAAAAAAAAAAGGAATATGCATGTAAGGTTTTTACAGGATTAAAGTTAAGAATGCAAGCTTGCAACTTCTGTGTGCATACATGTTCTCCTCGGAGGTTGGGCCACCCTACAAATAGATAGAATCCCAGCTTCAGGTCCCATCAGAAAGTGATTGTTTATTCCCATTAGAGGATTTTCTAGCATGAGGCATGTTACCACATGGTTCACAGACAGTGTTCTGGCCAACACCAGATGAGGGCACTGACCTGGGCCTGGGTACGTGCAGCTCAGGGTGACGGGGACATGGCAGAGCAGGGGAGGGATGGATTTCTTCCTCGCCTGCCTCTTGGCCATCAGATCTGTGTAAACACAGGTCCTCAGCAAAGGGATTGCCTCTCAGTACGTGTTTGTACAGCACCTATTGCCAACGCAATAATTGGAATAAAAGTAAATGAGAGCAGAAATGACAGAAATCCTTGATACAGATCACAGCGACTGGGAGGGAAACCATATTCCAAGAAAGGAGCCAAGTGATTCATGCTATTTGGGCTAGGTGCCAGGGGGAGAAGAATGGCAAGAGACAAATGACCCAGTGCTGTAGAGTTGGATGGGTCCTACCTAGCGTATTTGTCTTTGAAATATTTCTAGGGGACTGGCTAGTTTTTAATGCAGACAACAGAATATTATTTCAGAGTTTATTATTTTAAGAGTTTACTGGATCCCACAGAATCACTTTTCAACCTGTGCTTCTCTGATAGCAATAATTTTGGTGTGAATAGCTAAGTTTCTTGGAGTGCCTGGTCACCCAGCGTCACCGAGGTAGCATTCATTGCCATTCCTGTAGGGCTCTCTCTTCTTCAGCTGGGGAGCCTGTAGCCGTATTTGCCTTCTGTTGGCCCAACCTTTACAAGAGTCAGCTTTCATTGGATCAGAAATGTGGTATTTGCATCAGCACAACTTATGTATTCATTTCTCTCTACCTAGAACAAGCAGAGCAATAGGATCAATAGAGTCTGTGGTCATTCAAGTTTTCCAATCTGGCTTATTCACAAAATTTGCTACTGAATCTTTTCTGTAGCATGTAGCTGTATTATAACCTCATGAAAATTCCATAGTACAAAGTTGTTTCAAGAATAAAAAAGAAATAAAAATATGCCCTAATGTTATTTAAGCCTGAAAGGTACCATTGTTGAAATAAATCTGGATGGAAAAACCCTCAGCTGGTGTTAATTTGCATGACTGCTGCTTTTCAATGGAAGGATAAAAAGTATACTGAGGCTCTGCCCTGTGTGCGTGTAAAGCACTGTGGATGTTTCTGTATACACGAAGAATTGACGTAAGCTAAAACTAGTGGTAACGTGGCTCTGCATTTAGAAGTTAAAGAGTTTTAAGGTAGTATGATGCAAGAAAATTGTGCGTTTTCATCTGACACGAGCACTTATAAGTGATTTAAACCGGTCACATTCTGTTGTTTTAGATCTTCGAACCAATTCTGACTAGCTCAACCCAAAAGCAGATGCCATGCATGAAAATTGAAGCTGATGGTTATCGTTAGACCTTCTGCAGAAAGCCTGCCCAGAAGGGCGACCTGTGCTGAAGAGGCAGTACAGTAGGGAGTGTAATGGTCCAGAGTACTTGTGCGGGGCTGTCTCTGATCCTGCAGTTCTTTTCCTCACCTGTTTCAGTGCAGAGTGCATCTGATGTTTAGAAGTGTGCACATCAGGGGTGGACATCTCACCCACTGCAGATTTTATTAGCTCAAGCTTCTGAGATCCCTGTAGTGGTTTCCACTGGCCAAACTGATCCCTGTGTACTCAAGGAGCATCAGTGAAGTCACATCAGGGAGCGTTTGGCTAAGTGAATAACGATGCAATAACCTTGATGTAAGAACTGAGGAATGTAGCTGGGTAGAAAAGGGATCTTTAGAAAACACTTCAGCCACCAAAAACTTCCCAAATATTCAATCTCCTTCAACTCCGTACAGGGTCCCAGTATCACTCACTCTCCCTTTTGAGTTTGTCCTGGACAAGTGATCTCATTATGGTCATGCACTGCAAGCACATGCTGAGTGCACCCCACCTCTTCTCTAGCACTACCTAACATTTTTCACTTTGCTTTCTGGAGACCATTTGTAGGTTACGTGTCTCTCTTGGTCTCTGACTGACTTCTGTTGCTTTTCTCACAGCCAAGGCAGACCCTTTATTTCCCTGCAAGGTTCCTCTGCACCCACCATCTGTAAAAGTTCTTCAAGTGTTTTGCTGGGAAGGCAGGCACCGTGGTGGCCCACCTGCTGCTTCTGTACCCCTCTCTCTGCAATGTCACCAGGCACCCTTACAGCAAAGCACTAGGTCTGATGGTTGAAAGGATTGCCCAGCCTGCTGCCAGAGCCTGGTTTCATGAAGAGGATTTAAAAATAAACAATGCTCCCCTCCCACTCTGAAGGTACCAGCTGCTCTCTTAGGTCCTGATGAATCACTTTTCTCCTGAAATCGGGTCTGCATCATTCTGTCTTGACAGTCACACGGCTTTCTAAGAAGCCTGATAAGGCTATGTTTATGCAATACATCCTTAGGATCTTCACACTCCGGATGGGGTTTTCCCTGTTTCCAAGGAGTAATTGGCCCAGACAGAGTGCAATGTGGTCACGACTGTGCTGAAGTCAGTGATTGCTAAGCACCCACATCAGGTCTGCATCTAGCCCAGTTGTATTTTAAGTCTTGAATCTCAGTGTCAGTGGTATAAATGTAAACAGATATGTATTATTTTGACAGTAGAGTTGAAAGATTGTTTCTAGTAAATAAATAGTAGTATGACTGCACTATCTCTCTGTGGGAACTATCTTTGGGTACTTCAAGATTTTCTGAGACAACCTTTGGCACTTGAAGATTCTCTCTGGTATTTCAGGCCACACACTGATGTGTTTCCATGAATGATTCCTCACCCCTAGTCTTCAAAGGCCAACCCAGACACTTGACTACACATTTTCAAACTATCAATCTACATGCAAGCTTTTGCAGAGTCATGGCTCGTACCTCGTTCATAGAAATTGTTCCTTGAGTTATCTCTGTAATTTGTAAGGGATCACGTTGACTTCCTCAAGACTGTTCGTGGTGCGTGCACATGTGTTTTGCAAGACAGGAACCTCAGTCTGGAGACTGTTCATCCACAACTTGCTGCAAATGTTCTGTATTCAACAAGTGAATCATAGCTACAAAGGTTAGTTTTGACAAAATCCTCAGAACATATGGTGGTGGGAGTTTTTCCTGTCTGCCTCTGCGTAATACAAACACAATTCAAAAGTCCACCACCAGAGTTCTCCAGTATGCATAATAAATCATTGTTCTTAAGACATATTTCACCCAATAAACTCATTCTGTAGATTATCTGAAATACAAACAAAGAGGTAGAAGGCATGCCAAGATTACACAGATTTGTTATTCAAATCAGTATCCCCAAACCTGCATCTAGTTAATCATTTTAAAAGATTCCTTTGGACTTTGACATCTGATGTCATCCAGGTAGTGAAGGGGGGACAGAAAAACCAGCTGCTTCCTAAAGGAGCTGCTCCACAGAGATCCTGGGACTCCTACAGCAAGCGGAAAGAGCTGCCAGCCCTAGCCAGTACCCCAGGTCAGTAAATGAGGCAAAAAACTGGTAGAGATCAGTCCTTAGCTGGAGGAGAGAGATCTTCATTGACTTCTTAATGATGCCAAATGGAGATTTACCTAATAACGTGTATAAAATTTCTCATTGTGTTTATATGTATACAGAAAATTTTAAGTGACATTCCCAAGCTGTGGCCAACCACATGCATACTACCTGCAGCGAGCTCTAGCGTAACCCTCTGCCATTCAGTGTGAGTTACCACAGCGTAAGTGACAGCAGTCATTCCCATAGATTAAAAAATTAGAATTAGTGAGGGATAAAATTGCAACTGAACCAGAAAGTCAACAAAAAAAGAGCTTTGTCTTTAGTTAACTTTCAGTGCTTTGGTTATGATATCATTGCTGTGGACAAAAATAATGAATCAGAAACCCAAAATACCAAAAAGGAGATTATGTCTTTAGAAAGATAAGCATCCAAGTAGCCTATAAACAGCTCTGGAATGAAGATATCCTACGTGAAGTCTGGAAAAGGAAGAATTAACTCCTAGAAATCCAGCATCCTTGTCTCCTACCAGCAGGATTAAGCAGAGATGAGCCCTACCAATGTACAGATGAAATGGCTGGCTGACATATGGACTACAGAAGAGGCAGGCTTGACCAGAGACAAGGAAAGTATAAACCAAGATCATGTAGAAGTACTAAAGAATGGTCTCAGTATGCAGGGTCTCTGAGACAAGTCTTCTCTCTCCTGCTGTACTTGAAGCATTTTAACTTTGTTCAGACCTTTGAAAGACAGAAAACTGCTCACAGTCATTTCAATTAAAAAAAAAAAAAAAGGAAGGTAGCTTTCATCTGTTCAAATGGAGCATCAGTTTTCGAAAAAGCCATGCTGCCTGGCCAACCTGTCACCCAATGAGGTGCACTGGACACTGCAAGCCTGTAAGTGTAATTTAAGGTATAGCACATACAGCACCACCTTATACCACCAGGTCCTCCTGCAAACAGTACATGTGCAGAGAGAAGGATTCACTGCCCAGCTTGACAAATGCTCCACAGAATTTCTGCTTCTGCTTAAACACTCATTTCCCTAATCCCTACTTGCAGGCTGTCCAAGTTAATAAGCATGTTATATTTTGCAGTCATAATTATTTTCAAAAGAGAAATATTGTAATTTAAAATGAATGGTTTCTATGACCCTCATCCTGCCACTTTAACCTACAGCCATTTTTTTCTTTGCAGCAGAAAATGAGCTTTCAACTCTTGTATTGTTTTACGACTTGTGAACAATTCATATTGAATATGCCAGCAAGGACTATCTTAAAGCTTTTTTTTTTTAATTAAAAATCATTGATAAAAAAAGTATAATTGAATTATGGTTTGTTTTGATCATTCCCTGGTTTAATGGTGATCACAGAGCATCATTGTAAGTGTTCTTGTCAGGATCAGCCTGGTCCAGTGTAGACAGGGATTTGTGCAGTGAGCATGAGCCTATGAGCAGAATTTGGCTTAGCTCTGCAGAATAAGTTAGTCTCCTTAACAAGTAGCATTAATATAATTTGGACTGAACTGGTTTCCTTATACATAAATCATTAACTAGTAGCTAGTTCTCACTCCCACCTGCACTACATAGCTTGTGATTTTAGTACAAGAAAGGTTTTTCCACCCACACACTATTCAATGACCCATGCCTAATGGAGTTTTGGTGCTCGTTGGTTGGGTTTATACTTCACAGGTGGAATGTTCTTATTTCAGCAAATTGCCAGGGCAGAGGAGGCTGGATCTGGTTTGTTTTGTGGGAAGTGAATAAACTTATGTCACACAGCTGCTCTCTCTCATTCTCATCACACAATTCATTGCAGAGATGAGGTAGGTAATACGACATTTGCTGGGTGTTTGATGTTTTACAAGGCACTCAGCTGATAAAGATCTCTATAGCTGTTTTGAACTCAAATGAACTGCTGCTGCTCACCTGCAGTTTCACAAGGACACTTCAGTTGCCTTCACTGCCCTGCTAACGCATTAATTCTGCATCACGTGCTCAAGAAATACTACGCTGAAAGGAAGCCGGCTAACACGCAAAGCAAATGATGAGAGGCTAAGTGCAGGAACTCTGGGCTGAAACAATTCAACCAAGAAGCAACTGAGTCTCTAGAGCTGCTCAAAGAAATAAGAAAACAGGTCTGTGACCCATGACTAAAGCTTTCTGGGTGTTCAATCCCCAGCAGGGTGCCTTGGTAGAAGTGGGCTGACCAGGCAAGCTCCTGAGCTGCTAGACCTTCCGCTCACCTTGAGAGAAAATGGCCACTAGGAAACAAAGCTACCTAGATTTCACCATTAGCATATGGCTCTAGTGACCTAATTTGAGGTTTTCAGACTTAATTCACTGTATCCTTCTCTTTCTAGATGCTTCCAGTCTGCTTTACAGGTTGCTTTCATTACATGTGCTGTTGTGTTTGTCTTAGATGTGGTTGCATGTGGGATTGAATAGTGTCACTCCTTCCTCTATTTTTGCACTTTTCACAACACAAGAATGATCTGCTCCTACACTGCCCCTGAAGACAAGGATACCTCCATTCAGCAAAAGCTCCCACAGGGGTGCAAATCAGAGCTCTGTGATAATGGTACCTCTGGAGGTGACTTGCAAGTGTGGACGGGAAAAGCAGTTTGCACTTTCTTTTCTGTCAGTGCCATCCAGCCAGCTGGTAAAGGACACTGTGCTGCTGGAGAAACAGGGCTTGGCTGGGCTGTAAAACTAATATCCTGCAAGGATTTAAACTCCTGCTGCACTTCCTTAAGGGTAAGATATGAGCCGTGTTTCCTTGAGAAGTCCCAGAGGCTGTATTCTGTGCACCAGAGCTCCTGCCTTCTTCTCCCCTCTCTGTTTTTGGTGGCACTGGTTACTCCCTGGGCCCACAGGTGTTGCTGAATGCTGTTAAACTGTCGTCCATGTCAGCCAGCATGTAGCCATCACCACACTGGTGACAGAAAAAATGCGTCCTGTATGGTTATTCTAGGGAGACAGATGGCAGCTCCACATCCCATACAGGTGAGCATTTTCATACAAGCACTTTCTTGCACTAGTAACTCATTAGGACAGCATGCACGATCTGTGTCTCGTTCATTCCACTGCAAGGGTTCATAGACTGTACCACTCTTCATAAGGACTCTCCCAAATACAAGCTGATATGCTGATCTTTAACAGCATTTTTTGTGCTTTAACAGCATTTTCATGCTGTTAAATGTCATTTTTTTTCTCTCTAGGAAGTGTTATTTTTTTTCTGGACTTTTGCACAGTTTAGTCAACATATCATTACAGAATGATCACCAAGGCCCCTTAAAAACAGTTGTGAAACACATCCTCCTTCTGTCTGCTAATAAAACTCTTTGTCAGGTATGGGATCGCTGTATCAGGTTAGCGGAGGACAAGCAGTTTGTGGCAACCAGTGCACTAGCTGAGAAATGTTTGATTAGGTTTTCTAAGATCTTGAAGAACAAGTTCAATAAATCCTTACTAGCTTGAATGAGTGCACCTTTCATGTCCCACCACATTTTTCATTATGTCACTTGGATACAAATGCACGTGTTTTTAATGTGAAGTTAATCCCTGAGCTGCAGTGAAATGATTAACCCTTCACCCTTGAATTCCTTGCTACCATATGATCTAGTTCTTATGGAGCTAAAAGTTAAAGCAATAGTGACAGCTGCAAATGCTTGAGTTGAGTGGATAGTTGTTCATTATGGAAGGCTTTAGTCGTACATATATATGTTTTTGTCTTGGGGAGCACACGTAAAGAACATGGCACAGCTACTGTGTCCTGCAAATAAATATTTGTACCTACAGCTATTACTGCTGACTCAGGATTCTTGAAAGTAATCTTTCTAGAAAATACTTTGAAGAACAGACATCCTGCACTTTGCAGCTATTAAACTTTCTGTTAAAACACAGGAAACACAGGTTCATGACACCTGTGGCATTCAGCTTGCACGTAAGATCAAGATGTACCGAGAAGGTACAACCCACTTAAGTCTGTTCATTACAGCAGATACTGAAGGAGCTGCATGTTCTAATCTCACTGAACATTTGTGCATAAAACCAAACAAATTAAATACGCAGAATCCTCTGCCTTGGGGAGAGGGGTCACACAAGGCTATCCTTATTCATGCACTAAAATCAGTAGTGATATGGGTGAAGGTTTTGACTGTGGCATGTTTGCTTTCCCATGCCTTGGAGCTTGCTGGGTGAGGTGCAGCCAATGCTGCAAGAGGGCCTGCAAAGTGATGGCCAGGAAGGTAGGCAGCAGGTTGGCTTTGCCTTATTTCATGTAACTTAAGGGTGCTGTGCATTGGTGTGCTTGTCTGGGAACATGGCTGAACTCTCTGCAGCTGGGTTAAAGCTTTAAAACTAGGGTAAAGTCTGATGGTAACCTCTGGTTCTGCTTGTGTTATTGCTTATGTGTTTTAAGCCAGACTGTCCTGTTTTTATCTCCTTGCCTCCCTCTGAATGATGTGGCCAAAGCTCTAGCTAGAAGGTCAGTGTGTGCTCTCACACTGAACTGAGTAATTTTAGATGTAGAAGCAGCCTTCCAGTTTCTGTGGGTGACCTGTTACTGGCCTGCATTGATGTCCCCTCAGACTTCCTTATTTCCATGGTGCTGGCAGGCTTTAAAGTGGTGTGATTTCTGGGGTGGCTTTTTGCCCTCAGCCCTTTTACGTGAGGTAAATGAAGTTTGTTTTCACCTGAAAACAGAGGGGGGAAAAAAAAAGTTTTACAACTTGTTTGTTGACTTGGTGCCTTTCAGGAAGGACCTTGTGTGTGCTACCTGTGCTCCAGTGCGCGGGTGACACCTGGCTGGCCCCAGTGTCCCAGGGAGAAGAACATCTGCTTGTCCTCAGGCAGGCCTGTGTCTTTTTTTTTTTTTGGGAGAGAGGCCAGCTCTGAGGCACTGATCAGGCCCTAGTGAGATGATGGCGGAAAAACGCCGGCAGGGCAGTGGCACCTGGCCTCCAGGCCCCAGAAAAGGGAGGGGAGGCATGGAGCTGGCAGGCGTTTGGACATTTCCTGCCCCTGGGTCGGCTGTCTGCTCCGCCATTTGCTTGGGCTGGCCAGTACCCTGGCCTGGCGGAGACCTGGAGGACCCAGAGGGCTGCATCTCGTCCCCTTTTCCACACTGAAAGAGGTGCTTTGGGACAGTGTGATAAGCCAATAGGCCAGGAACAGTGTTTGAGGAGTCACCCCAAAGCACTCCAGCAGGTCACACTATCCCAGCCTGGGGCGAGAGGGCCTCGCAAATAGCCCTGCGTCAGTATCGGTATTGGGAAATGGCTGCTCCTGCAAGGTTTCCACTGGCCTGGGCCAGAGAGTAGTGAGAAGGACAGACCGTAGGAGTGACCGTTTCCAGCTCCCCACAGCCCCAGTGCCTGTCCCATCCCTGTCCCCACAAAGGTGCCTGATGCATGGGGCTGCCCGACTCCTCGCATGGGGCTGTGTGGGAATGGCCTGGCTCCCCCTCGGCCCCTGGCTGCCTGGCGGCCATGCTCCCTGCCAGCTCCTTCCTCCTCCCCTTGCAAGCGGGGGCGTAGCGAAAATACAAATACGTACGTGCAATTAAGCACTTGCCTGCGTTTGGACCTTTCTGTCCAACCTATTTCCAAGTGCAGTGCTGAAAAACCACAGGTTTCCACTTGTAGCTGGTCACAGCTATCACTCTTTGACATGCTTTTGAATCGGAGGAACAAAAATAGTTCTGTGAGATCTATTATGTCTCTGGCTTGTAAAATACAATACTTTCTTAGTAGGTTACACTAATATTTCGTAATTCATTCTTAATATTATTCTTCAATAAAGCTCTGCACAAACAGTCTATCCCACAGGAGGAACCTCTGCCAGATCCCAGATGTCAAACACATTTGCTTCAAATACATGAGTTCGTGACCTTTTATGTTTGTTAATGTGACGCCATGGAAATTATTTATAATAAATAAGCTTATTTCAGAGTCAGGTGCTCTGCAGAGCCTTTTTCAGTGATACAACAGTCCTTCCTGAAACAGGTCTTTCCTGTTTTGTTTTTGTCCCTTAACAATGAAGTTTTGGGAACAATTTGAAAACCTGTTATTGAATTGAGTTCAACTGCTGCGTTGAGAGGTAGACAGGAAGTTACAGATCGCTCAGATTTCAAACCTTTCCTGAAATCGGCTGCAGATAATGTTCTTCCTTTCTCTTTTATCCTGTACCCTAAAAATTCAGTTTTCAAACAACAGACTGTATGGATCCAAACAAATGCTAAATATATCGGCTTAAAGCACCAAATTTACTATGAAACTATTGGGATTGTTTGGATTCAAATGGCAGATTGAATGGATTTTTGCATGTAAGATGTTTATTTTAAAGCTGAGGGAGTACCATCCACCCACGGCCTTCAGGTGCAAGAGCTCTAGAAAATCTCTGAAGGTGTCAGTGTGTTGATAATGTAATTCTATCATCTTTTTTTCAGCAGACGTGACAACGTCCTCACAAACCTGTGTGGGACCATTTCCTGTATGAAGAACATCTGGCTCTCAATGAAGCCAGACAAGAAAAAGACGCAATTGGAAAACACTCACAGGAACATGCCTTGGCTCTGCTTTGTTCTATTGTCAGCTGTACATTAAGGTTTATAAAGTCTCCTGAGTTTATTGGATTCATCATCTTGGATTCCTAGACAGTAGCAACAGCAAGAAATGTCTCCTGAGAAGGAAACCGAACCGTTTGCTCCTGCATAAACATGCAGTCCTGTTTGTCACTGCAGGCTGAAGCTGATGGCACGAAAACTCCAGTTCAGATCTAGCGCAGACCCCCTCCATCAGCGGCTAGCCAGCCAGGAACCTCACCTTGCTTTGTGCTAGTTTTGGGCTGACAGCTATTTATGACATGAAGACTGCCAAGTAGCTGAGAAGCAATTGTTGCAGCGTGCACAGATGCCACAGCCAAACATCTGAGGGACTGTCTGTGGGGAGACAGGACCAAAGTGTTCTGGTGCATGAAGGATGAGCCCACCTCGGACTTATTTACCAAATGTATTAATGACGTGTTTGTGCACAAGGAAAATCTGCCTTATAGCATGAGACAAGATAAACCAGGCCAGCAAATCTCTTTTCAAATCTACAGTACATCAAATCTAAATGAGAGAAAGAGGGCTTAATTTGGACGACGAAATATCTTCATGTAATTTTTCCTCTAGGCATCCTAGCAACACTTTCAAAAGATGCTGGACATGCTGCAGTAAAACTGCTCTTCTACAGCACTGTGGGAGGAAGCAACTGGCTGCAATCTCAGATGGTGGACAGAATTACAACGGGTTATGTCAGGAAAGCATGACATTAAAGGTACATTTGAAAAAAGGAGAAAACAAAAAACAATAGTCACCAACTGAATTATAACAGCTTTCTGTAACGAAGTGTGTGGACCCCACCCAGCATCTGTGGTAGAGGAGGGAAGGTGTCAGTTAAACTCAAAGGTTGTAATGGGAATGGAAAAAGCCAGTCTCCAGCCGAGAGTAGGACAGGGAGGATGAGAAATACAGTTTCATGTTTCTCCCAGCAAAACCTCAGGGGATAAAGATTACTGCTGCAAAAACTTCCATGGTAGTAAAAGTCTCTGGCTGCAGAAGTTGTTTATAACAAAGGTGTATTAACCACTTATAGACTTCAGCTGAAAAGGACTCACATTTCACTGAAATCTGAGTTGCAGAATCCTTTTTTTTTCTCTCTCACAAATCCTCTGCATATGAAAACTTCATTTAGTGGCTACACAGGGAGTTTGGCTGTGAGACACTGTATGCTGTGTGCTGGACTTGTCTTGATAACGCCCTACTTTAATGTCCGGACAGCTGAGCTCATCACTTGGGTATTACTGTATACACTACATTTTAAATCCAATCATAAGTACATCATACATCACTTCATGTTAATTTCTGAAAATACTTTGGACACAGTAGAGTTAGATGCTTACTTGCTCTAAAGGACTCTCAACTGCATAATTGAATTTGATATGTTTCAAACTAGGCAAGAACTACTAAGCAATAATGTTTTCCACAGATATGCACTTTTCTGCTTGAAAGCTTTCAGTGTGCTCTGGGCAAACATGATGTGCAAACTTGGAACTGCTTGAGATTTAAAATCAAAGCTGGCATGATTCAGTAAGTGTGCACAAGTGGTGGGATCTGGTTTCTGATGCAGAGGATCACTAGGGAGAGTTTATCAGGCTTGACTGATGCAAATCAGCAGCCTTTGTGAGCATTCCTGATTACAAACTTGTTCACTGGCATACTTGTGCAAAGTGAAGAAAAAGGGTTATAGTCTGTTTAGAAGCTTTTGCATAGAGAATTACCCAAGAACACTTGTGTCAGTATTTACACATGGGGTTTTTATTGTTTCAGGTCTACTTCCGAAAGGTATGAGGGCCAAGGAGGAAAGAAGGATAAAATGCTCTCCTGCCTGTAGCTCCTTTCTCTGGTCTTCTCTCCTGGCTTCTCCTCTTTCACCAAGAAAACAAACAAACAAACAAACAAAAAACACTAAGAAGCTGTAATTCAATAGCATTAAACAGACTCAGCAACAAGTGAAAAGTGTGCTGTGCAGAGGTTCAAAACAGATGGGAAGGGCCTTACTGGAGAATATGAGAGGAGAAGTGTAGCCCAGACTAATAAATTCTCCCTGCTGGCTCTGCCGGGGCTGCTCAAGTAATCTCAGCCCTGCACTTCTGGAGCTCAGAGCACTGTGGTTTGGCTCAGCCAGCCCAAACCAGCCCTATTTATTTGTTCATTCTTAGCACCAGGGAGCCCTGGCTGGAGGCAGCATGAGAGGGCAAGAGCAGCTGCAGAGCCCCCTGAAACTAGGAAGGATAAGCGGTTGCAGTGATGGTCCTGGGATGGGCATGGAGAAGGGCTGAGAGCAGGTATCAGTAAAGCATGAGAACATCGCCAGGTTTCTCAAGTGAACTTTAGTTACAGAAAAATTCACAATGACTCGAGCAGAACATGGGGCGCTCTATATGCTGGCAGGAGGCAGGCAAGGAAAAAGGAATGTATCTGCAGTTGGCTGAGAGGTCTAGGCAGCAAAGAACAGAGGTAAATTGGTTTCATTGCTGATCTTCATGCTTAATTTGATTGGGACAAAAATCGTCCAAGGGAGATGGGAGTTATAGTTCCCATCCCAGCTAAAAAAAATAGTAATAATAAAAAAATAGCACAATAATGTTCTGTCCCTCCATGCAAAATAGGTCAGCCACATCCCTCACCATGTGCAGCTGAACTTTGTGTTTATTGAAACAAACCATCCAATTTTCAAGCAGCTGAAAGGAGAATGGAAGGTGTGTCCTGAACCATCAAAAATAAAAAAACACAAACAGGAATGTGAGAAGAAGCCCCCTCAAATTGTGGAGGACGACCCTTCCTGTGCTTTGAGAAAGAGGGAAGGTAGACTTGCAAATTTTTTTTCCCCTATAACTTCCTTGTCAGAAATACCCTTTATTATGTCCCTTCCTTCATCAGAGACGTGATCTGCATTCCTGAAAGCTGGCTGCTCCCACGCTGCCAACTCCAGCAGCTGGAGAGCCACTCAGGCAGGACTGGAAATCACTGGAGAGCCTGAAAAACCCTTGAGCTTGAAAATGTTCACGTAATCTGATAGTGGCGAGCTGCATACAGGGACTGTATCAGTAGTTAAACAACATGCTTTTATGAACAGTGGAAGAAAGTTCTTCACGTAATTTATTCACGTAAGTGAATTCAATGAGATGCCTTGAAATGTGTGCTTAATGTGTGCCTCAAAAGAACTCAGATAATTTTGGAAGTTTACCAGGTTACTTGAATTGCTTTATAGGAGTGACCACACATAATCTCATCAGCTCCCTTAACAGCAATCAGAACCACGCTGCTATGTGATATCCCAGTGCGGTACTGCTGGCTCTGTACAGAGACTAACAGAGACTCGTTGTTAGTTCAAATATTCTGAGCCTGTGCTTTTGGCGAAGGCTCTCTCCTCACAGTGACTCTGGGGTTTCAAGTAGTTGTGTTATGCTGCATGATGACAGGCACAAAACTCTTAGTTAGCATCAGGTCCATGGTGCTCTTAAATTGAAAATAAAAACATGTCATTGTAGAAAAACTGCACTCTTGGGGGATGGGGAATCCCCAAAAGGCTGGAGTTCAAGAGCAGTTAGGATGACCATCCCAACACCTCACTAACTGACTTGTAATTTTAAAGCACCTTGAAGCATACAAAATTGACTGGAGGAAAAAGACCTTTTTTTTCCCCTACAAATGCAGCCCCGCTTCCTGCTCACACCTGCCTCGAGAGGCCAGGCAAAACCACCTGGAGTCTCACAAAACCACCTGGAGACTCAAAAAACCTTTGCTTCCTGCAGGGAGACTTCTGCACCAGAAATTCCTGGGGCAATTTCTGAGCCAACCCACCCCGTGTGTCCAGTAAGTTGCCCCACAGGCTGTGCAGGCTGTGGCAGGGGCTTTCCCTCGTATGCTTGTGTAAAGCCTAACTTGACAGGGATCGACATCCCAGCTGGCAATGCCATTTGCTAGAAGAATATACATTTTAAAAATGACTTTTCTCGCTGAAGCATAGGCCCGGTGGTGCTTTAGCGAAGCGAGGGACAGCGTTGGCGCTGCCTTTGCCGGCGTAACGGCCCAGCGAGCGACAAGCACGGGCACCTGGCGGCCGCCCGGAGAGAAACCCGTCCCGCTGAGGCGGGGAGCGGCCGGCGGGGGAACTCCCGCTCCGCGACACGGGAGCGCCCTGGGCCCTCACCGGGACGGCCGCGAGGGCCGGGCCGGGCCGGGGCGGGGAGCGGGGAGCGGGGAGCGAGGAGCGAGGAGCGGGGGCCGCCCCCTGCAGGCTGGGCCGCAGCCACCGCCCGGGCTCCGAGAAGGCGGCGCGGGCGGCGCGGCGGCAGGTGCGGGCTGGGCGCGGGGAGCCCGGCGGGAGGTGAGCGGCGGGGAGGGGAGGGGAGGGGAGAGGGACCCGGCAGGGGGCACGGCGAGGAGGCAGGGGGAAGGCAGGGGGTCCCGGCGGGCGGAGGGTTATTTTTCTCGCTCCTCCAGAGCGTCCCGTTGGGCTCTAGCTCCAGGAGAACCGCTGCAGCGCGGGCATCCCGGTGCCGATCGAGGCCGCCTCGGGGTGTGCGTGGGGATAAATGGGAGCAGAACCGGGCGGGGAGCCCGGCTTTGGTCAGGGTGTCCTGCCGGGGTGACCCCACCGTGTCACCGTGTGGCTGCATGCCGCGTACCTGCCTTGTGTATCGATGCTTGGGATGTTTAAATGTGAATGTGCAAGGGATGGTTTTGCAATCTGTAAATTACTGTTTTCTCACTATGTAGGTAAGTACGTCCTGGGAAACAAAAACAACATAATGATAGGTTTTGTAAACCTGATGTATTTCACCTGCATACTGATAGTTTTGTTGAATGGGACAGCATGTTTTTAAAGTCAGAATTCTTCAAGGATCTGAGCGTATTGATCTATGTGCTTTTTCCAAGTAGGCTAAAAGTTACCAGAGTAATTCAACTTGCAGAACGCTAATGCTTAAAGGCAATATTACTGGGCAATTCATGTTACAGGTGATGCTGCACGTCTGTAATGCCTTGCCGGCTCACTATTGTATCAGTGGGGTTTTTGGCATGCAGACCTTTCAGCCTCTGCGTTTGGCTTGTTTATGAGTGTGAACTTGACAGTGTGCTTCCAAGATTTGGCTTGGGACTATATTTTCTAAAAAGCAGCAGACCTTGAGAAATGGAGGCAGGTAGAAAAATAGTAACCATAGTCAGCTGTTACAGAATTAAATCTTCATATAAATTAGGCCCAAGATTAAATTGTACTTAAAACAGCCTCAAGCTGGTATTACTATAAGAAAATACCCTTGTACAATCAAAATATTCTGTGCGAATTAACATCTAAGCTGTTATACCAGGCAAGAAATAAACTAACTAAATCACCTTCTGCAGGAGTGCTCCAGGTAACTGGAGATACAGTTTAGCCAAAGCTCAAATGGAGATCATATTAAGTAAGCTGGTCTTGTAACTTTCCTTCAGTGTGGAAGCTGGCCAAGTGTTACATGTGATGCATTTCTCTAGATAAGAATGGAAAGGTAGATACCATGGCCATTCCTTCAGTTTACGCTTCCAGTCGGTGCAGTTGTGATTGTGCGGAAAGGGAATGAGATTTCAACAGCAGTTTGCTGGGGCAGAACTGTGAAACACTTTGGCATCTAAATGATCCTGTGGGCATCTGCTCCTCAAGGCTAGACCCTTGCTGTCCTACTCCTCACTTGCTGATCTGCGCAGCTCAGGTTTTTCTGGTAAGATTTGCTGAATACGTTGAGGTCTGCTTCTTGATGTGGCGTAAGTTTTGACAGTGTTAGTTAGGTGCCTAAGCTGCCCTGGTATCCACAAGTGAGTGAGGTATTTCTTGACAAGTTGCTCTTGGAGAGTTCAATTATCCTTGAATTATACCTAGATGATCAGGACCCACTTAAAATACATGCAGGGAGCATGGGAGTGTGCTGCTATGCCTATCCATTCTTGCTTCTTATTCGATAGGTTTTGTCTAGAACTGTTACCCAGCCATGAAGAGCAAAGTTCTGAATTTCTGCCTTTCATTTCTCAAGTTAGTGCTAGAGCCGTAAACTTGTGTGTTGTTCGGGTCTGGTGGTCTCTGACTCCTTACTTATAAAACTGTTTTGCCTTGCTTTCAGTGCAGAAATATTCATTAGGTGAACTGTGATCCTGTAACTCAGTGGAGAGGCTATGAATCCAGGAGTGGGGAAGTTTGATTTCTAGTCCTTTTTCCATCTGTATGTTGAATATTAAAAAATTACTTATGGAATACATGTGGCTAAGGAATATTGAATTTCAAGATAATATATATTTTTATTAAAGTGTTCCTTGATTCTTGTAAGTACGTGTAAAAGTTACACCTACTAAGAATGCTGCACCTAAAGGCACGTTGGACTCCACAGAAGTCCCGTTAGTTCCACTGTCCTCTCCTACACTTAATTTAAGTGATGGATCCCCAAGTGATTAAATCTTCTTTCTTGCTATGCAATGGAAAGAGTGAACATAGGTGGAATTGTTCAGTCAGTCGTGTGTATAAGCTATTCATTTATTATGGTGGAGAACAAGCTCAGACTCTGATCTCATTTTCTTTCTCCTAATCATGAGGCTCAATCACCTCACTTGTTTGTTCTGTCACTTCTGTTTCCTACCAGCTGATTTTGATTTTCACTCAGCCTTTGTTCTTCTTAGTCACAGGTGTTTCATTTTCAAATTTACATTACCCCAGAGTAGTGGGTTGGCTTTGGAGGGGACTGTCCCACTTTGGCTCCCTGTTTTCCCAACAGAGCACTCTCACCCCACCCTTGAACAGTCAACTGTGGGAAAACTGTTTTTTTTTGTAAGCATATTTATATATTTTGGTAGTTTATTTTTCCATCTAATCAGTGAACTGGGCCAACTCATCATGCAGCTGCATGTTTACTAGATCCAACATGAATGGTTGTTGGCACAGGAGAGCAGCACTGTCCCTGCCCCTTGCTCTCACCATGCCTGGTAGGCAGAGCCAGAGGGCCTGAATTAGAAGGGCAGCTTCCAGCCAGGCTTTGGCTGACTTAGGCCTTCTAGATCTTCATGTGAATCCTGCCTGCTTTGCCTTATACTAGAAGTACCTCTTGACTTTGGTGAAAATATTTATTAAATTTATTTGCTTGGTAAAAATGTTGTTGACCCCATTCAGTGAATTTTGCATGATATTTATCCAAACCTACTGCTTCTCTGTTCAGACTCTTAATTTTGTAAGAGAACTACTTTGTTTGCTTTGAATTGGTACTTCCGAGTTAAGTCTGGTAAATATTCCCTCATCAGTCTAAGTAGGACAACACACAGTCTCCGTCAGCAGAGAGCTTAAGAGCTCATCTCTTTACAGTGAAAGGCAAAGTGAAAAGCAGAGTGGACTTTGACTTCAGGTAGGAAAGGCAGAGTTTGGGCAAACCTGTGTTGTCATTCTGGTGAGTAATACTGTTTGGTCTTCTGAAGAATTTCTTGCACAGACAAACAGTTCTATAGATCACTTCTTGCAGATGAGATGAATTTTCAGAACTAAACTGAAGAGCCTCATACAGGAAGAGGTTCAAATCCTGGATTTAATTTCAACTCATCTGTGTTACATCACATCCATTAATCATGTTAATACATCAAGCCACGAAGAATTAGCGAGGACACTTCTCTTAAGCTTAGTATGAATGAATGTTTGTTTGCCTGTCATCACAGCTGAAGTTTACATTAATGCAGTGCCAAAAAAAAAAGTCAGAAATTTGATGCTTATCCTTCCTGCAAATTGTACCTCTGATCTTGTTTTGAAGCTTTGGATCTCAGTGACCTAGTAGCCACACTTAAACTGGAAGGAACAGATAATCAGATAATGAGGCCTCAAACTAACCCCTTTGGTGTCTGGGGAATTCTCGTGGTCATTGCATTGAGGTTTGGATCTAGCCCTAAAAGCAAGATCTGGAAAGGTGGCATTGCCAATTAGAACAGCTTTGAAGTCCAAGAAAGCAATCCAGAAGGACTATGCCCCAGTGGCCTCAAAACCTGCTAGGCACTTCAATTAATTTGGCACCTCACCCCGGAGTCTGAAACCTGGACGTGGGCTTGTACGGTGTGCTCCAGCCTGGGGAAGCGGGTGCCTTGCTCCCTGCCTGGCTCTGCAAGGCGGAGGGAGGCATGGCTGACCCTGATGGCCGCATAGGCCCGTTCTGCTCAGGGTACATCAGTGCACACATACAGCTCCACAGCTTCATCTGAAGCATGGAGAGAAAGCAGGCTGCTTCCAGCCTTGGGACAGCCTGGTCACCAGAGCACTGTGGGGGCTTCTTCCTAGGTGCAGAAGTTCAACCTCTTGCTCCCACAGAGCCCCTGTATCTCCAGGCCGAGGGGGTGGAGGTGGCCCTCTCCACCCTGTTTGTGGAAGCTGGGCCAGCGTGCACAGCGTGGGGTGGTTCATGCGGCCAGAAGATGGCCAAACCCTCGACCAGGGCTTGGCAGGGGCTGGCGGGGAGGACAGAAGGGGACTGAGGTGGGCTCCCTTCGCAGAATTCACACAGGAAGGCTATTTTGTGGACACCTTTTGGTGAAGGAAGTGCCTGCTCTACAGCAGAGAGGAGGGTTAGCCAGAAGGAGGTTTTACAAGTAGCTCTGCCTAGCAGTGCTGCTGTGGATAGTGATAAACTGGAAAAAAAACAAACACTGTGTCCCATTTTGGAGAGATTTGTAAATTTCAGAAGGGCACTCAAGAAGATTCTCAAGGTCAGTTTCAGTTCCTAGTAGAGGAAAATTCAAATGTGTTTGTTTGTTTTTTAATATTTTTTTTTAAATGAGTTTGAGGCCTTTAGATAGAGGCCTCTTAATCTTCACTTCAGATTCTCTGTCTTTTTGGCAGTGATTGGAAGGAAACTAAAAATCTTCTTTCACTAAACCTTGACCAAACCCGGAACATCTCCAGAATCATCCTGGCTTTTATTCAGCTTAGTGGTATGTTTACTTCCAGATCTAGTTTCACCAATGTGTGAAATCATAGGTCAAAATCTCTTGTGAAGGGTGTTGTTTTAAACTCAACAGGATAATAATAAAAAAGTACATTCCCGGTGTAGCCATTGTTCACTTTGTTTTAAGCAATTCTGTCTGGAGGGGTAGAAGGGGAATGGTAAGTTCACGGCGCCAGCTTCTGCACATAGCACCAAGTGGAGACCCACTGCCTTGCCCCATAGCTGTAGCAGCATCTGGCCAATAATCAGTATGTTAGGTGCTCCCATAAATTGAGATGGTTACGATTTCTGCTGGTTTCTCCCAATGTCTGTGTAAAATTCTTTTTAAATACCTCCTTTATGCAATGTCTGGTTACCACTCATCTACTTGGGCAGCTGCCAGCTAACTCCATCCTGTTCGCATCTCTGAAAGAAGCTGCTGGGGTTGTTAAAAGCGATTCTGGGCCCCTGGTCTGGGTGGGTTTAAAGCAAAAAATAATAAACAGTTAGACCTTATAAAGACAGGATCCTCCTGGACTTCTATTTTTAAGTGTGTTTAGGCAGTGTCCTGAGCTCAGTGCACATGTGCTGCAGAGCCATACTCCCAGTCTGGTTTGGATTTGAATTAATTAAGATCAGCTCCAGTTTCCTGTTCTTGAGTCATTTATTTAATCTGTTTTCATGTATGATATGTACTGGAGTCACCTCTTTCCTTTCTTAATCCCAGCCTTAGTCTTTTAACCTTGATTTATAGAATTACATATTTCCTTTCTCTCACTGGTGTGGTAACTGGTTATAGAATGTTACAAGAAGCTGAATAAAGTATCTTCATCATATGGAATCTCTATAATTTGCAGTTTTTGTTTTCATCATTAAACAGAATAATAATTATATGTAAAATAACTAACGAGAAACTGCTTTACCTAAAACAAAGCCCTAGATGTGTGTGTGCAAGTATATATAAAGAAATGCACCATCTTGACTCTTGTAGGTCACCGGAGTTCCTTTAAAATAGTATTAGTGGTAATGAAACAGTATTTTTCCATGCAAGACTGTTTGGGTTTTTATGTGTTCTTTTTTTTTTTCCATGTATACAGGAAGAGCTATTTTTCATGAGCTGTCTGGATATTATATGCGTGTCCATGTGTTTTCTGTGTGGCTCCATGGTCATGGCAGTTGGCTGAGGATTTCTGGATGCCATTCAGTGTTGCATTCAGCTCAAAGCTAGACACATTTGGTCTTGCTAGGGAACCCCAGTGCACAGACAGACGCTTTTGTCTAAATACCACCTTCTTGGCTGCCCTGTTGAAAAATGCATCCAGATGTTTCCAGTTCTTTGGTATCAGGGCTATAGAGGGACTGCTGTTGGTTCTATTTTTGTTGCTTGCTGGCTTTACTGCAGAAGGAGAAAATACTGGATTAAAAGCTGACACAGAATACATAAAGAAAGTCTTAAGTTAGATTATAAAGTAACCGTCAGTGATAGTCATGATTTTTTCCTAATCTGCTTAGAGCAAAGGACTTATCTTATGTTGAATTCCTTCCATGTTCTCATCAGAGGCCAAGTTCTTTTTACAGAGATTTCAGTCTCTAAGTTTTCTTCTCTGGTGTCCTGACTTCAACTCTTGCTTTGCTGTTTTCCATCTGAGTCCAAAATGATCTGCAGTCCAACATAATGGATTTATTCCTTTGTGTTTACTGCCCCAATACATACCATATTGTACATCCTTGTCCAAGTCAGTGAATTTATCTACAGTTCACAGGAACAGTGTTGTCAGTACAGTAATTGGATGAATTGGTTCCTTGCCTAATGCAGCATTAGGAAGAAATACTATCTCTATCAACTTTTACAGCCCAGTGCATAGGGGATTCAGCATATTAAAATCCCAAGTTTTAAGCTTTGTCATGGGATAGATTTATAATGTTCTCTTCTTAATTCAAACATAAATCGCACATGAGAAAAATTGGCTCAGATTTATGAAAACCGTACTTTTGGCCCTTGTAAATGATATTATTAATCTTCTGCATACTGGGGCAAGCTTGGATTAAGTCTGCATTTAAGAGCTGCAGGTGCAAGGCTATAATGCTAAGAGTAGGGTGTCCCTGGGGGGCATGTCAGAAGAACGACTTCTGATCGTGTGCTTGTGCCAGAGCTTGTTTCCCTTCTCCAAGGGGTGCCTGAAGAGCAGAGGCAGTTGTTCCTGTAGCACAATAGCTCAGACACACACCTGCTCAGCTTTATTTTTCTTCAGGGAAGTAGGCAATAGCAATTATTTCTACTTCATGACTTACTCTCGGTTTGGTGGTCTGTGTCTGGGCTGTGGATGTGATGAAGGCTTTTTGGCCTCCTCCGGTCTGGAGCCCTGGGAAGAAGCAGCTGCTGAGCTCAAGGAGACCACAGCTAGATTGCACAAGTGCTCTTTCCACAGGGTTCAGCTCAGGGCCTGCAGGAAGGGAGGCATGCATTAGATCATCTTCATCAGGTCAGAGAAGTTGGAGGGAGAAGGGGACTTGTATAGTCTTTCACAACCGTACATAGGAAGACGTGGCTGTTCCAGGCGAAGCTTCTGCCCCAGTTCCCTTACAGCTAGATCTTCTCAGCATGAGGACATATAAAACAGCTAGTGAGATGGATGCCAGTAAGCTCTGCTTTTACCATTACGACAAAGGCTCAGCTAAGAATTGACTTCTAAGGTGGTGTTCTTGCCTCAGGAGAAGCCTGTTAAAGATGTATAGGTAATATTTTTGTATAGCTGTCATGTCCTGACTGCTGGTGGTGAAGTTTTGAGGACTCCTGCTGATTGCAAGGGTTTTAAACCTTACATGCAAGTGTTATCTCCAGGAGAGTCCAGCAGACAACTTTCTACCTGAATGCTGTGGCAGGCATCAGGGGATGCTCCCTGCAGTGCCCCATCCTCCTCCTTTCTCCGCTTGCTCAGAATCCCGGCAGAGGATGCAGAGTCATGGGGGGACTGGTCACAGTTTGGGATCTCAGCACAATGCTCAGGGAATGAGAGCAATTTTCTCCTTGCAAGTGTTACTTAAAGACGCCGTTCTCACCTTAGATTGTCTTGTGATGTTGAATCTGAGGTGTATAGTTCAACTGTAGTATCAGCATGGAAAAAGGTCAGAGAAGTGGGATAATATATTGAGAAGAACTGTACAAATCAGATTTGGATGGTGTAAAACATACAGCCTTAAATTTGTCCACATGGTTTTGTCCATTTAGCTTACTGAGGAGAAATGTAAGAGGTTAGATCTCAATCTTTTAAAGCCTAAAGGAAAAGAAGACATACTACTGATAATTGTCTTTCCAAACATAAAAACTGCAACAACTAAAAAAGTCACTGGAAAAAATTACGTTGGCTAAAATATTAACTGAGAAGGTGACCAGCTACTAGAGTGTTCTGCGAAATTAAGCCCAAGCATCTTCCTGCACAAGTTGCTCAATATAGTGCTGGGGAAAGTGGCTGAAATCCAGCGGTGTCAGTAATTCAGGAGGTGGGAACAAAGGAGTGTAACTGTCCTTGTGCTCTCAAACAGTAAGATTCTGTTTGAGCAAACCATAAGTAAATGAAAGGAATTTGCAGCAAAAGATGTGCTCGTTTGGCCTGCTGGCCCATTTAGTTCTGGTTTTCATTTCTAGGATCTAATGGAAAATGTAAAGCCCCCAAAGAAGATGTAAATACACCCCCCGCCCCCCAGAAAAGCTCCCCAAAGGGCTGTTGTGCCCTCATTTGCCCAAGTGGGAAGGTGCTTCCTGTGCCTAGGCAGTTGGTGGTTTGTTTGCATCATGGAGCACAGCACTTTTCCCAGCAACTTTTTACTGTCTTCTTTCTGTTACCACATTTAATTGTGTAACCGTGTAAAATGCTCCTAGGCTCTTTGCCCCAGGAAAGCTGTGCAACAGTCCATCGTAAAATCCACATTGTCAAGACTGGACGAATGATGCATAGTCTATTTTTCTTTCAGTTTTATATGTGTAGTTACTTTTTCTTTCTTTATTTGCAGCGTTAGAAATGTTTTCCATCTCTTTATTGTGTTTCTGTCAAGTTGTTTGCAAGTTGTCTCCCACGAACAAGTTTTTCTGGTTGTCTTTCAAAACCCTTTTCATAACTTCTCTTTTTCTGTGGTGTTATTTCAGCATCTCCCTTGTGATCCACCACTTTCGTAGTGAAATCCTTTTCTATTTCCAGGCACAAAAGAAAGGGAAGTCTGTCACATTTTCTTTTATTTTCTTGGAAAGCAGAAGAATAGAATAATCCGTCTGCAAATTCCGAGAGTTTTCATGCTTTTCTTTAAGTTACAGGTACCAATGGAGAAGGATGTATGTACACACACCTTAGTTACTGCAGATACCACTGTTGTGGGGTTCTCCCAAACCAGGCATAGATAGGAGCCTCTTATCATGCACCCTGTAGGTGTGTGTTGACATGATGTTTTTTTCTTTTTTCTCCTCTCCTTCCAGACAACCTACTGCTGCCAAGGCTTCTGATGAATAGGAACAAAAGCTTGTCTCTGCTCACACGTTCAGACCTATTTGAACTGCCTCTGTGTCCTATGTGGGCATTACAGATCAGACCTGCCTACAATCGCAAAACAAATATAGGACTTTTTTTTAACTGTAAACTTTGGCAAGTGTATGCCCGTGCCATGCGTCTGCGTAGGGGTGTGTGTGTGTTTGTGCCATCCTCGCTCATACAGTAGCAAAATACCTGGGGGCAAATTTCTGAGAATCACTTAAGCTGTTTTACTAGTGTTCAATTTTTTCAAGATGCAGTGATCACAAGCTACCCCTCTTCAAATGAAGAGCCCTGCTCAGTGTACAGCTCCCAGACGCTCTCCTCCAGCAACAAAACTGCTGAACAGCTGGCTCTGGATGTTAAACCATGTGCAGTGTCTGTGCCATCAAAGAGAGTCCGTCTGACCTGCAGCAGAAGCAGCTTGTGCTGTGCTGCGTTTTTGTTAATCGTCTGGAGACCTGTGGCGATGCTGTTATGCTCTGTGAAGGATTTTCATGATTGGAATTGACTGCATCTCCTGGGTCTGAAACGCAGACAGGCAAAGAGGTAAACGTGGTATTTGGCAGAGGTGTGAAACAGCAAGCTTGGGCTCGCTTTTTCCACAGGGAAGATCCTCAGCTGTTGTTCCTCTGGGGCTACTGGAGTTGTAGACACTTACATCATTCAAGGATCTGTCCCAAATGCTTGATAACAACTGATCATCCCTGCTTCCGGGTATTTTCTTTTACACCTCTTGCTTTGTGAGAACTTAGTGCTACTAGGAATATTGCTGTGACGTGTTTCTGGAACACAGATCTGAGAATGTGTTATATATGTTTATGGCTTGCAATAAATCTCGTAACGATTGAAACCTCTGGCTTAGCCAGCTTTCCCAGTTCAGGATCAGATACTTCACCTTTGTTTCTATTGCAAAATTTTAAGTGTGTTGTTACCTGACCAACTTCTATGGAGCAGTACTATGACTAAATGCAGTAAAATATATCAACAGCCTACAGACTTTCTGCAAAACATATTCCTTCGTCATAAGGCAGCTAAGACCTGACATTTCGAGACTGCTTTCAGCTTTTAATATTTAATTTTATGATCATCCGTTTTCTATCATGTTCTTTTTATTTAATGAGTTGTTGAAAATATTTACGTTCTTCTCCAAATATCTCTGTCTTGTAATCATTCTGGCGGCATCTGGAACTGAAGTCTTCGATACTCTGTTTATCTGATTTAGCTCATTCAAAATTTCTATCAGAGAAATCTGGAAATCATTAGGATAATTTATGTTCTCCATCTAAACCCATTAAAATAGTAGTGATTGTAATTCTCTGGACTCTGTATGTGTGTGGTTCGCCTTTAAACTTTGCTGGTTCCAGGATGTTCTAATAACCTTGGCTTTCCTTCTACATTAGTGGGGAAGGACTGTTGCTGAATTATATTTGATCATCTTACTTTGGCTTGATATTGGGAAAAGAGAAATGAGAAAGATTACTGAAATCGCTGAAGAACACCAAGAAAGAGAATTTGAGACAGTAATGAGATCTGGCTGCACTTCCTTCTTCTGCTGCAAGTGATTTGATTTCTCTACTTTTTTATTGCTTGAAAATCAGGGATAATTTTTCTTTTCCTCCTGTCCTCTTCTCATTCTAGTATCTCCAAAGTGGTGGATGTCTTTAAAGTAATCATATTGCCTAACAAAAACTGACCCCAAGATTTAGAGAGAGGATCAAGGAGTCCCAGCTCCTTCTTAACGTGTGTTGTTGGGGTGTCAGTACTGCTCTGGAATTCAGTAGCATACCGAACAAAGGTCTCTCTGCGGTTCTGGTTTATTTGGTAAATCTGTTCCCAGACAGATGTATGTTAGTACAGCCTTTTAACAACTCTTAAATGATGTATTGAAGATTCTGGGGGAGCTGACACCAGCAACAGGTTCTAGCATATGGGGGAAGTTTAACCTTTGATAGAAGTACCAGCTTATGTCAAGGTCAGTTGGTACTGATTTGTTTAGTCTTCTAATCTTCTTCTACAAGGTTTTTTGTTCATTTTCAGTTAATAAAATATGAAATAAAACCTGTTAAATTTCTGTCTCACACGGTTAAGACAAAACTTTTACATGCAGTGGAAATGCTTGCCTAATCATAGGCAACATGAAAAATATGATAAAATAAATGAACTGAAGAAAAATACAAATATGTTTATCTCTGTAGATAAACTACATGGATAAAATTTTTTAAATTAATTTAGAACATCTATGCCATGACTTTATGAACAAAGCAAAGTGCTCTAAGCAGCATGAGGGAAACCTTTGCTCAAATGATCTGTTCCTCAGCAAATGCTGGCCATGCTATAAGTGTAGGAACACAAGTGCAAATTTTGCGACTGGCTTTCAAACCATTACATTTTTAAGGGCAAAAAAAGGTCTAAACAGCATTCCAGTTTTTTACTGCTGGAACTTTCTTTTCAAAATACTGTATTTAAGCTCAAACTAAAATGGAAACTCTAAACTCTGTGTCTATGTACTTTGCTGTTGGCTACTGATAATGCCCTGCCTACAAAACAACAGTCTGGAAACAGCAGTATTGGAGTGTACTCCTCTGTAGAAGAGGCAGTGACGAATTGCTTTTATATTTGTCTGCAGATAGAAAGAAATGTATGAATGTTTCCTTATCTATAAAATGGGGGGTGGGGAGTGGATTATGGTCTAAGAATATCACGGGCTGCTTAGTCTTACTTTAAAAAGGCCACATATTTCACAGTTAGGAGTGCAAAAGATAGAGAATTGCATTGTTACTGTTAGATTGTCAACACCGATATATAGCCTTTCTTTCAAACGAAGGGACTCAACCCAGTGATGGGAAGGCAACTGCTTGTAAATGGTGATTTTGTATTTATTTACTGACTCACGTTTATGGCTCCAGCTAAGAAATTCAGGGGAAAGAAATTACTACCATAAACTGAATTTTCTCTGATGCAGAAAAACTAATTTTTCCACTTCATGTAGCTGGAAAGCTGGGTGGTTACTAACTTTTTGGTTCCTTCACTACCAGTAGTGAATAAATTTGGTCTGGACACTTTGAGATAAAAGATTGTTTTGCCTGAGCAAACTGCCACTGACACTTAGATACCATTGTTGCAAAGCTGAGAGCAAACGAAGCAGCTGTTTCAGCCCAGTTTAAACATGGTGAACAAGAGGAAAGCATATTAACTCCAGCTGTGCACTGATAACAGCTGGGAAGGAAAATCACTGCATGGGAACCTTAAAGTAAGCTTTGAATTGTAGCACGCTTAGCTATCGTGAGTACACTTCAGAGGGTGGAGGAGAGGTGAAAAATTTATCCTTAGAAGTGTGGAGAATTTCATGAGAGATCCTTGTGCCTCTTTTTGTGTAAAGGTGCAGCAGGTTCTGTGCTTCGGTGGTATCATCTCCCCAAATTTGCAATATGAATCTCATCCTTTACTTAAACTCATGGGCAGTTTTGAGATCAGTGCAAGTTTTGAGTGGGGGATTCTGCACAGAGTAATGGTGTCCCTTTCTAACCAGATAGCAGTGCAATACCCTACTTTAAGAAGTATTTTGGGGTGTTTTTAAGCTCTGTAAGCTCCTCAGTAGTGTTCTGTTTTCCAGAATAATATGTACCGGTCTTCTTCAGGCTTCTTCTGAGGTCTTTCTGTTCAGGCTGCTTGCATCTTGTTCATTTTGGTCTATTGGGCATAAAGAGCAGAATAAAATTAGAGGAAGTAATTAATGTCAGTGGTAAAAATAGCAACAATTCTCAGAGAATTTGCGTTAAACCAAAAACTCGCTTAGGTCCTTGCTGCAGTAGAATAATGATTTACTTAAGTTTGAGTTAATGGGAATTTAAAGAACTTCCTTCTAATCAGTATTCTGTGAAAGCTTATGATTAAGAATAATTGTGGAACAGTTATATAGTCGTAATAACAAACCTTCATTATATTTCACACTCGTATTTTAAAGATGAGGAGTTAATTCAAGCCTTCTGCACAAAGCCATATGCTCTCGTGACCTTGCAAAGCCCATAACTTAAAATATAAGTAGCAATTCTGAGAAGAGTGCAAAAGATTGGGTCAGTAAGGCTGTGTTGTATTAGGTCATTATTTGCACATTGACACGTCTGTTGGTAACATTCAGTTGCACCTACGCATGGAAATAAGTAACGTTAAGAGAAGAAAGCACGTTTTCTAAGTTAGATAAGGTGCCTGATATTTCCATTTGGCATCCAAATTAATTTGTGGGAGTGGGGGAGTAGTGAAAGAAAAGGTTTTGGTTGATAGTTGAGATATTGGTGTTATTTCTCCTATCAGTATTTGTGTGGTTCCCTGGCTGTCTTTGAATACCCATACAAACAAAAGGACTGTGCTGTTCAAACTGCAGATAGGAATTGCTTCTGGCTGGGGCATGGAAACTTCCAGCAGTTTTCCTGTGACTGAGATAACCAGGCAAACCTGTCCATTTCTGTGCAACTGTCACCTTCTCTCTGTGCTATGCCCCTTTCTCCTACTTGTCGTCTTTCCCATCCCTCCAACTCCTGTTCATTCTCTCTTCGGTATCTTCTGCGAACCTCTGAGGAGCTGGCGTCATGTCTTGGGTATTCTGTGCAAAGAACCGTGTGTACTTGAGGTACATGTAAAAGGGCTAGACTTAGGCAGCTAAAGTTTTGGACAGGAGGCAACACAGCTGTCTGTGTCCCTCTGAAAAGAGAACATAAGCGTATAAATAAAGACACTTAAATGAGGCCAGTTAGTATTGTCATAAAGTTATTTTAATGTTAACCAGCTGTTATAGACTTGATCTCCCTCTTCAGTAGATTGCATGCCTCTTGGTTTGCTGGAAGCCAGTGCTCTCTATTTCTGTGCGCATAGCAGACAATTATATAATAAAACAGGTCTTCGGTTTCATGTGCATACAATTATGAGAAAGCAGTAGTTCCTCAAAGAAGGCAATTTTGGCATCATTCATAAAGACTGTTTTCAAATGTAAAATATGGAGTATGTAGAGTCAAAAATGTAAATGGCTAAGTATGTTAACGTTCTACATTAGGAAAAGAGAACAGAAGAAACATGACCAAGGGAAACATCTTACAAATGACTTGCCAAAGCATATCAAAACAGATGTAGAGCTGAGTAAATTGCAAAGCCCAGTGACACAAATATGAGGAGAATTTTAGTGTTCCTCAAAGAAGGGTACCTATTTGAGTGGGTCACTGAAAGTACTGGCATACTGCATGTTGAGGTGAGCTTCTATTTCCCTGTGCCTTTATGTAAACTAATAATTGTCTCAGTAAGAGAAATCTGATGGCTCTGATCCATTTGTGACTGACATAACTGTCATTGACCCAGGGACTGAATCAAATTAGCAATCACATATTCAATAACATATTATTGCATTTTAATTTCAAGTATTGTCATCTAATACAGTTGCTTTTATAGTGTTTTTCAGGTTTGATAGCTATGGTGGATCTTTGATTGTGGTTTCTTCTACATTGCGACACTGAAAACAATGGCGAAAGAATATATGAAGAACTGCTGTAAATGGTGCTTCTATGCGGAAAAAGAAAAAAATGATCGTGAGTTCCGACATAATCACATTGACTAAGGGTTTTGTTGTTCTGGGTGATGAGATTTCCCATTAATAAAATTATTTTGTCACTCCTGATAAACTTGAATTCTTTTACAACATCCAAAAGTCATTCCATACCTCCACTTGGAGATTGGACACATGCTTGTTAGTGTTATGAACTGGAACTGAAGAATAACACTTATCTAAAGTCTGCTCCTTGCAGCCTGAAATGCTGTCCAAAAAGGCAGCTTTTTTACCTAAGGTCATGTGAAGGTCTTGTGTCTCTCAAGCTCTCTAAAAGTGAACACTTTTTTTCTTTTTAACTGCCTGCAGATTTGCTGTCAGGATTTTCTTTGGTGGCTTAGTTGTTCGCAAAACTGTTCTATACAAGTGTATAGAATGCCTCCTCTAAAAATTTACTAAGAGAAAGGCAGCTATAAATATACAAGCTTGGGCAGTGAAGTTTATATTAGTACAGGTATCATGAAGATGAGTATCTTTTCCAAGTGCTAGTCCTGAATGCTAGTAAAACAGAATGCTAGCAGCAGTTAAGAAATGTATCAAGCACAGATTCAATTAAATAAAAGAGATCTGTTCACAGTATTTTCAAATTTTAACGCATATGTGGACTGTCTGTTTTTCTTGCTCTTTATTTTTAGCAGTTTCCATGGTACAGGAATCTGAAGCAATAGCTGCAAGAAAGCCAACTATTGTACAGCAACCTCCATTGTCTTCTGTGTCAGTGAAGCCGCAAGTTGGCTGTTCAGAGGATTATCTGCTTTCTAAACTGCCCTTGGATGGTCAGGAAGTACCATTTGTGGTCCCCCCATTCAAACTGGCTTATGTACAGCCCAAAAACCTTCCTAGTACCTCACATGCTGGAGGGATTCAAGGTAAAATATAAAAAGTATTGCTGAAACAGTATGTGTTTCTGTGGGGAAAACCTGAATAAAAAATACTGTACTTCATTAGGTATGTTAGCCAGTGTCACTTTCTAGCCAAAGACTGAGAAACTTTATTTTTGTGAGAGAAATTTCTTATTTTGTGCATTGTAACACAATGGTATCTCCTTCACTGTTTCTGTGTTAGCTATATTTACTGTTCAGCTTATAGAAATTTAGAGGAGGAGTATGTCTTTCTTGTTTTATTTAGTCTGTCATAGGACTCCAAAATAGACGTTTAGTATCTGCTACACCTTGAAAGTTATCAAGTATTTCTACTGAAAACATATGTTTGCAAAACTTTTCTAGAAGCCTGGTCTTGTGGCTCTTTGGATATCCAGAGAGCTTTTGGGAAGGATGTTACCGAGTATGAATCTTCGTGATCTTGCATGAGTGAAATGGAAAGGGGGGATTGCACACTAGTGTTCATACTCAAAGTATTGGAAAACATTGAAGAAAGGCAAAGGTCTGTGAAAGAATTTATGGAGGCAAGAATTAAACCTAACACATCACCATTATTCAGATCACTTAAGGAAGGAAGGAGAGTAGTCTTTTGCGTTTAATGTACTGATAAGTTTTAGCATACTAACACATCTTCCTTTTCAAATTTCATCAACAGGAAGCATATGCTACTACTTGGAGGAAAGTGTTTTTTGTTTTTGTTTTTCATTTTTGTATGTTGTTTTTTTCTATTTCCTGTTCTTTCTGTTACTCTTTGGGTGGCCAGGGGTAAGGTCTCAGCAGTATATGGGTTGCATATGATGATATACTTTGCCTCACAACAGTCTTATACTTCAACCTCTGTCAGTCCCATGCTTGCGCAGCAGAAAGGACATGTATGCAATTTAGGCACAGTGGCGTTTTAAAGGAATGAGAGCATGGCCCAGTAACACGAGTTAGAGGGCACGTACTATCACTGGAGATGATGAGGACTTGAGGTCTTCTCCAGAGATGTGTAGATTTAGATAAGGGAAAATTTTGGTACGAGGGCATAACTGAGCAGTTGCTTTCTCTAGAGCTGCTTTGCCTCAAGGACATGATGAGCTGATAATATGTTTTTAGTCTCATGTGACTGGATTTCTTTTCTGAGGGTGGGAACTTCAGTAACTGAAAAAAATCCGCCACGTTGTGTAATGACTAATGCAGTGCTACCTTTTTCTGTTTGTGTGGTTTTACTCCCATCATTCTCCCTTCTCCCTAAGTCTTTGCTGTTGCTTCTTGTCCCTTGCTTCTCTCCTGCTACCAGACTTTCTCCTTTTCCTCACCCACCCCTGCTAGTAAATAACACTAGCACAGGGGCCAAGCTAATCAGTATCGCAGAGCTGATTGGTATAGATCAGCCGTTCTGTACCTGATCTCTCAGTGGGTTTTATTTATGATGTCCACCTCACCAGGCACAAACAGGCAGCACCCTGATGGTTGGAGTTGGAAAATACGAGGCCCTCCTTGTCTCTGAGCCTGACCTGCTTCAGGTTTTCCCACAGATGGCCAGCAGAAAGCAATCCTGATGCGTGGGGCTGCTCTCTGCCACCCGCCTGGCAGAGCTGCTGTCCCAAGGGATTGCTTGTTGTATATGCTCTTCAGTAGCTAGTTCTTGTAAAGAGTACTTGGACAAGGTATGGGAATGCAGGACATGCTCCTGGTAAATTGTCTTTCTTACAGGATCTGGGTTCATACTTTGTCTTGCTTGATCTTACTTCATCCTCAAGATATTGTACAGATAAGAGTCCCATAAGGGACTCTGAGGCACCAGGGTTCTCCAGGGGGAAGGGAGAAGGAAGATGTGTTTAACAACCTTTAGATAAATGTTTTCTTTATTCTTGCTGTTCTACAAAATCTTATCAGTCAATGACTTATAAAACAGTGACTTGGCTTCATTGGGAATTATGCTTCATCATCATTTCTGAAGGACCTAGTGAACAGAGTGGCCCTTTAGGCTATAAAGCCAAAGATCTTCTGGCAGGATGACCTGACTGTTCATAATTGTCTCTCTTGAGCAAATATTTTAAATTCTTGAATAAATATTTGAAAAGTGGATCTTATGTCAAGTAGGCAGCTTCCATTTCTTTTTAAAAAGTAAGTATTTATATTTGGAAAGTACAGCTTTTAAGCCTCATTAAAGCTGTGTTTAAAATGCAAAGTTTACTTTTAGGAAGATTTACTAAATATAGAGAAGTGTGCTGTCATTCCTTCTTTACATTAACCAAAGCACCAACATATTCAAAACAAAAACCCCTAAAAATAAAACCACTAGAGTATTTGTTTCTTAGACTGTTGTTAAATATCTGTAGAAGTCCAAGTTCTTCCCTTATTCCACTCCATTTTCTGTGCATGTCTGACCATTTTCCTTTATTGAAACAGGACATGCTCAGTGTTAGCTCTTGGCATTCCTCCTTAAAGAAGTTAAGTTCTGGCAGCCCTTCTCAGTATTCACTGCAGCATGTCTCATGCTCTCGCAGAAGTAAGCTAGCAGAAGGGAGTGTGCTCCTGGGCTGGAACATTGAATTTTCCGTCACCTGTTGTGCAGCAAAACTTCACAGCCTCACTTCTAGCATTCACCCTCATATGGGTTCTGCTGGAGTCCATATTAATTGAATTCTTGCCTTACCATCTCTCATGTCCCACCTCACTGTTCGAGTTACTCTATTTTACTTACTCTGCTACCACCTGGAGGAAAGAATTTTATAGCAATAATGTTTGCCCCTTATGGTGTAACACGTGCAGAATTGAAGGCACTTGGTAATGGAGTAATGAGCTATTTCACAGGTAGGCTGAAATCCAGAGAGGTGATGTGAAGGAAGCAGATGTCAGAGCTTGGCAGATTCCAGGTCACCCTATCCCCCTTCTCTACTCGACTGTTATTGCAAGGCTTCTTTTCGCTCCAGACAGACAAAATGAAGTACTACAGTGGTGTTCTTTGCTGTTCTGCTGACCAAGGAGTGCATGTCTTGTCTGAAATAATTATAAATAAAGGAAAGAAAAGCAGGGCAGCTGTGCCGTAATGGTCTGAGTAAACGGCTGGGATTCAAGCATTCTCAAATCTGTCTTGTGTCTCAGCCAACAACTCAAGTCATTTTGGACCAGTAATTTTACCACTGACACACTTCCTATAGAAATTAGATGACAAGGAGATTGCAGTTGCAAGTTGCATTATCTTTCCACGGAAGACCCTCCTAAAGGACTGTGGGCCCATTAGCCAATTAGGAATACCCTGGGGGATTGTAGCCAAATAAGTCAGAGGTTTTCTGTATGCATGGCCCTACTTTTCTGGTGAATTTCCGTCTTGATCTTTGTCTTTAGAGCCTTCTGTATTTTAAGTGGTTAGGCATCTATCGTGGAACACTTCAGGACAGGGTATGCATAGATTTTTATGGCCAATTTCATTCCAATATTTCCTAGCATGCTGTTGAAATCTGACGTAATATACGTCTGTTTTCTTTTCTTTTTTTTTTTCCTTTCGTTGAAGTAGATAATAATGAAATATTTTGTCCTTTGCCCTGAAGGCACTCAGCCTGCCTTATGAAAACAAGCAACATGTGTTATGTCTGGAACTCTTGCATCTGATGTTTACTTGTGCTCCACAGAATCTGCCAGAGCTTCATTTGGTGATCGGAAAGCAGAACTGCGCAGCATGTACCAATGGCCCCAGTATGATGTGTACAACCCATTCTATTTGGAGCAGCATGTTTCACCAGATCTGATTAGGCGTTTCCAACCAAAATCAGATAATAGGAAATTATATGGATCAGGTGAGAAGAACTGCACTCTTACTTTTCTGTCTTCCTCCAGTTCACACTGTGCATAGGTAAGAGAAAAATTCATTAGACTTCAGAAGACATGTTTGATTATAGCAATTCTCAAACTAGTCTGTATACTACAGACATTTCCTGGTTAGTGAGTTGATCTATGGAGCAGGCTCTGCTTGATTTCCAGCTGTGCTGTTACTTTCTGTCAGTTGGGGGCTTAATAAGGCTTGTATGCATCACACAACAGTAGGCATATTGGCAAAGCGAGCTAGTGTAGCTGCCTTTGATCCAAAACACGATGTAGTACCAAGAGTCTAGCTACCAGTAAGAGGAGTATTTGAGGGAGAAGGAACAAGGAAATCAAGTAGTATGTTGAGTGGAAGAGTACCTGAGGAACATATATATGGAGAGGGAAACAGGCGCTAAATAAACAGTCAGGAGCAGATTATGAGAATAGGAACAAAATGGGAAGTGATGCTGTATGCCAGCTTTTATGTACTTTGCTTTTGAAGGTGTAGAAATGTCTCCAGTTCTCACTGTATATGTATGTTTAATAACAGGGGAGGGCTGTGAGATACGATCAGTAAAAGTTTAGATACAAAGTGTTTGGCTACCTAGGTAAAACCTCTGTACTGTTCATTGGTTTATGTATCTTGTATAATTCATGCTGTAAACAGTAAAGTAGATGACTAAGTGTTGTGTGCTGTAAGTGATTGCTAAGGTAAACCCATTCAGAAAATTCATGCTCGAAGAAATGTACACACATCTCCATCAGATAGGAAGCTGGCAACAGCATGCATTTTTAAAGACGTGTTTGTTAGAAAGGTACAGCATGCTTCTTTTACAGCTGGGAAAAATGTCTCAGTGTCCTGTTTTAAAATTAATTTTGAATCACCATAGAAACTAAATGAAAAGACTACTCCATATATATATATTTTTAAGAGGAGAACAAAACACATGTATAATTTAAGCACACATATGGTTTTGCTAGGCTTTGCAAACACCTGTGGGAGCCAAATGGTTTCATAAAATTGTCTTGAACATCTTCCCTTCAGTTCATCATCTCTTTCTCCGTTTTTCTTCAAGCCAAGTAAACACTTCACTAGTTTTTGTCTTGGTAAGCTCAAACACAAGCAAGGTCACTTAAGTATGTCTAGAGTACAGTTATAATATGCCTTCTTCCTCCAGAGTTTTTTAACAGCTGTTTCAAAAGCTAGATTATTTTCTTCGTGTGTATCTGAAGACTCTAGGCAAAACTCTAAGCCTATTTTGTTGCACTAAGTGTTGTGATACTTTTCATTTGAGTTGACTTAAAAGTACAGAATGTGTTTATTTGGAAAGTATGAAGTGAAGTCTGTGAATTTTCATGTGAAGTCCCCCCTCTCCATCTTAACAAATAACTGAAGAATAAATTGATCAATATTCTTCCAAAATTGCAGTAATTTTTGTAAGCAAAATATCTTTATGATTAATTTTTTTCTGCTGCTTTATATTTTACAGACAGCTTTCTCAGTGTGAAAGCTATTATTTTTTTCCATTCAAAACTTAAGTTTTTCAAAAAGGCATCATCTCTCCTCCTTGTCCCCGTGTTCTCCCTAAGGTTCTTCAAAAACTTTAACCAGCTTTACTAAGAACACATAGCAAATTGTGCTGTCTTTAAAGCATTTCAGTGATTTACAACCTTGTTGTGGTTTAACCCGACAGGCAGCTAAGTACCACATAGCTGTTCGCCCACGTGGAATGGGGGAGAGAATTGTAAAACGTAAAAGAGGGAGAACTTGTAGGTTGAGATAAGGACAGTTTAATAATAAATAAATAAATAGGAAAAGAAGAAAAAAAAAAGTGATGCACAATGCAATAATGCAGTTGCTCACCACCAGCCAACCAATGCCTAGCCCGTCCCTGAGAAACAGTGGTCCCCTCCCAGACAACTCAGAATCATAGAATGGCTCAGGTTGGAAGGGACCTTAAAGATCACCAAGTTCCAGCCCCCCTGCCATGGGCAGGGGCACCACCCACTAGATCAGGTTGCTCAGGGCCTCATCCAACCTCGCCTTGAAAAGTTGTTCTCTATCTCTTTTATAAGCCCCCTTTATGTACTGAAAAGCTGCAGTAAGGCCACCCCTAAACCTTTTCTTCTTCAGGCTGAACAGCCCCAGCTCTCTCAGTCTTTCTTCATTAGAGAGGTTTTCCAGCCCTCTGATCAACTTTGTGGCCCTCTTTTGTGACCCTCAACCTCCTCACTGACAGGGCAGTGTGAGATGCAGAGAAGTCAAGCAACGCTTGCACAAACAATAACTAAAACATCATTGTTTTATCAACATGATTTTCATCTTAAATCCAAAACACAGCACCATACCAGGTACTATGAGGAGGATTAGCACTATCCCAGCCAAAACGAGGACAAATTTGTAGGCTTGAGTGAAGGAATAAAGAACTGTGTATCTGTTTTTCAGTAGTTTGTGAAATTCACAAGTTTTAAATATGGAATATTATTTTTTCTAGCAATGACATGGTATGTACTGTTCTTTTTGTCTCTTTAGTTAATGATTTAAGAACTAGTGCTTTGCCTGGATCACTCGATTTAAGTCATTCAATGTTTGATCTCAGAAGCCCACCTCATCGATTCATGAAGGTGAGTACTTCTTGTACCTTACGTGTAACTTCAGTTCTACTGAAATCTCAGCACATTTGGTGTATCTGTTTTTGTTGCATGGTGTTTTCAGAGGAAACACTGAAGGGCACTGTACTGTGCACTGGAAGGGCTAAAGGGAGAAGTTCAATACCTTGACTGACTTTAAGCGTTTATTTTCCTGATGCCTCCTCTAGCTACTGCTGTTGTAGTCCAACAAAGCTGCTGAGAAACTTGAGTAGGCTTTTAGTCAGGACAGGAGAAGAGTCTATGGTTCCTGATTTTGTTATTTCTCCCATCACTTGAAAAGTGGAACACTAAAAGTTTCTTTTTATACAAAAAAACAGTGCTCTGTTTGTTTGTTTTTTCCCAAATAATCATCTGTTACATAACACAATGTTGTGTATCAGTAAGTAAAATATCTGAGTTGGCCTAATGTGTCCTGTATCAGCTCTTTGCGTCAAGGCAGTAATATCATGGTAGATCAAGAGATTAGCAGGGAAACAAAGATTTGAAATTGCTTGTTATTTTGTTTTCATCATGTCTTATCTGATAGCAGAATCTCTGTGGCTTTCTGCATCTATTGCTCTTACTGAAGTGGTGGGTTTTTGTTGTTTTGTTTTTTTTTCTTTTCCCCTCCCCAGAGATACGATTCATTCTCCAGTGTACCTAGCAGTACCTCCTCCAGGAAGGAATCGCAAGGCAGTAACAGGAGTCTTGGTATGGTTTGTTTGTTTAACTTGTAATGAAATACTTGCAATGTTAAGCTGTCTTAATGTTGTTTGTTTGTTTTGAGATGAGTAACAAGTCACTTTGGAAATTACTTCACAATTTGAAATTAAGAGTTTACAACTTGCATGTTCATGTTATCAGGAGGTTGAGTAAATCGGGCCTTCAAAGGAGTGCAAGTCTTCGTGCTTTTGAGAAATTGATCCCTGGATTTACTACCCCAGTGAACTAAGAAATTACAGGTTTTCTGTCAGGATAGGATGTGGTACCTTGGTCACAGCTCTAGTCCTTTTTCATGTATCTGTATTTTTCTGTAGAAAGTATTTGGAACATAGTACTCGTATTACATTGAGAATTATTCAAGAATATTGCATGAAAAAATAGTATCCTTAGTAATAAAGGAATGCTGAAAAAGTGGAGATGATGCAAAATAAATCCTCAAAGATGATTCAAGTGCCCACAAAAGTCTCCTTTATGAAAGTCAGAATTTCACACAGTGTCCTCAATAAAATAGAGAAACACTGGGTATTAAGTGGCTCTTAGAGAAAAGTGTAACAGTAAAATGCTTATTAGCCTGGTTGAGAAAGATAAATAGCAGGCGAATCTATAAACTTAACAGTGAAAGTGATTAAGGGAAGTGATAGATTCTAAATGTGTTTTGGGTGTGTCAGGAACGTGCTCTTCTACTTTCTAAAAGGTGTTTGCGTATAGCATAAGTTATTAACTTAACAGGTGTTAAGGTATGTCAAACTTAAGTTGAGAGAAGTTTTCAAAGATAGGCAGTCCACCTAGTAATGAATTCCTCTACTCTTGGAATAATTTTTTAAGATACTGTATTGCTTCTAAAAACACTAATTGGCTTTTTTTCCACAGATACTATTACATTATCAGGTGATGAACGAGACTTTGGAAGACTGAATGTAAAGCTGTGTTACGTTTCTTCTGCGGAACAGATCTGGATCACAGTTTTACATGTAAGTAATTATAAATAAGCAAACATAAATAACCTGATTATTGTTTACTCAAATGACTATTTTACTATATTTAGTGTTAGGGTAACAGAGAGTCTGTTTAGCAAGTGTAATGAGAATTAAGGAATACTTTGAGGAGAAAAAGGAAAAAGAAAATTATCCCTAAGGATTAATATAAGCACAGTTCAGTCAAATGGTCTTATTTTGGAGTGAGAAACTGTTTGGCATGGGTAGGGAACCTGAGAAGGTTATATGCTGGTCCTGCTATAGAAATTTTCCTGTGGAAATATGGAGGCAGCAAATTGGAGCAAAATTTGGAGGCACCGTTTGTCTGACTAAATCTAGTAGTTCCTTCAGGGTAGAACTGTAATAGCACTTCAGGATTGTATAGCTCTTGCAGTTTTTTTGTTAACTAATGTGATGCTGTTATGGTGACTCGTTTATACACTTCCAGGAACTGATTAATTTCTAGGTAATGGAACTTAGAGTACTCAGAAAGCTTGTGACTATACCAAATGATACGTTTGCAAGATTACATAAGGGATTTCACGATTTATATGCTGTCAAATTCCCACATAATGATTCAGCAGATTTTAGTGATTTCACTTTTTACTCTCCACTGTGAAAGTAAATTATTAAATGTTCTGAAGTGACATAATCATTACACCAGCTCTAATTTGCATTCAGTATTACAGGAATTACAGCAGTGTAGAAGACCTTGTGTTTTTAAGTTGTCTGAAAGCTGGAGGCTTACATTGTCTCTGCTGATTCTGTTTCCAATGTTGTAGTGCAAAGACCTGAGCTGGCCTTCTAGTTGTGGAGAAAATCCTCTTATCTATGTCAAGGGAATTCTCACACTGCCTAAGCCAGTGCAGTTCAAATCGTCTGCCAAGGAAGGGTGCAATGTAAGTAGAAGCAAGAAAAACACCAAGAAGTCCTCATCCCTATATCCTTTCTCCAAATCCCTTTAAATGGCTTGTTCCGCTTCCTCCCCTCTTATCCTCTCTTGCATACCTCCTTTCCTAAGTCTGCAGGACAGGTATGGGATACACTCATAGGGGACTGAACCATGCTGGTCCTCGCAGCTGAATGGTGGGGGATTGGAGGAAACCTGGACACACTGTTAGATGCATGTTCTTCCTGGGGAAGGTAGATGATGATGTACTGCTTCCAGCCCCTCGCTAGGACAGGAGACAAAGTTCATGCTTTGTCTCTACAGAAAGTAGTAAAAATGGGTCATGTGGCACAGGAGTCCTGATGGTGCCAGTATAGGAAGATGAAAGGGCTTGGGGTGAGGGGGAGCGAGGTAAAGCAATGTAAACATCCTATAACGTGAATCAAATGTGGAAGAATATAAAATGAGCAGAGAGATTGAAGCAAAAGGCCTTTGGAGAATTTTCTGTCATAATGTGTGTAAGCTGTTGTAAAGCTCCAGAAGGGAGAGCCTCAGCTCATTCTGGAAGTGAAAAAGAATCCAGAGTATTGCCTGCCAGGCTGTGACAATGAGATGGCAAGTTCTGTGTGAACTTAGCCACTGTAAAAGCACACCTTTCCATGACAACTCGAAATGGTATCCAAGAGCAGTTGCTATAAGACCAGGAAGCCTTTATTTCTAGGTTTTGGGTTCAGTGTGACTCTCTTATAAAGATGATATTACCTCTGTGTCTTTCTTTTTAGGACATTGAATTTATGGAAACTTTTGTATTTGCTATTAAACTGCAAAGCCTGCAGGCTGTCAGATTGGTATTTAAAATCCAGACACAGGCTCCTAGGAGAAGAACAATTGGAGAGTGCTCCTTGGCATTGCGGGAGCTCAGCTCAGAGGAGTCAAGTCATTGGCTGGATATATCTCCTCCTTCCAAATCATCTGTAAGTGCTAATACCACAAAAGTGTATTGTCATATCACGTAGAAAGAGTTGTTGGAAACAGAAGTAGAATAATTCAGTAATAATTCATTGTTAACAGCAAACACAGTTGGGTTTTTTTCTGCTTTCTTGGATGGGGGGTATTTGATGGAAAAAAAATGCAGGCTTTTGAACTAGGCGCATCACTATTATGGTCATAAACTGCAGCTGTTTCTGGGAAAAGAGCTAGAACTAGCTCTCCCACAACATGGCCCACAGCTGGAGGGAGGGACATTCTGGGAAGACTTTCAGCAAAGGGCACCGAGTAATTGCCTTTTCCTACCAAAAAAGCATCAGAAGATCTGTAGGACTAGCAGCAAGAGCTCACAGCAAATGGAATTTGATTTTGTTATGGAAGAAAAGTGCTAAGATCTTCAGTGGCTTGAAACTGCATATATATATATATGTGTGTGTATATATATATTTTAATATTCAGATTACATGCTGTGAAGTAATAATTCAAGCAGTTCATTTCCATTACAGTAATAAAAAACAGGTGGTTGTCAAATGTCATTTTCACAGTGGGATTTCCTTTCCCCCTGCTCCCACTTTGTTTGTTTCTTTTACAGATTGTGTCTAGACATTTGTATTTTCAACAAATTAAACTTGAATTAGTGATTCAAAAGCAAATTTTATCTAAATGTGTAAGTAATATGAGTGACACTCTTGATTTCTAACATAAGTTATACTTGACATTTGTAGTTCTAAAAAGTTGTGCTTCAAAAGCAGTCACTTGCTACAGATTAAGTGAAAGAGGAAGCTGTTTGAGAAGCTACTTCATCCCATCTTATTGTGTCCGTGCCTGTGTTGGCTTTCCTCACCATTATATCCAAGAGCTCTCCAGACACTGCATCCATGTGCTTACTCTCATGTTTACACAGAAATTTTGTGGCTGAGCTGCAAAGAGAATTTGGTTCTCATAAGTGAACTGGAACCTGTTTTTTTTTTTTTTTTTTGTCTGACATGTTGCACTCTTTCTTGGTGCATTTTTCCATCTCTGAAGTCCATGAGAACTTGAAGGGAACCAGGACTAACATAGGGCTTTTAACTGGAGGCTTTCTGAAAAGCTGGGTCTCACTCCACTGGCTCACTCCTGATGTTCTTACTGTGTCCAGAGTACATTAGCCTCTGGCAGAAGAGTAATGAGGACCTCAAGGCAACTTTGTCACTAGCAAAAATCCTTTATTTAAAAAAAAATCGGACTGGAGCTTTCAGTACACTCAGAATGTGTGTCTGTGTTTGTGTGTCTAAGCATGTGAAACACATGTACTTCTACAAGACAGGAAAATCCACAGCATGCTGTCATCCTAAGCATTCCTGACATTAAATGACAGGGCCTTGTATCTACGTAAAGTGTTGCTTGTATCTTCATATTACAAAATTCAAAAGGGTGGAAGGGGAAGTCCAAAGGTTTTCTGTTAGTGGAGCATGCCTGCTCTCTCTCTTTCACATCCACGTTTAGTAGAGCTACTGCTGCGTGTCGGGTTTTTCCTCTGTGTGTCCACTCTTACCATTGAGGAATCTCCCAGGTGAAATTTGAGGTTTATTTGTCCAGTACCTCTCGCTGCAGCCCATTAGGGCCATATATGCACTATACATAAGCAGTGCATCAGTGGAGCACGTGTACTGCAGCTGTGACAAGTGCAAGATGCATTTACTTACTGTGCATCTGCAGGTTGTATATACAACACATACTTATATTTCTGTCCAGGAAATCCCAGATAGAAATGTGGGAGCCCAACATATAACAGAATTCCTGCATTTCCTGAGTTTATAAGCAACTTAATCCAGATGTTATGGCAACATTCTTCTGCTTTTAGGTGTGCCGCGCAGAGCTTCAAGTAGGAACTTGTTTTCAAGCAATAAACAGGAGGATTCAGTTACAGATTCTTGAAGCACAAAACCTTCCAATTTCATCTACACCACTGTCTTTATGTAAGTTACATCGATTGTCTCATGCCTCCTGTCTAAAACCATTTGTAACAGGTAAAATGCTGCTCAAATGGGTTGGCAATCCATAACATTCCTTACAAACCTCAAACTAACATATTGTGCAGTAGATTTCTATTGCCAAGGCTTGTTTCCACAGATGTCTTACTTGATTACATTTTGTTTGGTTTGAAGCTACGCATTTATGTATTTTGGAAGATTTTTATCCCAGTATTAATCCAGACATACAAGAGCATTAGTTTGCACTTGCTGTTTGGATACGTGTTAATCAGTTCAATACTAGTGAACACACTCTGTTTGTGTGACCAGTCAGGAAAGCTATTGTACAATTCTTTTGGCCAGACTTTTGGGAAACTGTTGCAATTTGAACAATACGTGTGGATCTTGTCAGTTCCTCTTTGGGTATGTTTGTGAGTAACCCTTTGTGTGTTATGCCCTTTTTCCCCCTCCCTCTTTTTTACTTTGTGCTAGATTTCTTTGTTAAAGTTGGAATGTTTAGTACAGAAGGGCTGATGTATAAGAAGAAGACACGTCTTCTGAAATCTACTAACGGCCAAGTGAGGTGGGAAGAAATGATGATTTTTCCAGTTAGCCAAGCTGAACAAGGAATTAGTTTTCTCATCAAACTCTACAGCAGAAGCTCAGTGAGAAGAAAACACTTCCTAGGACAGGTTGGTTTCTGCTATCTAACATGAAATGCTTTGCTTAAAATCCAGTTCCACAAGATTTTTTTTCTATGAATTTTAAAATACTTTAAATAAGGCGGCATATAGGAAAATAGTGAATTCTAATAAAATCTTCTGGCTTTAATCCAAGAAGGAATAGTACTGGCTCTTAAACATGCACGAACATCAGAATGCATGTTGGCATTTGATCTTTCTTTTAAAAAGAACTCTTTTATGTCATTTTTGTGTGGAGTGTTATGTAAAAGATTACTTCTTACAGGCAGATGTATGATGTCCTCCATGCCTCTAGGCTTTCTAAAGAAAACAAACATAGCATTCACACCAGCTCCACAACCTACAATGTCCTCTACAGAAAGAAGGTGTGTTGGCTTACAGTACTAGCACACTCACAAACAGGTGTGTGTAGAAGGGAAATGTCAACAGCTACAAGAGCAGACTGCCTTTCTGGGTACAACAGTGCTGAAGTCAGCATAATGTTCTGAATGTGTATAATCAAGTGATAATGTGAACAAATAAAAATATTAGTTGAATGCTTCCCCCCCCCCAACCCACCTTTTTTTTTTTTCCAACTGGAACTTCTGTCGTATCTCTTTGAAAGCATTTATGTGAACATATGTATTTAACCACCATAAAATTTGAAAGTCTGGTCTCCTTTTATTCTCTCTGCACTCTTTCCCTAGTTGTTCTAATTGACCATTACTCTGTCCCTTCTTTCTCTCCTTTTTTTTTCCATAGTATAATGAGACACATTTGTTCTTAATGCTCAGTGCTTTCCCTGACTTTCCCTGACCCAGGCAGATGTACCAGTAGAATTTTAATATATACATAAATGAATAACGGGGAGTTGATTTTGAGACTCCAACTGTAAAGTCCCTTACCAGCTGAAGGACTGCACTATCCTTAGGTGCAGAAAATGGTAGCTTCCCATCCTGGCAGTGGATCTTGTGCATGGTGCACACGTTCACTTGCAGGAGATGCTGATCTGCTATAGAAATGATGTGCCAGCAGGAGTTACATGACCTTCCTCTATTTGATCAAGTATCATGTCACACGTGTTCCATCTTTCTGTGATTCTGTTGGTAGAATTGGATTTGGAACAGAAAATGAAAAAAGTGTGCTAGCTAGCTGTGCTACTTTGGGGCAAAACTAACTGGGTATGATTTTGCAGTCACTAAGCAATACGTGAGGTCATCTCAGTCTGATGAGTTTCATTTAATCATGGGTCTTATTTTTACGGGGAGGAAATGAGCTACTTCTGCTCTTCAGAGATTATTTGGAAAAGGTTGTTTCGGCTCATGCAGGCAGACATTGCCACATAACACATGAAGACATAAAATATGGCTCAGGGAAAAATGTACTTTAAGCAATTGGCTGGGTAGCTGGAAAAAGATGAATATAGCTGGATCTATTAAAGTGGTTCTTCAGAGAATGATGTTTAATTGGATGCTGTTCTAAAACAGACAACACTTCGATTAGGCTGCATTTATGGGCATGTCTTTAATCATGAGCAAGATGTATGTTGAATCTCTGTGGATGAAACATCAGCTGTCTGTGGTATTCTGGAAGGCATTATTCTCACTTCTTGAGGAACCATGCCTCAGCAGTGTGGGCTAAATGTACTTCATGGTGCAGGTTTCTGAGAAGTATTAAAAAGGACTCATTCTTGGAAGAGTGGAGGAAATAGAGTCCCGTAAATAACGATACCTACTTACATAAGCAGAATTCTTTTGGCAATGGAAGCTGGTGATATTGTTTAGGGGAAAAACTTCCTACTTGTACTTCATTTCCTTGTTTAAGGGCCGCTATCCATTAATTGAATACCAAGAAGAAATGGACTCTTACTGCGTGACTATGTGTGATACGGGCAAGTTAGTAACCTCTGTGGAATGCAGGTTTGGCCCTGTCTGTTGGAGTGTGCGATTTTAAATGCTCATGAAAATGCTGGACAGCTGACTCTGGGCGCCAGGTGGCTTGCTGCCAACTGGAGTTTGAGTGCATGGTCTGGAGAGACATCACTGCCCTGATAGGTCCTTGACCCCAGCACATCAATTTGAATGGAGCAAGGAATGCTTGACTTAAAATATGTTATTAAGTAGGGAAACATTAGTGTGTAGTGAGTTCTCTAATTCATATTTGTTTAGAGACTAAATGTAAACACAGACTGCCTGTGTTCCCAGCCGAAAGCCAAATTATGTTAGTCTTAACAGAACTGTATTTGTTGCTAATACTTTGGTCACAATCTACATGTTGCATCTCATTCCACACTTTCTTGGTATTTTTTTGGATCTAACAAAGTCTGGGCCACTGTTACAGCAGGTAAACTCAATTTTATTTCTCTTTTTATTTCTTACTGCAGATCTGGATAAGTTCTGATAGCAGTAACAGTGAAGCAGTAGAGCAGTGGGAAGATACCATCGCTAACCCTGAAAAAGTTGTTGTTAAATGGTACAGCCTTGGTCCCTCTTGAAGACTGGAGATGAAACTCAGGACTGATTTTTCTACAAAGATATGCTTTTTAAAATAGTATAAATTTAAAGAAAAACATTGTCTACACAAGTTGTTCAGAAGGACACCACTGAATCAACACCTCCACGTTAACTGGAAAAATTAAGTTTCACAAAGAGAAATACTGGCTAAATATTATTAAGAGGAAGACTTAGAAAATGGGAAGAGCACTCGATATTTAAAAATGCACCTGGAAAAATAAACATTTGCTCCTTTTAGGCTCTGCAAGAGTATAGAAACCCAGTCTTTACTAGTCACAGACTTCATCCTCATCTGTAATCTTGTCTTTGGCAAAGACAAGATTTTTTTCCATGGGAATCAGTCCAATCAGTGGCTTGATCCTAGGTACCTCTAAGCCTCTGTGGCTGCACCTGTGTTGACACCATTTGACCAGAGTAATGTGTGCCTCAGCAAGTGGGAAAGCTGTGGCTGTAGCAGGAGGCATAAAGGGGGCAATGCAGTAATGCAGCACCCAGCGTCTTTTCTAATCTTTGCCTCTGGTGAAGGGTTGCACAGTGTGCCAGTACCTTGGGTTTTCCCCCATCCTTCTCACTAGTTTAAACAGAGGGATTGAAAAACAAGTTTCTCTGACTAACTGTGATCTTTTCAAGTGGGGCCCTCCAGATTTGCTTTGTTTGGTGACTGCTAGTTGGAATGAGTGGAATAATGCAAAGAGGTATCAACTCTGCCTAGGATCAGGGCCAGGTTTTTTAGATAAATTATTTTTATTATATATAATTCTAATAAGTAAATGACTTCCTATCTAATCAACAATCTTCTACCATTTGCTTAGTTTACTAAAAGCCAGACCAACATACTAAGGAGTAAGCAAATATTTACTGATATAAGTGCTTTTTATGCTAATTAAAAAGCAGAACAGTAAAGGAATTGGGTTTTGTTTAAAAGATGGGCTACTACTGCATAAATATTTGTTACATGTACAGGATGCTGAAAATATTGTGTGTGGAAGTATATATTTGTTACTTGTTTTCAGCAAGAAGAAATTTCCATATTTTTATTGCAAATGATATTTTTCCTATAAAATCCTAAGATTATTTTTCTACTAGTCCCTGTATTTTCAGTGGTCTATTCATAGTTATTTTTAAGGGGGGAAAATGCCATGTATATAGTATGTAATATATACTTCTAAAACCAAAGACCTCTTTGCACTGCATTAACTACTGGATTTAACAAAAATATATTCCATTAAATCCAGTGCTTACACATTTAGTGTTGGCCGTCTGAGCTGCTCAAGTATGTGTTTGTATAGACACTGAATAACAGTATCTTTTTTATAACTTGGAACCCATTCAAACATCTGACACAAGGACTAGAGTGGTGGTGAGAGCACTCACTGCTTGAAGGCAAAGGAACAGTGGGGGGCAGAGAAAACACTGTAACAGGAAAGCATGTTGTTTTTAAGCAGAGAGCTCAAAGCTTCTTTATTTTAGCTGTTTTGACTTCAAATAAAGGCAAAAGGGAAAAAAAAAGGAATCTTAGTCTTTTCAGCAGTTGTTAATTGAAGCTTAAACCATCTAGATTTTTGTCGGTGAAATTTAAGGTTTTCAAAATTAGAAAACAAAAGGGCTCTTCTAGGCTCTTACAAGCTCAGCTTTTTGACCAGTTTTTATAAATGAACTGAAACAGTTTTTGCATGTTACTTGGAGAACAGACATTGGTTCTTGCTCTTACAGATGCTCCTTGCAGAGCTCCCACTAAGCCCACTGGGTCTGGACTTGCAATGCCAGCTTCCATCCAGCTATGGTACTTGGGATGAGCCCGGCCTGTCGGGTAAAATGAAAAAGGGAATTGGACTGAGCTCGTGTTCTTGGAGTGTCTTCACTTGAATACGTGGATCTTTTTTATTCATTGTGGCTGAACTGCGGTAAACAAAAGTGCAAACTGTTTCCTTATGCAGAATGCTGTTCCCTTTGAAAGAGAGGACAGGGAATATTCCAGTGTTTTGGAGGATACAGTCACCACAAAAGTGGCTCTACAGCAATTGCCAGCTCAGTGGATATTGTGTAAAATGGACTTTGTTGGCTATTTTTAGGACACTTAGCCTTATAAAGGCTTAACTAGTAACGTCTCGTTTTTCCTATGTTAATATTTAATCTGCATGTTTATAATAAAAGTTAAGAACACAAAATAATCCATCTCTTTTTTCAATTGCGTTTGCTGTCATCGCAAACTGAAGTTCAAATCCTACCTTTTTGTCTGAGAAAATGCTGACAAATGGAACTATTTTTCTTGTAGTGTTGCATGTGGGGGCACTGGTGGCCAACACGTTGTGGATGTATATGAGGCTTCTTCTGTGAGATGCAGCCAGGTACTAGAGCACTCTGAAGAACGTACTCTGAGGCTCTGCTTCATCATGTGCTCATTCCCAGCTGTTCAGGCTTTCTGTGTTAGTGTGTGCATTCATGTAAGGATGCAATGAATTCTGAAGAGTTGGGGGGGAAAAAAAAAGTTTGCTCCGCTGTTTATCAGCTTTGAAGTTATTCAACTAGTCTGAAATTCTGGTCTCTTCTTCAGAAAATAAGTTACATCTTTATTCTTCTCTTAAGTTGCCTTTAAGTTGCTTGTTGCGTGGATGTGTTCCCCAATATGCCCAGAGCACTACAGTGTTCTTCAGCAAACTGATTTAGAAAGCAATCATTTATTTGTCCCACTGTGCAGAACTTGGCTCTACTCGTTCCTAGTCTCAGCTGATTCAGTGCACATTCCCTCACGGAAAGCCTGGCAGCTGGGCATTGGGATGCCTGTCTCCTGAGTGCACTCCAGCCCTGTAGGATGTGGTGGGGTAGAGATGAGGAGGAAAAGTAACTTCTGTTGGGCTGTTCTTTTTTTAACTCGTGTCTTACTTGTCTCCTAATTACTGGCTCCCAAGATCCTGGGAAGAAACCAGGAAATCTCTTTCCGTGCACAACCAAGGAAAATCATCTAGGAATGAAGAGGGACCTGCCCAGCTGAAAAACCAGAAATGCCCATCCATTGCATCGGCATTTACCTTGTAAATAGACCAAAGCTGTGCTCCAAGCCAACCCATCACTGTCTGGAACAACACTCCAGTCCTCCTGATAATGTCTGTTTTGGTGCTTTGGAGGATATCTGACGGGTAAAGGGGATGTCCAGAGGATTGTTTGCAATGCATTGGACTGTTCTGGAGGCTGGGGACTGCCAGTAGGTTATTTACATGAGGCAGTGCATGTGAATGGAGATGGTAATCTACAAAGACCTTTCCTTCTAGCCTCCTTCATGTGCCCCATGCATGGTGACAGGATTCTGGGGTGTGCCCACAATGGCTGATTGTTGAACAGGATCGTGACAGAAAATAATTTGTGGTATGGTAGAATCAACCAGTTAGAAGACCTTATTAGCTGCCTTATTAGCTGATTGGCTTATTTGAGACTAAGGCAGCCTACTAGAAGAAGAAAATTATGAAGACCAATCTATGACATAAGTTAGCAAGGAAGTTTATGTACTCAAGGATACATTCAGTAGAAGGAAAAAAGGTGTCTTGGAGCACTCTTCTAAAGGTGACAGCTGCATGTTGTCCCTTTAATGGATGGTCAGCCACTATTTTATAATTTTTTTATAAGTTACACCCAAGTTTACTGTCACTGAAAAATACTATTGTGAAGGTTGTACATGTGGTTTATAGGTGGATTTTGGTGTTGCTTCTAGATAGTAACTCACTCAGCTTCTTATAGCAATCTTTATGAAAGCAACAGAGGTTCAGAAGCTGCATCAGTTTTATTTAAATCAGCACAAAAATGGATGTAGGTCAACTGGAACAACAGTTACGATCTTACGTTAAATGTTATTCATAGGGAGATCTGTGCCTGCTTAGTTAGAAACCAACTGTAGACAAACCAGATTTTTCAAACTGTGTGTACACAATTGCATTGGTTAATTAAACAGTTCTGTTTTAAGTTTGTTTAATTGTGATTAAGAGCATTCTGTATGTGAATGAGGCCAAAAAGTTTATTTTTCAAGTCTTTACATCCCAAAAGCATGGCATGGCATGCCTTTTAAGGAAAAAAATGTAAGATTCTACCTCAAAAGATGAGTGGGTGTAACAGCTCTTAAACCACAATGCTGTAAAACATTAGTTGGAAAATAATTGTATTTGAGTATATCTTCTGTGATCACAATGTGAACAGTGCCATCCTGCTAAATCCATTAGGCAGTCCCTAGTTTGCTCTTTTGTTGGGAGGACGTTTTTATAAAACAAAAGGTAATTTGGTAAGCATTCGATTAAGCACATATGCTGTTTGACTTAAGGACTGTCTGCCCGACAGAGGTTGCATTTGAGTTACGAGTTGATTTTGCAGCCAAAGCATAAGGTTGTCTAGAAACTGGGGGCAGGGTTGTCCCACTTCTTACTTTCTTCTTGCCAAAGTATGTATGACATTGGAGGGAGGCTGCATAGTTGTGGAAAGCTTGGCATAAATCAGGCTGGACATGATACACCCTCCTTGTTTTTCCAGCTTCTGCTGTAAAATTACATCACCATGTAAATACAGCCCTGTACATGATCTCATGCTCGGTGTATGGAAAAAGCCATCACTAAAATCAGCACCATGTTCCACAAATATTGCTCCAGCAGATTTACATTCTTCTCTCCAGCTTACGCTGAGGGACAGTCCACGGTCTCTCACAACCCATGGCAAAACTCCCATTGCATTCAGCAGCAGCAGCTAGTCTTCAAAGCTCTTCTGGTTAGTTCAGCGTTGTGATGGTATTACTTATCTCACAAAAGGGTACAGACAGCTTAATTTTTTTAATGTTTTTCAAAAAATCTAAAAATCTGTCCACAGTGATGTTTCTGTAGAAACTTAATTTCACTGAAAATGGATCTGCATCTCTTATACATAATGCAGTACTTTACATGGATATCAGCGGCTTTCAAACAAATCCTGCATCCTGATTTTTTTTTCTCATATGTCTAACTGTGCAGTTACTTCCTTCCTTTTATTTCCCTGCAGAGTGCTCTTCTTGCTCTTGAAGTATAAATACATCTTTTAAATGATGTCTGCTTGTGCAACTAACTTTCTGATTATCTAGTAACGTTTCCCCTTTTCTCTATCTGGTGTTGGGACCAGCAATACTCCTGCCCTTCTTTCAGAGTTTAAAGAACTAGCTGAAAAAGCAGAAGGCTTTCAGTCCTAGCACTCGGATCACGTCTGGTGCTCTGCATTCCTGAGCTATATTTGCTTGCAACATGTACGGCACGGAGCTTTTGGAGCTCCCTGGATTTCCATGTTGTCTACTGGCATTGAATACAATGCTGGGATAAATCGCTTGCAAACTCTCGTGTATCTGGGTATTTTTGCCTGCATTTTTCCTCCTCCAAAAATACCTTAGGAAATCATTTTGAATGGCAAGAAGAGAAGGAGCGAGCTGTTTGTGCTTCTGACCTTAGAGGACAGTCTGCTTGCTTGACTGCCGTTATCTGTGCTGTTATACCAAGGGTTAACAGCTTGAGGAAGTTGTGATGAGATCTGCACCTCCAAGCAGAGAGAGGCTCCTACCTCCCATGTATATGACCTGGGAAACACTTGTTAGCCTGGGGACTGGAAACCCTTGCCAGATGCCCAAAGGGAGGGGTAGTCATGTTGTACTTTCTGTTCTTACCTTCAGAAACTCTCTGGAGCTATGGAGCAACTAGATAGGGAAATTTTCCATAGCAGGAATTCTGTGGCTGACAGGTTTCTATGGAGCAGAGCACTGACAAATAGCTTGGGAGCCTTTAAAAAATAGGAGTCATAGGAATGTTAGTTTTAATTATAGCCAAGGCTTGTCACGTGTCACAGAGAAGAAAGAACCCTCAGTTTGAGATACAGAGCACAAGAAGAAAATGGCATGGGCAGAAAGCAGGGCTGGGTCTCCCCTGTGTTAGCATTCATTAGTCCTTCAAACACCAGTCCTGCTTATCTGCCCCTCTTCCTGCCGTATGGACAGGTTGGGTGGGGGACTGTTAAAGGGCGGTAGCGAAGGAGGTGAAATAAAAGCAGAGTTTTGTTTTGAAAAACAGTGTAACGTGCCTGTAACTATTGACAGAGCTTTTATTTGACGTGACTTTAGATAGATGATTACGCACTTCGATATTTGCTTACGTTCTTTCAGTACTTCCCTGGTATGAGGCTGAATTCATCCTCTTTGTAATTAAATAATGCTTCGTTCTGTTGTGTTCATTGACCTTTGAGCTCTCAACCTAATTATGCCTGATTGCCTATGGATTAGTTCCTCATGGCTGATCGACTGCGGTGCTCAAATCGGGGTAGACCTTCCAGAATCTTTTTCCTGCACTTCAGGTAGTTACGGTTCCTCTTCCGGACAGATTCTCTGGTTTCTAATAAAAAGTAAGCTTGTGTCAGCTCTTCCATCGGCTGGGAAACCAAGAGCTGACTCTCCCTCCTCTGCCCGAATGTTGTTTTTTCCTTAAAAGCTTTGGGAACAGAATTATCAGTGACATCTCTGCCATCAGTTAAATTTGACTGAGATGACTAATGGGCTCAAAAGTTATTGTGGGCCTTGGAGAGAATGAGAGAAAACAGGCTATGCTGCTTCAGGACCTGGGGCTCAGCTGTGCTTGCCTCTGTTCTCTCCCAATTGAGAGAAGCTTTTCAGGTCATTGCTGATCACAATTCCAGCGGTACTAGTTCTCAAGGCAGCTTAAGCTGTTTCTCTGAAGTTGCATTTGTTAAAGCATAGGTATTTTGGAGCAGTATGCTATGAAGCTGGCCACTTGTGGGGTTTCACAGTAAAGCTGGTCTAAAGATCTCCTTGGGTGAAGAGAATATTGATTTACCTTGAAATCACCATTTCTTAAAAGCAGAGGCAGATATTCAGTTAAGTTTAGTATAAAGAAATGTTTTTAAAACTTCATTTCTTGCTAATAAAATCACCAGTAGAGGCAGACATCAGATACTCTTCTGATTTTTGGCATGCACATCTAATTAGGAATCCATTAAAGCTCCCAGGCTATGATAACGCCTTTTTAAACACCTAGCCTTGCTATATTTAACGCAGCACTGTCACTGAAAATCTCCTATTTCCACCAGCAGAGCACTGCCTCCTACAGCAACAAACTTTCCTGAACCAAAGCAGCAGGGTCTGAGATTTTCAAACAGGTAGGCTGACTTGCTAGTGGATCTAGAGTTACTGTGCAAACTGGATGATTAGATGATGTGAGTTCCCCATGAACCTCAAATTACTTGAAAATCAGAAGTTTTGGATATTATATATATATATATTTTAAAGAGCAATACAGGTAAGTCCTGGAATTCTGGATGGAACTGTGATGATCAAATCTGAGTTTGTGATTAATATGACTTGCTTTCAAGACCAAGCTGATAAGCCTGTGTTGAAAGGAGTGGGTTGGAATGCCCATGAAAGAGAAGTAAGGAAAATAGGATAAATATATGGGCAGGCTTAATGCACTTCTCTAATTTCAAAAGCAAGGAAGTTGAGCCTTGGTGGTGGTAGGGCTCTTTAACCATGCTCCTGTGCTAAGGTAAAGCAGGTATTTGCTATGATTTGTTAGACTTGGTTGTCTCCCCACACTAAAACATTTTGTAGACCAAACGCAACCCCGCTGGCTATGATTCTTTAGTGTGGACAAGTTGTATATGTGTATAAATTATAGCTCTAAGAGTGATGGATTCAAAGATATACCACAGTAGGATTTCTGGTATTAACTCTGCTTGTAATGCCAAAATTCACAGAGGAGAAAATGTGGCATCAGTGTGGAGTCTGTATTCTCTGTCTAGCAATATTGTTCCTTCTTCTTGGGAGTGAAATATATATATAAATACACTTTTTGAAAAATACAGCAGATGTTGATATTCTAGTCCAGCTGAGCGGTATTTATGGCATTCACTTGTTCTCTGCTACTTTATTTCATCAGCATTTCATTCCCTTTCCCTGCCTGCACCTCTTTTAGTTGCCTAAGAGACAAAGCATAGTCAAACACATCCAGCTGTTTTACTCGCTTTAATCAGCCACTGGAAGATCATTGGAATGACAACTTTCTCCTGTGCTTTAGAAACATATGTCAAATCTGTTTGCAAATGTCCCTCTGAACGTAGAGATCAAAGCACTGGCCTGGTCAACAAAAGCAACATGAGTAGCAGTCATGCCAACTGCATCAAGACTGCAGCTGGATTTTTGGCAGAGTGGGCCAGACGCTCAGCTGGTGCAACGTAAACTGGGCTGTGCGTTGGTAGAACTGCGCCAGCTCACCTTAGCTGGGAACCTGGGCATGCAAGCCACAGAAGCTAGTCTCCTACTAGCAAGTAAGATCACGACCGTTGCTGTTCACCCCTTGGGAAATGTCAGTAGGCTGCATCAGAGTCTCAGAAGCAAGTGGCTGTATTTCAGGGCTGGAAATACACCTTCAGCAACTCGTGTGAAAATGGGAATGGAGAACGCTCACCTATAGCCAGGACTGCGGCAGGGTTACCCAGCATGGCCTTTCATACCCCTGGAGATCCATGAGTTGCTTTCTCCGTTTAAATGCTTCCTGATGAAAATATGGCTTTCATGATCAGCTAATAAGCCGTATCCATTTGCATCTGCCTTGCTAAATAGGATTTCATGATGCAACAGTGAAGTAGGAGGTAGATGTGAAGGATATTCATCTTTGTCAGCACTCAAACTGCTTTAATATTTCCCTGAACTTGTTGTCTGTAAGCTGCAAGTAGGAAGTGCCTTCTACCTTAACAGAAAAGGTTAAGACGCTGAATTATTTGTGTCCTCACCTGTGTTATTAAATTCCTCAGGGACTTAAAACAGCAATGATTTTTTTCAGACATTTGTTTTTTCTTCCTTTGAGCTCCTGCATTTCTTACTTTGGGCAATGCAAATAGATTGGCCATATTTATTTTGACTGAGATTGGATTTCTTTCATGCAATATTCATTTGATAACTGCTTTTTTGCAGAGGATATTTACTAACTTCTTTTGTTAACCTAATTCGATGTAAAATCTGAATTTTGGTTTCATTTTAATATTGTAGTTCCTGCTTATTCATGTACGGTATGGCTAATGAAAATTGTATTGGTTGTCAGAATCAAAAGTGAAAAAACATTTACAGGAAGGGCATACAGAACTGATTGCTGAGTTGTAGTTCTAACAAGATCATATATAACCCTAGTTGTTTATCCCTGAAAGTAGTGTTTGAGTTTGTTCAACAATCTTTGCAAAACAATGCAATACTTTCTGTCCAAGGGTGTCTTCTTCTCTCATCTGTTGAAAGAAATAATGGGATAAGCAAGAATTAAATTGGCCGTAGAACTGGGATAACTCCTCAGCTGTGAGCCTTTTGGGTCAGGCTTGAGACACAGCAGTGAATGGCTCCTACCCCTGCTGCATGAATTTTGCGCCAAATCAAAGGACTTTGCTCTCCAGGTCTGTTGCCAGTTACAGGATTTGAATCTTAATACATAATATCTATTAGTATGTTTGCGAATGATCTGACAGTATGATCTGATAGAATGCCTTTGTGTAGTAAAGTGATTTCTAGTTTCTGTGATCCTCGGTATTTTACGGACAAGCTAACAATGCATGCTTGGAGGAGCATTCGTTACACTACTAGCCCAGCAACCCCCTGGGATTTAAGGAGTTCTGAGGTGCCCGGCCTTACAGGTACCATCAGTACATTGCCAAGTACAGCTGTGCAGCAAACATTATTTCCAAGGCTGGAATTCTGAAAATTTCAAGCATTAAAAAACAGTTCTCTACCTGAGCTCTGACAGGTTCTGCATCTGCAGCATCTACAGGCTGCAGTCATTTCACTGCATGCCCGGGGAAGGAGTCTGGAAATCCTGGAAGCCTGGCACTGAGGTGCCACAGCCTCCCGAGAGCACGCCTGGTAGTGCTTTCCCCGCCTCTTAATGGACAATAAATTGTACGGCCTCACAGGAGTTTCCTAATGCCAGTACCCCGAGCACAGATGATGGCTGTGTCATTGCTACCACAGAGACATTCTTCATGGGAAAGGATCGGGGGCCATGATGTGATGGATGAAGTATGTGACTCTCATGACTCATCCTGGCTACTGACCACTATTAAACTGAGTCACCAAGTGAAAGAGCAGAAACTAACTGGTGTTTGCATTGGGAACTGGCATCCAATAGTCTGGGTGTCAGAACCAGATATGGCAAAGAAGAAAACCTCTGGTCCTTTGATATTCTCTGACCGTAACTTATTTGTCATCACATGCATGTATGTACCTATAAAAACATACACTGGGAGATAAATGGTCTTGGCATCATAAGAAACGGTCCTGTTGCTGAGTGAGCTTGTTACTGTGAGTAGAAGTAAGCCAGTCAAAAAAGAAGGTGATGCTTCCTCCAAATCCCATGCAGCTAACTAGTAAATGCTGCCCAGGGAGCCAAATTTCATACAATTTCCCTCAGCGAAGCTTGTATCTTCATAAACACCAAGCTGGCAGTCATTCATTTCCAGGCATGTAGTCACTGTGGGCTCATGGGGACTTCTTCCACGGAAAGCTTCTTCAGCAGCAGATCTTTGTGATATTGACTGTAAATGTAGAAAAAAGGTGCAAAATAATGTGAACTGCCCAGGGGGCATGGATCAGTACCACATTTGTAAGGTCAGGTATTGCCACACTACAGACCCAGCCAGTTACCAGACAGAAGAAAAGCATGTCTTGGTACCACCATCCCAGCTGCTGGGGAATGACGTGGTGGTTTGATGCGTTTTTGTGTTCCTCTGGGTTTTAAGTGCAGTCACGTCAGGGACGGTATTCTAGGATGGATGCTGAGGTAAATTGCTTAATTGCTGTTTATTTAAGCTGGTTGCAGGCCTCCCAAATGATATTTACTTTTAAAACATTTAAACATATCTTTACGCCTGTAATAAGTTATTCTGCTGCTAGAATGTATGGGAAGGAGGTAGTAAAAGCAAAACCATAGCAAAGTACTTTCTGGAGGTTCATGCTGAAAGCAGAAATGGGCACAGTGCACATTTTCAGACCATGAAACTGGTATTTTGTGCTTGGGAACAAAGATATTTGAACAGATAGTGGCAATATAGAACTGTCACAAAACAGGAAGCGCCACGCTGAGGCTATAGGTAAGAGTTTTGTGCAGAAGACCCAGATGGGTTGCTGCACTTGGTGCTGGGAAAGCCTCAGATGGAGGACGATGTCCAGATGTAATCATCTTTCCAGATAGATACAGACAAAACAGAGAAAGTTTAGAGGAAGCAATGAGGTTATGAACAACAAAATCTGACCTGTGAGTAAGAAATAAATGTCCTGGGTTGTTTAATCTGGCAAAGAGAAGACATGGAGATAAAATTCTAGTATGCAAAAGTTTGCTGAAATACAGGACAGAGAACAATTGTTCTTTGTGTCTGCTAGGGATGAACTGCATACTCACCTGATCACAGCTGACAAGGAAACTTCAGCTGGGAAATAGCTGGTTCTAGTTTTCAGACTGCCCAGCAACACATTAACATCTCTATGCAATGCTGAAGCAAGAACGTACTCAGATGTAACCTGTGTACGTTAAAAGTTTGATAGTTGTTGAAGATGAGTGCAAAGGTGCTTTTCTTTACTTATTTAGTTTGCTGGACTACAGAAAATTCTTTAAAAAACAGTTCTTACCAGCAGTCCAGAACTGACATATGAACGTTTTTCAGTGAAGTTAAAAAACAATTTCTTTTCATTTGGCTTTTTTATTTTTTTCATGGAAGTTTGGCTGTTCTCAGAATTAAACCTGACAAAAAGTTCATTTTGCAAAGTGAATGCGAAGGATTTGCCTCACTGATAATGAGGAACTAACCTTATATGATTCACCCATTAGGTAGGTATATATTTCTGATATAGTAATGGTCCATGTGGTTAACATAATGTTGGTATTACCATACTTTTCAGCAATCATAGCATCTCTATCTTGTATTCAGTGCATTAATTCCTTATTGTCTGTTCTATCCCATAGGTCATGTTTTGTAAAAGCTTTCCATTATCTAAGGCACAAGCAAAAAGCTAAAACGAAGGTTTATTGACTTCCTCAGTCATGGGCCTCAGTCATGGAACGCACGAGGCCATCATGCATTCCTCGAGCGCCTTTTATTTCAAGGGGTGTGTTAAGCATGCACAGGGATCCTGTTCAGGCCACCAGCCAGAAATACGGGCTTACAAAGTACCATAAAGTTAGTAAATGAAAAGGTTTAGTAAGTGCTGTTTTGATCTCATTTCGGAAGCTCCCTTAGTGATTTCCATTGTCCAAACCCATCTTCATCTGTTTAGTTGTTAACAGTGGTATTTAATGAAATGCGAATAAATATGCTTGCAATAAAATCATGGTGATGTACAACCAGAGTGGATTTTGTTCCAGTTGTCTCTCCTGGAAACAAGCAGCACTGTACTGACATCAGTGAAAATGCTTTTAATTCTTTTCTTTTCCTTTTAAGCCCCATCCCATGGTAGCATCACTTTCTCTTTGACTTACTAACTGGAATCTGCTATTTCTGTCTACAGGGACCACAAGGATTTAGTCACAGTGAAGAGCTATGCTAATAGCGGAGAACAAAACACTGGCAACTACACAAGGTATTCTGTTCTTGGTCTAAAACTGTATTTGCCTTAATTTGGTGTACTGATGGCTGTTTGAACCTGAACGTTTTTTAACTTATTAAAATGTAAAAGGTAATCTTTAAAATATATATATATATTCTGTATTATTGAGATGCATGAGCTAAAGTTTAAGAAGGCAGCTTTTGCTAGCTCTTCTCTAAAGTTACTGTAACAGACAGTTGGAAACTCTAGCTCCACCACCTGAGACCTTCAAAATTAATCTGTTTATATTTCAATCCCAACCAATTAACATTTGCGGTATAGTCCGGATCTCCACATGAAACTGATTAAGCATGTTTTGAATTTAAAAGCCCATGTGTGCTCACTCCTATTTGTCAGAGTTTGACACACAGGCACCTCTGCTGATTCCCGAACAAGACCAGGTATAACAGGACCAGGCCTACCATGTTTCATGTTGATTTTCTGCCAATGGTATTTTATTACACTTAATTTACACAATTATTTTTTTTTTCATTTTACTGAGCTTCCTGTTAGTAACGTGACATTTTGTCGATGGCATATAATCTCGAGTTCTTTTGCAATATCGTGTGGTCCAATGCCAACTTTTTGTTTAAAAAGGGTGTGGAAGGATTTGGCCTATAAGAAAATGATGCTAAACATTAACTGTGATGTCATTTGAGCACCTGCCACACGAATAACCCCGGATACTCTCACAGATGCAGAGTAGAATGGAAACTTTTCCTTAATCACTTTCAGCAAGAATTCTGCCATAAAACCTCATGTGTCCTTTCTGTCTTCAGCTGGTAACTTCAGTAAGAGTTTTGTTCCTGTTTTATGGACCAAGGAAGAAAAATAATTTTTGGCTGATACTGAATACCTAATTACTAGAAACTGTATGCTCTGGACAAAGGCCAACTATGATAATTACATTTTGCCTTAGTCAGCTTCTAATTCATTTCATAAACTGTTTAATGTGGCTATCATTTTCCCATCTCCACTTGTGCTGTGTTGCTAGGTTCTCTTACAGCACCGTGATTCACCTCTGCGCAGCTGATCTTGCAGGTTTTCCTCTGAGCGTATAAAGCTTTAAAATGTTGTCGTTACAAAATGTAAATTTTGCTTTAAAATATTGTGTTACAAAAATGAAAAATCAAGACAGAAACCATGAAAGGAGATGTTTAATAGATGACTATGAATGTGCAGTAGATCTTGTTTAAAAGTTTATTTTTAATTACTCAGACATTCCGCCTTGGAATGACTATTTATTTATATTAAAAAGTCAATGGCCATGAGTGTTTTGAGGTTTTGCCTGTGAATCACTGCATGATAAAATGAACAGAATTGTGACTTAATGGAGTACTTACTGTTAAGTTCTCTTACAATCTTGCTTGTGGAATAGACAAAACAAAGTGTTGTTATTCAGCTCCACTGCTATTTTTTTTTTTTTGTAAAAAGGCTAGGCCTCAAGGCAAGGCCTCAGTGTGAAAATCTGTCTTTCCATCCAGTCATTATCACACACATTTACTGTAAGTGTTCCTTTGTGTACATCTGAGGGGAAGAACAAAATTTGCACCCAAACCTGCAAGTTTGGGGTTTCAATATGTTGCATCCCATTCAAATAACAGGAAAACTGGTTTTTAAAGATGGAACTGATGAACTGAAAACATACTATGGAGAGCAGGGTAGAAATTTCTAACTACATCTCACCACATTCAGTCACTGGAGACAGGGCCAGGGAGTTCAAATGTCAAGAGACAGATCAGAAACAATTGTAATTCAATGTTTATTTTTTCTACATTTCACAGAAAATCAAAACTCCTGTAGTACAACCGCCCTCTTTGAAAGTAGCTTCCAACCTTAGGTATTCTGGACAGAGTTGTTGTTGAAATCAGTGTCAGCCAAGTGAGTGCACTAAGAGGAGTCTGTCTTACTCTGTCAATGACACAAAGGGAGGTGGCCCTCATTCAAGATGGAGCCTGATTCACTTTAAATGCTGAGAAGTAGGAGCCATCTTAAGAGAGAACCTTTTCTTGTGGGGATAATGGCCCCTTGAAACCAATGCAGTTACTTCTGAAAAGTAACTTTTAATGCTATGCTATTCCTAAGGAAAATGCAGTACTATGAAATTATAGAACCATCATTAATTTCATCATTAATGTATTTTCTCAATAAACTAATCATTACTCTCATTATATTCCACAAAAAAAGGAATAAGGAAAAAAAAAGCCTCAAGAAATAGTCATCCTCAGGTGAATATGGGGAAGTAGAAAACTGATCTGTGCTTCTATATCTGAGTGAGAGTTTACACATTTGGTTTATGTGTGCAGACATATAGGTACATGTAGAAGGGACTGTAGAAGAAACTGGTAGAGCTGCAAGACAGTTGTGTACAGATTAAGACACAGGGAAGAACAGAGAAGCACAAAAGGAAGCTGACAAATGGGCAGCAGAACTGAGCTTGGCTAGACACTTGTGCTACTCTGGCAATACCAAGTATTTCTGAAAAGTATTTGCTTATTCAATATGTGCTGGCTGCTTGAAGATGCTCTGGAGTAAATCAAACTAAATATAACGTTTTTTCATAACTCTAAAGTTACAGCATGAGATGGCAGAGACTAAAGTCATTTTCATGCTCACACACTGTATTTTCCATATCTTTAATGTGCTAGATTTTCATTAACGTTAATTCTGAGTTTCCTAGGTTTATCATGTTTAGCTTAGGAATAATAACATCACTAAAGTCATCTGGAAAAAATCGTCTGGATTTTACTCTCCATTATAAAATTCATTTTCAAGTAGTTTTGTCAGGGAATATAATTCCCAGTATTGGTTGAAACACTTTTGGCGGAAAATTAGATTTTTATTAAATGCACATTTTTAAATAAAAAGCCTGCTTTCTGGGGAAAACCTTGTTTTCTTTTAAATTAACCAATTAAATACTCAGAACTAGTCTTTTAGCCAAAAGCTGAAAAGCTTCACTTTAGAAATGCTTCCCTTTCCCATGGGAGTTGTAGCTCAAACGCTTTATTGTCCTCTATTAGGACTTGCTCTCTCTCAAATGAGACAGCAACTCCAGGGATGCACTGCAGGCAATCAGCAAGACAGGCGACTGACAGACATAGTCACAAGCCAAAACTGCAGCATGACTTACAGCTCACAGGACCCATCAGGATGACATTTTCTAGACTTAAACTTTTGGAACTCTTAGGGAATAGCTGCAAATGTGACTTCCTCATGTGTTCCAAGATTCAACACATTCTGTAATACAAAATTTCCAAGAGCAGTGAAGGAAAAAAAAAATCAGCTTCTGTCCCTCCTTGCTCTTAGAAACTACTATTATTCAGCTATCTGAATATGGAAACTATAAAAGGTTTTGTTGTGGTGCGTGTTTGGCACCTGGCACTATTGGTCCCACTACCATCCAGAACGCCCAGCTGACGCTTAAATCATTTTCTACCTGGTGTCTGTAAGTTTGTTTGCATGAAACTAGAATGTATATAGCCCTTAACAATATTGTAAAAGAAAGTTCATCCACTAAATGCCCATCAGCATGCTTGGTAAGCAGCCTTATCTCCATTTACAATAATCTTACACTCTCTCCCATTCAACATATGGTTTCATTTTGAAAGAGCAGACTTACAGTAAACTGTATCATCAGTAGACTGATAAATGTTATAATTCATAACAGCACATCTGTCTGATGAAGATTTCCCATACTTAGTGAATGTTTAATGGTTTTCTAAAATACTAACTTTATTTATACATTTTGACATTGAGTAATATGTACAGCAAGAGAAATGATGATTCTTGCCCGTTCCCCCCGGAATTTTAGGTTTTCATTTATTTTACAAATACATGCTGGTGTTTGGATATCTAACAGAGATGCTAAGCTCAAGATCCTTTGTACTTAAGAGGCAAATAGGATCTTAATTCTACCTCCTGTAGGCATATGCCAAAGAAATGCTGTGTTTGGGGCTGTTCCAGACTCTTGGGAAACAAACAATTGCCTGTGTATCTGCCATTGTTGCTGGTTTTGGCCATGTGTCCATAAGGGCACTGAAGGGTTTTTGTCTTTTATGTCCATGAATAAAAAGATTAACCACTAATAGTGGAGTCATCTGGATATCCAGATATGATAGAATAACAGTTTCTCCCTCAAGTGAAAAGTGAATGCTATATCCCTTTCTGATGTCATACTTCAAGATGATGAAGTGCTGGAATGACTAGGGAAAGCAAGGTACCTGGAAACACCTCATTTTCCCAAGTGACATTGGCATTTTCCTTTTCTGACTGACTGATATGAAAGCTGCTTTAATAACACACTTTGACTTTCCTTACTTCAATTCAGTCTAGACAGAGCTGCAGCTGTTTCTCAAGAGAAAACTGCTCATTCTTACATGTATGAGCCCTTATATTGCCTCCTGCTTAGTGTGTCATCCATGACCAAGATTCAGAATTTCACCTGCAGTAGCTGATGACTGCTCTACAATTCACAACAAAGTATACAGAATCATAGACTATCCTGAGTTGGAAGAGACCCACAAGGATCACTGAGTCCAAGTCCTGGCTCCACACAGGACCACCCAAAAATCAGACCATATGTCTGACAGTGTTGTCCAAATGCTTCTTGAACTCTGTCTGGCTCGGTGGCATGACTACTTTCCTGGGGAGCCTGTTCCAGTGCCCAACCACCCTCTCAGTGAAGAACCTTTTCCGAGTACCCAGCCTGACCCTCCCCTGTCCCAGCTCCATGCCATTCCCTCAGGTCCTGTCGCTGTCCCCAGAGAGCAGAGTTCAGCGCCTGCCCCTCCGCTCCCCTCGTGAGGGAGCTGCAGGCCGCCATGAGGCCTTCCCCCAGACTCCTCTTCTCTGGGCTGAACAAACCAAGGGACCCTCAGCTGCTTCTCATTTGTCTTGCCCACCAGACCCTCACCATCTTCATAGTTCTCCTTTGGATGCTCTCTAAAAGTTTTATGCACTTCTTATATTGTAGTGCCCCAAACTACTCACAGTACTCAAGGTGAGGCTGCACCAGTGCAGGGTATAGTGGGACAGTCACTTCCCTTGACCAACTAGCAAGGCCATGCTTGATGCACCCCAGGATATGATTAGCTCTTTTAGTTGCCAGGGCACACTTGACTCATGTTCAACTTCTCATCAACCAGATAAAATTAATTATCAACACAGTTAAATATAGCTCTAATCAGCCAGAAGCTCAGTGTCTCAAATATTACGTAGGAAATAGGCAGATATTGCTGCTGAGAAGGCAGCAACATACACGACCTGTATTATACTGAAGTGAGAAGATATTCCTCTAAGAAGACTGCGTGGGAAGGCCTAGTCTGGAAATGGGCTGAACATGTCTACGGTGTAACACGTTTATATAAGTCAGCAGGAAAAAACTGTTCAGTACGCAGAGCTGATCCTGCAGCCCCTGCTCAATGTGCTAACTCAAAGCAACAGTTCAAATCCAAGTCTGGTGCTACTGAAAAGATATGATCCAGGAAACAACCTAATCATCAACAAACTAAAATCTGTAGGCAATTAGGCTTTGACTGCCTTTTGAAGGGCAACATGAGTAGCAAATTCCTCATCAGAGGAAGCAGGTTGGCCTGGGATACAAACTCCTGGAATACACATCTCTTAGAATGACCAACAGTGGAAATCAGCAATGCGTACTGACTTTGAAACCTGCAGGGAAAAAGGTAAACAACCCACTGAGATGCAGAGGTCAAGTGCACCCTCCTAGTGTTATTATTTTCGGCTGGCTAAAGATTTAGGAAGCTGACACAATTGGTTTGTATTTCCATGATTTGCTTTGCAATCATGTGATAGTACTTCTCTTCTCCTTTCTTTTTCTTTCTGATTTTTTTTTCCAGTAGACATCGCAGTAGTTCATAGATTCTGTGTCAAATTGGGCATCAAAACTGGTATACAGCTGAATAAATGAGCAGAAGCCTGGTACAGAGCAGTGACTTTATTAAGTTCCTCTCAGTTTTTCACTTTGCAATGCACAATGAAAACCAGTCTCAAAAGGACTAGCAATTTAATAGGACCTTTTAAAAAGAACACATGAATGAATAGGTCTTTGTGAACTGAGTAAATTTGAATAACTTCGTTTTTTTCTTACACTAGGATCTTTCACTTATTCCACTTGGCAGTTCATGACTCCTTTGGCCACTGACAGCTGGATCCTGGTTCCTCATTAGATGTATACCCAAACTTCTCTCTTGAAGTTTAGCCAGAGGATCAGACATCCAAGGAAGTAGGATCAGTCTTGTCATAGTCATTTCTTGCAGCAATAGTGTCTCTAGTTGACCAACATTTAAGCTTTCTCATAGCTGTTCTTTCTTGTTCAGTTGCCACCTGTTTAACCTGTAACCACTGCAAGTGTTTTGCTTGTAAAAGTGAGGGGCTTACAGCCTTTGTGCCAGTAGTCATCCTAACAGTCTAGCCCCATCAAATCTTTTTAGCAAGTTAAGTAGCCCTTTTGAGACTAATGCCCATATTCATATGCTGGAAATACATTCTACGTGTTTATAAAAGCCAAGTTATATGCATGTTGCCTTTGAGGACTAATAGCACAGTTCTGTAAGACCATGCCATGAGAAACAAAAGAGAAACATTTTGGCCACTGAAATATTGCACAAGTTGGTAAGATAGGGATCTTTTGAACAGCGTATGAGGTACAGATCCATTACGGAATTCCTAAACATCCCCAGAGTGAGCAAATATGACGTGAATAGTTAAATTTGCCTTCCTTTTTTTTTTTTATTTTATTTTTTTTTTTATTTTCATGGGTTTCCATCAAAAACATTTGCTTAAAATTTGGAACGTTTCTTAAAGGTTTTGCAGATCCATATGTGTGTTTTGTGCTTTTGCTGTCTTCATAGTCTTGGATTTCAACATCAATTGTTCCCATAGTTATCTTCAACACTGTTCTCTAAATACAGTCTGATGTCGCCTGAAGTGTGTTTTGACACACTGGCTTTAGTTGAGAGGTAGATATGTATTGTTTTGTTTTGTCTTTGTCTTTTAGTTTGTCAGCACTGAAGTAAATGTACTGAGACTGTAGCTTATTAACCACATTACATCATAGACAATCATAACTGTTTTTTACTTTATATTACCCAACCCTCTTTATTTCTGTTGTTTACAAGCACACTAAGCAGGCACCATCTTTTCTCTACATAGATGTGATTATGTTGAGAAAGTCCTGATTCACTTCTGAAATATTAGTATCTAATGCAAAACTAACATTAAAACAAACAAACAAACAAACCTGCATTTATTATTTAAACTCCTGGTCAGGAATTCCATTTGAGCATTGATCTTAAATACTGAAGTGGAACTAATTAAAACCCTGCTTGTCCTTAAGATGTCTTTTTTGCCATTAAGTGTGGATAATGACATGCTAGTTGTTCAGTTCAGTGGCCAAACTAAACAAACGGAAAACAATTTTGGTTTGGGTAGAAATGAAAACATTTTATTCAACCCAGAACAAAAGGGTTTATTTTGATTTCTTGTTATGCATCAACTGGAAAATCAAATTTAAAATGAAAACGTAATTTTTTAAACTAAACCCTTGCCCAGACATTGCAACTAAATGTTACAGCAACAACATACATTGACCCTTCCATATTATTTTCATGTTGAGAAAATTTTATTATTGAATTGAATCCGACTTTGCCAGTAATTTTTGAATTCTGAAAGCATGTTTTTGAGAAAATCTAGCATCTGGTTAAAATATGAGGCTCCCTCGTCTGCTGTGAATATGGATCAACACATTTTCTTTTTCTCTTGAGGAACATTGGATTTTAAGAGAGGAAAAGCCATTCAATTTTCCTCGTTGTGCTAACAGGAACTCCCTGGAGTTCTATTTATTGTCTTCTGTTGAGGGGATTATTTTTAACTTCAGTTTTGACTGTGGTGCCCAGCCGGTCTGCACATTCACGTCCACGCAGCTCCTTCTGTTCCAAGGCAGCTCTGCCAGGTCCAACAGCCATGTCCTGGCCGCCACCTCACCCGCTCCGCCACACCGGCCTGGGAGGCAGATGAGGTTCAGGGCAGGCTGTCCTCAGCGTTAAAACGCAAGGCAACTATTGGCTCTGCCAATTTAACGGAGTGAACTGCCCTGACCTGGACTCTTTCGCACCCTTAAAAGCAATGAACTGTCAGCTAATGACACATCTGTCCGGGTAGTGGTTGTTATTTCTGCTGTGGTGCATGGGCCCCCGCCACACCGCCCTCCCGCACAATATGGCGCCTGTCCCACGCAGGCGTGTGAAAGCTGCACGCTTCCCCCGCTGTCCTTCGCAGAAAATCATAGTCTTGATCTCTTCTGCCACACAGTGGCTACAGTGGAGAACAGTCAGAAAACCATATGGCAGTCCCGTGCTAAATAGGGCGATCGGAAGGGAGAGTTCCATCCCCACCCCCCACCCCCACCCGCCATCACAATTTTAGTCAGTTTGAAGCGCGCCGAACAGCCCCATTCCTCAGCTCTGGCTCCGTCCCTGTGCCTGGGTCCCTGCTCGCACACCAACACACCCCCAAGCCCTCTCTCAGGCTCTTCACAAGCTCTACAGCTGTTCCTTCCTTTTTAGGGGAGAAAAAATCAGTAATGGAGTAACGGGTTTTTATCTGGTAAATGGATCATTTGAAAACTGGGCAAGAGCCATGCTGCAGTCTGTGGTGCTCTGTGCAGCCAGTACAGCTGTGGCGATGTCCCCATGCTAACATGGTTATGAGGTGAGAGGACCAGGTATCACCACCAAAAAGCACAGCACATCAGGACTGCTTGACCCACCATCATGCTGATGATTTGTGTTGTGAGTTTCCCTGCGGCCTGTGGAGAGGCCCCTGGTGGAGCAGGCTGTCCCCCTGCAGCCCGTGGGTCCCACACGGAGCAGATCTCCACGCTGCAGCCCGTGGAGGAGCCCCCGGTGGAGCAGGTGGATGTGGCCTGGAGGAGGCTGCGGCCCATGGAGAGCCCCCGCAGGAGCAGGCCCCGGGCCGGAGCTGCAGCCCGTGGAGAGGAGCCCACGCAGGAGCAGGGGGTCTGGGGGGAGCTGCCGCCCATGGGGGACCCGTGCTGGAGCAGTTTGCTCCTGGGGGATGGACCCCGTGGTACAGAGCCATGTTGGGGCAGTTCTTGAAGAGCTGCTGCCTGTCAGAAGCCCATGCAGGCTCAGTTCGGAAAGGATGGCATCCTGTGGGAGGGACCCCACGGGGAGCAGGGGCAGAGAGTGACTGTGAAGGAGCAGCGGAGTTGAAGTGTTAGGGACTGACCACAGCCCCCATTCCCAGTTCCCCTGCGCTACTCAGGGGGAGGACATAGAATAGGGTGAATGCAGGGAAGGTGTTTGTAGTTTGCTTTTAGTTTCTCACTGCTCTAGCTTGTTAATAATAGGTAATAAATTACATTAATCTTCCTATGCTGAGTCTGTTTTGCCCATGATGATAATTGTTGAGTGATCTCCCTGTCCTTTTCTAAACCATTGAGCCCTTTGCATTGTATTTTCTCCACCTTTCCCTTGAGGAGGGGGAGTGAGAGAGTGGTTGTGGTGGAGCTCAGCTGCCCAGCTGAGTAAAACCACCACACTAGACATCTTTGCAAAGGAGCATACTGAAGTAAGAAGCCACCTGATGCATTTGTCTGGTGATCTGGAAATACAGAGGTTTTCCCACAGCTCCAACCCATGTCAAAATGGACAGAGATTGGCAAGTATTTCTCTTTACCAGCCATACTTACCTCCTAAAAGGGACACACAGAGAGACTGCATTAGGCTAGATCAGATTTACCACTAATGGTCAAGAAAGTTGTGAAAACAATGTTTTGCCTTCCACCCCATTGCTGATAATACTTGGCAGAAATTCTGATCTTCCCTGAAAAAGAGCTCTCTCCTTTTAAGGTTACAAAATGTACAGTCAGGATAGTATTACTTTTTATTTGTACTGTCCAAGAACAGTTCAGTTTAAAAATAGGACTTGGTTGTGCCATTTTCCTTGCTGAAAAAATTGAGTTTCTGTGTCATTTGAAAAGGAGAAATAGCAGCCCTGTGCAGCTTCCAACAATTCACACACACATGAGCAGAAGGGCTGGTTTGTGGGTTGACTGGTTGACCTTTCTCTCCATCCTTCTAGGATCCAAATTGACAAGAGAAACACTTCTAATCATTTTTATCCTTGCAATCAACATGCAGAACCTAAGAGACCCTCTCTTCAATTATTACTCCCTGCGTATTATCATTTATATATATATTACTGAGACATCTGATTCATTTCCCTTTGAATCCAATGGCAAATTCTCCTCTGACTGACCCAGCAGTCACAGATGAGGGGCAGTCAGGGATAGGCCTCTGTTCTGCCAGCTTTCAGCCAAAGACACACAGAAAAGGCAGTACCTCTCCCAAAGACCTTCCAATCTAAGATAAAAGATAATAACAGTCCATTATTTCCTGCTGTTCCTAACAAACAATTTAAGGGTTCATAAATTTCAAAGACTTCACTGCAAAAAAATCCTGCCGTTTTAACATAACTGTCCCAATGTAGTTCGTCTGGGACATCCTGAAAGTTTTCCCTCTCCCATCTAACGACTGACATTCCAGCATTTGTTGAGAGGCATATTAGCACTAGAATGAACTTTGGAAAAAAAAATCATTTTAAGTCTACGCACTCAGCCAAGCACTTTCTGTGTTGCCTCCGCTAATTCTGGAGCTAAATGTACTTGAACAGAAATGTATCTCCTTAACCTTTGTTTGGCTGAGTCTACAGTGATCCTGTGTTCTATGTTTGCAAAATGAGATTTGCTGCTACAGATTTACTGCAGGGTCAAGTATGATGAAAAACTATGTTGAGAGAAAGCCAAAGCCTTCTTTAAACACAGATGTCTTAAATATTACAGATGTCTTCCATGTTTAGCAAAAAGGGTAGGGGGCTGGACTGTTGATGGGTTTGATGATGAGTGATCAGTCTTTCACTGTTAGACCATTAGTCCCAAACAAACACAGAATGGTGAGACTTACCAATTACATGTTTGTATCTGATTATATAAATATAATTGCTGACTGTTGTCCATTTCACAGAGAAAAAATGTGCATTTCTTAAAAACCTACCACAACATGAGAGCTCATTGCTTTACCACAGATGCCAACCAGTGTGAAGCCTTTTTTCTTCCTTCAGCAGTAGGTCCTTTAGATTAGCATGGGGGAGGAAGCATATGTTGTTCTTATGCTGCGCCTCTTTGCTGCTGAAGAGCTCCGGCCTCCAGAATGTAAAGAAAGCACCTACCAGTAGCAAAACATTTGGAAAATAAAAAGCAAAACTTCGTTTTGGAAACTTATGGAGATTAGACTGAGGACACCACTGACCTTTAGATATTCTGTGATGGGAAGCAAGCGTACTATTTACAGTAAGTATTTGGAAAGCTCTCACAACATCCTTGAGACTAAGAGAAACAGACTTGGCAGTATGGACTGCACTATGACCTTTTCTAACCTTCCCAGTGATTTTTTTTTCATAATTGACTATCTGATGAGAACTGAACTTAACAGAACAATATTATACCAAGTGATTTCTTTCATTTGAATTTAAATTCTCTAACATAAAACCTTCTTTTATTTCTTTTTTTCCTCTTTAATTATTCTTTTCCATTATTTTCCTTAATCATCCTTAGTAATTACAACTTTCCATTGCTTATTTTAATTACCTTATTTCACTGACCTATCTTTGCTTCTGCCCTGCAATGTGTGGCAACTATTGCTGTCCTACACTGCTAGCTTGCTGGTATCATGCTGACGACAGTGTCTTATTTCTAAGAGACTGACCCAAAAGCTTCTGTAATACATAGAAATCTTTGTATATATTAGGATGCTCTTTGGGTCAATGTTGGATATCAGAAATTTAAATTCTGAAATCAGAAGTCCTTTCTTGGCCATGTCAGTGACATATTTAGGTGAGTTAGGGACAATAGCTTTCACCACCATATCTTATTTTCACCATCTGCTGTGTGACTGTGCCTGTTTGCATCTCAGGCATGTTGGAACTCATCTTGCTGGCATTTGTAAACAACTTTAATATATTTGCAAGTGCAAAAAAAAATATATTAATACTTCTGTGAGCTGAGAGCATTGTTGCTCTAATTAATATATTGTGACAAGTTTGACTGTACAAGACTTGTTGCTGTTGTCACTTTCACTGTTATATTGACTTAAGGGGCTGTTCTGATGTTTTATAAATATATATATTTGTATGTGGGTATACATTAATATGCACAGAGCTTATACAGGCTATGTAGGGCAGTAGAGTTGCTAGAAAAAAAAAAAAAGCTGTACAGTTTTTATTCAGTCAGTCAGCTTCTGCTTCCACCTGATGAACATCTTCATTCTGCAGCTTGTTCCACTGGACATTTACCAGGAATGACCAATCACCTCCTGGGTTAACTGTCCTTTATTTGAAGCGTCCTCCTGTGACGTTTGGTGTGGTAGAGGAAGAATTTAGATATGCTGATACCATCACTTATGAATAAGCCTTTACTATGTTTTTGCCTTTGGCCAGCTCATAAAACTATTTACAGTCATGTCCACAGTATATTGCTGCACAGCTATTTCTGGCACAGTAACTTGCATCCACATTTGTCTCTGTGTGCTCTGCAAGAGAGGGGAGAAAATGAGAAGCAGAGCTGCATGATCAGCTCATAAACTGATCTCCCAGACTGATGCTGCGGTCTTTACTCACTGTCTATAGAAGGATAAATACCAATACTTATGAAACAAGTGACATCTTAAAAAAACACAAGCGTTAGCTATCATAACTTTTTTTTTTTTTTGCCACGCCCAGTCTGGAATATAAGAAATCTGTCTTACACAGGTCAGATGAAATAATGTAGCTCGTGCCAATTAACTGTGTGATCAGATGATTGCAAACAGATGTGTAAGGGCTGTTTCAGCTGCTCCTAACCCCTTCATTCATGCACAGTAACTGGCTGCGTGCGCTCTTTTGATTGTTTGCAGGGTGACGTGAAAGGTGCTAATCCCCCTGCAGACAGAGGTCGTCTCAGGCAGCTCTGGCCGTCAAGCTTTTTAAACTGCTGAGGGGAAGACACTGACTGCTGCTGCTGGGCTACACGGGGTCAGAAGTGCAGTGCAGGTGAGTGAGTTTAAGCTCCCTAGCAGCTGAAGCTGTTGAGACAAGATTGCTGTCTGGGTGGGGTAACAGGAGGCAGAGCCTACAGCTCGGGAGGCTTGGGGAGAGCTGGGAAGGGCTCAAGGGCTTTTGGGTCAGCGAATGGTTGGCTGGCATTTGTTCCCCCAGCCACGGAGGTTTGCTGCTGGCCCAGGGGACTGTGGAGAAGGTGGTGGCCAGTTATGGTGTGGAGAAAGAAACCGGCCTTCCTCTCTGCCTGGGTTGCGACTGCACTGGAAAGGAGGGGTAGTGCCTTAAATGCAGAGAGTAACAAAGTTGAAGTGACAGGGTGAGAAACGTAGACAAATGTGTACATGAGGACTCACTACAGGAGACTGGGCATCAGCGTTCATGTTTGTTCTGCACGCTCTTCCCTAGACCTCTAAGAGCTTGATAAACAAAAGCTTTATTGATGCTTCCTGAGATGGATGTGGAGTATGTTACGAACAGCAAATAATTTGTCTGAAGTCACGCACGGTCTGTCAAACACTGACTGAATCCCCGTTCCCACCTCCTGTCAGTTACTGCTTCTCAATCTCCCATCTCACTGTGAGTGTGTAGCAATACAAGGCAGTGTTGTGTGGGTGGTGGTAAAACAGCTGATTGACTTGATGATGGTCAATAAGGTGTCTAAGTGAAATTCAAAAGACCTCAATTCCAATAAATAGGTGTTGTGAAATACCCTTGTGTATCGGGCTTTTCCAGCAAGGTTTGATAGCAAGGGTGGCCTCTGTGAGAAAAGTGCAGTAGCTGTCCCATGTTAGATAAGAGCCGGCTCCAAAAGGGACCCACCGCTGCCCGAAGATGCACCAATGAGAGATGCTGGTTGTGCCTCTGTGAGAGCACGTTTAAGAAAGGGAAGAAAACGCTGTGCAACAGCAGCTGGGAGAGAGGGGTGAGAAAATGAGAGAAGCAGCCCTGCAGACCCTGAGGTCAATGCAGCAGGAGGTGCTCCAGGCACGCAGCAGCAGTTCCCCTGCGGCCTGTGGAGAGGCCCCTGGTGGAGCAGGCTGTCCCCCTGCAGCCCATAGGTCCCACATGGAGCAGATCTCCACGCTGCAGCCCGTGGAGGAGCCCCCGGGGGAGCAGGTGGATGTGGCCTGGAGGAGGCTGCAGCCTGTGGAGAGGAAGAGAGATGAAGGAGCAGCAGAGACAAAGTGTTAAAGACTGACTTCAACCCCCATTCCTTGTTCCTCTGTACCACTCAGGGGACAGATGTAGAAGAGCGGGGATGGGGGCAAGGTGTCTTTAGTTTGCTTTTAGTTTCTCACTGATCTAGTCTGTTAGTGGTACACAATAAATTATATTAATCTCCTATGCTGAGTCTGTTTTGCCCATGATGATACTTGGTGGGTGATCTCCCTGTCCTTATCTCAACCTTTGAACTCTTTTTCATTATATTTTCTCCCCTCTTCCTTTGAGGGGGAGTGAGAGAGCAGTTGTGGCAGAGTTTAGCTGCCCATCAGGGTGAAACCATCATACTTCATTTTTTGTAGAGTTGATAGAAAGAAAAAATCTGTTCTTATGGACTATTAACTCTGCAAAATTTATCTTTGTTATAACAGATAGAATAACTGATTTTTCAATATCACAACAATTTTAAACATGTTTTTATTGTCCTCGGGAGTTGCATATATTAAAAAAGATAAGATTACCTTATTGAGTTTTCAGTTCAGTTTAATTTGTTGATTAAGTATGACAAATGATAGTTACAGAATCACTTCTGAGACATACTAGTTCAATTTAGCCTTCCTCTTCCAGCATTTAATTTTATAAAACATTTTGGAACACTCTAGAGGTTAGTTATAACCTTCTTTGTAATAAAATGGTGGGTAATGTAACTTTTATATAAACAGTTCATTCTCTTGCTTTCCCCAGTTTAATTCATCTCCTAATGGTCTCTAACTCCTCACTTTTTTGTGAGGCTGAAGTCTGTTCCTTATTACACACATCCTTTTCAGTGGTGCCCAGTGACAGGACAAGAAGCCACAGGCATAAACAGAAACACAGGAGATTCTGTCTGAATATCAGGAAACACTTCTTTACTGTGTGGGTGATGGAGCACTCGTAGAGGGTGCCCAGAGAGGTTGTGGACTCACCCTCTTTGGAGATATTCAGAAGTCATTTGGACATGGTCCTAGGTGGCCTGGCTTGAGCAGGGCTAGTTGGACAATGTGACCTCCAGAGGTCCTGTCCAACCTTAACCAATCTCTGGTTCTGTAATAGACAGTTTGGGATGTCTCTTCCAGAACTGGTGTGTTTGTTTGCTTATTTGTTTACATTGTGTGGTGTTGGTTTTTTTTGTTTGTTTGTTTTTGTCGCTGTTTTTTTCCTGGAGTCCTTGCTAATCTTGAGCCGCCAAATTAATTCCCAACTAATTGGAACCTGTGACTTCAAATTTGATCCTAAACGTTCTCCGCTCATAAGTTTGTCTTAATGCATAAAAGATGTCGCGTTGAGATTAAAGTTAACATATGCAAATTATGGTGCGCTTCAAGTTGTTTTCATGAGGATTATGACCTCTATGATCCTGGATGTGGCACAGCATATATGCTTTCAAGAACAGATAGGGTGTATAAATAAATTGAACCAGTTATTCATCTACAACGTGTTAAGTGTTTGACTAGTTTAATAATTGCAATGAAAGGATAGTAGAAGATTTCTCAAGGTATAACATGTATTTTTCCTTCCTTTTCAAAGCAAATCAGCTGTTATATAAACAACATAAATGCAGAGGATAAGTGGGAAATGAGAAAAGAAGTTTCCACTGATGCATAATTCTGCAGGGCTTGCTCTCACCTTAGATCATGAACAGTACATGTTTTTACTACTTCCACCTCAAAACAAAACCATTTGATTAACAGGAGTTATAAATTAATGGCAATGCTAACACAATTGTTTTACTAATTCTCTGTGTTGTCACAGAACCTGTGAGACCCATACTCGTAATTAGAACCTATTATTACTACTTGATACCTTACTTGTCACTTACTCTTTTTATTTCATACCAAGCAGCTGGATTAGCTTTGCAATTATCTCAAGCTTATAGGATAGTACAAGAGAAACAGCTTCGATTACCATTTAATCCACTTTCTTTCCTATATTCCTGATAGAGTATTTAGAAGTTCAGAGCTAAAGTAAGGAACTCAATGATAGCTAATGAAAGGTATGCTGAACAGGAGCAGATGGTGGCTGTTATACTAGAAAAGTGTGTTGCAGAATATGAAGTAGGGAGTGGGAAGTTGGAAGCAGACACTTCTGGGTGGAAATACTGAATCTCCCTTTGCCCAGAACAGAAGGAATGCTAAAAGCACTAAAGATTTCATGATCTTCTGTGTACAACATTTCAGTTGATTGGAGAAATTAAATACAGAGCAAGCAAGAAATTCAGGTTTGGGTTGTCCAAGTAACTCCCTAGGATTTCTGTGAACTTTGAACGGATCTGAAAACTGAGAACTTCAATCCAGAGTAAGGTGTATAAATATCATGAAATTTCTTCCATTTTGTCACAAAAATATATAAAAATCTCTGAAATTTAATCTTAGCTCTGATACCTCTTCAAGATATTTCTTTAACTGAAGCTTGGCCACTTCACTGCTATGCTTATGCTTGTATCATTACTGCAATGCAGACACGCTCAGATGATGAATTTATTCTCCAAAGGGATGCTATACTGATGCAGTATAGCTGTTCTCATACAGAGAGATTATATTGGCATGGATCACCATTTGATTGACACAAATGCATCCACACCAGTCTTTTACTGGTCTAATTATTTTTCCAACAGGTGTAGTTACCTGGCTAAATGTTATATTTAGACCAAAGTGTCTGTGTGTTTGTTCAAGGACTGGAGAAGGTACCGTAGTGTCAGTTTTATCAGCACAAACTGTTCAAAGAAAAGGGGATGGAGGGAGGAAGAAATTGAATGCAAATGCTCAAGAGCACATATCCAGAGGAAGATGAATTTTATCAGCTGAAGAAAGGTTCAATACGCAGTCAGGGCTTAATGGTATGGATACAAAAATAGAAATGACCCCAAGGGTTCCATGATCAAGCTGAGTCCTGCTGTATCCTTGCTAGCTTTGGCCAGAGGTAATCTAATGGAATTTGGGCTGAAAAAAATTGCCTCTAGCAGCTTTTACCTTTAGCCTTACACACAATAATTGTGCAGTGAGACAAGGGGAAATAGACCCATAATGGGAAAAGGGTGTTTTTAATATAACCTTTGCAGGAAAAAATTGAAGTCTCATTTAAATGCTGGCTTTCATTTCTAAAGCAAGGTGAAGATGATGCAAGTACTTGGGACATTGATATCCCCAGGCAAAATATTACATGTAATAGTAGTAAGAATTTTAAAGTCATACTTCATATTCTTTGGATCTAATTGATATTTTTCTTCAGATTCAGTTGACTTTCTGTAGCTGTAATACTCTCCAAAAATTAATGAACTTTCTTACCTGTTCTAAATACTGTTTTGTTATCACTAGCATATGCACATCTTTATCCACTTACTGTGTTATCATATCCATTGTACAAGTGATTGGTTTTGCTCAACTTTCCTTAAAAATTAAACTTTCATTGTTTTTCCTTGGCTTTTCTTTATTTTCCAGAGGCTTTGCTGGTAGGAATGCAGTTACCAAATGATGAACAAAAGCATTCATTGCTTACTATAGCAGAAATGACTGGACTTCAGTCTTTAGAAATTCATGTCTACATTCACACTGGCATATATGATTTCAGACTCCTGGGTTTTGTCCTGTAACACCAGGCGTCTTTCAGCATCACTGCTGGTCCTGTTTCTCTCTTATAAAATATCTATTTTTCATGTTATATTTCTTTTTGTGGATTGGCTTTAACTTTCCTAGAATAAATCATTTATTTATTTACTTATTCTAAGACATTTTGATGATTTCTCGGTGTTCACTTATGCTGGCCAACTGTCCTCATTTAGTGCCCAGCACTAATGTTTCCTGGCACTGTAGCAGAATTTCAAAGAAATCTGCCTGGCACTACTCACTGTGATGTTACATTAAATGCCCTCACAATCTAAGCTGTTGACGATTTACTTCAGAGAATTGGTTTTCTCAGTGTGTCTTCGTTGCTGTACCAATGTGGGTATACTGCTGTTGGCGTTAGGAGGCAAGGGACTAGAAGCATAGTTAAGTTTCTAAAATCTTTACTGCTATATAAAAGTGCAGTTGATTTGGACTCCTTGATAGTAGTCTTCTGCCTGAACCTAGTGCTCAATAGAGCGACAGAAGCTATTTTGGGTAAAACTCACTATTTTGTATGTGTATCTAAACCGCTGGAATTCCAAACATTGTGGTTTGTCACCTTACCTACTTTGTGCTTTCACTTGATGCAGCCAAGACGCTTCCAGTAAATGTTTAGGATAAGGCACTAACATTTACTTGTAAAATATCTAGGGGTATGATTTCGTGTATTCCTCATATTCAGCTAACTTCTAAGGTGAATTGATTATGTCTGCATTTTTGTCTAGCCAGGTACTGTTGTCCTTGCCCAGTAATTAGTTATTACTGAGAAGAAGTCTGATTAGCTTAGTGAAAAACGGCCCCTCTGTGAGTAATCATTCTTCTGTGGTAGTCTGTAAGTTGGAAATATTTCATTAATATTCATTTCGTGTTCAAGCAGACATTGCCAATAGAGGAATGGCTCATAAAACTCAGTATGCCCTGTGGATTATGTGTATTTGCTACTGAAGGAATGTCACTGGATACTCTCAGAGGTAAGGAATAAGATGAGGCCTATTCCTGTGATGTGTTGAAAGCAGAAACTGAATTCAGCATACTATCCCCAGTGTCTCTCCATTTAAATCCATTCCCAACCACAGCAGATACAGGGTTTTAGATTTGGCAGCTCTTAAGGTTAACTTTGCAATCTTCCTAGTAATTTTTTTTTATGCAAATGTGTGTAAAACATAATTTAAAGAACAAAACAGCTCTCTTAAGTTCTAAACAGAAGCTGTTTGCCACAGTGTGTACTAATAATGCAACACAGACCTGTTCAATAAATTTAAGTTACCATGTTACAAGCATGGTCTTATTTCCGTGATGTTTCTTTTATTAATAGCTCTGCTAATGAGTGTATTTTTCCTTTCATGCTAGAGATAAAGCTATTTAATCCATTTTGTTTCTTACATGCTCACTAGATCTGCAGTGCTAATGAAAGTGACTGCTCCCATCTAATGGCAAATGTAAGAACAACAGAAGAATAAATGTACTTCTGCTTAGCATCAATAACTGTAGGTATGTTAAAAGGCATCCAGATTGTTAAAAGTTCCCAGGTCCAAAGGGATTAAAATAGGACTTAAATATGGGAGCAAGTGGAAGAATAAGATGAAGGTAAAATTAACAAATTATTTTAAAATATTTCTAACTTTCTATTTAACACTGTAAGAGTATGGTTAAAAAAAAAACTATCCTTTGATCCAGTTTTTATTCCATATTGCCTTTGGATGGAGCTTTGATCATGTAGTGACATTGCGTGTTTCTATGCAAATGGTAGTGTATACCAGATGAAAGCTTTAGGAGGAGGAATAAGGGTATGTGGAAGCATTCCTGAACAAAATGTGTTCAGGAGAGAAATATAGAAGGGAAGACTGGGGGGAGATCTTATCAATGCGTATAAATATCTGAAGGGAGGGTGTCAAGAAGATGGTCCCAGACTCTTTTCAGTGGTGCCCGGTGGCAGGACAAGAGGCAGCATGTACAAACTGGAACACGGGAAGTTTCAGCTCAGTATGAGGAAACATTTACTGTGAGGGTGACAGCACTGGAGCAAGTTGCACAGATAGGCTGTGGAGTCTCGTTCTCTTGGGATATTCAAAACCTGCCTTGATGCCATCCTGGGCAAAGCTAGGATGTTACCAGAGGATATTCTTTTAAGAATGCAAAGAGACGTTTCTTTAAGAGTTGGACCAAACCAAGCTTTGATTTTCTATATAAGCAGAATAAGTAGATCTCCAGTGGGTGTTATTGCTGTTGTTGTTTCCATTGTACATTTCACATCCCTTGGTGGGAAAATAGTCCATGTGTTATTTCCTTAGGGATCTTCCAGAGTACTGACCAATTTCCTTCTTTCTTAGCTTGAGGTCAGTGAAGATTTAGGTGACCCAGCTATATCCAAATACAATGAATCATTCATTTTGCCAGTATATTATTGATGATAAAATACTGTTATTTATAATTTTATGTTTATATTAAATGTGATCACCTTATTGATTTCTTTCTTTTAATTTCTTTTACGATGATTATTTCAGTACAAGTATATGGTATCATCACCAGTGTCTAGCTAACAGAAGAAGATATGAAGGTAAAACATGACATTTTAAATTTAGAATGGGAAGAGAAAATCATAAAGCACGTTCAGAAGTGAATTTTACTCAGCTTCTCATCTCAAAATTGTGAAGGAATTTATATCGCAGTAAACTTGCCTAGAATTTGGGGACCAAGCTCCGCTGTTCATATGAACATCTCAAGTCCATTCAATTAATTTTAGAGCTATTTAATCTCTTAAATTTTACTATTTTTTTGTAATATTCTTGCACTTCTCCTTGTATCTGGAGAAAGGAACAGAAATGTATGATTTTGACATCTCAGTAAAGGCTATGGAAATGCTAGGAGGAATGAATCCTGTGCTTCCTAATGAATGTTGCTCTGTAAAGCAGTAAGGCATCTTGCTCTCATGCACTTACCTACTACGCAGACTGTTGATAAGAGCACCACCTTGTGCGCAAAAAGCAAAAAACACTTAGTGTTACGATCGATAACGTTAAGTGACTGCTGAGGAACTTTGCATTATTGAGATGCGCTTTCTTGGCTAGTTCATGTAACATTCATTAGAAACAAAGTTACTCTGGGTTTGGGGAAAAAAATAGCTTGTGTACAATTCAATATAGCTGTAAAGTATTTTAAAAGATAAATTTGTCACCCACCCTTTACACATGTTCTGCACACTCATGGTAAGACATTCAAATACCAGCGCATGTTATCTGATTCTTAATATTACTATGCATAGTTTTTTGAATTCATATAGGCTTTTGCATGTATAGAGCTGTATATACATTTTAAATGTATAAGAAACAGTTCTGCATTTAGAATATTCAGAGATAGCTGTGAATCCTGTAGTACCGGTCCCCATTCTACCACAAAGAGAGTAAACTGACCTCTCTGTTCAGAGTCCCTCTACAGCTCACTGCAAAGACAGAATGCTTGCACAGGTCTTTTTCTCCAGTTTGTGTGGCCAGGCTACAGTTGGCTGATGCAGAAAGCTTTGAAATTCACCCTTAGAGGACAGCTAGATCCCCAGTGTTGCTGTATAGGCAGCCATTAATATATATGAAAAATTAGGATTGACTTCTTGACTAATCTTCAGTGAGCATGGTAGATTAGTAGCAGCAGTACCTGAGAAATCTCTTAGATTATTAGAAATTGGTGTAACCTATTGTGCTTACTGACAAAATCAGTTTGACAGTCATTATAAAAGATGTCAGTCAATCCTGAAAAATTCATATCCTTATCTACCCTTTTCTAGGAAATCAATCAGCTCAGACTGTTCCCAGAAGCTGCATAACAGCACAATTTCCCATTCACAGACACTCTATAGATTCCACCTGTCTGCATATCTACTACCCTTATCCTTGTTTACTGAATATCTCTTTCTTTCTACAAGAGTGCAGTATATTTACAAACATGGTCTCTTCCTTATTTTGAGGTCTTAGTGATTCTTAAAGTGTGCCCACTGTTAAACTAATTTATTTTGTCTTTCTCTCTAGATGTGTCAGTTGCTATCTGTATTCCAAATTTTTATATTTAAGTTTAAATAATATAGTTGGTGGGGAGAATAGGGGGAGAGTCACATTCATTCCCATACTGAATTTAATGTAATTTATTGATCTGTGAAACATCTTTAATGTCTGTCAACACCATTTCTTCACTATATTCTGTGTTCTATAAGTTTCATATGTACATCACAACCTAACCTCCTTTTTGAAATTCTAAAGGTTTGGCTATTCTCTAATAGATTGTGTCATTTTAAATTAGCAAATTTCCATATGTATTACCTTTCCCAAACCACAGATTTCTGAAGAAATGGTTACACTGTGCATTTCAGATATAATCATACAGGAACTTATGTTCTTTATTGCCTTTAATAACCTATCTAAGGGTCAGGCAATTTTAGCTCGAGTGTCTGCTCCAAGATAGCTTATTCAGAGCCCACAGGGCAGATCACTGTGCATTTAGCAGAGAAAATTTTATGCTACTTCTTATGAGTATTCCCATAATACAGAGAAATTATGCAAACTGTGCTCTGTGTGTATGCATATATGTATCAGATATAACGTGTATATATTTGTATAGAGACTATATGTAACTTTAGCATGATGTCTCAGTTTGAATTTGGTAGAACTTTTTCAAGCACTGAACAGCTCAGCACCTTCTGCCAATAGCTGTGTCAATTGTTGCAGAATACATATGAAAAAGGCTAAATGAATTCTCTTTACTCAACAAACAGCAAGTAATTGTTCTTTGTCTCTATCAGCAGACAGGCAAAAAAAATTCAAAGAATCCAAACCTATCACAACAGTTGGTAACATAATGAGGACCAACTTTAAATTATCTTTTCACCTGACTTCCACATATGAAATTTGTTAGCTTACTTTGACTTTGGAGTGAAGTTGTTGTTGTTGTTTTGTTGTTGTTGTTTTTTTTTTTCAGAATTTGTAAAAAATAGTGTGAAATATGTACGTTCTTTACCTAGGGAAATACTCAACAGAAGACTAAACTGCACTTGTCATTGTAGGTCAATTGGAGCAGCTCTGATAGTCAGTGGTTTCCCACTGGTACATCTCTGTATTATTCATCCTCCATAACTGTAAATGTTCTTGGGAAGTTTCTCACTGAATCTAAGCAAAGCATTCCCGGCATAAAACACGCATTAACTGTTGTGAAGTCTTTAAAGGACAGTAGTGTTATGCTCCACCTTTGTAATCCTGGTAAACTGCAAATGCAGTTGGTCATCAGTCATTGATTTGTTACAGTAAAGGTAATCTTCATATTACATTCCCTCTTATTTCAAGCCTGAATGCAGTCATACATTGCAATACAACTGTTTCCTATTCTAAATAGGCACACCACTTTTTAGGGGGGAGAAATCTGCACTCGAGATGCAAGTGTCAGAAAACACACTAGTTAAAAAGACATTGCCTTTGGTAGATGCAAAGTGTATTATGTCTCTGACAATTAGCAGAAGCTCCCAGATCTTAGCTTCTCAGTTCCAAACTCATCAGGAATCAAAAGACCCTACACCTGATGATGTGCTGGTGCAGCTGTTCTGTCTAAAACCAAGGTTACCCTGCAGTCTCCCTGGTGTTGAGTTCAGCTTTCCTTATGATACATTCTTTTCCAGGTTCACTTTTTTTTGCCTTTCCCACTTAGCTCTCTTCCACTGCAGGTGTGTACTGGTTTCCTTACGCAGTTGAAATGCCAAAGCCCATGCTGAGTACAGAAGCTGCAGGATGTTGCTTGCTAAACTATGCATGGCCTTGCTTTTCTTGAGCAGTGGTAATAGCTGACTTACAGAAGATCTTGCTGAATCCCGACACCACAAAGTCCAACACATTAAAATCAGCCTGGTCTTGCTGTGAATAGCGAGGGATGCCAGAAGGTCTTGCTCTGTGAGTAGCTGTTGCTCTCCTTTCTCCTGAGCTCATAACCTAGGCTTTTAAGCTCATAACTATTTAGAATTTAAATTCATAATCATTTTTCCACTTATTTCAAGCACTGCATATAGATGTGGTTAAAGCTGTCTACGTATAAATATGCTGTTAAACACTGTTCTCTTTTCAATTGTGATAGGCTTTGAACATAGTCATTTAACCATTTAAGTAGTTGTTACATTACAATTTTATCATTTATCAGCTGTCAGCTGACTACTAGCACTCAAAAATTGTATGATGCCCTCATAAGTCACTGTGAGACTTCACAAAAGGAAAACCCACTACAGTTCCAGGTCAGCTCTTTGTATTTCAATGACCTTTAGCAGTGTAGTAGTTACCTATGTTAGTGTGGTAAGACAGGGAAGTGGAAGAATCCATCCATCTGCTTCATCTCTCCCTGAGCTGGCTGCAGTACAGACCACTCAATGGGCTGCAAATCAGTTGAGGATGAAAATGTATTGACTTTAGATAAAAACAATCCAAAGGTCAAAACTGTATTGTCTCTTTCTGAAGTATGCTAAATTTAGGAGGCATATTGGTTCAGCTAAGCATATAAATTAGTAACTGAGCCAGGTATTTGATTACAGTGAGCATACAAATGTATGTTCCTTGGACACAAGAGGTATTAAGCACTAAGTGGTTTGTTTTTTCTACCTATCTGAAAGACTTTGAGCCAGTGCTCAGGCCAAGAAGCTTTGTCTCTTTCTTTTTACTTAGTATTCATTCTGCTATTTCTTGGCTTTCTGCACTTTTCTTTCTGTCACTTCTGTTTTTCACTGCTCCTTCCACTCTGTCTTCACTGAGGCAACACTCCCTTTCAACCACTCTCTATTGTTTGGGCATAGTTGGTACTCCAGTTCTCCCCATGATTTTATTCTAGGCAGAGATGCTTCAGATTTCATCTCTTTCATGAAGAAGTTCAGATTCTTTCTTCCTACCTCTTGATCAAAGTTGTTTTTCTACCCACTGTTACCACAAATCTAGTAATACTAGAAAGACAGCTAGATGCACTTTCACATATTAGGAGTCCATAATGAAATTAGATGCAGGTAATTTGTTACCTTTGCTTATGCACGCCCAGCATATGTCCTTTGGAAGTTATGCAGGTTTTGGGTGGAGACTGCAATTGCTTCAGTTCTCTAAAATTAAAAAGACTTCAGTTACTACTTGAATCATTTCTTTAATAATTTATGAAGGGCAGCTGTTGAATCCACCAGTTTCAAGAGGACTTAACCCTACCCAATCAATATTGTTAATAACTTCTAAAATAATTTTCACTTCCTTACTATTGTAAATTATTACCAAAAATATTAGCATTTAATGTTATGTTCCAGTAGTGTCCAGAAAATGCATAACGAAAGTAGGAAAAGACATGTAAAGATAGGAAATTAGAAAGATTTATGCTCCTAAATCCACAAGGAAAATTCCAGTTCTCACCTGTGGAGAGGAGAGTGAGTCCCATCCTGTACATCTGATATGACCTGAGCTACACCTACCTATGAAGGGAGGCAGGAAGGAATTCAAAGGATGGGCGCTGTTGCATTCCTTTATCCTAGGCTGCACAAGCACTCAGCTGGTATCAGAGAGTAATTCCAGGATTTATGGCTGACCAGCCTGGGAACAGGTGTCCTACATAGTTCCATAAGGAAATGGATCTCAAATATCAATGTAGTAGCACAAGTGAAGACATAGAGAAGGTGAGCAGTGGTGATTAAAAACAAAGTAATAGGTACAATACAAGGGAAACTGAATAGGACATGCCTTCTTGGAAAAGAGATGATTAAAGTTGGATATGGCATAAAATCAGCAGTATGAAGACAGTCATCCATTGTTTATTAGAAGTGCAAAAGCTATATAGTAATTTAAAACAAACCAAGCTGTATTGCTGAACTCATTGCTGGAGGATGTTTTAGAAACCAAAAGTATAGATAGGTTTAAAAAGAGATTAAACAAGTATATGGGGGATATGTCCATTGTTTGCTGCTGAATCCAGTGGTCCAAAATGCTTTAACTGATTGTCAGCAATAAGGACCACTTTGTATTACACTGTTTCTTACCCTCTTTCTCTGAACAATCACTCCTGGTCACTGTACAGAATGCTCCAACAGACGGACCTTTGGTCTGACCAGGGTGGCAGTTCCTACGGCCTCGTGACAGACACTTTTTCTTTGAGTGTGTTCAGTGACGTGCCGAGGTAACGTCAGTTGAGTAATATGAGAAGTTCAGTGTAAAAATAACACCCTTTTCAAAGTATTCTTTCCATTTTTATCTACCACCCCCTCTACTGTGGTAGGCATTGCCAGTAGCTAAAAATACGTGGGTCCATAAATAACATCCCAACCAATTATGTGTGGTGAGGATCTGCTTGTACTATAGTTGTCCACATCACTTCTGTTGATCAGTTTTACCAATTCATAATTCCCAACTGCTCCCTCCAAGTACTCTAGTAAAATATGGCATTGCCATGTGTTCTGAAAACTAGCTAAATCAGGCTTTGTTAGATTAAAAGTGGGACTGTGAATTCTTCAGTCAAAGACACCTCGCTAAGCACATACTTTTATGAGTCCATGCTTAATGAAAAGAGGGATCAATTAAACAGTCTCATGCTCATTAGTATAGGAGCATTGCAAAGAGGGAAAGCCAGTTTTGAAATGAGAATTTCTAAGATATACAAGTTAAAACCAGCCCCTTTGCCTTCATGCACTAGGCTAGTAGTCTGGAGGAATAAACTTTGCAATGCAGATACATCTGCCAAAGCAAATATACTTATTACATTGATTTAAATGGATATCTTTGTTTTGAGAAAACTAACTTATTTTCACAATGTAACTACCTTTAAGGTAAATCTGATAGCTGTGATTATCTCAGAAATATTTGTGACACAGCAGTATTTATTATAACACTGGAGAGTGGAAGTGTATCAATTCACTACAGTTCTCCAGTTACGATGACTGAAGAACGCTGGCTATCAAAAGACACAAATGATTTTCCTCTCCTAATAAAACTACCAGTAAGAAAGCTAAGCAGCCATAAGGTGGTGCATAGGAATTGGTATAGAAAGGGAAAGCCTTCCTACCTTGTATGTTTATTTTTGCAAAATAACCAAGAGCATGGGTAAACTTATTTGCATGTTTATCTGAAGAAGCTGTCAGCAACAGTCTACCAGTTTTTGTAGTGAGAATGCACTGTGCAGAAATAAATCAACACACAAAATCAGAAACTAGATTTTAAAAGCTCATAAAAGGAGTATATTTTAATGTATGTTAAAATAGTGTTGTTATTTAGGTTGAATAAATTAAGCTACTACTTTCAATGTAACCCCATGACCTTCCAGGACTTTTATTTTTCAGTATAGTGTTTTGGGAGAGGAAAAAAAAAGATATTTTCCTTAGGATCCCTAAGTTATTCTGCTATAAAAGATCTGGTCTGAGATAGCTGGAGGCAAGAAACAGCACGGTTCCCAGTTATGATGCCATTTACTGCACTGCTGTTACAGAAGTACCATTTTATTGTCATACTAAAAACGTCTCCTGTTTAAATGACTGAAGTTTTCATTTGCGAACAAATCTTTTTTTTTGCATTATGTGAAATGTGTGGTCTTGGGCTTAAACCGTTATAAAACGGCATAATGTCCTGTGTTTAAAATGCAAACGATTAACAGAACTTGTATCTCATATTAAACTCATATTTCCAATTTTTTTCTAGGTAAGACATATACTCTGTTTGTCTCAAACTTAAGACAAGCCAGTAAAAGTAACACACATGCTAAAGATCTCTAGGTTTCCATTACAGTGGACTGAAAGCAGGTGATGTCTTCTGATCATGGTTTCTGAGCAATGTCACATTGGGATGACAGATCACCTGAAAATCCTGAGTCTAAAGGACCCTGTCAAGCAATTATGGCCACATATTAAATCACATAATCCATATGAGTAGTCAACACCTGTTGCCTCAGTCTTCACTGCTGAGGTGATGGCTAAGAATGGGAAAAAAAAAAATCATTGATCATTCATTTTTCTCCGAAGGACTCCCTGAGAACTGAAATAGTTAATATAGATGAATGAATTACTTTGTTTTGTATGCTTTGTGGTTTTTTGGTTTTGTTTTGTTTTGTTTTTTTGTTTTAATACCATACCATTTCTTCTGCTGTATTATCCTGACATTAAGAATAATTTTTTATCATCCTTTCCTCACAACTAATGTACATTTAATCTACATTCTTCTGTCTTGCGGTGAATTTATATGCAGGCAAATTACAGACCTCCATCTGAAGGAAGAGCTATTTTATGTAGTGAAAATGTTTATAATGCAGATCCCAGCAAATTAAGAATGAGAAATTATCATAAGGATTTAAATGTTTTTCCTAATCATTTCATGGTTACTGAACATATTTTAAAATTCATTATATGACCATCATTTATTTCATACACAGTTGTCTTTTTCTACAACTTACTTTAATAATCAGTATTTTGAACTGTACAGACAGGACAGTTCAGTTGTGTGCTTACTGTATCCTATTTTCTTGCAATTAAGATCTTCTGGTTACACTCAGTTGGAGAATACATATTCTTAGGCTCTGAAGGGTGGGCTGATATAAAACTCCAAATGCTACATTAATGGAGAGGATGGACAGCGGGACAGAACAGGAATTGAAATATAAAATCAGGTAACTTCAGTGAAAACATTTAAATCATGGTCATTAATGAGGAAAACACCTGTGTCAGAGTTTCCACTTCAAATCTATTCTTATCACTACCACCAGAAGTACTGATAAGATGTCATGAGTTAAAATAGAAAGGCAGGAGAGGATATCTTTACATCTAGCTCTTTGCCTCTCAAAACACTGTTGAAACAATTGGTATAGTACGCCAACCATGATCATTCTGAAATTGTAAGACATATGGGGGGGGAAAAAATCAAAACAGCATTTTATATCAAGATTTTCAATTTGAGAGTTTTAAACAGATCGCTTTCTGTGTTAATAAACATAAAAAGTTAACACAGAGTTGACACTAAATCAAGAGGTAGCAGAAGTATTGCATTTCCTCTGTGAAGATGTCATGTAGAACATGCTCACATGGGTGTTTCTGAACTCATATTCACGTCTTTGTTTCTGGCTTTTGCCTACGCTACAAAATGGTTTTATACTCTAAAGATCTCCTCTTTATAGACATGTCCTAACACCTAAAGGTTCACTTTCTTCCAGTCCCAGAAAAGGGAAAGGCCCATTAGATGGCTGTTCACCATATTTTGAGTCTAAAGAATTAGGAACTTCTGCTATGAAATAAGCTGAGACTGATTAAAGGAAATCTCAAGCTGGCAGCTCAGTCTTTCAGGCAGGGCTGGCTTTAGGCATAAGTGCAAAGAGAAGTTGCTTAGGCCAGAAACTCAGGGGGGCAGCAGAGGAGCTTCCCCAAGATCCATCCTCCCCAAAGAGCTCCTTTAGTAACAGCTGGCTCTGGACTCACTGCTTATGCACTTGGCCCTAGTATGCCCCTGACTTTTTACTTTCAACAGCATGGAAGGAAGAAAAGGCCCATACAAGTGAAGTTATTCTTTCCAGAAATGACATGTAGGAAGTTGGTGACAGAGGTTTTTACTTCCCCTTGCCTTCGCTGCTTCTCCCAGGATTATGATGGTGTGGCAGTGGAGTTGGATCCCTCCGGTGATGGCCTTTTTGGATCCAAAGAGTCTTTTAGGAATTTCAAGCACATGCAATTTTTCTTCTCTAGTGGAACAATTTTCCACTGGAAAATGCCTTCTTGTCAAAGCAAAGAATGTTTTTGCAGAAAATTACTGAAATTTTAAAAGGTTAGAACTTTGTATGTAAAAATATTGGTGGAAACAAAGTGCAGATTATGTTTTTTAAATCTTAAAAAAAAAAAGCATTTTGTTAGCCTGAAAATCTTTTTTTTTTTTTCAAATTTCACAGTATTTGAAAAATCTTAAGATTTCAATATTTTTCCTGATTAGAAGTGAAATAAAATTCTAGAATCTTGAAATTTCCCGTGGGACTGAAAAGCTCAGTTGTGACCTGGTATCTGACCTGTAGCAAACATCATTATTTTGAAATACCCTATAAAATGTAGGAAAAGTTTCACTGGTTTACTCATAGCTTCTTCTGTGAAGTCTTGTATCCAGAATTCAGTGAAGAAACTGAGCTAGAATCAGGTTTTATGGCCCTTCCACAGATTTCTGGACTTTATAGAAAGTGTGCTAACAAGTCACCTTAAGCTGAATGCAGCTGTACCCTGGCTGAGAAAATGTCTTCATTTGCAGTTTTCTCTGTTTTTTTTTTTTAATTCTTTCTTGTGAAACTTCACTGTATATACTTGTACAATCTCTCACAGTCGGCAGCTTGCTCTGCTCATCCTCTAGCATTGTATTAGAGACAGGATTCCAAACAATCCCGAATACCTCTGCCAGTGGTAAATGTAATCTGTCACCTAACGGGAGATGGAGCTCAGTGCCTTCCAGGAAGCAGTTAGGGGAAGTGTTTTTTAAAAAATAATAATAAAAACCCTATTTCCTTATCTGTCTGTGAATCTCAAAAGCTATATTATGTTCATCTAATACATCTGGAGAAAAGAAAAAAAAAAGTATTTTAAGTGATTTCTTTTTCCTAATTTTACAGGCATCAATGAAACATCAGGCACTTTAAATACAAGACTCTACTTAGCTAAAATGCTCCAGCCTACTGTATATAATCCAGAATTTATGCATCTATGCATGTAACTTTTATCATTTCAAATCAGAATAACTATTATGAACAGAAATAGGTATAAACCACACTTCTAGAACAAAATACCATTGACCTTTGAGGCTGTTTCATTTCAAAGTATCAGCTATTCCTGAACTTTCCCATTGTCAACTATCTGATGAATTTCACGTATCAAAAATAGACTATGTCTTTCATAGTGTCATTGTGTTATTATAATTGAGTTTTATTTAAAAATAATAATCATAGCATTTCAAATGAAAAACAAATGGCTTACATCAAAAGCCTTACTTGTCCAAGTCCAGCTTGAACTCTTCTGTTGAACAGTATCCTGATTGCATATTTGGCCATTTGCAGAATCAGTTTTCCTTGAATAATGCATTGTAACTTTCTAAACATGGGAAGCTGACGCCATTTGGTTCAAATTCAAACCATCTAGATTGCACCTGCCAGTTAGACAAAGGTCTGGAAGGAACTCCTGCAGCTCTGCTCTCATCCATAGGGCCTGTCGTTGTTCTTGATGTGGTTTTACATATGCCCGGTGTGCATCTCTAATGGGAGACCATCTGCACAGGCATTGCACGGTAACTTCCACTCAGTCTCCGGCCCTCTGACTACCTGTAGAGAAGTGTCCACTAAAAGGTGCTGCTGGACTGTGACCCTTGTAATCCCACAGAGATTTCCATGCAGGAAGCCTTTATCAACATAGATTATTTGTTAAGATGTTGTTCATTGATAGAACACAGCCACAAAGTGCTTTATAAAGGTCATTATCAATATCTTTGTTTTTTAGTTGGAAAATTATAATATGCAAAGATCCAAACTGGAGGGTTTGTGACTTCATGATCTGATTTTTTTATTTTTTTTGGGGGGGTGTTCTTTGAGGACCCAGGAGTTGGACTCGATGATCCTTATGGGTCAGATGTTCTATGATTCTATGATGATTCTATGTTTTATCTAAATATAATAATAATAATAATAATAATAAAAGATGTAGGTAGAGCCCTTAGCCCAAAATATTTGTAGTCAGGGAAAACACAAAAAGGTAGATTAAGGAACTCAAAACATGTATAATTCTAGCTCAGCTTTATATTACAAAACAACATGTTGCCATAACACAATTGATACCTACTATGTAAAAATATTTTGATGTTTCATCACAGAAATTGTTTACCTGTGATGACCATCCAGACTGCAACCTCGCTATTTTGTTCTGAAATATTGAAGCAGGTCAAAATTTCTGCTCAGCTCCCAGATTTTTTTTTCCAAAACAAAAGACCATGTTCCTCTACCTCTGTGAGAACAATTTAAATTTGTATTAGAAATAAATTCAAAGCTTTGAAACTTTGATATAGAATTTTAGTAGTAACTGAATAACAGATATTTCAAATGTTTTCTGTTTCAGATTTATGTTGATAGTGCTCTGGTCCTTTGGGGGCAATATTTTATTAGTGTACCAGAAGTTGTATCAACAGGGATCATTAACTTTGCAGCATTCCTGAGACAATTTTACAGTGAAAACATATATAACAAAGAAATACAAATTCAGTAGCAACAACAAATTATCATCCTTACAAACTTCAAATACTGCAACCTAGTTGGAGAAGCTGTGCTTTCAAATTAAGTACAAGAAGATACCCAAAAGAGAAATTATTTCTTTCCCTGCGTGTATATTGAACCTCTTACAGATGCTTTATGATATTTTAAAACCAGTTCCTGATTTGTTAATGATATATTACTAATCTTCTGAGGGTTTTATGTACGTAACTTTTCCATTACTACTGAGTTATTATTTTCAAGTTGTTTTTGAAATCTCCAGTAGGCATGTGCTTAGAAGATTTTTTATGCAGAAGATTTCAAAAAATGTAAAGAATTCTCTTCTCACCTTAACTGTTTCTAGTCAGTACTAAACACAAGGTAGTAAATAGCTGGGACTGACATATAGTCTTACAGATTTTCTTATGATTATTATCTCAGCTTCAGTCACCAACTTAAACTATAAAATCTCGTAAGTAAATCCTGCCTGAATATTGTAGTTTCTAAAATAGTGGTAAGCTGTAGTGATGATTAATGAAATGGTGTGCACTTCTAATTACACTGGTTACATCCACGCTGTCTTTAGTAGCAATGTCCAAGCACACAACTGAATTCCTACTCCTATTGGCACGTATCAGGCAGCCACCCTACAGAGGCCTAGGGCCCTGCAGCCTGTATAACTGCATTCACACTACACTTCAACAGTCACACACTGGGGTACAAAAGCTGCCATAGCCCCTTTGCGTCTCGCTGCTACAGACCTCACTAGCATGCACACCATTCCCAACCTCCTTCCTGCTGCCCAGCGGCTGGTAATCCCCACATGCCAGTAATGCCTTTGCCCCTTAGTCACAGAAAGTCTCGGACTAAGAGTTCTGCTTTGAGGCTGCCCGTACCTTCTGCAAAGAGCCTGACAGTAGGTGGGTACGTTGGGCTCGTATGTTTGATTTCAGCATCCACGTCACCTTGCAGCAGAGCATTCCGTCACTTCCTCCAGTGAGGTATGAAGACCTCCTTTTGCTTGCTTTGAACATGCTTGTTTTGCTTGCTTTAACATTCCTCTTTTGACCAGCTAGACTTCTTGCTCTTCAGGTCTTGTATTGGAGAAGACATTAAACACCTGACCCTTGCCTTTCTTCATGCCTTTCAAGAAGTTACAGAAGTCTACCACTTCCTAACTCTGGCATGACGAGAAAGGAACCAACGTGTACAGAAAATCAGGGGACTATGCTGGGAATGTGCAGTCAGGAGAACTCCAGTGTGACTACTGAGGCATGCCAAAACAATTTGGGTTGTTATTTCTAGGTTACAATATAAGCAAAAGTTCAATTTTTGCATTTTGTCTAATTAACTCCACTTTTAGCTAGAGCAGAGGTGCAATGCGAAGGCAGTGTGCATTTCCTGCCCTAAATGCCAGTCTCTGTTACCGCAGAGCTCATCCACAGACAACAGAGCCTGGGTGTCAGGTTCTCACCCCAGCTTGGTAGCTTCATATGCAAAATGGAAGATGCTAGGGCAGACTTAGATGATGGGTAAAGCAACCTTCCTGGTAACTGAATGTGCTCCCAGTCTGCCTGCTGTTCACATTACCCTGTTGCAACTTCTACAAGAATCGTTCTTGCTCTGTGCAAGTCTTGAATTATTTGCATTTGAAGGCCATCATTGTCACGAACACTGATGTGACTCATAACTTTTTTTTTTAAAAAAAAAAGCTCACATTTGAGTTGCCGTCAATATAATGGTTGATTCTAAAACGCCCCATTCAAAAAGCTCAACTCAATTTCCTCCTTTTTTTTCTGAACATTTTTTTTTCACGTTTCTGACATTTTATTACTTTTATGTGCAGAAGTATGGTTAGCTCCACCAGATTTTGTCCAAGAAACTGAGCATGAATTTACACTGCTCAAGTCCAGTCATCTCAGATGACTATAGTAATTAAAGCGTCAGCCTACTGAGACTCTATGTGTGTGTCTGGATGAGTGTTGATCTGTACACATCCATGTGCCTTGGTCTCTCTCTGGCTCTGACCATATCCCTTCTCCGCTCCTTTCTCCCTTTTTGCTCCAAATCCACCTATGAATTTCTTAGGTACATAAACTAGAAAAAACTTTTACTGTTTCTGCTCCCATTCCAGGATGAGCCTAAGGTAATGAGGAAGTAATTTTAATAAGAGAGTATTGCATTAGTAATTTTTTTCAGCTAATTACGTAAATACATAATAGGAAAATGGGTCTAGATTTTTCTCTGCTGGATTTCTGTTGGACTTTCAAAGCTTCTTGGAAACAAATTTGTGACGTGGATCTCATATTTCTGCTTCTCTATACATCGTTTTCTCAAAAGACCACAACTGTTGAGCCTAAGAGAAGCCTATTGTAGACTGAGTTACAGATAAAGCACTGGAAATCTTGTACAAAAAAAAAAAAAAAAAAAAAGAAGGACGGGGTGTGAGGGGGAGACACAGAATACGTGGGAGCCAAAGTTAGGATTAGGAAGTCTGCCATATGAAAAAGAAAAAAAATGAAAAGTGTGCCATAACAGCTTACTAATGAGATTTAGAAAAACAGCCAACAGGCACAAAAATAAACATAAAAATAGAACAATGCACTGCATAGGAACAGCTATCATAATTCAGATGTCTCAGAGTTCCCCTCTCTGAAAAAGGGGAATTTTCTCTATCAGATGAATAAATGACCCAGACATGCCCTCCGCATCCAACAGCTTCAGCAGTGCTTTGAAATTCTTCAGTCTTTGATGATGAGGCCTACATATTTAGATAAAGTGTAGCATTTCCAGAGAGGCATGCAGGAATTCAAAACAAATACAGCCTTCGCATGACTATGCAGTTGCAAAGAATTCTTAAAAGGAAGCTCTGCTTGCAAGAACCAGGGCCTTTCCAGCACTGTGAAAACTGAGATGTCAGTAGGGGTTGAAAGAGACGAGACAACATTTCTGTTGAGGGGATTCATATGCACATGATGTAGGAGGAAGAGTCACTTATTTAGTTGCTGACATACACAGGTTCGGGTTTGTGGTTCAGGCACAAAAACAGGGCTACTGCTTCTAGGGGATCTGCGACAGGATGTGAAAACCGAGCAGCGGCATCCGAGACATGATTCATACAGCGCGCTGCAAAACAGTGCGTACTGCAGGAATCAGAGATGTTGAAGTGAGCTAGTCCTGGATCTGCGAAGAAATAGTTATTGAGAGTGGTCCTTTCTATTCCTTCCCAGTTTCTTTCAAATCTTTTAACAGTGAGGACACTAGAATTACAGAACACGGCATTAAAGCTAGTGTTAGTCTTGATGTTATGTTCTTGCACAGCTTGCTAGCTTACAATATACTAGAAAAGTACTAGATCTTAGAGACATGGAGTGGTGTAAGTTCTTGTTGGGTTGCTTGTTCACTGTGCAGCCTAGCATCTTTCAGAGATGCCTTTATATTTGTAGCTGAAGGTGTGATCTTGTATTTGTACCTGAATAGTGCCATTTAGAAAGTGAAAATCAGAGCACAAACAAGATATGCCTAACTGACCGTGGCTCATCCATCAGCAAATCAATCAATACTGTTTTCAGCTCAGAGTTTTAAGGTAAAGTGTCACTGTTTTCCTTAAAAATGCAGTGATGACGGGGAGGTGCTTCATGAGCTCACAGATGTTTGTAAAGCTAGACAGGAGCAGCTGCCTGTAATGTTCCCAGCTGTCCCAAACTAAGCTATTCTTCATCAACTTCTCAGCTTCTCCATCAGATCCTTCAGTAGATGAGCTTGTTTCTGACCACACTGTCCTCTACAGTATTTACAACTCTTCCAGGTTCTGTGTCACAGTTTTTGTTCAAAGAGATTTTACGTTGACTTTCTAATCGTTGCTATAAACCCTAAATAACATCAGTTCTACTCCTGGTTTCTGCACAGCCATTTACAATAATCTCCACTGACCGGTAAGTCTTTTTGAGCCATGCCTGTCACCACACATCTGACCGTGTGAGTTTTCTTGATTGCATAGTGTCAGCTTCCCAGAAAAATATCCGAGAACTATCCAAGTATATTATACCTGCACCATTACCCTCAAGAACAACTTTGTAATTTAACAAGAAATAAAACAAATTTGACAAGTCCTTTTTCAATAAAGCCACATCAGCTGCTACTGTTATATTCCCGTCTCGTAATTACTTGTTACATCCTGTATCAGCATTTAGTGTCTGATTCATGTCAGATAAATCGATCCATTACTCGCTTGTCAGAGTTGAATACTTATAGTCAGTTTTCATGTCTTGCAGAATTTCTGCACTAATTAGAGCTTTATTAAAAATTAATATGTATTCATACTTCCTGAGATCCTATATGCAAACCCTTTTAGGACTCTCAAATTCAAGTTCTTTAGGACTCACATACTTTAAAATGTTTCTAAGAAAAGTTGTTCAGTGCCCTTCTTAATAATGACAAGACAATGATCTTTGTATGATATAAATAATCACACATTTTTTCAAATATAGAATAAATTTATTATCTGAATCTATCTAGATATATTGGCCTACAATACTGTTAAGATTTAGAAAACTTGAGCTGCTCCTAAAACTGTCAACCAGGCTTGATGTTCTCATCCATTTTTCTACACTTTATAACTTGTAATGATTGCTGTCTTTTTTCTACTTGTTGTACATCTTTATTTCAAACTGCTGTGCTCAGTTCCCCACAAAGCTAGAAATGCATTTTGCTGAATCTCCCTTCTTTCTTGATGACAATATCCTGACTTAAATGATTCAACTTCTTCTTTACTCCCCCTGCTTTTATACAGTTTTTCTATGTAATTTGTCTTCTTGCTCAGTCATTCATTTTCTGCAGATTTTTGGGGAACAAGCCACAATGTATGCCTTGGGAACAAGACATAGTCAGTGTCTGTGTGTGTTTATCTAAATAGTCAGGCAAGCCTAACTTTCACACTAGTAATTGTTTTATCTTTACCAAAAGAAAGTCTGTTGTTACTTTCTCTAATAGGATTTTTTTCTGTGGGGTGGTGGTGTGAGAAAATCATTAGCTATGATTTTTAGGAACTCTAATAATGCTTTATTGCATAGCTTCAAGTTATATGTCTGACCTGAAGTTCCTCATAATAACAATGCAATTTTCATTGCCAAAATTACAAGCAGGTGTCGAAAGTCATCTTGTTCTTCTTCAAGCCCTTGCTACTAAACCCCTCTTAGGCTTATTCCTTCGTATATTTATCCATATGCATTTACTTTTCTATAGATAGGAGAAGTTTAAAACTGTATTATATCTTCCATTTCCTCATGTATTATTCAACTCCTGGTGAGCCAAGGACCCTGCCATGACAAGGTCTTGGAGCCTGGGAAGCCTGACCTTTCTGCTCAGTTACTGGCCTCTCACCATCCCCGAAGATATTTCCTTCTGGACACAATTCTTCAAACCTCTGGAACTGGAGAAGAGAAGGAATTGAGGTGTAACCTGACACACTTTCGCCTTATAAATCATGACCTTAAGAAAAACAATCCACGAGTCTTTTTCTTTTGCATCTGCTTTCCAGAATGGGAAGATGCCCTCAAAGCCTGGCCTTTCTTCTGGAATCACTGGGGTGGAAACATTTGGAGAAAATGTAACCGCTTGGCAAAAATAATGAGAGTTTGGTTAAAATCTGACAAGTGGGCACTACAGTTGAGCTATTATTCAGACTGGCATGAAAACAATACAAGGACAATTAAAAGAAGCTAAGCCCAAATTCTTCATAAAGCAAACTATGCAAACTGAAGTCTGATGAAACTTGTTTGTAATTTGCTGGAGAAAAACAACCAAACAAAAACAAAAGAGGAGAATCACAACCGCAGCAAACAGCAGTCTATGCTTAATCTGGTGGCCACCAGAGGGTACAATTTGTAAATTGTGTGCAAGTCCCACGGAGGTTTCTCAAAGCAAGGCCAGTGGTTTTGGATGTCCCAAGAATGGCCCCGAGGGTGCGCCTGGGGGGCTCTGGCACAGCCCCTGCCCAGGGGCACACACCCGGGGGGCGAGTGCCTTGCTGACAGCTTCCCTTCGCCAGGGCCCCCGACCCCAGCTCCCACACAGCAGGACCTTTCCAAAACAGTAACTGTGTCAGCCAACGGCACCATCCCCAGAACACCTGGACACAACCTGCCTCCAGCCACGCTGTGGGCCTCTGACCAATGTTCCTGAAGGCGTTTATATTCCCAACCAGCCCTTATCCTTAACCTAAAACCTAAAACCTTTTATGCCTAAAAGCAAACCCAAATGGCACAATGTCTGTGCACGTCAGGAAACGGGATGAATTCTTTGATGGAGCCAGGGGAATGGCAGGTGGAGGAAGGACGGAGGTGCTGACGGCAGGTTTCCTCACGGCACACAATTAGTTCTGGGGTGAGAGTTTGTAACCTGCTCTCGGCTCAAACCAGCCCCCCTACAACTCACTCTGGTAAGCAAACATCAACCAGTTTGGAAAATAAATCTGCCTCGTTAGTGGGTAAACTGCAGCGAGCTCCCATCCATCCAGCGCACCCAGACCACGCTCTGCAACGGGCTCTCTAATGCAGTGCTGTGTCTGTGGGGTCCGAAACGCGCTGGTGTTTGTGCATACTTCGGGTTGTGACGCATCCTTCCCGGGGAAATCTGTCAGACATATGCTCGGGTGCTGGCAGCAGCGGCAGGAGCAGAGGCTCGACAGCTTCTGTTTGTTATTGCAATTGTTAGAGCCTATCTCTGGCGGTGGAGGTCCAACAGCTGCCGAGTTAACTCCTGGCTCGCTTGGATGTGGGGGAGCCAGCGATGTCAGATAGGAAAAAAAAAAAAAAAAGGAAAAAAAAAGGAAAAAAAAATTTTAAAAAGGAAAAAATTGAAAAAGTCGAAAAAATCGGGAATTAATAAAAGCTTTTTCAGGAGGCTGGCTCCGGGGGCGTTCAGCAGCACAAAGATGCCCCGACGCGAGGTCGTGACGGGACCAAGGCGGCAGGTAAGGGGACGACACCGAGGCGTCCCCTGCGGCGGGACCCGGGGCCGCGGGTTTTTCCACGCGTGCACACACACGCGCGCACACACACACAGGCGGCACCCACGGCTGGGCCGGGCCCACGCGTGTCGGGGCGCGATCCCGGCGGGGCGGTGCCGGGCGCGGTGCGGTGGGGCTGAGGGACACGCGTGGGGCTGTGGGGTTGCGGGGCTGTGAGACACGCGTGGGCCTCCCCCCGGCCGGGCGCGGAGCCGTTGGTGCCGCGGCCCCTTTAAGAGGCGGCGGGCGGCCCGTGCCGCCGCTGGCTGGGAGGCCCCGCGCCTGCCGTGAGAGGTGAAAGCAAGATGGCGGCCGCGCCGTGACTGAGGCGGGGACGGAGGCGCTGGGAGCCGGGCTGGACGGGCCGCGCCGCGCCGCCACCGCTGCTCGTCCCCTCGGCGGGGCAGCGCCGAGCACCTCGCTGCCGGCCGGGCCGCCGGGAGCAGCCACGCCGCGGGGAGAGCGGAGGAGCCGGGACCGAGCCGCCGCCGCTGCAGCTGCACCGGGAGGAGGAGGAGGAGGAGGAGGAAGAGGAGGAGGAGGAGGAAGAAGGAGAACATGGCGGCGGAGTCGGGCCGGGAGTGAAGCCGCCGCCCGCGCCGGGAGCCCATGGGGGAGCCGGGGCTGTGAGCGCGCCCGCCCGCTTCACCCCGCCGCCGGCCCGGCAGCGCCCGCAGGCCGCGGGCAGAGCCGCGCCGGGCAGGAGGGCGGCTCCGCGGCGCCCCGCGCTGACGGCCGGACCCACGGAGTGACCGGCAGGCGGGCGGCCAGCGAGGGGCTGCGGGCCTGGGCGGCCGCCGCACAATAGAGCCGAGCTCCGCGCCCAGCCGCCCCGCAACGCCCGGGCCTCCGGGCCTCCTCCGGGGCCCCCCCCTCGGCCGCCGCCTCCTGCCCGCCTTTTGTGCGGCCGTGCCCGGGCAGCTCCTCACGGCGCCTCGCCCCCCGCCAGCCCTGCGCCCGCCGGCCCCGCCGAGGATGAGGATCCCGTCGGAGCGCTGAAGGGGAGCGAGAGGAGCTCGCGTGGCGTGCCCGTGCCCGTGAGGGGCTCCTGCCGCCGCCGCCTTCCTGCCCGATCCCCTCGGCCCAGGGGGGCCCGGCCCCCCGGCAGCCTCCTGCGCCTCCAGCCCGTGCGAGCCTGAGGGGTGGCTGCGGTGTGGGCGGCAGGATGACTGACACCCGGCGGAGGGTGAAGGTGTACACGCTGAACGAGGACCGCCAGTGGGATGACCGAGGCACGGGGCATGTGTCCTCTTGCTACGTGGAGAGGCTGAAGGGCATGTCCCTGCTAGTCAGGGCGGAGAGTGATGGTAAGTGTGGGTCTGAAGGTAGGCTCTTCGCTCGTCCTACCCAGAAAGGGGATTGGGATTAGCTTTGTGCGTTTCTTGCCTTAATGTTTTGCTGTGTAATTCAGATGTAGTTCCTAAAGGTGAGTAGGCACCGGACATAGTTCATTCTCATTAGGCCGAGTGGAAGAAATGGAAGCTTGCCATCGAGTGCAGATGTAGTAGGCACTTGGTTCATAGTGAACGTGCAGTGTTTCATCCGGAATACAACCAGGTCTCGTATGGCATTGCACACCCAATGATCCAGCTCTAGATGCCCAGTGTACGCCTGTCTCAGAACTGGTTGTTGTGATGTATCTGTCTTTAGATGTTTCTGGAAATGAGCCCCTCATTAGAAAAGGTGCTCAAAACTTAGATCATAGTTTTTACAGTAAATTTGCAAAAGGTCAATGGATGGTTAATATCCATTCTTTTTCACTCACTTTTGCTCTCTGTCTCTCCTTTCCCCCCAGAATTAGGCAGGCCATGCTAACAGCTATCAACAGTTATCAAAGTGCAGTTGTAGTAGAAAAGACAATGGACCGAATGGCATTTTCAGATATTTTTTTTAAATGAAATACTATTTCTGAGTTCTTCAACAGTTCTAGGTCTCCTGTAAGTAAAATTAAAATGATGCATTATCAATTACCTTCACATTTTCTGACAAAATTTACTACAGGTTAAGTAGTAGTATCTACTCCTGTAGTTACGTGTTTGGACTAGTCTTGTTTATTGGTTGAGTGAGTTTATGACTGCTGTGATCAGAGTAGATTTTAAATTGTATTTCTTGCAATATCTAACATACTATTTTGCTAGTAATGTTGTCAGTGTATGCTGTGGTGCTTCATTAAATGTGTAGGTACTGTATCTTATGAATTGTCCATCAAGTTATGGCTTGTGACTGTCAACAGACATCTTATTTTTCTTTCTTTGTCTTTTTTGTTGTAGAAACTAGGATGAAAAGCAACTTGAGAATCATTAATTCTCACTGTTTGAAAAAGTTCTGACAAACTACCGTAATCTCTACAGCAAACAGATCATAAGCTGACACAGGGGAACCAAGCTTGCATCTAAGCAGGATTTTGATATTTGAGCTTCTGATTAAGCATGAATCTCAGGGTTTTTTAGTTTCTTAATTATACTTGAAAAACTTTAAATTGATACTTGATCTTATTTATTTCTTTCACGCTGAGGAAGCTGCCTTCTTAGTTTGGCCAGCTTTCCAGTGTAACAGAAAACATTCAAACTGGAAATGGATTTTGTTTAATTTGAACATGAATGAGCAAGGTAAAAAGAAAATTGCTACTTAACTTCTGGCTCATCTTACGTTACTGTGTATTTTGTTGTAGATACAGTCCTTGCTGTCCAGGCTGCTGCTATGCTGAGGAGCCTCTGTTAGCAAATGTTTAAAAACTGTCACGTGTTACACACTAATCATTTTCCAGATTTTTTTTTTTTTGTTCTTGGAAAAGAAAGCAAAAGAAATGCAGTTCACAGCCTTCTTGTGAAGAAATGGTCCATTCAAACTCAAATCCCTTTATTGGCTTTCAGTGGGATATGCGCGCCTAAGACCGAGTTGAACCTGGTTAGGGTGGCTGTTGCCAGCTTATTTGTTTTAAGTGAACATCTGTAAGATGGAAAATACAAGTTGGCATAAACGATCCCAAACCAAGCATGAAGTCATTACTTTGTGTAGCACAGCTAAGGTACTCTCACCAGAGCAGAGTGTGCACACACTTCTAATTGCACCTAGCGCACAGAAATACATTTAACAGGACAAACACTTCAGGCTTCTCTCAAATAACATACATACTCTTCAAGAGTAGTAAATAATGTACAGAGTTTAAGTTCTTAATTCAGTAGGCAGTATCAGTCCTGCCTGGGTAAATGCACACACTATTTTAATAGGCTAGGTTTTTTTTCTTAACTTGCTCGTTGTTTAAATGCCTCATAAAATGTGATTTATGTTTGTTTACTGTATCAGTTCTATCTGGATTAATTTTGAAAGCAAAGGCAGTCAGTGAGCAAACAGTTTGGGAGAAGGTGTTGCCAGAACCTAAAACACGTGGCTTTAGGTACTGTGCAATTTCTGTATTCCCTCACATGTTGTTTTTTTTTTTTCTAACTAAATGAAGTCGTGACTCTGGGTTTTGAGTTATCAAGAACATGCAAGTGCTAGGAACCCGACCCATATACCAGTTGCCTCCATGGTTCCATTTCGTTCTTGTATTGTCTCTGTCAGCTCCTCCTCTTTCCACAATGAAACTTCTTCCTTCCTCCTTTTATAAACCAGCTTTTCCTAGCGTTTGAACCGAGATTCATCCTGTGCACGTTGGCTCCTTCTCACTGACTTACTCCAGGAAGCTGGCTGAAAACCTTGGGATCCGACTGAAGTCGAGAGCTGCGTTTCCTGAGTGGGGGCTGTTAGCAGCAGTTCCCTCCCTGCCTTGGAAATGCCCTCTCCTGTTCAAGGGCCGGGTCAGTTCCTCCCAGAGCAGCGGCGCTGAGTGCCTTGGCCTTCCTGTGCAGGCCAGCACAGAGCGTGGCCTTTCTGTGGTGCAGCTGTGAGTTGCTGCAGCTCCATGGCTGCCTTACAAACCGTTGAGATTTTATGGCAGGGTCAGGGTGTTTAGATAAGAGAGCTGGAATCATTATGGCAAGTCCAAGGTAAGCTATCACACTGAACTGGAGCAATAAACAGACTGCACTCTTACTCAGTTCTTATCTACAGGGGTGTTTGCTGTTGTTGTTTTTAACACAGGCTTAAAAGAGAAGAATTTTGAGCAGATGAGTGACTTGTATTGCTGAGATGTCTTTAGTGCTCCCAGGCACTAAACATTGGGAGTCATCGCAGGCAATTTGGAGTGATCTGGTATCGTAGAGAAGCATTTTTAGCTGTTTTCAGATCAGATGGATTATGCTTTGAAAAGGAGGGACTTGCCTTTTTTTCCCCACTTAATATTTTTTTTCTTTAGACCTTGAAAAGTTTCTATTAACGTGATGCCTAGCTGCAGTGTGTTCTACTTGTTGAAGTGCAGTACTACAATAGTGATTTAATCTTTTATTTACAAATGGTTAACTTCCATGTGAATTTCTGTGTAATCAGAAGCCCTGGATTTCCTATCAGTTTCTCACATGGTATTTTAGACTGCTGTGGCCTGTCTAGGTCTTAAAATGTCTTTGTGCTTCTAGATACTGCCTGGCTTCAGATCACTTTTTGTTTTTGTTCTGAGCCTAGATGACTGAAGTGACCCTTAAAATGAATGTTTCTGTTCAGCTAACTTAGGATACTTCAAAGGCTTAAACTTCTAAGAGATACTTACCAGTGCTGTCACCAAGCTCTTTGACAAGGCAGAATGACCTCCCCTTCTGGAGGCCATGTTGCCCAGCCATCTTTTAGGTACTGTCTAGTTACTTTCCTTTTTCATAGACTCAAGGGCTTAAATTTTATTTATTATTACTAAGGAAAGCATCACAGAAGTTGCTAATATTTGGCTAGGAATGTCTTACACCTTTCCTGGCTGTTTCTTTTTTTTTCTTATCCTTTTTCTTATTAAATTTTTAAAAAGTGAAGGTAGTTCATATTAAGAAATAAACTTTGGTTCCTCCCTACCCACACCTGCAAGTGACATCTAGTAGAGAAGATACATAGTAGTGTTCATTCCTAGAAGGGTGATTTGAACAGTTACGAAATTAAATTGTAAAAGATCTCTTTTGAGATTCTTTAAGCTTTTAGGGAAGCACGTACTTTAGCTTAATGCACTCCAGTTGCCTTGTTTACGAATGAGATCTTGCTTCCATTTTAGATGAAACTGTTAATATCAGAAATCTTGTTTCTCTTCCTTCTTTCCCCCACCTCCAGTGTTTGGGTTTTGCCCTTCAGAAATGTGCTAGACTGAGTTGTCTGTTGAGAGTGCAGAGCCTGTTCTCGGACCTCTGTTTGACCTGTTTCCAAGGTTTCTGTGGACTGCTGTGTTGTGATTCAGCAGCAATAGAACTGATTACAGAAACCTGTGCTTCTTAAAAAAAAAAAAACACATTGAAAATTTCATTTAAACATAAGGAATTTTTATTTTTGGGGAAAATGAGTGACACTACCTCTTCTCCTTTTGAAGCTGGAGCCACATAAGTTTTGTGGGAGAAGAGCTGTATTTTTTTTTATTTTATTTTTTTTACCAGCAGGTCTCCTCCATATGCATATATGTAAACAATCCTGCAGATTTCTTGTTTAAGAGTACTGGACTGGGACATCTGATGTTCTCTAAATATCTTCTAAAATAGCGGTGTATATCTGTATGTAATCGCTGTTGAGCAAGCCTTTCCCTATGCACACATTCCTTTCGCATCACAGGGTGAGGGTGTTATACTAACAACAACAAAAAACAGCTCTGCTATATTGCATTATTGTGGCAAATAACAGAATTCTGCAAATCAATGTTTTCTCCTTTATGGGTGGTTTCACTTGTTACATTCTGGCACTAATATTTTGCAGTTACCTTTACAAATTTGTTCAAGGCTGCAATCTAGAAAATAAGTAGATCTGCATTTTTTTAATATTACTTATATTTAAGTGAATTTTCAGGTAATAACTTAGTCATTGGGAAATGGAAATGAAGTTTTGTTGGTGTATTTTTATGAAGCAGACTGGGTAGTCTTAATATATTCTAGGGTAGTAGCAAGAGAAAAATACCTATATAGAAAGCAATTGTTTGTGACAAGTGAAAGAGTAAGCATCTTGATTGGTATTTAGAAATCAATACAGATATTGACTTTGAGAGGAGAGGAACTTTATTTGCGGTATATTAAATTTCTGTAACCTTTTTCTGAAGAACACGTTTGTGTTACAGGCATCTGTTCCTGTTGCCTGGTTCCCCAAAGCAAGTAAGGGAGACCTAGGACAGCTTACTACAGGGGAAGGGCACGATCCTGTAAAACCTTCTGTATGAATGTAAACAGCTCAACTAACTACTAGAATAGTCACTGGTGGTTTGTGGTTGTTTGTTTGTTTTAGTTGAACCCTTTCTGGGGGGCTAAATTGTACAAAGGGAGCATCAGAGTGCCCAGAAAGATGGATTTGGGGCTGTTACGGTTTGGAGAGCACAGTTTGTACTTCAGCACACTTCTGTTTCTGAATTCATATTTTTCTTGTTATTGTCCTGAGTGGTGAGGAATAAGTTGAATGGTGTGGGAATGAGAAGCCAGTCAAGCCTTATAAGGCTTGATTTGTCTTTCCTACAAGTGTCAGGTTTAGTAGGGAAGAAATGCTCTTTTGTGGTAAGTGTAGTGAAAAGTTCATTCTCTTGTGCCTGCTTCTAGCTTGGAGGATGAACTGTCTGTTTTGAGATGTCTTCAAGATTTTTTTTTTAATAGCATTTTGTCAAACATCAAATTCAATGTACTTTCTGCTAATTTCTGGATTTCCCCATCTGTAGATTTGTGTTCAGAAGTTAAAATACAATGTGAAAATTACCAATTGCTTTTAATTCTTACAAGGTTCCCATTCATATTTGCTGCTATTAGTTATTTTTAGACAGTACATACTTTCTAGAAGATAGCCAACCAACTCAATAGGACCAGATAGCATTCTAAAACTTCATATAGTTGAAGATGTGATTTTGAAACTGAAAGTAAGACTGAAGTGAAACGCTGCTTATACGTGATCATTGTAACAGAAAAGGGGGGTGCGGTTTCTGCTATTCACTGGGCAAGCCTGAAATTCAAAACTTGAAACTGTGGCCTATGTACCACAGTGTATTGTATTCATTGCTAAAGTTCACCTTTGAAGTTTTTCTTCTCAGTCCTCTATAGTTTGTGATTTTTCAGTAATTATGCTGTCATGTTTCAGCTCTGTCACCAAAGCAGTTTACTTGCTTAAGTGGTCTAGGTTTAAAAAAGGAAAAGCTCTGAAAAAGAGAGGTGGTATATCTGCATCGTTTGTTTGTTTGTTTTCCTGTGAGGGCCATTTAACTCAGTTTTGTTGTTGGGTTGTATCTGAGTTTGTAAGCAGCTCTTATTGTAAGAGCAGTGTGAGGCAGGATGATAGCTTCTGGAGTCAACTTCATTACTGAAAGCTGCTGCTTGTAGAAAAAAGCCTTAGAAATTAGGAGGAAGCAGCCATCGCAGGTAAGTTAGTAAATAAATGTGAGCATTACAGCTCTACACGGCAAGCTAATGAATATCAGAATCCTTGTGGAGGCTTCCAAATTAATGAAACAACAACCTTTCTTATTCTACAGGCAGAACTGTTCAGATACTTGTTATTCTGTAATGGTACGCTACCCTTGCAGAGAGTGGAGTTCTGTGGTCTCATTCTTCAGTCTCTCTTCCCTCACCTCCCCCAGCCTAACATCTTCTGTTAGCAGCTTTTCTTGAAGAAAAGTGTGTGGTTTTATTGTAAATATAACTTGACTGAGTATAGTGACACTTGGTAGGCAAGCATCAGTTTAGAGTATTCTTGATGTGGATTTTATGAATTGAAACATTCTGCAGATAGTGAAAACTAGTTAGTCATAGTTTGTTCTTGTTGTAAGCAGGCTGATTCTACCGTGACATTTGGAAATACCATCTTCAACTCCAAGTATGTTTGTCAGATCCAAGTAATTTGTTTGCTTGTCGTGCCTTCAAATTCTCAGGCTTCTGTATTTGAGGTGGTTGAAGCATTCTGTTTAGGTTTTGTGAGACTACTTAAGACTGCCTTGAAATTTGGCAAATGTTCTGGTAACATAAAACTGCCTTAGAACTATAGTTAGGAAACTAGGAAGTTGAAAGTTTGGACTTCTCTTACAGAATAAATTTAAACAGGTAAGCAAAGGGAAAAGCCCATGTTAAAGGGGTGCTTGCAGCATTATGCTTTAATTACAGACAGTGCAAAGTTAATCCGTCAGTACATTTTCATGTATGTTGAGTGAAGCTCTGCAGATGCCTGACTTGAAGCCATGGTTGTCAGAGCCCCTCATGTGCTGGCACTTGTGCAGCTAAGCAGTAAGGTGGATGAGGGATATGGTCTGCCCACAAATAAAAGCAGTTCTAATGATTGTTTTCAACTAGATCAGCCCTCCGAGCTGTCTAAATGTGATGTGTGTTAACACTAATGCTTATGCAGAAGGAGGGGCAAGACAACACAGGATGGCAATAGAAGTGCTGGACTATGTCTTAAATCAGTATAAGCTGCTGCAAAACCATTGTTCCCAAGTTTACCCTGTGTAAAGCTCTTTGGTACAAGCAGTCATGGTTGCTGCAGTACTAGTTTTTGAATGTGCATTCTGGCAAACTTACCTAAAACTGGTGTTTTAACAAAACTTTAAGAACAAATACCACATGGTTAGCAGAATTTGTGTGAAATTGTAGGTGCTCCACAGAATACAATTATGGCAGTAATGATTTTTTTTTGAGAGAGAAATTCTCTCTCAAAAAAAAATTCAGTTGAAATGTCATCTCAGAATAAGGTTGAAAACCCAGTCCCCAAAATGCTCTTGCATGTTCTGTGTTGTGTGAACCATCTCTCTGAGGGAGAAGCGTTACAAAGCTGTAGAATGTGGGTTAAATCTACACATTGTTGGGATGGAAGGTATAAGTACCTACTTGAGGAAAGAACGATCAGAAAACTCAAGATAGACATTTTAGTATGCACATAAATAAATGGAACTTTTTTTTCTTCTAGGCTCTCTTCTTTTGGAGTCCAAAATTAACCCGAATACAGCGTACCAGAAGCAACAGGTAAACATGCTGTTTTTCTTCACTTTTAAAGGCAGCTTTTTTAACTTCAGAAATTGACGTTTTTTCATCTACTGCAAATTATATTGTATGTTCTTGTACCAGAAATAGGAGGCAAAGTAGTTCTCAGCATTTTTTTTGTTTCATAAGACACGTGTGATTTCTTTGCATTTCTTGTAAGGTTAGTTACCCTGCTTGTGCACTCGCACACACATATACAAATGCTGCAGGTGAGACAGGCAAAACATAGTTGGGAAAGTCACCAATTAGCTGAGGTTCCTAAGGATTATAGTATCTGAAGCCTAATACCATCTGGCTTTTTTCTTCTTTGTATTTCAGATACTACAACTTCTAATGTCTCCTCTCTTAAGAGAAGACTAGAAGACTTTAAAACTATTTATATGTATACCTTTATTTGGCTGTTACTTGGATGATGTATATGGGTTACTACTGCTTCAAAGCATTCCACATACAAAAAAGCCACTTCTCAGCTCTAGTCTGTACCTCGCTTCAATTACTTAAGCCATACGTTGTCAGGCCCGCAAAGAATGGTATTGCGATGGATGAGGAGAAGCGGATTGTGGCTCTTGCACTTTGCTTACTCTTCTTGATGAATGCTGAGAAGTACTCCTAGAGGCTAAGAAAAAAAAAAAAGCTGAATCAGATTGTATGTTATTGCTTGTCCAGTCATCTCGGACTTGCTAAAATCCTGTCAGGTGCACTTGATGTAGTAAAGTATTAGAGCTGTGAGGAATGTTTTACTACAAGCATAGATGTACTTCAGTTTTATTCACGGGCAGTTGCAGTGGTTCTGTGGCTGCAGCTGTTTGCAGGACTGCATGTTGAATGGAATGCACAGAACTGGGCTAGTTTAAAAACATCCTTTCTTGGAAATATTTGAGTTTCGTCTGTATCTGCCCCTTGATATAATTCAGCATGCACTGTATAAACAGTCAGTACTGAACAGCTGATAAGGGCAGTGTGGTGTGGAGAATCAACTGCAGGGAGTAAGAACGGACAAGACCAGCAAAAATGCTAAGCAAACTAGCTCTTAGTTGTAATCCTCACTAGCTTGTGGTCCTGTTTCCATGATACAGTAACTCCAGCTTTAGGACTCCTAAAATAATGAGTATTTCACATCTCTGGCATAAAGTGCTGATCTAGTGTAAACTTGCTTTGCTGGTTCAAATCTGTTTAAAGAGCGTTGAGGGGCTAGCTCTGTGTCAACAGCCTTTCTGCCAGATCAAGCATGAAGCATCCTTAAAGTAAGCATAAAATTGTCCAGTCAGTGCAAACTAGCCCACGTGCCTACGGGTATAACACCAATACATACTTGGGCTCACTGCTGCTCGGGGTCAAGTGTGTATTGTAATGCAGCACTGCACAAATCTGATACTGGTGATTGTGAAGACATGGTTAGAGAAATAAAAGTATTAAACATGAGTCTGTCCTATTAGACCAGCACTATATGTTTTCCTTGCTGGAAAAGGAAAAGTGCCATTCTTAAAGCTTTCAAGTGCTGCATAGACAAATTTATATTTGCAGGTGAATTGTTCATGTTCTCTAAGTAATGCAGTCTCTACTTTAGACTGAAAGTAGGGCTCTACTCTGAGCCTTAGAAATACCAGATCTTTCTTCGTACATGTAATAATCCTGCTTTGCAGCACGTTATCTTCTAAGTGAGACCTACTTACCCTTTCCCTCAGTAAGAGCCAAGTTCAGAATTTAAACCGGATTTCATATGAGCGAAGGTTGGAGCTTCACTGCTGAAGAGCTGCTTCCTTCCAGCTGTGCTTATCAGAAGTGTGAACTGCCTAAGCTCACTAAAACAAAAGAAAATCAGCTCTGGTACTGCAGACCCCTCTTCAAAACCAGGTGTCTCTCTACATCAGCAAAAGTTTCAAGCCAGCTCACCCAAGATCCGTTTGTGGAACTGGGCTATAGAAGAATTCAGAGTTTGTGGTTGTCAGTTGCTCTCTGGAAATTTCAAGAAAATATCGTAGAAATACTTGAAACTTCCAGGTAACTTTTCAGTGTGCTGTTCTTACCAGACTTCTACCTCAAAAGTTTTATTGTGAGGTGAAACCTCCATTCCCTTTCAAAGGGGAATATAGCACTGCTGAAACTCTTCTTACTGTGCCGTAGTGAGTATATTGCTTGCATGTGGCACTTCAATATTTAATGGAAAAAGTGAATGAGTTCTAACTTTCACCTAGGCTGACATGAAGTTTGTAAGAAGAAAATTTTTACTGAACTAACTAATCAGATTTGTGGTTGGAAGAATGAGAAATGTCTAATAGCAACTTCCCCCAACAGCTTATCTATGGCAATTGTTCTGGGTTTTTCAGCAAGCATGTAAATACCTTTCTGATGAACAGGGAAGTCCTTCTGCTGGTGAAAGTACCATCTATTTCTTCTGCAATACTATTGCCAGTGTGAAACAGTGTCTCATTAATTAAAAATATTACAAGCTATGCACTATCAGGGTGTATGCATGTATGTTTTAGTCGTGACTGTCCTAGCTCAGATCCTTATTTGTAAGTACAAGCTTGCATTGCTCCCTCTAGTCTCTTGTCATGTAAAATGTCCACAGAGACTAAAAATGAAGAAAAACACCCTGTGAATCTGAACTTCCAGGCAAACTTTGTCAAATTGTCTGCTTCAGATTTCCTGATTTTTTTTTTTTAAGGGTTGAAAGCAATGCTTGCTTTATGTTTTGGGTTATTCAGGTATCTGTGTAAATGTTGTTAGATGACTGTCCCCTCCTTTCCTTTGGAGAAGAAGAATACTTGGCAGATCTTGAGACCTGATCCAGGACTCATTTTTCACAAATCAATATTGTCAGCCTAGTCCCCAGTCTTCCCAGGCTTACATCAAGAGGCTTAATCTAATCCTTCAAAGTGTTAACCACATGGGCAGTCCTTTAACTACCTTTTCACCAGTCACATAAATTAATAAAGCCTTTCTGTCACCATGATGAGTCACTTTCTATTCAAGAAGATAGGTCCATGTATCTGCTGTAATGCAGGATTGATATCCGTGGAAGCTGCATGCTCTCAACTGCATACTCCCTGGCAAACTCATCCGTACTTCTATTAGAAGAAAGGAGTCTCTATGAGGAAAATAAAGCTAGTAAGAAAACTTGAGAAACTAGTATCCTGTGGCTAAGAAAAGGGACAAATATTCCTTATGTTAAGGTAATATCTGTAGGCAGAACACTTTTTTGGGGGGGAAAGTAGGCAAAATGCTCATCAGTACAGCCACTTGGCCTTCTGACTTGTGTTCTTATTTAGAGCTATAAGTTAAGTTTTATTGGTATTCTTATTTTAAAAAGTTATAATAATGGTAGTATAACGTAGGTATGGAATATACTGGATTTAATTACAGGTAAGTAGTATACATCTTAAAAGCAAATTCTTTTTAGTAAGTGGAATTTAATTACACTACGTGGTGCCTGGACCACGTGTAGAATATTTAGTTTTCTTCTTCCGTTGTTTTACATTTACTAGTGTGTGTGTGTGTCTATGTGGAAGATAACTTAATTGTAATGTCCTGGTAAAGTCTATTTACACACTTCAATCCATGCTCTGATTTTTTTCTGTTTATGCTGTTTTTTCATTTTTTAAAGGCATTAAAGTGACGTAATTCAGGGATGCTACTGATGGAGGTGCTGTTCTTACACGAGTGATCCTTACTCAAAAAAATGGACAGTTGCAGTTGTATTTTAGGACACTACACATCTTCCTATGCAACCTTAAAGGAGAAATAAATGCTCGAGTTTATCTAGGGAGAAAGCTGATGTGGGTGTGAACTCAGGAATATACTTTTCAGTATACATTGACAGTGCTTCAGCAGTATATCAATGAAGACTTAGATCCTCAGCTCATCACTCTTAGTGATGAAGTACGTGTTACATCCCTTCTTTGCTTCAGGCACAAAAAGACTTGAGTTGCTCACAGTTTACATCTATGAAGTCTTGCACTACAAACTTCAGTGTCTTGTGTCCTTTGCTTTAGCCATCCCTCTTTCAGTTCTTCACAAGAACACAAAACTTAAATTCACTCAGAGTACTGTGCTCTAGCTAAGTAACTTGAAAGTGTCTGTCCTTCAATGAAGGAGATCAAACCTGTTATTAACAAAGCTAAATTTCAGAAAGATCCCAAAAGGCATTGGCAGAATTCTTAGAGAATATGAGCTTCCTACACTTGCTGTCAGGAACAAGTGAACCAATGGTGAAACTATTTCAATAAAATTTATGCCTACTGCAGCTCAGGTAGTGAGGAAGTGTATGTTTTTGTGGGGTGGGAAGGAAACAAAGAGGAGTGTGACTACTGTCAATTTTGGAATGGGTTGGTTAATGTAAGTAGATGATCAAACATTCCTTTACCCTGACGTGTTTTCCTGTGAAATATATTCTTCTGCTGTTTCTGCATATGGCCACTAGGCCAGTGAGACAAGGTTCTGTTATGGAACTAATAAACTGATTTTATTCCACGTGATGCATGGAGATGCAGCTCTCAGATGGCTAACTGAGAAAGTCAAGTGTGGCAGTTAGGGTGTCACAGAAGCTAACAGGAAATGTTCTGCCAGAAGACTGAACATGTCCTTGATGTGCTATTCCAGTTTAGGGGATAACAAATTATCACATCCAGATATCCAGGACCTATGTATACAAATGCACAAAGCCAGTTTCAGAATTAGCTTCACATTACGTTAACGGGATAGGGTTTTTTTAACCTGAAGCTTTTGCTGCACCCTACCTCAATAATGATATATGTTTACCTTGGCAAAGTTGGGTAGTGCCAGCAGTTTATTTCCTAAGCAGGAAGCTGGGGGCTGTGCCTTTGACTTTATGTAGCTTGCTAACAGGACTCTAAAAGACAGTTTGAGATGCCCAGGGAACAGGCTGTAAATATAAACAGTGTCAGTGCTTATCAGAGAAGCAGGCTGGCACTCCGGCAGGCCCAGAGCAGCAGAAACACCCTTACTCAGCTGAACTTTCAGTGGGGCCCAGGAAAGTGCCACAGGCCTGACTCACCTGAGGGCTGGTAGGAAGGGGTTCAGTCACTCTTAAGGAAAACAAGAAAGAATTTATATGATAGACTGTCCAATTTGGGGGTTCACTGATGCTTCTTGAGAGTAGCCCAAATATCACAGGGATGAGTGGTAGATGCATAAGAATTCACTTTTGTTTTAGAAATATTTTCAGTGTTGACAATAAATAACTGCAGAGAAGGCTAGTATTCACCATGGATGTGACCACTCCAGTGAGAGAGCACTGCCAAACAATAATAGTTGTCTTGACTTATGTCACATTAGAAAAGAAATCTTATATCAGTCTTAGAGCAGAAGCAAATCCTGAGTTACTAGTTACTCATTAATTCTGCTTTATGAAATCCCAGGGCTTGCTTTGGAGAATGTATGAATGCCGTACAATGTGCCTGCTAACTGTTAAATAAAACTGGTGTAATAAAAGAATCACTTCTGATGAGTGTTACAGGGAGAACTTGATATCTAAGGACCTTTCTATGAAGAAAAATAAGCCTTTTGGAAATTATTTCAAAAAGCAATCATTTGGCAGATATTAAGCTCTGCCCATCTAAGTAAATTGTCACTGCTTTCTGCATTAATCCATTGCAGAAATAGATTTGATGTTGGCTTTTTAGAAACAGAGTCTCAGATAAAGCTGTAGCACCCAGGAGTGGTTCCTTGAAAACCAGCAGCCTGTTCTTCAGAGCAACCATGGCTTTCTCTGTGTGGACTTGATCCAGCCAAAAATCAACCGAGCAGCGGAGAAATGCCAAACTGTGGTTTCAAAGTTTTGACTTGGGCCGTATGTTTATAAGGATAAGAGTACAAAAAATTGACCTCCCTTGGTAAAAAAGAAGTACCTCTTTATGGGGGTGTTGAATGCAAGTTGTCTAAAAAGAGGCCATGCTCAGAATATTTGCTTAAAATTTAGAATTCCAGATTCCTTTTGATCTATCATAATGAACAATAATATGAAAGAGAAGACAAATTTCTATAAGCTGTTCTAGGGCAACAGCAAATTTTCTATGGGCTAAGGTAATGATGACACATCCAGCTGGCACTATTGTCAAAATATTTTTGCAAAGCAGCAAATGGTTTTCATACTCGGAATAACACACTGAACTCTACATAAGTAGTTTCCCAGTTATTATCGTATTTAAAAGAAGATCTTGCCAAGAACTCTAGTGTATCTTGAAAAACATGAGAAGTTAGAATGCTAGGGTTCTCCTAGAGCAATTAAAAAAAAAAAAAAGCCTACCATGATAAAACGTTGGTCCTTATTTATGACTCAGTTCACACAGTGTAGCTAGGATTTTATACTGCAGGTTCACGTGTAAATTTCATTTAATGACAAGCTAGATAAAAACAAAATTCTAGATACTCACTTCAGTCAGTCCCATTCACTTCCTGGTCTCAAGGATAACATTTCTGTGTAGTGCAGAGAAATGGATATGTGTTTGACCCATTCAAGCCAGAACTGCTTTATGAATGATCTACGATTGACAATTTTATGTTTATAGGGGAGTAAGGTTCAAGACTCACCTCCTTACATCCTTAACCAATAGCTAATATTAATAAGCGTATTTATGCACACTCTGGTTTCCTCTTGGAACGGAGGAGGCAATCTTACAAAATGTCAAATGCTTTTTGGAGTAGCAAGAAACAAAACTTGGTGTTTTGGAAGCAAGAGGTAGTCCTATTCCACAGCTGAGAGATCCGGAGTAGTTAGTGGATTTAGATTACACTGTTAGGAGACCACAGATCAAACACAGAAAGATTCCTTTAAATAAAGCAAGCAGAAAGTACATTATTCTTGATTTTTAAGTACATCTGGAATTTCCCTCAGTGACTTCCCTTAAAGGACACGTCTAAGTTTTGTACTGCTCTTTTTCCTGATGATTATGTACTTCATAGGATTAAGAAAGTGACATTTAAACTTTGAATAGTATATTATGCAATAGTGCAGGGCTTTTCTCACTTTCTCATGCTCTTTTTAAAAGCCCTTTGGGGCAAGAAAGGCTGTAGAAACAAATAGGCTCTTAGTAAAGATCCAGAGAATAGCAATTGATACAATTCTGTTGAGACACTAATTGATAATATGAAATCCTTATGTGCTAATAAGACAAATAACTAATACTTCGAAAGTTTTAATGTTGGCAACTGGAAGATACTTTTCCAATATTAATCAAGTGAATTTGAAGATTATTGTTCTGCTACTGAACTTCTTCCAGCAGTTTTTAGTTTCACTATCCAAAGAAGAAATGAAAAAAATCAGAATTTGTAAGGGTGAAAAAATACTTTCTGAACTTCCGTGTATCATAATAGATGATCTTGCATAAGAAAAACCTATTGCTATGCTGGGGCCAAGTATGCTTTTCTCCATCTGCAGCTACAGTTTTCAGAAGCAGCTTTACCTGTGTGTCTTCTCTTTCACACATCCAGTGCCTGCCTTCCTTTCTCCATCCCTCATCTTCCCAGAGTAGACAGACCTGTGTTGGTCCAATGCTGGATTTTATTCAGAAACTTAGGGGCTCTGTTTAGTCAGCTTACAGCAGTTAATATAAATATCACTGTCCTTATTTGCATTCTTTTAGTAATTTCTTTACTTGTTGGTCATGTTCTTTGTAGGGAAGAAAAAACGTTTTGATCTTTTGAAAATGGCTTGCTTAGAAATCTAAGAAGTAATCTTTCACTTGAATGAAAATGTAATTAGATAGGAGTGTTGCAACTTCTGCTTCTACGTAAGATCTAGTGCGCTTTGTTTTAAATAAAACACAGCGTTACTCAGTGGGAAGCTGATGAGAGATTGGTTTTGAAAAGTAACGTACTGTAGATACTAATGGCAGATGCATGTATTAGATTTTGATCCTGATGCATATGGCAGTGAGGTACATACTGTTTTTAAAAGATGGTGAAATAAATGTACCTAAAGAAATGTCAGTGTTTAGTGACTGACGCAACTTCGGTTTTGTTCCTAGCCCTTTAATGGTCTTTTTTTTTTTTTTGCACCATGACCTGTCATGTAGAGAGTAAACTACTAATTGTGCCTTTCTTCTTCCTTTTGTATTTTGGAGGTGGTCTTCCTAAATCCCTTTCTTTTTTTACACCACCTCTTCCTCAACCCTGTGGGAAAGGAAAAGGTAAACTATTTGCCATTTGCAAGGTAAATGCATTAGTGCATCTGAAGCAGTACGGCTGCCCTGGTAATGGCAAATTGATTAAATCGTATTGCTTGACTGAAGTCCTGCTGGAGCTAGGTGATCGTGCTATTTAGTTTGTAGTTTAGTTTGAGGAGTTTTCTGGTAAGTGCATATTGAAATTAAATGTATGTTTTCTCTTTATCTTCAGTGTTCGTTCGATATTTGAAATAAATTAAGCCTAAACAATAAACAGTCTTTATAAACGCCTGGCAACCTAGAGTGCTTTTGCAAGTATTTAAAATTAGTTCCTTTAGGAATAATCACTATAAGCAAAATCTGTACTTAACGAAGGAGAGTCTGTTTTGTGGTTCTCATTGACATATAAGTAGAAAAATGCTCATGTCTCTTGCATTAATGCGTATGTTAGCATTAATTGAAATAATGTGATTTCATGAGGCTGTGTATGTTTAATGTGGCTGTATTTCAGCTAGCTCTTAGAGAGGACAGGAGACTTCTGAAATAAAACTTGATTCAGTGTATAAACAGTGCAGATTGTATTCTCATTTGTGTTTTTGTTGTTTTGTTTTTGTAATTCTAACAATTATTTAGTAAACTGTCTGTAAAACAGCACATCAACTACCTTGTCAGTGTGTGACATTGCTGTTTGCAGCTTGGCTTCCACTTCTACGTACTGGTTTTGCATGCAGTATGAGGGCTCCGTAAAAACCTTGGCCTATTCCATTAAGTAGATGAGAGCATAAGTTTTGGGGTAGTAAATACAGCTAAGCACTCTTTCCACTAACTTCTGCAGATCTAGAGCAAAACTTCCTTTCAGAACTGTAGTTTGGAAGGAGTAGAAATGGTGTGTGTGGTTCAGTGTAATCGGTGTGCGTACTCTAGGCCGTTAACTGTGAGTGTATTCAAGGATCTGTTCTTGCTTAAAGTTTGTAGGCATCTTGGGGCTTCTTTATAGGCAGCTGGTCTGTGCATTAGCACAACGTTTCCTAGGGCCTATTAAAAAATCAAGAATGTGATTGTAAGTGGGATCCTACAAAAGTTTGCAGTATTATGTGGTCTAATTGAAACACATTAAAAGAAAAAAAAAACAAAGCAATTGCTTTTGTTACCATGTTTTATCAGAGGATGCATTGAGGTGAAAGTACATATTATAGATCAGCCTTGTAAGATTAACAGTTTTATGGTCGTGTGAATTAGGAACTAAAACTTTTATATCATTCTGGAACTTGCTTATTCTGATTTATGCAGAAGTGTTATTAATCCTAAAAATCTCAGAACATATCAAAATCTTACGAAGTGTGATGGTTACATTTGTATTGTAAAACTGTCCTGTCATAATTAAGTATCAAGCTGTCCTTATTTTAAAATTTTACTCTTTAAACACTGTTTACGTTTGTAAAATCTTAAATACATTGCCTGAAACGGTTCTTCCTGTCTTTAAAGGATACCTTGATTGTGTGGTCTGAGGCTGAAAATTATGATTTGGCACTTAGCTTTCAAGAAAAAGCAGGCTGTGATGAAATATGGGAAAAAATATGTCAGGTAAGTAAGTTTGATAAATATAAGCACGAGACATCAAAATCATCTTAATGTTTGTGTTTGAAGTTTTTAGGCCATTCTAGGAGGCGAATCTCTACACAGCAGATAGAAAGGGGAAACAAAACTACCTTCTTTTCCACCTTCCCCAAATTTTGCATGTTTCATTTGAAAACTTTCTCCTTCCCTCCAAACTTTGATATGAGCATAAACTATGATTTTTTTGGAGCTTTTCCAGGTCTTTTTCCTCAAAATAATTTTATATCTGTTACCTCCCAAGGAAGGTTTTCTCCAAAATGAGTGCTTAAAATGTTTCCTAACAATTAATTTCATAATTAACTTCTTTCTGGTTGGCCAGAAGAGAAAAACTTCTTCTAAAGTTTTATTGTAGAAAGAAGAATGTATGAGCTCTTAGTTGATTTTAGAATATATTTCCTATGGATTTGACTATATCATATTCATATTTCTCCATTTTTCATTCTTTTCTTTCTCTTATCTCATACTTCTGTTTCAGGTGAAGGGAATGATGAGTTTCTCCAGAGAACTCTTTTCCATGTAAATATGACACCGTGCTGTTGATTGTCAGGGTGTGAAAGAATAATTTGATAGTTGGAGACAGCTCTTTATCTCTCAGAGCTATAATTCTTACAGTTTAAAGAAATCAAGCAGTTTATATATAGTTTTACTGCTAGGACTGGATGACTATATAGTTACTGAATCAGCACTGTTAACATATTGTCAATTATTAACTATTGAGCAATAGCCAGAAGAGTTTAGTCAGTGTATTCACGAATATTAGTTCAATTTTTCAGGTGTTGGTTTTGTTTTTGTTTTGTTTTGTTTTTTAATTCCAAACCTTGTAACTTTTCTTATTTTTTTTTGCTACGTTAGGTGGGATTTCTCTAATTTTTTCTAAGAATTCTTTCCCTGTGTGCTCTTTCTTTGTGCTGTTAACAAACATATCATTCTCTCCACTCTGTCTTCTGTAGCTTGTTCTCATTGATTTCAGAAATAAAGCAAAAGAAATCTGGCTTCATAATTGCATGTGTTTAGATCCTGTTTGTTTTTTTTTTTTTAACTCATGAGTCTTTTCAACACTTCTCTACTAACGTAAATAAGTACAGAAACATTTCCAAGAACCTTAGTAGTCAAAGGACCAAAAGTTGGGGACAGAAACAAAAAATGGGGGAAAGGGGAAATTCTGTGCTTAGGAAACACCCAGATAAGAAACCCAGCTTCCTCAGCCTCTAAATAAAGAGCTAGTATTTTTGTAAGAACCCAGTTTCTTTACATCCTGTTTTGAGGCCATGCTATTGTATTTTTGTCTAGTGTACTTTAAAGATCTTAAGCTTCCTCAGTCATTACAGCTTTTTCTAAAAGGAAAACTTTGACAGCACTTACACTGGAAGTGGTTGCTGATGTGGAAGCAGAACAGTAAGTGGGTCTTAACAGCATTCTGGACTTTAATCTATATATAGACTTGCTGTTATCCATGGAGAATTATTTCTCCCAGACTTTTTTGCTGATTTTCAAGTTTAAAAAGTGCCTTCCACTCTTCCAGGCAGCACTGCCTTTCTGCATTTGACACACCAGACTCCAAGCAGATACTACAGTTAAGATGTAATTAAAGCTGAAACACTCTGGTGCCCAAGCATCTGTCTCAGTTTTTTTCACTAATTTGTACTTTGCACAGTTTCCTCGTTGTAGCTCTAGAGATCCCTCTGCGGGTCCTGTGCCTTCTTTTTCTGACAGCTCCAGATTTTCACTACCCTTTTGTAAATGTTGATTTGGGGTTTTCTGTTCTTAAGAGCTTTGCAGGTTTTGCTTTGGATTCTGTGCCTCTTTTGAGTATTTCAGAAGTGCATGATAACAGATTTTGACTTGTGGCTCTCACTACTGAAAGCAGAGAATTTTTGACAAGACTGGCCTCTTCACTCCAAGCTTGCAGAAGCTTTGAGAAGCATCAAGACCAGTTAGACAACCTGAGATTAACATTAACAACTATCTTTATTCTTCCCTTTATTTATAGAAAATAAATAGAGTTGAACAGCTAATGTAGAAATAATTTTTGTAAAGCATTCTGTTTGAGGAAATCTTTTCATTATCTCCTATGTTCCAAACCAGTTATACGTGATGTGAAACGTACATTTGCACTTCTGTTTTGACCATACAAATAAAAAGCATGTGACATTTGAAAAGGTATTTTTTAAAAAGCATTGTAATAGTAATAAACGTTAAACACTATTTCTTGAAAACATCTTGTTTTATAGGTTCAAGGCAAAGATCCTTCTGTCGATATTACTCAGGACCTCGTCGATGAATCTGAGGAAGAACGTTTTGATGATATGTCATCACCAGGTCTTGAATTACCTTCTTGTGAATTAAGTCGACTAGAAGAAATTGCAGAACTTGTGGCATCTTCACTGCCTTCACCATTACGTCGTGAAAAACTCGCACTAGCACTGGAAAATGAGGGCTATATTAAGAAGCTCTTAGAAATTTTTCATGTGTGCGAAGACTTGGAGAACATTGAAGGACTACACCACTTATATGAAATTATCAAGGGAATCTTCCTTTTGAACAGAACTGCACTTTTTGAAGTCATGTTTTCCGAGGAATGTATAATGGACGTAATTGGATGCCTAGAATATGATCCATCTTTATCACAGTCACGGAAACACAGGGAATTTCTGACTAAAACAGCAAAATTTAAAGAGGTGATTCCTATATCTGATCCAGAGCTGAAGCAAAAAATACATCAGACATACAGAGTACAGTATATTCAAGATATGGTCCTACCCACTCCCTCAGTTTTTGAGGAAAATATGCTATCAACACTTCATTCTTTCATCTTTTTTAATAAAGTGGAAATAGTTGGTATGTTACAGGTAAGTTTGAGAATTTCCCTGTCTCTTTATTTGAGCTTGGACAGAGAAAGATGATTAATATTTCTTGGGAAATTGAGGTGCTTCAGTGGATCCTTTGCTTCTGTGATTCTGAAAGTCTTTTTGAAGTATTATGTAAGGAAAAGGCATGGAATTTGAGTGCTGAGCTTTTAAATATATGTTCTTAAACTCCAGATTTTGGATTAGATTCTCTATAACTGATGATTTATGTGGAGCAAAAATATGCAGAATCCTCAGTAGGGTTGGTTAAAATGAATAGTACTGTTTGCATTTTGAAGGGTGGTTTTTGTTATTTTTTTTCTTGTATTTGGGGACTTTTCAGGCACTACAGTTAAGGATAACTAAAAAAAAAAGGTCAAATTATTTCACCTAAGTTTCATAAATATAATCTCATGCCAGGATATAACTGATTCTGATTTTGAAATTAAGGAAGTTGTTCGGAAAGTGCAGGTTCAGAATATAACACTGCCATAGGTGCTTGAATGTTTCCTTAGTTTTTCTTCTAAGTCCCTAAACAAGACTATGTCAAATTACTAGTTTTCCATGATGTACATTGTACTGCAAGCGTAAAGAGATTATATGTAACTGATGCTTTAGATTTCTTACTTACATGTGTTAAGTATTCCACACCAACCCATGAGCTTCCTGAAGTGTGCAGAAGTAGGTAGCGGATCTTTGTACTGGCAGCTTCTTAACATTTTCAACAAATTCAGCAAGTTGTTGCAGCATATGTATTTTAGTATGTACAAGTTGATTATCGTTCTTGAAATTCTCCTAACTTTTAAGGAGCAAATAATCTTTGTAGGAGTTATCTGATCTGGAGTAATGGGCAAAATGGTAGATGCTGCTGATGAAGTTAATTGTTTGAATCTTCAGTCGAGTCTCAGTGTGCACACTGTTTAATTTCATGGAAAATACAACAAAGAAGAGTGAAAATGACTTTTGAAAGCTCGTGTGTCAAACAAGTGTCAAAAGTAGGCCTCGTGACCTTTCATCCACCACGCTCGGTTGATCAGGATGCTGAAATTACTGAACCCAGTCCCTTGGGCTCGAATGTGTCGTGTCCCCGCGTGGAGCAGTTGATAAGCAGCCAGGTACACGAGGCAGCCACCCGGGCCTGGAGGCTGAGGCACGTGCCTCGTGGAAAGACCATCGCCTGCTGGAGCAGCCGCCGGAGGCCACCTAGAACACCTAGGGCATCTTGAATGTTACCAGCCCTCTTCCCATCCGTAGGTGTGTCCTTGATGAACAAAGTCACAACAGGTGCCTGCCTGAAACAGTCAGAAAGCCTTAATCGTCGAGTGGACGGTTTGAGGAAACGCACAGGCCTGACTTGGAGAGTGCTGAAAAGATTTAGTTAAGGTGTTTCCACTCGAGTATCTGGTATGACTAGTGTCTCTAAAATAGCTTGACCTCTTTGCACAGGCTGCTAAAAGCAAAGTCCCAAGGATGATACATGTTGGCTTGAGGAGAATAATTATTCCCGGAGTCCTGGTGTCAGTGGCTGATACCGAGGCGGGTCTGGATTGTTGAAACTGGGCAGCTAGAAAGGGCACCTGGTGCTGCGAAATCACTAAGGGCATGCTTGCTAGAAATCCTGGGGTACTTTGATAAAGGACTAGTGGCTGATTAGTTTCCTTTTTTCCCTTCTCTCTTAAAGCCAGTGTTAGGTTGACACAGGTAGGGTAAATTTGGGTTAGAATATCAGGGTTCTGTGTGGTTGCCAAACGTGTTGGTTGCAGTTCACAGATGAAATAGCAGCTCCGATCTGATTTTCATTTCTTGTGTGACTGCAAGTTTCTGAACCGTATCTTACTTTTGTTGCTGTTTGTGATTGAGAATAAAGAATACTCCATGTGTGGTGGAGCCAGAAGAACTAGCATTGCACAACTTTCAAAGTAAGATAAATATTCCAGATTGTTCAAGCGCTTTCTGTAGATTGGAGGAGCCCAGAGTGGTACTACACAGGGAATAAAACGTGTCCTCTGGTACTTCGTGTTTGCTAGTCCTTTCATAGTACAGCTCTTAGAGCACTGAGGGGGGGCTGTGTAGTTTATAAATAGGAGTCTGTTTGGAACTGTGACAGAAACTTTGGTGATTAATTCTTGTTTTTGAGGGAATTAAAAGAGGATATCACAAATTACAAGGGTATTACATTTCTAAGAGATTAAAAGGCTTGGTTAATTTTTCAGGTTCTCATAGTGTAGTTGTAAGCCAAGGTTTAAGCCTACTTACCTGTCATTTATGTGTTCATTTATTTATAGAGCAGTGTGTCAGGTTATACTTTTCTCTAATCTCTGTCCCCTGAAGTCTCATTCTCCCTTTTCCTTTCTCCTTTCTCTGCTCTCACAGTCCCTATACAAAATGTATGACACTGGTCCTCATTCCGTTATGCAGAATAAGTAATATTCTGATATCAAAATTAAAAGACTGCTTTTGTTGATTTCACTTCTCTAATTAATTCTTAGAGTATTTCTTCTTTTGGTGTGTGGTTTGGTATGTATTTCTGTAGCTGGCTGTATTACAACACTCTGGGGAGGGGTTGGGGGAGCTTATTTCACGACAGACTCAAAGTTGGGGTTCCTGGCATTTGTTACTGTAGGTCTTAGGAGATCCTGGTGCTCACTAACCTTCTGTGTGTATTTAAGAAGCTGTTTCTTTTGTAAGTTATTATTAATTGGAGAGTTTCTGGGATGCATTGTGGTATGTCATGGGGAGGCACGGATGAGTCTCAAGTTCTTAAGTTAGTTGGTGTGTCATACAGGTGGTTGTGCTTCTGCTGCTGACTTCAGATTGTCTGTCTGGGACTGAGGGTGTGACAGAAGAGCTATGTCTACCATAAGTTTTACATCTTGCATTAAAAGTAAAGACTTCTCCATGAGCAGCTGGTATCCTGTGCCATGCAACTATTGTCCATACAACTGGGCTGCTCAGTATTCTGTTGTTTTCTCTCTTTAAAGGAGAGGAGAAGAAAAAATGTTACCTCCACCATGAAAAGATAAGTTCTTAAAGAGCCCTCTTTGTGTCAGGCTGCATGTTAACTCAAGTGGCGCTTTGCGATACCCTCATCTCAGATTAACTCAACCATAATTTACCTACAGAAAAGTTACTAAAAATTTGTACAAGACTGCAGATCGTGCCCTATGCTTTTTGACAGGCCAGTCTTGACTTTACTCAGAATTACTTCTCTGTTCTACTTAAGGCATTTGGACTCCATTTAAGGTCAGCTTTTCAGTTACAATTAGTTATTTCTGTAAGTTTCACAAACTGCTGTGTGGAGGTTTGCGTAAAAATGCGCTTATTCTGGCTGCATATTCTCTGGCTGAGAGATGTTGGACCTCTTTGAAAAAAAGATAGATGTATATTCTCTAGTCATGGAAGATAACTTCTTCCTTTCGGTTTCTTAGGTAGGTGAGTAGCTTGCATGTTCTGTGGTAACACCAAGAATAGAGAATTGGTCACCTCTGGTACTTAGGCTTATGCACATATTCCTCCCTCCTTCTTCATTAAGGTTAGCTTTCCCATAACCTTTATAAATATGCTTACGCTGGTGGGCTTTTCTGAGAAATGGAGGTTAGTTTATTTGTGATGTAGTTGTCTTAAGATCTGTTATTTTAAGTAACTTCATCAAGATCTCACTATGCTAGATAACGTTGGTCATGGTGGATAACAAACCCGTGACACCAGCATTTCCAGCCTGCGGAATTGGCTGCTGTAGAAACCTACCCAGTGACAGGTTGTACGATTCACTGTACAGAAGATGTGAAAGAGGTGTATAACATTTCTTTCCAATTTCAGCCCCTCCTAATATGCTCTCAGTGCTTGGGGTCCAGCCTGTTCTAGTCTTGAGATGTCATAGCCACCACGGAGCCTTGCTGAAACGTGGAGCTCGCCCAGTTCTGAGAGTGGGGGTGGGACAGGTAAGTGGTGTTTCTTACTTTATATGACGCTCTTTTGCAATTTTAAAAAATACATACTAATGTTTGCACTGGAGGCCGCCAGTTCTTTCCCTCTGTATTATTAAATAGTTCTTAAAAAACAAAAACTTGCAAAACTGCGCCATAGAGTGAGCAAACACCGTTTCCTTCCATCTTCTACCCCCTCCACGTTGGCGTGTTCTTTTTGCCAGCAAGATCCCGTGGTGCTTTTATCTTCCAGGATACAGGGTGGTGTTAGGGTTACTTTGAGTTTGTCTGTCTGGAGGCTAGAGTCTTTTGTTTTCAGAAAGCTGGAGACTGGAAAGGGAAAATTGGGTATACATTAAAACAATGTGTGTGCCTAGTACAGCAGTGATCACGTGGCATTGCTGGTCAGCTTCCTTAAACACAGAAATCATATTGCTGATAGCCCCCCCCTCCTTTTTGTCTGCTAAAGGATGGTACATCTCTGTGTTTTACTAGATTTATATAACAATAGGCTGTTCTTCGTTTTAAAAGTGGTTTTACAGAGAGTTGACTTCCTCTTAGCAGAAGCCCAGGGATGTACATGAATTATCTGTAGGTGGTTTTGAGGAAGACTTGTGGCAGTGCATGTAGGCAGTTTTGCCCACGTATGTGAGGACTGGAACGTCTCCCACAGGTCGGCTGTTTTGCAGGAGTTAGCTCAGGAGTAACTCTGGAGATCTCCTTTGCAGCAAAATTTACCTTGCAGTAAAGCGTGAGAGTGCCACTTGCTGTGGGAAATGTCTTAGTGAAAGAAGTTTGCAAGTGGTGCGTGCTACTGATTTCTGAGGGTAACGTCTTCAATGAAGAAAATGGGTTTTGATGTGTGCAGAAGCTCCAGAGGTGATCGGGTGGATCCCGCTGCTATTTCAGAGTGTTGCCTCAAGTGGAAATAGCTCAGTGATAGCAAATGAAAGCATGTGTAGGAAGACAGGATGGGATAAAAGAGACAAAACAATTTAAACTGTGAAATATTCTGGTGTGGTAGCAGGAAGGAGTGCACGTTGGAAACTGTAAGTTTCTGTTTGCTGGTAACATTTAATGAAACCTTTTTATTTCTGGGCTGAAATATTATTTCTGACTAAAATGAATACAGAGATGGGAAATAGGATGGAAAGTATACTCTTTTTCAGCTTAGGCTTTGCTCATTTTCTTGTGTTTTTTTTGTTTTGTTTTTTTGTTTTTCGAAAGGGATAGTTTTTGTCATTTATGTCTAATCACAGACATGAGGTGTCTGTAATTAATTATACTTAATAGAAGCCTATTTTAGACTAATGTTTTTAAGTGCCTTTTGGGAAGAGAACGAGTGCTTTGAAAATGGATTCACAAATATAAATACTGCATTTTTTGGTGATCTGTAGGTTTTCTTGTTTCTAAATTCATAAATGAGTTCATGAAGATAAATTAAGTCTGGCTTAATTTATCATCATGAACATGAAAATGTATGAAATCCTAGCAGTATGTACTTAGGTCCTGCAGAAGCATAGATGAAAATACCTAGTGTTTGGCATATGCATAGTTAAAGTATTGCATAGGTAATAATTTTTGCGCGTGGGGATAATACATAGCTAGATTGTATAATTACTCTGCAAGCTATCTTTATTCTTTCTAGGAAGACATGGATGATTTTGCCAGCTTCTCATATATATACAAATACTTGTCTGCATTAAGAGGCCAAAACTGCAAGGAATTATGCATTTGTGCTGCGTTTACTTCACAGACAGATTTTTGAGGGATTTTTCCAAGTTGGAATAAAAAAGCAGGAGACATTATAAAAAAAGCAGGAGACATTGAAGCTCGTGTGTTTGTAGCATTCGGTGTTGGTGCTTTGTGACTTGTAAGACATGAACTTTGCTCTCGTCCTGTGCGTTTCCATAGATCGCGGTGTTGTTGTTCAAGTGTGTAACTTTAGACACAGTGCTCTACTCAGTAATCTTACCGCTTGAGAGTCTTGTATTTTGAATATTCATTGCATTCACAAGTTTTCTATAAATGTGAAAGATTTTTTTCCATCAGTAACAACCTATCTGCCTTTCGTTAAGTATCTGCAATGAGGCTGCACCTACCTGCAGTTCAGGGCTGAGGCATAATGGCAGAGTTAATAACAGCTTGTTCTTATTTTCTTGGGATAACCACCACTTACTGCATGTTATCCCTGTAAGGAGTTTGTTGGGCGGGATGTCTCCACTCACTCACTACCATCTTAATCCCACTGATTTTAAATGAGATTAGAGCTCTGCTGAGGCCTGGAGGTTTCAGGTAGTGCTGTTGACTTAAAATACAGTGCATTCAGTGGAATTTGGGAGAGGAGATGACATTGCTGTGGGAAAAGTGTTCTTTGTTGGTTTTTTTTTTTCCCTTAATGATCATTCAGAAGTATTTTTGTGGCATTAACTTGAACTTACTTCCAGTAAGTTTTATGAGGGAGGTGAAAGCTTCCTTTCACAGTTCAGGATGGAAATGGGGTTACGCTGCCCGGCTGGGGATAAGCATGCATCTTGCCGATACTTCTGGTAGATGAAATTGGTTTTACAGCGAGATCAAAATAGCAGTATTCTTAAACGTACTGCTAATCAAGGAGAATAACTTGCACATTATTTGAAAGAAATGTTTATATGTTCTTTTTGAGTAAATAAATGTGTGTCTACTGTAGGTTAGTTATGTTAGCTCTCATGTCTAAGGAGTTAAATAATAGATCAGAAAATGTATCGGCCATGTAAGAGCTGGATAGCAAGCAGACATCCTTGCATTCTTTCCTCACAGCTGAAGTTGTTTCTTGAAATCAGTCCTTACTAGTTAATTGTTTTAAGCATGTATGACTATTGAAACCTGGAAGTCAAATCTTAGATTTCCAGGGTTTGACCTTCTAGAGTGGTCTTCTCAATAAACTTCAGATGAGGCCTTTTCTATCTCTTTTTCATTTGCTTTTGAAGTAGTCACAGTGCTAGCACCTGAAATTATGTCCAGGAATCATTCTTTGCTCATTGTCACTAGACTGTTGGGTCCCATTAGAAGAAAAGCACAGCATCAAAACAAGAGGAAACACGTGGCATACCCTAAATATAGGTTTTGCCACAGAGTGTGGTGAAATGCCTTGTAGGGTAGCGGCTCGTGCCAGCCTATTCTGGGTTTATCTGTGCTGTGCAGTGCCATGCAGGGATCCTGGGCTGGGTTTGAAGGCGTTAGAGCTGCATTAGCATGGTGTGCCATCGGAACTGAGGTACTCGTTTCCTCTGCAAGGCTGCCTGGATGAGGTACCTAGAAAATTTGTAATATAAGAAAGTTTATTGGATGTACTTAAGTACTTCCACGATTCTGCATTATGCTATGTAAAAGTAAGCAAGGCAACTTGAGTTTCTAGCACTGTGGTTTTGGGATGGACAAAACAGCATGCGGCATTACTGACTTCATAAGAAACAGCTCAACATTCTGGTGGCTTTTAAAATAAATCCATTTGGATCTCATGTGAAGGTATCTTTTTCAAGCAAGTGCTCTCTATTACATTACAATATTGGGGAAAGGATAGGGGAAGGTTCATTTCTGTTTTATTAATCTTCTAGCTAAGACTATAAAGATGATGAAAAGCTAAGCTTTGCTGTTTTGTTCTGAAGATACACATCTGTAATGCGCTGGATGCTGTTTGTGGTTTTGCTAAACTACAGCAGCATGAAAATTAACTGAACTGAATGGATTTTGATAGTTGCCAGCCAGAATGCCCAGTGAATGCAGTATACATTAGGAACAGTTAATTTGTTTAGGTTTTCAGAATTTACCCTTTTCACAACTCTGGGGAAAGTCTCACCTTGTTCCTGCTATTAGACAGCTTCATCATGTCCTCATGTCCTTGGTGTAGTTCTGCTGCAAAGATCTCTGATGTTCCAAAGTTGAACAAATGTGTGTAGGGCTGAGTATCGTGCGTATCAAAATCCATCAACATTTGAAGCAATGGATTGTAGTGTGGTTTAGCGGGAGAGATGTGTTACGACGGGGGAGGGAATTAGAGAAGCATAGGCAAAATGATGAGGATGGCAGTAGAAGACAGAAAAGCCAAAAGGCTACCCGAGATACATCATAACTCGGAATGAAATTGGCAGAGAAAAGAGAAACAAGACTGATACTAATTTGTTTGAAAAATGAGTTAGAAAGTTCATGCTGGTGTGATTAAATACAGTATGCAACTGTGTGTTCTCTTTTAACTGCAGGAGGCATGGTTTAGAAGAACTTTGTTTTACACTTGGATGCCTTTTGATATTGTCAAATAAACAAATGGTATTGTTTTGCCTTTGTAGGAAGATGAAAAATTTCTGACAGACTTGTTTGCACAACTAACAGATGAAGCCACAGATGAGGAGAAAAGACAGGAATTGGTAAGAGATCTGTAAAATATACACGAGAGGGACAGTTACTACAAAGTGACACCTATATCTTTATTTTAATTACTAACTAGTGTGGTGTTTCTCTATTTCAGGTAAATTTTCTGAAAGAGTTTTGTGCATTCTCTCAAACACTGCAACCTCAAAACAGAGATGCGTTTTTCAAAACCTTGTCAAATATGGGCATACTGCCAGCACTAGAAGTCATATTGGTAAGTCAGCTCAACTTTCTTTGTGATAACAATTTTATTTCTCTCCAGAGAGGTTTTTTAAAAAGTAGGTATGCGAAACATCAGTCACAAAGGTTTCTTAAGTGTTTGCTTCATTTGACTTGTCTTATCTTGAGCTTCAGGACATTCAAAAATTATTTTTTTTAAACTTGAAAGGCAATTACAGTATGACATTGGTAAGTGCCCTGGCATTGTTATATTTTTGTTTTTTAATTCACGCTCCCATCTTTATGTCCTCCTTGGTGTACAACTAAGTAAGAAGGTAGGGAAATAAACCAACAGACAGAAGAGCCATAAAATATATTCTCCCCAGTAGCTTTGTACAGGAAAGAGATTAAGAGTCAAACCAGTTTTGGAATACAGTTTAAGCAATAGTTAGGTACGACTTCTTGTGAATAGGAATTAAAAGCTGTGTGATTTCTGATTTTCATTCCTTTGAAACCTGTATTTTAAGGAAAAAAAAAATCTGTATTTGACTTTCCAGGGTATGGATGATGCGCAAGTACGAAGTGCAGCCACTGATATATTCTCATATTTGGTTGAATACAACCCATCCATGGTACGAGAGTTTGTCATGCAGGAAGCGCAGCAGAATGACGATGTAAGTAACGGGTCCCCAGAAACGTGTGTATTGCTGTTTTCTGAAATTGCTGCTCTTATATACAACTCTCTTAATGAGGTGAACCCTTGTTCTGAAGAAATATGGAATCTAGTCATATGATTACAGACCAGTGAACTACCACATTTTTAGAAGTCCTGTTAGTCAAGTGATATGAGTGTTTGCCTCTTTATATATTTTCGTTCCCTTGTGTGTAAAGTAAAACAGGTTATTGTAAACCACTGTTTTGGTTATCATTAGCAGCCATACAAGGAAAACAAAATATTTTTGATTGATGTCCTCCTTAAAATGCAAAATGTAAAATTAAGTCTTGATCTTAGCCTGGGCATGTGTTTTAATTTACATATAAGAAACCTGCTGTGTTCAGTTTACTGTCACACACATTGGAAGTAGAGATATGATCCTAAGTGTTTCTGGACACTTTTTTCTTCTTTTTTTAACAGAGGTTTGCATTTCCTGGAGATCCTCAGTAACTTATTAATACAGAACTCTAGCACACAAGTATTAGTAAGAAAGGTAGTTCAAAGTAGCAATCAAGGGAGAAAAAATGTTGTGCTGCCTTTTCTATAGAGGACATAGTTAATGTCTTCTTTTATCTGCCAAAAACATGGCTGAGGACAGGAAACTACTCGTGCTGCTACTTCTGTGCTGGAAGACGAAGAAGGGGGCAGCTGGGACCTTACATGCTGCAAGTGCAGCTGACATAGAGGGAATAGGGCTGTTGGTTCCAGCCACTTGCATTGGATGACTGTCCTCTTTTATGAGGGACAGCGGTAACCCAGCAACTTTAGTGTAGGGATTCCTAAATGTAAATATTATTTTCTATTTTTACATGTTATTCTTGTTTTCTGCAAGCACATGTTGGGGTTATTTTTAGGTGAAAATAATCTCATCAAGTTCAATAGCAGAGCAAAATTCACTGTTGTATGTTCATGGAAATAAAACACTGGTATGTATTCTAAGGGGAGGAGATATATATCTAAACTTGCATACTCTGAAAACACTTCAAGAAATCAGTTGAAGTTTGAGACTGTTGAGTATCTGGCTCTCTACTTTTTCTTCCTGGCGTTTTCCTTCCAACTAAATTATAAGATTCTTAATTTCAGAACCATTTTAGTTGCTTAGAAAGATTCCTCTTCACTGCTTGCCTTCTTACTGTTGAACAACTGCCCAGAATGTGTTGCTGGAATGTAAAGTTAACTTGCTTCTCGTAGGCTTTTTCTTCTTTTGTGGGGAGTGGCATTGAAATTTATCTTTTTTTTTCCCCCCCCCCGTTAGGATATACTACTCATTAACCTCATTATAGAACACATGATTTGTGACACGGATCCAGAACTTGGAGGGGCAGTGCTACTCATGGGTTTGCTTCGTACCTTAGTTGATCCAGAAAATATGCTTGCCACTGCCAATGTAAGTAAATACCTTCAAATACAATTACAGTTGGGTTTTTACAGCATTTGGTGATATGTTACATGCATAATACGTGTTTTTTTTTAATTCTCCAGAAAACAGAAAAGACAGAGTTCTTGGGTTTCTTCTACAAACACTGTATGCATGTTCTGACAGCCCCTTTATTGGCCAATACTACAGAGGACAAGCCTAGCAAAGGTAACACCACTCTGGATGTTGGACATAGCAAGGGCTGTTGAATTTAGACAGGCTGTTGGTGTTTAGAACAGAGTAACTGTCAGAGTATTTTTTTTTTGTCTTCTAAGAGAACCTGAGATTATGGTATATAATTCAGAGTAAAATACTGAATTATGAATTAGTTTGAATAATTTATAAGTATAAAATTCAGCAAAGAGATCCAATTTAAGAAGTGAACAGGACTTGCTGCAGCTTTAACTTCAGCAAAATATTTAAACATTTGTATCATCTTGAGTAACTCATGGGGCTGTTCTGTGACAGAGACTTGAAAACGTGTACGTGATTTTAAAGTCAGGATTTACTAGAGAGGATCCAGAAGCGCCCCTGAGAAAGGTGTGGGTCAAAATGCTTTGCTGAATTTAAGGGTATTGTTTCTAGATCGGAGTAGGATAGCAAAGCTCAGTAACGAAGTAACTGTACTTTCTTGCTACTAGCAGCAATACTGTGTATTGACATTAAAGCACATCCAAAATGGATGTAAAAGGTGGTACATACGTTAAAAAGACGTGCCGTAAACTTCTTAATTAACTGTATAGATTTCCAAAGACTTAGTTAAATTAATTTAGATTTCCAAAGACTTAGTTAAATTGATCTGATGTATCTCAACTTGCTTCAAGATGGTTTTGAGGTGAGATTTAAAATAATAAATCTCTATTTAAAAATAATTGTGTTCTTTAGTGGTCAACAATCTGGCAGTATCCTTAAAAAGGTAGTACTGCCTTTTAAAAAAGATTAAATCTAATGTGTTCGATTTATTGTTTCTGTCTACTTAAAAGCAGAATTTGAGCTACTTTTTTCTATATACTGATATGACTTTGTCCTAGAAGTATTAAAAGAGGCTGAGATATTTCCCTTCAATGCTACTTTTGTTAAAAGGTATAATGGATAACTTTTTTTAGTGTAAACTTAGTCAAGGGACTGTGTATAGGGCAATGTTTTATTGTATGTCTGTAGACATGTGAACATAATGAGATTTGGTCACATAAAGCTGACCTAACCTTGTGTTAGTGTAAAGTTCTGTACTCTCTGAATCTTTAGACACTGATTTAAGACAGACAAAATGTAATTGTTTCTGCAGTTAAGAGGGTTTCCTGCCGTAGGTGTACAAATATAAAATATCCAATCCGTAACAGGCTTGTTCAATTTCTATTTTAAAGACTAAACATACTCTCTGTCATATTCCCTAAACTATCGGTGGGGAAAACACAAGAACTTGTAAATGTTTACCAGACTGCAGTTGGATATTTGAAGTTAGCTTCTGAAGGCAATATCCTGGTTATGTTTAATTGTTTTTGTTTTGGTTTTATTATAGATGATTTTCAGACAGCCCAGCTCTTGGCATTAATACTGGAATTGCTAACTTTCTGCGTAGAACACCATACTTACCACATAAAGAACTACATTATTAACAAAGACATCTTGCGAAGGGTGCTTGTTCTCATGGCCTCAAAGCACGCTTTCTTGGCATTGTGTAAGTTCGAACACTAAAGAATAAAGTAGTATTTTGTGAATGTGAATTGTTGCGTATCTTCATTCTGCTGGAAGAAAACTTCACAGATGAGATGTTTTGTGACTGAATACAGAAATTCTACTGTTATCCTCTGTGTTTCTCATACAGATTTGTAGATGTCAGTTAGAATTAGTAAATAAGTTTGCATTTATGAATGTCTTTTCTAAAAAGCACAAGGAGTTTTCTTAACTTTAATATGGAGATGAACTGAAAATATTATTGAATATCCTAAGAGAACCATTGTAAGTTTTGATGTTTTTTGAGTAGAAATCATAAGACGTATTTAATTAAAGATACAGTTAGATGACTGCTTTAAACAGTATGTTTGTTCAGCATGTTGCTTTTGAAACGCTCATAGTTTCCTATGTTCAGCACAGTAAAAGCAAAGGAGTGTGGCTTAATTCTGGAGGTCAGAAAGATTTTTCCAAGATTCAGTTGTGCACGTGCAAAACAAAGCCTTAAGTTGACTGAGAGTACTATATAGTAAGAAGTACTTTTTCATTTTGTAACTGAATCACCTGAGCATTGGTTTTGGAATCTTCTCGTAATCGTGTTTCACATGCACCTGATTGCTAACCAGAACGCACTGTCTTCCAGCAAGATTATACTCTTAATAGTATTTATGTAAGGATATTCACATACTCATTCGTGTGTGCTTTAGGATTTCAGAAAGAGCATTAAACGGGATGTAAATTAAATCTTCGGTTTACTGTGTGTATGAAGATCTTGTTTACAGATTTTAAAATGAGATATTTTATATCCTAATCAAACAGAACTTACTTAAATGCAGTCAAATTTATATTTGAGTAATAGCAATGATAAGCAAATTTACCAAGTACACTTGAGAAAATAGTCATTTCAAAAATCAAAACTACACCTTTATGTTAGTGGCAATGTAGTTTAACAGTAGTATATTACTTCAACAATGAACAGAGGGGGTTTGACTTGAAGAATCACAGTGGAGGATTTCTGTATAATAAAATGGACAAGTAATGTTCAGCAGTATGGTTAAGACTGTTGCAAAGCAGAGAATATCTGAATGTAAAACCTGGTCCTAATAATGTAGTGCTACAAAAGTACTGAGATTGCAAATTTCCATGATACCAAGTAATTTTTTTTTTTTTTCATTAAATTTATTAATGTTAAAAGCATAGCTTTTAATAACATCTCTGTTTCAGGTGCCCTTCGTTTCAAGAGAAAGATAATTGGACTAAAGGATGAATTCTACAACCGTTACATAATGAAAAGTTTTTTGTTTGAACCTGTGGTCAAAGCATTTCTAAATAATGGTTCCCGTTATAATTTGATGAACTCTGCCATAATAGAGATGTTTGAGTTTATCAGAGTGGTAAGTACTGTTATGCTGAAGATAATTAATGTAGTAATTCATCTTGTAGTTCAAGTAGACTTTGTTTGTGCCCTGAATTATGCTCTCATAATGATATGACCATCTGACAACTGTATTTAAATGAACTTTCTTTTGTATTTTCAGTGTTACGTATTTGTTCTTTCTTATGTTCAAGCCGTATCATGACTTTAGAATTAAATTCACTTAATACTCAGTGTATTCTCAGTACACAGATGTGTAAAAGCAGCCCTGCTCAGGTTTCAGCATGCAGATTGGATGGGCATGTTAAGATAGGAATGTCATTTGAAGCTACTACTATGAAAACATCAAATACAGTTATGCTCTGTAATGTCAATTCTAAAGAATTTGGAAACATCAGAAAGAGATATGCCTTTTTTGATTTTTATTAATGGAGTGCTACAAAGTCCTTTCCATAGGGAGTCTCTTAAAATATTCAGGCCAGTTTGGCTGTCTGCACAGTACTCTTTCTTTACTGTTGTCTTCATCCAGATTCTGACAAGATACTGTACAAACTGCAAATGTGATAAGTGGGGGCAAGCAAGCGCAGACAGTCACGGTGGAGTAAGTGGGTGGGGGAAAAATGAGGCTTTGTCACCTCTTGACACCTTCAGTGCTGATGTCCTCTTTCCTCTTTGCATTTAAAAACCATTTAAAATGTTTTTGAAGCTATGAAAAAGGTTGGTCTGTTTACCTGGTCCTGAATTTGGTGCTGTGGTCTTTCAGTACTCTTCGGGATTGCGTACTAATTCTGTAGTTCATTCTGTGGGAAAATAAGTCATCTTTTATTTTCTTGTCCTCCTTATCACATAGATACTCAGGTTGCATTTCCAGAGTACTCCTAGCTATCTGTAAATCACTGTCAATTTTATTTCCTCTAGGTTTATTTTTAAGGAGAGCAAATACATTTTTTTTTAAAAAGTGCTTTTATTATTACTGATAGATTACCATTCAAAAGAGTTGACCTTTGAGCATGCAATCAAAAAAGAAAATAATCAGTGTATTTAAGATTTACGTTGGTTTGCTTGTTCTTAGTAAATGGTAATTCAGGTGTTTATTCTGCAGTATTTTCCAGTGGCTGTGCAGCACTACAAGCGCCATACCACATACAAGAGCAATTTTCCTGCACCAGTATGCAGACCTGTGCTAGGTTTAACCCTTAGGAGTGGCTCTGGGCAGCTGTAACAATCAATTGAAATAATTCATATATGAATATATATAATATATATAATATATATATATATATATACATATGAAATAATAACAAACAATTGAAAAAAGCAAGTTGGCAGGTTTCTATAAAGGACCTTGACAGGCATTGTGTGCCCACAAAGAAAAAACTTGCTGTTAGTTTCTGATGAAAAATATTTTCCTTGTTCTCATCCTAAACAAATGCATTGAATAATTATTTTTGCCTAAGTAATTCATTTGCAGCAAAGAAATATTGTGAATGCTAAGTCTGTATCTTGTGAACGTATATTTTTTTACTTTATTGGTTACAACAGGTAACAGTTACTCTCTCAATATACAAACATTTATGAGTTGCAGTGGAATATAGTTTGCAGAATTGGTTTTGATATCATTTTCTATCAGGGTTTTAGATTCTATTCATATATTTTGAAGCATGTATTGCTAGAAAATTACTACTGTTATATCTGCTTCTCTAATCATATTTGAAGCTCTAGGTTTTTAACTACGCCTGTAGTGTAGTTTTTTGCATATGCTTATTTTTGCGTAAGCTAATTATTATGATGTTTTCTGTGGAATGTTTTAAAAATAATGTCTCAGTTACTTTTTATATTGTATGAAGACGTAAATTCACTTGAACAAAAGTAAGTCACTTTATGGTTTTTCATTCCTACAGGAAGATATAAAATCATTAACAGCTCATGTAATTGAAAATTACTGGAAAGCACTGGAAGATGTAGATTATGTGCAGACATTCAAAGGACTGAAACTACGATTTGAGCAACAAAGGGAAAGACAAGATAATCCAAAACTTGACAGGTAACAGGCACTCAATTCCCTTATTATTTTTGGGGGGGAATACTGGTGGATTTTTGTGTGATAGCAGGAAATGTAAATGATTTATACTCTTGGTTACATCTCAGCTGTTGTTGAATTTAATTGATTAATAGTGTTATTTCCTGATGTATTGCTTCAAACTTGTGATCAACTTTCAGCTAACATATTCACTTAAGTGTTATTTTTCCCCCGTTCCCTTCCTGGACCCCAGTAATAGTGATGAGTTTTTGTATCCTAAACTTACGCGTACTGTTGTAATGAGGGTGGAAGCCTTACCGGTATCTGAAGTTCATTTACCTAAATAACAGGTTCCCTTTATTTGATTTGGAACATTGTTCTGTCAAGAATCATTGTGTAGATTTTTCCTTCAAAAATTCATGTTAGATTTCTTATTTTAGTTAGTTATGGGAATAGGTACTTTTATAAGTGCTACCACAATGACTGAGAAATAAAATACACAAAGAAATATTCAGAGGATAATTTTTTTCACTGTTAGAGTTGCTGACGAGATAAAAACCAATGTGATGTCACACTTGAATCCTTCCTTCTGTTTGCCAGAGCAAAACTTTCCTTCCTTAGTACACAGTCACCCAAGGTTAAAAGAGTAGGGTTTGTAAAAATACAAAGTTTAGGACTTTATACTCAATTTATGTTTTGCAAACAGTATTACTTATGTGTACAGTTCCATTCAAACAAAACGGACCGCATGTGAGCAGATGAGTTACTTTTCAGAATTGTTAGCAAGATCTGTTCTTATTTTGTTGTCATGAATTAGTTTGAAGACGTTAAAATTATACCTGATTAGTCATTACTAGGACATCTTGAAATTTCAGACTTTTAACTTGTTTGAATTCCTACCATCATATTTCTTCAAATTAAAATGCGAGTATAATCGTAGATTAGTTTTTAAATGTTGAAGCTCTTTCAAGAGTACGTGCAGGATCTGCAGGTTTGAATACTAATTTTTTTTACAGGTGACATTATTATTATGACTTGTGTCAGCTAAGCTTATCATTTAAGCAGCTGTGAAATTCAAACCCCAGGATTCTTACTTTAATGCATGTGTTGGAAAGAACCCCCAGTCACTTCTTTCAGTAATTTCAATCTACTGTAAGAAGTAAAACATTAGAGTGTTTACTTGGTTCAAATTGAACTAAGTGATCGTGTGTTGTTGTGCCACATTAGCGTGTCCAGCAGAAAACTACAGCTTCAAGGTTACACCTCAACCAGGCCCAGTTTTTCTCTTCTTCCTACGTTTATAAAGTGGCTGTGCAAGCCCTGTCACAGTTCATGTCCTAAGTGAAATAAACAGAAGTAATAAAAATGCAAAAATAACAATAATCTGCTTACACATTTTAACAATTGAATAGTTCAGTCAGGGAGGCCAAAATCTGTGTTGACGTGGGCCACAGAAGTATTCGGAAAACTGCCACTTAAGTAACAGTTTTCCACTAGGAACAAAACTTTCATTTAAATGCAGTTTTAAATGATGCACTGTTTATATAGATCCAGATGATAGTGTTGGCAAAGGAATTATTCAGAATTAGATTTATTTTTAAAAATACATTTAGCATTCTGCTGCTACTGTAAGAGAAAAGGAAGGTTGGGGTGAAGGTAGACCAAAGCTAATAATAAATCAATTAAATGAAGAGGGAAAGATAATGCTTTGTATCTAGGTCCCTTAAGAATGAAAAATACTGATATTGACCAAAAATTGTGGATGTGGGAGGAAGAGATGACTATCCTTTTAACATACCTATTTTTTAAACACATTGGACCCCAAATGCTGATGGGCTATGCAGTATTATTAGAAAATAGTCTGTAGCTTCTAAACTTCTCTTTACAACTTTTTATTTATGAGTGTAAGCTATTATACCAAGCCTGAATACAACACTTAAGTGACATTTATTAAAGTAACATTTAACAGTGCTGCTAGTAATCTGCAGAATTTTGTACAGATAAAGTTTGAATGTGCTATTAGCACATTCTATACGTTATTTGATGCTTCAGAAAGAAAAGTTTTTAATGTTATTTGCACTGAAAGTACAAAGAAAGAGGCACATTTAAGAATAGTTTGCTCTATTAAAGATGCTGGTATTTTTATTGCTCTACACTATCTATAGCTGTAAGCTGTCAGTGTAAATGTCAAGTAGAAGTTTTGTTAATCGTATGAGTTGTTTTTTTAATCAAAAGTTTTAAACTTACTGTTCTGCAGCATGCGCTCCATTTTGAGAAACCACAGATACAGAAGGGATGCAAGAACCCTGGAAGACGAGGAGGAAATGTGGTTTAATACTGATGAGGACGATATGGAAGATGGAGAGGCAGTGGTGCCCCCTTCTGACAAAACTAAGAATGATGAAGATATTATGGACCCTATAAGTAAATTCATGGAGAGGAAAAAATGTAAGTGATGAGAAAAATAATGCCGTATGGCTTACACAGAAGCCTAACTGCTATTCTTTAGTCCTACTGCAACAAAGGATTTTTATGTTTATCCTCAAGTTCATAGATTTTGAAATTCTGACTCTGAGCTAGTGAACAAGTTCTGTTGTTTGTAAAAGCACAATGATGCAAAAGTGCGTATTTCTTAAAGAATTTAAATGATGATCTTAGCTGATTATCAGGTTTTCCTTTGTCTTATTTCAGGTTTATGATTTAACATTTTCTATATATATGTTCAGGTGATGTCACCGGTAGGATAAGAGTGTTCAGTCCTGGCCGGTGACAACAACTGCTAGGTGTGGTATAGAAGTATGAAAAAAAAATGTATTATCACTCTCTTTTTCAAGTTGTGCATAAAGTATTAAGCATTTTCCCACACAGCAAGATGGTTTGTCGTTAAATGTTTCGTTCAGTAATGTTGCATTGGTTTTGGTTTTTATTTTTTGTCTGCAGTAAAAGAGAGTGAAGAGAAGGAAGTTCTTCTGAAAACTAACCTTTCGGGTCGTCAGAGCCCAAGTTTCAAGCTTTCCTTTTCCAGTGGGACGAAATCCAACCTTACCAGTCAGTCATCTGCAAGTAATCTGCCTGGATCCCCAGGTTCTCCTGGATCTCCAGGGTCGCCTGGGTCTCCAGGATCAGTTTCTAAAAGCACATCTCAGATGGCAGCTATTACAACTAAGGTAATTTTGAACAGACGTAGGTTGACTTCATTGTTACAGACTAGGTATTTACTTTAGCGCGCCTCTGAAGTTTGTGTGAATTCTGACATACTAAGCAGTAATTGACTGTACAGTTTGTGCTTACTTTTTCTCTGATGTTTAGCATTTTCTGGTCCAACATGTATATAAAAAGAAAAAACATAAGCTCTTTTGACGCCCAAACTCTCACCAGAGAGTTTTTATACCATCTCGCTCAGTCAGTGTAATTCCTTGAATCTGAAATGGAGTCTTTACATATGGAGCATATTGCATACAGTATTAGCTTCAAATTTTCAACTGGTGGTGGTACAAAAAATGTTACGTTGAATATGCAGCGGACTGTAAAACCATTAATGGATTCAGGCATAAGTTCCTTTCTTCAGTGTAACATACACATTGTTTATAAAAGTGCTGCATTCAGAAACTAGAATCTATGTCGGAATTGTTTTTTTTCAATAATTATTTTATACTTAATTTATGTGTAATATATTCAGTGTTATGCTATGTGTGATGGTACAAAATGTGTGTAATTTTTTTATAGCATTTCATTTTGGTATACAGTTGACTGCAGTTTTCTATTTTAGATGCCTGTCATTAGATAACTGCATAAGTAATGTGATCCTTGAGTAAAGTACTGGCAGCTGCCATTGTAGTCAAATCCTGGTTAAGCTTCAGAAAATCACAGCATACTGTAGTTAGAGAAAGTTTTTGAAGATCATGACACTTCTTCATGGGTCTAGAGCTGCCTAATCCTAAAATTTGTGTTTATTTGCAATGCAAGGGTATTTTAAATATTACAGGATTATTGTCTCATTTTCAGTTGCCAAGCTGTGTAAATTATGTAACCTGTATACCTTATTTATTTAATTATATACAATAAATTACCTAAATTACTTAACATTTAGCTAGCTTTTTTGAAGACAGACTGTGCTGTAGAAGTCTCCTAATTGAAAATTCAAATTGAGGGATGTTCTGTATTTGTTTCTGAAGTGCTTCCAGATTGCATGTTGCTGCAGTCAGCTATGCTTGGTGAAAAGAAATTTGCATCTTTACAGACTGAGCTGCAGCGTATACTTAGCAAAACTAAGTAAATTTGTGGATTTTCTTTCTATTTGGAAATATCTCTATCCCGTTGGATAGGTAAAACCCCAGTTTGGATTTGTTCATTTAAATGTTTTTCAGACAATGTCATTTTCATTCATACTGAAGGGTTTCTTTTTGTTCTGTTTGATTTTATCCAAAACTTCATGAATCAATATCCATAATGGCAATATGCTGCGTAAACATCATTTTCCAATAGAACGGTAAAGTATCAACATGCAAGATGTTTTCTTAAAGTAATTATGTCCATCTTTGTAGGGAGGCCTTGTTGGGCTTGTAGATTATCCTGATGATGATGAAGAGGATGATGAAGATGAAGATAAGGAGGAAACTTTACCTTTGTCAAAGAAAGCAAAGCTCGAGTCATCATAATGGCAACTGCTGAAGAACATTACCATTTGAGGGACGGATATTTTTTCCAAAAAACAAAACAAAACCCACAACAAAGCAGCAATCTTTTGTGAATTACTGTGTGTGACACAGATCAACCTATACAAATGGATTTCTGCCAATCAAGTGCCAATTCAAAGGAGCAGAAGAAGAGGAAATACTTCGTTTAGGGGAAAGACTAATGCCTTTGAGCTCTCCAGCTTGGACCACATGTTGCCCTTTTCTCAGGGAAGGAAATGGAAAACAAAAATGAAAAAAAAAAAAAGCCAACAGGGCAGGAGTTTTGTTAGTGGAACTCTGGATTGGCTGGTCAGTTGCTACAATCAGAATATGCTTTCTTGGACCATGTATGAGACTTCTGAAGAAAAGGCGGTTTTTGCCATAATTCTTCACTAGTTAAGAATGCCAGCAGTTTCTTTGTATAAAAGAGACCTGCCTTTGAAATCGTACATTCTGAACATTTTAGTCAAGCTACAACAGGTTTTAAAAACCTCTACGGGGGAGGGCTGAATATAAAGTTTCCTCTTTTTTTTTTTTTAATCTGTTCCCTTTGCCCTTTAAACTGCAGAATTTTTTTTTGGAGGTGGGGGATTTGTTTGTCCCTTCTTGATTAAAGATTGAGTGGAATTCTAGATGTGGTCACTTTTGTGTCATAATTTTTTTTTGCCCCCCTGAGTGTATGCTTAGTTGTTGAGTATATATTTGGGACCATTAAAATTTTTTGATGTAATATAATCTCACTGTTGTGCTGGTACCTGTTTCACCCTGTGTAATTTTGTTCTGCATCACAATTCTTAATATGTTTAGGATTTTATGGAAGATGGTATAGTTTTTATTGGAAAAAATCTTAATCTTACCACAATGTGCATAAAAGCAATACTATTTTGTGACTAAATATTTTATATTAAATTTTACATCAGCAACTGTCTTGAGAAAAAATTCAGGGAAATAGGATGGAGTCAAAAATACAAACCTATAACTATGAAATTAGTATTCCAAAGAGACTGAAATTTCATAACTATAATGGTAGACTAACTTATCGAAATGCAAGATGGATGATTTAGGAATACCAGTATATTGACTCATTTGACTTACAAAAATAAAAAAGGAGTAATTGAAGATGAAGGAAAATGGCATTAGTGGTATTTTTTAAAAACTTCTGATTCCCTTTGGAATACCAGTTTTAGTGAATCAAAGATGGTTGCAGAATAAATGCTTTACAAGAATACCATCTTTTGAAAGTTATTCTAATACTTGATTGAAAAACAGCAATTAAACTTTGGGTCTAACTTGATGACTACATTCTTTCCCCTTTTTCCAAACCTAAATAATATTAGTTATTAATTGAAACTAAGTGTTTGTGCTTCCTTACTGCTTTTACAGATGGCTTTGATTGGATGGCAGCGCTTCTTATAAATAGGAGTTTATTCAGTTCCCTTCCTTGCAAATGAGAGAACCCTTCTTACATATATTTGCAGGAGTTGATTTCTTTTTCAGCAATCGAAGCACCAGTGCTGCAACTGTCAGGATGTTACAGATGTTAATGTATCATGTACAAATAGAAATAAGAGAAATTAAAATCCAAGGCTGTATAATAGGTGGCCACACACACATGAAGGTTAGCAATCAGTTTTTAAAAATTGAGTGTTGCATGGCAGATTCAATGCTAACTACAAATGTCAAAGCTTTTGTGCTTGAACTTTATTAATACATGTTAGTAATTTCAAATTTGAGTGGAAGTACACAGTAGGGAAAAAATAATTAGCCATCTTTTCCTCAAAAGGTTAATTTGAAATCACTTTCCAAGGTCAAGTTTTTGCAGTGTGTTGCAGGAACATCTGTGACAGGGCAGTGCTCAGCAAAGTTACAGAGTGCAAGAGTTGAGCAGTTGGTCACTAAAAGACTAGGCACAGTCTTCTGTGGCAGTGTAAGGGTGCCCTGCTGTCTCAAAGGCATGTCTAAAAGATGATTTCTACAGCTTTGGTATCATAGAAGACAATTTAGCAAGGAAATCTGGAATTCTGCAGGTTTTCTTGATTAGCCTGCATTTAAATCCTTCCCAATCTGTCAGGCTTTACTTATCATAAAGCCCTAACGTGTTTTTTTTTCCATATTAGTCACCTTTATGTTCTCCAGGTTATGCCCCAGAAAGTTATTCTTCTGAGTAGTAGATGATAGAAGGAACTTCTTTGTTGATTGTGCGTGTGTGTTCCTTCAGCTATTCAGTGCCTCATTTTGTGTTGTTTGATGCTGCAGTCTTTCAAACTTTCAGGTGCTTTCACAGTATTTATAGGGATCTTGGATTTTGGATTTCAGTCATTACATTTAACAGAAGAAACACTATCCTTAAATTACTAGTTATAGTCAAAAGAATAATGAGTATTTTTGAACTTCATTTATTTTCATGAAGTTTTAAAATACTGATAAAATATTTAGCTCACATCTGTGAATACTAACTTGTAGTTGGACAGTTAGTTGTCTTTCCAATTATCGAGTTAGTGTTTGTGGCCTGACAGTACATGCCTATAGTAACACATATTCATGGAAGTTGGAAGTAATCAGGAAGGAGGTGAGTTGGGGACAGTAGTGGGTATCTCTTGCCCAGTGACTTTCACTTTTCCATTCATGAAAGTCTTGAAATGTATTTCAGAAAATAGAAACAGTGGGATTGTGAGAAGTAATGAGTATCAAGAGTGGGTATGAGTTAGGTGATCAAAAATGATGTTAAGAAACTATGTTTTATTCTAGATATCTTTCTGGATTGATGGTTTTTACTCTTAGTTTTAATACTATTTGTCTGCATCTCAAGAGAGCTGTGTGTATATTGTACTAAACACAGCTTACTAGTCTTAATTGCATTTTAACTGTATACTTAGTATGGTGTACAGGGTAAACCCTAAGTATTGTACAGGCTATTTGACATGTATTTTGCAGGGTAAGCAATTAGGTTGTTTTGGTGAACACAAATGAGATGGAGAGGGAGGAATAATATTATATTCAACAGCTACTCAAGAGTTGTCTGAAATAGCTAAGAACTGATGCCTTTTGTAAGGTAGCTAGGAACTTTACATGTACTTAATATTTTGGAGAAAGTGTATGTGTGACTCTGAATGGTAAAGGGTGCAATATAACTTGTCTTCAAGTACATACACATTTACGTTTATATTGTATGTGACATAGTCCTTTAGCCTGGAGACTTTCTCTGATCTGTTTGTGGAGAAGGTTTGCACCTCACCTTCCTCATACCTGTATGTGGCAGCAGGCCCCCTGTGCTCCTACAAACCTTCCTGAGGTGTCCTAGACTGGAGATGGAGTGATGTCCCTTCAGTGGTCAGAAGACTTGCTACTCGTTACTGTCATGTACACTTCCCAGCTTCGAGCCTCGGCTCACACTGGGATAACAGTCAAAAGAAGTTTTCAGCTTCTCAGTCATGTCCCTTCTCTGATATAAAATTAATAACTATTTTCTGACCACACGGCTTTTCAGCTCCTTCAGTTCCATAGCAGAAACGTCTGTGGATGAAACTGTTCACCAGGCACAGTTGAATCACTTCTGCAGAGTTCAGTGCCTTTGGATGTGGCTTACGCATTCCTGGGGTAGGTGCCACCTAGGTATCGTTATTCTGTTTTCTCCTAATGATAATGATCAGTGCTCAGCTATGGAGGTATTCTGTTTCAGTTTTTTCCTTTGTTCAGGCTTCTGTTAAATACTACTGCAGAGGTTGCAGAAGTTTCTCTCACGAACTTCAAAAATACGGTACCTGGTCCTCCAAAGAAGCATGTCTTTACACGACTGTAAGTAATTCCAAGATTTCCAGATTTTCTTCCACTGTACACAGAGGGTGGCTGTTTTCAGGTAACAGTGCCCATCACCAAAAAACATATCCCCTGTGTCATAAGGGTGGAAGGATCTGAAAGCTGGGACATCTAGCAATACGTTGCCTCTAAAATGTAATATACCTACCTGGTAACCAGCGTAAGTTTGTCCATCTCTTGTAGCACACCCAGAGGAGAAGTCATTTTCTCCCGGAATTTAGTGTTAGGTAGGGCCAATCCTTTTAACATAACAAGATTGAAACTGTTAAGATATCTTTGGCTTTGTTTTCACAACTCCACAAATTTCAGAAACTTTATTGGAGAACTGACTCGTAAGAATGTTTTCATACTGCTGCTACAGCTCCATTAGGGATTTAGATTCCTTTCAACCCAGCAGGTTACGCTGGTTGCCTTGCTAAATTATGTTTCCTAACATCTGTAGAGTGGCCACAGACATTCAGCCTTACCTTTATCAACCATTTTACAGCTGCAGAAGCATCCTGGTTCGAGATAGGATATCCACGTAGGATATTGAGACTCATTCCAGGTAAATTGTGAAAGCAGGAGGCCAGATGGGTTACCACTTGGACTCATCCACAGCATAAATGTAAAACTGGGCAAGCATTCAAAACGGGCAAGGAAGTGACCGGCAAATTAAGTTTTTCAAGATAAGTCGTCCACGTGCACCTGCTCTTCCTGTTTTCTCTTTCTGGAATCCAGAAGAAATCAAGGGTCATAGCTCAGTCCAGACAGGACAGAAGGCACATGGATGTGCTGCAGGTACAGCAAAATTTTGAAGATTTGTAAAGCCTTCACTCAACCACAGTCAGAATATAAGGCCTGCTATCGTACGAAGAAAATGTAACTTGCTAGGTTTTAGGAGGTGGCTGGCTATCTGGCAACTTCGTATCTTGATTTTCATATTGCTCTATTTGCAGTCATATTAACTGGAGCATATATGTGTGTTTTTAAAAAATATAAATTTTAATATGTGTGTTTTTTTTAAATATAAATTGAAATCAATAAAACTGTTCGGAGCTGAAATGAAACCCCATGAACTGCTGAGAAAAAGGCAATTTTTTAAAAAAAGGAGGGAGGACATGCAGTCTCCCGTATGCCAAGAGTGTGAACGATGTAAAAACAATATAACCCAGCGGGTAGTCTGAAAAGCATGCATGTCGAATGATACTGGCAAAGGACTGAAATACCTCCTGACGTCCAGTGATTTCAGAGCTATGCCAGTAGTCTCATTGCTCTGTCACATCCCCCAGAGGTGTAAGGTACCGGTCTGCCACAGGATTTTTCTGAAGTGGCTCAGTGCAAGCAACTCTGTGTGATTTGGCTTCAGAAGTTATTTGGCATTAGGGTGAAATTATGCTCACAAACTCTGAATCTCTCTGTGTACAGACTTGGGGTGATTTGGGCTGAATAACATCGAATTTGATACTCTGCTTGTAAGCAACTTTAAATGACTTGTATAAAGATACTGGATTTGGAGCTGTCCATCTAAAAGGGTTCAGAGGCATTCAGAGGTCAAGTTTATCTCTGCTGGTGTTGCTTCTGGAAGTCTGTGCATAGGGGAGCCCTAGTGTTATGCTTATGGATTTTGAGACGAGTCTAGTCCTTTCTCTGACATTTCAGATGGACATTTTATTGGCTGAAATCTTGGAACTTTGAGTTTAATCTACACTTACCTCACTAAAGCTTGTTTTAAACCTGCTGATGTTGAGTGGCCCTTTGACAGCGGTGTTGTTCAGGCGGGAGGCTGATGCTGCTACATTAGAGGGTTCACTGCAGCCTTCCACCTCCTGGTGAGGCCAGGGACAGAACTATGGCATGTCCACTCTGTCACTGTATTGATGCCGAGTAATTAAGGATCCCTGAAGGATGGTACGAGCAGTTCTTTAGTCTCTCCATTCAGCAGGATCTGATCAATGTTGTGGCTGAGGACACGGAGGTAATTGGAAGCAACTCCTGAGGAGCTACCCCATGAAAGTCTGTGCTAACAACAGTGAACATCTGGGAGAAACTAAAAAACATTTCCAATCTGCTTCTACACATCTGAAAACTGTGTTTTGTCAGATCACCTTATCTTGAAACAAGCTTGTTTCCTTCCTGTGGCTCCCCACGGCCCCCAGAATTCCCCCCACATGAAAGGAGCTTCCTCTGCTGCTGCTGTCATCAGGGTTTTGCAGATTAGCCCAAACAGCTGGAAGCTGCGATTCTTATTAAAGAAATAACTGCTGGGTAAAACCAGCAACAGAGCGTAGCTCTGAATGTATCTGAATATATAAGTATGTTTGTATGTGTTTAACCTCAAAATGGAAATAAATCTTCTACCCCTTTAAGGTGTAGACTACCTGCACTCAGAAACAAGGAAAGGTAAATGAGCAGGAGAACTAAGTATGGCAGCTGACAGTAGAGCAACACAAGTGTCTGTCTTTCTTTAGAAGTTGCTATATGTACATGGTCTTTTTGTAAAGAACTTTTCAAGTTTTCTTAGTGTGTATGTAGCCTGCTATAATCTTCATCTGAAGATACAGGCACTAGTTCACATTAAGAGCACACGTTCCTTTGGAACCACGCGTAGATAAGTGTGTGTTTTGTAAGACGTGTTGTGGGATTTATTTTTGTCATCCATCAGGTCCATACAGATGTTCTGCGCTGCAAAGCGAGAATGACCACAGCCCTCGCTGCTCCACTGTTCTGACTTTCTGGTCAGTTTGGTGAATAAAATGGCCTCTCTCTATTTGGGCATTCAAAAATCAGACCTCCTTCCTGGGAGTGAGGTGCTTGACTCTAGTGACCTAAGCTAGACTCAAGGCGCTAGGATCTGAACTCCACTCCTTTAATATGTTCACTTTTCCTGATTAAACAGTATTTAATTCATGTTAACTTTGTAGTAAGGAAGAGCTCCGGTTGCATGGCATCTTTGCATGCAAATCATTCTGACAGTGCTTTAGCTGAGGGAGGTGTGACTTTGGCTACATTGTACGTAACATGGTATCTGAAGGAAATGGCTGGGGTAGTGGTGGTGGTTGTGTGGAGCTGTGAGCAGTTCTCTGCAGCCTATTGCCAATATAAGGATGCTTGATTGCAACCCCAAGGAAAAACGCATTCCTGCCTCATAACCTGGCAATACGTGGTTCCTGATGGCTTTACAGGGAACTCGCTTCAGCCCCTTGTCCCTGCGCACAGCCTGGGTCAAGTTCTACCCAAGTCACTGCCCAGGTATCCTTTCTTTTGACACCTAATCACTGTATCGCTCTTCTGCTTTTTAAGACAGACTCAAAGAGGTCAAGGTGGGGGGAGACCACTTGCATGGCAGAAGGGAGAAGCAAGGCTCCGTTCCTTGGCTATCCAGCTGCAAGAGGTGAGTCAGTTCGATGTCTGCAGCCATACCTGCTTTTTATATCCAAGAATTGGATGGACCTTTTCCCGATGTTGCTGTGAGAATTAAGAATAGCAGAGCTTCATGTTTGCATGCTAGACCTGAGGACAGCAGGCTAACAACAGAATCTGTCAAAAGACAAGTGACCTTTGTATCGCCAGGCAATTATGGTAGCCCCGATGCCATGTGCTGACAATTTTGTGATTGACTGCAAGATCTCTTGGTTCTTTTCATAAACATCACAACAATGGCAGAAGTTCTACAAAAATGTACTTTATTGATCATATCATCCCTAATGAAATTAGGATGTCAGAGTCATCAGTAGATTCTAACAAAACTCCTTCATCTTTCAATTTATCTTCACAGTGAAGCAATACTACTCAAACACAGCCTCACTATAGATTACATCATCCTAGAGAAAAATAAATGAAATACATGCCTAAATATATGGATGCTCTTCAAGGGATCCATTACTTCAGGAATGAGGACTGTCTACTTAGAACACTGTGAGTGTAGTGACAAATTTCCAAGAATCGTGGAAAACTAACTCCTTTATGAAAAAGATTGGCAAGCTACTAGCGATGAATAAAAACTAGCCAAAGAAAGCCAGATGGTTGCCACAGCGCCTTTGGAAACTTCTTGTAGAGTCCTGAAAACACAGCTACAGATGGCTGTGATGGCAGGAAGAAAATCTGGCTTTTGAAATCCAGAATAGATCATGCATCTAGGCTTCCACTACTGCAGCAATAATAGTGGCTGTTTTAGGGTGCTGCTGATATCATGTGTCTGGCAGCTTGTAGTATCCTACAATGCTTTGTAAAATGTTAGCAAAGAATGGGTAGATCAGATGTTGAACCTGTTGAAGTCACCTTCTGTGTTTCACAGAATGGTTGAGGTTGCAGGGGCACCCTGGAGGTCTTCTGTTCCAACCTCCTGCTCAAGCAGGGCCTCCTAGAGCAGGTTTCAGCATGTTAAGTCAGTGCACTTGATACATAAAGCATTGATCACCTATTTGTAAATTTTTACATATTCTTGTAAAATGGCTATCTATAGCCTGTTCTTTAAGGTTATTATTGGAAAACCACATTTTCATGCCTTCTCTCACAATACCTCAAAATGGGAGGTTTTTATTTCATTAGTTCCTGCAGTTCTTAAAATTCTTCCCATGTCTGACTCTCACACAAAGTGAATTCAGGGTGCTGTCTGAGCCAGCAGCACAGCCACAAATTTCCTCATTCCTGATATTGTTCCCTGTCTGCACAGACACAAATTTCCTCATTCCTGATATTGTTCCCTGTCCTAAGAAACAACTCTCCTCTTGGTAGGTATCTGAGATGGTGCTCCCAGCCTACTGTCAGCTACCTTACCACCTAGGCTTTGTTAGCTTCTCCTCCTTATTCCTTGCACATGAATTTACTTTTCTTCAGCTCTAGCCAGCCTAAGTACTTTGCAAAGCTGCTTATAAAATATTTGGTTGTGCTTACCTGTTATTTTTACCTGGACAAAAATGACCTCAGTGTAGATATTGACACACTCTTTAATAATTTAAACTCCAAAACAGCAGGCTGAGGAATGAACAATTCCCTTAGGGCACTGGACCTTCAAAATCACATTTATATTTATAAGGACATTGGCTAGCAGTGATTGAAAGGAATTGATGGTGATGATTTGAAAATATTTTCTAATGTGAGTGGAAATACATTTTCAAATCATCGGTGTTAAATCTACCCTTTAACATCCTGAAACACTGTTCCACTTGACATATTTTAGTTTTTTCTTTACTTCCCCATTTCCCTTTGGAGTGGCCAGTAACAGTCCCTAGTTTGGTCCTATTGGTTCTTCTGCCTATCTTGTGATTCCCAGTTAATGCTGCTGGGGTCACTCCTCTTTCAGCTCCTGCAAAGAGAGAGAAACTGAGGAACGTAAATGGCAATCACCTGCCTCAGTTATGTTCTGTGCTTTGATGAGAACCCAAGTTTTGGATAACGCCTCCAAGCCTTTAAGCAGTTATTTTGGTCCTTGCCTCTTCAGTAATCACTGTTTCAACAGATCAGGCCCCATTATGACTTTAAAACCTACAAAATATCTTTCCCTCTCCGCTACTACTTCAAATTACGGCCTTGCTGATTCACCAGATGTGTAGCTTGCACGTTCCAGCACACAAGCCCACCGCTGTGGACCACCACTGCCAGCCTTTGTGTCTTACCTCACTTCAGCTCCTAACTTCAGTGAATTTGTTCCATCCCCTTTCAGGTTCGTGAGCACATTGGGGCTGCTGCTGCTGCTGTGGCATTCATCACCTCCCTAAAGAAGTCACATCAAGGAGGTTATGCCAACATTCCTGCATTTGCCTTGAGTGTGAGTACTCCTCTGTTGCTTTCAAGTTCTTCCAGAGAGAGAGACCACTGCTGTTCCTTCATCCTCTCCCTGTATCTTTTGCTCAGTGTTATCTTTATTATTTGCCTCATGCATTTAACTCTGTATTTTTCTACAGACCCAGACATCTATGAGATACTCTGCCCAAAGTCTCTCCTCTTGTATTTTGAATTCTATGTTATGTTAATCCTGTCAGGAGACTATGCAGCTGGCCTAAATTTCAGCACTGAATGAACGTCACACCCTGTACCAAAGGTTAATGCTAGGTTTTCTGGGAGTTTCTCTCTGAATGTTTCCTTTCAGACCCCAGCCACAGAGACTCAGTAAATCACCACCACCACCCTGCATTCAGATTGATATAAGGCATGTAAGCAAATATTTCTGGGGTTTTGTTTATGTTTTGGAACACAGTTTTTTTTTTCTTTTTAATTTTCATTCAGATTTCTCTAAGACAGCTTTTTTACTAGCTCTGACCAAATAAAATGAACAAAATGGAAAACCGTATTTCAGAATCAGATGCTGCAAGGGCCAAAGCTATCTTCTGGCCACCTTCCTTTTTCCCTGGCACCCGTTGTTTGCAGCTCCAGAGCCTATTTAAAGTAAACCTGCCCCACAGCTGAGAAGTTGGTTGACGAACAGTAGAGTCATATTTACAAGAAAGCTGCTTAACGACAGTCCTGAGCAAAGGAAGAGAAAGAAGCCCTTTCCTGATTACCATGAGTTTAACTCCCGTATTGTAACCTTGTAAATTCTGGTATTCCCATCCCTCAGCAACTCGGGCTTCAGAGGGCGGTGAATGGCGGAGCTTTGTTGGTGGCTGTAGTGGTTGCCAGGGGACTGCCTGCGGACGCTGAATCACGCCATTTACAGTCAGCCTCGAGGAACATTTGGAAATGCTCGGGCTTCGAAATTTCCTTCTGTGGTCTGCGCTGCGGAGAGTCGAGTGCTTTGTGGCTGTGAAGAGTGCTTTAGAAATACACACCGTGATAACAGGCATTAAAAATGCCGGTGTCTCTAGCTGCTTGTACACTGATAGTGCTTTAAAATGTTGTGCTGGTGCTTCTTGCTTCTCCGATGCTTGTATTTTGAGTTAGGAGCTGTCTGTGCGCAAGTGGTGTGAAAACAAGTTGTTGCAAGTCACATTACATGCTACAAGTGTGCAGAGTGTTTTCCACACTTGTTTGCCCTAAGAGGCATGGTTACCAAATACAGTTGCATGTATGTATTTGAATCTGAGCTTTCCTGGATATATTCACTGTTGTGTATTTTATTTTGCTTGCTCTGTGAAGGCAGCAGCTTCAGGTGCCCCAGAAATGAGAACTCGGCATGCAGTGGGAAAAGGGAGCTTTCACAAGCGGTCTTTGATGAAAGACGAGTACCTAAAAGAGAGCTGCCACCAGAAATGCCAGGTCACAGTTTGGAGAAAGCACGGTAGGAAGCACCACAGGCCGGGCTGGGGCTGACAGGTAGGGGACACAATTCCTGAGGGCAGAAAAAAAGTATTGGGCCTGGGGGCTAAGAGCGAGGGCGTGTTCTCTGGGACTGGGCCTCCCGCTGCTCCAGGGCACGCCGGGTCCGGGGCTCAGGCCCCACAGCCGGGCGGGCCCCGCTCCCTGCAGCGCCCCGGCCAGGCCTGCAGCACCCGCGGCGGCCGGCGGGGGGGGCCGGTGCTGCGCCCAGGGAACGGGCCCGGCCAGAGAACGGCACGGAGCGGGGCCGGGCACGGGGGCCAGGCCGGGGCCGGGCCCGGTGCTATGTCCCCGGGCCGTTCCGGCAGGAGCAGGCAGCGTGTGGCTCCCGGCTGAGTCCTGCGCCGGGTGAGAAACGGGGGCTTTTGTAACTGTGCCCCGAGATGCAGGACACAGGCGCATCCCTTGATTACCTCACGGTTTGTGACCCCTAAATCTGACAAAGCAACTATTCTTTGATTTTTAGGAGTTTCTGGAGGCATACTCCTATAAACGGGTCTGATTCAAGCTGTGAAAAGGAGGAAAATAGTTTTGCATTTGTATTCTGGCTTCTCTGAAGGGGTTGTGTGTTTTTCAAATATTATTCAGTCCTTTTTCTTTTGACTATTCATTAACACAATCATCCTCTGCTGTAAGCGCAGCAACAGCTTTAAATTTTGTTTAATGAAATATATTCACAAGGCAGGAGATCACAAGGCTTCAAGAAGTTAAATTATAGCAGTCTGTCTCTCTGAAGTGTTGAGAAATAATTAATCATTCCCTTTCTCTCCATACCTGAGCAGGAGTTGTTACACTCAAAAGCATGCTGTTTGTCCTTCCAACTAAAGCAAACAGTGTCCCTGCAACCTCCTTCTTTTCAGCAGCAGAAAAGCTGAGACAACATGATTCCCACAACACAAGGTAAGTGTAATTTAACTGTTTGTTACCCCCTCGTACATCCTCTCGAGGACCTTGGAGAGAAGTGGCTGCACCAGGTTGTAAGCAAGGGGTAGCTCACAGAGGTCTGGTCCCCGGTATCATGTGTTGGTCCACAAGGTTTAAGGATGTTTTGATCATGCCTGATCATTAGCATGCTTAAATAGCATGTTCACTAGCTAACTGAGGGCCGTTCCTGTATAATAAATGGGATCCATCCAAATGCAGACCTGGAGTTTTGGGCTACTCCTGGTGTCTTTAATAAGAGCAGGGAGGTTTTCCTCCATGAATGCTTCCCCCTGCGGGGCTGGGCTAATGAAGCAGGCAGCGAGCAGGGGTAGTGCAGGCAGGAAGGTGCCATCTTCCCTCAGGCTGACCTCGCCTCAAAATGGCTGATGAGGGGTGACCAACTCAGGACAACCCCTGCTCTCCAACATGGGGGAAGTTTCCCTTTTTCTTCCATAGACGTCTCAGATGACAACATCCCTCCCACTAATGTATCTGAGATTTACTGCCAGATTTCCTGATTATCACTGACTCTACCTACACGGCTGCCTAAAATAAAGATCCTCGTGAAACAAATAATTAAAACTGATCTTATGTGGGACAAGCAGGCCGCTGCAAAGAACAACATTGTCTGTCACTTCGTAATGGATTGCTTACAAACTGCTCAGTTCCTACAGGCAAAACAACATCTGTCCCTCCCCGACAGAACGAAGCTACACACGTGTACCCACATCCCTTCTCAAAAATAGGGGTGGGAGATTGAGTGGTCAGTAAGAAAAAGAATTGCAGATACAATTTGCCTGACTTGGTAAGATCCAAAATATATTTTGTGAGTTTACTGTGATTAAATGAGACAGACAAAATGCATTCTGAAGTGGCTGATGCACAGACTATTGTATGAAAAATAGAACACGCATTCTGGGGAAAAATAAAGTGGTGTAGTCATCCAGATACAACTAAGAAACAGAAAAAGTCCATTAGAATTATGGGAGAATGTCAGATTATCTGGAATTATTATTTTTTAACTAAAATAAATTAAGTTCTGCCCCCCTTCCCCCCCCCCCCCCCGGGAAATAACTCACTTGCTGAGCGATTGCTGTGGGTGCTGGGGCAGCAGCGGGCCCACGGGCTGCTAGCCATGGCCCACGGGCTGCTAGCCACGAGCTGCTAGCCAAGGCCCCGCCGTGCTCGGCCCCGCAGAGGAGCGCTGTCCCCTTGGCAGCGGTATCCCTAACAAACCACCTGATGCTGCTTGAGGACAGCAACGAGGACCGAGTGCTGCTTGCCCCTCGCTTCGTTTTACTGGAAGCGGGCGTGAGATCGTGTACACCCCCCTTTTTTCCAGAGATTTTCCCTTTCTGCCCGCTGGCGCTGAGCGGGGATTCAGCTGCCCCCTGCACCCCCCACGCAGCCACCTCAGGGCCGGGCGGGGGCACCCTCCGCCTCGCCTCCTCCCGCCCCCGCCTGCCTCCCATTGGCCCGCGCGGGCCTCTCGGCGGCTCCCATTGGCGGCGGGCGCCGCCCGTCACGGCGGCCGGGCTGTAATGGCCGGGGCGAGGCCGCGCCCCGCCGCAGGTAGCAGCGGGGCCGGGACGGGGCCGCGCCGCGCGGGCTCCGGGAGCGGCCCCGCAGGAGCCTCCCGCCTCCGCGCCCACCCCCCGCGGGCGGCCGTTGCCCCCCGCCGCCATTTCCCTTCCCCGTTCCCCTTCGCCGCGCTCCGCCGGGCCGGGGGGCGATGAGCCGCGGCTCGCCGCCGCTGTAGGCGGGCGCTGCCCGGCGGCGGGGCCATGGGCTCGGCGCCTTTGTCTGCCGAGTGAGCCGGCCCCGCTGCCGCGCCCTCCCGGCGACATGGACGTGACCGTCTCCGAGCTCCTGGAGCTCTTCCTGCAGAGCCCGCTGGTGACCTGGGTGAGTCCGGGGGGCAGGCGGCCGGCGGGCAGCTCCCGAGGCACCTGCTTCGGCCGCAGCACGCCCCCGTCCCTCTTTTCCGTCCTTCATCCTTCCTTCATCCTCCCTTCCCTGGCAGGTGAAAACCTTCGGGGCCCTGGCGAGCGGCAGCGAGGACAAGCTGGGCATGTACATGGAGCTGGCGGACGGCGTGCTGCTCAACAGGATCATGCTGCAGATGTGAGCGGGGGCACGGGGCGGGGGGGGGAACGGCACCGGTCGGGCGTCTGCCTCCCTTCCGACGCCTTTAGGAAAGTAACAAAAAGAAAGGGGGGGAATGCAACCCTCCGTCCCGTCCGGGTTTGCTTTGCTGCTTCAGCTCCTTCTGGTTTTGCACGCTTTTAAACGGCTGCCTCGTTTTTAGCGTGCTCGCGCCCTTCAGGAGAGGCTGCGTTGCAGGGTAAATAAGGAAACGAAAGCGCTTCATCAGATGAAGCTTTACTGGGGGGGTTGCATCTGAAGCATGTCTACGTGGTCGTGTAAGATTTGGCGTTAAAAACAGATTGGTAAAGAGAAAACTTTACTTTGGTAGCTAGTGTGTTTTTCAGGCAGTGCTGTAGAGATATGTCTCGAGGAAACTTACAAGTAGGTTAAAAGCCCAGACTGAAAATAACTCTTTTCTTTTAACCCTGAAGTAAATTGTTGCTAAAGCATCCATTTTTAACCACATCCTTTCCTGTCACTGCTCTGCTATGCGCAGATCCTGGCTGTTTCTGTTTCGTCTTTGTAATTGCTTTTAAATACTCAGAAATGCATCTGATAAAGAGCTGGCAGGGAAAGGTATTTGACTTGCAGGGGAGGAAGCTTCCAATATCACCCAGTTCTGGCACTGCCCTTTTCTCACAGAACGAAACCAAGTAAAGCTCAACCAGTGACGTGAAGTTAGGCCAACTTCAAGCACATAAATGAAGAGTGTATATTAGGATCTTTAAACAGAATTCTTTTTTTTTTGAAAAGTAACTTAAAAAAAAGTGTGAGAATCTGTGTCCCACCCTCTCAAGTTGGCAAGTTCTGTTATCTTCTGGTACCTGGCTGCTCCAGCTGTAAAGGCAATCGAGCTTTCTTCATGGTGGAAATTCTGTACTGGAACTTGGACAATGAAGATCTGAAGGTGATTCATGATTCAGAGAAGGACCCAGATCAGTCACCCCGCTTGGGGTTGATGCAGGATTGGTGTAAAATGGAGCAAAGTGTTAGTTGTAAAAAGAAGATGCAAATTCTAGCATTTCTGAGGAATAATTATGCTTCCAAAAGAGAAGTTTCTGCAAATTGGAGCCTTGAGCATGAGCATTCAAATGCAGATTTGTACCTTTTCCAAAATGTGGGAAATGGGATTTTGCACCAAACGCAATGGTCATAAATCAACCAACCAAACAAACCAACCAAAAAAAAGCACTAAAGATAACCAACCGAAGTGTCAAGGACCTGTAGCAATTGTGAGTCTGCTGTAGATTTAACTAACTGGACTGTCACCGTTCTCTAATGTGTGAAAGAATTAACTATTTCAAAACAAGGAAAATGAACTTAGTACTTAGTCACTCCCAATTTTGGTTACTAAATAGGCAGAAGTTTTGTGGTTTTGAATGACTGTAAAATTCTGAAGCGAGCGATAGATTTGAGAAGTGCTTTATCATTATAAATAAAAAACATATACAATAAAAATATACATATACAATATATACATATACAATAAAACTTAAGTATTTTGTAATTGGCCAGTTGAAATATCTAAGGTGACATAAAATTCTTTGGGTCTGTGGAGCAACTTAATGGTGCTCTGGGGACAGGGAGCGAACAATAAAAGCTTCTTGAAATGAGGAATTGAAGTGTATCGACTAACAGTGCAGGAACACTATTTGGCATTTTGTTGGTTATCACGTTGGTTTTGTCGATTATCATGTTGGTGAGAAATGCCCTGGCATGTTTACTTGCCTCAGGCAGTCAGGAAAGTAAGTTTGTTTCTTCCAAAAGATAATCTCTGCCAGCAGTGTGGCAGTGTTCTTGAGGGAAGCACAGGCAGGATTGAGTAGGAAACTGACCCATTATTCACAATTGGAGCTTTTTTCCCCCCCTTTTAGGCAGCTTTGGCAGTGTTTCTAATGGTGGCTGGGGAGCTTGAAATTAAGACGTTTCTGCTGAGAGCCTGAAGCTGTTTAACTAAGGAAAGATCCTGGCTATATTTATGTATCCTGACTGAGCAGGGTGCTGTCTGTGACCTTCATTTGTTCTGACCTAACCTTTAGAACTTGCAATGCAATTACTGCTTACCTGTAAATTGGGAAGGCTTTACAAGGAGTGTTTCTGCCCCACAAAGCTTTCAGAATAGAAAAATAAATGTGTTTTTAAAATGCTTGCTCACCGGTTCGGCAAGCCTTGGTCCCTGAAGATGACTCTTAGTGCTTGGCTTGAGATTTGTTCCTGCTGAAATTGTATTAATGAGGGCCTTTAACGAATGTGATAAAATTTGGTATGCCATGATACCCTTCGTTGCCTGAAAGCATGTGTGCATGCACACATGTGCGTGCTTGCAGAGAGTCAATAGCTGCCCTCATGTTGTGGGTAGCTGTATTCTTGCCCATGTGTTATTTCAGTTTTAGTTATTCATGTTACTCTGTTTGCCTACTTACTGGAGCACAAATAACACAGGCATATGACCTTACATCTAGACACTGGGTGTGATGCAGTGCTTTGCTGCAGACCAACAGGTTTCTTTTGATGAAGGTTTCAGAAGCCAAATTCTTTTGAATTTCCTTATTAAAACTAAAATGCTTCTTGTCCTCCAGCTAAGCAGAGTTGAAGTTTCATACGTGGCTAGAAAGTCTGGTGGCTCTGTGAAGAAATCCAGATATACCTGTTGAGAGTGAGTGAAAGTAAGGCTGTTTGAGGTGCAGAGAGGGCTGTGCTAGTTCAGTCACTCTCCAGTTCCTGTTGTAATAGGTTGGATTTTTCCCAAACGCTGTCTGGCAACTTGGAATGGGTGGAGAAGATCCCAGTGCTGTGATGTTGTGGCGTCGATGTTTTTAGATAGTGGGTTCATATCAGCAAGGCGACCATGTCACCAGGGAGGTGGTAGGTGATGTTTGTCCCTCTTCCTGCCTGTCGGGTCCCTGCTGTGTGGAAGGAGTGAAAACAGGGATGTGTCTTTGCACTGTTCTCTTTTAGAGATGAGGCAGGTTCTGCCACGGCCTGGTCAGTAGACAGCCAGCTGTTGGGCTCTGCTGCATGGCTTTTTTTAGATGACCCCTGATGGCGTGAGACGCTTCTAAAAAGGTAGCTAGAGATTGCATCGCTTTGAGTTGTGGTGCTTAAGCAGGTAAATCCAGTAGGAAGAGGCATACAGCAGCATTTGGATTCCCACTTGTATCTTAAAGACTTAATTTTTTTCAAGTCATTTTGCTGTAAATGGGTGGTTTCCTCTTCCTGTGTTCAGTCCATGTGTGTACCCCAACGCATCTGCATGGAGGCTGCGTTGACTTTGCACATTTTCAGTAGCAGGTTAACGCACTGTATGTGGTAATGCTTACGTTAATCTTCATAGTGGATCTGCTGTGTTTCTGGCAGATGTGTGTGTGTCAGGTAAACGAGCTTCTCTGTGGACAAATTTTAAAGAACTTTTTTAGATGGTTGCGTGTTACTTCCTGGTATGAAAGTAGCACGTGGTGACACTGAATAGACTGCCTTCAGTGTTAAGGTTGCAGCTGTGTCATAATACCCCTGAGTGTAAGCAAATATTTACCCTGTTTAACTTCTTATTGGAAGCTCTATTTGGGAAATTATGTGAGGGATTTATATGTGCAGGCACCTCAGTGCTCTAATATTGACTTGTTCTAATCCCTCTGACTGTAGATTCTGCGTTCCTGTTAAAACGTTCAGGAAGCAGAAGTGTGTGTCAGGAATACATCTGATTAAACCATTTGTATTAAAACCACATAAAAGTTCACAATAATGGTTTTCTTGATTTCATTTGCAGCTGCCTCAGTGTGAGGTAGTCATTCTGCCTTCTTTAATTTAGACCTCGTGACAGGAACAACCAAGTTGCTGGTGCCTGCTTCTTGTGGTTTGCAGCAAGCAGCATGAGGAATGGGCAGCTGAAGATACACATCCGTTTAACTTAAAATCACGTTTGAACTTCCATTTTTCAGGCAATTTAGAATCCCCTCCAGCCTTCAGTGTCCTCATTCCTCTTTATGGTAGAGGAGGAAAGAGAATTATATGAGAATTGGGCTAACCCAGGCCTGGTGCGTTTGGAGTCAGTGAGCTCGGTGCGGAAGGAGCTGCAGGTGCTGTCTGGGGACACGGATGCTGGACACACCTGGCATTCTGATCTGTTCTGATGTTCAGTGACCCTTGGGCACAGTTTGAGGGCTTCCCCATTAATTACCTGAATTATTTGTCAGAAGTTGCTCAAAAAGGATTGTCATTTTGAATTCTGGAAACAAAATATATATTTTTGCCCTGTTTTGTTGCTTTTAGTTTATTATCTGGTGGCTTAAGGGGGTGAGCGTTCAGGCACTGGTGCTGACAGCCCCACATCCTCTGAGCTCACGGTTCAGCTCCCATCTCCCTGTCCTTCCTTTCCTCTTCACCCCTATAAAAAGCCTGAAGAAGGCATACAGATCAGAGGACTTATTTGAAATGCTTGTGTATACAGTGAGGCCTGAGACTTTCCTTCTGGTGGTTTGGCTTGTTTTTTTTACTTGTTTGGTGAGGGCTGCCCATGGTCACGCCTGTCACACTGCCTTCATCCTGTTTAGTGAAGGTCTTTGATGGTGAGGGGTAGGAGGTTTTTAAAAAACATGAGGGCTGCAATTTTTATTTTTGCATAAGGGAAAGATGAAACATCAGAACTAGAAAAAAAAAATATCATTGAGGTTGGTTTCACTGATTTTCTTCAGATACATTCAGACACTGATTCTTTTGGTTTATCTGGTTACTGCTGCCAAATAACCCTCTTCAGTTTTCAGGGTGACTGTTGGGAAGAGTTTCTGTCAATAAAGCTCATTTATGGAGCGTCACTAACTGAACAAGGCTATAATATGTACAGTGCGGTACCAACAGCGCTGTGTATTCAAAGATAGAAACTCATTTAAGCACAGAACTTGCCTCTTGTTGTATGATTTTAGTCAGGCACTTTTACCCAGTTAGGACTTTGTTTCATTTTCCCACTTTCCCCGGCTGTAGATCAGGTTGTGCAGTCGGTTGTGTTTTGAATATGTTGCTGTCTCTGGCTTTTTAGCTTCTATACCTCTTACACTGAAGTCGTCTTCGCTTCTCTTGAGATTGTGTTTGTGGGATGTTTTTGGCATCTCATTCCTTCCCAGGCTCTCTATTGCCATAAGCAGGTTACCTCAGACCACACGTCTTGGCGTGTTGCCCCTTCTGATCCAGGATTTAAAACAATAATTGGAAAAAAAAGGATGATTAGGAAGCAGTGGGGTATTGATTGATGAGAATGAATTGTTGGTTTTCCCTGTGGAGACAATAAGCCATGTGGTGGTTTGAAGTATGCACAGTGCTGGCCTTCCATAGCTTGTGTCAAAGGGTCCTTTCTGAAGTCATCTGCTGGATGGATTTAGCTATACAGCATATTCAGCAATCCCAACAGTCATTTTGACTCCTGTGTCTGTGAGGAGAAGGCAGGATAACACGGCGGACTGCGCTTGTGTCTGGGTTAAGAGAACCCTGAGGTCAGGGCATTAAAGGCTCTCGGGGCAACTGATTACCTTTAATGAAGATGATGGGATAAAAGTCCTATAATTGCTTCTGAGGGCCCTTGCTTGTGTTAGTGAAGAGATGACTAGCTTCAGTGCCAAAAGGCAAGCAGGTCTCGTGTTGAAAGGAGGACTTTTCTGTCTTACCTACTTCTGAAAGCCAAGTCTGTAACTGCTGAAGAAATAGCCTCTCCTTTGCTGTGTCTGGTGGGTGTGTTTTGTGGCTTTTTGCCATGTTTTGTGCGTGTTTGGGGAGCGTTGTGTTTTTAAACAAGCTTTTTCTGGCTCATCATCCAGTCCTGCTGGTACACCTTGGGGCTGGAGTTGTGGTTGGGGTGGCCCAGCAGGAGCTGTTGGGTGCACCATCTGGCTTTGCATGGCATCTGAAGGGCAAGGGGGGCTTGGAGGCTGAGGCAGCGTTTTAGAAGAAATGAATTTCAGGGCTGGGGAAACTTCTGGGGAAGAGAAAGCAAAAACCATAAGTCCTTGAGTCACCAGAACTGCTGCAGAGAGGGGACTCAGCGTTAACCACTTACTACCTCCAATATGTGTACGAAGTGTATTGTTGTGAAATTGTAGGATTTTATTGTTTAACAAAGTGCTTTTTAACAGATAATGTGTAAAAACAGCAGCATTTTCTTTCCCCATTGTTCAGTACGGCAGCTGCTGCCAAACAGTTGAGGCTTTCTCTTCCTGGCTGTAGACCTGGGTCTGCTGCCAGACTGTGGAACGGGGGAATTTCAGCTTGCCCTTCTCCTTGGCCAGCTTCTCTCTGCTGAAAGTTTCTTCCCTTTTAGCTTCCTAGTTTGTTGTCATGACCTTGCCTAGAAAGGCTAAGCTTCCAGCTTCCTTCAGGATCAAATTCTGTCAACATGTGCTCAGAGAGCACTTGGAGACACGGTAATCTCCAAGCCATTTACGCTTTCCTTGCTGCGTCGCCGAAGACCAGTATGGTCAAGCAATGGATGCGTATGGCTTCCACGCTTGTATCTGAGCATCAGTGAAATGGAATTGTTCACACTTCCGGTGTGTGAAAAGCAGAAACTGTCTGGAAATCCTTAATGCGGATTTTACTCCAAAAGCTTGCGAGGGTTGCCTCTTTGTTCTCTTTTTCATACTTGGTTGCAATGCCAGTCAGTACCCCAAATGCTTTCCTGGCGTAAGGGCTGTGGAGAGCCCTGCCAGTTTACATCAGTAAACTGTTTGAACCCTGGTACGTCAACTCTGTCTCTGATTTTATCTGCTGCAAAGACAGTCTTCTTTCTGTCTCTGGAATCTCCCTCTCTATATTTATACATAAAGCACTGCTTTCACTAGAGGAGTGCTTTGGGGTGATTGTGCGTTTGAAAAAAATGTAAAAGCTCTTTGACATGCTTATGCAGACTTTGAAAGATAAATTTTTAAAATAAATATTGGATCAATTCCTCTGTTATTTCCTTGTCAGTGCTAGAGTTCAGTATTTGGCCCTGGAAGAGCTGTGAATGGCTTAATTAACAGCCAAAGCAGGGCTCTGGGAGGCAGGTGTTTGGATTGCGTAGGACTTCGCTGATAAGAGCCTTTATTATGGGTAAACGCTTGGCTTTGATCTGTGGTATTGGCAGATAAAGACTTTCAGGTTTTCTTGCCAACGTGTTAGGGTGTGCACAGAGAATCTGACATACGTATATTAATCATTTGCAGCTTTTTGCCTTTTTTAACGTCAGAAGTAAAATTGCTTTGGGTACAATTTTGAGTTACTTCGATTAAAATCTGACAAAAGCTTTAGATTTCTTTCCCTAATCTTCCCACAACGTTTTTCCCCTTGTCCTAGAATTACGTGCCTATTTGAGTCAATATTTATTTGAAATATAGAGACTTGAAGCCTAGAAAAAGACGACTTGAAGACTAGAATTGGAACTGTTATTTATCGCACACTGGATATATGAGAGAGAATCTAACAAGATGATGTGGATATAGTAAAAGTGCAGTGCTCCTTTTTCCCTTCAGTTCCTTAGCGTGTATGATATACCTGGGTTTTGCAGTTTGCACTGTGATCATTGATCAGGGTTAACACCCTCATCTAGTCTTAAAACCCTAAAGACAAGGTTTAATAGTCTTCTCTAGGCTTCCCTTTATTTGACTAAGATAAAATCTTTGTTCACAAAGGCTGTTTCAGTCTAGTTTGCACAAACTAAATATGCTCCATGCTTCATGGAAATGTAAGGAAGGAAGGAAGCTGCCCTGAATTTCAGTGTGGGTTAACTTAAAGTAGGTGCCATGCAGGAAGACTTCCCAGTTACACATAGGTCCAAAGGTAATGAGCTTACTGTATCATGAATTAATGTATACATATCACGCATAGTTATGTCAGTTCATTTAATGAACAAGTATTTTAAGGGTCTTCCTAATGGTGCATTAAGGAGATGTTAAGTTTTAGAACCAAGGAAATGAATAATAATTGATTTTCTTTTTCTTCTGTTCCTAGAGATCCTCGGCCAACCAACCAACGTGTTAACAAGCACGTGAATAATGATATCTATCTTCGGGTTCAAAACCTGACCATTTTAGTCAGAAACATTAAGACTTACTATCAGGTAAGATTTCTGCTCTTTGCTCCTTGATCTGTGGTGATTGTTTTATTGTTTCAGCTAATGCAGGAGCTGGTGGCTTGAAAAGAAACTTGCCACAGGAAACAGAGGAAATCGTGTTAGTGTAAAAGTACTTTCAGCCATGCTTTCCTTATCAAATAACACTGAGCCTACCTTCTGTATCCCCAAGGCCAGAGGCTGTGCTTCTGCCCCCACTCTCTTCTTTCTTTTTCTTTTCAATAGAAGGTGTGCTTAAAGGCTGTGATACCTCTTGGTGATACATGTAGTAGAAAGACTCTTGGGGAGGTGGGGGAGAGCTTTACTGAAATTGGAATAGTGCTTTTGGGCATAAAATGTGTATAAAACAAGTAACTTTCTCTTAACAGGGTTGCTACCAAAATTCATTATGCAGAAATATCTTCAATGCTAGATTTATGTACAAACGTAAATTTATATATTATTAACTAGGAAAACTGAATTTGATCTTATCTTCAAGACAGACTTCACGCACTGTTTTTTTTTTCCCTTTTCCTCCTTTTTAAGTGTTAAGCTAGTTGTAAGTTCTGGCCACCTTCTGCTTGGTCAGAACTAAATGTAGTAACGACTGTAAAGTCTCACAAATAGTGCAGTTCTTAGGTGATATCCTTGACCTGACCGTCAGTGTTCCTCTACTGTAACAGTGTTCCCCTAAAGCCAGGGTGGTAACAGCTGAGCAGTTTTGTGGACTGAGATACGTGTTGGGTTCTGCTGGAAAGCCATAGGAGTGCATTCAGTTGCTCTAAATAGCAATTCAGCATGCACACTGTTGTGTATATTTTGGCTCCTTGCTGAGAGAAGTAACTGTTCTGCTGTTGCCTTTTATACAAGTTTTGCCAAATTTGAATGTTGCATGGTATAAACCAGACTGAAAAAAACAAGGATTGTTGAAATATTCCTGTAAATGTCTCAGTGGACGTTTTGCCCTATAATGGACAAAACTAAACTGAGTGTGCTAATCCTGGACACCTCACTTTTCTGTACATACAGAGGAGAGATTGTGTACTGTCTGTCTTCAAAATACAGAAAAGATGTAATGCTTAACCGCAGTAGTGTCTTTTGATGCCACTGTCTTCCAGAGCCCCACCTACTGCTTTCCCATGTTATTGCCACTTTGCTTCTGGATTTGTTGCAGGAAGCCTAATGGAGAGAGAGGGACTTGTGAAAAAGTCACGTGGATGACTCTTCCACGCAAGTTCTAGGTGCATGAGGAAAATGGAGGGTGTAGCTTAGGTTTGAGATGTGGGAGGACACTGTATATTTCTGAAGACATCTGACCTTTGTCTCGGTTGTTGAGAACAGGAGAAGCTGATACAATGTGATGTCATTCCTAAGGCTTGTGATTTCTAATGGGAAATTCCATTTGGTCATAATTAGAAGCTGAAGCTAATTTTTTCAGTTTCTCGGTTACCCACCAAACAGTGTCGGTGTATACAGAGTCTACAATGAAAAAGGACTAAATGTAAGGACAGTGGACGTGACTAGGTTCTCTCCTTCCTTCCCCATCCACTCAATTTACTTTCTGAGAGTTTGGTTCTTCGGGTCTTGAAACTGTAAAGCTTTTTATTCATGTAAGTTCTTTGTTTTGATAATCTGACCTCTTTTAATAGTATATGAAGAGAGAACAGATTCAGGAAAAAAGAAAAGTGATTCACAATTGTGTGATATTTTCTTTGGTGTCTCATTGACCTAGCTGTTGGGCTGTGTAATCATAATCCTATAAAGCTAGGAACGGCTGAAATAGGTTAAGATGTAGAGTTTTCGATTGAAAACAGTAGTTGAGGCTTTGAGGAGGCAAGGAGCGGTATACCTGTTGTAGCCCAGAAATCAAGTACTATCAGTCTTGCTGCCTGAAGACTACGTATACTGTATGTGAACAGAGCAGTCATGAGAACTGATCATTTGCATTTGCTCCTGAGAATGTGTGATTACAGCAGAGCTTCAAATAAAGCTAGTCTTTTGGTGATGATAACACTATATAAGAAACTTATTTGTCCTTGTCACAGTCACATGTTCAGGGTAAATCCAAGATTTCAATGCCAATCTGAGGTTCCCTTTCTTCTGATGCTGTGCAGCCTTCAACTCTCGGTAGTTTGGGAGGAGTTAGGGCTGTCTATGCTGTAACTGAGCTCTCTGTGATTGATGTAGAGTATAACATCACGTATGTACTAGTGTTAGATATTTAGAGGGCTTCTATCATTTTAGGATTTGAGATAAGTAGTTTCGATTAGTGTTTTTTCAATATGCAACTTTATTTTTAATATAGATGGCTTGGAATATCTAAGTATTGTTAGGCCTTTTCTAAGTGTTAGATTTTTTTTTTAAACGGGTTGAAGTTGTGTGCATTGTTTGCAGTAATATTGACATGTTAGGCAAGGTTAAAGTAAAATTCACACGTTGTGAATTTTTGTTGCAGACTAGAAGTGGGAGGGAGAAGTTCCTGACAAACAATAGGAACATGAATTTGCTGCTTCCTCAAGGGAAATGAGCTCTAAAAATACAGTGTTGGCCTTGACACTTTACATTCCCTTTCGCTTAACGGACCCGAGTCAAGTTTATGGCTTAGTTACTGAATTTGGTAGGCTGGGTCGCCTAGAACGAGAAAATGTCTCTTCATGCTGTATAGAGGGACACTGGTAGGTACAAAGTATTGGTCTCTGTGTGCTAGGCAGGAACAATCAGAGATGGCATTAATTCATGGTACTGGAATCCATATATCTGAGGAAGGTGACGTCAGTGGCTACTAAAACAAATCTGATATTCAGAAGCTAAGTGACACTCCGGATCATAATTGCGATGAAGAAGCCTTTTTCCAGTTCAAATAACCTCTCGTTTTCAGAAGCTCGGTAGCTGAATTCGTTCATCAACGACTTCTTAGAATTATCTTGTCAGTTTTCACATACACAAAACCTGATTGTTAATGGCTGTGAAGATAAATGTTAAGACTCTTAAAATGGGGGGACAGAATTGGTTGCTACAGTTTATTTATATATATATATGTATATAAATAAATAAAATATATATATTTATAGCCAGGTATGTAAGAATGGTTACTCTTGGTAACAGGCAATAACATCTCTGTGTTTCTTGCTGTTTGAGTGCTTGCACTTTGCAGGTTTGTTACTGGCCTGAGAGCCTTCTCTTTGGGAACAAGGCAAATTACTCATCTTGCTGTGGGATTTCTTGAGCGTTCAAAGGAATCTGTCATTAACTGTGTTTAATAACTGCTAAAGCACTGGGCTGCTGGAGAAATGGCAGGCCATAAAACTTCTGGAGTCAGTGCCATACCTTAGCAAAGGGCTGAGCAAGGCAGAATGTGTCTGCTGCTCACAGTATGAGGTTTATGTGTCTCATCTTGTTCAGACTGAATTGAGGCCCTCTAAGCCAAAATTCAGAACGGTTTTGTGTGGAATGGCGTTGTAGAGTGAGAAACAGGCCGCCTGTGACTGCAGTGAGGCTGTTGGTTTAAAGGGTCACCAGAGAGCTGAGCGTACTGGAGAAGGGACATTTGCCCGCTTTTCACTGGGATGGATGTTGTGTGTCTTCAACGAAGGGTGAAACCTACCCTATAATACTGCAGCTAACCCGTGTAGATGGAGCTGACTGACCTGCTGCCTTGTGCTGGTAATGCATTTGGGAACAGTAGTCTCGTATGCTGACACTGGCATGCCCGGTGTGACGGAGGTGAAGTTACCTTGCTATTCCTGAGCACTGTCTTCACCTTGAAATGTTTCTGTCCTGAGCTTCCCTAAGGAGCCACTGGTCCAATTAAATTGGCTTGAAAACAGTTCAGGTGCAAGTATCACAAAACCTACCAATGTTTGGCCTCGCTGAAATAAGTGTGCTTGACCCAGGTTCACAGTGAGTTGTGTCCTTAATTGCCCCGATACCTTCTGTTTCTTTTCTGAAGGCTGATTAATCCCAGCTGTGGCAACTGACTTCATCATGGTGTGCAACTGTCTGCTGCTTCTGGCAGTTTGTTAGCAATGCTTAAAACCAAAATAAATAAAACCCATAAACTGCAACGACCTGTGCAAGAGTTATTGTTGCTGGTTCTGTCCCTTCCAACAAGGAAAGGAGAAAGCTAGAAAATTTGGAGTGTTAGCCCATCTCTGTGCCATGCTGCAGAGATGCTGGTACTCAAACTGTCTGTATGCGAGGAGCTGCCTCCATCTCCACAGTGCTTGGAGAACATGCTCACACTCAGTTTTGGAAAAAGCTTAAGGCAGGCTGCAGGGGAAGCTTGAAGTGGCTTTGTTGTGCTTCCTCTGCTCGTGTGTCAGTGCTTGGATTCAAGAGTTTTATTTCAAGCAACTAAAAATCACTTTGATACCAGTTTGCTTAAAAAATAAAAGAAAGCTAAATTAACAGAAGGATTGATGTCAGCTAGTTTCTTAGCCTTCAAAAATGCCAGTAATCACTCCAACTGTATATACTGTACTCTCAAGCAAAAATTCCTGCAATTTACACAAAAACTTGAAGCTAGTGGAGAGGAGGGAGAAAAAAGAATGTTATCGTCCTTTGGCTCAGTCCATTCATGGGTATTATGACCGCAGACGGAGCATGTGGGGAAGAAATGCTGTAGGAAGAAATGCTGCAGTGTGGTCATGGCTGTGTGTGTTGCCTGTAGTTCCTGTAGTTATGGCCACTGAATGCTTAGCAGATTGATTCATGTTTCTAAATAGGTTGGAAATATCTCTTTATTTAAAAAAAACAAAACAAAACTATTTGTAAGAGTTCTGAAATGAGGTATGACTGAGGCCTGTGCCTTGATAGGAGCTTCAGTAAGAAACTCCTATCCCTCAGCATTTTTTTTTTTAAAGTGAGGATATGGGGGAGTAAAGATGGAGACATTCACTGAATTTTTAGACTTGCTGTCACCTCAAATCCTACCCTCCCCACCTAAACTCACTTTGCTGGGCACAGAGAGAATGGTGAGCAAGGATGCCTTACTTTCTAAGGCGTGTCTCTCAGGCCTGTGTTCTGCTTTTACTTGTCTGCTCCATATTGCTATAAAACAAGTACAAGCAGCAGGGTTTTTATCAGGTAAGTAACATCATGCAGGTGAATTAAAAGGAGTTAGCTGCCTGCAAGTTTGGCTGTCACTGTGGGCTCTTTGGTATTGGGACCATAGTAGCGCTGTGATGGTAACCTCCATCGCAGGGGGAGTTTTGTCTTCAGGCTGGGTCAAAAGCTGTTCTCCCTGTGGGTCAGCTGAGGTCTTCCTCAGCTTCCAGATCAATAAACAACTGCTGCTTCCGTAGCTGAAGCACTGAGTCAGGTTGAGAGCTCTTGGTTAGGCTGCAGAGAGGAGTTCAAGCTTTGAGCTCCAGATTTGGGCACAAGTTTTGAACTGGCAACTGTATTTGAGCTATAAATAAAGTTCTGGAAGTAGCAATGTCCTTTTCTGTGAGCTGAAATCTTTCCCTACTAGGCAGGCTAATTCTAGTGGCCTAGGAATCCAGTCTTTAGCAAAGCAAACACCAAAACGCTAGAAATACACATAAATGCACATTTTCTGAAATAGAAAAACATCCCTCTCTCTGAGGGGGAGGATTCATGCCCACAGTGGCCTACTGAATTAGATGACAAAACTGAACTTGTATTTTTGCTAATCTTACCCATTTGGCGTGTTAAATACAATATGCCTGGGTGACTGCTTTTCTTTGATTTCTGTTCCCTAGAAATCTTAATTTAGCAACTTGGCAGTGTGTGTGGGGGGGAGCCTTTCATCATCTTGAGCTTGAAATTCCAAGATTATTAACCCAGAATGTCAAGAGCGAGACATGAAAAGCTTCAACAGATAAGCTCTTTCTAATTCAAATACTTTGCTGATCTCATGCACTCTTAAGTGTATGTTCTCTCCCTTTTCTGTCTAGCCGTGTGGGCTGTATGCATGTAGTCTCCTGAATCGTGTCTGTGTTGGGAGCTGCGTTGGTGCACCTACCAAAGGTAGCATACAGGTTTCTGTGGCCTTATGTTGGCAGCTGCACGTAGAAACAATGATGAGGAGCCATGGAGGTGTGTTTTTTTATAAGTGTACAGTAAATAAGTTAGGATAACAAATAAGTCAGTACTAAGACACTGTGTCAGAGGTGCTCGGTGTTTCACTAAGGCTGTAGGCTGAGACTTGGGAGACACTGCCCCTGTCGCTGACATGACCTGGAGTGTGGTGTTATCAGCACCATGTTTGTTTCTGCTCCTATTTTTCATTAAATTTTGCTAGTCAGTTTGAACGTGCCACAGGCGCAGACTCTTTGCGTGTGTATTTAAGCAGTGCTTAGCTCAAAGAGGCCTTCTTGGTTCTGCAGTAACAAATACTTTTGGCTGGGTTTTCTGTTCTGCAGTAGCGTGATCGTAAAACGTGAAGGTTGTATACAAGACTGGTGCTGTGAAGACAGGCAGTTATTACAGTGGTGGGTGCCGGGCACGTGAATTACTACTAGCCGTGGGGTGGGTGTTCTGGGAGATGCCGAACCGGTGATGTGGTCTCTATGCTTTGGGCCTTCGCCTGAAAGCAGCAGCACTGCTCTTCTGCAGGTGGAACTCAGGACCAATAACCAGACTGTAACCTTTTTATGTAGGTCCTGTTGTCAAACACTTCAGAGAGAAGGAGAAGAACTGGGGAAGAGAACCATTTCTTCCCCAGAGTTGAAACAAGTTTCTGCACAAGTCAGTTTGAAAGGTTCCCAGCGTGGAGAGAGCTGCCATCTCAGGTGGTTAGTGGTAGGCTGCTGGGCGCCTCGTTGGGATGACTGCCTGTGATTCTGGGATGCATTTCAGCTGATATATTGAATTATGTTGGAAAGTTTAACGGAGGACTGAGCTTAAAAAGGCACATTTTTTCCCCCGAGGCTCTGTGTACATTTTAATACTGAATGAAACAGTGACCTCAAACAGATGGAAGAGAATAGGTTGGCTTTTAAACTACTTTATTGCCTGTAATTTCCTGGAGCTACGATATGGGAAAGGGTAGAATGGGCTGGCATGTGACTGTGCAGTCCTGTCATTGTTTTGCTTGATAAGCTAGAAGGGTGGGAGTTCGTAGTGCAGACAAATGAAGAAACCAAGTCAAGAGGAGAGAAGAGCAGTGTCCTGAAGTAGAAATACCTTTATTTGTGTGGTGGTCAGAACGGCAGGGCAGCGTTCACAGATAGGGTTCAGAGCATTGCCAAAGGCTGGTTGTCAAAGATGTGACTTGAAAGCATCATCTGTTAGCGCAGGCTGGCTGGGGAAGGGAAGGTGTCAACTACTGGCACTACCTGCCTCTTGGCCTGGTCCCCAGTTTTTTTAATGCATTTTGCTGGCTTACAAGAACAGTTAAGGTGACCCTGTCATATGCAGGACTGACCGCTGTAGAAATATAAGTACAATGGCAGAATCAAATGGAGGCAATCTGTAGAAGTTTCACAGTATGGGATAGCTCCATACAGCAGTATTTACTTTACGTCTGCCCAAACTTAAAGCCAGTGTCCCATTTTGTGTCAGCTGAAATTTTGCTGATGAGAGAACTGAGTTTTTTTATAAAGGCTGACAATTTCAGGTATGTTGGAAACTGGGCTGCATGCCATTTGATAATAGGTTTGAGATTTATTTTTGCTAAAAGATTGTAATAAAAATTAAATAGTGCATTATTGGTTTTGTTTCTGTAATGGATTCGGTGTCATTTAGACCTTTAAAAAAAAATATTGAAAGGGACAAGAAGATAAATTCCACAAAAATGTAAAGTATGATTGCAAAACAAATCCCCCACAGTTGCATGGCAGTTCCTTAAACAAGGGATTTCTGCTTTTTAATGGCAGGTAGCAAATGAAGGTGATTTATTTTCTTATATTATTTGCACATTCTGTCTGTTAAAACATTCTTTAATCCAGGGTGGCTTTCACTGAGATTGTCACATGCCGTGCTGTGGCACACTGGCTTGAGTCCTCAGTCTTGCTCTTACACAGCTCTGCGTCTGGGATAAGGTTTGGTGTCAAGGCTTGTTCCTGTCAGCTCCAGAGACATCTCTGACCCTGTTGAGCAAAGGTGTCATTGCTCTGCATCTTGCTCAGCAGGCCTGGGCTTTCTGTTCTAATTGCATGTAAATAGCTTTTGTTAGAAAGGTTTGTAACAAATTCACCTTTCCACACGCTGCTTTTTTTAACGTTCTTTTCATAGCTGTAAACAACACTTTTCTACACTTTGATCTGAGGCGGTTGCTTGTGCTGTCTTTAAAAGCAGCAGGGATCATCATTTTGAAGGAGCAATCATCAGTTTCAGAAATTAATGGGAGATCTCAGCATTTTGTTCAAGTGCAGAGCTGTATTTCCTTCTGAAAACCAAGCCTGGGTTGCTTGGTAAAGGTCTGCTAGAGCTTTGTGTTGACCCTCAGGACTTCCAGCAAATGTGAGTGCTGTAGGGCAGAGAAAACACGTGGAGGCTGCAGAGTTGGCTGCCTTGGCCAGGAATGGCTGCATCTGGCCTGCAGAGCTCGTTCTTGGGTCTGAGGCAGGAGCAGAACTGGCTGCGGGAGGAGGTTTTAGCCTGCTTGTCACCGTGCTGAAGGCAAACCACAGGAAAGGGTGTATTTCTTACTTTACACAGGGTACAGGCTTTACAACAGCATAAAATAGGGATGACATCTGCTTGTGAACACACTGAAATTGCAGTGCTGTCACTCACTGTTGCGTGCATCTTCCACTTGCAAATTGTTTGTTTTCTTATAAGGAGGGATTTAAAAAACCAAACAGCTCCTCTATAAAGAGTAGATAAAGCAGATTTTTGTGATTGTGCTCTGTACTCATTTTCACAGCTATTTGGGTGAGCAATTTGAACATAAACCACGTGAGAGTTGCTGCCTCTCCTGTTTCACGTTATGATTGAGAGAGAGCTGAAGGGGAGTTAAGCTCTTAAATTCTTCTGGGTCCTCATATGGCCACTAAAAGTGCCTAAATAAAAACCTGCTCAGCAGACTGAAATGGTCCCTGTGGAGCTGTCACTGTCTGTTCTCTTTCATAATTAGCTTTATTAAAAGTCTCTAGATGTTTATTTAATTTGTTTTGTTTTTTTTAGACTCCGAATGATATCGCTAGAGCCTGTTAGGTGATCAAGATAAGTGACAGGCATCTGCTCCTTTGGGGGGCAGTGGGAAAGACATGCAGTCTTTGTACAAAGGAAAATCTGGTATGAATCCCATTTAAGTATCTTGGGGCATTTAGTATTTTAAAAACTTTTAAACAACATCAGGTTATGGTTTTCCTCTAGAAAAACATCACCTTTAATTACTGACATTAAAGAACTAACTTCAAGAAGGTCTAATTTATTTGCTGTAAAGCTTAGAAGCAAAAGAAGAAAAGTAAGTTCTCTGTGGCACCTTAAATAGTTTTGTTTTTTAATGGTGAAGCGATATGTGCTATATCCACTGGAAATGTATCTGTTAGGGTGTCCGACATCAATTTCGTATGCAGAAAGCCCGGTTTGTTTGGTGTGCAGTGTGTTAGAAGAAAAGGGGAGGGTTGTACTGAGGTTAATGCCTGGTTTATTTTGGAGCAGCTGTGTTACAGTAAAACTAAGTGGCTGGAGTCCCAGGGGAGGCATAAGCATTTACCACTAGAAACTGGAAGGAGGTGAATTTCTCTTCAAATTTTTATATTAAATGCAGAGTTAAAGGATCATTTCTCAGGTTACAGATTGCAAAGAAACAGGATCAGTCCTGAGAAGTTATCTTAAAAGTAAAGTACACTTTACTCGTTTTTTAATAAGACTTCTAATTTGACTAGTGACCTTGAATGTCTCTATACCGTAGCCACAATTCAAAGCAGAACTACAATTTAACTGCAAGGAGTTGCCTTTTAATGTAATATGTTTCTTTTTTACTTCTTGGATTTTGATCCTTCAAAAAGGGGGAAAAACAATCACCCTTTATATTGTTTTTTAATATGAAAAAGCTGCGTCAGTATCTCTTTTTGTCTTTGTTTCCAAGATTTGTGGCAAATACTTATCTGAACAGCACATGGACGTGTCTTTATAGTTGTACAAGCAGAAGGTACCAGTTGGTAGTGGAGGACTACAAAAGCTGCCATTATTAGAAGCCTTGCTTACACTTCAGTGCTCTGACGCTTAATCTGGTTCCCAGATTCCAGTCATGCAGAAGAAACAAAACCAGAGTGCTCCATTTTAATCTCAAGCTTGGGTGAGCTGCCCTGTGTTTCCTCCAGTATGCATTTCCTTTGTAGCCTGAGCCAAGATCTTGATTTGGAAAGGTGATTTTGATCTCCCTTTTTCACTTAGTCCTTTCTCTTTATAAATTACTGGGTCTGCATGCTTGCAATTGAAGGATTCAAATTTCAGATATTTTGTTACTGCTTGAAGTCTCCTCTCAATAAGATTCAACATCAGTTTGGCCTCTCCTTTTTTAAACCTTCTCAGTTAACTTGCAACTGCACTTTCTTTTTATGGCGTAGGACCCGATTATAAGCAGTACTGACTTGACGCAATTAGAGATGCCGAGCACCTCGTAGATCTTTAGGCGGTTTTGCTTTGATGCCCTTGGACGTTGTGAAACCAAAGCTGGCTGCCAGATCGTGGTTTGTTTTGGCTCTTCTCCTTGACAGCATGCTGCAGCCTCTACCAACGTCAAGGTGCCTAGTGCAATTTACCAGTACTTGGAGACTGCGGTGTTTACAGCAACCATCGGACACCCACAGAAGGTCCCATCCTGACATCCTCTCCCAGCCTTGAGCTGCCAGGAGAGGTGCGTCCAGCTCAGAGCTGGGCTGGGCTGGCTCAGCAAAAGGCAGCAGGTTTTGTAGCAGTCCCAGCAGTACTCTGCTGCCCATGTATAAAGGACAAATTGCTTGAAGTTGGTTTGATTTGCTTATAAACAAGTAGAAGTGCATTTGTAACCAATGACTTCATCTCTTTTGATGCTCAAATCTGTAACCCTTAGCATCCAATTCATTAAAATAAAACCAAGTTGATCTTATTGATACTCACAGAAGTCTCTGCAATCAGGCTGCTTTAATCTTAATTCCTCAAAGGCCTCTGTAATCCAAGAAAGTTAATAGGGAAGAATAATTTAGTTGACTAAATGCTATGGGACAATGCTTAAAATACAAACAGGTTCCTGATTCCTTCTGCTTTTTGTAACAGATTAGCATACAAGTCCCAGTTTACAATTTGAGTATAAGCTGGGATTTTGGCTGCTCCACCAACTGTATTTAATATACAGAGCTCTGAAGGAGGGGACAAGCAGCTCCATTAAATGCAGCACAGTCACTTAAATAAGCTTTTTATAAAGCAGTTTGTAATGTACCGCTGCAGTACCATGAAAACATAGGCCATAGCTTGCCAGTTGGGTACGTTGTACTTTCATGTAGGTGAATGTGCCGTTCTAGAGCAGTTGTCTGACTGGTGTGCTGATGGACGTCATCAGGTTAGCCCTAGATTTAAGCCATTACAGCCACTTTTTGGAGTCGCACTTCTGGCAGTTTGTGGTTTTGTGTGGTGTAGCTGGTGGAGAGGTGCAAGTAATGTGTGTAAGCCAAGAAAAGGCAGGGAAACACTCAGTCATTGTCATTTTCATCCCAATATTAAGTCATATTTAAAAACTAGAACAAGAAAAAACAAACTGTTATTGAAGATTTGCATTGAATTCTGCTTTTTCGAGCTGTCTCATTGTACTTTTTTCTCTTAAGTAATAGTAAATGCACCGTGTGGGTATATGCTATGGCCTCACGGTTGCTCCCCTGCCATTCTTCTCTGTCGGCTGGTGCCAGTGATGGGGAGCGGTTGACAGCCTCAATATTATTTCTCTGGGCTGTGCACAACCATTGTTTTTCTTCACTGGGATGTTAAGGAATGGTTCCTAGCCTATACAGTACCAACAGATTGTATACAACCAAGTGTACAAGCGTGGACACTCTCACCACAGATGACTGTTGTACTGTCCAGTTATCCTGAGAGCTATTGGGAAGTGCACCTGGGTCTAAAGGGAAGTGCTAAAACTGCAGGAAAAAAATCCTGTGAATATTTCATACCTATCAGCTCAGTTGTGAGATGTTTGAAGTGTTCAGTGCAAGAGTTGTCTAATTTGAAATAGAAGTTTATGATTCTACAACAACAAAAAACTGCTACGAATAAGTAGCATGGATTTTTTTAAACCCCTTTTCAAGTGCTGTTCTGTTGTCTTATTCCACTTTTAACTAGGACAGTGATTATTTTTCTTATTTTTACCCTGTTCCCCACCCCCATCCTCCTTTCCCACCCTCCAAGTAAGATGTTTAATTTGGTCTGAAAAGTTTTGTTTGCTGCACTTCTAAGAAAAGCAAAAGAAGTAAGTTCCTGGTTTTACAAAGCAAGAAAGTGACATCAAAGTACCTTACTGTGTCTTATGTGAAATATGCTCAAAATAGCAAATAATGAAGTGGAACCACTGTCAGAAGAGGCTGGGAGCACCCTGCCCCCAGAATACCCACACTCTGTATATTGATGCATTTACATGGGAGAAGTGGAGAATCTATGGCAGGATCTCTTCTTTGCTGGGTGCATGACCAACATCGGTCTAACAACTTTGAAATTCCTGCTTTATTGGCAGTGACTTTGTCCAACTTGCCTAAAGCACGTCCCAGTGAACTGAAATGTGCAGCTTGCTTCCCAAATTTCAGAAATTTGCAGCATAAGCCTTCAGTCTGATGATGCCTGTAAGAACTGGTTCTCTTCATCTGTCGAGTATGCTGCTACTCTGGTGGGTATCTGGTGTTTCCGATCAGGGTATGTGACATAAGGCAACAGAAAATTGGACTTCAGGAACAGTGACCCCCTCATCAGAGGCAGTGTACTTGGTCTGAACATGTTCCTGCAGGAAGGCTTCCACCCTCGCTGCCTAAAGAGACCAGTGTTTGCTCGCTGTGCTGGTGTCCTGCTGCTTTGCAATATAAAAGGAATCTCCCATTGAATTGTCTTCCTCTTCCACTTAATGGCTTGAATTTCTGCAGTGAATTGGGCTGTCCAGACGGATGTTCTGGTACCCACACCCCCCCCCAAAAAAAAAAAAAAGTTTGGCTATTTGGAAGTGCAGGGTGCAGTCATAGTCAGCTGCTTCAACAAGACAGCTCCTCCCCACATACACAAGTATAGTAAGCTTCATAGTTTATTTTAGTAGGTACTATGGGTATCTAGCTGGCTAGCGTAAGACCTGCCATTTGATTATTCTGTGTATATGCAAAGTAGGCAAAAGCCATGCTGAAATTACAGTGACGCTCTTTTTGCTCGGTGCTCTGAAAAGTACTAAAAGGGTATTCTCCGTTCCTCCTGCTTCTCTTAAAGGATGTTGAAGATTTTTGTACTTTGCAAATATTAAGGCCTCAGGGAACTTGCATGTTAATAAAAAGGTAGAATTTAGCTCTTAAATGTTAACTGAGATCCACTCGCTAAACTTAAACAATTGTGAGGATGGAGAGAAGGGGAAGTTTTTGTGGTGGTTTGAGCACTCCCAGTTTGTTTAACCATCATCCACTCTGTGTGATACCGACCCTTTTGGAGTTCCTCCTCTTTGGCATCCACTGCTGCTGTATCAAAGAAAAATTATGAATTGAGCAAACTGATTTCCTGGCACTTAGGAAGCCTAAGAAGTTTGTGGTTAGCAGAACAACTAGGCTGACTAATGGCATACACACGCAGCAGCATAAAATCGTCTCTGTTTGCAGAGATGAGCCTCTTTTTTTGTTTTTAATGTATCATCTAAATAATGATTAAACAGAGAAAAATACCATTTCTGGAAAAATCCCTGCCCTTCTAAGGGATGAAACAGGAGAGGGAAGAGTTTAACTAGTGCCTCTCACCTTTTAATGAGAAGTCATTAATTTTCCTTTGAGATTCAGAGCAAGTCTGTTCCAGTTCTCATCCCAAGACATATGCTGTATGCCCTCAAGGGTGAAAGCAGTTAAGAGTTACAAGGAGTATTATGCAGAGTAGAAATAAGCAACCTGCCGAAGTAATAACCTCCTAAGTCTTTGCATGAATCAGGGCTTTAAAGTGGTGACTGAAATACGAGGAATATGTCATCTTTGAGATTAACAAGACGGCTGCACTTGGGAGAGGAGGAATACGTTTATTTTCATGTTCTGCAACACTGACCTTCACGCAAGAAGATTCAGACATGAGTAACCACTTAAACTGCTGTCTCAGTTCGTGGGATAATACGGCTCTTCTGCTGAGGCAGACCAAGGCACAGGTTTAGCTGAGCAGACTTTATTATGCTGCAGCTATGATGATGTGAAGTCTGATTTCCTGACTGCATTAACTGCCTGAGATTTTTCTGAGACCTCTTCCGTTGCAGTACAGTCCATTAACCAGTCCTGCTGTTAACCTTGCTTTCGAAAAATCTGAGATGACTGTTCTCTATACCCTTTTCTCTAGCTTCATCTCAGTTGGACAAGTAACCCTGGTGAAATGTTTTGTAGGATGTTTTAACGTCCTGTGGTACAGGAGCACCTCCTGCTATGGAGCAGTGGCTAGTCCTTGGCTACTGGATTTCCTGTGGGCTGAATCAGGAGGAGCTTGGGAACACTGTGATTCACTTTGAAGAACTGCCGTGATTCCATGTTTCATGCCTATCTGGACTTGAGAATTCAAACACTGTCTACTACATTAGCCACCGGACTGCCTTCTTCCTCTGTTAATTGTATACATGTGAAGAGAAGCACATTTGGTGGAGCAGATGCATTACAAACACATCAAAATATACATTTTAACATGTAATTACAAATTTATTGAATGAAAAGGTTACCCTTCACTAAAGATTCTGTATTAGAGTTCAGAATTTAAAGCTCAGGTTTGGCTACTAAATGTATTTCTTTAAAATAAAAAATATAAAAAATCCAAGAGATGTCCAAAGGGAAACTAAAGAGCTTACGCACCTAGTTCTGTGTAACTGAGACATCTCTAATCTATAGTAAGGAGTGGTGAGTTTCAAAGCAGTGGAAACCACTTTGCATTGTGTGCATTCATAAAGAGGTGCTCATTAAAAATGCATTTTCAGTCACCACCTGTTATTTGTTTAATATGCTGTGTGCTTTGCTGCACTGTTGTATTTTTGTTGCTGCTCTCTTCCAAAGTGCATTATTCATCGCTTTGAACCATATGGGTAGAAATATAGTGTGAACATCTGATTTGTGTAGTGGCCGTTCCCCAAGGAAGGGCTCTAATGTCCACATTTGTGACTAACTAGCAAAGCCTTTCATGTCATGTTTCTGTGAAGTTTTCATACCTTCTGCATACCGAAGATGCAATTAGGAGACTTACATCTGTGATGCTACAAGGAGACAGCAAGGGGGGGCTGCGCTTGAGTACATAGCAAAGGCCTCTTTACCCAAAGTGATTAATAAAGACTTCTTCGGGGGACAGTGGAGAGCTTTCTGCAGGTCCTTTGTGCCCCACAAGCCCTGCTTTCTCTCACAACTCCCAGCTGAGAATAAGCACGTGTTGGGCTTAGTTTGGAGCAAGGTATATGCTGACCTGGCTCCTGTCTACTACAGCGAGCCTTGCTTTTCCTTTGCTGGGAAGAAAATTCAGAATTTCACCGAAACTTGTAAACAGTTTAGCTTTCCTGGCCCTTTACCAATAGGTTTACAGCTGTGTGCATTGGGAGGAGTTGATTCATGGGGAGCTGATTTAGAAGAACAGGTTTAAAATAAAACATGAAACTAACTCCCTCAGCTTCCCTACAATGTGGATCCTTTGTTTGAGTTGTGTCCCTAAGGGAACAGCCGATATCTCTGGTACTGGTTTGTGGTCATGGAGCGTCAGCTACTACGTGTTTGTGCTCTCTTCCTAAAACCAGGGCATTTTATCAGAGCAGAAACTGTTTTCTGAGTTGCTGTGATCTGCTTTCCCTAACTGCTCCCAATCTTCTCTCATATGGAGGTAAAATGGGGAATAAAAAGCCTGATGAAACATGTTGTACACACTGAGCAACTATGCGTAGTGTTTTGCAAGATACTCCCTCTCTGATGGGGAGGAGTGGGGCACAGCAAGGGAATAAGTGGGTGGCCAAGTTTCTTTTTCTTACAGTTCGATGTGAAATTCTACATAACGTGTCCAGTGGGCGGGTTTCCTTCCTGTTCTTCTGTCCTCTGCATGTATCAAAAACCCTGCCACTGAACCTGGAGTTGTGCAGCTCTGAGCTGAATTTTGTTGGCAGCACCATTTGAAGAAGCTTGCTTAGTTCCTGCCCACGTTGTGCAGAGCTGATTTCAAAAGGGCTGCTGCCTGTACCTCAGGAGAATGGCTTGCAGTCAGAATTCACAAGGAATCGTGTATCTGCTCATCTGAAACACAGCAGATGGTCTTTTTAGTTTCAGTTTCAGTTGTGTCTCTTTCTGTATCACAGCTTAGAAATTGATATCGGTGACTGCATGTCAAGTCAGAGATTTATTTTTTTTAATATTGTGCATGAAATTTCAATACTAAATTTTGGAGATCCAGCAGACCTCTCACATACTTAGACTAGCAGTAGAAATTGCATAGCTTGGAGGTCGTAAGTTCAAACTTCAATGCCTGATCTCAGGACCTTGTATTTATCAAACATGTTACCGTTGTGGAGATGCTGAACATCTACAGCTTATGCCAAGATTTATGGGAATGGTGAATTCACCGAGTGCTACCGAGGTGCCGGAGCATCTAGGCTTGCATTCAGGTGCCATATTATAACTCTTGGTGTGTTTTTGATTGTTTTCGAGGCAGTAAATGTCTGCTCCTCCCTTTAAAATCAGGGGGAGCCTCATGTTTTCCGAGCGCTCAGAAGTCAGACTCTTAGTTCAGATGCCCAGCTCCGAAGCATTAACTCTTACTGTGGGTTTGAAGAGCACAAATTGTTTTACTGCGGCACGTCTGGTGGTGAGTGGCTGCGCTAATTCCCATAGAGCTCCGGTTTCTGAGCAGCCATTCATCACTCAGCCAATTCATGATGCTCTCAGCAAAGAACAGGTTTGTCCAAGTAACTCAATGCCTCTGCCAGAGTATGTTTAAACAATGATGCAGAGCAATTTTAAGAAGTTACGTGGAAAGCTGTTAGTAAAACAGAACAAAAGAATCCTTACCATACCACTTAACATCAACATTTTGGAGTTTGTAATGGGCCTGGCATTGCTCATTTCACTGGTGTATGGCTCGATCTCTTTGCCAAAGTTTTGTGCTTTGCTGAGGTGAAGCGTGTAAACCCTCTCTCCGCAGATAAAATGCTGCTTGTGCAACTGTTCTCTGATTTTTGTGCCCCTTAAAACTTCATCTGAAGCTGCCTCTAGGAGTCAGACTTTCTCTGGGCCATCAAGAAACCTCAGCACCCTGTGAATACTTGCTAGGCTTAGGTTTGCTGCTCAGGAGTTACAGCAATAGAAACGTCAGCATAATCTGTAGCTTTTAAAATTCTAATAATTCTTCTTACAGCCTGACGCAACCCGCATGGGCTGGAAGACAGGAGGTGCTCCTGCTCTCTGCAGCCTGACGCTTGAATCCCTCTTGCCAGAAGCAGTCTGTCAGCAGGGTTTTACCCTCCCCTGCTTTTCTTTCAGCTAGCTGAGAGGTCAGCCCGGCGGAGTGGCACTCCTGTTGTTTGTGATCGGGTGGATGGCGAGCACAAGTCACTCGATACATCAGATTGTGTTTCTGTTGATTATGTTGCTAAAAAAGTAAACCTGAGCTCTGGCGATGTAGGTAAGGGATCCACATGCGAGGGAGCTTGGAAATTGCCTGGAAACATGTGGGTCTGCCACCTTCACATGCCGTTAAAGGACTCTGAAGATTGAGAAGTGTAATTGAAGAATGACACTATAATGTAAAAGGCTTTTACTTGTATGCGTAAAATTTGTGTCTAGCTCCATTCTGCTTTTTCTGCTTTTTAGCCTCAGTAGCTGCTTGTGTTTGGTGCTGTGTTTAGTGGTTCTTTTTGAAACATTTTGATTGTTTTTAAACTTTTCCTCAGTAAACGTGAAGTCTTGAAAGTCATATTTGCTTTCAGTTATAGGTGAGGCTTTTGTTATGAGCATGTGATCTATGAGCTTGTCTTTCAGGAAAACACTGAACATCACAGCTTGAGAGGAAATTGTATTTTGTTGACACAGAAAATCCCATGGTCAGAAGCCTTACAACTGGTGCAGCAGGAGCATTAGAGGTTAATCTTCCCTGGATATTAATAATAACATAGCTGCACAACGTACTGCTGTTTCTGTGACAGATGGCAGAAAGAAAGGACCTTCTAGGATGTGACTGCACATTTCGTGTTTTTTTTTTTTTTTTTTTTTAAGATATCACAGGAATTCCTAGAGTGTTGTATGCCTTCAGTGTGCCATGACCACCAGCAAGTATTGATGAAGAGAAGTCAAAAGTGGGGAGAGAAAGTAATCTTTTAAAAAGCACAGAAAACACTTCATGCTGCTCTCTATCGGAGGCACGTGGTTGCTGCTTAACTCGTCCGGAGCTGCCTGCTAGTGCTGCCCTGAGGGAGAGCCCTTGAGGGGAGGTCTGCGGTGTGAGGCAGGAGGGGGGAGCAAAAAGGGCAAAGCTCTGCTGAATTCATCAGTGGTACCAGCTATGAGTTAGCTGCACGACTCGCAGTAGATTACACAGATTGTATGAGGTGGTAGTATTTTAGGTTGGATGTTAGGAAGTACTTCTTTACCGAAAGGGTTATTAAGTATTGGAACGGGCTGCCCAGGGAGGTGGTGGAGTCACCATCCCTGGAGGTCTTTAAAAGACGTTTAGATGTAGAGCTTAGCGATATGGTTTAGTGGAGTACTCAGTGTTAGGTCGGAGGTTGGACTCGATGATCTTGAGGTCTCTTCCAACCTAGAAATCTGTGATACTGTGATACTAATCAGTTGTTTCGGATACCTAAAGGAGCACTGTTAAGGACTGACAGGACTGGAAGCTCTCCCTGAAGAGTGTTTGCTTGAGGACAAGTGAGCACAGAAAATCCAGAAGGGAGGGGAGCGAGGAGGATGTCAGAGCTCCTCTTGGAGCAGGGACCCTCTGTCTTCTTCCTGCCCTTTTCCATTTTTTTCGCTATTAATTTTTACTGCAGCTAGTTTCTGTGGTCTCTTTCTATTTTTGTTTGTTTATTTGTTTCTGGCAGCATTACAACCACAGCACAGTCCTAATGGTAAAACTGGCAGGTGACCCTGGTTGTGAGGAGTATTTTCTTCCAAGCAGTGCTCAGGTTACATTGTGCAAACCACACATTAAATTTGTTGCGCTTCTCTGCCTTTACAATGCAAGAGGCATCGCAAGCCTCTGAAATCCTCAGTGCGTTACCTGCCAGCGGTAAGGTGACTGCTGGCTGTGAAGAGAAACACCCCGTAGGCTTGTGCATGGTAGAGCTGCCTGGTCTTTGAGCTGGAGCTTCTCCCTCCACTGTCCCTAGGGAAAAAACTTGGGGTCATTGCTTGCAGCAGCAGATCTCCTAGCTAAGGGCTGACTGGTGTTTGCTGAACTCACCAATATCAGATAAATTAGATAGTACTGGTAATGCAGCGATACGTTGTGGTAACGATAGTGGGTGTAAATTCTTCTACTTTAAAATAACTGTAAAGCTCATAGCATCACCTGCAGTAACACCCCTTAAGTTTTTCTAGGAGTATTTGACAAGGACATGCCTGAACCCAGAAGCCTCTCTCTCTCTACGTGACTGGTATTTGAGTTTTTAGTGCTCCTGGTAACTGCTGGGTAACAGGAGTTTGCCTGCAAGAGAACTCCCCGTGAGCAGACGTCACACCGTTGCCGGAGATGAGTAAGAAGCAAGCTCACGTAAACAGATGAGGAGTGTGCACGACCAACTTTGTTTTAACCTGCAGACATGATCAGTAGCACCACCTTTCTTTCCCTCCCTGCACTTCTCCCAGCCACCTCGTTTGTCCCAGGGCATCTTAGTGTCCGGTCGGGTGTCCTTGCAGGTGGGGACCGCTTGTCCCAACAGCTTCTCTGTTGTCCCCCAAGGCCAGCTGAAAGGTTGCCTCCACTGTAATCCAGCATGTGCTTCTGTGCTGCTGTCTGCAGGGGCCACCACTGACTTCTTGCCCATGCTGCTTTTCTGTGTTGGAGCTGGACAGTAAGCTGCTTGGCACGGTGGTGGTGTTTGTGTGATTTCTGAAACAGTTCTCCTATAAGGCAGAGTCGCCAATGTAAACTGCACAGGCACGAGAACGTTTAAGCTTTTTGGAAAGTCATGCTTGAAAATCTTTTTTTAAATCTTTTGTGTGTTACAAGTAGTTTAAATTAAACTTGATTTTTTTTCTTTACACTTTATGTACGTGTTTTGGTGGTGGAGAGGAGAAGTGCTCGCGGGCCAGTTGCTCAGTTTTCTCTCTGGAATTTCTTAAGTGCTGTCACAACTCTTTTCTTTACTGGGGAGAAAAATAGTCTTGGGAAAAATTATCTTGGGTTTTACCTGAATTAGCCTGAAAGATTTCATGCCTTTCAAAGTGGACAATCTTAGCCAATTGTTAATTTGTTAACCAGTAACTCGTGTTTTATCACATGAAATCCCTGTAGGTCACCAGTGAATGGTGTCCATATATTTACTGATCCTCAGTGTTGTGTTTAATTTTCTTAACTTCTCCAGCACCATCCATTCAAGTTTCTGAAAATTGTTTACCAATGTAATGTGAATTAAAATCTTGTTTATTCAGGGAGTATTATCCTGAAAAGGCTGAGCACGTCTATGCTTGTTTCTAAACATTTAACCACTTTACATTCAGGCAAACATGAGGATGTTCGGATGTAGTAAAGGCCAGGCAAGGCATTTTTTACTAACAGTAAGAAATACTTTTCTGTGATGGCAATAAAGAGGGGTCCTGAGACACTAGGCTATTACGCAGCATTAATAAGAGTGGCAGAGTAAAGCATCTTGTTTTGGAGGGAGCTAATGGACAGACTGCAAATTGCTAGTGAGCTCCTGCTTCAAACAGGGCAGTCGCAGATTCATACCAGCCAACCTGCATGCTTGTTTGGCTTTTATTACCCTAGTCACTGATAAAATTTGAGTTGTGTATTTGTACTAAATTTAATTGTGTCTGCTAGGCCTTCTGTTTGCTACTAAAACATTGTTCATAAGAAGCAGTTAGAAATCTTGAAATTATTTCATTCTTGTATACCTCTTCCTTCCCCCCATTCATTTTTGTAGCTTCACAGGTTTGTTTTCTTATTTAAACTGGCTTTGATTTGACTTTTCAGTATTTGTGCTAGAGAACCTCAAAATGCTTCTTGTCACAGATGCTTCTGGGATTAGCAGCGTTTTACAGAGCTTTTCCCAAGCTGCATCGTTCTTTTTCAGGCAGCATTTAGACTAGTAAATAACCTGATGATGCTAGGACAAGCGCACAATGTGTGTGTACTTACGCTATGTAGCTTCTGCTCATTATTCCCCTTTAGGAAGGTAGTATTGCTCTGATGGGTAACCGCTATTCCCGCGTGTGCCCTTCTCTGACTCCTTTCTCTCACTGTACTTCTGGCTGCTGCTTTCCTTGGGCACAGTCCGTGTCTCTGTGATGGTCACATCAGCGGTTGTGTTGGAGCTCGTGGTGCTTTTTCTCATATTGTGGTTGGAATACAGATCTCTGGATCTGAACATCTAAGTAATCCCCAAACTCACTATATGCTTGCTCAAGTCAATATTTTTTCTTTTCTTCATGACAGCATAGAAATTTTATTAACAGATTCGATGCATTTTATCTGAGCAAGTATCATGTACCCAGTTAGGTGTTTACTGTGTCTCTTCCCTATGAACATAATGGGAAAATAAAAACAAAAAAACAGGATTTAGAAATATTTGCAGTAAGAGAAGTGGTAGAAAACATATCGTATACGTAACCTGTATAGAAACCCATCGGGTTGGTGTTCGTTTCTCGACTGGAAGTTCTATTTTAATATTGTAACTTCTGTTTTCATTTCAGTGAACAAAGGACAGTGGAGCAGAGCTTATCCCCAGGAGCTCTGCATGGCTAACATAATTTGGTATCAGGCTTCAGTGTTAAAAGCTGAGAAACACTTGATCAGTTTTAGAATTTAATGTGAAAACTTTTGGCTTTATTATCCGAGCAAAATATCCTTAAACTGTGTTTGGGAAAATTGACTTGTTTTTTATGTAAGTGACTGTGCTTGGTGCTGAGTTTCGGAGAGTTCAGAAGTGCTTCAAGTCTGCTCTGATGGGCAGTGGTGTTTCTTTTTCGTGTGTGTTAGGCTGAATTATTATGGTCCTTAGAGACCACCGCAGATTAGCTGGAAGCGTGTAGAACAGATGGATTGCATTTTAGCTGGTTATATTAGTAATGCCAAGTGACAGGCCTTTAACACACCACATTCCTCATTCCCTGTTACTGCATAAACCACCCCAGGACAGCTCTAAGGTGGAATAAAATACAAGTCAAGAGTAATTTGTCTGGACACTGTCATAAATATCTGAAGTCACTTGCACATGATTTGAAGAGAAAAGTTGAGGATAAATCAATAAGCTTTTCATTTTCAGCAGGTAGGTAAATCAAAGTGCTGCTGGCAATAGGAGCTGAGGGACCCAGTGCTCTGCAATTGGATTTTCTCTTCTCTGGGTCAAATCAATATTGCCTCTAGGCACAGCTACAGGGCTCTGCATTGTATTAAAATGAGTGATTCATCTTGGAGTCAGCCACACTAGGCTAGGAAATCTACCACCATGTAGCCGCTGAAGATTTTGCTTCATATTTTAGAAGCAAATGTACATATTTATATTTAGTTTAATTAAAAAAAAAATCTTCTTCCTCTGCAGCTGGGGCTGTGGGGGTGGCAGCTTCCGTGTTATTTATTCCACTGGGCTTGAAGTAAAACCAATTGTGTCCTAAAATGCTTTTTATATAAAGTACCTTTATTTAAATGCATACAAAACTCTTGTTGTGGGATGCAAACATGTGCACTGCAAACGATTTGAATCTATCTTAAAGCAAATGTTTTCATCAGGGCTTGCCTTGCTCTCTGAGGCGTGGAGTGATTTTGTTGTATGCTGCTCTGGAGTAGGTGATTTAACCAGTTCGTAAAGCAGTGAGAGAGTGCACAGTGGATCACGTCGTAACCATGGGATCTTATTTTCATCGTCTTCCTCCATTGCTTGTTACTGTTTTGTCATTGGCCTATTGCATGTAAGTGACAAGGTCTCTGGATTTGTACAGCTTGCAGCGGATGAGGTTTTACTCTGGTCTGGGACCTCTGATAAATACCAAAACCTGAGCCGTGACAGTCCTTGATGTAAGAATTGGGTGGATGATTGTGTCTGGGTCTGTTTGCTTTTTTGTTTGTTTTTAATTGTGCACTGTCCAAATTGCGGGTGTTTATTGTTTTGATCTGAATAAAACATGGTCTTACTCCTCTGTTCAGTGTATTGCCGTCACTTGGTTAGTTACCCACACCCTGCACATGCTGAGAATGGTTAAGACTAGGCATGATTCCTTCACATCCCCTCCCACTGAGATGCCAGCCTATGATTGTCAGAACTGATCGTTTTCAGATGAGGCAACAGTTATTTTAGTGGCTTTTGGATTTCCGCATGAAGGATCTTTGAAGTGTGCTTTGTAGTTTGCTGTTTTTCAGAAAAAAAAAGCCCTTTTAAGACAGCTAATCCCCTAGTCCATCACCCAACGAATACAATTGTTGCAGAGATGAGCGAGGTTCTTAATCAAATTTTGTCACGTATATAACGTGTTGGCAGGGGAACAGCAGGTACTGAGTCACACACGTGGTGTCGTCAGGTGTGCTCGCATGGTAAGATGCACACAGAAAACGTCTCAACAAAAGATGGGTTTGTGTTTCACTTCCTTGTCATTACCCTGCTACAACTTGTTTCATCTTGTCTAATCTTTCGTGGGACCCTGTCATACAGTTTACAGTCTTGCTGTAAATCGTTTTCCTGACACCACTAATAACTCCTCAGATGATTACAAGAAAATAATAATAAAAAATATCTGAAGTTTGTATACAGTGGTAGATGAATTTCCTTCTTTTAAAGCGTAACTTCCTTGTTGTAGGCTGCAAAGTATCTTGCTTTGTTGCATAAAAACAGAACTGGAAAATTTTAAAACTATTTGAGGGAAAAAAAACAAAACATATCTGAATTTATTCTTTAAAATATGTTTTAATGTTAAAATGTACTTATTGCCTGACTGTTCACTATTCAAGTTCTGTTTCCAGAAAAGCTTGAAATCGACCCTGAGCACACCTGGTGTAGGAAGCACCGACCCGTCCCATGTTTGTGGTAGTGTCCCATGCTGCCATCCCTGCCTGGCAGGCCCTGAACTGTGGACACTCGCAGGGAGTTTATCAAAGCGCGTAGGGCCCCGCTCCCAGTGCCGTTTGGAGATCAGATCCATGCTGAGGTTATTGGAGAAAGGTGTCGACAGCGCTGCATAGGTAGGGCTCTGCTGAACTTTCCCATTCCGTGGGTCTGAGTTGCAGTTGAAATGTAAGCCTGTTTCTCTGGCCAGGGAATGTTTGCTTTTAGTGGTATAAATAAAGCTGCTGATGGTTTTTCCTCATGGGCATTTCAAGTAGGGAAGCACCATTTGGCTCCCAGTCAGCTGGGCAATTAGCATTTTATAGCCAAGCAATATACTTAAATGGAATGGCTTGGCTTGAGCATTGAATTACAATGGCCAGTAGACTGCTGTTCTTCTTACATAATTTATTTGGGACTCGCTTCTTGTTTAGCTTTCAGGCAGAGGTTAATTTAATTCCGCATGGGAAGCTCGTAGTTACTTTACATTGACGCTGTGCTGTACTGTGGCACAGGGAAGAGTTTCTGTGTAAAGCTTATATTTGCCTGGTCTCTGAGCCATGGGAAGGACAGTTTTACTTACTCCTCTCCTAGCAGTGCATTCTTTGCTGGAACCATTGGCATGCTTTCACTGGCATTTAAAAACACAGCCAAGAATGATACCTTAAGACCATTTTCTTCCATGCTGTTGCACATGTATTTTGAAGGAGTAAATGTGCATTATGGGCCCAGGAGATTTTGTTCCTACAAAATTACAAGGGGGCCATTTACCCTGTAACGGGTAAATAAAGTGTTAATACACGACTGTGGGGACTTGAGAGTGAGAGTTGCCGCTGCATATCTTCTAATGACCCAAGGCAGACAGCACATACCCTGCGTGTGATCTTGGAAAGATAAAAACAGCAAGTAAAACATGCCTCAGCACTCCAGAGACAAATTGGAAGCTCTCTGACTGAGGGGATGAGGTTGCTGCAGTGTGTTTGTTCATGTTCTTAATAAGCCTAAGGGCTTCACTCAGCGCTTACAGTTTTATCAGGAATCTTGTATGTGTCTTGATTTTCTCCTAAAGCCCTCGACTTGTAGAGTCTGTGGGGGGGAATGTTGGCTTTTTTTTTTTTTAAGCTCCCTTCTTAGGAAAGTGACTGCAAATGTGAAGCAAGTGTATGCCAAGGGCTCAGAGGTCAGAAGGCTACTGCCGAGAACACAGCATTTATTTACGTTTTAAACTCGTGATTCCTGGGTAACTTAAGAGTATTTTTGAATCCTCAGGGTGCCGGTGTGGAGTTCCAAGCTACTTTCAGCAAAACTCAGGCTTTGGCAGCCAGACTTGCTCCCCGTTGCTCCTGTCTGCTGGTTGTTTCAGCCTGCCTCACTCACTGCTGCAGGCAGGCCCGGCAGAGAGCAAGGGCTGAAGAGGCGGTTTGACCTGCGCATGGGAAGCTGTCCCGCTGGATACAGGGTCACGTAACTCCCCGTGTAGAAACCTTGGTGGGCTTTTCCTATTGGGTTTGGGGAGTCTGGCTCAAGTGGCGTGAGTTTTGGCTGCCAGTATTTCTATTTTGTGATGGTAAGCGATGACCTGCTAACTAAAAGCATCAATTCCTGCCGCCATTGCTGCTGACAGAAGAGCTTAGATTTTGGACAAATCCCTTCAAGTTTAAAATATCCTCTTTGGAAGAGGGTTTCAGGCACCAACAGGAGCTGTGCTAATGCCTAATCATGATCTGTTTTGAATTGTATTCCTTAAATAAGACTGCTGATAGCAACACTGTTTTGTCATGGAAATCTCATTAGCAGCAGTTAAAAAAAAAAAAAAAAGGCAAACAGTAGTGTGGGAAAGATGATTCCTAACGTGCAGTTGCTGGCCTCCGAGCTGGTTAATGGCCTCAGTGTAAAGCTGACAACTCAAACCCTAATTGTTTTAATAATTAGGGAAATTGTTACCATATGTTGTTGCTGTAACCTTTACCGTTTTAATCAAGCTTTCCTTGTGCTGTAAAAATGATTAAAAGGTCTCTCACAGGAGAAATTAGAATTTTTGCTTGTATAGTTGTTCTCTGGAGTATTGTGGGGTTTTGTGGGCAATTTAAAGTGCTTGCAAACCTTGCTTTGCTCTGCAGCAGCTCCTGCCTGCCCCTGGCCATGCCGTGCATCTGAGGGAGAACAAATCCACGAATACACGGCATCCCTGCCTTCGCTCTTGTGACTCAGAGCTGTGTTGGATTCCATGCGTAACAGCATCCTTTACATAATACAGTCGCTTGCTGCCCTTGGGGGGAAATGTCACATTTTATCTGCTGTTTATTTCGCTGATGGGGCTCCAGCTGCGCGTCCGGGTTAGCCCAGTGGCTGGTGTAGGAGCTGGTTGGCTCTGTGGAGCGCCTTGATCCGTGGTGAGGGGTCACAGCTTGGTGGGGTTAAATGTGAGGGTTTAAGCAATGCGTCTGAGGCACCATCACATTATCCCAGCTATTGAATCACTCCATGTCAGCTGAGCCTTAGTAAATTTTTGTGGTTTTAGCCTGTATAAAATCAGGGGTATAATTCATCAGCATCGATGTAAGAGTTTTCAACTAACACACTTCAGCTCACCCTTGTAGCCGAGTGGTGTGTTGATATATCTCACTTAACAGAGGGTAGTTCACTAAACTGAAGTAACTTTATTTCTGTGATTCTTCCCCCATCTTGAAAAATGAGGGCAATGGCATTGACCCTCCTTTATAAAGCACCGAGATCTACCGATGAGCTACACAACGTAAAGGCGTTATCGCAAATAATAATCTTAAGTGGAGGCATTTAAATGATGAAGATAGTTATCTGTGTATTTTAAAAATAAACAGATCAGCGTCTCACCTCTTGCAACAATTGGGATCTTTCAGTCTGAATTAAGAAATCACTCCTCACAGCTTCAGGGCCGTTTCTGCTTGCGTTCAGCTCCTGCCAGATGCGAGGTTCAGGCAGCCCCGGGGGCGTGCAGGCATGGTTATGTTGGATGGTATACTCGCAATAATTTTACGGGAGCAGTGCATGGGAATGTTAACAGCAGAAAGGTTAGCCGTAACGTCCTTTGTGTCTGCGGGTTAAGTAGCTGGCGATCTGATGATTACACAAAGACAAACTGAATTCTTTATGCATTCCTGCCTCAGTGCCACTCCATGCGCTGGGTGACTGGAAACAAAATTCTCCTTTTTTTTTTTTTTTTGCCATGGAAATCGCTGGTTAGAGCCCAATACTTTGGCATATGCAAATTTTGAATTTGTTTAAAGCCTTGGTGCCCCCCTGTATTGCCATAACAGATATTGCTCTGTGTTCTTACGAGCGACGTGGTTTGCAGCTGCTTGGATAACAGGTGCAAACAGACTTCTGTTTAACGTGCACAAAGTGTAAAATGCATTTGGCTAATGGCTCAACAAATGCCTGGCCCACATTAGCCAAACTGCACATTACATGAAGATCTGTAGAGCCTGCCTTCTTAGCAGCACCAAAACCCCTGTCAGCTGTGCTGCTGAGATATTTCTACTTTATCCGGAAAGTTACTGCTGAGGAGTGTATTCTGAGCATGGATTGGAGGGGGAAAAATGATCTGTGTTACGTCCAAAACTTTTTTAAAAAAAGCATCCACTCTGATTACTTATCAGATGCTGCAGGCTCACTGGAATATTTCCTCTTTCAATCAGGTTTAATTTTTCTTCCTACGGTAACTTTGAAAGCAGAGAAATAACAACCCAGTAACTTGGAGAGGAAGTGTTCAGTGAATGGGTGATTGTTTTAGGAAATGTGTGCCTGTGCTTTGTGCCTGGCTGCAGTGTTTTTTCCTCTGGCGCTGAGGATTTCACAAGTTTTAAAGCGTGAGCCCTCCCCATGGCTGTGGGGGAGTCTGGGATGTGGAGACAAGCGAGAAAAGGGCACCTGCCAAACATTTGGTAGAGTCATATGGGGAACCTTTGTTTCCTGAATCCCAGCACGGTGCTTTCAGCACACAGCCATTTCCCTCCCAGTCTTTTTATGCAAAATAAATACTTGCCAGCACAGTGTTTTATTCCAGTCATCGCAAACGGGTGCTAGTAACTGCAGGTTGAAGCTAGGAACCGTACTGCTGTGCTCAGTATGTTACAGAAAATTACTTGAGTGCGTGGCTGAACACAGCACTGTACAGAGTTCCCTTTGCAGTGTATTTTTTTGTCCACCTTTGGGCATTTTGCCTGCCCCAGGGCTTGTAGCCTTTCCTCTCTAAGCCTGCTCAGTCATTTCAGAGTAGCTTCAGGCAGCTGACATTTAAGTGATTCTGACCGAACAATGCACCTCCCTTCCTTATCTCCCCCCAAGATAAAAGGACATTTAAATGAGGTTCACAACATTATTAAACAAATGTGTTTTTTCTCCCCATTAAAAACAAAGGAAGCAAATCTAGGACTTTAAATCTGTTTTCTCTGAGCAGTGCAAGAAGTCTGTTCAATAGCTTTCCCCCCACACCCACTTCCCAAGCCCATCATTAGAATCTCAGACCCATGAAATGATTTGACCAATTATTTGAATTACTCAAACTTCACAGACAGGCTTAGGTGCCTTTGATGAACCCGCTGCATTTGTACGCCTTGGAACATGACAACAGCTGTATGTTGAACATCAAATGAATACAGGTCATGCCTGGGGTAAAGGCATGACTGATGGGTGTGCCTGGCATGGCTGTGCATTTATTTTGATTAGTACCATGGGACCCTCCAAGTTCTCTCTCCTCCATTGGTAAAAGAGGCGTTTAGTGTATGTTAGCTGTGCAACCTGATGCCATCTTCAAATAGGGATTTCTCTCTCAAGTGGGGCTTCCTCTTGTGACCTCTGAACTGCCAGTATATTAAAGGCTTTGTAATCGATGGAGCTCTGTATTCTTTGTGGCATGATTGATTGGGATTCCTTCACACTGAACTTTGTTGTTCTCTTTTGTTTAGGAAGTCCTCCAGCAGCTGATCGTAATGAATTTACCAAATGTTCTAATGATTGGCAAAGATCCTCTTTCTGGTGAGTAGTTTGTTGGGTTCTTCACCTCTCCCCTGTGCTAAATGAAGTCTGTATTTGTTTTATTCTACTTACCTGTGTATACAAGTACAATATCTGATACGTTTGCATATGTCTTGCAAATATACACTTATATACACATGATAGCGAGTTCTTGCCAAAGCCAGAGCAACAACTGTTTGCTTGAAAGTCATGTCTCTTTGCTTGTTGCTGCAAGTGACCAAGAGCACAGTCTGCCATAGAAGAACCATTTGTCCTCCTAGTTTTCATCTCTGATGTAGCACAATACCAATGCCAAGGACAGTGAATCTATTTTTACCAAAGAAGGAAAAATGAATGAACCCTGTCAGTAGTGACGGGGCAAGACATGGTAACCAGCATCTCCAGAACAAACAAATGGCAGAAACCTTGGCAGAAAATTTCATTGTGCTGCTCTTGGCAGCTGTAGTGTATGTACATACACAAAGGGATTATATCAGAAAAGAATATTAACTTACAGATACTGGGTCACTGAAACTCAGTCCTGACACTTTTGCAGTAAAATCAAGCTGAGAGTAAGGTACCCACTTCTTCAACAAGCACAGTAAACTCTGAAATGCCAGTCTTATTTTTTCTGTACGGGCTACTGTTACAGCTAAAGAAAATATAAATGTAAGAGCTGTTGCTTTTCTCAGTCATATGGACAGTCAACAAAAGCTGGGGTGCTAGCTAGCATCAAGAATGCTTCTGAATAGAGATGTCTGGGCCAAAAAGGCAAACTCTGCTGGCTGTGTCAATGGGAAAGGCTGTCTGGCTTATTGCAGTGGCTGGTCCTGAGTGACAGCTGGCAGGAGGCTCACAGCGCAGTAACCACAGCGTTGGTTCCTGGGGAAGCTGCACACTTGAAAGCTGTCGTGTACTTATGTATAGTTTCCCACCATTGACTTGGTGCTTGTCAGCACCTTAAATCAATCTTTCTTTGAAGAAAGCACCTGATGTGTCTCTTGTAGGAAAGATATTGGCCAGCTCCTCTAATTACAACCAGACGTTTGCCTTACGTTCTGACATCTTTTGAAATGTGGTCTTCTCGTTGTTTTTTTTATTTATCTGTCCCTGACTTACTGTTGACGTTATTTAGGAGAACATGAAAAAGAGGATAAAGAATGTGAGAATATAACAGTTAGATGGCAGAAAATGACGGGATGTGTGTGTATTAAAAACATGAAGTTCTTGTTTAGCCATATTACATACTGCTTTTGAGAACCAGTTACAGCTTAGGCACTGCACAGGTAGCTGTTGTGCAAAGGAAGGCTTGAGATGTGCTTGCTCCAAAGAACATATGCAAATAGACTTTTGGGGAGAGGATTTCAAAAGAAGCTTGTCTTAATCTTACCCTTAGAGGTAAGGGAGAATGTGCTGAAGGAATGGTTAGGGAAATAAAGAACTAGGGGAGTTTTCAGAAAGAGACCTGGCTCAGGGCTGATGGGAAGCCTGGAAAGTAGCAACAGGGAGGAGAGGTCTGCAGAGGCGTTACTAAAACCAATAGAAAGCAGCTCACAAGAAAGCCTAATGCAGGAGTAGGCTGTGTTGCGGGTGAGTGGTAACTGTTGGACTTACGTCTTTGTTGCTGAGTGTTTTGCAGGGAAGAGTGAGAGGAAGGCAGTGACACATGGAAGGAAAAGAAAGTGAAATGAGATATTCTTTCTGTCAGTGAGAGAGCTAAAGGAGGGCTGCAGATTGAATAGAAATGTGAGGACAAAGCAGTCGTCAGCATGGGAAATGGTGCTTTTGGCATGAATACAGAGAAACCCCAGGGAAAGCTGACAGAGGAGTGAGGAGGCTGGGCATGACAGCAGTATGGGGAGAAGAGATGAGGCAGATATGAATTATCGGAGGCTAATGCTTAGAAGTGATAAGAATAGTAGAGGAGAAACCTCTTTCTGTCAGTGGTCCAATTCAGGACAGAGTTGGGGAAGCAGGGGAAGGAAGGTCCTGGAGGGAGCATCTGCAGAGGCAGTGCTGGGTGAGGGGCTGTGGGGAGCAGCTGAGGCTGGAGGCTGAAGTCAGGCAGGCAGACTGGAAGGGGTGGATCTCAGAGGCATTGATCAAATCCCAGTTTTTGCTTTCCCTGTGTCATAGGTAAGGTAATCATAGAATGGCTTGGGTTGGAAGGGACCTTAAAGATCATCTAACTCCAACCCCATATCTGAATGAAAGATACCTCTTACCTAGAGGAAGAAAAAATTATCATATAATCACATTCTTGGAAAACATAATACGTTGTTGTGTACTGTTTGAACTGGGATGGCTCCTAATGACTGTATTAATTCCATAGATCCTGGACCAGAGAGCTGCTAAATTGTTCCATGTGATTCACTCTGTAATAATTTTAGTGATTTCTTCCTTGTAATGAGCCCACATGATGTTTTACTAAGCATGTTTTTCAGAGCTGTCTGTTCACCAGTGCAATCTGCAAATTTCACTTTGTCCTAAAACAGCCAAAAGTGGTGTTACATGTTTTAAATTAGAAACTGCACAGCTCTAAAGCTGAGAATGCTGTTCTTGCTATGTAGCTCCCATTTGGCACTCAACATTTGGGACTACGGAGGGCTTCTGCAGCTGTATTTGGAACATGAGACTATTGAAAAGACAGAGCCACTGCTACTAAAAATGCGGTTGTAGTTGGGCTTTTGCATAGGAGATTGTGCATGTCTACTAGGTTTAGGAGCTTTACGAGCTTCCACGTACTCTAAATCATTTTGTTCCAGGCTGTGGCAGGTTTGCCTACTGCAGTTCATTTGTCCCATAAGCATTACAATTACAAAAAGTAGTTAGTGAGAAGATGAAGTCTTTGACTGTTTTGTAGAAAGTAGGGAGCTGAACAGAAACCTGGAAGTTTAGTTAAAGAATTTAGAAAACTTTTCCGGGAATATGACTTGCAAAATCATGCATCTGACATTACAGGACTTACTCCTCTCACTATGCTGTGCAGTAGACAACTACTACCATTAAACTTCCTCTCTGTTTTTGTCTTCCTCTAAGGTTTTTATTGAACAGTCTTTTCAATTTGCTACTGCACCACCAATTCCTTGTGTTCAATATGAAAATCATCAGCATATTTTTCATCAGACATGGTTCTTTGGGGGCAGGGGGCATTTAACTTCTTTCAGAACAAGAATGGAAATGAGGTCTTGTTTGCCTGATGTAGGCTCATTTCTGTCACTTCAAAACAGAAAACTTTGCTATTTAGATCCCCTTTTCATTTTACATGCGAAGTTTGTGAATGAGCAAGCCGCAGATCCCTGCTAGTAAATATCTATAGAAACTGTTTTTCATTAAAATCCTAAAAGATGTGTGCTCCCACTGGGGTATTTTTTCATGTCTGGTTTCCTTCCTCATTTTGTTTCATAATCCTCCAGACACACAAAGGTTCATAAAGTATGAAGTTAATAACAAAACACTGCCTCAGTAGTGTAAATTTGGAATTCAGGCTTTTCTTATCCAGGATGTTGCTACAGCTGGGAAAAACAGCAGTTGTGTGCTTCACCCCTTCCCAGCTTCTCCACAGATTCACTGGCTGCTGCATGTAGCACTACACAAAATATCATTCTCTCTTGCCTGCTGGAGGAAAATTAAAGTAGGAAAGTACATAAAGAAGCTTCACAGGCTCAAAATTTCTTGTTTTTGGGCTCTTTCGCTTTTTTTTTCCCATTTTCTCTTACATCTTTCCTTCTCCTCCAACCCCCCTCTCATTTTTTCAATCTTCTGTATCATCTCTGTACCTTCATCCTCATTTTTTGTTGTCTCCTAATCTCTTTGCCCGCCTTCTCCCTGAATCATGCCATCTGTTTCTCGCCCTCTGTCTCCTGCGAGAGCAGAGGGGCCTCCTGGCCCGGCGGCACAGGGCGGCTCCTGGGGCACACAGGTGGTGTTGGCTTTTTCCCCCTTCCAGACAACCCGCTGCTGGCAGCAGATGGGCTTTCTGCACATCCCCAGGTTGCTGGCTCCATCGCAGGCCCAGATATGTAGCCTGCAGCAGCCGCCCTGGAATTCTCAAAAAGGTGTTAAAAAGGGAGGAAAAAAAAAAAAAGAGAGACAAGCAACACGTCATTTTTTTTTGTTAGCACCTCTCTGTTTAGGTGCTAATTGAATCCAAACCGTTGGCTTCAGCTTGTGGATATCTGTCTGTCGAGAGCTGCCCCAGACCTAAGCGCTGGCTTCCTAGGTTGTAGGAGCACGCTTCTGGTAAGGTCAGCTAATAAGGCTGCCAAATGTTAGCGTTTAAACAGTAGCAAACTAATAAACTCGTGATTGCCTTCAGTCTTTTACTTTCTCACTGCTTTCCATAAGCTGCAGTGTAGCTTTCCCTCCCAAAGGGACTTGTGTCTCCCCGGGGTTCTTTTTCTGATGGGAGAGCTCAAGTGGGGACGAGGTCTCTAAGTGGTGTTTCCAGGCAAGGTCAGTCCCTGATGGGAGAGCAGGCTGACCTCGTTAAGTTACCCTGCTAACGGTATTTCACCTCACAGGGTCATGCAGCATCAGCAGTGCACATCTGTTAGCTCAAGGAGAGGAAAACAAAGCCTATTGCCTTTGGTGCAGACAGTGTGGTTTGAATGGCTTAAGAAACTTGCCTGACTTTGGGATATATAGATGCACTCGTTGGAAAATAATTTTCTAAACCGAATAATTCCAAGCCACCAGGCCCACCTGGAGGACAGCTGTGATGCTGTGGTGCGTGGATTGGGTTTGGGGACCCATAGGATTAGAGCACCTGTCTGGCATGATCTGGAGTCAGCAGCCGGGTGTCTTCTCCCAGTACCTTCAGTCTCCTGGAGCAGATGTTTCAGTATGTCTGGGAGAAACAGAGGGCCACCGCAGTCACTCGCTCTCCTTCACCTAGCAACTTGCTCTTGTGTCCCATGGGTGTGCTCTGCATTTAATACCTAGTCTGGGTCTGCTCTGAAACTGATGCAGAATGAAACCAAGTGCTGAAACTAACAAAAACTCCACTTTGGGGGGGCGGGGAATTCTTCTGATCACACTTAGTATCTCCTTGGGCTAGTGGTGTTGCTGCAGGAACTGTTCATGAAGTAGCAGATCTCTTGTTTTTTTTGTGTGTGTGAGATACTGAAATGTTATTTGTATATTAGATTGTAAATTTTCAGAAGGGAGTAAGTCAGATACGTTGCTGGATGTGGGGAGAGGGATCAAGGCAGACTATATGTTTTTCAAAACCAATTTTCAAATATTCTACAGGGAAGCGAACAATGAAGTTGTTGAAAAGTTGTTAAACAAGTGAGGTAAACCTAAGGCCTGCGCAGAGCACTTCTCTTTTAAAAGGACGTGAGAAAACAAATTATTTCCGAAGCTGCCCACGTGCTGCTCTGTGAGGTTCTCGGGCTGCAAGGAGGCCCCGTGGTGGCCGCGGTCAGTATCGGGCCATGGGGCCGCGGGTCGGTGCAAGGCCGGCCGCCCAGCCTTGGTCCCACACGTGGCGCTGACAGGCTGCCGGCCCAGCCTAGGGGCACAGCGTTGGTGTGGGGACACGGTGGCACTCGGAAGTCGCCATCTTGTCTGCTCAGTGCAGGGTACGAAGTGGAAACGTTTATCCCACAGTTATGTACCCTGTGTCAGGAAACAGTCATATAGGGATGAGAGAGAACTGTACGTGGCCCATTTGTTTCTATCCTGTTCCCCTGTGTGGATGAAGACTGGCTTTTCCTGAACATCTCATTTTGAACCTCGGTTCTTTTATAACTACATAATGAATTTTGATCCTCTGTGAAGCTCCTTGGCATCCACCTCCCTGCATCTACCTTTGATATACATAATTTTCTTTACCGCCCAACAGTCCACACACAAATTTTGTTGAAAGAAGATCTGGAGCTGGCTCAGAGCCACACCAGTTTCCCGTGTGTGGCTTCTTCTCTCCTAACCTTAGGAGGTGGCGCGGGGCTGTCAGCTGCAGCAGGGTCCCCTGCGGTGACAAACCTGCGTGTCCCTCCTCCCCCCCGTGGTTCCAGAGCATATGGCTAGCTGCCTCTCCTCCCTTCTGCAACGCTCGTTTTTCATCCCTCTTAGCACATGGGGCTTGCGCTTCAAAGTGAGAACACGCTTTGATGCAGAACCAGAGGCAGCATTAGTTGCTGAGTATCTCTCTAAAGAGAGGATTTATGTGCACAGAATGGCCTTCGTTTTTTGGGAACACTGAGCAGTAACTACAGACGCAGAATTTAGGATGAGTTTGTCTTTTCAGAGTAACTGTCCTTCGCCTTCTGCCCAGGGTGTCTTTTGGTTTGTTTTTGTTTTTCACCCTTGTTAATCACAAACCAAGGGACAAGAATTGGGCATGTGCATAAACCGTATAAAGGAAAAAAAAAAATTTTTACTGCATGAGCCAAAAAAGAACTCAGAAAATGTGGGGGTAGCACATGGGAGGAAGTCTTGTTGGATTTGGGATTTTAAATAATCCATAAGAGTTGTACTGTCATATGGGAAGTATGGTAACAGTATAATGGGCACATATCTCAACAGGCATTTGTCCAAAGAAGGTATTTCTCTTAAGGAGGATATTTTGGAGATGATGATTTGCAAGTACTTAATTTATGTTGCACATATATACTGATTCCCTTTTTTCCTTTCTAGGTAAAAGCATGGATGAAATTAAGAAGCTGCTGTTGTTGGTTCTGGGATGTGCTGTGCAGGTGAACATTTAAAGGCTTTAAAAATACTGGCTTTTGAATCTTTTGAGTCTTTTGTTCTTTCTGGGCTGAGAAAAGCCACCCAAAGATCACTGCTGTATGAAAAAATCCCCAGCTCAAGATAAATTGTGAACTAAAATTGTGAAAAAACACAATAGGTGAATGAAGTGAATGCAGGGAAAAAGCACAGGGAAAGGAAGCACAGTTTGTGACAGAGTAACCTCAATGTTACCAACATTTAAATCAGATGCAGGATAAGTACTCTTGCAACTAATTAGCCAACTTTGATAACAGAGTGTGAAAAGATAAGCTTTGAACAGTGTTCTTGATATCAAGATTGGTGGTTTATTTTCTTACTATTTGGAAATGCGTGTGTAGTAGTACAAAACAAATAGATAAGCTAACAGTCTAAACATTTGTTTAATGGAGCCTGATTTTGTTTGCATAATCGTTTGATTGGATGTAGATATGTAGAAAATCTGAGATGAATAACTACTTTGTATATTCATGTGGGGATTTTTATGTGGCATTTGTTAAAATAAATGGATGGGCAATGTATATGGGAAAATCCCCAGAAATAGGCGACAGTTACCAGATAAAGAAATCAGTGTTCTGCCCACCAAACCTCCCTGGTAGTAAACAACAGACGCATCGTGGACTAGCCTTTGCTTATAATTGACCTTGTTTGTAGGTCTGTCTAGTGTTTTTGTCATGCCTTAGGACACTTACCCTGCTCAGCTATGTCAAGTCAATTATGTCAGAGTAACACTGTCTTCATATGGCTGCTCTGAACTTCATCTCAGTGCTACATTGCAACACAAAGAACAGAGGTCTGATTTGACAAGCTGTTGTGCATCCTCAGTCCCCATTTACAGTTCTGAGGTTCTTCCCAGTAACATGAGTGGTGAGACTCAGAAGCAGACCCCAAAGGGACACTGCAGAAAAAGCAGTTAAAAAACTTTAATGTTTAACTTTTCTATTGCCATCCTGTAACCACTGTGCATTGTAATGTAATTAGTGTACAGTTCCTGATATATTGATAGCAGATGTCTGACTTTAAAAACTTTTAGTGAAAGATTTACTAAACTGTTTGTCTGAAATGTCACTCGTTTTTATCCAGAAGGTTTCCCAACCCTGCTTTTTATCTAAAGCACATGTTGATTTTGTCCAACAAGCAAAGCAAAGCATTGATGTGAATAGTATCTAAAGAGATGCATCTTTTTTCATTGCCAAAGCCATGCGAAATGCAAACAGGAAAGCAGACAGGTTAAATGATGCAATGTAAATGTAGGTCTTGTACTCACCTGGTTTATGTTTGTGCAGCTCCATTAATGAAGCTGTGATAATTTCCTCCAGCTGTTGCCCCACCTCTTGGTCTCTTTGCATTTTAAACTTGTTTATAAAGAGCAAAACCAGCCTTTTAACTTAGCCTTACTTGTACTGACTGTAAAAGACTTGAAATAATTTACAGCATGATTCAGTTCATGCTCCATACAGAGCAACAAAGTGTTATACCTTCTAACATGACAAAGTATAGGTCTTGAATATTTTGTCATTAGCAATGTAGTGATTTTTTTTGAGGGGGTGGAAAATGTTGTAGTAAGTTTTAGGATGTAGCACTGTTTCAGGGAGTGTTTTCTTTTAACAGTGTGAAAGAAAAGAAGAGTTCATTGAAAGAATAAAACAGCTGGATATTGAAACTCAAGCTGCCATTGTGTCACACATTCAGGAGGTGGGACTCGCAGTATTTTCAGTTTTCATTTTTCATCCTCTCCTTTCCTTGACTTGATTTATCAATGTTTTTGCTATGTCGATGCTTGAAATTTCATGGTGGATTCATAAACTTCAGAGAAAAAAATGATTCTTCTGTGGATATACTATTGTAATCAAATTATAAGGTGAAAATGGTAGGTGTTTTTTAAAATGTCACTGTAGGTGCAGTGGTAAATGTGCTTGCTGCTTATAGGCTATGTAGAAGATATTGTTGTAAGGATATGTGTGCATTATTTTCAAAAAGCATGTCTGGCTTAGGAGCTGAAGTCCCATTTACAGTAATGGTGTAGGCACGTGGTCCCTTAGTCCTGTGGCCGGTAAGACACAGGTTCCCCCAAGGTGTGCTTGGGCCAGTGGGGCTCCAAGTCTGGTGGTCTTGAAAATCATGCTCTGCAGCTGAAATTAGACACATGCTTTGTTTTTTAAAGAGAAACCTGATTCAATGACAGGTGTATTCTTAGACTTCTAAGATTTCCGTAAAAGGAAGGACTGTGTGTGGCTGTTTGTGTGGCTGTTAGGAACCAGCTTGCTTTGGAGATCCAAAGAGAAGCCCTGAGGAAATGCCCTCTGCTTGGGTGTGCCTCACCGGGAAATGGGCACTGGGTGAGGTCTGGTGTCCTGAGGTGCAGGTGTAAAAAGCCTAATGCACTGAGATTTAAGGAACAAGGAGTGGAAGTCTAATTCAGGAACTTTTTCATTAACATTTAAAAAAAATAGATCTGCTTAAAAAAAAAAAAAGATAAGCACATAAGCAGGAACATTCTTTAACTGACTGAGGTTGAGAGCCTTTCCACTTGCATGGCATTTCTGCTAAATGATTCATATGGAACCAGTGTGAGTAAGGTATCAGAGAAAAGAAACACTGCTAGCAACAACCGGAGATGTCCAGTCCTCTCAGCTCTATCAGCTGCAAATTGCAAAGTCATTGAAAACAGCTTCTCTGTCTTAGCAGTTCCTTCTAACTTCTGTAGTGACCACCGCAGTACTTGAAGTAAGACAGTTTCTAACACATATGTCAATAGGATTTGTGCTTGCTTATACCTGACCACTTCTAAAAATCATCTGTCTTCATAATTTAAAAAAATATATAAATACTGGAAATTGCTGGGTAGTGTTAGAGTTAACCTAGTCAATGTCTGTTATTTCAAACCTGTTTTTGGTGAAATGTGGTATGCCTCTTAACAGATCAGTAGGAGAACCTGGGAGATGCGCCACATACAGCAAAAAAAAAAAAAAAATCAACCAGTGGAAACACTTTTTTTTTCTTCTTTTTTTTTTCCCCCCTTGTGACTAGGTGACTCACAACCAGGAGAATGTCTTTGACTTGCAGTGGCTGGAGCTTCCAGACATGGCCCCAGAAGAACTGGAGTCTCTCTCCAGGAATATGGTTTTCCACCTCAAGAGGCTTATTGATGAAAGAGACGAGTGCACAGAGGTACCTCGACTTCTCACTCTCTTATATAGTGCTGATGTGGAGCAGCACATGCAGGCTCTCTTCCCTCTGTTGTCTTGTTATTTTTTTTTGTTAACTGGGTTTCTATTTGTTCTAAACCTTTGAACTACACCTCTGAAAATCTGTAGAAAGATTGTCTTTTTCATTCACATATAAACACTGAAGTGTGATGAAATGATTGGTAAGAAGAGTGCATGCAGTAAAGAGACCAAAGCATTTGAAGTTGACTTTGTCTTGAGATTTTTATCTCTGCATGTCTGCTCAACTGTTCATTTTCGTGACTGCTTGCCTATCTCTCCAGTGATATCTACCATCATGGGTTCCAGTGTCTTCGCTTGCCTTTTTTTTTTTTTTTTTTCCTGTGTGAAACAAGGTCTATCTGTTGCTGACTCATAAGTTCATCTTACTTCAGATCTCTGCAGGAGGCTTCTCCCCTTCTTTTTAGCCTGTTAATCTTCTGTCATGCATTTGACTTTGTGAATGTGTTGGTTAAAATTGTTAGTTGTTACAATTTATATGAGTTCTCCAAGCAAAATAGGCTGCTTATTTTGAGCATTGGAAAGGAAATGTTTTAGTGGTCTGAGCATGGTGGAGATTGCTTATCTCTTCTGTGTAACCTTCCCACCTATCAGTTGAATTCTGTATAATGACAGGCTAATAATTTTCTACATTTATACATCATTTTTAGATGCTTGAAAAACAATGTTTAATTATTGCTATATTTATCCCACTACCCTTCTGTATTTCCAGGTAATTGTAGATCTCACACAAGAGAGGGACTATCTGCAATCTCAGCAACCCACAAGTCCTCTGAAAGCACCAACTCCAGATTCTTCACCAAACACACCTAGCCCTCTTTCTAATGAAGACAAGCAACACATTGCAGTTGAGCTGGCAGACACAAAGGCTAAACTGAGAAGAATTCGACAGGAACTGTGAGTCACCAGTGACTTTTGCTTCTAGAGAGACTTGTGTATTAAGTCTTGGGCATCCTGAAAGTGCAGTTGCCTATCAGCTTCGGTATATTGACTTCCATGAGAGCTCTCAGTATCGTGTATTTCACAATTTTATTCGTATTAGTAGGCAGCCTGTATGGATGTTCCATCTTTCTTCTTTATTAACTGTTCTTTAAATATAGAGTGATGGCTACTTTTTCTTTTTGTCTCTCATCTCTGTCTTCCCCGTTTTAAAATGTTAGTGGTTACTCGCACTTTTTAATTATTACTGAGAAGTCCAGAGGACAGTAAAGCTAGCTATGATGTCAGTAGCACCATTAAGCACCAGACTTCGAACAGTTGTACTTAATATCAAAAAACAAACAAAAAAAAGTTGCATTTTCACATCTGTGATGTATGCGGTATCACAAGAAAACGTACCTTACTTTTATGAAGTTGTCATGTCCTCAAGGAGGCTCCGTGTTCAGTATATGCTAGGAGGTTTCTATCCTTCTTTCCAGTTTCCCAGCAGGATCCATGCATTCAATATTGTTTCAGAACAACAACGAAAATATTTCTTACTAAGTTTTTTCTAATCCCTTTCAGGGAAGAGAAGTCTGAGCAGCTTGTCGATTCTAAACATGAAGTTGAGCAGCTCACCCTAGAGCTGCAAAAAATAAAACAAGAGGTAAGGTGGGCTTAATTCACTGTGGCAGACTTCCCTATTTAAAAATACCTCTTTCACTGTGAAACTAAAAATGCTGTTCTGTGTATTTTTAATTAGAAGAACTCGAGTTACTCCAGCAAGCTGTTTGACAATTATGACTATGGCATAGTGATGATACACTTTCTACTTAATTGGTGAGAGCAGTCTCATCTGTTTAGCTTGTAAGTAGCCCAGTAATGCCTGAAGCTTTTGCAGCACCAGGCATTGGAAATGTTAAGAGTCCTGGCAGGCTGAAGTACATCTCAGTCTTATAGAGACTGTACTAGCTAGTAAGAGAATTCTCCTACTCCACCAGGGGAATGTTATTTGCCTACTCTTAAAAACAAACAAACAAACAAAAACCCATAAGTTTAAAGAACATGTTTTCAGCTTGGATTTTTCTCCCTGCTTATCCCTCATGTCTCTCAGAATATCCATCTGGCCTCAGATGCTCGCTCTGCCCGAGCATATAGAGATGAACTGGACTCCCTGAGAGAGAAGGCAAACCGTGTGGAGAGACTTGAGATGGAACTTGTTCGGTGCAAAGAGAAACTTCATGATGTGGATTTTTACAAAGCTCGTATGGAGGCAAGTGAAAATCAGGACAAAGATTTGCTGAGTAATCCTTAATGTTTGGCTTTCCTTGTGTTACCAGTTAATGTGTCATTTGTCAGAGAGCTGACTGTAGCAAAACATGAGAGCAAGTGGAAATTTCATAACATATGTTATAGTTATTGACTTAGCAACATCAAAACTTCTTTCAGTGGCAGGAAAGACTTGGTGCACACAAAGAATAAATACCCATTAGTTTTAATAAAGCCTGCTTAGTGCAGCGTTACGTGGCTAAACAGGACAGACCTTTTCTGGATGCTTCTACAAGATCCAAACCTTCAGTCTAGCCTTGAAAATTTACTCTTAGGTAAAATGTCTGTGTTCCAGACTTGATCCTTTGACCAACATCTTAAATGTCATATGTAAATGAGCTAAATGAACGTCTGGGTATTTTTCCTTAAGGCTCTGTAGCAGCTGCAGCTGTTTCTTAAAGCGGATGGGCATTTTGAAGCATGACCTCAGATGACAAACTCTAGCCACCCCTTTTTCGCAGCTGTTGCTTGTAGTAGGAAGGGAAAACTTGGATCTTCCCTAGGGTCCTGAGCAGGGTATATCAGTGAGAAGTGTATACCTGTGTTCCAATAGTAATGACAGTTATTCATCTTAGTTACCTGCAGCTATGCCCATCCTGCAATTACTAGATAATTTAGGTTGGAAAGGACCTTGGAGATCATCTAGACAAACACATTGCTCACAGCATGGCTGACCTTAAATTTAGGTCAGATTGCTCTTATTTTTTTCCTTTCGCTCCTTTGAGCCCTTCTCACCTCAACTGTCAATAATCCACATGTGTAACGCTTCAGCCAGATTCAAATAAATATCCAGACTTGCTAAACACATTGAGGTTCTGTAATTGACCTCCCCCCTCCCCCCAACTATCATTAGATAAAATCCCAGGTCTGAGATAGAAGAGCAATATTGAGACTCACGTTTGTCAGGCTGGGAACACAAATTATTTCTGCTCTATAAACCCTACTTTGTAGGTATTTCTTTTTGCTCTCTAACCTAAGGGGCCAGCTAGCTCTTGGTTCTTATGAATAGGTTCACAAAGATGGCTGGTTATTAGATGAAGTAATAGCCTGCAAAAGCCTGCCTCCGTGCTCAGGAATTCCCAGTTTACATCAGAGGGTATGAAGCTCTGCCTCTCTCTGTCTTCCTCCCTCAAGCTGGCAAATCAGTCATGCGTTAACCTGGCACACTAGCTCTCAGTGTAGCATCCTGGTCATGCTCTTTTGACTGTGCACTGAAGTTGCTTAGCTTCTAATGTAATGTAGCTTAGTGTAGTGTGAGGACAAGGGGAAATGGCTTTAAACTGAAAGAGGTGAGGTTTACATTAGATATAAGGAGGCAATTCTTCACTCAGAGGGTGGTGAGGCACTTGCACAGGCTGCCCAGAGAAGCTGTGGATGCCCCATCCCTGGAGATGTTCAAGGCCAGGCTGGATGGGGCTTTGGGCAACCTGGTCTGGTGGGAGGTAACCCTGCCCATGGCAGGGGCATTGGAACTAGGGAATCTTTAAGGTCCCTTCCAACCCAAACCATTCTGTGATTTTATGATTATTCCTCCTGCTCAGAGATTTTAGCTGGAGTTGGGAGAAGTTAGTTTTTAGCCTTGTCTTCATCTAAGGGCAAGGGCATAGTTATTTCTTTTCTGGAGTTCTCAGCCTCCTTGCTTGTCCTGGAGCCAGCAGTCTTCTGTTCTACTGTCTGCATGCTAATCTTGCTGTCATTCAGTAAAGAGACCTCTGCTTCAGTTCCTATTTTGTTCAATTTTTTTCACTTCCTCTTTCCACCCTGGCAGTTTTTGGTGAAAGCATTGAGTACTGGAGATGAGTGTTGTCTTTCCAAGGATACCTCCCTGAGATACAGTAGCAGATGGGACAAAGAATATTTCCCATCAATATTGCACTTTTCTAATTCTGGGGAACAACGTGGCCTATAGTGAAAGTTGTTGCTACCAGAGACACTGACCTCTTGTAATATGTGGCATGATCGCACAGCTGTTTGCAGGCTGTTCTTTGGTCTAGGATAGCCAGAGTGTTTCACATTCTCACCACTCCCTCTCCTGATCAAGCCTTGGCGCAGCCATCAGCTGGCAGGTTTGTGCAGTGGCAGCATGAGGCAAACTTCACTGGTTTCATGCTGGTTCATTCAGGGGTTTCCATGGGGCACTAGCCTGTCTTTGTTATGGTCACGGAGTAACACAAAGGCTGTGTGTAGTAGCCAGTATCCAACTCTCCATGGTCCCTCAGTTTTCTGTCAGTCTCTCTCAAGTCTTGCACCTATCTAAAAAGAGGACTAAAGGCTAGGGTTCAGTTCAGTGTCTGCTCAGATTCCTTTCATTCCTTCAAAAACTGTTAGGTTTACCATTCCAAGTTGTGTAGGATCTATGCAGGGGTGCATGGTGGTGGAGATTTTTACCACTAGACTGTACAGTGCCAATTCATCTTGTGGCATTTACTGGTGTGGTTGGCCTCCTGAGCTCCACATCTTAAGAACTGAACTAATTTCACAGAGGCTCGGCAATGAATAGCTGTGTAAGGTACGGTGTAAGGCACTTTTCCATGCTAGTAGGATACCTTAAGGCTCATAGGGTCTTGACGAGGTTGTTAATAAGTAGTGCCAAATCAGTAAGTGAGAAGAAAAAGTGGTTTTAACTTTGTGCATCAGTGTGGAAAGCTATTAAATGGACACTTGAAAATCTCTTCCTTCCTGCTGTTCACATACACATTTGGTAGTTTGGGCAAATAATATGGAAGGTGCTCTGTGTATGATACCGTGACGAGCTTTAGAAATTGTGAGCAAGCTTTTAAGTAGTTTCTGAAAGCACGTAATGCAAATCATTTCTGGCAGCAGGAAGAAGAGATTTAAGGAGCTATTGCAGAAGGTAGTGCAAAAGGAGCAAGTCTTTCTCTATGTGAACCTAATACATGTAAGCACGTACATTGTTTTCCTTCTCTATTTCTTGACAAAGTTTTTCTGAAAATACATTCTAGTTTGACCGTTGTCCAAGGAACATGGAGATGAATATGCTCTATGCATCTTCCTGCTGGGGTGGGTTATAATGAGTTCATAACTGTGAATGTGGAGGAGCAGGCTTAATGCAGGGCTTCCTCCGTAGAGGTGCTTCTCTTCAGCATAAAGCTTCCCTCTGGCATTCCTCTCCATTTGTGGTGCTCCAGAAGATCAGATTATTTTCAGAGGCCAGAGAGTCTGCCTTGCCCATTGTTCCTCCTTCTCACTGCAGCCACATTGCCACACAGGATTATGGGAGGAATTTCTGTGAACAATTTAAAAAAGCAAAAACATCTCGTGTATTTTCTCATAGCTGTCCGAGGCAATGTTTGATTGTCACAAGATGTTAACTGTAGCATGGCTTGGTAGGGGCAACCTCTGAACTGCCAGAAGGGAGTGGTTTGAACTGTGTTTAATAGCTAGGTCTGGATATGTGTGCAAATTCTCTAGTTTCAGATTTAAACGATCTGATTGCTACTTTAGTTTCTGAAAATGTCTTTCAGTAGCAACACGCCCTGATCGTGCAACCACTTACCCCCAGAGTTAATTGTAACCATATGAGCATGTGATGCTATTCTTAAAGCTATTTCAAGGCACAGTGATACAGGATAGGAACACAATATATAATTTATTTCAGCGACATAATTACAAAAGCAGGATTATGTATGTTGCATATTAAACTATCACAATTTAAGCAATATAAAGCAAAGTAGTTTTGAATCTCTTGCCTATTTAATTGAGAGTATTTTCAAAACAATTATTACTGTTGACTTAAAAAAAAAAGCAACTCAGTTTAAAAAACAAATTTATAGCTGCAAAAAAACACAACAACACATAATTCTGGTGGAAGCATCACCACACCATGACCACCCGCTGAATTTTTGACTAACAAGCAATTTGTAGATGGACACATTCTTAGGTTGACTGTCCTATGCAGTGAGCTCTGTGAGACGTTAGTGCTGACATGTTGTAGTTAGAAGAGTTCTGCCTTCCAGGCTTTGAGATGGAAGTCTACGAAGATCCCATGGAGTAATTATTTAAATTACACGAACTTTTCAATGTTAAGACAACCTCAGATTGTGGTTACACCAGTGAGCAATGTTGACCTCGCCATAGCAGGCATTTCCACCAGGTTATTAATTTAAGATTTCATCAGAACTGCTTTGAACTGACGTGTCCACCCCTCCTGGGCACTCAATGGAAAGTGCTTGTCTTCCATATATTGCAGCTCCCAGTGCTGTGTGGTTTGTACCGGAGCCTGGATGTGTGTGTGTACTTGGAAGATAGCTTGACTCTTCATGAGACTCTGAAATAACTAGTTCCTGCTTGGTAAGCTGTTTTGGGCATAGTTCTGAGGCTGTGTTTTTGAGGTCAGACTCAACCTTCCTGCTTAGGGCTGTGGTCCAGATTGAGTGTGACAGTCTAGCAAAGCGAACTGGTCGTGTTGCCGTTTCATTACGGGCATTCTGGCAGCTTAAATGACATTCAGCACATTTTGTGTTGTGTACTTCCTCTGGTCTGTCATCTGTGTCAGCCTTTTTAGTTTGCCCACCCTGAAGCGGCATGGTTAGATCAGACTTGGCCCTGAATGTTGTTTCTATAAAATTAGTGTTTCATTATTATTATTATTTTAGTTACATGCAGACTCAGACATTTTAATTGTGGTAGATGAACCACTTCACAAGCACTATCAGACTTGTCCTTTTTAACGCTGCTGTAGTGAGGAAATTGTTCTACTTGTATTTTGCAAGTTTGTAGCTGACCCAGGGAGAGATCAAGGGCAGTGTGGTATGCATAAGGTAGACTTCCATACTATGCCATCTACAGTGAAGATGTAGCAAACAACTAAGGTTGCTATATAAGGCTCTTAAATCATGTCCCCCCTCTAGTATCAGAAGGCAAGGCGAGTAACTGTCACTAGACAGTCTTAACTTGTGCTTTGCAGCTTTTTTTTTTGCATTTTTTTTTAAGATAGCTGAGCCACATGAGGCTTTTAAAGTATGATTCTACCCCCCAAAAACGCAAAGGTTGTTGCTGGTTAAGCAGTGAAAGCAATTTGCTCATGCCTGGTGATCTTTCAGGCATCTACTTGGTTTGGATGTTTGTGGTCTGAGAGAACAGACATGAACACTGATGTCAGCAGAGACTTTACATTTTGAAGACTGTTGTCCAGGAATAAACTTGTCAAGCCATAAGCATTTCATCCTGCCTGCATAAACATTTTGTCGTCTTGCATGTTTAATTGAAGCAGAGGAAGGGAGTGGAGGAAGGGAACAAAGGGCGAAAGAAAATGTATTTAGAAATTGAATGGTCTGCCTCATACCCTATTGTAATGCTTCTGGGCAAAAATCCTTCCTGTACCCATTTAATCTTATAAATGCTGATGTGTTCCTGCCACAGAAAATGGTATCTATGGTTCAAGACTTACGGAATCATCATAAAGAGTAAAAGCAGTGAGGTGTATTACAACCTGAAATAACATATCATATAATGAGTGTGTTTAAAACATGAGCAAGGACACATGGCCAGATTTTATGCTTTGGACATTTCTTATTTCTGGAGATAAGATATTTGAATGCCGAGAGTTTCATCTGTTGCTTTGCTAAGAGTGCTCTGTAATTGTTTCTAGTGTTGTGGCTGCAGCAGAGTTAAACTTTTACTCAGTACAAAGAGATCCAACAGCTTTAGTGGGTAAATGACATGGCTTGTGCAGTTAATGCTCATGTGTTTATTTGGGAGGGCAGGGTGGGGGATGTTAAGTGATAAGTGTAAAACAAATTCTTTTGTTTAACTGATTTAAAATTCTGTTCATGAGAGAGAAACTTTGTTGAACAGATATTTACATGTGAGTGTACAGAAACAGAGATATGGACGTAGTGATATTGATGGATAATGCTCCCCAACATGCTTTGAACACACTATAACATTTCTTTAAAATAAATATAATGTAATTTGTAACTGGGAAAACTGAGTCAGGGACTGCAGTGAGTTGGCTAGGGAAGTGGCATTATGACAGTGTAACTGGATCTGAACAGTTCTTCTGTCTTCAGTTTTTTTGGTGCACCTCTTGATCTAGCCCTGTAAAAAGAAAAAGGAACTCCATTAGATATCTAAAATTCAGGAAAGCACAGTAAGGAAAACATTACTTTCATTAGCGACTCACAGATAATTAAACATGGAATCGTCTCCCATTAAAATATCAGGTTAAGTCATTTTTATAAAACAAAGAAACAAGTCAATTTTTTTCCTGTATTTTACAATGTCAATTTATGAAAGTCACTTAATGCAAAGAGGTTAACAACGTTACTTTTTCTCTTTAGGAGCTAAGAGAGGACAACATCATATTAATTGAAACAAAGGCCATGCTAGAAGAACAGCTAACAATGGCAAGAGCTCGTGGTGATAAATTGCATGAATTAGAGAAGGAGAATTTGCAGTTGAAATCCAAACTTCATGATGTAGAGCTGGTATGCCCTCTCTTTTTCATTTTGCTATTTTTTCAAAGTTCTGTTTCTGTGCTATGTCCCATAAGTTGTTGCCTGAGAAATCAGTGGAGACAGGCAGATAAATCAACAGTGCTGTTAAAGATGTCTGTAGTTTGAACTTTGTGTACATGCATTCTTAAAATATTATAACATTAACAGTTTAAATATTGCCAGTGCTACTGTGTGAGACAGTTTGACAAATCTGTTTTCATGCAAGGAGGTATATCACAATTTTAAAATAGAGATTGCTTTCATATATACCGATAAAGTAGATGTTGGTATCTATCAGTTAAGTAGAAATCTGTTAGATGTAGGAAATTAAATCTATTGCAACAAATGATCTTTTCTTTTTTGCTGGAAACAAAACCCACAGCAATCACAGCGATTTTAAGAATCCATTGCTGCTGAGATGAGAAACTAAATTTTGGAATTTTTTTCTATTACATAAATCAGAGACATGGTCTTTTGCTTCATAGACAAGGAGATCTACGAAGTGGCAGATTGTCTACAAACAGAAGTGTTAGATTTTATAATCCCACTAATAATAAAAATACTTTTTCATCTCTCTCTTGTATTTTACTTAACAGTTTGCCTTTTGCCACTATATTTTGAATTATTGCGGGTTTAACTGTATAAAAACAGGGTATATTGGAAACAAAGACGTTGAAGGTGCTGTGTTTATTGACTTCCAAATAAAGGGTAACATGACACTTCAGCATTTCCAAAGTGGCTGGTGATTTTGCATGCTGCTTCTCTGGGTGACTTGATGAAATTTTGGGTAATATTTTCTCAAAATTTGAGACCCTTGAAGTACGGCTTCAGGTCTCACAAATGTAAATGACCAAAGTAATTATTGGAAGCAATGGTAGCCTCATTTTCTGGATTTGTTTTCTGGATAATTGAAATCCCCCTAATTATGAGGCCAGATATCTACTTATTGATCCATATGACCGGATCCACATTTGACATGAGTCGAAGAAGCTCAGTAGAATTCAAGGTTATATTTTCAGTGTCTCCAGAGTGCCGATGCATTTTGAAGATCTTAGCTCAGGATACACCTTGAAGCCAGCCAATCTTACCGGTCCTGTTTTCTTACCAGTTTTCATTCATGTGTGTCTTGCACAGGATCGGGACACAGACAAGAAGAGAATTGAAGAACTTCTAGAAGAGAACATGGTCTTGGAGATTGCCCAGAAACAGAGCATGAACGAATCTGCACACCTAGGCTGGGAATTAGAACAGCTGTCTAAAAGCACAGATCTTGCAGATAGTGAGTACCAGCTGGTGTAGCTGCTGTTGTGCTTCTGTTTGTGGTCTCCGAAAGAGTAGAGAGGTTACTTGACTGCAAAGGAAACAAGAGACACCAAGCTGGCTGGTTCATTTTGACAAGTTCCCTTGCTGAGCCACCTGACTTTGAACATAGTTTGGGGGAACTTATGAAATGCATTTCTCCTAGCTTCTTTTGCTTCCTTACGAAAACATTAAAATGTCTTCCTTTTATTTTGTTTGTCACTGAAAGAGTGACTTTAAGTTAAATGATAAAAAAAAATAAATAAATTAAAAAACAAGGTTTGTATATGACACAGCAGAAATGCCATACTGAACATGGGATATTTCTAACTGAATGGCTGCGAGGGAGTCTGTGATCTTCAGTATTCTTTACTACAATTAGTACAGACAATTAGCACAGACAATTAGCTGGTCTTTAAGTTCCAGGAAGTAGCGTATGCTGAAGTCATTTATTTTTACTAGATACTGAAAAATGTGTATGGGTAGAATAACTGGCTGATTATTTTTTTTGAATGGTTGATTTGATTTCCATAACTACCACAAATGTAACTAATGCTCACTTCACTAGTCAGGCCTTATCATTGGTTTCCGTGTCTAACGTTCATTCTGTTTATAATACTAGCCTAAACAACAGTGCTAAAGGGAACTTGGGAAATGAAAAATATTTCATGCAGTTCAGTGTGCAGATTTTATTGATTAGTCACCTGATTCTGCTAAGAGTTGCATATTTGTCTTTGTGTACCAGAACAGTATAAACAAAGGCAAAGGAATAAATTTGAGTAATCAGATGTTCAGTTTTACCTAAGTTTTCACTAGCTTTTGGAACTGCATCGTCCTTGGTGTTTTCACAAATACTTCTTAGTGTTTTACTTTCTGCCTTGATTTATTTCCTCTTATGGAAGTATGAAAGGGTATCAAAGTCTATTTTACTATTAAAATAAAATATGCAGCTAACATGTTTAAAGTGGCTTCAGGAGAGTTAAGAAACTAAGTAGCTTTTAAGATGGTTATCTGTTCAGGTACTTCCCTATTTATTAAAGGTTTTAATTATCATCTGTAGAAAGGGGTTCTATTTTAAATAGTGTTTACTTAACAGTCAAGCTGAGATGATAAGGATCTAACTGCAATTATCTTCAATAAAAGTGAATCTTAAGGACCTAGAAAAGAACATATTTGTGAATTGATTAGTGCCACCTTCTGATTCTCATGTTTCAACAGCTAGAAAGTCCTTTGTGTTTGAATTGAATGAATGTGCTTCGAGTCGCATACTGAAGCTAGAGAAGGATAATCAGAGCTTGCAGAACACAATCCAAGAGCTGAGAGATGCCTCCTTGACCTCCAGAGAGAGCAGTCTAAAGTTTGTGGAACTGGAAAAGGAAAATCAACAGCTTAGCAAAAAGGTAATCCTTGTTCACAGGAACAAACAGAGCTCTTGGGTTTTTGAACACAGAGTGTGCAGAGCTTTACAGCATTCCTGAATGATGAGGGATTGGAAGGAATTCACCAATGTTCTTCAGTAAGACAGGATGTTTTTGGGCCTTCTAGTTAATCTTATTCTAACAGTGGTATATTCTATCACCTTCTACTTCACTGCTTCGCTACTTAAGTACATCATTGTAAGCAAAAGTGATTCTTCCTGTTTCATAAAAGCAGTACTCATTTTCCAGTCAGACTGTACTGTCAATTTTGTCCCTTTTTGTTGTCTTATGGCAGTCAGTAGTGCTTGCTCTACCAGTTAAGAAAGCCCTGGCCACATTGAAATTTTTTTGTTCGTTTGAAAGTTTTAATATTTCTATGCGAGTCAAATAAAACACACAGGTGAAATCAACTTAGTATATTTTTAAAGAAGTCTTTTCTGCCAATAGTCCTGCATCAGCTCTTTCTCCTTGTCTCGTCCTTTTGGCTCTTAGATATTCTCACTCTCTGCAAAGATCTGGCTTCTTTTAATCACTGGTAACAAACATGCAGGTTGTAACTTTTTAAATGTATTTTTATATATATGTCTGTGTTATACTCCGTTGTTAACTTACTACAGTTAGTTCAAATGCCCTTGTCTTTGTGAAACACAGTGCTGGGTTCACCTCCAACTACTAGCTCCATTTTTGTCTGGCTGTTGACTTGCATTCTGAACTCCGATGAATTGAGTCAAATGCCAGCCGGGAAATGATGCTTGCTATTCTGAATAATTTCCTTGACAACTTTTTCCACATTCCTGCCTTTGTTTTGCTAAGTCACCCAGAATATAAACCCCATTTCTCTCTTCCCCATTGCTGCTGTATCTTGTGTGTATGACATTAATACAAGGATTCCAGTCCCCTCTGGCCTGCTTATGGGGCAAGTGAACGCTTTACAGGACAAGGGGAGAAAGAATCTTGATATGAAATGCTGGTCATGGATTACTAGATCAAAACTAGAAGAGTGTCAGATTTTCTGCCAAGGAGAACAGGGATCCGTCACTGAATCAATCCATCTTCTGGAGAGATTCTTTTGCCACCAAGTTGAGGGACCAGTTCTGCTTCTTGCCTTTCTTCTGTGCACAAAGAAAAATGCAAAAATTCTGTTCAGTGTACTCCTCCTTCCATACTCCCATTTATGACCTGTTGTATATGAGTAATTCACTCCAGCTCTAATTTACATGCTTAAAATTTGAGATCAAGAAATATAAAACAGTCAGCAGATACCTGTGGCGTACAGCAATTTAAGTAATTTAAAGAGCTGTGGTCAACCTTTGGCTTTGCCTCAGGCACATTCCTGTGGGCACCTCCAGTTATGGCACTGTTTTGGTGCCAGCAGTTGTGATTCTAGCATTAGTCTGATGTTTTCAGCGATGATGAATGTGTTGACATGGTAGGGTCATCTACAGGGCTGGTAGTTAAATAAGACAACACCCAGTAGTGGGGAATGCCTGTGAGGCGTGAAGGGGCCACTGTACACATCAGACCAATGAGAGAAAATGGCAGTTAAAAATACCGCTATCGAGAGCAGCTGAAATGTGTGGAAGGGTATAAATCAAGCTCTACTAGAGAGACAGAGAATATGACGGGATCTGACTTAAGTCTGTAAGTTCTGACTCAATACCACAGGCCGCTCAAGTTGCTGACTAGCTTCACATTTCCTATTCAGGAAGATTTGGGGAAAAAAACCCACAGTATTATTCTGTACTCTGGGAGACATACAGTTGTGTCTCAGTGTGCAGAAACCTGATACACGATAAGTAAAAATAATCCTGATTTGAAGTGTTTGTTTGCGTTTGCATTTTTTAATCTTCGCTTCCTCCACCATTCTTCTGTATTTCTCTGACACGTGTATCGTCTTAATGAGAGGGTATGGCTGCCCACGGGGGAAGTCTCTATAACTAATGACAGAGTGGTTACTCTGCAGAGGAGAGGGCAACAGTTCTCAAGGACTGTTAAAGACACTTTGTGTGAGCTCTGATTTCATTCTGGAGTTTACACAGAGCTAGAGAGAGAGTGTTTTTCTCAATTTTGTGTGCCTTTATGTGTGTATGTGTACTTTTTAAAAATAAACTTTCCTGCGATACATATAGTAAAGTCATTTAACTGGAGTCAGATTTCATCCGCTGTCTGAGAGTTTCAAGAAATGTTACCAGAGTATGCTTTGCTATCTACTGCTTGGAAGGATCATGTAGCCAAACTGGATTATTTAAATAGTACAAGGGGAGATGATATGAAGGAAAAGTCCTCTGCATCTGTTTGTTTATTTCTCTAAATGTTTTGAGAGAAACTATTAAAAGAAAATCCTTTACTCGGGCGCAGTCTAGTAACAGCAGCGCAAGTATCTGTTTTCCCTGCACTCCTAACTCCTTGAACCAAAACAAGTTGTAAACGGTAGTTTCTTACGTGTCACCAGTATTCTAGGAGGTGCTAATGAAGACCAGCTATTGCTGAATTACTGAGTTTATGTTCCAGCCTTCTCTGAACGGCTCCTTTGAGACCAATGAACCTTAACGTGGTCACATTTCTAAATGTTAAGCCATTCTTATCTTCAATCTCAGCAGCCCCTGCTTGTTTAAACACTTCCTGTAATGAGGCACATGTTGATATAGGCAGAGCCTAGCCCCTAGCTATTTCCCACTTGTGAGAATTATTGTTAATACCTTTTTCATTGACATTTTCACTGTTGGCAAGGTTCGTGATACCAACACAAAAAAATAGCCAATATTTATGCACAGCTGAAGGTTTTCACAGCACTTTACAAGGATAAGGAGGAGTATTTCCTGAAATGGGCAGCCTACCTCTCTGAATCTCATGCTTCTAAATACTAAAGTAGTGCTGCTTTACTGTTCTCAGTTCATTATTTGCACAGCTTTCAAAGTGAGGTACTAGGAAGACATCGTTCATTGTAGGGCTCTTATTCACAGATCATTGAAATACAGCATTGTCACCTGCTGGGAAAACAGGGGACTGACAGACCACAGGGAGAGGGACGGTGAACTTGGAAACTTCAGTGCTGCTCCTCTGTTCCTGACTGTTTAAATCCTGTTGCTCACTGAATTGCTGTAATAACCTTCTCAGTGTCCACTGTTTGAGTAAGGCCACCAGTCATGGAGAAGACAAGTCACTCAGAAAGGCGAGCACCAGAAACTGTAGCCACTGACAGGAGCAAAACAGTGCACTCAGGCAGGTGAACTGTTTTTCACTGCTGTACCTTGCTGTGAGAAAATTCAACAGTCCTTTTCACCCTCTTAAGACTGGCAAGCAGCAGAAGAGAAAGATTTGTATCCATCAGCCATAGTCCTCATCTCATTCCTCTCAGTTCTTCAGAATACTTTAAAGTGTGAACTGTGTGAGCCTGTATCAAGCTGTGACTGATAGGTTTTTGTGTGTTCTCTCCACACAGATTGAGAAGTTGCAAAATCAAATTGAAAAAGAGAAGCAAAGTAATCAAGATCTGGAAACCTTGAGTGAAGAATTGATAAAAGAGAAAGAACAGCTACAAGTTGTCATGGAGACACTAAAAGCCGACAAAGACAGACAGGTGCAAACTTTACGAATGTAATCTGAAAGCACATGCTCAGTAGTGGTAATTTGCTGATGCCATTTAGAGCCTCTTGTTCTCTCAGGGATATAGGGCAATTTGAGAGCTGTTGCATGTAGGCTCAACTTGTTCAAAAGTAGGTAAAATATTTCTTTGTGCAAAAAAGCCCAATATGTTTTGGTAGCTACTACTTCTCCTGTTGCCATAAGGGCATCTTCAGGCTGTTGTAAGAGCAGATCTTTCCTCTTTGGGAAAAAAAGCCCTGGATCTTACTAAACGGGCACTGACTGATTTTAAAATGTGCAAATAAAATCCCATTTTATTGCAGAGGAATCTGCCAGTTGGATGTCCTGAATGCTTTTTCTTTCTTTAAAAGATGATGAGAAAACATTTACATCTTCTGGATTGATATTTTAAATGTCCTTCAGCTTTTAATGTTGTCTTGCAGTTCATGTGCAATGCCTTGAAACTATTATAGGTTCATGCAAAGTATCATCTGCATTAAGTAGACCAATGAAGAAAATACATACACAGATCATTGGTGGCTGGAATGTGTATTTTCAGCATGTATTGGAATTTACTCCAAGATTTGTGGGATGGAGGTTAATTACAAAATGTCTTATGTAGTGCTTTTCATCCTGAAGCATTCTTACACAGGCTTCTACCTGGGAAATTGCACTTTACCACCAAAGTCATACATTTCAGAGCACATGTGGACTCTTTGACGTTGCAATTGATGAATGATTCACAGGTAGTGCAAGAAGCAAAAACAGAAGTCAGTCACCGGAAAAGGGTAGATTCTGATTTTTCAGGCTCAACTCCTGCTTCATTTTTGGGGATATTGTCTAGATAAGAATCAGATGCAAATTGCAGTCTAAATTGCAATTTCTTCAGATTGATTTTGGCCAGGAGGTCAATGTACTGCTTTTACAGAAAGTGTATCCTTAATGAGATCTATAACTGCTACAAAAAAAAACTTCTGGGCTTCTGAAGTCTTATCAGGGAAAATTTGTGTCTTCAAATCCGAGAGACAGGAATGTAAACCTAAACAGAAAGGTAACATTTATTAGGAATGATTCATAATGAGACATCCTCTCCGAGGTGTTCTCTGAAAGTCTATTGTCCACTTTTTATCTCTGCTTAGATTTTATCTGGTAGGAAGAATACAAAACCAATTTTTAGTTCATTAGAGTACCAAGATACCAGAGGTAACAATTTTTCATTAGTTTGGATTGTTGGTAATCAGGGAAAACTGCTGTGAAATTTTTCTTGTGTTAAACAGTTGTTTTTGTTAACCATCAGCTGGCTGCTTTAAGACTAAATCATAGCGTATGTTGTAAGGTGGATGAGTAGCATTTGCATTTTTTTTTGTTGTTTATGTAGATAAAAGACCTTAAACAAGAAAATGATCACCTTAATCAAGTGGTGTCGTCTCTGAGACAAAGATCTCAAGTGAGCAGTGAGGCAAGAGCGAAAGATATTGAAAAAGAGAACAAGATCCTCCATGAAACGGTTACAGAAACTAGTGCCAAACTGAACAAGTTGGAATTTGAGAAGAAACAATTGCAAAAGGATTTGGACCAGGTTAAAGAAAAAGTGGAAAGAGTGGAAGAAATGGAAAAAGAGCTCCATCGTCTGGAGAGGGAGAATGAGCAGCTCACAAAGAAGGCAGCAGCGATGAAAATAGTGACAGAGAAAGTCGAAGTTCTTGAGCAGGAAAATGGGAATCTGGAAGTGGAAAACAGGAAACTAAGAAAATCACTGGACACATTGCAGAATATTTCTATCCGTCTTGGGGACCTGGAAAGGGACAACAAGCAATTGGATGAAGAAAATCTGGAGCTTAGGAGGGTGGTGGAGACAATGAGATTTACCAGCACAAAAATGGCACAAATAGAGGCAGAAAATAAAGATTTGCAGAGGGAGAAAGAGGACTTAAGGAAGAATGTAGAAATGTTAAAAGCATTGAGCAAGAAGTCAGAGAGGCTGGAGCTGAGCTATCAGAGTATCAACTCTGAAAATCAGAGACTTCAGCAAATGCTGGAGAACAGCAACAAAAAGATCCAGGAGCTAGAAAAAGAAGTACAGGGAATGGAAAACGAAAATCAGGTCCTTCAGAGAAACCTTGAGGAGCTAAAGATTTCTGCCAAACGGCTAGAGAGGTTAGAAAAGGAGAACAAAACCCTAGAACAAGAAATATCTCAGCTTGAGAAGGACAAAAAAATGCTGGAGAAAGAAACAAAACGGCTTTGGCAACAAGTGGAGTTGAAAGATGCCATTTTGGATGACAGTACAGTAAAGCTGGCAGTTGCTGAGAAAGAAAACAAGACTCTAGAAAAGGAAATTGCTCGATTTAGAGATTCATCCAATAAGCTGAAAGAATTCGAAAAGGACAATAAAGATCTCATAAAGCAAGCTACAATTGATAAAAGAACACTAGCTACATTGAGAGAGGTAAGCAAAGTAATACTACTGGTTTCAGTACACTTCTATTCTTTTTCAGCCCTGTGAAGTAGCAAAGAAAGTCATCTGTCCTGTGACTATTTCTTCACAGCCTTACTGGGCATCACTGGATAGTGTTGCTTTGGAATGTGGAACCTTCCAAAAACTACAACGTACCACTTTGTGTCCACAAACATAGTGTCTCCAAATGACATCATCTTCATGCAGAACAGGGTGTTAACACAGCTCCCACCTTGTAGCTGTAACCAATGACTTTGCTTCCTCAAATTCTGACTTCAAAATTGTTTGCTTACTTGAGAGCTTCCAGTAAGGGAGATGGACTCCTAACCTTAGAAATGAGAGCACTTGTTGAGGACATATTAACATCCCAGTTCTAAAACAGACATAGCTGGGACAAGACCTGTCCCAGGTGACCAACTTGACCTTTTCAGTAACGGCTGCACTGAGCTTTGCTTTACATCTTCCTACAGAGTGAAAGCATCCTAAGCAGCTCTGTTGTTAAGCAGCAGCGATCTCTTCCAGCAGCCCTCTCCACTTCAGCATACTTTTCCTAGTAGTCATCTTTTAAAAAATACACGGTACGCATTAGGACCTAGACAAACTAACAGTTTTTGTGCCAGCTCCTGCTACTTTTGTGAATGGCCTATGAGCTAATTCAGGTTATTGCAGCTTTCTCTTATGACCTGCTGCACCTGCTGTTGTCCTAGCAGAAACAGGATTCCCTGCGAAAGAACATTCAAATGAAAATTGTCAGTGCTATAGTAGCTCAGTGAAATGACTAAGTTAAGTAATTGCATTAGCCTTACTAACTTGTAGATTTCCTTTGCTTTTAGTTTTTGAAGCAGTAGTGTAATTTTCAGGATGAAAAAAAGTTTATCAGAAATATTTTAAACAGTCCCAAGTTGTTTCTATCCAGCTTTCCTTAAAAATACAGAGAATAATAGCTTTTCTGAGAAGACATCTTTTTAATATTTCCCTTCTCAGACATCTGCAGACTGTGATGCAGCACATGCATAAAGCATATCTTCTCCTTTTCTCACTTATCTTCTACAGATTCTGTAGAAGGAGCTCAAGGATATTGAAGAAGGGACCTGTTTCTAAACTATAAACTAACATTGACCTTAGCATTTTTCCTTGCCACTTAAACACGTTGGCTAAATTTGTAATAGCACAGAACTGTTGACTACTTACAGTTTGTTTACTTTTTTGTATTACTAGTATTACTTGTTTGTTTGTTCTACTCTTGCTTCTGTTTGATATTCAGGATTATCTTTTCTTACTTGAAATGCTTCCTTAATTTTGTTGTCCTTTCCCCATGCCTCATTTAAGAAAATTTTGGAACAGAAATATAAGCAGTGTAGATCTTCATGATACCTTTGCATTTCAGAAAATTTTGAACATCTGTAACATTGGAACTTGGCAATGCACCAAAAATGATCTGCCCTTTTTAAACATGTGGGGTGATACTATGTCTTTTAAGGTTATTTCCACACAAAGCACTTTACTGGCATAAAAGCAAAGCATTGCCCATACCATCTTGTAGGGCTCTGTCAAATGCCCTTCTCATATGACTTCTCTTTCTAGTTCTGCTTAAGTTTCTTTAAGAAACCTAAATGAAACCAGAATGCATCCATAGATATGAGAGTAAGTAACCAAGTGGAGAACTGCAGTCTCCAGAGCTGTCCTGTCACATATGCAGCAATATAATTATGGTTTTATAATTTTGCCAGTGATTTTCCATATGTCAAAAAGTCAGAGTCAGTAGTGGAAATGTGTAAGTCCCTTGGTGACAAATCTTAACCATGTTATCTCAGGAAATTTCCATACTGAAGTCCTGTCACTTCTCTGTGTGTGTGCCAGCCTAGGCTGGACTTTTTGGCAGGGCTTTTCATCCTTGTTTTGGGTTGGACTCGGGGAGGTGGGAACTCCCTCTGCTGGTGCCATGTTCACTGTCTTGCACACATCCCATCTGCCGGCAGGTGGGCAGGATGTCTCCTGTCCTGTACATGTCCCTTATGTCCCTTTTTTTTTTGGCAGATGGGCAGGATGCCCGTGTTGGCAGAAGTAATTCAGTACAGTGAGTGAGACAAAGGTCAAAGATAGCGTTCTTCAGATTTATTCTGAGTAAGCTATAAATAAAAGCAATGAGTTTAATCCAGCCTTCAGCTGGCACTGACGAAGAATATTAACTGACCTTCTTGGGACTAGGATTTTATCCAATGACTTTTTTAGTATCCTTTAAAAAAAATCTATTGTGCTGGATAATTATCACTATCCTTTGCAGAGCAACTAATCGTTTAGTCCTGTTACAGGATTTGGTTCTGGAGAAGCTGAAGAGTCAACAGTTGTCTAGTGAGCTGGACAAACTGAGCCAGGAACTGGAGAAGATAGGATTGAGCAAAGAGCTGCTGCTACAAGATGACAATGGCAATGATGACACGTGAGGAAACTGAGCTCTTCTTGTCATTCTTTTGACTCTGCAGGCTTTTCCTCAGCCAAACTCTTAAGCCCTTTGCCTTTTGATTCAATTCTCATCTGTCTCACTTCAGTTATCCTTACCAATTTTGGACATTAAGCATATTTTTCTGTAGCAAGCTTGGCAGTATACTGCAAGCTTTGCCAACCCTTTCCTTGGTAGGAAGAAAGAAATGTCATTCTCTCTCCATGCTAGCCAGTATTATCACAGTACACTTGCAGAGCAGCTGGGTAGCTATTCTAGCAATCCATTGTGTAGATTCCTCCTGTTATTCTTTTTACAAGTAAGAATAGTGTCTAAGAGTAGTCAGGCATTGGAACAGGTTGCCCAGGGAAGTGGTGGAGTCACCGTTCCTGGGGTTGTTTAAGGAAAGTTTGGACCTGGTGCTCAGGGACATGGTTTAGTGGGTGACATTGGTAGTAGGATGATGGTTGGACCAGATGATCTTGGAGGTCTTTTCCACCCCTAACAATTCTATGATTCTAACTGTCCATTAGTTGGTGTGCGTCGTGACTTCGAGTAATTGGTGATCCAACCACCTGTTAATATAAACATAGATGTTGCCTAAGAAATTATTGATCGCAAATCCTAGAGCCATGAACAAAGAAACTCCAATGACACGTGTGTACAGGTCTCTTGGGTAAGAGCTAGTTAGAGAAGCATACCTATTCTGCAGGAGTCTTTAGGGCCTATTGCTGATTTTTCTCCTTGTCCAAAATGTACGAAAGAGACATGAGAAGAAATTTCTGCAGTGTAATTAAGGGAAAAACAGAAAAAAATATATTCCTAAGTTATGTAGCTCTTAGATATTTCTATAGGTCCATGTTGGTTGTAACCCCTATTCAAATTGATTGGGTTTTCCTAAAGCAGCTTCCCTAGCTGTAATATATCAGCAGAGATCTGCGGCAGTAGGGGAAATCATGTTCCTGAAGCAAATACTTGCAATGTAACATATGATGGTATTTGGAATGGATGAAGGCAAAATCTCCTATATAGATGGTGGTGGCTCATTTCACAGTGGTAGATATTGGAAAGCTGTTCTCATGTCTTTCAGAAAATACAAGATTCTGGAGAGCAAAACTGAATCAGCACTAAAAACAACACTAGCTGTGAAAGAGGAAAAGATTGCAATGCTGGAAGCTCAAGTGAAAGACTCTCTGAACTTGAACCAGCAGTTACAGAATGATCTAAATATGGTAAGAGTGGTTCTGCATATTCACATGTGTTTCATAACTGAGCAAGAACAAGTTGTCTGTACATTTTTCCCCCACCACATACGCACACTTCCTAAAAAACCTTTTTGGCCTGCCTGCTTTCTCTTGTCCCATTCAGTATAATGGCACCAATTTCAGCAAAACTACTCGGCTGGGGTCTATGACAGAATTTTTCAAGGTAAGGACCACCTGCAGATCTGTTTCTCCATGTTTTTTCTTTGTTGCCATTGTGTTGTTTTTCTGCCTTATGTTCCTCAGCCTATGCTTTCATTAAACTGTGCTTTAAACTTCCCACCTAAAACCAGCCTGTTTGTTAGGTGACAGTGAGCTTGAGTCCAAAGGCACCTGACTGGAAGCCAACAGACATGGATTTCTCCTCCTGTCTGTGTCTCAGCTTCCCTGTTTGTGAAGTGAGGGGAACAGTTCTTGAATCCCTTTAAGTGCCTACAGTGAAAAAGAACTGCACATCCTATATTTATTAATGTAAAATCCCACTGTTGAATCAGTAGTGAAGGTTGTTCCTCGTTGGCTTATGCAGGTAAAGAAGGACTTTGATGCACTTAAGCAGACTCAACAGGATGGGCAGCATACTCAGAATTCACTAAGGTATTCTACAGAGAAACTCATTCCCAACCACCAGATGAATGAGAAATTGGAAACAGGACACCGAGAAGCTACCATGGAGCTGCTGAAACTGAAAGACAGGGCAATTGAACTGGAAAGGAATGTAAGTAAGCCTTCTATTTCCTGTTATCCCTCAGACTTCCCTTGTGACCATAAGTGGGTTGTCGGGACCTGGCCTTTTGAGTTTACAGGAATCTGGTGGGGTTTTCTGGAGCACCTAAGTCTACCAAATTGCTCTGGTATCTCTCAGGGCTACATGGGACTTTAATGTCTTGTATAATATCTCCACTTGGACAAATCCTGGGTGTATCATCTGTCCTGTCTTCATTTAATGCTAGGAAGAGTTTGCTTTTTTATATTTATTGCAGAATGATCGTCACTAATTCTCGTCTTTGATAGGACAATGAATGATCAGGACAGCCATTTCAATTCTTCCTGTTATCCCCTTCAAATCACAATCTCTCTTTCAGAACGCAGCTCTGCATACTGAAAAGCAGTTGCTTAAAGAACAGCTGAAGCATTTAGAAACACAGAATGTCTCCTTCAACAATCAGATCCTGACACTACAGAAGCAAAATATCTTCCTTCAGGAACACAATACTGCCTTGCAGACGCAGACAGCCAAACTCCAGGTCAGGACAACCTTGTACTTCTCTTCCAGGAGACTGGATTGCATTCTAGTAGCGTGGAGAATATAATAGCTGACAAGAAAATGTTTATATTGGTAGGCTAATGTAGTAATGTAAAGATGAGGTCCATAAGGTAGAGCTTAAATTGAGATCTAAATTTCTCCAAGCTAGGAGGGAAACTGAGTCTATAGCTACTGTGTGGACTTATATTTATTAAAAATGTTGTTATTTTGAGAGCAATTCTTAAAATTGATTAATGATGCAGCAAAATCCAGATGTTATTTCAGAAGCTGCACTAAAATAAGATATATGCTGTTTATTCTGTTAATGCCATATCTATAAAGAGCTTGGAAGAAATGGAAAGAGAACACAAGTCAGATCCAAAGAGGCATTGTAGGAATGGGTGCTGATCACAAGTTTCAGACTTTCAGACAAAATATGAAAGTTGCCAGTTGAAAGCAGATATTCTTAAATATTACTTCTAATTTTGGAATTAAAAAAAAATGTAATTTGAGAAAGAGAACAGTTTTAAAGGACTGCTTTGGATTAGCCCTCATGTTTTTATTATGTGGATTTCCCTTTTTTCTTTAGGCTTTCAACTTTCATGTTCTGAGTGCTTGGTCTTTACTTAGTTCTCACTTGCAACTGAAGCGTACAAGCAACATATAAAATCAGTGCACCCACCTATCTACTGAAATCAGCCCTGTTAGAAGTGCTGCCCCCGTACACAATGGTGCAGTTGATTTTGTTGAGTTTGGGTGAAATTACATTTCATTACTGGTACATAAATGTGGAATAACTTAAGCTTTTGTACCTTATTGTTAGAGATACAGTTAAGATGCAAGTATTCCAGTTCATCTGGGTCTTCAGTCTCAAGTTCTTCTGCTAGTATAACAGTGTTGTTCCAGTTAGAAAGTTACCTTGTTATATGTCAGACTGCTGCTAACATGTTGCATACTATGTATATATATATATATATACATTTATACACACAGACACATACACTATGGTGTATACTACCAGCAATATTGAAATAATGCCCAAGCATCCATAAATGTCTTAACTCTAGAAAACAACGGACGTATTCTTGATTAACTGTATGCAGGTATAATGTGTTACTATACATGTCTGTTGCATGTACCAGTAGGTGTAAGTAACGCTTGCTTTTTATTTGAGAAACTTTAGGTAGAAAATTCAACCCTCAGCTCCCAGAGTGCTTCGCTGATGGCCCAGAATACTTTACTCCAAAATCAGCAGACAGCCAAGGAGAATGAGAATGAAAATCTGCTGAAACAGAAGGAGCAGCTCAAAGCTGAATATGAATCATTGCTTCAAGACCATGAACACCTTGCTTCATTGCATGAACGGCAGTCCACAGAATATGAAATGCTGATAAACCAGCACAGCTGTCTGAAAACATTGCACAAAAACCTGGATCTGGAACACAAAGGTCTGGGGGAGAGGTATGTTCACTGTTCAGCACAGTTGTGTAGCTGGAATGTGCATGTGTTACGATCTTAGTCTTAAGTGTTGGTCTCTAATTATAAACAGAAACTACTGTTTTATTAGAGTAAGTTGTTCCTTTGAAAAAGTGTTGTCTTATTCTTGCCATCATTAGGAGATTAGATGAAAATACTTGACAAGCTGTAGATTTGAAGGCAGCAGGCCACAGATGACTGATGATACTTAGTGAATGTGGTTGAGTCTTGGGGATACTTAGTCAGAAGTAACTTAAATCCCTTTACTATGTTTAAGGATCTATGTTATAATAACATACAGCCTTTAAAAAGAGTTTTCCTGTTCTACCAGAAGATATCTTTTGTAGTCATACAGTGAGGTCTGTAAGTCAGCTGGGTAATTACCTAAGTACAAGTTTCTTGGCAAACAGTATAAATCATTGAGGATAGTGTGTGCGTTCAACCTCATGGCAAAGGAGGCTCTCTGATGGAAGCTGTATTGGGCTAGTTCTGAGAGAGTGGTGTATTATTTTTTTTCTTACTTGTTTTTACAGTCTAAAGCTTTTCCTTCAGGCCCTTCAGTTGAATTGTGAAATCAGACAATTCTGTTTATTATTTTAGTCACTAGTTACTGTGATTTTCTGACAGTTGCTCATGGATTGAACAATATAAATACTGTACCACAACATGAATGCCATTCTACCTTAAAACTTCTGAAAAAATAATAATAAAAAAATCAGTGGTCTTCCTCAAAATATCTGTATTGAGATTCAGTTTCTGTGCAAGACCAAAAGTTGGGTTCATAGCAAGTCAATGGTGATCCTTGAGGGTGGACTAAAACCTGGTGCTAAGCTTTTCTTTCTCAAACACAAAGGAGCAGGCACTATAATGTGCAATAGATTTTTGACAAAGTATAGAAGTGAACCTATTGTGGTTAAAGTGTCCACCAGGGCTATGTGACAGGACAGCTGCTTGGCTGTCAACTAAATGAGCTGTAAGTGATTACACAGACCCTGTTGCTGCTTACCAAGTCTCTCAGGCTGATTAATGGATCTCTGATGCAGGCGTTGTTTAAGATTATCACGTTGTGGTGTGTAGAGGCAGTTTGCCTGATTCTTCCTTTTATTGATGGGTACCAACTATAAAACAGCTCTGACCTAAGGAAAAAGCAGTTTTCTAAAAACAGGTTATCTCTAGTGATAAGTGGTCAGATCACCATTCTAAACATTAACAGTTTGGACTTTGTTACTGAGATGTGACTGTCAGTGAGAGATGTCCCAGGGGAGCAGATGGTGACCTTTTGTGTACTCAAAGCAGGTTGATTTTGACAGTTTTAAGAGTGCAGTGTCCTCCTCAGCAGGTCAGTCTCAAAAGACACTTGTCAAGGTGATTTGTCCAAGGACAGCCTGTGTCTACATGTCTCCATTTGGCTGTCAGGAAGAAGAGACAAGCCACTTCTTTTTTTCTTCTTCTTCCTTTTTTTTTTTTTTTTTTAATAGTGTGCTATATGCAGTTCAGCTGGCTGAAAGGGACAGAGGAGAGGAAGTTAGAAAAACAGCTGTGAAGCTGTGAGAAAACTGCTTTTGTCTGCCACACTGGAGCATTTAATTGCTAAGATGAAACCTCTCACATTTAACCTTCAGCTAGAATGCACCAACTGTTAAATTTTCCTAGTGCAGTGCAGCTAAGAAGTTTGTTTTTGCAGTGTCTGAGACTGAAGTCCTCTGAGGTTTTGCTTGTCCCATCCCCAAGATACTAGTTTTCCTCAGCTGGCGACAGCTTGTAATCATAGTTCTGTTACTTAAGGCAGAATTGCACTCCTGCACAGACCTGGGACTGCAGCTCATGTCGAAAAAAAGCAATGGCAGTTAGCTTTTGGACGCCCAACTCTGTGTAGGCTAATGTCTGTGAGGTTAGTGTAGGTTGTGCTGATGCATTCTAACCACAGTCAGAATATTTTCTGCACCTGAGCAAACTTCATTAAAACTCCCTCGGCTGTATCTGCATAATGCTAGCCCTGCAGTGTGGATTTAGTAATGGGTTGTGTGAAATGGCCTGTCCTAGCCCAGCAAACCACAGATATGTGGGTTTGACTTAGAAAGGAAAAGAGAGTTAGTATGTTAGGACCGTTTACCATTAATAGCAGTTTCTTGACTGCAGTGTTTGGCCGACTGTCTCAGCGAGCATAGAAAGGCTGGACTCTTTTGCCTGCATTTTTTCAAATTGCGTTACACATTGCACATTACTAAGGGAAGGTAATAACTTACTAACTACAATTGATTGGCAGATGCTTGAACATTTCTTTGTGGCTTACTCTGGAGAGCTTTGTAATCCTACAGAGATACTGGAAAAATTCATCTCACTGGAAAAACAGAATTCCTGCTGTGCAAGGTTACGTATTGCAGGGTTATGTTACCAATGCTGGCTGGTAATTATATTTATAGGTTCCCCTTGCTACTTGTTTTTTTATCATAGCTGAGCTTTTTTTTCTAAAGTTTCCTCAGTCTCAAACACCCACTAACAGCTTTTTTTGCTAACAAAGCAGCTGAAAGAGTGAAAACCAAAAGAGGAATATGATTTCTCAAGTCCAGGAATGGACTGTGTCAGAGCCAAAGTGCACATATAAGAAAACGTTTTAACAAACCTTCTTCCCATCTGCCTGGGACTGATGCTGAAAGAAAGTGTGAGTGTTGAATAGCCTACAGGCTGGTGTACCTTTCCTGGTGGTAAAGCTTGTCCGATGGCACAAATCCTGCTCAAACACTCCATACTGAATCCGGAATGCAGATACATTTTATTTGGGGAGTTCGTTAGGGCTCCAGAGATGCAGAATCACTTGCATTTTTGCAGACAGGCTCATGTTTCTTACCTCTCCCTAGTATTTAGGGAAGCAGTTGTAGTGTACCTCAGGAGCTCTCATGCTCAAAGGCAACATGTAGATGTGGGCCAAGCTGGTAAAACTGGACCAGCATACTGCTTCCCTCTAAGTAGCCCTCATTAAAAACAGACTGCTTGGATAAGAACGAACAGAGTAGCCCTATCAGAGGGAAATGGCAAAAGAATTCACAACACAGTTTCTACAGAGGCAACCACAGTAATCTCTGCCAAGAGATAGTGGATTTTGTCTTCTCAGACTCTGGATTGGCACACAGTTTCTTAAATCCTTCTTGGAGCTGGATGTGAAACCTTTTGCTTTCAGGTTCTTCCATTTGTTGTACAGACATTGAATTTGAAATATCCTGGAGCTGAATGAAGGAAGAACAAATAAATAAGGTTAATTAAACTCCGCTGCTGCCACTGGGAATGAATAGTAAAAAGCAGCTTTTGTTTGGGAGACAGGTACTTTTCTGTGTGGCCCTTCAATGGGCTGGAATTTGGGACAGGCTGTAATCTGACCCTGGGATGAAGGGAATGGTAGCCTGAAAGAAAAACAAGTTGGCAGGAGTCAGTGTATTTGGTGCTGTCTGCTGCTTTTGTTTTTGGTTTTAAGTTCTAGTGGCTGCAGAGCCGCCATGCTCTGCGTTCATCTCTGCTGAGATGTCAGCAGTGGCTGACTGGACAAGTGCAGATGCTGCTTGTTTACTCTAGCTTGTTCAGGCATTACTGTGTCTTCCACCCAGATGCTGTTTTAAAATTGCCCAAAACGATGCTTCTCTGTGACCAGTGCGGGTGTTTCTGTCAGGACTATTTCAGGGCAATATCCCCTTATTCTCACAGAATAATGTGAATAATGTGCCGGTGAGTTTAACTCCACTGCACCAGTGTCTCCAGTGGTTTTTGCTTGTGTGTGCACGTGGGCACAGAACCTACAGAGGCCACCACAGGAAAAAATCTGGGAAGAGATTGCTCTTTTATAAAGTGGTCTCAATCCACCTCGTTCTGTGCAGTGTTTTCTGAATGCAGGCAGCATAGCAGCTCCAGGGAGGCTGAGCGCACCTGATCTGTGCTGTGCCACGTCAGGGGAGCTGTTCCACAGTTCAGTTGGTTTAGTAGTCCAGAGATGGAAGTTCAAGACATAGTTGAAGGCATCTGCCCTCTCCATGCACACCTTCCTGTTCTCAAGGATTTTTATATAAATTGTATGAACCTGGATAACAGTGGAGGCCCTGTGCAGTGGTGGCCTGGACATGATCAGCAGTCTTGCTCTTGGATTTCTCAAAAGTGAACACGTAGAGCCACTCGAGCAGGTAGCTTAACCCCTGCCTGAAGGTGTCCCGCTGTCACCTCTTGCTGATACGTCCTCACCATGTCTGGAGTATGCAGGAGATGATTACCTATGCAGTATGCTAGTACCTATTCATATAACCCAATATGCATTAAGTTATTCATTTCCCTGCTTTCTTGCTTTTTGGCTGATGCTTTCTGCTTTTCAGTCATGGTTTTGAAACCTGTCACCGACAATTATTTGTGAATGGGATTCCAGTTTAATGGTGAAGTTTCTGGAAACTCAAATGCTTTTTACCAAATGGTCAGGATCTGGAAATTAATAAGGTTCTGACAATTGCATTTTGATTTGTTTAATTTTTTTTTTCCAAGAGCCTCCTCATAGACATGTAGACTAAGCTGAGTTTCCATGCATACCATGGAATTCTTCAGTCTTGGTAAATCTTTAACCACACAAATTTGTACAAAACTACGCAGACAGGAAAAAATGTTTTCTGATGTTTGTGGTATCACCTATAAAGAAATCTTAAACTAGAGCAAGAAAAATGTGTAAAAGAGAGCAGAGATTATGCTACTTCTCTTTTGTAGATACAACAGTTTAATGAAACACAAGGCAGAATTGGAAGAGTTGGAAATAGTCCTAAAAAACGAGAGAGAGGTTCTGCAACAAGAGAGGAGATCAAATGCAATAACCACTGGGGAAAATCAGAAGCTGAGGGAGGAGTTGGACAGGTATGGCTCCCTCACTAAATCCTTATATATAGTTGAAAAGTCAGTTATGCAAAATACACCATTGTTTTTCTGTGTTAACCGTAGCTCCAGAATACCTTCATTAATGTGTCTGTTAAAGTTTCCTCATTTCTATATTGTTAATTTTTGTTTAACTTGTTTTAGATTATCAACTTAATGGACAATGTCAACAAGTACTGTTAACTGATGCTTCATGTATGGACTAGTCCTGGGCCTTTTGCTTATTTAAAATACACTTCCACTTGTGGTCCCATTCACAGGTGTTTCTGTAACGAAGTATTTCCAACACCTGTCTTTAAGTAGAACTACAAATACACAAAACTCTCAGTAATATCTAGAGTTGTATGAAATGGTCCCTACCCATTTTTTTCCTCGCAAGACAAACTGTATCATGTCTTTTACACAATATGCTTTAGTTCTAGGAGTTAATGTAGCTGTTTATACTCTGCTGCCAAGAGAAAGCTGCTATTTGTTAATATTTGAAAGAGATTTAATTTTTGTTATTAAAAATGGGCTTAGTGATTCATATGATTGCTGGGTAACTGTTAACTCGTGCCAAAACCCCTTATTGAGGTAGCACCCAAATTTACAAAATGCAACAGTAAAATGTACCCTCACACACACATTCCTACTTGGCTCCAGCTGTTAACAACTGGTTCAGAGACATTTTTGATGCTACAAAGGCATTTTGAGAAAAAGTTTGGTACACTTAAGGGGTCAAGGTCGTATCAAGTTCAAACAGTGCCAGATTGAATCACATGTAAAAATCACACCTTCAGTTCAGTCACAAAGGTTTCATATGCTGTCCCAGTTACACTGTACCTTAGAATGCTGCTGAGCTCTGCAAACATGTTTTCCTTGAGCTTCCTGTTTTCAACCCAGTTTCTCTAGAAACAAGGAAAGATGTTGCAAAATGTTATTTGCAAAGCTGGAAGGCTTAGCTGGTCTGCCAGCAGATACAGAACTTAACCATTTTAATTTATCAATATTTATAATTTTATGCCTTCATGATTAGTAGACATTTTTAGATTTACCAAAAGGTGTAAAGGAATGCCATAGCCTCATTTACAACATTACAGTGTCATATTTATGCTCATATAAGACATTAATGCTCATATTTCATGTACCAAGAAAAGAAATCTGTTACTATTCTTTATCTGTGCCAAATAGAGCTGCCTTTGTATCAAAATGCTTTTAAATGCACCATGCCTCAGAAATGCATAATGTGTTTCTTACACATCAAGGAAATAACAGATTTATTTTTCATCTATTTTAATCTATCTTCTCTTAATTCTATTGCAGTTTAAAAATATTTTATAATGCTATTACAACTTTTTAATAAAATCTCATTACAGAGTAAAAATGTTTTTAGGAGTCTTTGGAACTCTGTGTCTCAGTGACAGCTGCACACTTACAGTGTAGTCTTTGAAAGTGAGGTACTTTGTGTGAAGTGTTCTTCATAAGTCTGCTGGCTTTTTCGTGTTTAGGGTGAATTTCTTGCACAGCCAACTAAAGGCAGAGTATGAAGGGCTGCATTCACACACTAAAGAGCTGAAAACTTCCTTGAACAACTCTCAGCTAGAGCTGAATCGTTGGCAGGCTCGCTATGACGAGCTGAAAGAACAGCACCAGTCCATGGATATCTCTCTGACCAAGCTGGATAACCACTGTGAGGTGAGTAGCTATAGGTACTCCAGCTGCTGGATTTCTGTTAGAGTGCTACCATCCAGTATGTGAAGTTCTTGGTAAACGATACATAGGAAATCAAGCAATGTGTTTATAATGGCACCCTCATATACTTTAAAGTTTATGAATTTATATCCTAGGTTGCTGTTTTATTTGTGTTAGCTTAATTGTGGTGCACCTTCAGGGAAGCCAACTGCAGAGAAGAGATTCATCTGTTTGTCTTGTTTAATAGCTGCTGTCACGTCTAAAGGGAAATCTGGAAGAAGAGAACCATCATCTTCTGAGTCAGATTCAGATGCTGAGCCAGCAGAATCAGATGTTACTGGAGCAGAACATGGAGAACAAGGAGCAATATCATGAAGAACAGAAACAGTACATGTAAGAAAACAGAATTGTGAAGCCTGAAGAAGTCTTTTAGACAAATAGAATACTAATCATCTATCAGCAGAAGAAGGACAAGCAGGGGGATGATTGGTCTACTTGATATATATCTAGAAAAGGGGATGTTTAGGACGAGATAGATGTGATGGGGAGGGACTACAAAATTTCTTTGCATTGCCTTACCACAAAAGGATGTTTAGGAGACACCTGTACAAGCACAGCTCTTTTCAAATAATATAGATGAACCCATGTGGAAAACAGCTGTAGAAGGTGGAATGCTAGACCCATTGGTGTTTCTCAAATGGTTCTGAAGAACTTGGAAAATAGCTGAATTGCAGCAGAAATGTAGTCATATTAGAATATCATAGATCTACTGTTATTTTTTCAACTGTTGTGCTTATTGCACGAAAGTCACTGACTCAGCAGCAAATATGATAGGCTTTTGCATTTACCCTCTCTAAATAGTGAAATGAGATCAATAGCATTCTGAAGCTTATGTGACAGGACGGTATTTCAGTCTTATTGGTCTTCTGCTGCTCTTGGTCTTCAGATTTTTGTTTGTGCTGAATTTCATCCAGATAATTCAGAAAGTGTTTTTTTTTCCTCACAGTGATAAATTAAATGCCTTAAAGAGACACAAGGAAAAACTTGAAGAGAAAATAATGGATCAGTACAAGTTTTATGATCCTGCTCCAAAAAAGTAAGTCCCATTTGGTTTCAGTTCTGCTATTGATTTTGTGAGGATGAGAAAGGGCTCTCCATAGTGGGAGATAATTGAAATTTCATCTTAATTAAGGACAGTGTCAGCTCCACTTCTCTCTTTACTCTCATTCCACAAACCATTCCCAGAAGCTGCAGCCATGCTTTAAGTTGTTTTAATAGAGAGCACAGTGCCTTACCCATGGTCCTGCATTTTAATACTGGAATCTGAAATGGTATTAGTTGGAAAAGAGTCACTTTGCCCTGCTGTACATCATATTGTCGCTAGTAGGCTGACCACAGTGATTTGAACTGGCACATGTCCTAAGAGATTAAGACTCATCCTTTCACTTTTTAGGAAGGTGAAATTTCTTCTTTGGGATTGTTTTGTTTTAAATCTGCATTGCAGCACAGTAGTTAACCTAAGTAGATCCAAAGCTCAGTGATGGACTTGATTTAAGCCCGTAACTAAAAGAAGCAAAGGCTTGTGCATATAAGAAGGTATCAGCTTCTGTGCTCTCAATTCAGAAAATGATTCCAACAGAAAAATGTGAGAGTCCATCTTTCCAGGAACTATGGCATATGAAACTGTTAGGTGAAATACTGTGCACAGATGTATAGACGGGGTGTATCGCTCGTGGGTTTGTAGTAGAACGGACTACAGGAGAGACTAAGAAGCTTCAGAGTTGATAGGTCATTCATTCCCAGTGCTAAAACGATTCTTGAGCTGGCGGTCAAGTAGGAAGTGGAAGTTCTTGCTAAAGCCTTAGAATATCATAGGTTGCTGCCACCAGCTCTGAATTCATGGAGGGTATAAGATACGAGATCTTCATAAGCAATAATCTGTCATGCTTCTTAAAACTCCCACTAGGGGACAGTCTTGCTGTCTGTTACAAAACAGTCTCTTACAGGTGTTTTGAAACTGCTTTATCACCAAGGCTGGATTAACATCCCAGAAAAATGCAGGGACCCTATATAGTGACTAAGCAGCAGTAGGACCTTTAAGAGCTGCTGTTTCACAGAGTATAAGCAGTCCATCAGAGAGAAAACACACACATATATATTAACAACAAAACAAAAAAGAGCCATAATTCCACCATAAATGGATTTGATACCCTTAGCAAGAGCAAGAATTTGTCCTTAAAGCAGTTTTTATTACTTCACGTCTCAGTCTGTTCTTGTAGTAGACCTTTTCACACAGTTGAAATGTCTTGTATGGGTCCATATGTGTAATTTAGGTTTCTAGCAGATGGAATAGTTGTTTTTTCTCAAAAAATTTAATGCTCAAGAAATACTTCTATAAAATTATTTTGACTTTGAGAGAGAATCATATCAGAAGCTTCTGTGGAATTCATGTTGCAGCTTTCCAACCAGTTAAAAGTAAGAATATAGCATGATGGCTTTAGCACAGCTGTACACTTCTTCTTAGTGTATTTCATGTAGTGTTTTTGAATCTCACTCACAAAACCTGCTTCATTAGGAAAAACCACTGGATTGGAGCCAGAGCCTTAGTCAAACTAATCAAGCCAAAGAAGGAGACTGGAAGGGAGCGGCTGAAACCAGCAGCAGAGAGTCCTCCATGGCATTGCGAATCCCCAGAGACAGTAAACTCTCCAACTGCCTCCCAAAGACTGAAACATCAACAGGAGTCTCAGGATAATACCTCTCAAGGGTCAAACTCTATGGAAGAGAGAGAGAACCCTGCGGGTTCTTCAAATAAAGGTAAACAATGCCCAGCCCAAATTCATGAGCTGAACGGTATGTTTTTGATTTAAGGTACAGGATATGTTGATATCTTTATGATACATCATATAATTCTATTTTGTTTTTTTTTAAGTAAATAGCATGATTTGTTTGTTTTACTTACTTCTTTCCCTTTTAGCTTTTGTACATAGTTTCATAGTTTGCCTGAATGTATTACAATTTACAGAGGAAGCTGATGGAAATACTTGATTTACAGGGGCTTTGCAGAAACGCAGTTTAAAGTTGGTCCATGCAATTTTATAGCTTCTTGCAATTTGTTCTTCCAGCAGATAAAAGCTGGTCCTACAGCCACTGCCAGGAGATGGCGCACATGCAAAAGAAATAACTTAGAAAATGCTGATTTATTGTAATCTTGTATTGTTTTGGAAGATGGTACAGTGTTTTGACTTGGAATAAAAGGGTTCCAAGGGTATTTTCAAGAATCAGTTTTGAACTTCATCCTTAAGTAGTAATTTCTCTATTCCCACTGGGAAGTGGGGAAAACAGAAGGGGAGCAGCTGAGGAGCACAGAGTTGCTGTTACAAACTACTCCAAGTGTCTGTTTGATTGAGGTTTTTGCTTTGTTTGGGTTTTTTGTTTCCTTTTCTTCATACTAATTCTTCAAGATCTTTGATTCACTTCAACTAATGCATGTCCCAAATCATCCATGAGGTTCCAGGAGATGTTAGAAGTGTTTATTGTGCATCTAAAGTTCCACCTTGGAATTTGGACTTGGGTTTTACACAAAACAAGTCCCTCACCAAGTGCCAGAGATAACAAAGTCTCTGGGTTTTCATTCATCTTGATTTTATGTGAAACATGCTTATGTTGAGATGACGACCATCAGCACTAAAGCTTAGAAAACGTCCAGGAAATTTGAATGTATGTAATCACCAAGTAGCACATAGACCTATTTGATTTTCTCTTTTAATTAAAACATTTTGTGTGCTCTAACAGTTATTTCTTAGTGGAGTTGCTTATATTTTATGCATATTTGTTAATCTATGCATTAAGGTGAGTCAGATTAACTATGACTAATTACATGTCAATCTGAGTCCTGTAAATGTGTTAGTCTGCGTAGCCTATTTCATTTGTTATTTGCTGTGTAGTATTTAATCTGTTTTAAGACACTTAAGCTTTATTCACAAGTTTTTTTTCACTTTTTTTTTTCTTCTTCTTCTTTTTGGGATACCTGGGTGATAACAATTTAGCTGCACAGCGCAAAAAGATTGCCTTTTTCAGAAGCAAAAGCAAGGATAAAGAAAAGTCTCCTAAATCTCCACCGAATCATCAGTCTCTCTCTGATCGGCTCCGGTTCTGGTCTTCTTCCGACATCCCATCTTCTCCTAATGAACCTCTTTCTTTCTCGGAATTGGGAGATTTCTAACACCTTTTCTTTAGTATTTATTTTCATCTACTTCTGATAAATATTTTAAACGAAAAAAAATCCTCCGTGCCTTAAAAGAACACACACCTTAATAGAAACACTCAGCATGCCTTTACAGTACTCTAAATACAAGCACAGATTAGTGAACATGGACTTAAATTATCCTGTAGAAGATGAATCACTATTGTACACTGTGGATCACTTCTTCAATGCAGCACAATTTTAGGGGACCTCATGGCATACAGTTTGCGTATGTATATTGGCTGTGGTGCATGTTATAAGTAAGTGAAATTGCTCTGTGCTTCCATATTTCCTTGCAATCACATACTTGCAGCATGTCCAGTTAAAGTGTTGAACTGATCTGCTGTTGCTATGCTTTCTACAGTGTTACAGTCCTACTAAAATGCAAACCTAACATATAAGCAGTTTCAAATCCTGGAGATTTTTCCGATATTCTGTGCAACTAAATGCTAAAAATGGCAATTTTTAAAACATCATTGTCTTCTAAATAACATATCTTTAAACGTAGAGTAAAAGCTATTGGGAAAATTATTCCCTGTGACATCTCTTGTTGTTTGCATCCTAACCTGCTATTTAGAGAGTTTTTATAAGTCCGGCTGTGAAATTCATCTTGGATTGAGCATAAAGTTAAGGTTCCTGCTGCTTCAGGCTTGAAAGATTTTTTGGAAGAGACAAGTAGGTTTGTTCTCTTGAGATTGGGAATAACTTTCATCATGGATCTGTTGCCTAGAATTCTTACTGCCTGGTAGTCACTACCTGGTGGCTTCTGAAGTGAACTTGTGGCTTCAGTCCCTGCTCTGTGTTAGACGTGTGTGCATCCCAGGCAACGTGCTCATGGGAGAGCTCAGCACAGAAGCTGAAGGATCTGTCTCATCTCCATTCTCACTCCAAGAAGTGGCACAACCAAGGGCACTGGCAGAGAAGCCTGTTGCTGCCCGTTTTGGGGTTTGTAAGAGTGTGTTTGTCTCCAGGGCGATTAATAATTCTGGCATTTATGGAAGGTGTTAAGTGCATCTTCAAAGTCAATTAGAAATGCAGATTTTCACTGCCAAACTTTACCCAGTAATTGCCCCATAGAAGTGCCATCAACTCCAATTCTGAGAGAAAGTGCAGGCCCTGTGCTAGGGAGCCCACACAGACTGTGGGGTACAACATCGTTTCAGAAGTAAGCTTCCAGGAATCATCTAATATGACAGTAACTTGGTCTGTTTTTCTCTAATACAGCTTTGCTGCTACTCTGTGCTTTGAACTAATTGTCTGCTGTCTCTGCAAGTTGTTGTTTTTGACCACTGCGCTCTGCTGTGTTTTCAGCGTTCAATTAGTATTAGTTAAGTATGTACTCATTAGAAATATATCGGAAACTAGAATCTTGCATAAGTAAATTCCTTAAATTTTGTTCTATCATATGGGTGCCTTAAAGTGTTACAATTATCGAAGTAACCCACCTCATCACTAGGAATGATGTCTTCAGCTTTCTGAATTAAATGATATTCTAGTGGTTAGTTTTTTGTTGCTTTCATGTTACGATCCTATGAATTCCACCTAACAGGCACTGTAGCAGAGCATCGTAAGAGCAGCAGAGTTTTAACCTTGAAGAGACTGAGCTCTTGCCACAGCAAAAACTAAACCTGAAAGCAATTATCTTAGCGTGTGAATCATGATAGTTAATTTCCAAATCAACATTTTTTCTCTTTGAACAAGAGTGTGCCTTCTGTCACTCTTTCCTCATTTTATTTTATTACTGAAGTAAGTGCTTATAAAATGTACCTGCGAGGAATAATATGATGGGAATTTCACACCTCAGTTATTTTTTCTGCATTCATGTCTTTGTTCCTTTTCTTCCTCGTTTCACAGTAACTGTTGCATGTATAATATCAACCCTCCCACTGGCACTAAGCAGCCCTTGTCACTCCCACACTTTACAGAGAGCACACACGATCGAAAAACTGGTGGCAGAAATTTCCTGTTCAATACTGAAGTGTTTATGGAAAAGCTTGCAAAGCTAGCGCCTATGTTGTGCGTTTTTTGTGCCTGCTTGTCATGTTTATATGGGCAGATAAATACAAATCTCCTAGTGCTAGTCTTCATAGTCTCGTATTTATTTACCTCTCTCCCCCTCAGTGTTGGTGGACCTAAAGCAAAAGAGGAATTCCCATCATGGAGGCAGCAATGATAATGTTGAAATCTCAGCAGACTCTGTGACAAAACACGGCTGTGTGGAGCTGGGTCCCAGGACTTACTCGACCTCTGCTATTCACCTGCACACTTCCACTCCCATCTCCAGGCTCCAGAGCAGACCGAAAGGTGTGTAGTGCATTTGATCTACCAGCTCTTTGTGTAAGTCAGGCTACTTCTTAGTCCCTACCTGGGTGAAACATGGCTTCTATGGCATTCAAGTACAAAAACAGAGCCCACGTATTTTCATTCCTGCTTTATCTGCGTAACAGCAATCAGATACAGGGTTTTCTTGCTCTTTTAATGCCATCAACTTGACATTTGGATGTTAGTCAGTTGTCCCACGGTTCCCTGCCCAGTGACTCATAGCAGTGGTTGGAGGGTGGCTGCTCTTCCAGTGCTGGCTCTATAAAACCCCCTTGATCACTTCAGTCTTTCAGTCTTTTACACTGCTGAATCCATTGGAAACTGACCTGAAGGAATGACCTTCTTGTGTTCAATATTGCCTTCTAAATTTTATGTTCTTTTTAGGCTATAATTCAGAAGATAATCTATGTGAACAGTCCCCTGAGGTAGAGTTTGCAAGCACCAGACAGCATGGTAAGCTTGTAGCATACACAAATGCTCTAAACCTCTACATTAAGACATGTTTTATTGCATCCATGTGAGTTGTCCTGGAATGTTTTAGTTAAATAAACCTTATAGGATGAGGTGTAGTAATGTAAAACCGTTTGGGGAATGTGGGTCTAAATACTTTTATTTTTCTCTTGAGAAGCTTGTAATGGATGTTTTCCCAGAATAAGTTTTCAAAAATAATGCTGACATTGAGACAAATTGAGTAGCCCCAGCAACAGACTCTAATGCATGTCATACAGTTTTGCTGCCGATTTTTCTGAACAATGTTTGATTCCTTTCTTAAGCAAGTGAATCAAAAAAAAATATTACTGGGGAAAAGGGGAGCGCATGGTGAGAACAGAGGTGCAGCAGCAGCACTGTCTGCTTAAAGATTTGCATTTGCAGCCTGGTTACCAGCTCCTTCCAAAGAAACAAACTGAGAAGGAGACAGGCAACTTACTACATTAACTGACTTGTTATCTATGTTACTTTGACCACATGAACTTATTTATTATCTATGTTACTTTGTTTACAGTTGCTGTAAAAGCATATTTCTTTGTGCAAAAGATAAAAGTGAGAAAAAAATAGGTGATCCTGAACAACTTGACTTGACAAAGGAGAATGATTTCTACTGTGTCCAGACTGTCATCCTCTGTATATTATGTTGTTAATGTTTTCCAAATGACTTAGTTGCACGGGTCCTATTTTCAGAAGGCAGACTGCAGCCAACTTTTTTAGAAAATCAACAGAACTTCAGATCTGTTTGTTATATGCTGGTTTCGTGTTTTTCAGTATCCAGGCCAAACAGTCTAGAGAGCAGTCGAAATGCGTCCAGCAGTAGTTCACCACTCAATTTGAAAGGTAAAGCTTTTACAGCTGAGTTCTAACAAACAGGAAGTGAAATTACATGAAATTGTATGCAAAATACTGTTTTCCTTCCAATTGAATTTGAAGACTGTTGTTTTGAAATTGTAATGATTGAATCTGGACATGAATCTGAATCTGGACATGGCTGTCTTGGGAATCAAAACAATTCTGGCAACAAGTATTTTTCTAAGACTGATTCTGGCAAGGGATGGTTGTTTAAGGCAGGCAGTCTAGTTTTGCTTTAGTCTGACTGGCATCATATTGTGGGAAGTAACAGGCGACTCTTTAAATTCTTTTTACAATAACAGGTCTCTGCTCTTCTTACTCTGAACACAGCTTATGTAAGTAATCGGTGCACTCAGACTTGCTAAAATTCTGAGTCCTTGAAGGATAAATGAGATCCAACGTTTTGGAAAAATCATTTTGCTATCCCACTGCCAGGTTCAAGTAGTTGTACTTGTTTAACATAGGGGCTCAAAGAATATACTGTAAGACATTTACTAGTGCTGATTTGTCAGAGTTTTGACTGCCTTGAGTTCCATGGGAGAAGACACATGCTGGCTGTTGGGAAGTGTCCCTAGATCACAAAGTTCCTACTTCAGTAACTCTACTGAAATGAGGGGAAAATGGTGACTTCAATGATATTTATGATTTTTCTCAGGTTCCTTAGATCATATCCATGGTAGAACTGAGAGCCTCAGCAGTGAAGATATGGTGCCAAGCAGAGAGGCACCAGCCTTGCTCCGAGACAACTATCCCTATCACTCCGCTTCTGCTGTCTTAGGCCCTAGCAACAGGCATGAGTCCTCCTTCCACAGGAATGGTTTGCTCTCTCATGATGTACCTCAGAAGAGTGCTCCATCTCAGTCTTACGCAGGCAGGCAACGGTCTGCCTCACCTGGCAGTGAGATGGTAACCTTGGAAGAGTTCCTGGAAGAGAGCAGCAGGCTATCCCCACCAAGTGTAAGTAGTCCTGAGGTGCTGCAAAACTGCTCAAAACTGATGCATGCAGGGGCATGAGGGTTTAGGAACACCAGGAAATACAAGAAGATCTTTGTATGTGTGGAACTTGCAGAGAGGTATCGAATCTTGCAAGCTGACAATTTGAAGAATGAACCTTTTAAAACAACTAAGCCAAGATTAACTTTTGCAGTGTTTGCTGATTTATTTTGATGCAATGGCTATGGCAGGCCATGCAAATAACTCACTGCAAGTAGTATATTTTGGACTGCTGGGACTTTTTAAAAACAAACTTTTAAGCTTTCATATTATAGCACCGATTCTGAACTCCAGCTATTCTTATTTGTAAAAGGTTGAGTTTTCTGTGTGATTTTCAGCTGCTAAATCCATAATTACATATGAAACCTAAAAGTAGTTTTCACCAGAAATGCAAAATATGCAGTTATTAAAACCATTTCCTAAGCTGAAAATACCATCGTTGCATTTGAGAGTGTTTTCTTTCTGAAGGAAGTTTCCAGTGCTTTCACCATGCTTTGTGTGCTGACTGGCACTGTTCTATTGGTTCTGTGACTGCAAGAAAATGCCACGCTCTGAATGCTTGGTCAGAAATGAAATACTTGGTTTCTAGATGGCATTTGTCTGGTGCTGCTTAGACATGCTGTACAGTACTGAAGTGCTGCGGTATCGAGCATGTTAATATCTCAAGAACAATTCCCTGATAGTGTAAGTGAACAGGTATTTCTGTTCAATGAATACCTTGGTAACAGCAATGAAATCAGCAGAGCTGTACTGTTTTATGACATCAGTAAATTATAGTCCTTGAAGTTTCAGAGCATTACTTAAATGTGCTTCCTATTCACTAGTTATCCAAATAAATTTCATAGCTTTTAGGCGTGTTTAAAATTTGATTTGATTTTTTTTGTCTAACTACCTGACCATGTCTCCATTTTCATTCTTTCTGTCATCCTTGTTCCTTTTCAGCGTCGGCGCAGTTTAGATGAGAGTGAAATGATTTCATTGCACCAATTTCTGTTAGAAGCTGATGCACTGTATCCCTCTTGCTACTCCCTATGTCCTCCCCTCCATCAGGAACCTTCGCAGTCACTCGAATCGGTCCTCAGTCATTCATGTCCCGACAGCATGAGGCACAGAACAGGCAGGGGAAATAGGAGATCCACTTCACTGTATATCCCCAGGGTATCCGTTGTTCTTGCTACGAAGGCAACAGCTTCCAACTTACCCCACAGCTTTTGCTAGCATATTAATACCTATAGAAGCGTATTGTAACTCTCAGCTGTTACTTAAAAGACTAAGTTTGTGAGATCACTTGCATTACTTGCTCATAAAGTATTTCCAGTGCTTGTACATAAACACGCTTGTTTTTGAAGAACAAGTAATTCTGTGATGTTAATTTAATGTGCATAACAGCAGTTTAAAGTGAGGTAAAAATAACCTTAACATTGTAACATTTAGTTGAGCATAGAAATTTTCCAGCTGCATTTGAACTACTATCACTATTGATAGTGTTCACTTCTAGCAAATACGTTCTGTAACTGGAAGAAATGGTTGGCATTTTAATGAAGTGAATATATTAAGCTTTAACATGCTCCCTAGAGAAAAGAAATATGTTTCATGAGCTTGTTTCAGTGCATTTTTCATGAAGAGCATGTCCTTTAACTGTTCTGAGCATGCCTCCTACTAATAGTCCAGTGGCAGCTGATCAAACATCACCATTTTGATTTGCATGGACTATCCCAATGAAATATTCAATATACATTTTCTTTTACTGCCAGGTTAATTGTCTGACTTGAAATTTGCAAGCTAATTGTGGGCAAGCAATCATTTCTCAATTACTATAATGATTTTTTGGTACATTTCATTATGTTGTACATGCAGCTTTTAACATATATAATATATTGACTGGGAGAGGTGACGGAAATCAATGGAGAAGCTATGAAACTTTCTTGTAATGCTAGCATATCTCCCCAAGGTATTTTTTTTTTCTTTTTATATCCCTGATATTACAGTAGTGTGTTATCCAGAGTAACTGTATGCTGGAAAATGACAGACCATCTTTGATATCTGCTGGTACCAACGGCTGCTGTCATTCCTGTGACAGTGATGTTACAGTGATAGTGGCTGGTGTCAAAAGAGCTGCTGCCCAGGTTACTAGTGGGGTGAAATTTTCTAAGTTTATGACAATTAATCTGGCAAACAGGGCTGTCACAATTAATTATGATGAGCATGTTACTCCTTGATTTGAATTTATATCCATTGTATGCATTTGTATCTTCCGTTCCACACTTTAATATAAAATCCATGGTTTTATTTGTGTCTCTTGAAATAAGTGGGAAGGAAGATTGTCTGAAAGAAAAGCTGTGCATGATTCTTTGCTCAAGATGTGTTGTCATTAATGTAGCATGTGCATGTTTTTTCACACCAGGATACCTCCAGTAACAGAGATGATTTGCTGAGTGATTATTTTAAGAAAGCAAATGAGCCTTCAGCTACTGGGAACCTGCTGGTTCAACCGTCCAGAAAGGAGGCTGCTAAGATGCCCACTAGTCATACTTCTCCAACTGTAAAGATGGCCATTGCCAGTGAAGAAGGAAGAACGACTAAGCCTGGAAATTACATGAAGCCAAACCTCAGACAAGTCGAACCCGAGCCTCAGGCAAGCTCCCAGGGGTCCCTTAAGCTTCCTCACACACCACAGCACCAACCCGCGAGTGGCATGCGGCAAATGGCACAGCCGCAGCAGCCTGGAGCTGTGAGCAGGAGGAGTACGTCACTGAGCAGGGCGTTCAGCTTAGCCTCTGCAGACCTCCTCAGAGCCACCGGCCCAGAGACATACAGGCAGGAGAGCCCTCAGAAATCAGCAGCAGACCTGCGTGGGGGCAAGGATGCTGTCAGTCAGACTTGTAGAGCTTCTGTGCCAACAAGCTCCCAGGTGACCTTAAGAGAGAGGCCCCAGTCTGCAAAGGTGGCAGGTTCCTTGCAAAGTGTTGATTCTCGTTGTCGGCAGCTTGATGCAAGGCGCCTTTCCCTGGCCCCACCAAAAGATGAGAGGCCACTCTCCTTCCATCAGTTTTCTGCCTCACCCACTGCTTCCACCAGCAATCTGAACATGCAGCAACAGGAGCGAGTGAGCCCTGGGCAACACTACTCACCCACTCCGCACACTCCCTCTAAAGTCAAACCTAAGCCAGCCCCTCGTACTGGGGAGGTGGCCACAGTGGCCTCTGTCAGAGCTGTTTCCAGCAGCACTGAGGGAAATACTTCCCTAGGGCAAGGCCAGGGTGATGCCCTATTTACCAAGTGCCAGGGTAAGCTACCAGAAGGCAGCTGTGGGGCTATGGAGGAGCCCATGAGAGGAAGCAGCTCCAACAGCACTCCTGGGTCTCCAGACCCCCAGGGGGATCAGCAGACGGTTTGGTATGAGTATGGCTGTGTGTAACCCATGGATGCAGCTAATAGTGTTTGGCATTGCTGATACTGGGTAGCATTTGTCTTGACACTGTGCCAGGTCTTAAAAGGCGCTACCTGCATGCTGTTCTGAATCTTCTCTGGGTACTGTTTTCTAGTTGGACAAAATATGATTAAGACAAACAAGGAGCAAAACCCCAGCCCTTCTTTTGACACTGTTGTGCCTGAAACAAAGTGGAAGCCTGACCTAATCCCACAGCAAGCTTGGAGCCTGATTCTCACAGGTCCTGAGCATTCCCCACTCCAGGAGAAGCTTAGCAGGGTCCTCTGTCATTGTTGCATCATGCAACCCTTCTACCTGCATTAAAGAAGAGTTTCACAGGTCATGTATATGTGCTGAAAACAGCTCTGCTATTGATAAATAACTTAAACCATAGTGAAAAGGTCATATAAAAGCCAAACTTCTCCCCAGAAGACATAACTAGACACTTGGCTTAAAAGTAGCTTAATAGGAAAGCTGAAGATCAAAAGTGTGTGGCTTTAGCCATGGATCTGTTAAAGTCAGTTCTTCTTGCCACAGCCACATTGGTGATGCATAGAATTCAAGGGTCATATCTTAACCTTCCCCACTGGGACTGTCCAAAGACAGAGAGAAGGGTCAATGTTACCACCCCACTGCCTTCCCTATATAGCTGCAGCTCAGTGAATTTTTGACTCTGAAAGCCAAGTGGTGCTGCCTTTTGAAACTTGTTTTATCTTTTATACACACACTGGAACTAATGCAGCCTTTTCAGGGGAGATGTCATTTCAATTGTAAAGGTGGCATCTCATGTACAAAAGTGACTTGTAAGTATGTATATAAGGAGCTCAAGTATTGTATAGGAATGCTGTGTAAATTGTATTATTACATCTGTGTGCATGACAGCCCATACCCTAAGTGATAGTGGGATTCAGTCTCTTAGAAATCCCTGCTGTGTCTCCAAGAACTTTGCTCAGTATAGAAAGCAAAATAATTTTGTATACATGTGAAAGAAATATACTTTAAAAAATCTATTTATGTGCAGAGAACTTCCTTGTACGTTTCTGTCCAGGGTGTCATCAGTTGCTTATGTATATATGATCAGATGCATATCTTTATAATTTCATGTTTGTAAAGCTGTTTTTCTTGGAATAGACTAAATCCTCCCTCCTCCTCTCCCCAGTAATATTTGTTTTGCTGGTTCTGATTTAATCTAGTAAAAGCTAAAACTGATTCAGCTAAGGATGTTTTTGTTATCTAGTGTGTAGTAATCCCATTCTGGAAACTACAAAATTGTTTATAATAAAGATTAAAATAAAACAGATTGTTGTACGTTTTTTTTTCTTGGAAAATATATGAGATTCATGATGTTGGATGGAGAACTGTTTGCAATAGGTTTGTGTAAGCCTCAGCATTGATTCATATCTCTGTGCAGCAGGGTTGCATTTGTTTTTACAATGCTGCCACAAAAGGCATATCAGAAATCTTTGGTTGAAGCCTTCTTATTGAAGACTTTAGTCAGACTAATCATGCAAATTAAGTGGCTGTAGAATCAGACTATTAGATTTTTAAGCTTCTCTGACCACTTCAGACAGCGCTAAGCATGCTTCCCTTTTGACCAAGTTTGTATTTGTGCAAACTGCCTCATGCTTAACTCTCAGAAAGCCTTACGAAAGTGAGAAATTACTCATCTTTGAACATGAAAGAGAATGGCAAAAGGAACTTTCTGCCTTTTCTGCTATTTAAATGCAGACCACAGTTTAGCAACAACGTTAAAATGATGTGTTATGCAGCAATTTTTTAAACTACTGAGTGTTCTTGGTCAACTGAAATTCCTTTTCCAGAAATTCGCTCTCAACTTTGATACTCAGCCAGATCACTGAAGACTGGTGTTTCTTCCTGGTTTCGGTTCCATTTTGGAGGCATGCACTTGATTGCCTGACAGGCTGGACTGCTAAAGAATTGATCTGTGAGTTGTCAGTTATTAGTAGAAGCAATTTGCTATAAATACTTATGTAACTGCATAAACCTTAATTGTGACTTTCTGAATTATTTACAGTTATTTACTTCCTCAGTTCCAGTGAGTTCAAATAAAAATATATATTTTTTAATAGAAATAAAAATACTTCTATAGTACATTTCACGTATGGGATGTGTTTAAGTACAGATGTTAGAACAGAACAACTGATCTTCAGTATTAAAGCCACCTTTGGCTACTTGTTGAAGCACATAGTGCTGCGGCACTCAGGCCTTCCTGAGTGCATGAATGGAAGTTATATTACAGGAGACTGTCCTGCTGTGGCATGTGCATTCGTTTTGCATTCCACTCAAGTAATTCACTGTTTTCAACTATTCTTTGATAGACTCAGTGGCTCCCAGGCCAGAGTGCTGCCATCGTGCACCATCAGGTAAGAAAATCCAGCAGGAGGGAGGGAGAGCAAGGCCTGCCTGTGTTTGAGGTGCTGGTGCTCTTTGCTTTCCTGGTGGGATAAATGGGTGTTTCTATGTCAAAGCTAATGTGGGAGAGAAGTTGGTTGTGTTAGAGCGTGATCAGGAGATCATCCTGGAGGAGCAGGCTGTGTGGTGTGAGGTGGCGGGAGCTGCCAGGAGAGGTTTCTGTGGGAGGGAGAAGTGGAAGGGGTAGAGCTGCCAGAGCCACCTCAGGCTTCTTCCTTCAAGAAGAAAAGGGGGAACAATCATGAAATAGTGACTATGGGGTGTGCTGAGCCTCAGGGAATTGGAGCACCAGAGCCCCATACTGAGCACACCAGGTGTCCCAGCCCCACAGGGCCGAGTGCTGGAGGAGGCTGACACTTCCTGACTGGCTGGGCCGGGCCTGCTTGCTGCAGTTTGCTGCTAAATAATGCTGTGAATGGTTCTGGGTGTAACAATTCAATAATGTTGTCCAGTAGTGGAGTATCTCAGTTCATATATGTGGCTTGTGGATCCTGGAGATCTTGTTTTCTATTAATGGACAGATTTTTGGAGGGGATCCCACCCAGATAGGCAGCCAACAGCAGATAGGTTTCTGAGAAGGCCAGGGCCTGTGCTGTTGGCAATAGCCCCTTCTCTGCAGTGTGTTCAAACTGAAATCAGCAAATTTGTTTAATGTGAGGAAACAAATAGCACACTGCACGTGACAACAGTATTTGCTTGAAGTACAAGAAACAGCTGCTGTGCAAAGTACTTGTGGGGAATCACATATTCTGCAGTGACGGAGTATCTCCTTATCAAGAAATCTGAAGTTGGATCTTTTACAGTGAAACCTTGTCATGGAAACCTTCTTCCTATCAGATGTTCTTCAGCTGTTCCACAAACTTAGGATCTAATGGTGAAGGGAACAGCTTCTCTGATTTCAGTTAATTGGGAAGGCGTCCCCGCCCATGGCAGGGGGGTTGGAATTAGATGGTCCCTTCCACCCCAAACCGTTCTGTGATTCTATGAGCATGAAATTGCCAGAAGAGAAGTAATGGAATCTACTGTGAAAATGGCTAAAGAGTACTTTATTTAGAAAAATGACATACCACTGTAAGCCATGAGGTTAGAAATCATTTCTGATCATCCAGATGTTTGGGGGCATATTAAAAGTTCAGCCAAAGGTGAATGACTTGACAGGGCATGGAAGAAATGTTGCAGAAATTGTTGGTTCCTGTGAAATAACCTATAACCTGGATGCTAATCTCTTGTCCCCTTCACAACCATTTAACAAAACCTTGTAGTGTAAAAGCCTGAACGCAGCTGCAATGAAAGCATTTGAATTGTGGTTTTGAATTTTTAGATGAAAAATTTTTTAAAAATGTAAGTTTCATGAAAAAAATTGCCTCTCTTCCCATCAGAGTTGTGGGATATCAGGTCCTGCCTGGCAGCACTGGAGATGCTCAAGGCGGAAAACTTGGGAACATTACATTACTACAAATCACCAATGCCAGGCAGAATTAACCTAGCCTAACAATGCAATGTGAAATAGTTCCGTTTCTAAAAATAACAGATTAATTTCTCATTATGAAGGGTTGCTACACTGGAGGAATAGACTGTGCTATGAAGATCCATCTTTAACGCTGGTATTAGGGGCTGTCATGAGAACTAAGAGAGAATGGCATCAGCTGGAAAATGGTGAGAAAAATTACTATGATTTAAGAAAGTGTTGGCAGGCAGGAGTTTAAGGTGACCAGGAGAAGTTCTGGAAAAGTAAATGACCTTTTTCCAGTCAAAAGGATTTTTCCAAATGTAAAGGGAACAGTAGACAGCAGAGAGCTGCTATTTAAAAGGTTATTGAATGGGAGAGCCTTTAGAAGGCTAATGTGGGCCCTAAAGACAGTGAACTATGAGCTGATGAAGTGTGACACAAAGCTGAGGTTAGTGCAGATTTAGAAGATAGTGAAGAATCCTGTTAAGGAATAATATGGCTAAGTGGGGAATGGTGGCTGGGTATCTGTGCGTACCCCTGCTCAGTCAGTGGAAGGAAGAGTTTATTGACGTCTCATCTTCTCATCTCATCTTTGTTCTTTCCTTTTCTCTCTTTTTCTCTCTTTTTTTTTTCTTTTTTTTTTTGGTTGGGGGAGGGAATAGATTTCTGCTGAGAACGGGAGAATGAGAACGTGGTTATTCCACAGAAGCTAGGAACTTAAAACATGTCCAAAACAAAATACCAAATGCTATGGAAACTAATGTCAGCTCACTGTATTATTCCCAGATGTGGTTCTGATGATCAGCTCTAGTTAAAATACTTGCATATTTTTATTGAAAGATTAGAAGTGAGGATTATGTGGCTCTGATGCTGAGGTTATGCCAAAGTATGTAGTGTGTGTGTTCTTACATACCAGAATGAGAAAGAGTAAGCGTTGGCATTAGCCTGTGAAAAGCGTGTATTGCACAAAGGGATATCCTGTGGTAATCTGAAAGAAAAAGGAAAGTAAAGCTATTAGTGGAACTCATTGCTGCAGGCTATTGTGGAATCAAACAGATCAGTCTAATATCATGATGCTTTAATGCTTTTGATTTATGGTATGAAATAGTTTATGGGAGAACTAAACATCCTCTGCTTTAAAAAAATAAAAAAATAAATTTAAGAATAAAAATAACAACAAAAAACATTAGGTGACTTCTAAGAGGCTCCCCTTATTCTGCAACATCAGACACTGGCTATTTTCAGAGCCAGGATGGAGCTGGGCTACCTCACGGGGAACAGTGGGCACCTCTCCCTGTGAAAAGCCCAGAAATTTGCAAATCAAGGATCACCTTACCCACTTTGTTCAGTAGTTGGTATGCTCTAGAAGTGTAAGACAGATTAGTGGCAAGAAGAGCATAGTGTGTGTTTGGGAACACACTGCTAAGGAAGAGCATGAGAGTTGAAGAAGGATATTCCAGATGGGGAAGCACAGCTCCCTGAAGGACTGCTGAGGAGTCTCGAGAGACTTGCATTGGAGGGATGAGGGAGTTTTCCACAAGAAATAGGAAAGTTTGTCTGGGAAGACTGAAGTGAGCATTTTGTAGTGCTTCTAGCCTGATTGTTTTACCATTCTGCAGAGAGTTTTAAAGGTTATGGGATGTGAAAGGCTATGTTTCCTTGCTGCTTTAAATATCTCCAGCCAAAATTATCCCCTTCTTCTTAAACCCATGAAAAATGCTTCCTTGCAAATTTGAAAGAGGCTTTTTTTTTTTTTTTTAACTCTAGTTATCCAAAGCCTGAAATTTGCTTGTGTGTGTGCTGAGAGCCCATAAAATACCTAATCCATAGATGCATGTGTTTCAGAGCCACTGGTTGCCCAGGGACATTCAGCTGCAGCACCTCAACCTTCTACAGAGACAGAAAACTTCCCATCAGTTTGAGAGTGTTCCTGTAGGACCCTTCTGGCTGTCTGTGAGTGAAAGTAGAAGAAACACTGAGAATCAGGGAAATGACTGTGACGAGAAAATCTTGAGAACTTTCTTTTTAGAACTGAAATTTTATCTGAAGAAGGATTGCTTGCTCAAAGCAGTGCAAAAGGCAAGTGGAGAAATAGGCAGGCACAAGCCACGTGGGATAGCCCATGTGTTGGCTTAGTTGGTATTTAACTAAAATTAAGATAAGGTTGGTAACCTTCAATTTCCTCGGTTGCTTGAATCCATTCATAGCCTTTTTGTCCATAAGTAAATGAGGCAAGAGGGCAGAATGCTTTAGAGAGCTGTATTATCAGCATTGTGTACGGGAAGAACTGTACAGCTTAGGTGCTCCATTTGCATTAGGCTTTCCAGCTCTCTACTGAAGTTGTTGTTCCACTGTGCAGACTAGTTTTAGATAATTCTGGGCAAAACAGCATTAAATCAGTATCCGATGAAGGCACTGGTATGTACGCCGCAGAGTGCAGCCTCGGTACCTTCATTGACAAGGATCTCTGCAGTTCCTACTTTTTCTTGCTTATGTTTCCTCATAGTATTTACTTGCACCTGGATAGCAGGGGCTTAAAGGAAGTGGGAAATGTCTGTCTGATGGGGAACATTATTTTTTTAATGGTTTTGCGTGCCCTTAAAACTACTTCTGCCAACAACAACCACATGAGTGCTAGCAGGAAACTCTTTGCATGAAATGTGCAAACAAAGGAGCCCTCTTGCTAGATTCTGTCCTGCAGCTCAGACAGCGCAACCAGCTACTGCAAGCTGGCCAAGCCCGTCTTATCTACAACAACTTTACTTCCTTCATGGCTTTTCTTCTCCAACACTAGAGACCTTTCTGTTCTTCAACCAGCATTATCTTTAACTATTTCCTAACCCTTAATTCACTTTTTGTAACCTGTCTTCTTACAGGTCTAGCTTCAGCTTTTCTCTTCGTTGCTAAAGGTGTTAGTCATCTGTCAGCCAGCTTTCACCTTTTTGCCACCTTTTCTTGCTGTTGTCTTTCTGTATTTCTCCACCCTCGCCAGACTTTCTTAGGCAGTCACATTCTCAAGACCTGAAGGCGATATTTATTCCTGATCCTACCTCAGTTCCTGTTCTCAGTGCTTTCTGATGCCTTCTTAGCTATTTCTCTGTCAACTGCTGTCTCGAACATTGCCCACTCTGTACTGCTTCATTCTTTTTTTGCCCAAATACTCCAGTGACATCAATTCAAGGGGCCTTTCTTCCTTCACATCCCGCTCTAGCATGCACTGCACTCACAGCCTTCTCGTCATATCTGTTCCCAACATCCTCCTGTAGCTCACTTTTATTGCTCTTTTTTGTCCTGTGTTTGTGACAATAGCCAAGTCTCGAGGCAGGAAATACACTATGTGCTGTAAACCACGGTGGGTATTTGTAGTTCAGAAGATGCATGTTTGCATGAAGTCTGGGGCCAAGTTCTTTTTGCAACTTGTTTACAAATTTCAAAATTTGCTTATTTTTAGTTATCTAGAGATGTCTTTCAAAAGTTTCTTTGTCAAGATGACTATAGAATTCTACTATCTGTAGCAGGATTTCAATGTAAAATCTTACAACAGTTTTTGAGCTAGTCTGGTAGACATTTTAGGGTCAGCAGTTGTCTTTGATGTTTAAAATTCTATGAGAATTTGTTAGCTCTTAAAAAAAAAAACAACTAATGGGATGATAAATGCATTTAAGAAGGTCCATATCACTTTTTGCCTATTGAGGCAATATTGTTTCTATTTAGTCTTAAGTATTTTAACGATATGATTTTCCACATAATTTTCATTGTTTTAGAATTTCCTTCCTTGCTTATTTTGGCTTCTTTAATTGAAAAAAAGCTTTGAATTCCTGAAGCTCAGTCCTATTATCCACACGCAGCTCCCATGAACAAGGAGTCTTTTCCTTGTTTATTTAACCAGCCATATCAATGGGAACAGAGCCCCATTTGGAAGATCCTGAATTCCCTTCAGTCTCCCACCCTGTCCTATACAAGGAGCCCCTGTGAACACGTGCTTGTTCTCTTGTTATATAATCTGGCAAGTAAATCATAGTGGATACTAACAGGACTTTATTTGGATCAAATTTCACCCACTTAGTTTTGTAACCAAAATCAAGAGAAATGTTGCTCACTGTGTTTAGAAGATTTAACCTGTTAGAGGCTGGAAGAAGACAGAATACTCTCAAGCAAATCTAAAACTGAATATGAGATGAAAAGCAAAAAATAAGCTAATTAGTGACCCCGGTCTGTTGTTTTTAGTGTTATCTCTTTGTAGCAATGTTTTTTCAGAGAGGGAAAAGCCAGTATCTGGAGTACTGTGTGCATTCATACTTTGACTGCCTACTGTAGTTACTGAAGACCAAGGACTTTTTCTGCCCTTGAAGTATTGGTTCAAGAACATTCAGGCCCTGTATTCCCCACGGCATTGAGGCGTGGGCAGATGGGCCACCTTATGACCACAGTTCTCCTCAAGCTAAAAATCCCAGATCTGTGCTAATAGGAGGAAGAGCAGCAGCACAGTTCAAGTCCATGTGGCTCTCCATCTTGAACAACTCCTCTTACTTGCTACCAACTTTCTTTTCCATATCTGAATGAACGTTCACACGTGCGTTTGAGGTGGGATGAGCTGGTTACTCCAGTATATCCACAATCATCCACTGGGTCCCTCACAAAGTCAGTAATTGCAAGGTCACACATCAAAGCCAGTGTGTCTTTAATAGCATAAGAGCTGGAGAAAGGATGAATTCAGCCTCTCTACAGATAGGAAGAATAAATGCTCCAGCTTGGACTCTGGAGCAGCTGTGATGTCTATAAATGATTTCACTACCTGTCTCCTAGATTTTGATAAAACTTTTTATTTGTTCTGATAGTCTTTACATAGAAACTCCTGCGTTCTTAGTTTTCTTTGTGTTTATGCCTTTGTGGTGTTCACTGCTGTGAACAGGAACAGGCAGAACTCTCTGGATGCCAATGTTGAGTTTCATGTCACCTCATTCTTACAGTCATAGAATGATTTAAATTAGAGAAGACCTGTAAGATCATCAAGTCCAACCATTAACCTAGTACTGCCAAGTCTACCAAGCCCCACATCTACACATCTTTTAAATACCTCCAGGGATGGTGACTCAACCACTTCCCTGGGCAGCCTGTTCCAATGCCTCACAACGCTTTCAATGTAGAATTTTTTCCTAATATCCAACCTAAGCCTCCCCGGTACAACTTGAGACCATTTCCTCTTGTCCTATCACTTGTTGCTTGGGAAAAGAAACTGACCTCCGCCCTGCTAAAATCTCCTTTGAGGCAGTTGTAGAGAGTGATAAGGTCGCCCCTGAGCCTCCTTTTCTCTAGGCTAAACAACCCCAGCTCCCTCAGCCACTCATCATAAGACTTGTTCTCTAGACCCCTCACCAGCTTCGTTGCCCTTCTCTGGACTTGCTCGAGCACCTCGATGTCCTTCTTGTAGCGAGGGGCCCAAAACTGCACACAGTACTCGAGGTGCGGCCTCACCAGAGCTGCGTACAGGGGGACAATCACCTCCCTGGTCCTGCTGGCCATGATATTTCTGATACAAGCAGGATGCTGTTGGCCTTCTTGGCCACCTGAGCACACTGCTGGCTCATTCAGCCAGCTATCAACCAATACCCCCACGTCCCTTTCTGCTGGGCAGCTTTCCAGCCACTCTTCCTGCAGCCTGTAGCGTTGCATGAGGTTGTTGTGCCCCAAGTGCAGGACCCAGCAGCTGGCCTTGCAGAACCTCATACAGTGTGTCTCAACCCATCAGTCCAGCCTATCCAGATCCCTCTGCAGAGCCTCCTACCCTTGAGCAGACCAACACTGCTGCCCAACTTGGTGTCATCTGTGGACTTACTGAGGGTGCAATTAATCCCTTGTCCAGATCACTGATAGAGAGATATTAAAGAGAACTGGGCCCAGTACTGAGCCCTGGGATACACCACTTGTGACCGGCCTCCAACTGGATTTAACTCCTTTCACAACAACCCTTTGGGCCTCACCACCCAGCCATTTTTTCACTCAGCAAATCATACACCCATCCAAGCCATGAGCAGCCAGCTTCTTCAGGAGAACACTGGGAAACAGTGTCAAAAACTTTACTAAAGTCTAGGTAGAGCACATCCACAGCCTTTCCTTCATCCACTAGGCAGGTCACCTTGTCATAGAAAGAGATAAGGTTCATCAAGCAGGACCTACCACTTGTAAATCCACGCTGGGATCCACGCTGGGCCTGATCACCTAGTTGCCTATTACGTGCTGTGTGATGGTACTCAGGATGATCTGCTTCATAACCTTTCCCTGTCACTGAAGTCAGACTGACAGGCCTGTAGTTTTCCAAGTCCTCTGTCTGGCCCTGTTTGTAGATGGGCATCACATTTGTTAGCCACCAGTCAGCTGGGACCTTCCTGGATAGGCAGGACTGCTGATAAATAACAAAGTGGCTTGGCGAGCACTTCTGCCAGCTCCCTCAGTACCCTTGTGTGGATCCCATCTGGCCCCATAGATTTGTGTACGTCTAAGTGGTGTAGCAGGTCACCAACCATTTCCTCTTGGATTATGAGGGCTTCATTCTGCTCCCTGTCCCTATCTACCGGGGGACTGGGTACCCAACGAACAACTGGTCTTGCAGCTAAAGACTGAGGCAAAGAAGGCAGAAAGTACCTCAGCCTTTTCCTCTTTCTTCATCACCTTGTCTCCCCTCATATCCAATAAAGGACAGAGATTCTCCTCAATCCTCTTTTTGTTGTTAATGTATTTATAGAAGCATTTTTTATTTTTTTTAATGGCAGTAGCCAGATAAAGCTCTATCTGGGCTTTGGCCCTTCTAATTTTCCCTCTTCACAGCCTCATGACACCTTCATACTCCTCTTGAGTGGCCTGCTCCTTCTTCCAAAGGTCATAAACCCTCTTATTCCTGAGTTTCTTCTGAGTTCTCTGTTCAGCCAGGCTGTTTCCTTCCCCACTGGCTTATCTTTTGGCACGTGGGGCAGCCTGCTCCTGCGGCTTCAAGATTTCCTTCTAGAAGAGTGCCCAGCCTTCCTGGACTCCCTTGTTCTTCAGGACTGCCTCCCAAGGGACTCCACCAACCCATCTCCTACACAGGACCAAGTCTGCCCTCCAGAAGTCCAAGGTGGCAGTTCTGCTAACCCCACTCCTTACTTTTACAAGAATCAAAACCTATTATTTCATGATCACTGTGCCCGAGGTGGCCTCCAGCCTCCACATCACCCACGAGTCCTTCTCTGTTCTCAAGCAAAAGGTCCGGCAGGGCACCGTCCATTGTTGGCTCACCCACCAGCTGTGTCAGGAAGTTACCTTCTACACACTCCAGAAACCTCAGACTGTTTCCTCTCTGCTGTGTTGTATTTCCAGCAGGCATCTGGTAAGTTGAAGTCCCCTACAAGAACGAGGGCTAGCAATTGTGAGACTTGTCCCAGCTGCTTACTGAATATTTCATCTGCCCACAGACTTCCAAAAGGAAGCTAGGGGATCCCTTGAAGCCAGATGTTGAGAGGGAGGAGAGCAGGTCCTACCCGACGGACAGCTGCTGGCACAGTGGCAAGGGGAGAGATCTGAGGCCCCTTTAGGAGCTAGAAGAAGGGCCTAAATGATGGAGCTTATTTGGTGTTTGTGAGATGTGTGCTGGGCTATGGCATTTTCCACTGGGAACTCTTGGAGCTGAGATCACCACGTGGGGCACATTCTGGGGATAGATGGTTGCATCCTCCCCAAGCAGCTGGAGTGCACACCACGGGGCTGTGCATCTGCCCTGCAGGAATTTTCAAAGTGAAAACTGAGACCTGTAGGAAAAGTTAAAAATAACGTGTGATGCAGTAAAGAATGGGGCAAGAAGAGAAACAAAAGAAAATAGAAGGAGGACAGATAAAGTGAAACGTGTGGGCTGCAGCTAAATATGCAGTGTTGTTCCCACTTGCGCAGGCGGCTGACGCGCAGCTCTGCCTTGTGTAGCCACCCCTCAGCAGCTCAGAGCTGGGCCTGCAAAGGCTCCAGGGACAGTTCCAGGACAGAAAGAAGAGCAGTAGCAAGTCCTTGTTTCTCAGCTACGCAAAATGGATTGGCACTGTGAGAGAGGGATGGATTTAGCAAAATGGTACCTGTGGATTAGCACTCTGAGAGGGGGAAAGGCCTCCTCTATTTTCCCTCCTATTGTCATAGAAATGGGTGCTTGAGAGGATTTAAATCAAACTTGCAGTGGAATGTTGGCCCTTGAAGGCAAAGCACAGGTGAGGTAACTGGGATAAAATGGAGCCGGCTCTGTCAGAAGGGGCCTCCACCGGCACACACTCAGAGAAGGATGCTGGTGGCTGGAAACAAGACCAGGGTGAGTCAGAAGAGGTCTGGAAAACCTGGCCTGTGAAGAATGGGGTTGTTTAGTCTATGAAAGAAAAGTCTAAGAGCATGATTAATCCTTAGACATCTAAATAAGTAACATAGAGAAAGGTAGGAATAGCTTGTTTTTCGTGTCCATTCACAGAAGAACACTAAATGCATGAGAAACATGGAAGATTAAGATTTTGATATCAGTGCAAGCCTTTTAAGAGTAAGCCCAGACAGGCAAATAAGACATTTCCAGAGGAGAGGCAGAGTGTTCCTCAGTGGTAATTTACGAGAACAAGCTAAAGCTAAAGAGAAGCTAAAATAGAACAGTTCTGTTGGAAGGGACCTACAGAGATCATCTGGTCCATCTGCCTGACCGCTTCAGGGCTAACCAAGAGCTAAAGCAGACGAGGGCATTTTCCAAATGCCTCTGGCATGGGGCACCAACCACCTCTCTAGGAAGCCTCTTCCAGCGTTTGGCCACCCTCACGGTAACGAAATCCCACTGCCCCGGCCCAGGTGCGGCACCCGGCATTTTGCTTGGCGGAGCTTCATGCTGCTGGTGGTTGCCCAGCACTCCAACAGACCCCTCTGCAAGGCCTCTAGTGACGGTCCACTTTTTCCTCTGTTCATGCCTCAGAGATAGAAGTGGTCTCACTGACCTTCTCGATGCGTTTTTTATGATATCTCTGACATTTATTGTACGTTGTAGCTCCATTATTTTTGAAGCCTGCTGCCTCTGGTTGTAACACATACGCAAGCCAAGAGTTATTCAATTCAGTGGACTTATTTAATCATCAGAAACATTAAAATTATTTGATCAAAGCAAGCAAAAAGCAAAAATTGCCACTTGCACCAAATACTAGCGATTTGTCAGCTTTAATAGCTGCTGTATAATTTATAGAGATAAAAGGCTACAGGAACAGTCATTTCTTTTCATTTTTAGAGTTTTAAATAGATCCCAAAGTGCAGTTGCTGTGTGTGTGTGCTGGAGCCTGTGTTCTGCCTCCCAGGAAGTAACAGAGAAGGAGATGACCAGAGACACCAAACCCCTTAACTTCAGCAATCTGTTTTACACCATCTACATGCTGAGAGAAGCAAAACATAATGGCTGGATGAAAGAAAAGCAAACCAAGATTTTTCTGGAGTTTATTTTGCTCTAATTTTAGGAAAAGGAGGTTTGCTGCCCCACTTGCAAGGCCTGATTACCAGGTGAGCTGATCAAGTGTTGCCTTTTAAGCTCACTGTAACGGACATGTATTGTGTCTGGTGGCCAAGGCTCTGCTGTCTGGATGTTCTGTGCACCTGTATGTATCAAACATCCGTCTAACATATCTTTGAAAACGTTTGCACTTCTGTGTGACTGAGAACGGCATCCCAGGTGGGAACTAGAAAAGAGATGCCGCCGACAGTGACGCCAATGGTGTCTCTGCTTTCCAAGGCACCCAAAGGGGGTAATCCCTGTCTAGGGGTCTTTTCAAGACTTGTTTTTCCAGACTTGCAGCCTGGAGCCTGCAGGAGGTGGAAGTGATTTACCTACAGCCACCATCAAGACCTGGATGCTCAACAAGCGATCTCTGCCCCAGCAGGCTCTGAGGAGAGGCAAGTAGTCCGGTATAACACCCTCTTGCTTCTTTGCTGAAGAGTAGCACGCCCATTGCTAAGGAAGTAACTGCACTTCATTTTCTTAATATCATCCATTATAAGTCCTTTAAGACTAATAAAAGAGCTGCAATATCTAAGGGTATGTAAGTGTGCATTAGAAGGCACTAAAACAAAAGTTTTGCTTTGCTTCCTGAAAGGTCCCAATCTGTATGATTTTCTTAAGTCTAAATGCAGGTGGGGGAGAGCTCTGAAAGTGCCGATGAATTTGATACTAAGTCTTTGTGTTCTTTAACACTGCACAGGTGATCAGTCTCTGGCCGTGTTCCCAGGGGCCCGTGCGTGGCCCGTTCAGCCCGGTATGCTGTCTGCATCTCTGCCATCCTCCAAGCTGCAGAGCGAGCCTGCAAAGGACTGTTCGGTGCTTTTTGCAGCCTTTTCAGGTCATGTTCAAGAACTTTGTAATTTTTCTGCTGTATCCCTCCTCAAAAACTCTCGGAGGCCCCTTAACCCTGCAGATAATTTTAGCTCTCTGCTCTGGCAGAGGCCCTGGCAGAGGAAGGTTTCTGCCATCTGGTAGCCTGTCATACCTGAAGGGCCCTTTGCCTGTGTTTGGAACAAGGAGTTATTTTTGATGCTGGCTCTGACGTTAGCCATGGGTACTCCTGGAATATTTCCAAGTCTTGTAATTGCCATTGTATCCTTGTTTTTTCCTCTTTTTTTTTTAAAGTTTCCCTGCTTACGTTCTTCTGTGCTTTCCACCAGGATAGAAACAGAGAACCCATTTTCTTGTTTTGGACTACCCAACACGAGACTCCTGTTTCCTGCCTTCTGGTCCCTGGCCACCCCTGGGGCACTGTCGCCCCCACGCAGCGAGCAGTCAGAACTCATCAGGTGCTGTCCTGAGCACACGGAGTCACCAGTGTCCTTACAGCAGCACAGGAGAGCGCTGCATCAGGTGAGTTACGCATCAGTTCATGGCCTGATCTGGGAAAAAGCTTTTTGTTTCCAGCCTCAGTGATGTAATTCCTTATCTGTTTTTATAGTAGTGCCTTTCAGCGTGAGTGATGGACAGGTTAATACACAGTCTGAGGGGCAGCTTTCTCTGCTGCAGGAATAAGAGCAGCAGTGCAAGTCAGCAGCACGCCAGCTTCTGCATCTGCTGCAGTCTTCCTCATTGACCTTGGACAAACCATATAGTTTGTTTATGCCCCAGTCTCTTGCTGTGCAACAGGAAGGAAAAGCACCCTCCCAGACCTTGCTCTTGCACATTCAGAGCAGCAGCTCCCTTGTGCAGAGTTCAGCTTGGGCTGTGTTTGGACGTAACGAAGGTCTGATCTCAGTGAGAACTAGGAACAACTTACTGTAAATAAAACTAATAACAGCGCTGATGCTCTGTATACTTTGTAACGCTCTGTGTACTCTGTGAGAGTACACAGCCTGCACAAGGCAGCATCTGTGTGTGTTCAGATAAGTTGCACGCAGCAGCCGTTTTGCACCAGCTGCCGTGGTTGCAGCGCGGTGTGTCTGCCGGTTGTGCCGGCGGTGGTAGGTAGGGGCGTGAGCAGCTCCGTGTGCGTTCCCATCTCTGTGTTCAGTGTCTGCTTCTGGCACTGTCATCTCTTTCATTTATGAATGAGTGGGTGCGGGAGGAGAGGGCTGGGCTGGCTGACTCGACTCCTTTGCAGTTGTACTATAAAGAGCACAGGAGCTGGAACATAATCTCCTCCTCCTTCCCTGCACTGTTTCACCGACAGCCTCGCTCACAGCTGGAGGAAGACAGCCTCGCCAGCAGCCTGAGCAGAAGCTGGGAGAAGGGAAGTCTTGTGCTCTTTGCTCTGCAGGAAAACCATCTTTGTATAAACTGCTCAGAGGTGAGTTTCATTTTTTACCTATTCATTCTTAAAAGCAAACAAATTTTCCATCATTGCTTATATAATGTTACGACTCCTGGAAAGGTGGCAGAACAGTTTTTTGGCTAGGTTGTTAAAAGTGAAGCAAAGCAAAACAAAGGAGGGATTCCAAGGACTCAACCAAAGCAACGTGTCCAAAAATTCACAACTTCAAAATGAATTTCCTTGGCAGGTTCCCACTAGTGGAAAACTTTGAATAGAAGCTCTTCCAAAAAAACTTTCTGGAGTTCCAATTAGGTGCAAGGAGAGCCAAATGTTGAAGTTGTATTGATGAGAGGGAATTGTTAAGATAAACTAAGAATCTGTGTCGTGTTTGCAGCAGGGAACAAGAGCAATAGCCAGTAGATAAATTTCAGTAGTCATTTTCAGAGCAGTTAGTAGGAGCATATATGTTGACTAGATACAAACTTTTTAAAATAATTAGTAAGGTATTTAAATACTTCATTTCCTCTGAAGACATAGCCCAAAAGTTAGGAATAACTGCAGAAAACTGCTAAACCTTGGTGTGTAGGTACTCTGTGTACAGCCATATAGATTTGTCTTTGTCTCTCAAAAGTTTGCCATTAATATATTTTCCAAACAGTACGACACTTATCTTGCTGCTGTTCAGAACCTGACTAGAGAAACTTTAAACGTGAAGGTTTGTGTAGTGAAACGAAATCCATTCTATCAGAAATTAATCTGCCTTTTGTTTTTTTAATAGGATTAAAAACATTCATTAGGTAGGTTGCCTGTGTTACTTATGTGTTTTTCTGGTTCTTGGCAGTCTTTGAAAAGCAAGTAAGAAAGTAAATCACTGAGAGATCCACTTCCAAGTGGGTTGGGGATGGGGAGTTGAGAAATGGAAAATTTAGAAGAATTTTCAGCCTTGTACTGCGCTTTTCTGTTCAGAACATGTGCAGATATCTAGTAAAAATTTAAGGAAATTTAAGTGAGACAAGGAAAAATGGCTACACACAAGCTCATAAGATGTGACACCGTCACTGTGAGCGTTTCAGGACATTCTGAGCAGTCTGTTAATCAGCTCCTGCTGTGACTTTTTCCACAGTAACACCCTGTGTTCACATTGCCTCCAGAAGAGTATGACATTTGACCACTTCTTCTTTCAAGTTTGCTTTAATCAAGAAGTTGCTAAGAAGTAAGTCAATCCTCCGTGCATGTAATGCCCTCTCCTCTGTTCCTTTTCTGAGCAAACCAAAAATTTACTGTCCTCAGCGCTATCCTTCCTGCCTCCCCATCTTATTGCTCGTATTTTGTTGTTCCCCATATCTCGCTGCTTCTATGCATGCAATTGTAAGCTCCCAGTTACATGAGCGAAGAGGCAGAAGGTAGCTCTTTCCAGCTGAGCTTATGTTTGGTGCTGTAAAGCTGCATGTAATTCCAATGATAAAATAGGAGAGAAATCCCCAAAGTTTTAGGAATCTTTTTAGGGTCTGGGGAGTGCACCATGAGAAGGTGTTGGTTTTACAGAATCAGACCAATATTGTTGTTCTGTGATAGTGGGGCACAGCTGCGAGGTGATAATGTCTACATCACAGCATTGTGATTTGAATATCACAGTTTTAAATTAAGAAAGAAGTGATGGTTCCAATATTTCATAAAAAAAACCACACTCATCTCACTTGGCATCTGTTGTGGGATTTATTTAACTCACTTTGTGGCTGGCAGAGAAAAAATGACTCCCTTACTTCTGGGACCTGAGGACTATAAAGAACCTGAGACAGCAGGAAAAGAGGGAAGAGAGATGGCGGGGAAAGGGGAGAGAAGTGAGAAGGATGCATCCCAGCTGAGCTAGATGTCATCACACTAGATGCCAGCTAACATTGTGAGCCCAGAGCATGGCTCAGCTGATGGACAGATAGATGGTCAGATGGACTGGAAACTTCTTATCTGGGGTTGAGCGCAGTTAGAGGGGACAAGTGTTCAGAGGTGTACATATTAACCTACATCTGCCTCTCCTAAGCAGCCCTGTGGTTGCTGTCGCTCAGATGAACCAGGAGATATGTAACTGCGAGTTTTGCTGGCATCCTGTTTGAACAGCTCACGGAGATGAAAAGTTTTTCCTTGCTAGATATTTTAGATCTGACCTGAGGGCACACTCACATTTCGCTGGGGCTTTATTGCTGCTGCATGTTCTTGTGTCAGGGCAGTGATAACTGAACAAAAAGTTATTTCGGGCTCACGAGGGCATTTACACAACTTTTCTAATTATTTTTAAATGAAGAACTGTGGAAATAGAACATGGCGGCCTTGTGATGCTGATTACCTTACAATTAGCTGGATGTTTCCTCTGAGAGATTTGCTTTTCCTATAAAGCTTATTTTGAGTGGCTTTTAACAGTTGTTATGAATTATTCTGCCAGCTGAAGCATTTGCAGAGCTGCTGTCCCTGACAGCTGATGGTACTTGATTTTGAAAAGACGCAGAACAGCTTTAATGTTTAGGAGAAACTGGCCAATAATTTTAAGTGAAGGTATTAGTAATAATCAGCAGCCAGGAACAACATTGCACGTTATGCTCTGAGGGATGGTTGCATCCTCTGTAATTCCTTTGTCTCCACTAAAAACCGTGCTCTGAACTCTGTTAATCTACTGGGTAGCAAAAGCAGAACTTTTTTGCCACTTCATCTGGAAGCCACAGCTAGTATGCCTGAAAAAGAAAAAAGACTGAATATTACGCTTGGAATGCTCTGTTAGAGAGAGGTTGAGTGATGGGCTCACCTGAGGGATACAGAACTCCGTTCCTCCCTGTAGAGCGCTCCCGCCAGAAGTTGTTTCTGTGGCAACAAATCCATCTGCAGCCGGGTTGTCTTGGGGTTTGATCTGGGGATGCTTATGCACAGATCTGTCACTGTGCCAGAAGCAAATAGAAATTCTGGTCTATAGGTAACGGAGAGGGCACTCTGCTGCTGCTACTGGCGCTCCACAAGAGACGTCCTCCTGACAGTCTCCACTTAAAAATTGCTACAGACAGCTTTTGCTGCAGGATGAGCTTAACCTCTCATTCCTGAACATCGTTGCTTCGTCCTGCAAGCTTTCAAACTTCCTTTCTCTCAAATTGTTTGCTCTTGGCTGACAGTAAAGACACACGAGCTTTGAGGAGTGAGAGATCAAGAATGAACGTATTACAACAGCAAATGCAATCAGACTATCAAACTTCAGTCACTTTAATGACACCTGAATAAAATGCCAAATAATTTTATTTTCCTTCTGTGAAAGGAAGAAGAAATTTTACTCTGATGGCTAATGATTTAGTGTCTGTGCACATATCTAATTAGAGTGTGTATCTATTTTATGCTCTACATTTAAGAAGGAATTAGACACAGCTTTCAATGTAGGAATTATTTGTTAAACTAGTTAGAGGCTTAAACTAAGGTGCCTTAACTTATTGTGACATAACATTATTACTTGGAATTTGAATTTGTGTCCAAATTTCAGAGATAATCTTACACCTCCACACCAGAGCAAAACTTGCATTTCTGACTAGCGTTAGAATCCCACCTCTCCTGCACCAGCTTGTCCATCTTCTACCCAACAACTCATCAGAATTCCCCTATGAAAATAACTGATTCTTTCTCTTCTCTAGTTAAGTGAATGTTGGGACATGTGAATGGTTTACAGTAAGCTTGTTACCTTTGCCATAGGTTGCTTCTCTGACACTATAAAATAAACTTTATACCTTTCTAGAAAATAAGCTTTTTCCATTTCTGTGAGGTCATGGTTCCTCGACTACTTTCTCAATTCTTGTGTTGAATCTCTTTTACCCAGATTTATACCATTATCGTGGGCAGGTTGTTTCATTAAAAGAAGATTAGAGAAGGGTAGTCACTTTTCAAGCGTATGGATGGTTGAGTTTGTGACTCCAGAGGGATGCTGTGACTTGCCTCCCAAGGAGAGAGGTGGCAAAAATGACAGGGGCTCTGGCAAGGGGAGGCAGGTAGTCGTGGCTCATGCGGATGATGGTGTCATCCGAAGGTGTGATGGATAGCGGCTGGAAACATTTAGGCTCTTCAGCAGAATGATGAAGTACAAGAACTCAACAGCAGGGTGCTGAGGAAGGCTTCTTACACCCTCTGCGAGGGCAGGCAGGGGTACAGAGGTATGGCTGGGAAAATGGAGGAGAGAATAAGGGCTCATGTACATCAGGAAAGGAGGACGCTCAGAAGTGAAGGAATAGAATAGAAAGCCAGGTTTTGTTTAAGTTGTAATGACAGTTAAGGTACTAGCACTTAAAATCATTTGAGTAACAAAATATTTTTTTTACATGAAAAATAAGAGAATTGAGGAAATGAAAATTCAGGAAATGAAAATAAAAGGAAGCCTGCAGATACAGATGCTGGCAGATGCTGTTTAGAATGATATTTCCACTGGGGACTGGGTCGCTGGAGTCCTGTATCTTCCAGTTAAAAAGAAAAGAAAAAAGTGAAAAGAACTGAAATTTTCAGTGGTCATCTAGGGAGTGAGAGCAAAGAGGGAAAGAGTACAGAGGAAAACCTTGTCCAAGGCACAAAATCATGAGAAGTCTGAGAAATAACGTTGCAGAACAAGCTTTAGATGTGGATATTGACTTAGATCTTCTGGAAACTTGGCTAATTTCCAAGACGGAAACTGCACAAAAGGGGGAAGCTTAATTAAAGGCAGCAAAAAGGGATAGCTAGAAGAGTTAAATTTCTGCAGGCTAGATGGGGACTATCTGAAGACACACACACATGCATGCCCCCTCCCCAGAAAAATACAGAACGGGCTGAACTGAGGGGACTCAGCTGAGGCTGAAAGGACACAAGCTTGGCTAAACAGCACTGCATGGAAGGGTGGATGGTGTGCTAGGCTCGAAGAACAGGATTTAGAACAGAAAGGTTTGAAACACACACAATGGGATCAGCGTAAGCCAAAAACACAAACCCTGTACATGGTGACAGTGCACGCGATGCTAGGTGCTGGCACTGAATGGGTTTATTTCCTGTCGTGAATTTTGTCTCTGTGTTCAAAGTGAAGCCAAACAGAGGAATACAAATGAAGTTAAAGAAAAATGAGGGGAGGAAGTGTAAAATCTCTAAATACTATAAACAGCTTTTTACTTTTCCATGTCTTAAAACTTTTGCTGTACAAAATGAATCATATATGAAGATAATAGCATTTAAAAGAGAGATGACGGCTTTATTGAATGTATCAGTATTTGCTGGGGTGTGCAACAGTGAAAACATTGACCGGAGGTCTGTTCAATCTCTTTAGACACAGCAGAGCTTCAACCACATTTCGGTTACACCTGGCACGTCAAATTTTTCTCCCAGCCAGACTTTGCTGTTTGTCAGATGTGATCAGTCAAACGTTGATTATTGCTTGTCCGAGTTGCTGCTCGTCAGCAACGCTGCTCAGTCGGCTCTACCCAGTGAGCTATCAGTGAGGGAGGGGAAGCAGTTGTTCAGAATGTTTAGTTGCTCTAAGTGGGATTAGCTTTCCTAATTACTTTCTGTTAATGAGATGGTTCTGTTCGGAGGGCATGTTGTTCTGATATTTAGGTTTAATTACACTGTCTGGAGGCAGTGGTATTATAAAAGATGTAAGCAGAAGGAGAATTTGGTCCCTCCTTCGGTCTCTAACTTGTTAGCTTCTGAACAAGATTTCCCTCATAGCCAGTGGGTGATGCTGGGGAGGCTCAACAGCAGGGGCTGCCTTGGGTGTGCCCTTGCTTCAAGTGCCTGTGGGTACGGAGAGCAAGCTGCTGTCAGTGCACACGTCAGCTACATCTGTGCTGTGCCTTAAGTGTCTGGGCCAAGGCGGGGGCTAACACCTGACGTGCTCTGCCCAGCCGTGTGTGAGCACCGACCGGCACAGGGGGCTGCCAGGGGGCTGCCAGGGGGCTGCGGCCCACGCTCAGCCCGCTCAGAAATCTGCGGGGCCCTGTGTGTGGGGCCACAGCTCCCTTGGCAGCGTTGCTCTGAGGGGCACGGGCCCTGTGGCGGTGCCGAAGAGCAGGGGGCACGCTGGCAGCCCGAGGAAGGTAGCTTTGTTTGAAATGTGGTACGGATATGACCTAAATCTTCAGTCGCTAAGTTCTTGGCAAGACGTCTGGCATTGGCCGGGGGAGTGCGGTGCTGGTATCGGAGCAGGCTGCAGCTTCAGTAAAGAGTCAGACAGTCTGGGAAAATGAATCAGAAGAGTGAGGCGATTTGCTCCGAGACTGTAGATGGTGAAATGAATCAGAGCCCATTTACTTCAGGAGGGAGAAGTTCCTACTTCTCAGTCTCAAGCCTACCACACAGTTGTTCCAGTCCTTGTTCCTTACTGGTATTTTTGCTTGTTGATCATGGCTTGTGTGGCTTCTAATCCATAAAACCTACTTAGGCTTGGCTCTTCTTCCCAGCTCGCTTTAAATGAGGATTGGCACACAGATTTGGGATTATGAGCGGTTCTATTGTCTGCGGTTGTTCACTACCTGTTTGCCCACTTGTGAGGCAGAGACAGGGCGGCGTTTTGTCGTCTGTATTGAGGAGGTTTGTGGGAGGGAGAGGCTGAGGTGGCTGAGGTTTTAGCTGGGGGAAAGGAAGATTTGGAGTTGTTCTCTGAGGAACAGAGAGATTTAAGATTTACGCAGAAAGTGGCGTAATGTGGAGTTTTCTTCCACCCACTGTCCTGCACATCCAGGCAGCCTCAGGAAGATGTATCCTGAGAGCAGGAGCTAGCGCAGTGGTGAAATCCTGGAGGGTCACGTCATCCACCTGGCTGATCTTTAACAGCAGGAAGGAGGGGGCAGATGAGGGTCATTTTCAAAAGCTATGAGCCAACTGCTTGAGACAACTGTGGCATGACTAATTCCTGTTATGTGATTCATCTCCCTGCTATTAGTTGGATTGCTTGCCTGAAAATACGCATAGTGTGAACTTATTATTACCATAAATAGGGATTTTCCAAAGTGAAGTTTCTTTTCAGCACTTTCCTATGCTCAGTCAGTTGTTTGGACCTTACATTTGGTAAAACAGCCCCAAACCTAGGTAAAGAACATAAAGCACTTTGAGATGTGGGACAATGTGTGTATATTGTCCCCTCTGCCTTCCTTACCCCCTAACGTCAAGTTGTCCTTCATATGGGCAGGCCTCATCTAAGAAGTCCTAAGGTGTCAAAATGTGCAATGAAATGCTACAGCGGCAGAATGGGGATTTTTTAAAATTATTTTTTGTACATGTAAAGTCATGTAGATTTCACTTCCATATAGCTTTAATTTCTAAGGGAAAAATTCCCAAATCCAAAACATTAAAAAAAAAAAGAAAAGAAAAGAAAAGAAAATAACTTATTTCAAAACATTTTTTTCTGGTGGAAATGGTTTTACTCCATGTCAGATTTATACAGTTTGTATTCATGCTATTGCGTGTCACCAGAAGGGTCTGTTGTGCCACGTCACCTGGCAAACAGTAATAAAGAAGAGCAAAGGGGAGGGTATTGAGAGCTCTCCAAACATTTCTTTGCCTTCAAGGGGCATCAGCTGGACCATCCTCGAGATGTTTGCTAAACTTTAAGACAGCTCTACATCCCACACACCATCTACCCCGGTGCTCCACTTACCTTTGCTAGTGGAAACTTTTTTTGTGGTGTTTAACCCTATCTCTTGTTCAGGCTTACACAGAGAGCACGCTTCCTTTTTTGCAACAGTCTTTATCATGTCTGAAGGTTTTTGCTGTGTTTGCCCTCATCATGGTCTTCTTTAGACTAAACAAGCCTGCAGATCATGAAGCTCTGTAAGAAATAGCTGAATCAGCGTGGACCACAAACCTAAATGTTCTACATTCAACCCACTTTATAAGTCAAACTTTCAGTTAAGCAGGAAACCACCTAGAAAGGCAGCAGCTGAGCGCTTTTGGGTGGCTCTAAGAGAGCTAAGGTACCATGGACCAGTAACTCAGTATTACACAGTACCCCGGAGTCTATACTGGGAGAGGTCATGGGGGGGAACTTGTTGAAACACAAAATTTACCTTCCCGGAAAATGTCAGTATTTCAGAAAAAAAAAATCCTGAATATCCCAGCAGGTTATCATCCTAGGCTAACCTTTGTCCTTTTAATTAGAACACCAAGTCGTCTTCTTAACTGATGTGCAAACTGCGGTATATGAGATATGTATTGCATCTGATATAAGAAGTCCTTAATAAGGCATATTGTATTTTACAGCAGAACACTGGCAAGGATGAGGGGGTTGCAATGATCACATACTGAACTGGAGTCAACAATATGCTTCTGGGTAAAACCAACACAAAGGAAACATATCGCATTGGGAAGCCTCAGCAGGCTGTGAGTACTACCTCTCCATCCTGTGCACCACTGTAAGGCACTTGTAAGATTAAACTACATTACCATGATGGGAAATGAGCATTGGAACTAAATTTAGAGGTCGTGAAAGTATATTAATTAATTCATTTCTAATATACATTGACTATCTTCATTGGCTTCTAGCTGCCTTGCATCAGTCAGCCCACACTGCTTACATTTAGCTGCATAGATCAATATTTTCAGCTGTTGGTGGCCAGGGAAAAATTCTGTAGAACAGTTAATGACATACCTGATACTCTGTAAGCCACCAAACGAAGCCATTAAAATGTTCTCTACTGGAAGACTGTGAAGCTTGAGATAGAGGAGGATGGGGCTAACTGCTGGAGAAGCAAGGAGTGAACATTTGCATTTGCTAATGTGCTGCAATATTTTAGCATGCCCACTTGGAACTATAGTGTTTAGACCATTGTATTGGAATATTATTTAAAAAAAAAATCATACACAACACATCTAATGTCCAATCTAGTGCTTTCAACAAGCATTAGCTTACTAGGAGAAAAAGAAAGATTCTTTTCTTGAGTAGCAACGTGAAACTGCTACTCAAATTAGCATTATCAATTCCTAGTGACATGTATGGGCACGAAACCCTGAACTACACCACCACTGTGGTTCAGATGGCATCCGAAGTTTTAGTGATGAAATATTTAATGTAAGTAGCTTACTTCAGACTTTGGAGAAATTTGATGATAAACAGAAATTAAGAAGTTGAGGCAAATTCCCAAGATATCAAAGTTTGAGCAAATGGATTTACCCAATGCTGTGAATAATTGCATGTCTGTGCTAGGGAAAATTGGGCAGTGGTGACTAATTAGTCTTTTGTTTATGTGGGTTCTGAAAAAATGTTGCTGGCTTCCTTCTTTGACAATAGGCTTATAAATGGAGTCATACAGTAATGACAAAAGTAAAGTGATTTGTAATTATTGGAATACTTCTATGGTTTCCTCCCACTGAAACAAACACACAGAGGAATAATTGTTGTATGCAGAGATTCATGTTAGACGGCTCCCCTCACAAGTTAACAAATATGGAATGGGTTGTGTGGAGACCTAAAATAAGTTTAGAAGGGAATTCAGTTTGAGAAATTGAGGTTGGGTTGGGGTTTTTTTCGTGCCTTTTTTTTTCCCTCCCCAATTTACGTAAGATGGTTTCAGAGGGTTAAAAAGATACATCCTTTTTTACTGTATGCCCCTGGTAAGACTCTCTTGCAAATAGGACATACAGAGTTTGTGCGTCTATTGAAAAAAGCAGACTGAAACAAATCAGGAATGAAAGTACAGCAGAGAATCTCTGAGGTAGCCTGTCTGCTTTACAGATGACAAAGCCAGCAGAAAACAGAAGTAAAACTCTTTGCAACCAGCTGCTCTTCACATAGAAGTTTGACAAAAACAGTATTTCTGTGCGCTTTCTGTGATAGTGACTTATACTTCACACTCCTAGGGACCATGAACTCTGGTATCTATTTTCAAGCGTTATGTTTGATTCCAGATTCAGTGAGAAAAGTTTAGAAACTGACCCAATTAAAATATATGTATATGGTCAGCAGAGAAATTAACTGTATACCCTGAAAAGACACATTGATGCTGCATGTAAAACTAGCTGCGCTAAAAGAAAGTGAGCAGCACAACTGAGTGCACTGGGGTCAGCAATTAGAAATCTCCAGTCTCTAGACTAATCTCTAGGTCTCTGATGCAACCTAGTTTTTATCCCACTTGCACATTTAAATCAGGCTATGATCTTTAATGAAAAAATCGTAATTTCTACTGGACTTCTGTCTTAATACAAGCCATACCAACTCTATCTGACCTCAACAAAACCAGTGCCCTGCTGAGGTGCTTGGGCCAAACCTGAGCACCTTTCTTGTAGAAACTGAATGCAGTCGACCTGCATTGCCTTGGTTTTCTTCCAGGCCTGCCAGCACCCTCTTTCTTTGATCTGCCCAGACCACGGGTCACAGCACTGCAGCTTTGCTGTTTCGGGTCCCTGAGCTAACAGTGCTAACGTGCACACATCCCCATGGCTTTCCAGTGTGCCCTTACGAGTAGCTGTGTAATAACTTGCCTTATCCCAGGTGTTCAGCAAGGATAAAATACCTTATTCACTAGAATTGTTTCCACCTTTAATAAATGTCCTGTAGCCCACTGGTTTATCTCTTGGAGTCATTGGTATGACATTTGGGTGCTTCACAAACACTAACCAGTTACCTGCAGGAAATGCCTGTCTGTAAGGCAATATAACTTTGAATTTGTGGAGATAGAGATGGGGATTATATAGTTTGGTAGCCCAAAATACTTGGACTTTTTCTAATTTGTCTGTGTATTTCTTAGAGTGCAAAAGGTTCCACAGACTTTATCAGTGGTGAGTGGAGAGGGCACCTGGCTTCATGCCCTGTAAGTACTGCATCCCACTGTAATTCTTTTCTTCTGAGCAGTAACAGAGTGACTGTAAGTGCATTGTTAGCCATCCTGCTGCATAACCAGATATTCCCCATTGAATACTGACAGTCAGATTTTTTCTTTCCAAGCGTGGTAATTTTGCATTTGTCCTCAGTGGATTTAATTTTGTTTTCAGACCAAGATCATTTTAAATCTTGACTGTTACGTACTCCTTCCCAACTCAGTATCATGTTCTGATTTAATAAGTGTGTTTTCTATCCCACTATTAACAGGATAGAAATTATGAAATTATGAATTGATGTCATATGAATAGATAAAAATAATAATTAGCATCCTGAAAAGGGCAAATTGTTGCTCCCAACTCAATCCACCATTCCAGATCCATAGTGACTACAGGTGACTGCTTTTTGACTGCGGTTGCACACATCAGGCAGTACGTATAATGCCTTTGCAGTTTCCCAGGTGTTACTGAAAATGCACATTGGGATGTGTCAAAAGTCTTTATGAAATCAAGATGCTCTACATATGTTGCTTCCTCTCCAGCTATGCAGACACATACTTCATCAAAGAAGGAAATTAGATTGGTCCCACACTACTGTTTCTTGTTGAATCCATGCGTCTGTTTCTTATTGCAGCAGCATCTCTAAAGCAGCGCTGCTGTCCTTGCTGCCCGTCTCTTCCCCCTCATCCTCCCTGGCTTTCTCCAGCCCTGAAATACAGCTGCTAACTCTTCTCTCTGACGTCCTGCTTTTCCTCCATACATCTCTAGCCCTGGTGTATGGGACTCTGTGTGAGAAAGGAATTATGATATCATGAGAGTTACAGCTGTTGAGAAGGGGGCTGTCAGGGCTGAAACCAGGCTGAAGAGGCTATGAGGACAGGGGTGGCACTGAGCTGAGGAAGGTCGTTTCTGGGAGCTGGGGTACTGACACGTCTGGGATGACATTTGGGTATGAGGCTGCGTGAGGCAAGGCTGATAGTTGCAGGGAATGGGAAGCAATACGTTCATGAATTAATCAGTGGAGATGAGACCAGCTTCCACTACTGTCCTTCATCCGTTCCAACTCTGATTTCCACTCCCTGGAGCAGCAACATGAGCTGCAGCCTGATAAGGCTGCATGACGCAGAGAAAAGAGCACCCATCCATGCCTGAGCCGGCCCTCTGACAGCAGGCAGGTAGGGCTGAGGTCAGAGCTTCTCCCATCTCCCCAAGGAAGGGTGTGAGGTGCGTGCAGCTGCCAACACCAGCCCACACTCCGCTCCTGAAGTACGGCAGGACTCGCTTGGGGTGAGTCTGAGCAGCTGTGAGTCACTGCTGTAAATACCCATGTATGTGTACCGATTGTCTGACAGCTTGTTCTGGTTGAAGCTGAGCTGGCTGGTGTACGATTCTCCAAACACTCTTTTCACAAGACAGGCAATATGTCTGTTTTACCCCAATCTGCCGTAAGTTCTGAAACATCATCAGTAGTAATTCACAAATTGCTCTAGCTGATTCTCTCAGACTGCACAGAGACTTTAAAATATCTGTTGGCCTTTGCTTATCTACTTCGTCTGTGCCTCTCTCCTGTTGTTAAAAAAAATAATTGTGAGATACTGGGTCGCAATTTTGCTTCTGAAGATTGGAATAAAAAATAACAGCAAATATTGCAGCCACGTTTAAATCTATAATTTCTGCTTCTGCCTCATGTACTTGTCTTTCCTTTCCCTTCCTTTTCTTGGGGAAGTAAGAAACGGGATATTCCAATAAGAATTGGATACTCTAGCCAATAAAGAAAAGAAACATCCTTATTGCCTTTTTTGGCTCTTTCCACTTGTGACCTTTTTACTTCATCATTCCTCTGGTTTAATCCAGGCATTGTTGTGCCATTTCCTCATAGTCAGCCTTAGTCATGCACCCCAATTTCCACTTTATTCTACATTTTTTCAGGGGGATTTTGTCTAACAGTATTAGCTTTCTCAAGTAGCTAGGAACCTGAGTCTTCAGAAAGAAAGGTGGTAACAAAGGAACGGTTGTTCCTTCTTTCCTCTCTCTTAGCCAGAGCATCGCCCCAGCGAGATGATTGAGCGTGTGGAGGAGGCAAGAAGGGGCAGAAACCATCTCTTAAAATAGTAATAAAAGCACGGTTATCTTCTGTGGAAGGAATGCTCAGCAACCAGGTGCCATTTTCCCTTTCTCAGATCCTGCCTTTCCTATTGCAGCTCTCACAGCCGCCCCACCTCGCGCCGCTAACCCTCTCTCAGGTTTGGGCCTGCCAGTCTCTGCCCAATTTACATTGCTCCACCGCTCCCTGGTCTCTGCTGCTACTCATTGCTTCCAAGCCCCTTCCTCTGACCTTGTTCTTCCAGGCTTTGTGAACCAGTGTTGCACCAAGCTGACAAACCCTCGAGCCTTGGGAGAAGTTTAGTGTGGGGGTTTAAAGGCTAGTGTTTATGTAGGTAATGATCTGAACCAAATCCAAAACTGAAACAATCTCAGATTTTTGGTTCCAAGATGTGCAGCATGGTCCAAGTCCTGCTATGAACGCCAAGTGACTCAGGTCTGTTTGTGATGTATGACAGGTGGAGGGACAGATTAAACAGCAAGAGATCAACTGCCATGTAAAAGCACACAGCCACATTATCCTCCCTGCTCACGGAAACAAGTGCTTTGTGGATGAGACAAGCTGTGAGCACAACTTTTGCAAATGTGTACCAGGAAGTCCTTTGGCTAAAAATGTGTAGATCTAATCACAGACAGATTTCTTATGAGGAATCTTGTAGCAATCATTGAAACTGGAAAGAAAAAAAAAAAAGGAAAAGAAAAAAACCAACAGCCAGGCTCCATCCTATTACTCAGAGCTGAAGAGGCTATTGTCAGTGGTTCTGGGTTAGTTCCTTTGTCATCACCAGCAGACAGCACTGAAGATGTGAGCTGCTCTGCAGTTCACAGTGCAGGGTGGGAATCGTGCTTTTGTCAGCAGCTAGGGTACGAAGAGGGTTGGAAAAAAAAAGAACCTGCTGTTGAATTGTCAGTGAGTGATGAAAGTTGGCTTATTTAAACAAGAAAAAGACAGGCTCTCCAAAGCCCAGAGATCCTTGGCTTTATTTTTCATCCAAGAACAAGAGGAGTGTTTGGAGCTCATCTACGTGTTTTCTTGCCAAGACTGGGGCTTAGGTAGGTAACACTGAAAAGACATGGGCATATGAGAGAGAGAGAGAGAAATCTTGCCTGGAAATGTCTGCGGACTCGTGATACTGGAGGTGTTACATAAACTAAGCTCTAAAAAACCCACACAGCTGCACTATTTCCATATTAAAGCTGTCTAAATGGAATGCCTGTGTGTTCCCATCCATAGCTGCTTTCAGCTTTATGATTATCTGCACCCCAGATGTTTTTCTTACAGCAACTTTTTCATTTTTCTCCTCCTACTATCTAGGCTGGCTTAGTAAGTAATGAGGGAGCTATTTGTCTTTTCTTTCCTGTCCCCTGCCTCACCTTTCCTTCAGTTTCCGATTTGCCAGGGAGCTTGTAAGTTACTGTGCATTATATTCCTAATGACAGAGTGGTCTTTAAAGGCTGTTCTTCCGCAACATCTGTTGGACACCCTCATTGCAATGTTTTGATACCAGTCTTGATGAAAAAGCGTGCGGTTTCATTCCTGGCCGGTGCAGAGCTATGTTAATGTACTTGGTTTGTGGGGAAAGAAGGACAAAGGTAAACTACCTTTATATTTCTCATTTGGCTACTGAAACTGTCACTGGTGAGGCACGAGGTGGTCAGAGGGCCCTGAGGTGTCTCAGAGCCCCCACACCGAGGACGTTGAAACAAAGGAGGAGTTTTCCAAGCTCGCTTCATCCACAGACCAGAAGAGCAGCATAAAGCAGCTATTGTGCCAAAGAGAATCTGGACCTTTGCAACAGCCAGCCCTCTCTTCCTGGCCCCAAAACAGCGCACGCCAGCACTTCCTCCAGGAGCAGGAAACATTACTGTAATCAGAAGTGTGTATTATATTAGAACAATATCGTATCAATAAGACTTTCTCTGTGTCTTTCACATTCTGCATTCTGGCCAGACTTTTAAGCTAAGCAGATATGAATTTTACAATCATGTTCTTCATGACATAATTTAATAAAAACAGTTTGAGTTCTTAGAGGAAAAGAAGCATTTTCAAAAAAACAGTGCAACTGTGGAGGACATCTGTTTTTTCTCAGATCTTCTCATACTGTGACCCATATTGGCCTACTGGGTAACACTGAAAAAACAGAGAGCTCTTGAACTATGAACATATAAAGACAGTTCTGACTCTTGAAAGGTATCGACAACCTTCAAAATACTTTCTACGGTCTTTTAAATTATTAATTTGGTCTTACCAGCAGCAGCTGGGCACTGACTGGATGCTTTTATTTGTTAGGTTAGATGCTGGATCCCAGATTTTTAGGCATTTTAGGCTGTAACTGGTTATGACAATCATTCTGTGCAGACAAACTCTTACCTGTAAAAGTCACCAAATTATTATAAAGAAATTATACCAAATAAAAACTCAAATACAATTGTGCTTGGAATGGAGAAGGTGAGGTGGATAGTTAGGCTGTCAAACCTGTCTCAGTGCAGATTCTGTGCGCGCAGGCTTGAAGCCAGACCTCCTGTAGACAGTAAAGATGCGTGGCAGTTGTGCAGCCCCTGAGAAAAGCACAGTGTGCTGGATGGTGCTAGAGGAGTGAAAATGCCCCCTATGTAACAGTCAGTCCTTTGGGAAATCTGCGTGTAACTTCACGGATAAATTTCTGTACGCACCTGTGATGCTAACATTGTCATCGTTGTTCCACAGGGAAGGTTATGGCAATCTCTTGGAGCAAACTTCGAACTAAACCAGACGTGTCAGTGACTGGGTCCCTCCCGCAGCATTTCTGCTGCCGTGCTCACTATGTCTGTGGTCACTGTTGTGCCAGCCCTGGTGGAGGGGCAGTCTGAAAGAGCTGCAGGAGAACAGGAGCAGCAGAACAGAGCTTGCGCTGGGCTAGACTCGACCAGTCTTTTGCACAAGCAGTTTTGGACATTTTAGTAGTTTTGGAGACACTTAAAAAGAAAAATGCAAATTAGGGTAGTAAATGGGAAAGAACAACAAGGCTTTATCTTTGTCCCTGACAATGCTGTCTCCTTTTGAAGCCAAATTAACCGAAGCTTTACGAAGATCATACAAATTGCTCACCTTCCCAAAGTATATGCTACAACTGCGCGTTTTCTGGTAGTGGTTCAAAGAACTAATCTCACTGTCTTGCATCGTCACATAACACGTACGTCCCCCTAAGACTGGGGCACAGTTTGCCCTGCTGTTTTCCAGTCCTGAGCACTTGTGCCAAAGTGACTGAACATATCACATTAGGTGATAAAAGGGTGAACATGATACTTCGTTTAGTCTAGGGTTTAATTACTGTGGGCTGGCTGAAGGCTTAACTCTTGTCCTGGTTGAACTGGGTGCTAACCCGTTGTCAGCAGTGATTTTTATAACAGTCTGAAACAGTAATAGTTTAGTACAGAAAATGTTTGCCCAGGCACATGTTTGGATTGTAGAAGATTCTTTGGGTGAAAACAATTGTATTCATCTTCAGTGCAGATGAAATGGGAAGATCCCATGTACAGATAATAATGGGTGGTTTTTGAGAGTCCATGGCAAATAAGGAGTTTGTAAAAGCTTACCTTATAGGACTAAGACCATGGAGACATTATGCCAGATTTTTAAAGCGTCTTTCTGACAGACAGCTTGCTTTTGGGACTGTGTTTATGCTTAACTGTAAAAGAGACTGCTAAAATTTCCAGTTTATTCATCTTGATGGGTTGAAATGCATATTCTATGGTATTTTTTATCTAAAGGGAAATTTAAGTAATGGAAATTAAAAATCAACTATTCTGTGCACCTTGCATCCTCTAAGGAAGTCTGAGTGAACTACTGCTTTGCCAGAGAAATATTTCCATTTTGAACAGATTGGATTACTGCTTTTGTGCTTCATCTGTAAAAGAGAGATGATATTTCTTCACCTTTTAGATACTCATAAAGCTAAAGTGACAAATGTTTGTAAATTGCTTGGAAATTCTTTGACAGAAAATTTTGTTTATGTGCACAGTACACGGAGTTACTCATATGAATCATGATTTCCCAGACAGGCTTTATCTTCTGTCAACGACTGTAAGAAAATTTAGTACTAGGAAAACACATCTTCCTGAAAACTGATGATTTGATAATGATATTCTTCCTTAAGATTTTCATGTGTTTTACCACCAGGTTATTAACACCCTGCAGCAAGTCATCACTTCAGCCTAAACTTTTTGTGGATGAAATAAGTGGTATATGAAACTGGATGAAATTAAGTTCTACATCTATTCATTCGGGACCCTGATGAATGATACATGTTGAGAGGTAGAAGATGATGAATTCCACAGACAATGCAACTGAACAGTGTATTATTGACCATAATATCCATCAGACATTATCCCCCGTGGTATACATATTTGTATTTATAATAGGCTTGCCAGCTAACTGCCTGTCACTGTACTACGGGTACTTACAGATCAAGGCTAAAAATGAATTGGGTATCTACCTTTGCAATTTGACTGTAGCAGACCTCTTTTACATATTTTCTTTGCCTTTCTGGATCCAGTATGTTTTACAGCATGACAACTGGACCTATGATGAACTGCTGTGCAAAATCTGTGGCATCCTCTTGTATGAGAATATCTATATCAGTGTGGGCTTCCTCTGCTGCATCTCCATCGACCGCTACCTAGCAGTAGTGCACCCTTTTCAGTTTCATCAGTTTCGGACAATGAAGGCTGCTATGATTGTGAGCGCTGTTATCTGGACCAAGGAAATAATGACCTGCTGGTTTGTCTTTACACATGGGGAGATCAGTATGGATGCAGAGAGCCATGTGGTATGCTTTGAGCATTACCCCATCAAAGACTGGGAGCACAACATCAATTACTATCGCTTCTCTGCTGGCTTCCTTTTCCCCTTCTTTCTGCTGGCCTTCTCTTACTGTGGGATTTTAAGAGTTGTCCATAAGAGTCACGGCACTCAGAAGAAGAAGAAAATCCAAATTAAACGTCTGGTTTCAAGCACTGTCTTCATTTTTTTAGTGTGCTTTGCACCATACCATATCCTACTTGTAATTCGCAGCGTATTTGAGAACAACTGCTCATTTGCTGACAAAATATTTAACATTTACCATGCTTCTCTCCTGTTGACTACTTTTAACTGTGTTGCTGACCCAGTATTGTACTGTTTTTCCAGTGAAAGCACTTACCATAACTTTGCCAAGATGCGAGACTCTTGTTTAACATGTTTAGGATGTCTAAAGACTGAGATGAAAGAATCCTATCAGCTGAGTGCTCCGGAAACTCCCAACAGGCCACAACATGAGCAACAGCCAGGGTTATTACAAAAATCACATGATGCTACTGAAATAATGGAAGACTCTTCAATTAACATGGGCTATTTATAGCATTCATCAAAAAGGACACTTGTGTAAAATCTCCATGTATGACTGTATGTATCCATCTGATTTATCTGTGTATTAAACTGTTTTACCTCCCAAAGGCTTATTAGCAATGCAATACAGTGAGGTGCCCTTAGCTACAATCATGTATACTGTCATTACGGTACCACTCAAAACCAGTCAACTGGCATTGACTGAAATAAGCTAGTACTCATGGTGTGGTTCTTTAACTGCTGTCTCTTTGCAGCATCTGGAGAAAAAAAAAATCTCAACAATCTGTTGAAAAGGTTGGAGACAGAACAAATTAAATGTGCCCATAACTACTTTTGAAAGGAAAAAATTGATGCATTTCTGCAACGTATTATGTACTTCTCTGAAATAACTCCTTCTCCAGCTAGTTTAAAGGTGTGCAGAGACCTTGCAAGAGCCAACTTGCTAAAACTACTGATCAAATAATGTGAGATGTTCTGGGACAACAGGCACAAGAAATTCAGCATCTGCTGAGACCTTCAATGTGTGGATTGACTGTTGAAACTCGTCATAAGGCTTCTGTTGACTTCCAAAGGTATGAGATCTCTTGGCTCTGATTGGGATAAATAATTCAATTTGTTGACTTGGAAAGGAACGGGAGGTTTGTAGTATGTGCGGTGCATTTAACCCATGCATTTCTCTGAATCATTGTCTTCAAACGTGAATTTAGTTGCAACTAAATTCTACTGAACCTTGTTAGAATTTGGACTGTGTCCTTCCAAATCTGTGTGTCTTGAGCAGCACAGACCATGCAGGCAATTAACAGTGAATTTGTCAGTGAAACTCCTAAATGGATTCTGCTCAAACTCTGTTTTCACTAATAGATATTAGAGCTTAGGCTTTCGTCATTGTTCAGTAAATACAGTATCAGAAACAAAATACAGGAATACCTGGAGACAATGGTAGTTAAAGATGAGGTCGTTGTGCTCTATAATATTGTTTCTACAACCAAGTCCTCTCTATTTTTTTGTTGGTGGTGTGTTTTTTATATATATATATATTTTTTTTCTTTCTACTAATGAATCCTGTTTCTCCTTTGTTATCGTAATTTCTCGTATCTGTAACTGTTACACCATGAATATTACCTCATCCTTTCACTTATTCTATAGTTTCAAGCATTTCTTGAAACACCTCTCTGTATTTGCAACCCGGAGTTGATAACATGCAGCAGTACTTTTTTTTGTTTCTTTTTAATGTCAAAAAATTGTCTAGACAGACCTTCTATACCTGGTATCTCAAATATGTTACTGTACACAGCCTCCCTTGTCTGTGTTTTTTAAAAGGCAGCATGTTCTAAGAGTTTTCTGGAAACCACCCTTGTGAGTGCAATATTAGAGTTAATTAGGCAATGTGTTTAATAAATAATGGTTTTTATTATTTTCTTTTATATTTGTTCATTTTGTGTTTGGAATAACTATCTTATGGCTTTGGCTCACAAGAGTTTATTTGTCATACTACATATTACAGATCCTCTCCTCTGCTTTTGCAGAAAGGATTCATGTCCCCACTCTAAGGAGGGGATTAGGTTTGCTTAGGTTAACATTTGCTTTGTTTAATTCTTTTAACATTTCTTTATACTTAGACCACTCACCATGCTGGATTAATTACCTTATTACATGCATTTTTCTTCTGACTATCAGTGCTGTTTAGCTTTACTTTGTTAGTCTTTCCTCCAGTCTGCCTGTATCAGCTGAGTTGGAAGGCAGGGACTCCGGACTGTTTATGTTTTGCCCTGTTTATGCTTTACTTCTTTATAGTCACCCATGTTGTTTAAATTAGCTGGGATGCAGAGCATGCCACATTACATGCGATTGCCATCTGACAGATTACGACTTACTTATGTTGGTACTTTGTTGTGGTCAACTTTTGGTCAGCTGCTGCAGTTTAAATCAGATGGAAACTTGTATAACGGTCCGACATCCTGCTGCAGTTATCATCTAACCTGCTAACCAGGCGGGGAGGGAAAGGTTGCCCCTCCCTCCCACCCCAGCACAAAGTCAGCGTTTCATCAACTCTTTCTACATTGTAATGGGTGGGCTTAGGCTGCAGACCTGCGACCACCATGGGGGGAATGTAAACCTCAGAGCTTTTCTATTTCATCCTGAACATAATCAAGGGTTGCTAGAGATATGTTACATATTGGCATTGGATTAAATACAGGGCTTGGGACTGCAGAGAAGAAAGGATTTTTAAAATGCGCATTAGAGAAAAAGACTAATAATTTATTACATTTTATACTTCTTAACAAAATCTGACTGTTAAAACTTGTATTTTGGTAAGTACAAAAGTTTATCAAATCAAGTTCCTTTGATAAAAGTCAGTGTTTGAAAGGAATAATATACATTACATCTGCTCGTCTAACAGGTCACTAAGCATGTAGCCCACAGAGAAAGAAATCACCTGACTCTTTATCTGAACAGGTATCTTTAAATTATATCAACTTAATTTTGTGGGTTCTCTGCAGCAGTGAACGTATGCCATCCTATGGGGTTACTGGCTTTGGCAAAAAAAACCAACAACAACAACAACAAAAACAGCAAAACAAACAAAAAACCACTCAAGTATTCTTACTGAATATTTTACTTAATGGTTTTAGGTAGATAATTTTGGAGACTGCTAAAGGAGCCATTTTCTAATTGTGAGATAGTTTAACCACAGTGTCCTTTGAAAAGGTTTTAAGTAAAATTAATCCAAAAAAAAAGAGAGAAAGAAAAAAGGCTGAGCCATAAATTATCCATTGGAACCTTTGGCAAATCTGACTATCAGCATTCTGGCATTAAGATTTTCTCTCATACATGCTCAACTGTTGTAGATCTTTACAGGCTGTGTATCCTCATGGAAATCAGAAGATTAATGTCCTAAGTGTGCTGGTGTTTGTGGTACAAACTGATTTTTCTTATTCTCAAAGCATTACGCGTTTGTCTTAGATAAGAAGGAAAAAAACAAACAAACCTCACCTGCCAGAAAGAATAATAGATTTAAGACATTGTTAGCTGTTGAAATACAGTCCTTTGGAAAAAGCAATGGGCAAACAGAACTGCCATTTGGATGCTGTTGAAGCACAATAGCTTGATGCTCTCCTTTTGTACCATTATAATCATTTTATGACAGGTAAAGCATCAGTGTCCGAGAGGTGCAGTGCAAAACAGAGGCTGTCCTTCCTGCTGTGAGGACTGACAACTAGCACATCTTCAGCCCAGACACTCATCTTGAGTTGACGTAGCAGCACAGCTTTCAATGACGTAAGTCAGGCACGGTTCACACCTGTTTGTCGTGTACTGGTTCACTGTTAGTAGGCCTTTGAGATTTAATTTTTCTTCACTCGGTCTCATCAAGAGCTGTATTTCTATCACTGGAATTCATTTGCAGAATTTTACTGAATGCAAATGTTCTTTAATTTCTGATTGTGCTTTGATTTCTAAGCATTATTTTTTAATCACTATGTACTGAACTCATTTAGGGTATCCTATTGTTAGGAATTAAAAATCTACCGTATTTCTGTATTACCCAGAAATGGACAAAATGCTTAACCATGTATAAATGGTAAACTACTGATATGAAGGAGGCAAACAGTGCAGCCTACCCTTTACATGGCAAGTCTTCAAGGCTGCCCTTATTTTCATTGCAGCCCTTCCCTTGTCTCCTTGCACTTCCACAAATGACCCACTGCTGCAAAAAAACAGTGTTAGAGGAAGAAGTGTGCAAGGGAGCTGTATTTAACAACTTTTACTGCTGTAACACTGTTTTTTGTTTTGTTTTGAATACTCCACTGCAGATGTCTTCCCCACCACAAAGTATTTTTAAATCCAAGTTGCTACAAGAGTTACTTCCTGTCACAGTTACGAGGTTAGTAAAACAGGAACAGCAATGCAATTATATTTCATTTTAATGAGAAGTTTTCTTCGTAAAAGCCAGATCACCTCCTAGTATATAATATCATTTAATATCCATTATGAAATTACAGAAAAGAGAGGTAGACCAAATCATCGTGATATCTCCTTCCTGCTTCACCAAAATATTATAAGGGCAATAATAACAGGTTGTGCATGGGCGAGACACCAGAGATGAAAAGTCCAGTACTTAAGAGACAGAGACTCATCTCTTACAAGGTAAAAAAGATCAGAAAAAGCCTAGGAAATAAGAAAGTAGGAGCAACTCCTGATTTGGAAATCTTACGGGGCAGTTACTGCTGCACCTCTTGCAGCAGCTTCTCAATCATAAGCGAGTGGGTGTCGTAGAAGGGCAGCCCGTCCACTTCCATTTCTAGACTGGCAGTTTTTCCACTGCGGACCCCGTGCTGCACAAGTGCTTTCAGAAGCTTTTCTTCCTTAAAAGATAAAGAAATATGACATAATTAATATCCTGAATCAGACAAAAACATTCATCAAGATCTTTGTTTTAAACCTAGGGAGACTCTGACCTCATCCTCATTTATTTTGGATAGCAGTTCGTGAACACTGTTTTTCTTCTCTACACTCCCTCAAACAGCACGTTGGTGTCAATGCTGAGTGCCTGATCTCAAGTTCCTATATTGCGCAAATGTGACTCAGAGGAACCTCCACCTGAAGTATCTCAAAAAACTACCTGTTGTTTCCCTAGCAGAGCAACAAGCTGCAGGATGCATTTTCAAAGGAAAAGTACAGAGGAGGAAGAGGGTATGTCAGGGGAAAAGGTTAACAAGAGAACCTAACTGGGCTGCGCAATCACTTTCCTGCATATTCTGTGATGACTACGTGCCTTTTGCTCTCTATCCTCTTTTTCTATTGATTTTATGAGAATTTTGATCCCATAAGAAAGGAATCAGGGAAAAAAAAAAACAAACCTGAAGTTGCTCTTTCCCGGAATGCTTTGAAGTAATGTCTAATTTCCTTTGTTTAGAACTGCAAACTCAATTTTGTGTTTATAACTGTTATTTCCTTGCTTAACAGTGGTGTAAGCAGATATAAAGCATGTTCCAAATTGAGCTGTTATAGTACACAGAGGGATCAAAATCCTCGATTGTGACCTACGGGCCAGTTAGCATTGTGAGACGAAAAGATGGGATAAAATCAGCTCTGAAAAAACACTACTTCTATCAACAGTGAAATTGGAACAGTCTGGTTTCAAATGGACTTACATGTAGCTGTTTTGTCCCCTCCCAAAAGTTTTCTCTGAAAAGCCACAGCCTCAGTAGCACCATTAAAGAAGAGACAGACCCCTCTCTCTTCTCTTCGGTAATCATTTCTGTGAAATTTCCCAGAATCTCAGAATTTAGAAACCTCTTCCCTTTTGTGAAATTTTGAACCTCCTGTTGAATTTCAGTGAAGCTTACACATTCCATTTACCGTGGTAGTTATAATAAAAGGTCCTTCAGTGCATAAATTGTCTGTTCTTTCAGGAGTCGTTGAGAATTCTGGAGACATTCAGAATGTCATTATTCTATATACTCTGCTCTTCATTTGACATGAAATGTACACATTAAAACTCTTCATATAAGGTCTTAGCATTTTCTGTAAAGATAATTTAATCCTCGAATTTTGTTAATAAAAATCTAAGAAGAACAAAAAGCCTAGTCACGTCTTTGCTTTCCTCCACCCCTCCCCTCACGTAACTTACATAATACCTTGATGTAGTCATATACATATCTTTTTTTCTTCCTTTCTCAAGAACGTCTTTTCTTTCTATGAATGCCTTCTTTCTAAGAATGCCTCTTCTGGTCTTTTGGTCTGTTTTACTTTACAGTTGTGTGAGACCCTGCTTTGATGGAAATCGCTACTACCATAAGTAGCCCTACCAGTGTCCTTGACAGACAGCTCTATAGGTTCAAATACTTCGTATTTGATATTCCCTGCAAAAACATTAGCAAAGTTCTTTATATCCTGGACACAGATGAATGAACAAAACATTGCAATGTTAAAATGTCTAATGTTTTCTTATTAAATAATTTGTTTTGTTTTATTTATTTTATTTCTAGGAAGACTTCTAAACCACCTAGAATATAGTAGCTTTAGATCTGAATTTACACATAATCTGGTTGTATTTTACATACTATCATATATGGCCGAAATATAAACATTTCTGACAGAATCAAAGCATACCTTACATGGTTGTTTAGCAGAGAATTCAGTATAACTTGGTAACCTGCTTTTTGAATGCACTCCATATAAACATTTATCTTATATTTCCTGGTAATGCATCCTACATCTTAGCTGTAACAAAGTGAAATGAGCCACTCTTTTTCTATTAAAGAAAAAATAGCTATAGTTATATGGTGTCAGTCTTGACATCATGTAACAATACAGCAATGATACAGCTATTTAAGGAAATTACCTGAAGACACTCTTAGCATAAAAAGCACTACATTGTCATTTATCAGCAGCTTATATCATGCATGATGATACATATGAATATATGAATGCAAATAGAAACATCTGATCTTTCTGCAAAGAGAGATTTTGTCTTGGCCCTGAGTATCTATATGCAAAGTGGCAAATTATATCTCCCGTGTCACAAAAGAGACACCTGAATTGGATAAGCAAAATTTCATTTCTTATTTTGAATTGTTTTTCCTATATATTTACAGGCTAGAGCTCTTTGGTCTGCTTACATAGGGAAAACGGGCTTAATATTATATAACTATGCCTAATAAACTGTATTCTCTCATCAAACGTTACTGCTTGCACTTGTGAGAAACATACACGATTTACACTATGCTCAAAATCAAACCAGCTTCGGATTAACTGACACAATCTTGATTCAACTCCACACCTAAAAGGTAGGTAAAGACCGTTTAGGTCAAATTATTTCTTATTGATCAAGATGTCAGCAATGACCAAATGCTTCTCAGTATCTCTTATTAGAATATACATAAAGAATAAGTCATGCATTGAGGAAAATCTTAGTACTTTGTTGAGCAGGAATGGAGAGTGCCACAGTTCTGGGTTTTGTTACATTGCAACCCTGATATTGCTTTAATGTGAGGCTGGAGAAAACCTTTGTACTTCAGGGGAAGTCTTCTTAATTTAGTAATTATGATCTATGGGTTACATGGAAAGAATGCCATTTCTGGAATAAAAATAAAATGTGATAAGAAAGCTGTTTGGTACTTAGGCACTTACTCAAATATCTTCTTTCCAATTACAAATACACAAATATTAACACGGAGGTGGGTATGGTGGTGCTTTTTATCTTACTAGGGTAATTATTACAGCATTAAAAGAAGCTGTACTAGGCGGAAAGTAGCCATGTAAACCATAAATGGTCTGATTTTTTTTTTTTTATTCTAATGGAGTATGTGAACACTAATGTATTCAAGCTCAGGAAATCTTCTGCACTGTTTACTGTTCTATGATTTATAATTAAAGATATAATCTCCTCTTGTCAGAAGATTTGTCATTTTCTTTCTTCCCACAAAACCATTTCCATTAATTTTATCTCAATAGATTTTAGTGTTGAACTTTCAACAGCTCATTATTGGATCATTATCAATATTGCCAGCTGTATAACTTGGTAAAATAAAAGCAAGAAGGATTTCCTGTATACAGTATCACATTTAATTGCAGTATCTCGTTACCAGGAATTTTGATCATAGTAGTTTTTTGGATATGTAAACTCCAAGGGAAAACAAGTAGATGGAAGTCGAAAAAATAAGAAGTGAAAAATAATTAATGTTGGAGCTGTCTTACATGTCAAACAGAAGTCAAAGGGTAAGTATATATGACTAAACTAGAGGTTGGGATCAGTTTCAGTTTTATATTCTTTGTATGAAAAATCAAACCAGCAACAATTACAAAGTATGACCTACTCTAAAATACTTTGTTTGAATTTCAGTCCAAACACACTGTCATCTCAGTAGAAATATTTCAGTGTTGCAGACAATATCTATGCTGGATGGATTACCTTTTGCTTAGCATTCTTAGAGGTCACAAGCAATACTGTGTTTTTTCCAAGTCTCTATAGAAGTACTCTGCCAATAAAACTGATTTGAATTTCCTCAGTTTTTATAAATATGGTGGAACAATCCTTACTTGATCACTGCATATATTTTTTAACACAGACAAGTTAAAAATAGATCCACGTGATTAGCAGGATGCTCACAGATCACAGTTATTTCTCATCCCTCTTAGTTATTTTACTTTTTCTCGGTCTGGAACCTCTGCATACCCAGCATATCACACTGTTCAGAGTTCCATTAGTCAAAATGCATTTAAAAATATTCCTCTTCAAGTCTTTCTCCATCTTTAGTTCAGAAATATTCAAACTTAATTATAGAAAGGTTCTAACTTAACTAAGAAATGTAGAACGATCAGAAGTATGGAATGGCTTGAGTAATTAGGATTGTGACTTTTAGTTTTGGAAGAGAGATGTCTAAAGAAGAATACAACAGAGATTTATAAGAATCATGAGCGCTGTTAAGGAGATGAACAAGGAATTTTAATCACTGTCTCACAGTACACGGCAATAGAAGGGGTTTAAAGCAAGAGCACTTTCTTCAAAATCTCAAAGACAAAATGGAGGCCAGGATATCAAATGCTTCACAAACAGCTGAGACTACTATGAAGATTTAATCTTTTACTGGCTGTTAATCGGAGTGGTCTGCTACAAGCCTCTAGCTTGTAACTCCCTGATGCTGGGAATTGTAATTCCGTAACTATCTTATTCTTCACTCCATCCTAAGCATCTGCTACTGGCCACTGTCAGAGACAGGAGACTGAGCCAAATGGACCTCTGGACTGAATTACTATGGAAGCTTTTAGACCTTTACATAAAACAAACAAAAAACTGGTGAAACTCTAACAAGATTTAAGGACAAAAAATAGTTGGTTTTTTTATATAGAAAATTTTATAGTAATTTTAATGCAAAATTTTTGCAGATCTCCAAATTTAACTTAATTATCAAACATCACAATGAAAACCTCTATTTTTAGTAACATACTCATATTTAGGAGGAAGCTAAGACTGTATTTTAAGATAGACCACAGTGGCAGTGCATTTTGGAAAAAGTTAGTAGTAGAACATAAGAATTTTTTCCTCTGAAGCCTCTAGTTATGTAAACTGATTTTGTCCCAGGCATTCATAGATCTCAAACAGCTGGTGATTGGAGAAGTAACAGCCCCACATATTTTAAAGTAGGTGTAGTGCTGGTGAAAGGAGTCTGACAGCCACTAAAACTGACCATTTTCTTATAAAAAAACAGTTATTAGTAAACAGGATTTCTTGCACTGCCCAGAAAATTGTAGCATGATTTTGCACTTGAAGTCACAACACAGGAATAAATTTATCCTTGAAGCTTTTTACATGCATACCGTTCTGAATCCTTTACCAGATAGTCTAAATACAGTGTGGATGCTCGTTAACCAGGAATTCCCCAGAGTCACCAAAAGACCATGTGAAAGCAGTGACTGGGCACGATTTAGTGGCTGATTCCATCTACCCATGAGCAACTCACAACTCCCTGGCCCTCTGGAAATTACCTTTGTAACTGATGGAAGTGCAGATAGCCAGACCATCTTCAGTAATTGTGGAAACCCCACAGCTTTCCTCAGGTAGCGATCATGTATTTCACAGGTGCTGAGAATATACAAAGCACATGCAATGGCGTAGCCTCCCCAGTTAGAGACACCTGCAAAAGAAAGTCACCGTGAAACCAAAGTGTTAAAAAAAACTAAACGACAGTTATTGCAAACATACCTAACCTTCATAAGTCATTTGGCACTTACAGATGAGTCACACAGTGATTCTGAAATGGAACTGGGATATGAATTAACTATTGACATCAATTTGGAACTTTTAGAAATATACAATTGCTTAAGATATTAAAATGTTTTTATTAGTATTTCAGATTGAATTTCTGCAGGTTTCCCTTAATATGAAATCCATGAACTTTTGAAGAGCTATGTAATAGCTTGGCATCTTTTGCTGTTAATGATACAGAGGTAGGAGATTTTTGATGACGTATCCTAAACCATGTAAATTTTCACTTAAGTCAGATTTTATAGTGGAATGCTGTACCGTTCTAGAGAGTCCCTTTTTGGTCACAGATGATGATGGATTAAAGGGTTCAGTTAATTTTATCAGATACGAAGTTCTGGTGAAATTAATTGTGTCTCAATGATGTGTCCTTTGTTTAAGTATTGTATACAGAAAAACGTTCTAATGTAGTTAATATCCGTGAATTGTCTGCATGCTGTGACTAAATCACTCCACACACTCTCGTTTGACCGCTTCTTTGTCAAGGCCATATTGGAGAATGTTAGATTTGAAACTTGCTGTGGGAAGTTATCTCTGCTGCCTGGCACCTTTACCAGAGATGTAGAACAGACAGATTTTCAAAAGTGTGGAGGTTGTTTCAGTGCATGTAATTTTCCACACAAACGTCTAAATATTCCCCTCACTTGCCTGTGCAGGGTCTGGGTGTGACAGTTGCTTTCAAGGTAAAAATCACCAGAATTTCCAAAACAGTGACTGTAAGTAACATGTAGATTAAGTCATAAGAATTAGATATAATTATCACCACAATCCCATTTCTCCCCTCAAAATTGCTGTTCTAGTATCAGCAGTGTTAGAAACACAGGTGCTCTAACTTAGGTTAGAAACCTGAGCTCGAGTACAATATGGCCCATTCACTTCATAAATTGGTCCTTGCTGGACTCATCTCGCATTTAATTTTATTTAATGCTGGTTAAGATGTTACGGTAGAAGAGAATTTTGAGCTGTAACATCCAACTTATGTTGTATATTAAGAACATACATATGTCTTGGAGTGGCTGCTGAAAGAATTTATCATCTCATGTAAGTGCAATATGGCTGATTTAGGCCTGACAGGGTCACACCCACAGAATTTTATCAGTTATACTAAAAATCCATATGTGCATAGACTATTAAAAAAAATTCCCAGATAGATCACTTCTGCAGTCTTCCCTGTTTTATTTACTGTGTGATTTTTTTTCAAGATTATTCAGGATTTGCCCAGCTGTTTCCGATGAAATGCTCTTTCTTGACTGAGCATCCTCAACTTTCAGTCATTCCTGCCAGAACAGTAGTTTCTTAATTATTCAGATAATGGACATAATACAGAGACAGGTTTGTTTGTTAGTGATGACTTGATCTTACAATGTAAGAGCCAATATAAATTAGTTGGAAAGACAGGTGTTTCCTTTTCAGTTCTCTTTGCAATATCAACTGTCCCACACCCAAAAATTCCCTTACCAGCCACAACAGTAAAATCAGCTTCAACATCACAGGCTATAATATCTCCATTTTTTATGTGCTTCTTTACAGCTTCTTTTACTTTGCCCATTCCTAATTCATTTCCTCCATCTCCAACACCTTTATTAAAAGAGAAGAAGAGATCAAATGAGTATGAAGCCAGCACATAGCTAACAATCCATTTATAAAGCAGTCAGTGTCTTTCACAAAAATCTCTGTGACAGCTCATAGGTCCATACGAGATGATTTGTAGCTTTTCATCGAAAGTGTCTATAAACATAAGATCATGAAAGAAATGCTGAAAGCATCACATTACCACATGCTAACCTGTAAGTGTATATACAGTGCATGCTGTACTAGTGCAGGTAAAAGAAAACAAAATTATCAGGCATTCAGGAACTGCAGACAGAACTAAAGATAGTAAACTTAAACAAGTGTTCTACATAATGCATTATCATAAGTAAATTAGTACAGATAAAGAAAGAAGATAGGAAATTAATCCAAAATAAACCTGAAAAAATAGCCTACAATTCTACAACAAACAGAGAAAAGTTAGTCTTGCTATGAGCTTTAAGAGGAAAAAAAAAAAAAGAGAGATGAAAAGTAGTAACTATTGCAGAAAGATATGCAAGAGAATATATAATTATTTTCAGAAAGAATGATTTACTGCACTGGCAATGTATACAAAGAGCTCAACCCTGTGGAACATTACCTTTTTTCAAAAAATTTGTGAAAAAAATAGCATTTTTTTTAGTGTTCGTATATTCAGAGGGTGAAGTCTCCATTTTTGTTGGTCAAGTGGAAATGCTGCATATTTGTCTTCCAGAAATCAAGAATATCAATGATTTCAGTAAAATCAATGGGACCTATGTAATTTCAGAAACATTCTGGGCAACATTATTTCTGGAACATAAAATCGTAAGGTGCCACTCAGAGACCTGGAGATGAGGATAACACTTAAGGATATCAACTTAAAAACTTCCTTTAGTCTCTTACCAGTATATTAAAAAAAATGCCAAAAAAATCAAATTATTTAAATGGAAATAAATATGTCTCTTTTACGTTAGTTTAAATTGCTTCTTCTCAAGTTTATCCTAGTTAATGTTTGTGAAAAAGAACATCAATTTCTAGCACAGTGAAGAGCTCCAAATCCTTGCTGTAATGTATGGCATTTGAATTTGAAATAAGGCTGTTCTGCATAGTATGTGTTACAAAAATTACAGACAGAAATTACAGTATTTATAATTTACACTTTAAGTGCTGAAAATTGATAAATTTAACATGTTTACTAACTGCATAAATGTCTCACATAACTCTATAATAAACTTCTTATGTAAGTGAAATTCAAAGTTATTTCTCAGCAGCAGTTTTGTATTTAGATCCCAACGTCTGTACAGTCAAGGTGAGCATAACAGTGGCACACAACCAAATGACTGAAGAGGATTTTCATGGCTAAACCTCAAGCAACTTTCATTTAAATTTATTTTACAAAACAGGCATAATCTGTTGATGAACATGTAAAGCTTGACACATACTTTTCATCAGTGCTTATTGTTTTGCCATGAAACAGATAAACTTTTTTTGCTTAGAATTGTCTGCTTTAATAAACTGCTCACATTTATTTCAGTGTTGGGATGTAATGGTGTGTTCTAAAATCTGTTTGGTTGATAGTAACTTTCATGTAGCTAATGACATAACCATGGTACATCATTCATCATGTATAAATATGGTAGTTATTACTGTTTTGTAAGAATCCACGTTTTGATATTTTGGTATATTCAAAAATTCTGCTCTTAATCTTTAAAGAGGTTAAAATGAACTCTGTCTTTAAGGACAATCAACAGTTTCTTTAGTAGTGAAAGATAACATTGGTTAACAGTTGGTAGATATTCTGCTTTGGATGGAACCATTTGCATTTCACTGCGAAGAAAAAAAAATCACATCTTTCTGCATCGAACAATTTCCTGCACCATCTGTTTTCTTTTTCCTCTACTACTCCTACTTTTACAGAGGACTACACTTTGCTATAGGTTTTCCAGAGTGAGATTCACCTGACAAAACAGTCATGTGCATATGAGCTAGTCAGTTAGACTTCTTTGAAAGTCAGCAGAGAGACACGGACCCTTCAAACATTCAATTCACCTCATCCCAATGCAGAAATCTAAAATACAGATGTCTGAAAATAGAAAAGGAGAATTCTCTTCTCCTAAAGGCCTGAGTGCTTTACAGACAGAGGAAATACAGTTTTGTCAGATCTTCTGCATAAGCTTTCACTGACTACATTAGTTTCTGAAACTAAATTCCTGAAAAATGCAGAAAATGCCAGTCCTCTGTACTGAAAATCATTTGTGTGAAAGGGGAAATGAATGTGATCACTTTTTTTTTTTTTTTAAATGCAGGTCTTCAAAAAGCATATAGTTATGTCAATTGCATGACAGCTGAGAAAATTATCATGTGGTTTTGGTAACATCTCAATCTTTTATTGTGGAACTTTTTGTGGAAATGATTCCTTCCACCTTCACTGTTTCATGTCTTTTTATTTTGTATATTCCTGAAAGTTTCTGCTTTGTATATTCCTGAAGGTTGCGCTTAAAATCACATTTATTTTATGATAATACTCCATAAAATTGTAGGCATTGTTCATGATTTGTCTGTGGTCAGACTCCTACATCAGATATTTTTTTCAAACCTTCTCATTTTCAGTGTAAAATCTGACAACAATTAATCAACATGTAACAAATGTTCTACTCTTTCCCCCCGCCTCCACCTACTGACACAGGGCAAAGACTTCTGTAATGCTGAAAACTTTATCTATCTTTTTAGTATCCACGTCTAATCTACAAAGTTATCCAAGTTAACTTAAAATCAGGGATGAGGTAATTGAAATTAACTGCAGCAAATAAAGTTCTCAGGCATTTTGCTCAACATCTTTATAAAAGACATTATTCTATCCTTATTCAGTGAAATCTTTGGCTTCTCTGCTGAGATTGCCAACAGAGTGCCATCTAGAGTGCTTCTTTTTGAACGTTGAATGTTACTCCTTAGGAACAGGGCAAATATTTGCATTAAATCTGAATAAAATGTATTGCAAATTTTAAGATGGTACAAAAAATACCTGTGAACTCTGCTGCTACACAGCTTCTAAATAAGATTTCAATACACTGAGACCAGACTATGCATTATTTCTGCAGGAGCGCTCTACACTCTCTGGAAACATATGAAAAACATCACTATTTAGAAGTCAGAATTTCAGTGCCTTCTCAATACTTAGGAGTGAGTCCACAGCACTGCAAAAAGAAAAAAAGCCAGACCAGCAGCCGTGTTCTAATGTGACTGAAATCAGCCTGGCATGGACACTTTATGTCTAATTTTGTTTCAAATGTTTATATAGATCATGTATCTCCTAACTCCATTTTGGGCCACACAATGCAGCAGGAAGCATTTGTTTATACAAGAACTTTATACAACACTTTATATATATACACCCAGGAATCCTTGATCTTTGGCATATTCTTACAAAGCCAGATACAACTAAGGTTTTTGGGGAAAAAAAAAAAAAAAAAGACTATTGGCAAAAGAGAGGAGCACTGTATTGACAAAAGCACTCTTTAGATTTATTAGTTGATACTAATGTAGGTTTGGTAGGAAGGACAATGTGCTCCTTTAACGATCATTTTTTTATACTCACATTTTCTTAGAGAAGGGCCCATTGTACTAGATGCAGCTATGCAATCCCTGCTCAAGAGAATTTACCATCAATTGCAATATAACTGAATGTTCTATCCAGACTTGCTCTTTTAATGCAGGTATAACAACCATAAAAATGACTGCAATATTTCTATGCTGCCTTTCACATACAAAATACAGAATGCACAGATGTCACTGTCAAAACCTACACCTAGGGCAGCCTATGTATGCACACTCACATATAGATAATATACACGTCTGAGCTTACGTATTTGTCCTTAAATAACTGTGAATTCAACTCCTCCATATTTCTTTTGGATGTGATCACCCTTTCATAAAAACCTGTAATTTTTCGCTAGCGTCTCTCCCTTTAAATTCAACCAAGAGAAACAGCTGTAGCCCTCAAGCAGTTATTCAGCACCTGCCTCCTGATCTGCAGTACTTCCAGTAAGTAAGAGTTCTTGTTTTGTGCTTCTCTTGCTTCTGAGACTATAATGCAGTCATACCTGTTGTTGTGACTCCCGGAATGGTTTGTGCAGCTAAAAATAGGTCATCTATGGGATCCACTAGATGTTTAATATTAACTTTCCTGGCATTGTAGTAATTGCCATCAGCAGCCATTCCAGCACGCTCTATTGCTATCAGGTGATCAAATCTGGTTAGAGACAGAGTGAAAGAACAGAAGAATGGAGTCAAATGTTTGATTCTCACCTAAAATAGTCTTCTGTTGGGTACTTCTCCTGTTGTACTTGGTTCTACTCTTTGAGTATTTATGATGTAAGGTAAAACTTGGATCCTGAATTGTTGTTTCTACTTGCAGTTCTCTATAGTTCTTTTTCAAAGGTTAGTCTAGTTTCTTTATAGCTTTAGTGCAACTTCATCAAACCATGTTTGCCACCAATAAATAAGGAAGTTCCTGAAATCTTCCTAAGCAGTAATCCTTTGGATCAGCCACCTGGGCTTGCTCTTTTTCATGTTAAAATACATAATATCTCATAATATACTTGTCTCCGTGTTTTCAAGCAGAACAAAGAAGTGTCTACCTAATGATGATGTAAGTCCTCGCTGGTGTAAATGTAGTCTCTGCTTAAATAACGTTGTTTGGAAAATGTTCACTTGTAGCTAGTTAGGGAGCTTTTTGGTTTGGGTCTTCAGATCTTGGAGCTGTGGGTTTGAGGGATTTTTTATTTTTAAAGTCCATGCCTGTTTTGCTAGCTACAAAAGTACACAGATGTATTGCAGATGTCCAATGCTTTAAGCAGAATTTTAGTACTCAGCTCTGCCACTGTATGTTAGAATTAAGTTATTTTTCTTTCATTTCTCCAATTTTGTTGTCAAGAGGTTACTAATTCTGTTGAATTACTTCATGTTGTTGTGTGTGGGTATCTACAGTGACTCAGGAGACCTCAAACAGTTTAGTTGTCTACTTTAAAGAAACACTTACTTTAGTTTATTGGAATTGTGGGATCAATTGAAATAGAAACTGGCTGTAATTGAATGATGCATAGCTATAAAAAATGCTTTTAAAACAGTACATAAAAACTAAAGACAGTATCATGCTGAACTTACAGCATACGCCAACCAATAAATTGATGAAGCAAATACCAGGGTGAAAGATTTTTTTATTAGGAAGAACAAATGGAAGGCAACACCATTAAAATGCTGTACAGGGAAAGATCAATAAAAATGAACAATATATGCCTATTTAAAGGAAATATAAGTTGCTTACTAAGTAATGAAATGTGTCTTCAGTGCTTTAACCTTAATCATGTACTTGTACAAACGTGAATTTCTGCACAACATTTTATACTGGACACCATGTATGCAAACTGTTTAAATCAATATTCAGAAGTGCATGCATGCTTCTATAACTTTGGTTTTGTCTGCCTAAAGACAATAGGATAATCACTTTTGCAGTTATTAAAAACAGTTGAGATTTACTAAATCAGATCCAATTTCCCAGTTGTCAAACTTGAGCCAAAGCTGTAGAAAGCAAACAAATTCTCTTCCCAGCTCCTTCACTGACTCTGCCTCTCTGCATCCTAATTTTTATGCTGATTTAAAAACTGGGAAAATTTATATATAGTATGCAATATATATGCATATTGCCATGGAATAACAGCTGAAAAGCTTTTAGATTTTTTTTGAAGGAAAAGAGCTATTGATATGTGAAGTATCAATTCTTTTTGTACCCCAGAAATGCATACACTCAGAATAACGTGGAATTCTTTACGTGTGCTCTAATACCAATATTCTGCTTCAAAGTTTGTTGCATTAATTCCAGTTCTTAAGGATTTACTTGCAAGCATTACACCTTCTTAAGTCATAGTTATTTATAACACTACACAGTAGAAGTGTGACCCATTCTCAAAAATTGAATAAATGTACCTAGGTCTTCCGGGATTCCCATTCTCACACAAAAACATCAAAGCTGAATCAGCATTTTCCCTTCGATAACTCAGTAGAGGGACAGGTCTCTTCAGGATTCCTAGAGGAAAATAAAATACAATTCAGATTCACATACCATTTTTTTTTGGTGTGTGTTTCAGTGATCTTTTTTTTTTTTCCTAGGTAGAACAGTTAGAATATTCAGGCCTCAATGGGTTTACACAGTTCCTGATAAGCTCCCTGCATCCTTGCTTTAAATTAAATTAATTTACTTGTTAGTACTGGTAAATGGGACCTTGGGATAGAAAACAGGTCTACTAGAATAAGAACAGACATCCAGAATTCATCACAAATGGCTAACCCAGATGCACAAACATTAACTTGGTGCCAGCTTCATTTAACAGAACATAACAATGCTAATCAGAGGTTCAGGATGAATGCGTGTTCATTCTCTGAAAAAAAAAATCTGTAGTAAGTTTCAGTGAGATTAACTGAAGTGAACCTTGGGTCAAATTAGGAAGACAAAACTGGAAAAATGTATGTCTTACCTAGTTGAACAGCATCGTCAATAATCTTTTTATTCAGATCCATGGCTCTCTGATCTGTTACTATGGCAACATCTTTCTCCAAGGCCTGCAGCATGGCTGCGATAGCGAGGGCTCCTGGGGGCCCATCATTCTCTTCTGGTGGCTCGTAAGAGAAGTGGGTAGGAAATCCAGTTGTTATCAACACCGACCGAGCATGGGAGATGGCCAGGCAAGCCTTCAGCAGTTCATCCGGGCGGTGTAAATGAATTATACCCCGCTCTCCTACGAAAGTATTTTTAAAGATGTATATATTTTTTAAGAGAACAGTATACTTCAGTACGTTGTTCTCCTTTTGAAGTTTCTGTTTAGGTGAATCTGCGTACTTTAATGACATAATACGGGTAAAAATAATACAATAAAAAGAAAAACCTCTGGTCAAGGCAGGAATTGGGCTAATTTCCTCAGGAAGCCTAGGAAGGTGTAGGATATGAGTAATGAAAATAACGAGCTGTGTTTCCAGGTTAAGAATCCCGGTTAACTGGGTTTTGAAAATTACTATGCTAGCGTTTCTAGGTATTGGTGTAAGTTGTGTTTTTATTTTTTTCTTCCTAAGAACTCATTGAATATCATCTTCCTTCCTTCCACCCCTTGCTTTCCTCTGATCTGTGGTTACAGTTGTGCCAGACTATGTCTAACTACTAAAGCTAGCTTGCTACTCAAGTTTCCCCCATTTTACAGAAGATTCAATGCAGACCTCGGATAAGTAAGCTGGTTCTTTGTCTCTGCTTCTTTGACTCTGCTTAACTCTGTCCCTTTAGGAAAGAGCTAATTTCCAAATAAATTCAACATACTTCTGTGGTTAGTAATTTCATTGAGGGTCCAGGTACACTGTAATTTATGGGGACTTGATAAACTCAATTACTACAGAGGTATCTAGGCAATTACTAAAAGATCTTGCTGTTACATGTTATCTGACCTTGAGAAATAGGTGAATATTAGTAGATCTCTTGGGTCAGTCCCTAAAGAGGCAACTCTGCCTATCTAAGTCTTTTATTATTGCAATATCTCCTATTCCCTCTCCTTTTCCTGACACTCAGAAACACAAGTGTGCGGTGCAGTCCTTTAGATTTGCTCGCATTCCTGAAAGCCATGGATACCAGCATGATGTGCTGATATTCATGGGCTGAAAGTGAGAGGGAAGTCCTCACTATTGTTTTCTAGTCTCCTCATATCTTAATCCTTCTCACCTTTTTTCCCTCCTTTCCTGGTGGTATACCAAGTTTCCTCTTTGTCATTTTCTCACCATTCCTCCTACATAACATACAGGCAATATATAATTTATAGATAGTGGACAAAGAAAAAAGTTCTCAACAAAACTCAAGTAACAGAAGCAGGGTATATTAGTCTTTGAAAAGTGGAGTGTATCAACTGAGATGAAGTACTACAGTAATGTAGCTACTCTCTTTTAGCAATAAAATGAGCTAACTCTGAAGCTAGGTCCGGTATTTCTGCAGAGCATGGCATTGTGCCATGCTGAACTCCAGAGAGTGGATAAAAGGAAAGGCCTTGTGAGTAAAAATAAACAGACACAAAAATATGCACACAGCCCAAACCCTGACTTTGGAAGAGCCGGGCATTAGCTGTTTTCCACTGCTGCCTGTAAAAGATTTCAAAAAATTTATAGGAAACTGAGATCAAAACTTACAGCAGACAGAGGGGACAAATTCAATGTGCATTTTGGAAATAGTTGTGTTATTCTGTCTGCCTTTTGATCCTGTATCCCTTTATTTCCCTCTCTTCTCTCTTGCGCACATACACAACCCTACCTCTCAGCCTTCTCTTGTGATCAGGTCAATTTGGTCCATCACACAACACCTCAGCAACAAATATGTCAGCAGAGCTTGATGTAATTCCACCCATCAGAGAGGGATGTTTGAAAAACACATGCAACTACCCAGTAAGAGAACAGTAGTCATGAATATATGTAAAGAAACGTACTATTTACTCAACAGTGAATAGCTACATAACTCTTACAGTATGCTGAGGTGCCCTGCACATATCAATTTCAGATTTATTCAGCAACAGTTCTTATTCCCTGTGGACGCTCCAGTCTGCTGTAAACAGTGAGGCTTCTGTGTACTTTGAAAGAATGCAGTAATCACATTTAAATATGTTCCATTACCCATAACGTTGAATGATTTTGGTCAAACTCTGATATTACATATAGTAATGAAAACAAAACAAAACTAGTTATATTAACTCACAGTAATGCACAAATATTTTTTTAAAATCTTAAAATTGCCTTTAGATTTTTACTGCATTCCTGAATTTTGTGGGCATCTACACAAGCACAATAGATATCATAGCAAATCCACTAAAGTAAGAGGTTTTTTGTTTGTTTTTACCTGGGTCTATTCCAATTAGGTTCTCCAGATTCTTTATCTTTTGCGCTGCTTCTGCTGATACCATACTATAATGCAAAGGATCTTGTGAAATGCAGTAGACTTGTGGGACTTCTCTTGAGGACCCGACTGTAACACTGTCATTCTTTAGGTCAGTGATGAACATGCAGCCAGGAGAATGAGTAAAAGCTAATGGAGATCCTAAAACAGGTGAAAAAGCTTAAATTAAACACTTTGTTATTGTGATACATTGAAATACCAGAATGATAAAATCTTGAGAAGCTATTTAACAACACAGAATCCTTCCTGATGACACTTATAAAACAGGTGATATTTTAAGATACACTGCAGTGATAAATACACTTTGAGGAAATAAATGTATGCACATACATCTGAAAATGTTTACACTTCTAAAAAGCTCATGTGGGTAGTTGAAAGCAGGTTTTTTTACACTATCCTCTTTGGTATAAGCTTCAGGCAATTTAGGAACTGAACGGTGGTACCCTTCAAGGAAGTCAGTCAGGAATTGGCAAGTCTGAGAACTGGGTTTGATATGCATGAAAATCTAGTGCATAGGGCTAAGAACAAGTTAACACTTAAGTTTGTACAGCGTGTTGGTGATACTGTTTCTGTAAAAATAAGTTGTCTAGATTCTAAACTGCTGCAGGAAGCTACAGTGTCTCTCTGTATGTTTGAATACAAATTTAATAGTGATATGGAAAAGCTGTGACAACTGCCTGCTGACAAGTAGTTATCCTTTATCAGATTAAGAAAATGGGGAGGTTTAATATGCCTCACCAAACCACGTGTACAGACAATAATTTTGAGAAACTAGCAGATTGATCTAAAGTACAGGTACTGGCGCTGTGGCAGGATTTTGACTACCTAGCTGAGAGGGGAGCACAGCAAGATACAAACTGTATAAAGAGGTTTTGGAATCCATTAATGACAACTGTTTTTAATACAAGAAACGAAAAAACAAACAAAAGTAAAAATCAGTTCCAGGCCAAGGCATGATAGATAGCTGCTTTAGGCAATAGATTGTAGAGAGGCTAGTAACTTTTTCCTCCTTTCTACTTTCATGCATCCTGTGTCACAGTGAAAACTGTTGGGGAACACAGGAGAGAGTAGGCTTTTCACCTTGGATTTTGGAGTGGAGAAAAAGGGTTGTATGTAAGAACAACAACAAAAAAAAAAGTCTCTGTTCCTAGTGCTGAACGTATTTACAGCACTTGCTGAGACCAGTCAGATAACCAACTGTAGGGTATCACAAGGGTTTTGCAGATCCTGCAAGGAAAGCAGGATGAAACAGATGACTTCCCAGGGCTCTCCCAGTTATACTGTCTATCACTATTAAGCTTTTTTTTCTAACTAAAAATTTGAGGTTTCCTTCCACACTAGTGATTTAGAGCAATATATAATACTATCACTATGGTTTAGTTGCATTTTCTTGCCCTTTGAACGCATGCCTCTTATAAGTGAGTGGATAAAGTGCAGGATCACAACTCTTTACAGAGGACAAGGATTCCATTATATAAAGTGTGTCACGTTTACTTCATTTTGGAACAAAAACTAAAAGTTAAAAATTCTTCACAAGACAATTACAAACTCTTTTCCAGGTCAATCAATTTGCTAGGTCTTGACAAGATAGAAAGATTTCTAGCTGCTTGTTTTGGCTTTCCCCTTTACTATTGTTTTACTGCACTGTGGTACAAAATATTTCGAAAGAAAGTTTAAAAAAGAAAGCTTTTAAGTTCCTAGTTTTTAATGATGCTCAAAAATTATGTTTTGATGCTGTCAGAGCTTTAAGTATCTGACATTAGAATACTCAAACAAAAGTGAAAATTTCAGTAAGAATTACCTTTAAGGTAGAACTGTATTTCACAACGGAAAATAGTCTTGTTAAAGGTTTGTTGCTTTTTTTTTTAAATTGCTCAGTTGGGGCTTTTTTAGCTGACCCTAGGGCACTGCAATGCAAATCAAACCTATCAGCCAACTCATTCAGTCCACTTATTAAAAAAATAAATAAAAAAGAGAGAAAGAAAAAGAGATTGATTTTAAGAGTTTCCAAATACTGTACATACTGCAGTTGATGACTGCTTCTACTCCTGTTACACCACAGGCCCAAAACACCGGAATATCACCAGGGTGAAGGTGAACTGGATCTCCATAGTCTGGTTTGGAAAGATCTTGTATTCCCAACAGACCTGTCATTGACCAACAATAAACCCGTCATAGATTTCTGTCAGGCAGCAATATTACAAAAGATGGGAGATCATCATGCGACACAGCTAGAATTACAGCAGTGGCAAGTCCCACTACTGAAGTGGCATATTTAGTTTGCTTTCAGTGCACGTTCCCAGATCCTGAGCTGTCTTGTTTTCCCTTTATCTGTGTGACATCAGTAAAAATGTATTCACTTTATTTCTGCAGCGAAGCACAAACTAGATGTGTATGCCGAGTTCCCAGGATGATATAAATCTTATCTATCAACAAAATAATTATATTCACAACACTGGCAAACAAGAATAAATAACTGCAATGCAAAATGGGTTGTTTCTAGAACACATTTTCTGCTACTTTAGCTTCCTATCTTCTTTAGCTAAAGAAATGAGGAATCTTTTACCTCTCTGGGTTAAATAATTACATCTCACTCTTAGCCAGCTTTCATTAAATTGTCTTTTGCTTTAACAAAGTAAACACCTACTTCTTTTCTGGGTCATTCTAAGTACTTGCTCTCTTCCCTTTGCTTTTAAATTCTTCAGATGCTTAAGTTTACCGCTGTCTTTTCTGGAATTAGTTTATACGTTCTGTATATATATTCATTTACTCTTTTCTGTTAAAAATAAACACATAATGGATTCCTTCACTTTCCCAATCTCTACCCAAAGTAATGATTTATTACTCGATCCTCAGATTTAACCACTCAGACCAAATACATTACTGGGATGTACTGTTACCAATGACATCTCTTTCCATGCTCCACAATGTGATCAGGCTGTGTACACAGCCCTTGAGATAACTGATTGACAAATTTCTGACAGCAGACGGGATTTTTTTTTTTATAGTGATTTATCTCCATCCCATAGGTGGTCTATATCTTCCTTTTTCCTTCCTTCCTTCCTTTTTTCCTTCCTTCCTTCTTTTTCCCCAAACAGCCTCCTGTTTATCTTTTTTGTTCTCAATCTTTCCTTGCAAAGAATAGGCCTAGACTTGTTTGAGCTGTTTTAAAAAAGAAAAAAAATTGTCATATTTCTATTTACTCTCTGTCTTAAGTGTTGTGCTCAATGTATCCTATTTCAGTATTTTTAAATGTAATATGGTATTTACTTTCACAGTCATCCATGAAGATACAAAATGCCTCCACACATACTTCTCCCCATGCTGTCAGTCACTGCTACCCTGTCGCTGGGATCTCTGACAACAAGAAAGTATTCACACATAAATGAAACTGCATACATTTTAGGAAAATGTGATTACACTTTTTACCAAAACTGTTTTTGCCATATAACTGCCGTTATCCGTGAATTCTGTTTTCTGCTCATTTGAAACCTACCCCAATTCCAATTCAGGTTTGTGACCATTAGAAAGGGTTAAAAGATAAAAATGCTAGTGCAGGTATTTTAGTCCTACCACTTCTCATGGTTCCCCCTTCAGCCATTTTTATTGACAATAAAGCATATGTAGAGTGAAACACGGAAAACACTGACCAGGGTCACCTATGTGAATTGGTGCTCCATGAGCTTCTTTTAGTTCAGATGTTGCTAGTACAGCTGCTTCTAATTTGCCTTCAGGAATAGGTCTCATTGTGACTACTAAGTTGCAGCAAAAAGTAGAAATACTGTAGCATGGCACAGCTGTCTGTCAGTTTAAAAGAATCAAAAGTATTAGAAGAAATAAGCCACAATACTGACATTCATTTTAAATGTTTTTCCCAAAAAAACACACATTTTTCTTAACATTTTTTTTTTAATTTTTGCTTCAGTACATGCAGCATACAGCATGGTGAGCTCGGTATATTCTGAATATTGTCAGAAAACAACCCTCTGCTCCCTCCGTGGAAAGTGAAAAGCTAACAAAAAGTATCGTGGTGACAAATCAGTTTGGTCTGAATCTATTATCCCTACTGGAATTCGGAGAAACCATGATGCTCTGTAATGTGCAGGAGTCAGGAGCTGCTGCTGCTGCCAGTACCCTCTTCTACAGAAGCAGCATGCCAGTTGTACACACACAACATCTTTTGTGCCTCTAGAAAGGATCTATGGAATTCATCAACTTTTCCAACTGGGATGCTGAAATCCTTTTTCTATTCAGAAATAAAGCAGTCTGGCTTTTTAGAACAAAAATTCTGATATGTAAATTGCATTTGAACATAAATGAGATGTAGACAGCAAGAGCTGCATAGGAAATGTTTATACTTTTTTTGTTATAATTATACCTGTCACCGAAGAAATGCACTGTACATGTCTGATACGATGAAATTCTCCTAATTCTAAAATGTTACAATCAGTTATATAATTGTAACTTTTTTCTTTAAGCTTCATAGGTCTCACATAAAACACATTTTGCTCCTTCAGTTTTACCAGCAGTAGAGCAAAAAATTGTTAAATGATAGCATTAAATAGAATAGTAACCTTTGTTTACTAGACCAGCATACTAATTATGTGAAAAAGGCATGTAGATGTATTTAAATGTTCTTAATATTAAAGGGTCTTCCTACCAGAGTCAGGTACATACTGGGACTTCTGCCAACATTAAAATCTGTAATGTAATCTAGCGCAAGCTAGAACTGGTGTGGAGAGTGGGACACGTATAAAGGTGATGATCAGAATAGCACATGCTTTGTCAGCTGAAACAGAGAAGGAAACAAGCACCAAATCCAAATGAAATGGCTGCCTTAGCACACAGAAAAACTGTCACTGTAACTGAACAAAAAAACCCCAACAATTTAGCCTTGCAGGAAATTGAGAAAAGCACAGACCTGATACTGGACATATTTTACCCTATATTTTCATGCACTGAGCACTACTACCTGCCTAAAACTACTCTGCAGGTGGGGAAAAAAAAGTTCTGATTTTGCACAATAGGTATATGGACATAAGGTGAATATGGACAAACATGGAAAGTTACAGCAAAGACTATATGTGTATCTACTTACCTTATACATGCTTACATTACATTCTTGTTCAACATTTCGTATAGGAATGCCAGCATTTTGGATTGCTTTTTCAAAAGAAAAGCTGCAGCCTAAATAGAAAGTCACCATGTCCTTAAGTTGTTCAGAATATTCCTTTAGACTTTTTACAGATCCAGTGAAGGCTCCATGCTCGTACACTCTGTACTGTGGGCAGTCAGTTCTAGTGAAATAAGAAGTTATCACAGCTTTATCATGTTTTTTAAAACAAGGCACATGACAAGAATGATCTAAATTGACTTTAACCTACTATCAAACCACAAGATCCAGCCTACTTTGTCCATTTTGTTTCATTCTGAGTAACAGTGACAAAACACAGACAAAACCACTTTATTCTACACATGAACAGCATTCTACACAGCAAACAGAACACGTTAGAGTATCTTTGTATTTTTCATTGTATTTTTCAGGTTTTACAGGTAAATGTCCATTACATGTATCTTGCCTTAAGGATTCCAAAATTAGGGAGCTGTTTTAAGTTTTCTTTTTAGTATTTGCTAGAGAAGTACATCTTTTAAATTTCAGAGACCCTTAAAAATATAATGTGGTTACCATGCCTGTGCTACTACTAAACATAAGTAAATTAATTCTGCTCAGACTGCAGAACTTCTAGAAATTACACAAAATTTCACTTTAACATTAGAGAAATACTGCAAAATTGATAATTATGATAATAAGTTTATCAAGAACAAGATGATCAGGCTGATTCTACTCAGTTATACTCATGCATAGTTTTCATTAGAAGGTATAACTCCAAGAAAATAAACTTGTTCAAAATGTACAACAGTGAAAGCAGGTTATTCCCTGAAACATTGATTTCTCCCAATCACCATCAGCACCCACTGCAGAATTTTGAGAAGCAGTCAGCCCGTAGTTACCTGATATCAGAATCACTACTCAGAGAAGGACATTTCCAGTCACCTGGTTTGCTTCTGTACAGCAATGGCAGAGGTCCATTGTTTGCGTGACAGAACTTCTCAAAGTCATCAGCCAGGGACTTGTGCAAAATCACAACGTTAGCTTGTTTATAGCCTGAAATTGTGGAAGGTAGGAATGACTGCTTATTAATTCAGCTCCTTGTTTAAGAAACAAACTTTTCTGTGTAGCTTTCTGTAAACGGTCTATAAAATCACCTGAAGGCAAATTTTATTTCAAAACTCTGTAATTAAATTACAGAAGTTTTAAAACTATTTTTAAAATTGTAGCCAGATGTACTCTGTATGTCAAGTAGTTCACAGCTAAAGTAGTAGGTCGACATGGAAAGTACTAGATTATGAAGAATGAATAATTGCTTTCCTAAACACTTCTATGAACTTACATATAAACAGAATTTATTCTATAACCTGAGAAATTAGTATTCTATAGGAAAATGTTTTACTTGTGTAAATGTCAGCACAGAGCCAAAAAAAAAAAGGGGGGGGGGGGGAGAGGGGGACTGTTACATACCACACTTTAACCATTTTTAATGTTTAATGCTAAGTTATAAATCATGGCCAGTATAACAGAAAAACGCTGATATTTTGTCCTCATGGAGCCCATTCCTTAGAGTTTGTTGACTATAGAATTTTACCTTGGGCTGCAATTTAATAGATAAAATTGCAGCTCAGGAATAATCTCTTGCTTACCACACTGAATCTCAGACATTTCTACTATTTCTAATTTAAAAGAGCAAAATGAACAGAACTGCTACACTTTCTTCACTCAGAATCATCTTTAATTTAAAACCCTATTGACTGCTACCACAAAACAGGTTCTAAAGACATTAATATTTGTGCAGTGTGTATCAATTTGTCTTGAAATCTTATTAAATACTGTGCCAGATATCAAGACAGGCAAATAAGAGGCTGTGTAGAAGCTCCCACTTTCCTAAAGACTGTGGTAGTCTGAACTTGTGACTCTGTGGTAGTCATCCAAGAAGCAATCATTCAGTTGAAATCAATGATCTTCTTTAAAAGGCTGTAGAAATCAGCCAAATTTTACTTTTGACCAAAGCTAACCAAGAAACCAAAAGATAAAGCTATTCCTGATGGAAAAAATGTAAAGCAAAGGCTTAAACTGAGGTAAGCATGCATTTGCATACTGAATGTGCCCACAAACTGCTCTTCTGGGACCAGTCAGCACAAAAATGCAGTTTATTACTAACAAAAGTTACTAAATACAGAAATAGCTTCTTGCTAAATACAGAAATTCATTTTTGTTAAATAAACATACTAAATTTACCACTGAATAAAATACTACATTGAGTTACCCTTTAGCCTCATTCCCTGCTGCCCATGTGAAATCCACAGGCACTTTCTACTTTGCTGCTGATATTCAGATTCTTAACCTTATGGTTTTAGTCAGTGCATTCAACTTGGACAACACTGAATTTAAAATACAAGTCACAGCTGACAGACTGAATCTGTAGGTGACTTCCAGGCATACTGTTAAAACTCAGGAAGCTTTATTAGTAACTCTTAGACAACTTTATTGCTACTCCTGATAACTATCCTTACTTTCTTTACAGATTATAAAGTGTTTTTTTTTCACCTTCCCATATAAGCTTAAGTGTATATTTGCATGATGTATCCAACATTAGGACCATATTCTTGAGCAGTGTTAATGAAGCTGGAAATGCTGATCAACTACAGCAGTTCAACACACTGATATCCCAATTCAGAGCAGTTTTGAAAGAGTTTTTAATGTACTTGCTGAATGACAATGAAGGCAATAAGAAATAGTTATTTTAGTAATACGTCTGAACTTGTTTTGGAAGGAAACAATATTTTTTTCAAATGTAAAAACTAAGACATTTAAAATCACTGCAGTAACACACATAAAAATACAGTTGGGGCAAACTGCAAATTATTAACACTGTAACATGTTTTCCATTAATATTTTTCAGCTTACATACTGATAGAAAAGAAAACCATTATTTCAAGACTCGCTATGATTCTAAAATATGAGTCTTAATATTTATTTTATATTAATAGTTTTTATATTAATGTTAGTACACACAGCTTCGCTCATCAGCTACTTGCCACAGTATTTTTCATTACATTAAGTTACATTTAAAGTTGATCAGAACAATGACACAGGATTCTCTACTTCTGTAAAAGTCGAGCTATGAGTGAAGACAGATCAATTCTCCAGAATGCATTTAGTTATCCTAGTATAAACCTATTCTTTCCCTCTCCACATAATTCACAATCTTCCTGAGTAAGTAATTTCCAACTTCTGCAACAAATGAAGCAGGAAACTACTTTTGTGACTGTACTTCTCTAATTCTTTCCCAACATGTATCCTATGCACTAAGTCGAGCAAGGTCTCTGTGAAGAACACAGTATGTGATCCTATAAATGTGATGATAGTGTGTGTAAGGAAAGCCAGATTTAGGTAAAGATTTTTCAAATATTTTCTGCAATCATAATTTATCACTGACATAACTGGGAGCTGAAGGATACACTGCCATTTTGAGAACAAAGTCCATGCAATTTACACAGGTAAGATGATTTCTCTGATATAGCTTTATGATTTAAGAACCCTGTGTCAGGTGCTTACAATGCGATTTCAAAAACACCAAAGTGAGTTAAGAATTTAAGTCAACTTGACATTTTCTTCTGCTTTACTTCATCTCTTTTGATAGCCCTAAACTCCTTTATAAACAAAGAAAGAAAAAAGTAAGAACATAGTTATGAAACTAAAATGGAGTCATTTTCCACTTAGAGCTATTAGGTTTCCTTACCTTCTGCCATTCCAGAAGTATTACTGATACTGAGTCTGTTGAAACGAATTATTCTTCTTAGTACGTGGGGAAGGAGAGATTTCAAGCCTCCTGTCAAGAGCATCCTTTCAGCCTTAACAGAAAGATGTTATAAATTTAAACACAAATACATTTTTCTTCTTTTTTCTTTTTTCTTTCTTTTCTTTCTTTTTCTTTTTTTTTTTCCTTTTTTTCTTTCTTTTAAATTGCTGGAGAACTTAGTTTAAATTTCTTCCTCATGCCCCACCAAAGTTGTTATCACTGGGAAATCCTTAATTATAACCCAAAAGGCAAACCAAAGTCAAAGGGTTACTTCGTTGACATTTTCTGATTAAACACAAACTGAATCTTTTGATAAATCAACCAGGGATGTGCATGTTAACATTCTGGATAAAATGCAATGTTTTGCTGGCCTGTAGTATAAGAAAGAGACTTCTTTCTTCCCTATTAAATATTCATTTCCTAGAGTACTCACCTTCCAAAAATTTGCTATAACTTTAAAATTACAAAAACATAAATGGATTAATCTACCAAGCTACAATCTGTAATATCACATGTCTGTTGAAAATGCTTTCAGACAATTAGCAATACAACCTCGCGGTAAAAGGAGAACTACATTCAGAAAATGTCATTTTGATACATTTCATATGTATTATACTTTTCATGTATTCATTATGTAGAAATGAATACTCCTGTGGCTATTCTTCCACTGGGAAAACAGACATATAGAAGTTTAAGTCACTATTCATACAATCTGGAGTAGAAATAGAGATAAGTACCCTAATTACAGTCAGTATCTGGCTCTTTTTACATCTCTTGAAGATTGAACACATCTTTTTTCTACAGTCTAATCAAAGTCAACAGAATGTTTTTCACTGAACCTAAACTATCTAGAAGTAAAAAGGGTTTATTATACAACTGCTAGGACTAGGTAAAATATAGTTCAGGGTAAAATAATAATTTGGCTCCTTGTGATTTTAACCTTGGTCACTTTTCATGGTCTAATCCAGAGATAACGTTTATCTATTCATATGTTCATTCTAAGTAAATAAACTGAACTATATTCCAAGCAATCGAATTACCAACCTCCAAGGTTTTCTTTAATTCAGAAGAAGCCATTCCTGATGTCAATTGCAAGAAGTAATAAACATGATAAAAACTGTGCTGCTTGTTTAAAAGATGCCAATCAATTAATGTACAATGAGATGTTACAACCTTCTGGCAAAAGTTAACCTTTCTGTTAAAAATCAAAGTTTTCTGTTAAAGTTTTCTGTTAAACTCAAAGTAAGAGCAGTAATATGTTTTGACAGAAATTATACTCTTATCACAGATTGTCTGTCCACAATGTTTCCAAAGATTGCAGAATTCTGAGCGGTTAAGTTGGGTGCACTAAAATTTAGAGTAAGTTCTATATCTGGACTTTGAAGCCTTTAATCCTTAATTCTAAAATGTTTACATAACATTGTCAGCCAAAAGAAATCAGCTTGCACTTTTTTTTCTGAACTCTAGCTTACTACTTTCCAACTCAACCCATCTTTTCTGCTTTTATATATCAGTGTATATGTGGCACAAAAAATAGTCTTCATTACAAATTTTGAACAATTTCAAGCACATGCTTTAAAGATAACAAGAATTTGGATTGAGAAATGTGGCTGAGCTCTAATCCAGGCCTGTATGTGACAATTTAAGAAACATTATTTTTACTGCAAAGAGAATTTCTAGCACCACTCTGGAACAAATCATTCAACCAGATGTGTTCATGTGATTCTTTCAAATTGTTTTTCTTTGGTTCTGAAGGGCCTTAAGAAGTACTAGCTTACTTGTATTTGAGAGACAGTCTGAAGTTCAGGAATCTAGTCTGGGACAAAAGCTATCTTCAGCCAGGTACTTTGTCACAAATGCCCAAGTATGACGTTGGGCAAGCCTGATTCTCAATGTATAGTGTGTATGCCCAGCAGAGGAAATGGAATCACTTATGGAACTTTATCAGCAACATTTAGGCCTTTAAAAGTTTTAGGTTTATATGAGAGTAAATGTCTAGCAAGCTCTAGGACTGCAAATATCAGTAGTGCCAAAATGCTGTCTCTTAAGTACCCTATGGAAACATTTGGGACTGTAGTTTCAATTTGCGAACGCTGCCCCTAGCTGCAAAGCAAGATATATTGTTGATGAACTTGTTAGGAAGTGAATAATTTAAACATTACCTTTGTATAAAAGTAGGATGACTCATCTCTTTCAGATGAGAGACATAACACACCTTATAACCATTTGTTATCACTAAAGTTCCAGTGGAGATTTTATAATACTATCGGGAACGTTCTATAGGATAAAATTCTGAGTTAGAACTTTAGATCACTGTATTTGCTATACAATGTCAGTAATAGATTATGTTGCTGTTTTTCTAGTCACTGAATTTAGATAGACAATAAAAACTCTCAGACGCTTACAGCAAAAAAGTAGCTTTTGATATTTGACTTCCTCAGGAATGGCTTATTTCTACACAGTATGTTGTTTCCCTATGCTAGGGGGCACCCTTAAGTTGAGATTCCCCAACCATCTCCAGGACATCCTGGAAAATAGTTGGAGCCATCATGAGCATGGCTTGTTCAGGATGACAGGGGAAAAGTACCAGGATAACTCAGGTCTTACAGCATCTTCTCCACTTTGACCCATCAGAATGCCTAATGAAGTGTATGGACTGGCTTCATGAGGCATGAGAGTAGCCCTCTATCTAAATGGTCTAGTACAGCTGCTAATCAGTAGTCAAGATCCATCCCCTGGCCTGGCTTTTTCAACTCCTTTTATTTTGTTTTAAGATAGCTGATACTGTTGTCTGAAACTATCTCATAGGAATATGCTGGATCATGATATGGGTAAGACAGGGTGTTGGATAAGTGTTAAAAAACCCTTAAGAGAGGATGCTGACAGGGCCTATGAAATAGCCGTACATTTTGCAGATATTTAAATGAGATTATATTCATAATTATTCATTACCTGGGAAAATGGGAAGATGTCATTTAAGTGTCAGAAAGATTCCACTTTTAGATGCAGTGGGTGTGTCCATACTGCTGTGCTAAACTGCGTCAGATAAAAATGAAAAAATCGATAATAGCACAAAAGGATTAATATATCCTTCAGAAGTGTCAGTGTGACTGTTTTGCTGTTACAAGTGTCAAGCAAATTCACGAAATAAAATTAAAAACACATAGTATTTCTGCAATTTAAAAAATGGATCACCTGCGAATAAACAGCCTGTAAAATGTGCTGCTGCTAAGAGCAACAAACAAGTCAACTTGAAGACTGGAAAGCAGTTAATACCAGTCTCTGACGTTATAGATCTGGTTTTCCATTGGTGTTGGTACACATAAGAATATGATTTAATGCAGTGATTTTTTAAAGTGTAATCTAGAGACTTGCTTGCATGTAGCCCAAAGTCTTTTTCTTTTTTTCTTGTAATATAATCTTGCATTTTTATGTAACTTTTATCTTATTTTCAATTTAAAGTTTGATAATAAGAATGGTTGGTGGCATGCACAGGTTCACTGGCCAAAAAAAGTGCAGAAGTCACTAGTTAACACTGTTGGGCAGGTTTTTTTCCAGATATTGTCATGCAGGTAACTTACCCAAAGCTACTGCTGCACTAACAGGAACAGCAGGGTAACTTGAAACATGAGCCAGCCCACGTGCTGCCTTTACTGATACATAATGGAAAGTAATCTAAACTAATTATAACCTATGAAAACCCTTTGTGTACTATGTTTTGCCCTAGTATGAATATGGTTACGGAGGTTTGTTAATGTAAACAGAGCTTAAAAAGACCTGCTGCTTAATTATCAAGCTGATTTGAAATTCTGCCAAATGACTTCTGTGAAAAGTACTAACTTCTTTGAAAATTCACTCCACCTCATTTTCCAAACAGGTCTCACAGTTATACTTGTGATGCTTTATTTGAAGAGTCCATTAATGATCCTTTTTGTCCCCATCTGCTTTGAATCATTTGAAAGCACAGAAGTGCTTTGTGTACCACTCCAAAGAGGAAGTGCTTTATATGTTTTCAGATAGTGGTTCATCTAGCAAATTAAGGTTGAACCCTACATTTGAAATACGGGGTATTTGGCTTTGAAATTTAGAAACCTTTAGATAAGGGTCATAAATAGATATTTAAGTTAGTTTCCATTACTGTTCTCTCTGCTGCCTAAAGCACTTTGTTTATACTTGTGATCCTGCAGATTGCGTCAGGATAAAAAACTGGTAAGAGAACCAATGCATCTTTGATGCAATCTTGTTTACTTGAGGGAAAAAAAAAAAAAAAAGACATGCAATGTTTAGTTTTTCCCAGTATAATATGAACAAGAAACAGAAAGCAATGACCAGCTGCAAAGCAGCCATTTCAGACAGCACTCCATGTTAGTGTGACACGTCTTGTACAGCACCCATCCCCTGAACTTCCACCACTACGTTTATATTATTTTACGCCCAGCTTCTGCTCAGGGACAAAAGTGTTTCTGAAGTGGAGAAATCTGGGCAGAGATTGGTTCTTTAGAGACTAGAGAATAGTTCAAGCCCTGCCCTTGCATGGATACAATCTATCCAAGATTTGGGTTGTTTAGCCTTTTATATCCTCCTCAAAGGTGGGAGGCCTCATGGCCTCATATATCCTCCCAATCCCTTGGATCATATCCTAGTTCCTGCATACTTCCCCCATCATCTTACATAAACATATGACCAACAGGCTTTGGAACAGCCACCTCATTTATACACACCTTTAGCAAGATAAAATACACACGTAAGAAAAGACAAGGGACTTTATCAAGATTAAAAATACTGCTGTCATACCTTTGACTTTGCTGACAGGAATACTTAACCAGCTGCAGGAGGAAGAGACAGAGACTGATCTACCAGAGGTTATTTTAGTTTAAGATGACACGAACTGCTTATTCAATTTGAAGAAATTGAAGGAAGAAAAAAAAAAAAAAAACACAAAAAAACCCATAACCATCAGGCTGGCATGTAAATATAGTCTCACAACCTACCCTGAGGTACCAAAAAGGCTTAAAATTGCTCTACAGTTCTCTGGGCTAAGTCCAGTCACCATTCTTTTTTACCTGGGCCTCTTCAAGCACTGAGGCATCTTGAGGATGCAGGAGGGCCTTGCTTGCTGGCCATCAGTGCCAGACTTTTCCCACTGCTTTTCTCCTAACCAGTGGAATGCTGCATGTTGGAACCAAGGTGATGAGCATTGGCTGGATAAAAATTCTTGTAGCGAGGAAAATTTTTCTTCCCAACCTTTCTCATGTGGAAGGAAAGTGGAAGTCCATAGGACAAAGTACAGTGACTTGTACTGCTTTGTTTGCAAAGCAGCAGTCATAGGTGCTTATCTTGATAGCCAAGTATGTCACCACCCAGGTTACACCCAGCCATGTCATGCATGATCACAGCACTGACGGGGTGCCTGTTCCTCCAAAGGAATTCCATCCAGATGTAAGCAGATGAGTGATGTTCTGATCCCTACACACCCTAAAAATAGTACCATGCTCCCAAAGAACAGTGCTATGCTCCTGCTGTACAGGTTATTCATGTTACCCCCAGGACTATGTCATTTCACGGATGTCTACCAGCAGCTCTGAAGTCATTGTATTCACAGCTCTTCACCAAGCAGAGACATTTACATTCTACCTGCAAGAGCTCAGAGCCTGCCTGGCAAACACAATACATACTTATTCGGTATACTGCATCAGAAAGCCCAGAAATCATCAGTATTCATCATCCTTCAATTTGTGAACAAGAACTTGCAGGATTAGTGAATTATAATCCTGAATAACACAATCAAAACCCCTCGTGGTGGGACCCAAATGAAGATCTGTACCTCATCCATAGCTTTTTTTCCCCTAACTATACAGAGACAATATGAGATTCGATGTCAAGTGAACCTTTGAGGACCTCTGCCTTGCAGTAACACGGGGGATAGAAAACCTGAAGGACGTGGCAACTCAGGTAAGCAAATGAGAGTGTTACTACCCTGACCTGATTGCCCAGTCATCTGTAGAAGTCAGGAAATAACTCGTTTTATAGTTAAATGGCAACCACAGTGATCACGGGAAGAGATATTCTGCAAGTGGTGAGTTGGTGCTGCAGAGCAGGCATAAGAAACTCCATCAGTGCCTCCAGTTGTCCTCTCCATTTCTGAACTCAGAGCAATCATTCAAGACCTGCATATGATGTAATCCTCCCACTGGGCAACTGTCCTCATCCACCAGAATCACCTTTGATCGAGTAGAGACTGAGTTCCCCTATGGTTGCAATGGTCTCTACTGTTTAGGAGAAAGGTGGTTTTGAACTGAAGCACTGTGCCCTGAAAAGGAAATCTCCAAGTATGTAATACTTTTAATGTGAGGGGAAGGATACAGGCCCTTATCAAACCATCCTGGTCAGCTTCACCCCACAGTATGCGGGTGGTCCTGATGCAGTCAGTCTATCATGAGGATTCAGAGGGTCATCGTTGGTGGCAACAGCATCCTGGTTATGCAGTAAGTGCACAGGAAAAGGTAAGGAGCTCTGTTAGGCTTGGGTCCTAATGCAGGCCATGCTAGCATAGCTATGCACAGTACAGAGGAGTCAGAGCATGTTCTGAATCTAAACTGGTCTTACTCGTTAGTCATGAAATGGTAACATGGCACTTCGCGTCACGCAAGTAGGGAATAAATTGAAGAAAAATATGGGACTTGCAAGAGTAATGTTTTATGCTGCCATTTTGGTTTGTGCTGGTTCTGCTGGCAGAAATGTACAGTCGTTCCTATTGTATCAATGAACATTCATTTAAGCTGGAGAAACTGGAAGGTTCAGAGTAATGGTAGAGAGAGAACTTCTCATGTAAGTTTCCAGTTACAGCCTAGATCAGGTATCTGATGACTAACTGCTGTCACTCTTAGATGTTCAGTGTTTTATACAATAAACTACAGTATTCAATGCAGTTACAGTAAATGGAGTGAGCATCTCAAACTGCTAGCTTCATGTGCATTTTCAGTAAAAGCTCAAGAATTTTGAAAAAATACAGGCTTCAACTTTTTAGCCCATACAATTAATCCTCAATTTCTACTGCTTTCCCTATGAGGAAACGGCAAGTTGAATAAGACCTGCAGGCCTGTCACCCTCACACCTTTTGTCACCACAGGATCGTATTTTTAAAATGCAGCATCGGTGTTAAAGAGATGATTCATAATGCTGCAGCATCGGTTAGCTGGTTTTAAAGAGATGTTAATGTCATCATTTTGATTTTCATTACTACACAATAAGAAGCTCAGGGCTGTAAATGCCTTACGCGTCAATAGCCTGATTTTATATCTTTAAAAGACCTGAACTACAGAGGATTTATTTCAGTATGCTCTAGATCCAAAATTCAATTTTTTAATGGAGACTTCAGCCAATATTTTGTATACAGGCAGCACAGAACAAAATTTAAGCTATTATTATTTTTTGATTATTTATTTATTTTGGGCTTTGTTCCTAGATATGGCTAAGGTTATATGCACAAACCCTTGTCTCTGATCTTGCAATGTAAGGATTCAAACCTGTACTACTTCTGTGAATATAAGTAAAAGAGAAAAGCAGTCCTGTTCAGTTCAAGGACAGAGGAAGTGCTTAGACGTTTGCTGTATTGTACTTCCTCTGTGTGTTTGCAAACAAGCCATGTACTATACACAGATCTGAATAAAGAACGATGTGACAGGAGAGAAAAATTAATTTAAGGTAAAGACAGAAGAAGATACAAGCAATATACATACTTTTTATAACTACATGTGTATGAGTCAAGATAGCATCCTTGATAAAAAGCAAGTTACAATTACTATTGCTGAACCATACAGCTACTATATACACACACACACACATATTTGACATAGAAAAGATAGTTTACCAAAAGAATATAAAACCAGATATAAAAATTAAGAAATCTGTGGCCTTCTAATCAAACAATAAACATGCTTTTTCTTCTCATTTACTGGAAATTTTAAAAACTAAGCATTCTGAGTAGGTCCAGCTTCAGTTTGGAAAATATTACACAATATTTTCCACTCCTATTGAAGAAGGAAACTATTACAATCTGTACTTGGTTTCCAACTCTGGACAAAAAAAAAGGGTCTATGCATATATATATATATCTACGCATATATATGTGCATTCACTCCATGGCTGATCACATAGAGAAAACTGTTCTCAATTAAAGAGAGTTATTTCAATGGTTATCTTAAAGCTCAAGATGTGTATGTGACTTTTCTATGGTTACTAAGTATACAAAAGAAAGTATGCAAAACAAAGTGCATTAAGCAAGCATTGTTTAGGATACAATCTATGCATATTAAAAATAGCTAAAAGTATTAACAGAAATGCATCTAAATTCAGTCACCTTGGGCTCATGAGTTGTGCAGAAGTCACACATCTCAAATGTATTTCCTAAAAATAAACTCTGAAGTAGAGGATGCTGTGCTTATAGATGGACAATTTTGTTCCTAATAGACATACATTTTTGATGGAGAATCAATATCTGACCTTATACAGTAATTACCAGCTTCAGTGAAAAAGTCAGTTTTTCCAGTTTTCAGTTGTGGTCTAAGGGTTTTCATCATATTACATGAATGGGAAATTTTGGGAAACACCTTTTATTTTTTTTCTGGGTCTGTATATATATCTGGTCTGTATATAGCCAGGGCTCTTCAGCATCACTGCAGCGTGATACAATCACTTACCTGCACCGAACACCTGTTCTGTGACTACAACTACAACCATAAGCTTATGTTTTTAATTCTAGATTGAAATTTCTGCTGAAAATAACCTCTGACGTAATAGCACACATAAAATAAGATTGTGAATTAATTCTTTAGATCTTTTTGTAATAAATCAGAGTAAATTGCTGGCTTCTTTGTAGCAGCTTATGAATACTATGGGTAACCTGAATGCTAGGATATTTATTGCATGAATATGTAGACTTCATATCCAGATGCATGACAAACAAATAACCAGGAAAGACAAGAGATAAGCTGCTCTCAAGTAAATAGCTAAAGATTTGCAATTGACATTCTGTGAACAGGTAATAGTAAGATAGTAAGACTTAAAATGTTTTGGTTTTATTGCTATTCTAGACAGGGCTATGTTTTAATACGGCTGTATGATTTCTCGATTTGTCCCTTCTAAGAATCTCAACAGGAATGAAGTTTACAAAACTACAGAACAACCAAATAAACAGGACCGAAATAGATTGTTGTAGCCCAAAGCTCCATCTATAAGAGGATGCACTGTGAAGCTTCAACCCAGAGAGGTAAAAGCATTAATAGGAAGCAACCAGTGATAATGTGCATAATCACCTGCAACTATGACAATACCATCCTTGAATATGTAATTGAAGACAAACGTTGCTGCTACTGTAGCAGAGGCAGGGAGTGGGGGGAGCAGGCTGCTCTCTTGGGGTTGTGTGGGTGGGGCAAGAATTCATTTGCTCCTGCAGAGAAAGAGAGGCACTGTTGCCTTTGAGAAGGTATGATTGTTTTTTTCTTGGGATATCTGAAGCCAGAGAGGGTACATAAAGGGCTACAGAAGGCATGATACCGGTCTGTCTTGAAACACAAGGTTAAATAAGGGATTAACTGTCAAAAGGGAGGGACTCCTAATTTTTGCAGAGATTGCCTTCATCCCCTCCTACAATCCAAGAACAGTGCTCCAGGACTGCCACGAACATTGTGGGTGCGTGGCCAATCCCATGCGACTTGTAATTGTTGCTCTAGTACTTGCTAAAGCAATCCAAAAGCTTTTTTTTTTTTTTTGTCTGCTTGTGTGTGTGTCTAATGCATGAAGCAAACAAATACTTCACACTTGTCCACTGTCTTTCATCACATAGTTTTCTAAAGAGAAATACTGTCACATAGGGGAACAGTTTTACTGATTTTTAATCTAAAGAGTTAGGAAAATAATGCAAAGCTTCTAACAACATCTCACTACCACCCAAAACCAAATGCTTTGGTGGGAAGACATCTTAAGGCCACATTGCAAATGTATGCTACTCAGAGAACATGTGGTTAAGTTAAAGCGATATCCTAACTTCACGGTTTATTGCAAAGAATGCTGAGAATCTGTGGGGCTCACCTCATTTGACTTCACATTTTGAAGATGCAAACATCCACTGCATCTCACTAAAATTGTAGAAAGGCAACATTGAGTCCAATGAGAAGCAAATCACTTACTACTGAGTTTCTGTAATTATACGGTTGGTTTTCATGTAATAAAATCTGGCTGAATATGAATGCGTTCCTTTGAAATTGGAGAGAGATTTGGTATTAGTGTAAATCTTCATTAAATACCAGAAAATGCTGGGGGGGTGGGGGGGTGGTGGTGTAGAGGGCTGACATAACTCAGAGATATCGGAGTTATTTACAATGTCAACAATCTATATTGCTGTAATGTTTCCTATCAATACATTAACAGGCAGTGACAACACAAAAGTAGCTTTGAATGTGACATGTTGTAAAGAAGAGGATGCCAAACCTTACTCTTAGACAGACTTTGTAAATGACAGCCAAAGGAAAATTGTTTAAAGAGACATTTCTGTGCACAAAAGGCTAACACTCCGGAGAAAATGCAAATCTTGAGAATTTTAGAAAAGGAGTGTAAAATGCCTTCTGACCAACAGGAATTCTGATATCTTCTCAGAAGACTGTCACAGTCAAACAGCTTACATCAGAAAAGAGGTGTATTGAAACTGCCAGTTCTAGCATCTAAATAACCTATGTTTCCCTGGAAGCCCTTTACTTGAGAAAAATGCAAGAAGTACAGCTGTGCACGGGTTATTGAAATCTCAGAGAACTGTTGGTGCCTGATACATATCCCATGCTTACTGCAAATATTGTACTGGGCAATGTGAGGCAGGGAGACTTGTGCTTCACACTCTAGGTTTGAATATCAAAGAGTGGCAGATCCAACAGAAAAGACTGCATAGCCTGGAGGAGATAAAAGGTAACAATTCTTCAGTCTCTCCCTTTTTTTAAACTAAATAATTTTGGTTCATCAGACTGAACTAGTAAGCAGCAAACTCAAAGCAAACACATGGAGGTCTTTCTTCATACACTGCATACTTAAGCTGTAGAAGTTTCTTGCTATGGTGTTGTGACACCACATAGCTGCTACTGGACAGCACTGGAGACACTATGCTGAGCTTGGTCTGCATCCTATGTCTCAATAAATCAGTAGAGCATGAAAAGTTTATGAACAACAGTAATGAAGTTAGAAGATTGCTGAGTTTCAGTTATTGGTTAGTTCTAGTCCCAAGTCACGCAATTTACAGTGCTCCTGTCAATTATTCAACTTCAGTTAAAATCTCCAAATGTTTTAAAACTATGGAAAATTTCTGATTTATTATTATAGGTATCTGGTTTATCACCTCATTTTTAACAGTGATATTTTATATCTGATGTGTATTCATAGAATCATATTTATCTCCTGTTTTTATAATTCATTTTAATATTTCGTGATTGTTTAAAATGTTCTCTTCTGCTATTTCAAGTAATAGCAGTACCTCATCTTTATGACTTTAAAAGAGTAATTTCAAAATCAATAACCATTTAACTTTTGTCAAGGCAAAGGAAAAAGGGCATACAGGAGTTTCTGCAATATTGTTCACTTTATTAATCTCCTTTTTTCATTTAACAGATGCAATATCTTTAAATATGACAGCAGAGAAAAGTTATGGAAATGAACTTAATGGTTTTCATTTATGCTTTTCAAAAACTGCCTCTCCACCTTCATTACGTGTCATTTTTTTCACTATCTCCTTTTTTTGTCTTTAAGAACTACAATGCATACCTTTAAGCTCTGCCTGTTAATCACTTTTTTTTTTTTTCTCATGTTTTTGCTTCCTTCTTTGGGGGTAGAGAGCAGATGCATGGCTTCTGCAACTATCAGGATGTACTCACGGTCTCCATGCTGAGTTAAAAGTTTTAATTTCCTCATCTCTAGCTTTCAGATCATGTTGATTAGCTTCTCCTTTTTGAAGTCTCGTTCTCCAAAATTTAGAGACAATTTTCAAAATAATGAGAATTTACATATGAGTCTTCTGAAAAGGATTTTCAGCTTAATTACACTGCAGTCAGTATTACTCAGAGGTTTAACTATACCGTTATGTAGAACATCCCTCTGTTTTTTACAACAAATTTGAAAATAATTTCAAATTATTGTGAGTGAGTGAGGATTAGGATCGGAAAACCAATTATTCGTATTAACTAGAAATTCCATCTCTGTCTAGCTTAGGCATTTAAGCAGATCAGAAATTGAAATAAACCCCCTACTTCTGTTTTACTAGATAGTACTGCTTCCTTTCCTCTCTGAATGGTGTTCATTCATTTTCTTTTTCCTCATTAGAAAGCAAGTAATATAACATATTTTAAATTGTTTCACTTCTAGAGCCATGGAGGTTTTTAACAATTAAACTTTTGAAAGTGCTGCTTTCAAAAGGAACAGTAGTTGTACTGTAATCAAAGAAAAAATAAACTTTAAGTGGAGAAATGAATACTAACTGAAAAAGGACTTAAGTTTAATCACAGAAATACATTTTCATGTAAAGATGTAACTCTAGAATCAGTGACACATCTTCATCACTTACATTCACTCTTTCAAGAAACGATCCACTTCCTGACAGAGCTGTACCACTTCCGTTAAAAGAATTATTAGGCATGGATGCTTAGCATAACTTCTCCTTTCATGGTATGACATTAAGCAGTTTTACAGACATAAAACTGTTCGCTGGAGCAGTTTCATACAAAAATGCTTAAAACAGCATATTTATCTACCCTATTTACTTTTTGAACCCACAAAGGGTTCAAATGCAGATTTTTTTTTTAAATGGTTAAATACAGATAATATATGTAAACTAGAAATTAGTACCTTTACAGCATTAAAATTTCACCCAAAGGCTGTTTCATGTTTTGAATATTTTTCCTGAGGAGTCCTTGCTTAAATTCATTTCTTGCTTTCCAAAATTGGATCCTCTTTTTCCCTTGCTGTGCAAATGTTCTCTGTGATTACGGGGAATACTTTGTATCATCCAGCTTTCCAACATTTGTACTTTGAAAATAGCACCTATTTTTGTAACAATTCAATGACCATAAGAAAATGCTAGCTATCTTCAACCTTAGCACCATATCAACTACCTTTTTCACATGCAGCTCCCCTTCAGAAAGAAAGTAAATCAAGTATGTCAATAGTGTAAAGCAGTGACACCCTGGAAGTATGCAGCTACAGCACTCATTTTCTTCTTTCTTTCTCTCTCATTTCCTCTCAGAATTCTGTATATTGAGCATTTCAATTTCAATTTTACCTCAGCTCTCAAACCACCTTGGCACACCAGCTCTTTTCGAACCAAAAAGGAAATGTTGTGACACTTTTTCTTAAATGTTCAGCGATATCTTTCCATGTGGGTATTTCCTACAACATTTTTTCCTGTCTCTCTTTGCAATTAGGAATGGCAAGTAAATCTACATATTTCTGAACAGTTGTGTTGTGGGGTAGGTAAGGGACATCTATCTTTAGAACTCTGTTACTCCATGTTCCCAAACTTGCAGCACATGCTTAGCTCAAACATTGAACTGTTGGCTGATTGACCTGTCAGGCTGCTCTTATTGTACACGAGTATCAGCATGACTTGAAAATACCATGTACAAAATAGACATCTGCATTATAGAGGGAAAGTGACTCCACACTACCCAATAGTCTTTAATTGTTTATATTTCTTTTTGTTTTAACATTAGAGAGGTAATTTATTGAATGCTCAACCATGCCAAATAGTGTTTTTTTGTTCAGTGTCATTGCACACACCTAAAGTATTATCTAAAATGAAAATAACATTTTCAGTCAGTTATACTGCACTCAGAGCTGCTCTTCCAAAAGCAGAGTTTACATAGCAAGGGTGGTTTTACTTCTCCAAACTATAAGCAACCAGTTACAGACCGTTCTGGGCTCCCTGTGGGTCTATAGCCCATGATCGTTTCTGTACTTTCACATGCCTGCTTTGACTGCAGGCTCAAGCCAATTACCTCCCTCATTTGACTCTGCGAGTCTCTCTGTTAGTTATTTAAATGGGACAAATGCAGAATCTGAGTGCTCGCACACAACTATCCACGCTTCTGACCGCTGGTGTGCTTTTGGGTACAGTTGGGCCCCTGACTAGTACCCTCTCAGACAATGTCCTTGTAGAAACTGGGGGCCAGCACGGCTCAGTAACTGTTTACAATCTGTGTAAATCCAGGAGGCAGGATGGAAAAGGCCACCCAGTTTTGAAGAGTAAAGAATTTAGTTGTATAGCTGCAAATTATGCCATGCTATGTCATGTCACCTGCCCTGACACCTAGAGAACAAATCCCGCTCTGCTTTATTTACTGGTACAGATGTAGCCTGTATATTTCCAACTACCTGTAAATCCTATCTACCCTTAACAGTGACAAAACTCTGCCCTTTTACAAATGACCACAAGGCCATGTGATAATGATTGAAAGACAAAAGTGATGAAGTTAATGAAACCAGCCCGCTATGCCTGGACCACTCCACTGAAAGCAGGTCCACACTTAAATCAAGCACAGGACCGTTTTATTCCTCATTGCTCCTAAAAGTTTAGTTGAAATGAAATCTTGAACATGGTCTTGTACTGACGGAATAAACAGGACGTTTAGGATTTCAGTCCCTTTGTCATAATGTATGTCAAAAGGTGGGATTATTTTCAAGCATTCAGTATGGCTGTTTTGCTTTTTCTGGGTGTGACAAGAGAACCTTCCTGCTAAAATATTTTAATGCTGAAGATAATGTTACATAAAAATCTTAATTTTTAAAATGAAATAACCATATTGTTCCTTTACTTTGCCAAAGTGCAAGCAAATCAGAGGGTCTCTCAGTGACAACAATGAACTTTCAGCTCATGCAATATGACTTTCCAAGCCCAGTCACAACTGAGCTTAAATATAGAGTAATCACTGTGTCTTGCTATATGCATAGTCTGCAGATACCATAATGTATCACTAACCTTGGTTAGATTTTTTTGCGTTCTCACCTCATTCTTTAAAGTTGTTAAATCCTTTAACCTGAAATTTAAAAGGAGAAAAGAGATTTCAGCCCGAGACAAATAAGCAGATAAAGTCTGTCAAGCTATGACCATCTGAAACCAAGACTATTTGCAACTGCTGGATTCATTGCCAGCTCCACTCACACTAAGTGCTAGTAAAGAACAGAACAGAGTCAAGTTTCAGTTTCTCTCTTCTGAGGCTGCCAGGGACAGTTAGTCCAAAGCGCTGGCTAGCAGAGCCCTTGGATGACATTGTACTAGTCTCTTTAAGATCTAACATCTGGGACAAAGGATAACCAGAAGTGGCTGCTACTCCTCCTAGAGAAGTAAAGCTGATGCTCCCACTAGGTGTGCAAAGGAGCCATGAGTTATAAAGATGCAAAAATTTAACAATTAACTTTATCTGTTTCTTTTGTATTTTCATTATTTTCCCTTCTGTAAGGGAACCGCTAATGTAACATTTACTATCTCTACAATTGCGATACTGCAATATCACTTCTAACACCGAGTAACAGAAGTTAGTCAATTAGTGCTTTTTCAGTTTGAAAACACCCTCTGTAATCAGACTTTCTATATTTTTAGTCTTGATAAAATACTGTCAGGAAGGCAGTAACTGAATGGACAATTCCAACTAAGTTAGGTGTGTGTACCACATGCTACGGGCAGATACTGCAGCAGTACTCCTGCAGTGTTTTGTGGAGAACATCCTCAAAAAGTTCTACCAGGAATACCATAAAAGAAAACCCTTGGGTATTTTAACTTCTGAAAACAAACAAAACTAAACTAAACTTAAAACAAGATGTGGTATGTAAGTAATACTATAGTAGAAAGCTCTTATGAACTTTAAATAGTTCAATCTCTCCTCAGGAAATGGTACAAACGTGGATATGTATGTACAAATACTCAAGTACTCTATATTTGTATGCACACACACACAAAGAGATATACAGTACTGGAATGTGAATGAAGGCTGAGCAGAAGACATTTTATTTCATTGGTGTCTGGCGTACCACAATCAGGCTCTACGTGTGCACACTGCTGCTATGACATGACATTCAAAAGAAGCAAGTTGGGAATTACAGTGATAAGAACTGGAAATAAAAGTAATTTGCGTAATGTGACAGAGGATCGGGGAAGCTGCGGACTGCTTTGGGTGAACCCACCTGCTTCCCCATCACAGCAGACCGAGAGGCTCAAGTGAGAGCAAGAGGCCTGATATCACCCCAAACACATCCCCCTCTAAAATCACAGAATCATTAAGGTTCGAAAAGCCCTCCAAGACCATCTGGTCCAACCATCCCCCAACGCCACCCACTAACCCATGTTCCTAAGCGCCACGTCCAACCTGTCCTTGAACACCCCCTGGGACGGTGACTCCACCACCTCCCTGTGCAACCCGTCCCAACGCCTGACTGCTCTTTCTGAGAAGAAATGTCGCCTCATTTCCCACCTGAACCTCCCCTGCCGCAACTCGAGGCCATCCCCTCTGGCCCTATCAGTAGAGAAGAGGCCGACCCCAGGTCCCCACAACTTCCCGGTCCCGTGAAGGAGCCCCCACCCGGCACAGCCCGGGGCCGTTTTTACCTTCCAGCACCTCCCACCTCCTGCGCACCCCGCAGCCCTCCCCAGCCCGCCCCCGACCCCGGGGGAAGGTCCCGGCGGCGCCTGGCAGCCGCCCGCCCCCATCTTGTGGGGCCGCCGAGCCGAGCCGAATCCCCCCCTCCCAGCCCCGCCACCCGCCTCCATGGCAGCGGTGCCGCCCGGCTCCCCCCCCGCCGCCCCTGCGAGTGGGGAGTCCCACGGCTGCTCCCCCCCCGCCCACCAGCCCGATGGAACAGGCCCGAGGAAGGGGCGCTACCCCCCCCCCCGCTCCCTGAGATGATTGACAGCCCCAGTGGTCAATCGGCTCCTTCTCTTGTCCCCTAGGCAACGCAGCGCCCGCCCTCGGGGGAGGGCGGGGGGAGCGGGAGAGGCGGGCGGGAATGTTTACAAACAAGATCAGGGAGTAGAGGGATGGGGAGGGGGAGCGGAGCCAACGATTGGCGCAGCCGCCGAGCCAATGAGAGAAGGCGCCGCTGGGCGGAAGGGCGGGGGGCGGTGCGCGGAGCGCTCTCTACCCAATAGCCGCTGGGGGCCGCGGGCGCGCGGGCCAATCAGCGCTCGGCGGGCAGGGAGGGGGCGCTGCGAGGAGCGGCTGCTGCTCGGCCGCTCGCTCCCCCCCCCCCCCCTCCCCTTTCCCTTCGGCTCGGCTCGGCTCGGCTCGGCGCCGTGCCGCGGGGCGGGGAGGGCGGCCGGAGCGAGGGGGAGGGGAGCCGCAAGGACATGGGCTGGCCCTGAGGGCCGGGGGAGGGCAGCCTACGTGTGTGTGTGTGTGAGTGTGTGTGTGTGTGAGTGAGCGCCTCCCCGGCCCCCGCTCCCCGCTCGTTGCCGGGTGTATTTCACCCAGCTCCTATGGCCCCGGCTCCCCGCCAAGTGAAAAAATAAAATAAGAATAAAGCCAAAAAAAATACCCGCCCGGGGCCGGACCATGGAGGGACCCTCGGGCCCGGCGGAGGACGGCGCCCGGCCGCTGCTCACCGTCAGGCACGAGCTGCGCAACGGTGAGTGGGGGGGGGGGGGGGGTGAGGGGGGCGTGAAATGGCGGCCGGGGGCGCTGAGGGGAGCGGCCGGGCCCGGGGGGGCGCTGGGGAGGAAGGGGCCGGGAGAGTTGTGTGGGACCGGGGAGGGAAGCTCCGGGGGGACAGAGGAAGGAGAGGGGGGGAAGGAGCGCTGAGGGGGGCCGCTTCGCCCTCTGGGCGTGTGTCGGGTGGGTGCGAGCCCCTGTCCCGCTGCCCCGTGGTGCGGGTGCTGCTGGAGGAGGTGAGGGGCCGCAGATGAGGCTCCTGGGGATGTTCTAATAGTCCGTCAGACTTTTATGGCTCTGTCAGTGTGGGTGGGGGGCTGGTTATCGCGGTCCTAAATTCCGCAGCTCTCTGTGGCAGCTTTCTGTGACAGCTTTTCTCTGACCTGGGCGAAATGCCGGAATTGTAGGGCGAGGAGCGTGCCAGCCTGCAGCCGCCCAGTTACCGGGCTCCTCAGCCCGTGGAGCCTGGCTTACCTCCGTCCTTCCTCCAAGACCCTCTGGAGCCGCAGTCCGGCGTGTTTCCACACGTTGGACCTCTCAGAAATGCTGTGCTGTGGGCTGTTGTGTTATGGAAAATCTTGATATATTTTTAATAGGGACTCTGTGCTTCTCTGAAGTTTCCAGGCAACTTGACTGCTGCAGTAGATCTAGAACTTACTGTTAATTCAGAAGTGCATGTAACATGTAGTCAGGTTATAGATTCTTTCTGTTTATTAACAGTGGAGGTGCTATTAACCGTGACCTTCATTCCTTTTCTCTCCCCTTCTTTTCCCCTTGTCTCCATTATTAAGTAAAAGTAACTGTAGGGTGATGTTCATCTTGAAAGTTTGAGACAAGCACCCCTGGGTTAACGTGGCTCACTTTCTTTACTGGACCACTTGGGAATGCAGATGCTGTTGCTGAGGTTTTTTTGATAACGCTCAGCTTTCGGTCACTCAGGTCTAGGGGCTCTGTAGATGTACCCCAGTGGAGCATAGCTATCACTGCAGCTTGGGAGGGGAAAAAAAGGCTCTCTTCCTGATAGCTACGCAGAAGCCAAAGAGGCAGTAGTTTCCTTCTTTCAAGAAGAATAAAAAAAAAAAGAAGTGGTGGAATGCATATTTGTCTTGTTAGGTATTGCTAGATTTCAGTGTGCGGGAAACATGTAGGGGAAAGGACACGGCACACATTTACTCCATAGAAATCTAGACATAGCTAGATAACTATTTTCTAGAAGTTGAGGCAGCACATATCCCTGTAGGATAGCTGTGTAAAGATAGTTTGAAAATAAACACATTCACTGACACTAGACAAAGAGCTGTCTAACAGTATAATACACATATGTTTTGATCCTGATCTTTAAGCTTTATAGATTCAGGAAGTACTGATACTTGATCTTAATTTTTTTAAAAAAATAATAATCTTGGGCTTGTTGGTCTCTTTTTAAGCTTCTGAAATTCCTTTAGTGGGATTCAGTCGCTTCTTCCCTCCTCATTTTCTTCTCCTTATTAAGTATTTAGAAAACTGCTTCTGAAAAATGCTTTCTAGCAATGGCTTGTCTATTTCTGGAACATCAGGGTGGAGGAGGGAGCTGCTCTGTCATGTACTCCTGGGAGACTCCTACTCCTGAAGGTGTCAATAGTGTCATCACTATGCAAGGCATATCAAGATATTGTCTCAGAACTTGTCTCTACACAAAGCACGGAGATAGGATAATTGGAAGAGAAAAGTTGCCATCAGCTTTCTTTTGTGTAGAAATAGGCAATTAGTAATCTCTAGGATACTTTGGATGCTTTTCTTATTTTTTTTTTTTGTACTGGGTCTGGCTGTGTGGGTGCTTAGCTGCTGGCTGGGGTCAACCCACCCCAGTTTTAAAACATGCAGCACGATTATTTTCACTTCATTTTGGGACAGAGGGTGACGGTACGCCTAACAGGAATTGTAGCCGTAGGATCCTTGTTGCTTTAAAATACTGAGGTTGTATGCCATGAATATTCTTTTAATGTGTGATTTGTTTAGATTCCAGAGTTCCCCTCCTCTGTGTGTTTTCTTTGATGTTGCTAGCTCTGTGACTAATTGAATGATTTACGGAGTTGCATATCGAAACTAGCTGTCAGTTGGCAGATGAAAAAGAGGTCAGTCCTCGCAGCGCTTTGGAAGAATGTACTGTTGTGGTAGAAATAGTGGCTTCTTTGAGAAGGGAGTGTCTCATTTTCATGTTGTGGAAGTTGTTGCTTGAACCTCTTGATAACAGAAAGTCATTCAAAGTATGAAGAATTAGGTATTCAAATCAGCTAAGCGCAGGTGAACCTGTAGTTACGCTTTGTAATTACTCGAGTCTTGAAATTGCTCTAAAACTGTGAAGCCGGTTAGAGACAGGCATCGACTGCAGTCAAGTGAGTAAGTGAACATAGTATAAAACTCGGATTTCAGATGAAAAGAGTATCTTCAAGAATAAAACAGATGATTGCTGTTACCTTCAAGCCAGTATTGCAGCATATGAAAATGCACAGCTACAGCGTATGTAGTGTTATTTCTATGCTGTAGAGATTCTACACAGCACTCAGCTGCTTGTTAACCCTATCATACCATGGTCTGACTTCTTTTAAACTTCGGCTTTGAATTTATAATCCTGTCTTTGATAGGATCTGTCTTAATTTTAGCTCTATATCCCACGTTCTTATGGCACTGAAAGTCATTCTCTATTGCTTGACCAAAAGCAAGTGCTGAAAAAACATCAGTTCACAGGCGTGTAGATTGGTTCTGTGATAGGGAAGGAGCTGTGGTGCACAGTGCTTGAGTGCCTCTGTGAGATGCCATGTACTTTGCCAGATTACAATGATTGGGTACCGCTCTGTGTATGTATTTTTTATTTTAATGATGCAAAGAATCAGATTTTCCTTGTACTGGTGGGCAAGCTGTATACATGCATTTGCTTCAGTGATTTTTCCTTTGGTTGGTTGTTTTATAGATTAGACACAGCAGTGACTTTTAGAACACATTTCAGTTAATAGTGATGTTTTTTCCCTAATGTATTTAGCAACTGATTTATTTTATTTGTATTTTTTTTTTTAATTTTCATAAGAGATTGTCATACAAACCCTTTTTTCCTCAGTAGAAACTCACAACTCAGCCACTTCAGAATAGCCACCAGCTCCTTTTGCTTACACTGGGAAGGAAGTGAGCTTGTGGGGAAAGTGGAATCCCCGTCTCTTGTCAGGAAGTCAAAGAAAAAACATAACAAAGATCAAATGATAGGAACTGGTGACTGTCTTTGACTGTTACTGAAGCTTTCCAGTGAAAATAATAAGAAAATGAAAATTTCAGGATGATCTGTTTCTTGTATCTCATAAGGGAAAAGGTTGTGTTCTTGAAGGCTAACCTTAGAGTTGTTACAGCTTCACATCTGTTTTGGAGACCTAAGGAGCTAGGTATTATTTACAGTGGAAAAAATACTGTAATTGCCTCTTTACATTTTCTGTTCCCTGGTTGTGCCAAGGAACCGCACAATGACAAACATAAAGCCTATTAGAGAACAATTTATGTGTGATGGGGAAGGATATGGGCAGAGGAAAGAGCTGTGATGTGGATAAGTAAGAAGAAAATAAACTGCTAACAGTGAGGTGTTTTTTTTTTTTTTCCACTTCTGTTTGCTTCTTTCATAGTTCTTGATTTTGGCAGGGAGGTGGGGGGGGGGGGGGGGAGGAAGGATTAAAGGATCCTGAGCTTCAGTGTGTGTGACTAGCTGGGAGGCTGCCGATCTTGCAGTGAGTACCTTCACTTCCAGCATTGCCCAGTGAGGGGCAAGGATGAGAAAACTGGGATTTTGAAGCAAACATGAGACAGATCATGAATGTACGGGCGATAGGCAGTGTATATGTTTAGGATTTTGGACTGGAGAACTTGTGTTAGTTTGCAGTTTGTTTGTCTGACCATACTATATGGCATGGGAAAAGTCATGTGAAGCCCAGAAGTCAACCCAGCGATGGGCTGCGGCACTGCAGACAGTTTGGAGCAGCAGGATAATTTGGAACTTCCACGTGAGCCAAACAGCCTCATTTATAATTGCACATGGAACTATGAAAGGCTTAAGATAACTCATGGGATCTTTGAAGGGTTTAATATTACAAATTCTGAGTTACCCCTTACTGAGTGAGAGCTTAAACTGGAATAGATTTATTTGTAAACTATAAAATAGCTCGTTGTTTGTTCATATTGCATCGTAAGGCCTTGTGGAGATTCCTGTGCCTAAAAAAGATGATGAAATCATGCGTTAAATAGAGAATTCAGCCTCTGCGATGGAGCTACACCTGGCACCTCTACTGTATTCTTTCTGTTTTTACTTTTAGAAGGAAACATGTTTATGAAAGTTTAAAGATTCTTACACAAAGTATCGTTTAAAAAGTAACAGATTTTTTTATCTGACTGTACTAATTCTGTGTATTGTTTAGATATTGGGAGATATTAATAGTTGAATATTTCATAGCTCAGATTGTTCAACTTTTCTCTTTTAATCACTGAGATAAATGTGCTCTGGTATTGCTTTCAAGTGAGTTTATGAATATTGCTTAATACTACTTAAATCTCTGGATTTTATGCTTTCAAAATTGTTGCTTTTTGTAGTCCAGGAATCTCCTGTTATTTATCTTCTAGTAACTCAGTCAGCTTTGATTATGAATGAGCAGAGCGACTATCGCTTTGTTTGTTTTTTTTCAGGCTTTGGAATCTAATAAGCCCGGCTGAACTGATCTATAAAAAGGTCTGGTACCTTCAGGCTCTTGTTGCTTAGAATAGCTATATTCTATGAAGTGTCTCGTGTAGATGAGGACTACCAGTCAGTCTGCTGTTCAAACTTGTTCCAAAGTATTTTAAATATGTTGGTTTAAAAGCTCATGCTGGATTCCACAAAAGATTTGGGAACCTTATATGCCACTTCGGTGCATTTTAGGCTCTTATTTAAGACACAATTCAGAAAACACTTGCCGGAGTTGCTTAAACTTATGTGAGAGCCTGGGTGTCTGAGGGTGTGATTTGTAGCTCTGTTTTTGACATAAATATTTCTGTTGGATCTCCTTCGTTGCTTGGCATCATTTGTCAATATCTTCTGGTAAATGTTCTTTTTTTGCGCCATTGTACAATCCTAATGATGAAGTGCAAGCTCTGCTAAGATCTCTTTGCTTCTGACATGTTCTGTAGAAAGGCAGATGGCCTGGTTAATGAAGGACTTGCGTTGCAGTCATTTTATTTGTTGTTTGTGTTTTGTTTTGGTATCTATTGTGACTGTTGACACTTATAAATATTTTATGCTGGCTTGAACAGTTAGTCATAAAAGCTTTACCTGAGAGAGCATCATTTTGAAGATAGTTCTTAAGCTTTCCTAGTTATTGCCTGCATAAGCTAACACATTACTTCTATAACTGTAAAGAGAGCCCGTGACTATTTCTTTTCCTTTCTTTCTTTCTTGCTTTGAAGTGGTATACTAATCCCCGTTGATAGAGAAGGCCAAATTTGATTCATACCTTGTTCTTGGATATCGTTTCTGGTTTGAAAAGGTATGCATAGTCTTCAGACAGCTGTTATTTTGAGTTAGCTGTTTCAACTCATTCTTTGGTATTCAATTATAGCAGCTTGATACATTAGCATGTTACCTAACTACTTTTTTTTTTTTTTTTGCTGTTACATGATGTATACAGTTACTGTGCTTTGAGCTTCTAGTTAATGATGGAGATGCTTCGGGGTTGAATCTTGGTGACCTCATAGTGATTCATCGTACAGTAATGACAGACCTCATGGCTCAATCACTTCTGTAATAGCAAAAGGGTACTGCTGATGAATGCAAATGGATTTTAACATGAAGCATTTTCCGATTCAGACTATTGTCAGTCTGCATTGTTAATCTCAGATACCCACGCTTGTATTTTCATTGCAGCTTCTGATGTACAAACGATAACTTTGGTGGGATAGTCTTCTGCAGCTTCAGTCCGTGTTAATCATGGCTATGATGTTTTCCTGTTGTCTTTCCCACAGCATTTCACACTTCTGAGTTTCCACTTACTGTGTTACACTTAGCTAGTACTTCAGAAGGTTTTTGTTACCTTTGGCTGTGTAAAGTTTTGGTTTCCAGGCCTTCCAGAATAGGATCAATGGCTTTGAGGTCTTGAATATTTTTCAGCTCAAATGGCCTTGTCCTTAAGTATCTGGTAATATAAATGATGAACAATTGTCATCAACGTTACCCTATTTGTGATTCTAGAGCGCAGGGTAGCATGAGTTGTATTTTCCCTTCTTTGATGTGAGTTCAGAACTGTGGGCATGTTTTATTTTTACTCTTTTTCTTTTAACCTAAGAAAAATGTAGGTGGTCCTTGAGGTGGTGTCCTTTGAAACAAAAGGTTGTGTGATGGCTCCTTGGCCTGATTAAATGATACTCTTGTTCAGTGACCTGACGATTATTAGTTGGTGGTAGTTTTTCAGATTTAAAGGACCATGGAATATTTTTCAATTCCCTTCACAAATAAATCTCAGTTATTATAACAAGATACAATCAAAGTGTAATTTTATATACATAGCAGAAAAACAGTACAACATGCTAGATGCATTTTCATCAGTGTCTAATGAGCAACAGTTGTGTGGTTTTGGTTATGTGTTTATGTGTTTGGGATTGTTTTGCCTTTTTTTTTTTTGGTGTTGTTGTGTCCCTCCATTCTCCCCTCCTTGCCCAAGAATATTCGAGTTTTGGTCAATTTCAAGGAAAAACACCCACTGTTGACTCTGACTGAGGGATGATCTTGATTTTTATGTTCTTACAACTTTGAAAACCAGCATTTGTTCTTTGTTGCTGTGACTTAAAAGGTTAGATCAGTTCCGTGGGTAGAGGTGGGCCATTCCCCGAAGCAATGGGTTACAATCAAGTTGATCATGGCACCAGGCTTCAGACACCTGGTAATCTGATATACAACAGATATTTTCCTGTCCCATTTTCCTTCTTGCTTTCTCTGCTTAAAGCGTGTGAGGTTCATGGCTCTGTTCAGTAAACCAGCAGAGCTGGTCTCACGTTGCTGAGAATAGCAGAGGAGTTGCAGCTTTCAGGCAGAGCTTGTCTTTGAAGGCTCCTTGATCTAGTTCAGTGGAGGAGACTCCAGTTTCATCTTTCTGCTTCAAAACCTGTAAGACATGGAGTGTAGAAACAGAGGAGATACCACACTTTAATGTAAAAACAACTGTTGTTGAATTATTATTTATTTATTAAGATGATAAAAATACAGTTTAAAGCAAGTAGAGTCACTACACAGTACCACCTTGCACAGTTCTCTATTCATGCTGGGCCATCTCAAAGTTCAAGTATTGCTCAGGTGACAGTGCCAAGTCCTATGTCATCTGCAGGTACTCCACCAAGTAGAAATATGTTGTCCTGATTCCCAGAGTCACAGACCGCTCTGCTTCCCTGGAGGTGAGAACAGCAGTACTGATCTTCCTGCTTTGGTGTCCCTGCATGTGGAGGTTTGTCTTCACAGTGGGAATCTTTCTAGACGTTTGCTTTCTTCAGAGGTGATGACCAGGACTGATACCATTATTTCCTTTTTGTTTTCATGGTTGGCCATTATATCTGGCCTTTCGTTTCAGTCTGTTTCTCTCTTTCTGGCTTGATCACTTGTATCTTGCTGTAACCATCACCTGTGTACCATAGAAAATCTGTAAATAGAAACTTCCTAATTGTGCACCTATGCAGTTAGCTTGTCTCCTAGAATGTGTTGTGATCCTGCTGCTTGTGCTGTTTTCTTCCTGATGTACCACTGTCTATAAACTGCTGTGTGATGCGTAGCTTCAGATTGCTTGTGGAGAAACTCTTGTCCTATTGACTTGGGTAGTACCTTCTTCATGCCCAAGTTCAGTTCCCTTCCTTTGTACTTCTCAGATAATCTGTCAATACACTTGAAGAAAAAGGGCATGGAGAACAAAAGTCTTCCGTTTCCAAACTCCTGGGAACTGTTACCTTGTAATTGTGAAAGCAGTCTTTGTGAAAAGTCTTCAGTGGCTGTTTGGGTTCCTACTGAGTGGCTGGTGAACATAAAACTGATCTTTGGGATTTGCACTCCTCAAAGCAAGTTCAAGGAAGTATCAGTATAGCGACCTTAGTTCTGGAGAAGCTGTGCCACATCTCGATGTCACAAAGTGCATCTGCTTTCAGCAGATGATGGCAAAGAACTGCTCCAGGAGCGTCTCTGGAAAGAACGCGGTGTTGGCACCACAAGCTCTTCAGCCTGCGTTTCTTGGCTGGTGATTTTAGAGAGGGACTGAGTGCAGACACTGTTGGATCAAGCCATTGCCTGGCACGGCAGTGCTGGGAGAAGCACTGTCTGGGGGAATTGTTAATCTTTTCCTGTAGCTTTGAAGACCTATTATTAATGTTTTTATTTTATTTAAGATAGGGGATAATTCTGCTTTTCTTCATGGATAGTAATTCTGAGAGACAGTTTGTGTGTCCCAAGTGCTCTATCATACTTCCATGTGTTATGCAGCTCTTTTTAGTCTTTTGGTCTTGTGGGATGGCCCTTTTCTTCAGTATCATGTAAAAATAATGAGGTGGGACTTTTTTTTTTATAGTGAAAGTATGCTTATTCGTGATACTGTTTTCCATTTCTGTTATGAAAATAATGTTACAATAACTTGCAAGGCATTTCTTTCTATTCTTTTTTAAGGCAATTAAACATTCTAAATTGAAGTAAAATGGGATTAAGTGGATAGTGCAAAATTATGGTTCCCATTGGAACAAGTACATAATAGTTCAAACTAATCATCATTCAACTATTTACTGTCACAACTATTTAATCTCACAAAAGTGGGAAAAGTTTTGCTAGTGTTATTGAATGTGGAATACAAGTTCAATTGAGTTTATAGTTAGTTCAAATTAATGGGCAGAGTTCAGGACTTGTTCTCTTCTTTTAGGATTATAGCCTCTACAGTGCTGCAAATCTTTGGCTGTTATTAGTGTTTCTCTGTTCTGTTCTCTCGGTCTTCTTGTTCAGTTCCAAGAACACAGCAGCACTAAATGACTGTTTCTCCTTCTAGAAGAGCATTTAATTATAAAGCCTTCTGCTGACAGCTCTTAAAGGATATGAGATGGTAAAAACCTTTTTGGAGTACTCCATAATGGAAGATCGCTGCATAATGGAAGTGAAATGTTTCTTACTAGTCTGAGTCCAGCATTCATTTAGCTAGTGTCGAGAGAAGTTCTGTCTCGAATCTCTTCGGTGACACCCACTGCTTCGTTAAAACTGTGGCCACTGACACCGGTCTCCTTTGGATCATTTCATGACTCCTGCTGTCCCTGGTAGGAAATGCAGTTTTGAAACTGACCGTTGAGTTCTGTTGTCAGTGCTTGTTAAGAAGAGTAGTATGCAATATTCAGCTGCTCCAAGACAGGTTGCTTTCTGAGTGTGACGTGACTTGCTGAAGTTATTACAGATATTCACTCAGTCTAGCTTTGCCTTACCTGCTGTTATTCTCTTGGTAGATGGGTACATCGTACTGCTGACTTCTGACTGTGATGTAGCACTACCAACAGTATTTGTTCTGTTTGCAGTGAAAATTGTCCAGCAAGCTTCAGTTCAACTCATGTGATGCATAATAATTGATTTGTTGAGGATTCTGGTACTAAGTCTTGCCTACTACATGTTATTAAAACAGAAAAGTGCTATTTTTGTGATCAGTTCCAATAATAATTTTTGGTCTGTTTTTTTATTGCATATAACATTAGAATAACTTGTAGACTCTGTCAGAGTTGCAAAAGTCATTGTTATGTATGCTTCTATTTGTACAAGCAAAAAAAATCCAAAAGCTCTTTTAGGCTTTCTAATCTAATAATTTCAAGTGTTCTGTCTTCACTTACTCCAAGTTTGATTAATCCTTTGTAAAAATGAATGATAGGAATTGAAAGTAATACTTCAGATGAGATTTCATCAGTGCCTGGCATGAGAGCACTAATGTTACCCTATCCCCACTAGATGCATTTTGTGTATGTGTACAGATTCCTAGGATTGTTGGAACAAGTTATGAATTTGCTTTTTCACTTGTTTAGTGGGTTATTTTTTTATACTTGTTCTTCGCAGAGATGTCTTTCTGAAGCTTAGTTTTCTGTTTGTTTTGAGCTGTTGAGTTACTACAGTTTGGTGAATGGTGAACTTAAATTGTGACAATGAATTCAGAAAGCTCAGTGTCTTGATGAATTTTCTCGGAGATAACAAATTCTGATGTGCTTTGATGAATGGGATAAGTTAATTTCATCATCTCCTGTCAAAGTTTTCCTTTTATGGTTAAGAGATCTTCATACTTGAAATCTGTGTTGCTGCTACTGAAAGCTTCTTGCATATCTTTTTTTTTTTTAAACTAGCCTTTAGCCATACAGTTTGGCATGAAGCTACTTTGCGAGGCATTCTTTTAGCAGCCATGACAGCCTGTGCAGCTTCTGCTGCTTGGTGCTGCATCCTTAATTGTGCTAGTAAAACTGTTTATGCAGCTGCTCATTTAAGTGGATCAGGAACTGAACTTGGCTTAGAATAATCAAACTTCTTTACTTTTTTGGCTTACTGCTTTTAATCTGGATCGTTTCACTGAGCAGTTTTGCTGCATGTGCTGCAGTCACGTTGTTACAAATGGCTGCTGAATGTTATGGTAGGAATGAAAGATGGAAAAGATTGGAGCTGCTTAAGGCTTTCTTTCAGCAGCTTATAAAGGCAAAAAAACCAGAAACCCTTTATTTTAAATAGGGCTCTTCATTTCCATGCTTAGAAAATCGTGTTAGACAAAAAATACTCAGTTGCATAGAATGTGGAGCCCCCTCCTTCCAAACTCTCCAGCAAAGGAAACAACTTTGTTTCAGCCTTGTTTTTTCCACAGGTGTGGGTCTAGTAGACTCAAGGTCTTTCCCTCTCAGTAGTAGCAGAAATTCTTTTTAGGTTTAATAATTCTATATTAAATGTGTGAATAGTGATGGGAGCTCTGTTTACGTCATCCCAAGCACCATATAATCCGGGGACATGACGGTATTCAGGGTGCTAAGGAAGACCTGATTGCTGTCTGCAACTGTGTGACTGGAAATTACAGAGAAGGTAGTCCTAGACTTTTCTCAGTGGTGCACAGTGATAGGATAAAAGATAACGGATACAATCTGGAACATGGGAAATGCCAGTTTAATATTAGGGACAGAAAACGTTACTGTGGTGGGGGTGGTTAAATATCTGAAACAGTTTGCCCAGGGGAGGCTGTGGATCTTAGTCCTTGGGGTTGTTAATGGCTCTGCTGGTTGTGCCCCTGATCAATGTGATCACATTACCTGTTTGGAGCAGAAGTTTGGACTAGGTGGGCTTGAATTTGGGTTCTGTGAAGATCAATAGGAGTAAGAAAATGTTGCTCTCCCGTGCTTTTCAATTTCTAGTACAGTATGCTAGTGGAATGTCCGCTTAGTGTTGCTTATTTCATTCAGCTGCTAACTTGTTTTTACTGAACCTACAGTAGTATGTCAAAATGATGTTTCAGTGTTATTACATATCTCACATGTTCTTTTTTTTTCCCCTTCAGCGAATTTGACAGGCCACGCAGAGAAAGTTGGCATTGAAAACTTTGAACTCTTGAAAGTTCTTGGAACAGGGGGTAAGATGCACTGTTTTTCTAAGTTGAATGTTGGAAACATTACTCTTAAGTATGGTTTTGTTTTCTAGCTGAGTCCTTAGTAATTGGAACATTCTTTAGGAAGATGCATTGCTTTTGTATTGTATACCATGGTATTCTTCACTTCTTTTACAACCAACAGCAAAATTATAGGTCAGATATTGTTGCTTAAAGCACTGGCTGAAGATGCTCACTTAAAAAATGGAAAATAAATGGCTTGATTTGTGAAGATATAATACAGTTTGTGAAAGATCTGATCTAAATGAATACATGAACTTTATAATTTTATTACATTTTCAGACTATATTTTGACAAATTTCTCAAAAAAACTCCAATGGCAGTATATTATTGAATAGAATGCTTTAGGCTAGCTGTATGTTTTGGCATTGACTCTAGTAGTCTCTTTCTGTCATAGTCAAGCGACTGTAATGTTTAAGACAGGAGGATGTTTACTGTTTTATTGTGGGTTTCAGCATGATGATGGAGATCTGTAGGACGTTGTAGGATTGCTATCTGTAACTAGCAGCATGTCCTGTGTTGACAATCCTAAAGGTTTTGTTTCCCCTTTGTTTAAAAGCAAATTCATAGACACACACATAGACCAAACGTAATAGTTTTTATTATTCTTAGCATGTCCTGTGTTGTCAATCCTAAAGGTTTTGTTTCCCCTTTGTTTAAAGGTAAATTCAGACATGCACACAGACGAAAAGTAATGGCTTTTATTATTCTTAGCATGTTTATACACTTTTGTCAGTATTCATGTTGGATGCACTGTTGAGTATATTGGGATAATTGTGAGGGTGGACTATCATCAAGGTCTGTAAATACTGTAAGTTAGTTTTGATATTAAATTTGGGGTGTTATCAACCATTAACAGCTAGCAGTGAGGCTATAATTGCATAAGCTGCTGCACCACTGAAAAGAGCAGCAAAGGTTTTTTATTTCCACATTTAGGGGTTGTAGAGATTCTTTCATAAATTTATTAAGCCATTAGATCACCTGAGATTGTATTTTTCTGTTTCTGAAGTAATGTTTTTAAAAAAGCTAAATTCAAAAGGCTTGACAATTCAACTCCTGCTGTTCAATTTCAGTAGTTGGTGACAGGGGCAAGGAAGCTTTAATATTCAGATACATATGTTGCATATTCCTAGGAATATGCAGCAATGCTGTTTTGAAGAGGTTCATTATTGGTTTGAGTGTGGTTGGCAAAAATGAAATACTCATAATTATGCATTTATGTGAGCGTTTCTGTCTCCTGCTGATGGAAACATTGGCCGGATATTTAATGGGGTGTGTGTATATGTGTATGTACAAAGACCAGTTCCATTCCTGATTTTTTTCCCCTTTTTCCTTCCTACCACAGTAAGTCTGAGGTCATCTTAATACTGCAACAATTGCATTTGAAATGCAAAGTGAATTTAGTGGTTTCTCTTCAAGCTGAGACTAGTAGTAGCCTGACCTCCTTCTACTGTCTTTAGACAGTACCTCTGAAATAATTCTCGTGGTACTGTTGGCATTCATTGCTACCCTCCATGCCCTTTCTTCTTTATAAACAGATTAGCAAACTTCTCTTGGTGTGGGATAGTCTTAATCATAGCAGGTAGTCCTTAGGCTTGTCACCCATAGCCATCTTCACTCAGATTAACAGGGTAATTTTTATGAATAACAACTCTCAGAAAAGACTGCTTTAACAGGTTGATAATGGGATTAACAGTGTGTGTATGTGAAGAAGAACAGCTGAGGAAGCACATCTGTCTGTCTTCGTCAAGCTCTAATAGTCAGTTTGCTCCAGAAACATCTTCGGTCTCAGTGGGCTTCAAACGATTTCAAGAATGGACTCAAAGATTCCTGCAAAGTTCAGGAAACCAAGGACACATTAGGTATCCTGAAAGGGCATTTTGTAGCAAGACTAGTATCTTCTTTTATTGGTAAAGAAATGCTTGTTGCCTTGTTTAAAATGTAATGTTAAAAATAATGTGAGGTACGTTCCTAAGAACTCAAGATGATGAGGGCACTAAATTTTGCTCAGTGTTAAGCGTATCGTAGCTGAGACTAGGGTTCTAGGTGTGTCAAAGGCTGCTGTTTGCCAACTACTGGGCAGCCTTAAATGCACGTGGCCTGATCAGAATGGAGCTAGTTCTGTTTGCTTTTCGGGAAGGGACCATCTGAGATTTCAGGGTTTACGGTGACACAGAATCCCTGAAAACAGGACTGGAATGGACTTGAAGAGGTTCTTTGAGTGTTGGGATAAGTGACTAGTCATAGCTGCATCGCTCCAAACAGAGATCAGCAAAAGCCTCCAGTAGCAGAGACATTCTGCAACTTTTATAGATGTTCTTGCTGAGGATGTTTCATCTCCTAGCTTGAGAAGCATTCTGGGGATTGCAGTAAGCAAAAATCCTCTATTTCTTGCAAGAGGTTTCTGAAAGAACCACACATTACTTTACAATAGGGTATACCTGTGTTAGGCTTTTCTTTTGTAAATACTGTCAACAAAATTTTGATGAGGCTCTGAACATCATCTTAATTTTCAACATATTGTTGTGCCTGGAAGAGTTTGTGTTCTTTTTGTTGAATAAACAGCAGAAAAGAATTTTTTTTTTGCAAGTATCTTGGCTACCGTTAAAGAATTACGGAGAACTTGTACTGCTTGGCTATGCTGCTGTTTAATAACATAGAAACCCCTTTGTAAATATCATTTTTTAGGAAATTCTAGAACTTTTTTGTCAATAACAAAACAGTTGTGCAAGCACTGCATCTTAAGTGTCAAAAATCAACTCGACCAAAGGCAGTAGACCTTGCAGTAGCTGCTGCAAGTGAAACGTCTGGGGATATGCATTCAGTTAGTATATTTAGCTATTTTTGTGACTATATTTTAATACTGTGCAGTTTACCCTGCTTCCCCCCCCCCCCTTTGTTCCATAGCAGAGTGACTATTTTTCAAAATTTGTTAAGAATCTAGCCACCTATTAACATGTGAACTTCGCTATAAGATCTTAACTGTGTCGTGTCAGGAGTCGTGGGTCCCTGTTTCAGCCTGTCATTTCTTTCGCTCGTGCTTGAGTTGAGATTGGAGCAATGCATATGACTGCTCTGACTTCTCAGTTCTTTGTTCTAGAATATATGTTTACTGGAAGGAATGAGAGCATGAATAAAACTGTCTATAATCACAACAACATGTCAGGAATATTTGGAATGGCAGGCTTTGGCTGGAGAATTGTATTAAAAGGTACTGCAGAAGAGTAAGGCCTCATGGAAAACTTGACCTCTGTTGTCCAGAACTACGCGTCTGCATTTCAACTGTCATCCTTAGGATTGCTCTCACAAAAAATGAAGAAATGATCTGAGACTATTTGCATGCCTTCTGCATTGATAAGTTTGAATTATCTTGTTCTGTAGTTTTAATCCTATCAGAATAAGAATGGAGGCTGTTTTCCTCAATGTATATTTAATTTTGGGTTAAACTCTGTATAGGTGGCAACCTAATTCTGGTGAATCTAAAAATGCCATCCCTCTAACAAGTAGCTGTCTATTGGTGAGGGTGCAAGTTACAGATGTTCATTAGATGCCTTTCACCTTTCAGGGAATGAATGACAAGTTTCATTATTAGAAATCTGAAATACTTCAAGTATTTTCCAAGTGGTATGGGGTGCATGTGTGGTGGCAGGCACCTATCCAAGCAGCCTGTGTCTTTCCATTAGTGACTTATCCTAAAAATATGGACAAGATAAGAGAACTGTTTGGTCTGTAGTTGTTTGTTTTTTGGGGAGGTCAGTTTTGGGAACTGCTCTGTTCTTTTACTATTAAGTTCTGTGAAGTTGAAGATGTGGGTGGGGGTTGACATTGCCTTAGACAAATTGATTCATGCAGATGAAAGGGCTTGTTCGGGAACAATTTAAAGAAAAGTGGAAAAGAGGGCATCTTGTGGCTTCTGTTTACACATTGCTCTATTTTTAGGCAAGAGCTATCTTTATTCTGGCAGTTGAAAGCCTTACCTGCTGTGAGCTTTTAGGTATTGCTGATATACTGCGATACAGCTAATGCTAAATAAAAGCTGTGATACTGTTTTAAAGTTCTTCTCTGTGGAGCTCAGCAGAGTGCAAAATGTTTCCCAGATATCTGATGGTTAAATGATCTACAGTAATGTGAAACGGAATGAATTGAAGCCTCCTAGGCATGTTAAGTGATGGCTGTAGGTGATATTTTAACTGATTACAATATTTTACATATAGCCTATTATGAGGCAACGGAGTAACTAAAGAAAATATTCAAAATGCACTTAAGCACAGTATCATTTAACTTTGTGTATGTGATTGTGGTAGCTCTGTATAGACACTTAGTATGGTGCTGTTTTTTTTTTTCAGCTAGTAGCTGAGGCCTTGTTTGTATCATTTTTAAGGTTCATTTTTTAAAAAGACAATAAGATGATTAGAAATTGTGTCCATATGTGCTGATGTTTCTCCTGTGGAAGTTATTTTTGAATAGCTTTTTCTTCATGCTCTAGCTTTGTATGATTTCATATTTATTTTTTTCTTTTAATTCATATTTTTCTTCTTGTGTTTCTGTATGCCTAGTCTGGTTTTGTACACATTATCACCATTGGAAGCATGCTAGTTTATTTTTTTGGTACTAAAATATTATACTTGCTTATCTTCTAACCTGTCTCTCAGAGGAAAATACAAGGAAATATGAGTTAGTCGCCTTTTAATCAGAGTTGGAGCCCTTTACATTGCATTAAATAGCTATCATTGCAATAAACTTCCCTTTTGGAGTAATCAGTAACACTTGACATCAACAGAACAAAATCTCTGAAAGTATGCCACTGTTAATAAAATAATTAATAACGTGCTTGTTTGCTCTGGGAGCAAATTATTATTTACTTGACTTCTCTGCCTTGTCCTTGTTCTGTTCAGTATACGCTTTTTGAAATTCCAGTTTCTTTGTTTTCACTTAAATCCTTTTCTTTTGCAGTTGCTTTATAGCCTTGCTAATGTGGAATTTTCAGACTTCCTGCCAATTGAATTCATGTCCCTAGCTGTTTATCCTATCTAGTTAAAGCTTTTTTTTTTTCCCCTGTGACTTGGAAAACTTCTATTTTATGGAACTTTACAGCAAAGTAATCTAATTGCTTCCAAAAAAACACGAAGGAGAGAACAGGAAGGTGGCTGTGTTGGCTTATGCCTGTCCACTTGGCTTATTTACTTCAGTCTAAACTTTTTCTTCAAAAAAAAGTCATAAGCTTTTCTGAGTCTTACATTTCTCTACACAAAGATTATTCCTGCTTTTTTCATCTCAACTATTTCTGCTTCTGATTTTAATAAATGCCACTTTAAGCACAGTTGGCAGACTGAATGAAAAAGAGGCAGTGCATGTGGCTCCTGAGCACGTGCCCCAGTAATCTGGTGTACCACTACAGGCCACTAATAAACACAGAGGAATAACTAGAAACAAGAATATAATAGTCATATAGATTTCTAAAATATTATGCATAAATTATTTTAAGTACTTATATAGAAAATGCTAATATATGAGAATTTAGGCATATTCATTTTATGTGGCTAAAACAGATAAAAATTAATCATTCATACCTATCTTAATCCTAATTTATTTCAAGAACTTAATGGAATTAACTTTACAGCAACATGACTAGTTTATGAAAAATGTGTTGAAAATGCTAAGTTTTTAGTTTTGTTTTTTTGTAAGTCACAATTAATAGTATAAAGCTGTTAAAGAAATTAATAAAGAAGTATATACAGAAAATTTCTCCAGGAACAAGCTTAAAAGAGCTAGAGTGAGAATTCCATAGGATTGAACAGCTTAAAGACTTATGTGTGGAGGATGTTTAGAATCTGATAGATAAATTCGAATGAAGGAAGGAAAATTGGTAGGACGAATGCCAGATTTAGATAATTAGTTCAAAATCTTGTTATATGAGAGAGAATAATCTTAGTTTCATCTAAAGGTCAGAAAGTATTCTGATAAAGCCGAGATTGTGAAATTTTAGTTAGATCTTTCAAAGAATATTGAATAAAATGTGAAATGTTGTTCTCTCCATTCCGGTAAGATTGAAAGGAGAAGAAAGAAGTGGGGTTACTGTGCACAGAAGACTGGGAAGTGTCTACAAATGACTCCAAACTCAAATTAATATTTTACTTCAGTTTCTGCAAAGGACGCCTATAAGGAATATTAAATGGAAAGTGGGATGTCTGATTGGAGACAGGGTTTGGAAAAAGAAAATTTATTTTTCTGTATTGAAAGAGCAGACTGAAAAGAGGCGACTGTTCAGTCGAAGAACCTGGAACTTGTACAGTTTCATCCCTTTCTTCCCCCCAGAGAATTCTGAAAGAATTGGGACGTGAAATTGGAGGTCAGTAGCAAAGATTCTTACTGGAACTAATGAGTCAGAGGTGATACAGGAAACTGGAGAGAATAGTAAGTGCAATCCTGTATTTAAGAAGGAACTATGAAGATGAACCAGGCAGCTAACAGTTGATCAATTGAGGAGACTTCAGGAGCATGCAGTACTTGCAAAGAAATTTTGAAGAAGAAAATTTACCTTAATTTTGGTAACAATTAAAAATGAGACACGTGCTTACCCACTGGTAGATTGTCTGACTAATGAGAGCCCTCATTTAACAACTTAGTTCCGTGAAGGGGAAAAAAAATTAGTCATGGATCTGCTGCCATACCGATTTACTTGAATAGTTTTTATTTTTTAAGAAAGCCAAGGGTTTAAAAAAAAAAAAGTCAAAAAGCAAAACTCAAAAACAAACCAAACAAAACATACCACAAAAGCAAAATGCTGCTAGAAAGTACATTTTAAGATGCAGCTTTCCCTCTCCTGCCTTTCATATTTATAATCTCTTATTTGCCTGTTTAATGGGACAAAGAACTTGTTCTTAGCTAAGTAATAACATTGAAAAAAGCCCCCTGTAGATTCTTGCTTGTCTGACATCCAAAGAAATCTGACAGAGAATGCATCATCTTTGGTAATTTAGTGGTGGACAATAAAAATTGAAGATGCTTCCTCAGAATGCTGTTTGATCGTAAAGGGTTTTGTTTGGCTTTTTCCCCACATTTTTAGCTGTTAGAGCTGTATGCCTTTCTCACTTTGCCACATTCTGAATTTTAGTTTATATGGACAGGTATCTACACAGCGAGAGTTCTGCCTCAGGATTTTTTGGGTAGATTAAATATATGGCCTATTTTAACAAGGAAAAGTTCAGAGGAAATAAGTCATAAGGCATATTATCATACAAGAGCAAAGTGAAACGTATTCAAATCATTATATATCTTGTGCCTCTGAGCCTTTTGCTATTGTTGTCTCATGATTATTCTTACAATGACAGTAAAAAAAAAAGTAGCTTAAGAAGTGTACCTTATGTTAGCGCTTAAAAACACTGCTTTAAAGTTTTCTGTATATAAGTGTCAAGTTTTGATGGGTTTAAAAGTCCACAGAAACCATTCCGTCTGCTATAAACAATAAGAATTGCTTGTTTTTTTCTCTGTTAGAGTTGGCTGGCATGATGCAATGGCTTAATGTGTTTTGCATTTACACAGAAAAAAGAAGCGAAGATTACTTTGTTTTTAATTCATTGGCTTTCAATAAGTGTGTACTTTCGGCATATTTGAATGACTTGCTGAATTGTTATGTACAATGGCGTGTATTACTAAATTATTATTCATGAAAAAGGCATTAGTGAAAGGAAAGTCTTAACCCCCAGTTGTATTTTTCTGCTTCACAAATTAAGTGAAAATGTGATATAAATTGCTGGCATGAAATGTCTTGCTCATCTCAAGCCTGATATCCATATCAATCTGTCATTAGTGCGTCCTTTTTTCTTTAACCTTATATGTTTATTTTGTTCCTTGTAGTAGATCGTAAGGATCAATTTTATGTGTTTTATATAAGCATACATTATATTTTCTTTTAGTTTTTCCATAATTTAAAACCTATTGCATTTGGGGGTAAATCTTTGGTGGCTGTGCATGTGCGTTTCCTCTGTGGGGAATGCACTGCTGACTAAATATTTCTGCCTTGAAAATAGTAGAGATGTGTATCAGTTGTTATGAGAAAGAACACTGAAATGTGGCTCTGAGAAGCATAAAAAGCTTTTCTGAAATAAGATCATCTGGTACGGGTATTCTTGCAATAAAGTTGTGTGCCTTTTCCTTGCTGTCACTTGAATGACTTGCTGTTGCAGTGTTGTCTTTTAAGTAGATTTCTCGTGGTAATATCGGAGAATCTGCTGTTGAACATGTCATGAGTCATTTGATTAAAATAGTGCTACTTAAGATTTATTCGCATCAAAACTGCTGAGAGTCCTCATCATGCTGTCAGTCCTTTTCAGATTGCTGCGGAAACAACTTGTACCGTGGTAAAGCTCCGTTTTGCAAATTGTTCTAAGGTAACATTAGTATAGTTTCTAGAGACTTCCATATAGCTCACACGTTTACCAGGTAATTTTCTCATACACAGTATTTAAAACCATAGTAGATACTCTTAATATACCGCTAGCATGCTGCTGCTTGAGGTGCGTTACTGTATGCTTTTTTTTATAAAGTATAATCAAAGATGCAAATAGCCAAGTGTTAAAATCCAGAGGGCTTTGTTAATTTTAGTTTGGTGTAGCCTAATGTTCTCCAATGTTTTTGATAAAACTGCTGTGTCCTGGGAACCTAAGGAAGCTTCTGTGTAATGCCCTATTCTGGATGTTTTAGAGAGGCACAAGAAAGTTAAATAGCAAGCTTCAGCTGAAAATTGGTGAAAACTGGGGCCATTCCCTTATGCAGTTGAGAAATGCAAGCTCAGGCCATTCTCCACAGTGGTTTCTGTTGTGTGTTAGTGGATCGCAAAAGCATCTACATTTCTTGAGTAGTAACTCTTTAAAAAGATGGAAGTACTGCTTTTGGAAGCTCTGTTGTGGTGTGCTTTTTTTTTCTGTTTGTTTGTTTGTTTGTTTTAAACCAGTGCTTTCAATAGTAGGGTCTGTTTTTCAGATGCTAAAATAATTTAAGTCAGTACTGGAAAACAATTGAATAACATGAAAATTGTACACAAGCATAATAGTGTCATTGAGGTCACAATATTATGGCCTGTACAACCTTGATTAAGTTCATTTGTGCCTATACATCGTGACAGGATTTATGGCCCATGCCTGTTTTACTATGATAATATTTTACACCTGTGGTTATCCAATTCTTGATGATCAGCTTGAGACTACTCAGGGCAATTTACATTGATACACTTGAGATCTCATGGCTGCAACTGATGTTGGGGAGTGCTATATAATACTGAGCATTGTGGAGGGGGAAGAAATGTCCTGGTATCTCCCATTTGTCACTTAAAATAGATAGAGGTTTAACCTATTCTGGCCCTTTTTGCCTTTCTTGACAGGTATATTGTGGAAACTTGTTTATTATCTGTGACAACCCATACTGGGAATAGTAGGCACTGCGAAGAATGCAAGCATGACCCTGTAGAGTAGAAGTCAGCTAAAAAAAACAAGCTTTTTGAAAAAATTATTTTTGAAAGAATGAGTAATATCACTTCTGTATACGGAATGAAGCAGAACTTAGCTATAGAAGAAAATAATGCATCATTGGATAACTCAAAACTCTTTATTCCCTGTCAGGGATGGGGAACGATGGGAAAAAGTTGGAGTTGCACGTAGTTGCTTACTGGGAGTAACACTGTAGTGTGTTTGAAGATGAGCATAATTAATTTGAGTGTCTCCCATCAGGACAGAATACTCTGTTTAGTGCATTTACGGTTTTGAGATACTTGAGTGTTCCTTTTGGGAATGCTATGTGAAGATAATGGCCATGTAGGGGTTAAACAAAGCACTCAGCTGGTTCACTTCTCTGTCTCTGAGACCTGTAAAGAGACCCTAGAAGAACACAAAGATGCATACGATGATGGTTTGCTTAATGCACTTGTAGCAGTCTGTGGTTTGGGGTCTACCTGAGCCAGAGGTTCTGTGTTTAGAAATGGTTTCTATACATTCTTCTCCATCAAGGATTTATATCATCTTTTCGAACTCATCTACATTTTTGACATCTGAAGTGTAATGTAGCAGTAGTTCCATAGCTTAATTGAATATTTGTGTGTTCTGTAGTTCTTAGTTTTGATACCTGATCATTTTATTTCTTATCTTATTTTTAATTCTTATTTTTCTTTTATCTTATTTTTAGGAATAATGAAAAATTGTTCTTTATTTACCTTTATATAGATCTTTTGATTTTAATTCTCTGGCATCTTTTTCAGTACTCTACTTTTGTCAGGCTGAATAAAAAGCTTATGCATTCCCTTCCCTTCATAATCAGAACAATCCTTGTTATTCTTTTCTTTTACAGATCTTTTACAGTTCTCCAGCACTGTTTTTTTTTTTCTGATAGGGGAGCTGGGGACAGAAGAGAGGAGCACTGAAATGGCATGCATTACTCAAGATAGGAGCACACAAAGCTTTCATACCACAGCATAAGGGATTTTTGATTTTGTTTTGAAGGTCTGAGGGACTGAGCGTGTGTCATATTTCCACTTTAATACTTTCCTTGAAGTTCTCACTTTCTATTTGCTTTTTGGATTACCTCTAGCCACTGGGGGTGTTTTCTTATAGAACTGTCTACAATAATTCCAGATATTTTTTTCTCAGTTATAACAGTATAAAAATTAATGATTATCTTACCTCATATGGCTTACTCATTTACTTACTTGGAATTTTATCTGTCATGTTATTATTCAGCTACTTAATATTTTGATATGGTTTTTCAGTTTTCAGCAGTCAGCTTTGATTTCTGTTGTAGTAGATAACTTACTACCGCACTGTAGTTCATATATGACTGAATCATGCAGGACAAACTCTTGTGGTGTCCTCCTTTCATCTTAAAAGCTGAATGTTTATTTTTAACATTTGATTTTTGTCTGCTAATCTACTCTTTTGAACCAATGATTTTTTTTAGTGTTTTCAAGACACTTTTGTAAGGGAACTTGTTACGTACTTTGGAAATCTAGATAAGTAAAGCATATCATTGTTCCTTCCTCATGATTCCTGTAAGCAGTTATTAATAGAAGTAATTATAACCATCTACAAAAGTAGCACTGAGACTTTCTCATGTTACCTTGTTCACATACGTGCTAAATCTAATTGTTACTCTTCCAACAGCTTTGTCTAGTAGAGATGTCATTTATTGGCCTATAGGAGCCTTTTTATTTAAAAAAAAAAAAGTCGATGTGTCTTATTTTTCTACTGGGGAGCATATTTTTAACAAAATACGTAAATAGAACACTTAGATTCATTACTTAAAACGTTTGGAAGGCCTACCTTTTTGTCCTGGTGACTTTTTTTTTCCTGTTTGTGTTTAGAAAACTTCTTTTTTGGAGAGTTCCTTCTAGCTTATTCTCTTTAAGCCCAGTATGGGAGCCTTGGAAAGCCCCTGTGTTCTAAATACTGGTGGGAAGAATTCATTGGATTTTCAATGAGTTTTTGGAATTGCTGTAAAGCCAGTAATCAAAGCTTCTAATCTGTGCAAAAGCGGGCATATTTTGAGGGGGACAAAAATAGCATTGCCCTTACCCTTGTACTCTTGCCAAATTTTAAGTATGAGATTTTTAGGTTATTGCAAAGGAAGAAGTCATTTTAACTTTTAATTTCTTTTAATTATCTTTTTAATCTTTATGTTAAATACTGAAGTTCTGTTTTTCCTACTCTTCCTGCATTCACTTGCTGAGCTGGTTTGGTTGAAATTTATTTTGAAAAGGTCACTCTGAAATAAAATCCTGAAAGACTTTAACCTGAATAATTACTATTTGGCATAACAAAGAATAATTGAGTATAAGGGCCAAATGAGAATTTGTGTAATGTTAATAATCAGCAGTAGTATCATGGTGTCAGCTAGACCTGTAGTATGAGTAAATAACTTTTTTTCTCCCCACTCTTTCTTTTTTAAGCCTATGGAAAAGTGTTCCTAGTAAGGAAAGTAAGTGGCCACGATGCTGGAAAACTGTATGCCATGAAAGTACTGAAGAAAGCAACAATAGTTCAAAAAGCCAAAACAACTGAGCACACAAGGACAGAACGACAAGTATTGGAGCACATTAGGCAATCACCATTTTTGGTCACGTTACATTATGCCTTCCAAACAGATACAAAGCTTCATCTCATTTTAGGTGAGTAGTCTTCAGGCTTCAACTCTTACATTAATGCAAAATAAAATCTAAAAATTAAATATATAATCCATCCTTTTATCTCCTTCATGTTTTCTAGTTTTTTTCATGTGGTCTTAAGTACTGTGTGTTTGGAGGTTGTATGGGAGAATATAGGAAGTAAAATACAGTTCATCTTTAACAGTGCCTTTGTGGTTTTCCTGTTTGAACCTCAGTGTGCTACTCTGACTTGGGGAAAAAAATATTATACTTTTTTTTTGCGTGCAAGTTACTGATATGGTCATAACTGCCTAAAGCAGAGATGGAAAATTACTAAAGATAAATTTTCTTGAACTTACCTAGAAGATGAAATCTTCATTTGCAGCTTTCTTTAACTGTTATTATACACTGCATTAGCTTTCTGCAGAATTTGACTAATTGCTACTATAATTGAAACAATTTTCATAGGCATTAAAATGATTCCCTTACTTTTCTGTATGCTGTCTTTGCTTGTGTGGCACAAAGGTTGTTCGTAAGGTGGGGTGACCAAAAGTAATTTTATTTCTGGGATCAGTTGGCAGAAAAGAAGAAAAAAAATACACTGTCAGGCACATAGCTTAATTTTTTGTGTGATCCTGCTTGGAGCCAGTTTTACTTGATGGTCCTTGTGGATCCCTTCCAACTTGGGATATTCTATGACAGTGAAGAAATAACTGAACAGACATATAGGACATTTCACTCTGAAGATGGCTTATACCAGTCACATTAAAAATAAAATGTATTTTGAAATGTTGCCATCTGTTTGAGAGGACAGGGCTGCCTGCCACTACGCTGACCAGTTGGTAGGTTCTAGTAGCACTGAACCGCTGCAAACTGGAAGTGTCTCTCAGTCGGGCCTTTGTCTGAACAGATGCCCCCATAGAAGGGTGGACAAGGCCTGTTAAAGGTGATTGTGCTTTCATTTTTATGTCTTGGCAAATTCCTTACAACACTGGAACGTGTAGGTTGTTGGTCGGATTTCCTGCTCTAAAATGCTGGTGAAAGTACATATATTGTGGTGTCTTTGTTAATAAGTTCTTGCTGTTCTTCAGCTCTAACCTGTTACTTGCTTTTGTGCATTACTTTATTTTTGTAAATTCTTCTTGTAATTCTTCTTGTAACATCCATAAATATCCATTTACACAAGATGCCTGATAATGAACTATTGTATAGCAAGGCTTATTAGAACTTTCTTCATTCTACTTCTGTCCTTGCCATTTTGCTTTCCATACTTATGTGAAAAAACAGATCTATTTCTACAGCATTTGCAAGCATGGCATGAGACTGATAAGGAACTTTCTCTGAGTTTTCAACTAGGAGAGAACACCTTCCACCCATTGCACCCCCCTTTCAACCCAGCACTGTTTTTGGGAAAGAGGCTGACATGAAGAAGTTATTTCTTCTTCTGTTTTATTCCCCAGTTTTCACTGCCTTTTAGAGGCCTGGCTTTCTTGGGAGGATAAAGGATTTTTCCTCATAATGAGGAGTGTGTACTTAAAAGAGCTGGAAAAGAGTAATAAATGCAGCTTTAAACCTCGCTGCTTCAGGAAGCTTTTGCTGCTAAAACTTTGTTAAACCATTTCTCTCTTGAGTATTGAGACTTCCATGTTTCAATTTTTTTAAGGCTTATTTGGAGAAGTAAATGGTCCTTTAATTTTCTGATTACTGTTAACTCATAACTTCCACTTGTTGAACCTTAATTAATAGGCTGATTTAAACGTAGAATTAATAATTTTTATTAATGTTATATGAATCCTACCCCACTGGCTGTCAATTCTTAGGAAGGTGTTCTACATACGTGCTTTAGTTTCATATATTACCATGGGATAAAACAGGTGCCTGAGAAGCTCAAGGTTAAATGAAGTATACACTAGATTCCTTTTGAAAATGTGACTTTAAAAGTGTAAGGGTTTTCACAAATTCATTTGAAAAGGATACTAAAGAATGTATAAAATGCTATCAAAGACTGGAAGATGCTGAAGAGGTGAAGTAGAAATTAGAAATACATTTATAGCTTTGTGATTCCTTGACGTTAACCTTTTAATAATGAGGGTTTCATCTTTGATTGTTGTGGTATTTAATTTATAGATGAATAATTTTGAAAAAAAAATAGATGAAGTATGAGACAAATGAGAATGTATTGTAAACATCATAGTACTAATCCAGAAGTTTTTGGTTAGAATGCAGTTTAGAGAATCACAGAAAGGTTTGGGTTGGAAGGGGCCTTAAAGTCTGTCTAATTCCAACCCCCCTGCCATGGGCAGGGACACTTCCCACCACAGCAGGTTGCCCAAAGCCCCATCCAGCCTGGCCTTGAACACTTGCAGGGATGGGGCATCCACAGCTTCTCTGGGCAACCTGTGCCAGGGCCTCACCACCCTCTGAGTAAAGAATTTCTTCCTTATTACTATTCTGAATCTAACCTTTTTTAGTTTAAAGTCATTACCCCTTGTCATGTCACTATACTTCCTGACAGAGTCCCTCCCCAGCTTTCCTGTAGCCTCCTTTAGGTACTGTAAAGCTGCTATAAGGTCTCGCCTGAGCTTTCTGTTCTCCAGGCTGAACAACTCTGTAGTGGGTTTACGTGGCAAGGTTTTGGTAGCAGGGAGCCATAGGGGTGGCTTCTGTGAGAAGGATCTAGAAGCTGCCCCATGTTTGGTAAGGGCCCCACTGCTGACTAGAGCTGAGCCAGTAAGTGATGTTGTTTTGCGCCTCTGTGAGAGCATATGTAAGACGGGGGAAAAAAAATGCTGCACCACACAGCAGCTGGGAGAGTGAGAGGAGTGAGGAACAGCCTTGCAGGCGCCAAGGTCAGTGAAGGAGGGGGAGAGGTGCTCCAGGCGCCGGAGCAGAAGTCCCCTGCGGCCTGTGGTGAGGACCATGGTGAAGCAGGCTGTCCCCCTGCAGCCCATGGAGTACCACAGTGGAGCAGGTTTCCACGCTGCAGCCTGTGGACGAGACCACGGTGGAGCAGGTGGACCTGCACTGATGGCGGCTGGGGCCTGTGGAAGACCCCTGCCGGAGCAGATTCTGGGCTGGACCTGTAGCCCGTGGAGAGGAGACCACGCAGGAGCTGCTGCCCATGGAGAATCCAGGTTGGAACAGTTTATTCCTGAGGTGCGGGATGGACCCTGTGGTACGGACCGGTATCTGGAGCAGTTCTTGAAGAGCTGCTGCCTGTGGGCAGCACACGCCAGATCGATCAGTTCGGCAAGGACTGCATCCTGTGGGAGGGACCCCACAGCACAGGGGACGAGAGTGACTGAGAAGGAGCGGCAGAGAAGAAGCGCTATAGACTGACCATAACCCCCATTTCCCCAGTTCCCCTGCGCCGCTTGGGGTGAGGAGGTGGAAGAAGGTGGATGGGGGGGAAGGTGCTTTTGGTTTCTTTCCTTTGTTTCTCACTTCTCTAGCTTGTTAGTAATAGGTAATAAATCTTACTATCTCCCTACAATGAGTCTGTTTTGCCCGTCACGATAATTGCGATCTCCTCGTCCTCATCTCAACCCTTGAGCCCTTTTCATCGTATTTTCTCCCCATTCCTCTTTGAGGAGGGGGAGTGAGAGAGTGGTTGTGGTGGAGCTCGGCTGCCCACCCAAGTAAAACCAGCACAAACCCCAACTCCCTCAGCCTGTCTTCATAGGAGAGGTGCTCCAGCCCTGCAGTCATCCTCACATCCCTTCTCTGGACTTGCCCCAACAGGTCCATGTCCTTCTTGTGCTGGGGGCCCCAGAGCTGAACGCAGGGCTCCAGGTGGGGTCTCACAAGAGCAGAGCAGAGGGGGGGAATCACCTCCCTCACCCTGCTGGCTATACTTCTTTTGATGCAGCCCAGGATATGGCTGGCTTTCTGGGCTGCGAGCACACATTGCTGACTCACACCGAGATTCTCATCCATCAACATCCCCAGGTCTTTCTCCTCACAGCTGCTCTCAATCCAATCTCAATCATTCAGATTCCATTAGAAAAATTATATATGTATGTATTTCACACACATACATATATATATGTGAAATTGATAAATTTCTGTGTATTCATTTTTAGATAACTGTAGGTGACAAGAATAATTACAAGACCAGAAGAACCTTTTTTATGAAGGGAAAATTAAAAGGTTGAGATTATATTTTCATTAGAGTCAAAGAGGAGGGAGCCCAGTAGTTGTGAAGAATGTTACATAATAGATAGTACAGACTGGGCATTTACTTCCCACGTTAATACAACATCAAGGTGAAGTTTAAAGTGAAAAAAATTCAAAGCTGATGTATAACTAAGATTTTTTGTTATTTGTGTTTGCTTTTCCACAAAAGTTTACATGAAACCATTCTCAGAGTAACAAGTGTTCCAGAAATGTCCTTTTCTTTCCTTTTTTAGCAGAAAATGGGAATAGAGTTGTGTAGTGCGTAGTTTTGTTTATCTGCTCTTTTTAATCACTCTTTTCAACAGAGAAACAAACTAAAAACAACTGTCATGGCCTAAGGCTACTTTATAATTCATTTAGGCTTTGTGCCCTCCCTGACAAACAGCAACAACAACAACAAAACGGTTTGCTGCACGTTTTTTTGTCTGAGCATGTAAATCCTTGGAAATCACTTCTTTGCTTCTTTGATGTAGTGTTGGAATTCTGTGTTTCAGAATTGCTTCTGAATTTTCAGGGAAACCAGCATCTGCCTCGATTCTACCCAGCTGAGCTTGGTGAATGAGTAATGTGTCATTTCAGGTTCAAGAGGTTTTAGAGTTGGAGCTTTGGTGCAATACTTAATACAAGTCCTTGTGCTGCCAGAGTACATAGCAGCAGTAATTTAATCCAAATCAAGTGCAGACATGCACTTGCGTTTCTGTTTTCCAGAATACAGAATTTGGAGCCAATTCTAGTTTTTAGATTGACTTTAAGCTAGGTTTGAAAGAATGAGGTGTTTTATTCATCCGAATACCAGTTCTAAACAGAACTTATCGCATGGGGTTAAGTTATTACTACTTTTATTGTAAAATGTGGGTTATTTGTACTTTAGGATCAATGTTTTCATTTACTTACTGACCTAGATGAATCTTCTTCCTCACTTTCTTGTTTGGTTCCACTATTACTGCTTTCTGAGTGGAGAACTGTGAAAAGAGTAGAGAGATAAGAATATGTGTAATTTGTATATACGCTTTCTGCTTCAAAGAATTTTTGGTATAATACCTGAATCTATACGATCTGTATTCAAGAAAATGTTGAATAAGACGTTGTGGAGTACATTCCCTGCTCTGTGTATGTAAACCTCAAATATAAATGAACTACTTTACTGTATGTTGCCAGTGTAAGCAATTCTGTATCTAAAACGTTTGTGTTGCAGTGGAACTCTTGTATTAACTAGTTTTTTCCCCCTTCCTGACTGGGAAAACCACCCAGTTGTGTCCTGCAAAGAATCAAAGTGTGGTTTTCACGTGGGAATGTGTGTGGAAATAACCTCGTCAGGAAGTTTTGCCATACAAGTTCCACTTCCAAAGGGTAAAACTTGTAGTTGCCCAAAGGTGATTATTTCACTTAGTATCTGTTTTTTGACTTTTTTTTTTTTAATGTCAGTCTGGTTTGTTGCTCTTAATTATTTCACAAGGGTGTACAAATACTCGCTTCGTAGATACCATTTGTATGCTGTTCTTTTTCTGATTAACTAAAAGACCAATTTTGCAAAAATATTCATCTTCCATAATTTATGGATATTTGAGGCTCACTTTATGGTTTTGCTGCTTATTTAAGTCAGTAATGCTCTTCCATCACTACACTAATAAAGAAACTGAGTATTGTACAATGGGATGAAATATTACAGAGTTGCAATAAAGTAAAAGCATCTGATCCCAGAACATCTTATTAAATAACTTACTGCAATATTAATAGTTACTTTGTAAGAAAATTAAGTTGTCAGAAAGTGAAATTACAAGGTTCTTTGTTCTACTTTTTAGACTATATAAATGGAGGAGAACTGTTTACTCACCTTTCACAAAGAGAGAGATTCTCAGAAAATGAAGTGCAAATTTATATTGGGGAAATTGTTTTGGCACTTGAACATCTACACAAGGTAAAGTAATTTTATCCTTTCAGTGGATGCTACAAGCTGATTTTGTGGAACTACAACTGTATTCTTTTCACATTGTATAAAGTTAGTAATATTTTTTAGGTAGTCTTAAATTCAAAGTAACTTTACCTACTAGTGGGACATATTATTTGTATAATTAGAAATACTTTCCAATGCTTTCCAATGAAATGTCTATTTATGTGTACCAAAATAAGGCTATGTGTTTTTTTCTGCAGTACGAAAAGTATTATTGACAAATGATGGTTATTTTTTGGTAATCTCTATCAAAGAGTTGAGTATGACAGTAAACCTAATTTGTAGTCAACATGAAGAATCTTTGGGTTGCACTGTTGTTCAGTTCTCCTTGTTTTGTTACAATGAAACAGCAGAGTTTTGAAATTTTGGCACAACTGTAGGCAAGCAAATTGCTATCAGAGGCAAATTCAGTTTTCAAGCAAATTCAAATTTCAGTTACTTTTAGATGTAAACGATATATTATGTCCTTCAAACTTTACGACATTACCTGGTATATTAATTTCTGAGAATTCACAAGCCTCTCAAAGGTATTTCTTCAGACACTTTAAACCCTTCGTTTTTGAGGGCAGTCTCTGAGGTATCAGTTTAAGTAATGGGAATTTTGTTAGCTTCACATTTAAATGCATTCAGTGTCTCCTTGATATGGTACAGTGATTTGGCAATGCTTTTCTTATATTCTGTCTGCAGTTGGGGATTATATATCGGGATATAAAACTTGAGAATATTCTCCTCGATTCTGATGGCCACGTGGTGCTGACGGACTTTGGTCTGAGTAAGGAGTTTCTTACTGATGAGGTGAGTATTTGAATCTCCACTAATTGTGGACAGAATCCAGCAAGACCAAAAAATCAGATTCTGTCTCACTGAAATACAAAAGCATTTGAGAGAGCAGAAAAAATGCCTTCTTGACTTTTGCTTTACGGAACAAAATCTAGTAGTCTCTGTTTACAGGGTTTTGAGTTCTCAGTTCATTGGTCTTTGGCCTGCCAGTGTTGCTAGACATTTTTGTCTATTATAGTTTTCCCTGAAATGCCTTCACACTCCCTTGTGCTGCCCTTTATGTGCAAAAGAGGAGATACACAGAAGTCAGAAAAGCCACTTAAATTATCATTTTCAGATGCCTTTTTAAAACTCTCTGCTAATACTTTGCAGTGACTAGGCAAATGGTATGCTATGACTCTTATTTATGCTAATAACAATTTTTGTATTATTATCTTGTCTTTTTCTCATGTATTTGTGTCACTTCTGATAAGCTTAATTGCAAGCTTTTAGGATAAAAGTTTCTCTCATTAAATATGTGAATAGTACCTAACATAGCAATCACTGACTGGTAACGTTAGTTGTCAGTTATTTCTAAGGTAAGGTTTTATCTCCAGAAATGCTTTTAGATTTCAGAGAGTCAAAGAAAGTTGTACAGGATTTTGGTTTTGGAAAATTTAAAAAGTAGGTATTTTTTTTTGCTTTCACTTTAGGTATCAGAGGTATTTGAAATATGGGACTGCAGGTTTGAGTCTGTTAGAAGCAACAGAGGTTTTCTAAAAATAGGTAACTGGTAGTTTCCTCTGGAATATTTGCATTTCAGATGGAACCTGGTAGGATTCGGGGGTTCTTCACCATTTTAGGAAACTTGAAATGTTACTTTTTTTTAATGTGTAAATAGTTAAAATATATACGTAGTGTCAGTATATTCGTCTTGAACTATAGAGCAAAAGGAAGAGGGAGATAAGTAGCGTGCCAAAGGATTTGCTACAGTATGTCAGACCAGTGCACTTCCAACAAGGAAATAAGAAGAGAAGTGGTTTTCAGCAGAAAAGGAGGACAATAAAAGGTGTGGCTAGGGAGAAGAGTAGGGCCTGCTCAGAGTTGTGAGAAAAGCTATAGAAGACATAGGAGAAAAAATACACTGGGTTGTATTACTGTACCTGTGGGAGGGAATAGGAGCTGTCCTCCAGGCCTTGAGCAAAAGTTGAATGAGGCAGAAATCTTCCCTAGGATAATAGTGTCATAATAAATCAGGACCTTCTTTAAGTCTCAAAACAAATGGCTTTAGGAAATATGCTTGTTTCTCATCTGTGCTCATCTTCAGGATGTTCTTTATAAGCAGGGCAAGAAAAATCAAGGACTTGGATAAGCATCAGAGATACCTATCTGCTTTTCCTCACACTTGGAATCTGATTCTTTTTTCTCCAGTCATTTTTAAAATAATGCAGTCTTGCTGCTTGGTCATCTAATGTTGCTTCCTCTGACATATACCACAAAATCTGTTCATTTACCCGTGTTTTTTTTCCTCATTCACCTTAACATTTTATTTTCATCTTCCCTGTCAAAAAAGCTAAACATTTTGAGGCTCTTTTAAGGAGAAACTTACCTGCAATTTCATTGTTTTCTTTCAAAAACCTAAGAAATTGTCTGCACTTGACTAGTTTTCACATTACCATTTTAAGTTAGATACTGAACTTGAACATGATTAGACTGTCCTATTTACACATAGAAACTGATATTTCATGTTGTACTCTGTATACAATTCAGCTACTACTAGAACACTTAAAATTCACATTACAAAAGGTACCTGTTAATTTACACTTCTGAACTGATGTGCTTACAAGCGGTAATTTTTGCCTACATAATTGCATGGCTTTATATCTGTTTTCATGCTATTTGGGTAGTGCTTTTAAATAAAATTAAACAACTATACAAGTTGGATAAGAAAAGAGTATGTTCTTGCAACTGTGTTGCACGTGCTAGTGTGCTTTACTTTCTCCCCTTCTTCATGCTTCCCCAATCCACCCTGCTTCTTGCAAGTTCTCTACCATTAAATAGGTGTGCTTATGTAAGTGTTTTCAAGAGCTCTAAAACATGTATGTTCTTAAACTTTGCTTATGCATTTGGCAGTTTTTCTTAAAAAAAAAAAAAAAAAAATTCTTATAGAAGGTTAATAGCAGTCTGTTTTTTGCCTTTGCTTTATTTTTAAGACAGTCCATACACTTTTATCTGTGTACAAGAGGAAGAAATAATCTGACCTGAATAAAGTAGTTGAATAAAAATGAATTTTCACATAGGATAACTCAGTATCAGAGGGTATTTCGGTATGAAATGTTTTCTGATACTCAAACTGTACTTAATATTTCACGAAGACCAACAATTTGACTTGCCTAAACACAAAATGGGATTAGGTAAGGGCTCGGGAAATTGAAATGAGTAGTCCCTTTTAAGTATGAAGTAGCATTTGCACTCAGCCTCATGATGAATTAAGGTTGATTTTTAACTCTCACCTGAATTTCAGTGAAAACTGGGGAAAAGAGACTCTTTAGCCTCACACTTTCATGCATCTCAGTTGAGTCCATATCTAATTGGGATGTAGAATTTATTTGCAGATGGTGTTAGAATAAATAATTTATCTTGGGGGGAAAAAAGTGGTAGGACTAACAGATTTTGTATTGAAACTTCTACAATACTTTTTCATTGCACAGGTGTGATCATGTTGGTGTTCCTATTTTTTTGGAACTGTTAAAAACTTTTTAAAAAAGCAAAATCCCAAGATTTCTATTTTTTGCCATCTTATTTCTTGTGTAGTATCTTTACCTTCTGCATTTGTGGCTTAGTCGTCTTTGTTTTTAATCTCATATTTCTGCTTGTATGCTGGTATTATTTTTGATTTGGTTAATACCAGTATAGCTTAGTCATCAGGTTTGGTTTTCATTTTAATATTTATTGATGAAGTGCGAATTCATTTTCTAATAGTTTTTTTCTGACAGCTTTAGTTCTGTAACTATACGAAATACAACAGTTTAGAATGGTATATATGGGGATCTTTGTCTTAGAAAAAATAATCTGAATACTTTAATTGAATTATTTTAGTAACCATCTTTTGGATCATGCATAACAACTGGCATTTTTCTTGTTAAATTCCTTCAGTACAATTTCTCCTGGAATAAGTGGAATGCTCAAATCTGCTGTCTTGGTACACATCTGCTTTAGTTTAGGCTTGTTTTGAAAATTTTGTATTTGCTTAAAACAGATAAAAATAAATTGTGTAGCAAATACAAATGTTGTCAGACTTTGAATGATATTTCTGAGTGGACACAGAATACAAATGTCTCAGTAATAACTGATGAAAGAGTAGATATTCTATATAAGGGATGATTGAATTCTCTGGCTTTTGCAATTCCATGTCAGCCGGGTATCTGTGCACTTCTTTTTATGATATGTACTGTGAATAGTTCAGATACATTATTGCTTTTGCATCTGAAAATCTCCTGATCAGAGCTGCAAATTTAGTTGCAACTGTTAAACGCTTTTCACAGTTGAATTGCTGTTTTAGTTTATCAGCTGGCTGAGTGGGCACTTTGTTCTGGAAGGAAAATTAGTATGTAAACCTAAAAGATTTCATTAAAGGAAAACTGATGAAAGGTTGTTAACTCACTATGGATTTTGGTCAATGAAGTGGGAAGGTTTATATACAGAGCACTACAGAGGTGGTCAGAGCAGAGGGAAATGGAACAGTGAGGAAACTGACAAGGGTTTGATTTATTGCTGTATGAACTGTCATCTCACTTGAGTGATTGAGTGACCTACTAGGTTATCTGTGCATTTAATTATAAAAGTCTTGATAATTGTCCAATTAAAGTGAAGATGTCTGATAGTTGAAATTGGATAGTGTGTGCTCTGAACGCTGAGCATTCTCTTTTGAAGATGCGTCAGAATAATCTGTACTGCTGGTGACTTTCTATGTTTGTGTTTTGGTTAAAGAGTTGTTTGCCAATGTAAACGTAGCACTGCTTTAAACTGTAGATTACACTTCTGGAAAGAGGAAAAACTATGAAAAAGTAAGCTGAACAGTGAAGTCAATCCACAGTAGTTAACATACATTATAGATCCTATCTGGGCAATTACTGATTATTACCCCTGTTTTAGAAAAAGATATGAAACAATGTTAGGAAAATTTTTTGACTTTAATTGGTGTACTTCTGTTGGTGTTTCAAGTATCCTGAAACTGAATATTAAGAATCATAAAATCACCGAACATTCTGAAATCACGTAACTGCAGGGCAGGTCTCATTTCATTGCAGAATGAGGTCATCAATGATCAGGTGACAGTTTGTGCCTTAGCCCAAGCTGTATTCCTTTTACAACGCTTATAATTGTGGTCTTCCAGCATGGAACACTAAAGCGGAAGACTGGACCATAGAACATATTCTGCTCAGACTTTGATGCCAAGATCTCAGTGCCATGAAGAGTTTTTGTAAAACAGATCATGATTTCTTAAAGTTACTACTCTAATATGCCATTTAGTTATTGTAATATGCCACTCAGGAACAATGTTTTGGGGAGAAATACTGACCTGTGTGTTAAAATAGTCTGGCATTTTCTATCAGATCTTAGAATAACATGTTTGTAGTCAATTTGGAAAAAAATGTTTCTCTTTTCCAGGACAAAAAATTTGCATTTGGAATGCAAAACCCAGCAACCTCACTAACTTTTTTTTTCCTCATAAATTTTTAATCTCTTGAATGATTGCAAACACTTAACCTTGATGAAACTTGGGCAACCATGTATGATAAACTTGCATGATCAGAGTTTCATGGCTATGTGAAAATGATTTTAGAGCCAGGTGTACTGCATTTGAGCATAATTGTCTGTTCCTCGTTTTACATTTGATGCTCTCTGATTTCATAAGTATGTATTGGGCATTTTCTATGCATTTTTTGTTCCCTTTTTTAATACATTTTTTGAAGGCTTTACTGTGGTAGCTAGAAGAATTCTTTGCAGAATGAATACTGTCATACCTTTTAATTTTGCCTCTATTTGAAGCAAGAGGGTGTGGGGTTTTTTTTTCAGGTTTTGCTTTTTGTTCTGTTCTTCTCTCTTTTGGTACTCTTACTCTCTCTTCTCAAAAGATGATGTTTTAGAAAACAAGTCTTCTCAAAAACTGGAATTTTGAGAACCCAATACAAAATGTCCATGAGGGATGAAAGTAGTACGTACTTGCATTCCTCCCACGCAATAATATACTGTTTCTGAACTACTTTTGCTTAAGAAGAGAGATTCTTGTTTTCTTTTCTCTCGGTTATTTGCTTTACAAATCCATTATTAGTAACTGGTTTAAAGAATTCCTTGCAGAATTACAAGTGCATGGCACTGCAGAAGCAGACATAGCCATTTCTTAAACCTGTGTAAAAGTTTCCTTGAGTCTCCATTTTACATTAGATGAGGGCTTAATTTTACACTGTGTTACATGTTGGGGCCACAACTATAGAGGTCATGCGTTTCGTAGCTGGCATGCAGTACCTTCACGGATAGGGTTAGCTGGTCTTGCTTTCTCTCTTATTAGTGCCTGTTCTGATGGCAGCTGCTGGCAGGCAAATTTCACTATTGCTTGAAGCATTCATTAGTCTGATTCTGCCTGTTTTGGAAGCAGTCATTAGTTTGTCTAGCCCTGTGGCATTAGATATAATATCCAACATGGTACTTTTGACTTAGCTGGCTCCTTCAAGTAGGAACAGTCCCTGGGATGGGATTTTTTGTTTATTCATTTTCAGATGATCTTATTTAATTCTTCTTGGGATGACATTTCAAACTAGTGGACCTTTGATCTGTAGTATTGCAACTGTTCTTGGTCTAGTCTATGCCTTTATTACTATAATCTTCATTATGAATTTGTCAAATGCAGTAAGTAGGGTAGTCTAGCATACCACTAAACATTTTTCCCATCTTTGTTCTTCCTCTGTCTCCTACGGAGATCATACTTTTGTTCCTGAATAGAAGGTACAACTACAGAAGCAACAGTCTATACCTGAGAGAGCTATTGGGTGAAGCTGTACTTTCTGATATGGATAGCTTAATTCCCTAGTGTTGTGTCTGGATATTATGACCAAAAAGGCTCTCAAAAGAATTTTTAAAAACAAACAAACAAGACACAGTCAGCCTGGCACTTATTTTCTTGGAACAAGATTTTCAAACAAGATTTTCAACTTTCATTTTAAATCTACATCATGTCTTAAGCCATCAGAAGGCTTTTTTGTCAATTTTCATATGCCTTCCTAAACTGATACTGTAATTGTTTGTTCTTCTGAACAATTAAAATGTTGGCAGAGAATAATGCTACAGAACTGATTTCTATGGAAACATTTTCTTTTCTTGGTGCATTTCTTATTTTTGAGGTAAATATCAGTAAAATCACTTTCAGATAGGATGGCCTCTAAGACTCCCTGAAGGTGCAAACCCTGTTTCTGCATGGAATTTTATATGGACTCTATGGCAGTGCAAGTAAATCTCTATTTAAGGCACTATTCTTTTATTTATCTTACATGTTTTCTCATTAAACTTAATGAGGGAACTCTAATGGCTCACCTAACTAGTAGCTTATAGCAGATAGAACAGTTTGCTGATAGCTGATCTATGGGATGCTCTGTATGATACTGCTCAAGACTCAAGTTTTTCAGTCTTACAGTCTGTTTCTTGAGGACCTGTGGTTCTTGCCTAGCTTGTCAGCGAGCAGCAGGATGGGGCGGCTGCTCCCTGCAGTAGTGTGAGCTGGGGATGTGGTACGCTAACTGACCAAGGGCACAATCCCACAGTTCCCAAACAAGATCAGAGCAGGTCTATTGGCAGTAACGAGGCTCAGGTAACAGTGCAGCAGTTCTCAGACAACCTTATAGTGAGGAGGAAGGCCTGAGGTCAAGCCAGGATTTGAAGGCAGATCAGGATCAGTGAGGTACACAGCCAAGTACAGGCATACCGGCTCACTCTGGGATCAAGACTGAGGATGTGAGTTTCAGCTCCCAGCTGAAGGTGGAGGAGGTCCCCGAGCAGGTTCCACACAGAGTCAGTGGCCCTGAGTCAGAGTTGGTCTTGAGCACGGGTGGCTTAACCCCAAGGGGTGCAAAAAGAGCAAGGTTGATATGCTAAGGGTCCTGAACACAGTTATCCTAGGAAAGCTTTCATTGTTTATGTTTCTTGGAACCAAAACTTAAGTTACTGTCTTTCAGAACTCAAAGTTATATAAAATACGTGTAATAATGATGCTTTCCCTTGTATTCTACATTTTTTTTTAATTTCTAATTGATATTATTTGCTATACTACTGATAGAACCCAGAGGGCAACCTAGAAGTTCTGTCTTCCTTTGTTAAAGGAACTTTAACAGAGTTAACTTTGACTTTGGACTTAATATATGTTTAGAGGTATAAGCAATGAAAGTACACAGTTTTATTCCAGCACAATTCCCGAGGTAAGGGTTCTAGATAAATGAAAAACTACAGTGGGGTTTCCGTAGCACAGTACAAACACCAGCATCTGTTCATGCCTAGAAGTGCTCTACCGCTTTAGGCATTTCATAATATTCTAATAAATTCTTTATAAGTTGCTCTTGAAGGGACAGGAACATGGTTTCAGTTGATAGCGTGCAAAACTTGTTGTGGGCTCTTGCCCGTAGTTAAGTTTGAGTCTCTTACTGCTGAATACAGTGGTGTAATATGGTGTAATGTGTCTCTTCTAGCCTTTTCTGTCTGAATTTGCATATTTCCCAACTAATTATTTTTTCTTTAGTGGCTGTATAAAAATAGTAGAATGAATGATGCTTCTGTTAATTTCCAAATATGCATTGAATAAATTGAAATTAGAAAAGACTTTACATTGTTTAAAATGGTTTTCCTAGTTAGCTAAGAAATTGGTAAAACTATAAAATAAAAAGAAGGATCATTGGCCCTACTATTGTGGCTGAAGCTATTCCTATTGTATTTATAGTAAGTATGCACACTAGGAGATTGTAGGAACCTCACAGAAACACATTACAGTTATTTTTCAAGAGGTCTTAATTGAGTATGTTTCCAGTGCTATTACTTCTTGTTGCCGTTTCTAGTTTGGAATTGGAGTCTGCTTTTCTGCCTTACCATCTTCAGTGAGACATTCTGCAGAAGTGCAGCGTGCAAGTTTCATTTGGCTTTACTTGTCCATCACCAGGTGAAGTGCTGATTCTGTCCCAGTCCTAGTCAGGTGTCAGTTGCTGGTTATTTGCCCAAAGAATGCTGGGACTTCTGCAGGCTCAACTTAAATTTGAGTGCCAAGAGCTGTTAAATACTCTAATATAAAGTTAGATGTTTAATATCTTGTGGGGCAGGGTTCCTCTTGCAAGCAAAATTTTTCACTAAAGCTTTAATGAAAACATCAGTCAGATGTTAGTTGCACCAATCTACCTTCAAAACAGAATGATACAATGCATTGTAGGCATTTTGGTTGAGCTGACTGCCTTTACTTCACATGGATTCTCTTGTCAATAAATAGAAAAATCCATTTATTGATAATCATACCACAAAAGGAAATAATTGTTTGAGGAACTGTAAAAGCAGTTCTGGATTTGTCCAATATAACCTTATAGTCTGTGACAATATCCAGTATGATTCACAGCAGCCTTTCTGCAAACATCAGAAGTGCCAAGAAAAGCCTATTCTTTGTGAAGAATCTGCTGTATTAAGTCCCCTTTCTTATATGTTCAAGACGTATGAAGCCTTCTGTGTACCTAAAGATTTTTGTACAGTTCTGTACATCCAGGAAATATTCGCTGGGACAGAAATCAATACATGCCATGCTCCAGTCTCACTGCAGGAGGGATCAGCTGGCTTTGGCTTCCTTTATTAGAGATGGTTGGATGTACCTAAGAAACATCTCTGCTGAATTTCTTGAGAGTCACAAGTACATCATCACTGCAGGTGGTTTTTTTTTTTTTTTTTTTTTTAAATCTTGATCATCAGTTTAAAACATACCATTTTGGGGGGGGGGGGTTAAGCAAGAATTAAAGTACTGTGGTGTCAAAGAATTTTTAATGTCTGACATTAATTTCTATTCCGTATGGACCCTTCCCCACATGTGCACCTTATTCCTGTGCAGAGACATTTCTTTGTTGTTATCATCTCCAAAAAATGACCACGTGCCATGCTCCTGGTAATATAAAAGTTACCCACCATCAGAGAACACTTGGGTTGTAAATATTTATTCATAACAAGTTTACAAGTTTGCATTTGCTAGAATGTTTATTCACTAAATACAAGTCAGAGCAAGGTCTTTGTTTTGGTCAAAACTCGACTAGTTCCAAAAAGTTGGATTGCAGCTTTAAGTCTTTTGTATATTACATGCAGACTGCTTCCAATTTATTGTAGGCAAGAGACATTTTCATGAAACATTGGTTGATTTTACTTATCTACAGCCCTGAGTATTCTATGGAAGTTTGAAACATAGTTGCTCATATGATTTATGGTGTGTGCACATTCATGTGAGTTATAATCTGTTAGGTGATTGCTTAAAGAGAAGACCGAAGATACAAAGAGTTTTAGCTAAACTATGATTTTAATCTATTTGATTTTTTTCATCTATATTCCTGATCTAGAAGTTGGTATGAGAAATATTACTGCCCATGCAATAGAGGGATTGACCTTTACTTTTAAGTAGATGGACTGTATCTATACTAGATTTAAAAACCTTGTTAAAACTTGCCATGCAATTTCAGAGTAGCTCAAAGAGCAATAAGAATTCCTCTTGTCTTGCTGGGTCATAACATTTTGAAACCTTTCTAATGGTGGAGTCAGATGAAAAGAACAAAGCATTTTAGTTTGCCAGCTAACAAGTTTAGACAAGCCTAGGGATCCCATTAGAATGTTGCTGAAATCTGTGGAAAAAACCGCCAAAACACGCATAATAATTCTGTTACTTCTCCATTACAAAAATATGATGAACCAACGAATAGTTCTTGTCTGGATTGGAGAATTTTTCAACTGAACGTGTGAAGAGTCAATCCTGAGAGCAGCTTGGCATGCCTTAGGCTAGCTTTGGTCTGGCTTACCTGGTTCTTCCCTTCTGTTCCATTGTATCTTCCTGTTCTGTGTAACTACATGTTACTCCACTGCAGATATCACTTACAGAAATGGTACAAAACCCACAGCATTGCATACCAAATACTTGCCTTTCTTTAAAAACAGATGGCTTTTTTTGTGAAAATCTTATGCTTTTTCAGTCAGTTCTAAAAATTGCCTTTCCCTTTCTTGTCAATTATTTTTAATAAAGAGTTTTTTCTCTAAATTCAATGATTTTATATATAATATGGCAATTTACACAAAATTTATCAAGGGTTTGGCTTTAACTTATTATCCAATATCACCTAAAGGGTAGCTTATTTTGCCAGATCTTGAGGAAACTGCCATCACTTCCCCAATCAAGATGTAAAGCTTCCTTTATGCTTTACTTGCAAGTCTGTTGGTGAGGGCCAAGTGCACAAAACCCTTTTGGTTTGAGACCAATTATATGTTTATGTATATAAAATGAAAAAAAACAAACAAAAAACCCCCCACCCCCATTATTTAAGGAAGATGCAGTTTCAGATTTTAGCCTACAACTACAAAGGGTGTTTGCTGACAGATAGAATATATGTCATTAAAGGCTGCATTTTGACTCTGGAGGTTGTCTTTTTCTCTGGACCAACAGCACTTACTGTTTCCAAGTTTTGTTTCTGTCTTTTAGTGTACTCTCTATTAAACAACAACAACAAAAAAAACAGGAATTCTTAAGCTATTGAGTTGCATTCCTGGAATATTTTATTATAAATTCAGAATCGAAGGAAATTAAAATCCAAACAATTTAGTAATGGAGAAGTGCCCTTTACCTTTACAAACAGCTTACACTAGATATTAGATACTCTAGGATTTAACAAAGCCTTTTGACTCTATGCTAGCGTAGTTTTTATGAGCAAGGAGTTCCTGTTAGAAAATGCATACAGTAACATTTGGAGAAGACTAGCATTGTTTAAAAACAAACAAAAAAACAACAAAACAACAACAAAAACTTGGAAAATGCATTTAAGGAGTCAAATTTCATAGCTCAAAGGAGGGTGATAGCAGTGTGGCTTCAAAATGTGTCACCTCTGACGTTCAGGGTAGTAGTCCAGCTTGGTTAAGAACAAAGTATTTGCGCATTAAATGGTCGGAGAACAGAAGCAATCTGTTCTTTTTCAAAGGTGACCTTTCATGCAGCTGGAGAAGTGGATCTTAATTGTGAATGCTGAAAAGAATGGCTTCACTGAATACTTGGCTAATCCTTTGGCTAAAATATGTTTGCACAAAGGCTGTTGTGAATAAAGTAAGCCGTAGGACTGTAGGACCCGAGTGTCTGCTGTGGAGCAGTGGTGCATGTTGTTTGAATGTAATTTGTCAAGTTGAAGAAGTACTTGAAAGGCAATATATTTGAATGTTAAATAATATGTCTTCAAATGACAGAATGAATGTGTTAAGACACTTGAGGGCTTTCCATACCCGTGTTCATGCTTTGGAGACAAAATCACAAGCACTCACGCTCTGAAGCATTTTTTCCAAAGCAGTATTTGGATAGCAGATACTCTTCTTAGGTTGAGTGCACATGTGTAGAACAGCACTCTTGGAACATGCCTCAATATTTTGAGCTAGATACTTTAGATCCAGTACTTGATCATTCTTTGTAGATGTTTTTTTGTTTTGTTTTGTTTTTGCCTCCATAGGTGTTTTGTTAGCAAGCTTTATTCAGCTTCCCTATTCCAGCATTCACACCTCTTCAGATTTCTTTCATGTTTTTGTTTGGGTGCTTTGCTTTGGTGTGTTTGTTTTTTCTCAAAGCCTCTGAAACAAAATCTCAGGTGCGTTTAAGACTTTGATCTTTCCCTTTGTTTTTCTTTTTGTTCCTGTTTTTCCAACAGGCATATGGCTTGCTCCAGTTTGCTCAGTCTGTCCCTTGTACATACAGCAAATTTGGCAACTGCTCATGTGGCTGAACTTCATATAGATTGTGTGTTTCTATTGATGTGTCATCTGGCTACCTGGAGGAGTCTAAATTGAAATCTAGTTTTCTTTAGTGCTCAACACCAACATGTTGATGACACCATTGACTCAGGAGGTACTCAGCACATCAGCCCTTGGGCCTTCAGCCTTTCGATGTGGGTTATCTACTTTTGCTTTAGAGCCTCTTTGAGTTCCAAAAGCTGTTCTCTCTGTTTTTATTCAGGCTGACTTGAATGCCCTGTCTGCCATGCTGTAAGCATGACAGTCACAAGATGCACTTTGCAGTTGTGCAGATCTCAGTTTCCAAAGGGTAGGGTTAACTTAATTTTTCTTAGTCCCTGAACTAATGAGATTCTCTGCTTATTGGAGGAGTTACAGTGCTGTGTATGAGCCCCTTGGGAACTTGTCCTCCGCTCCAAGATGACGTTTTTTCTTTACCAATACTGTTTTGGCCCTGACACTCAGCCAGTCAACGTGTGCCTTTCTATCTGTAGCTCTCTTCAGCCAAGTATTGCAGCAGCTTGTTTCTCAGATGCAGATCTTCAGGTGCATGTGGTGAAATAACGCAGGCTTTCACCCCCCTGGGTGTTTGGAAATACCTGTCCTAGCTGTTTTCTCTGCCTTTTCTTTGCCCATTTCCCATGCCCTTTTGGATGTGTTAGGGCATCAAATCAGACGTTTTCAGGACATCTGGGCTCTGAGGTTTTTTTATGTCACTGGAAACTAACACCCAACTAGACATAATGGAGTAGCTCTTTAACTAAAACGTTAGCTGTCAAATGGCAATTTGGACCAGCAGAGGTGAGTCTTTTACAAGCATGTTGTGTATTCCTGATTCCTTGGCTCACCTGAAATCTCATTTAATTCCTGTGGTTTGCTTTGAAGCTTATTAGAGATCTCTGGATGCTTAAGTTCTCTTTCTGAGAGTAGAAAGGTTTATACATGTTCTTTCTGGAGCTTTAGATAGCTTTGAATGCCTGCCTAGCATTCCTTGGTTATAAAGCAGGGCCAAGTGATGATACCACAAGATCATCAAGAGCATGATGGTGCAAAGTTTCCATTCTTCTCTCAGCACTTCCAATTGAATTCTGGAGCTGGATTTTTTGATCTCTGGAAATGGTATAATTTGTGGTCTACCTACCATGCATACTCTTAGCAAGGAAGATGCTGCTCTGAGGTTTTTTTCTTTGTCAAAATGATTGTTTTCCAGGGCAAATAATAATCCGCATTGCATCTCTCCGTTGTGGACAGTCACAGTCTAATTGTTCTAAAGCTGTTCAGTGGCTAGGTGCTATCAACGTTTCTGGGTTTGAAGTTAAATATGCTCATTTTATTTGATGAAAGAAAAGGAAAATGGGATATAGGAACAAGTATTCCAGAGGAAAGGCTGCAGAGATCATACAGGTGTGGTATTAAAAGTACCTTGACTAGTTAAAGCAGTTGTGTTTCACTAGGACACTTGGATCAGGCAGAATAATTGCTAGGAACTCAGACGGAGGGCTGTGCCCTACCTTTTTCATATTGCTGTGTGTGGAGTGGGAAAAGTTAGAGATCTACTCTCTCCACATATGGAGTAGGAAAAGTCAGAGATCTACCCCATGTGTCATACTAGAGCATTTATTAGAAATGTTTGGAAGTTTGGAAGGTACACGTAGGCACATGCACAAAGTCTGTGTTTAGCTCATCTCAAAGAATAAGTGGGGGATGTAACCCGTATTTGTTAAACCATACATCTGCTAAATTAAAAAGTGAATTGCCTGCTTATCCAGGTGACCCTATCTATGTTAAATGACCAACAACTCCAGCAAAATTCACTTTGTCTCAGTGGCTTCACAAAAAGTTAGTGTGCTCTTAGGCAGCTAAACTATTTGAAGTAGCCACTTCATATACCTTCACTAAAAACTAATGCTATTGCACAAGAATTCAGAATGATGTTGAAGTTGGTGAAGAAAAAGAACAAAACCAAATAAAAACCAGACAGTGTGTACCAGAAGACTGAAGGCCATCTCCAAATCATCTGTAAGCATGGAAGCACTGCTGATTGGGAGCAAACATAATGACATGCTTTCAGTGACAAGGTCAATATTGTCATACTGAGTTATTAGAGGTGGTTTAGCCACACTTCTCTTTACTTCCTTTAGTGTCTAATTGCTTGATGTTCTGCAGCTCAGATGAGGGAACCACAGTGCTTAAGGCATGCGTACTGTGTGAGGAAAAAGCGTTCTGCCTTGTGCAAAAAATCCTGAAGCTCAAGTATTTGCAAGATACTCCTGTTCAGTGAGAATTCATATGCAGAATCCAAATTCAGTTATTCAATAATTTTCTTTCTTGTCTTACTAACAGTTCCATGTTGTGAGATGAAAGGCAGATACTGGAGTTTCAATTCATGTTATAAATTTGCATGAACTGTAAATTTGTGGGGGAGAGAAATACAAAATAGGGTTTGGTTGTGCTTTAAGAAAATAAAAATAAATGAGACTGCATATTTGATTTGTAAGTAAAATGTGATTTCACAAATGACTGGTGAAATACATTATACAGTGACTTTTTGTCACAGAATGACAGTGGTTGAGGTTGGAGGGGACCTCTGGAGGTCATCTTGGTCAGGCCCCTGCTCAGGCAGGGCTGCCTAGAGCTGCCGCCTGCCTGGGACCATGTCCAGGTTTTGGATATCTACAAAGAGGGAGACTCCACTGCCTCTCTGGGCAACCTGTTCTAGTGTTCAGTCACCCACACAGTGAAAGAGTTTTTCCTTGTGTTCAGGCAGAACTTCTTGTTCTGTTTGTGCCTGTTGCCTCACGTCCTTTCCCTGGGGACCCCCGAACAGAGCCTGCCTCCATCTTTGCAGCCTCCCATCAGGTGTTCGTGCACAGTGAGGAGTTTCCCCTGCACGGCCTCTTCCCCAGGCCTAGCAGTCCCAGCTCCCTCAGCCTCTCCTCATAGGAGAGGTGCTCCAGTCACCATTTTAGGGCCATTTTAGTGCCCGTTCACTGGACTCTCGCCAGTATGTTCATCTCTCACTTGAACTGGGGAGCCCGGAACTGGGAAATAAAAATAAAAATAAAAAAATAAAAAAAGGAAACTGTGTGGTTGGAGGTAACATTCTTTTAAAATGCCTTTTAAACCCACATGTAATGCATACCACTAAAGACTACTAGTGACTCCCTACGTTTAACAATGACAAATATACATAAGTAATTCTGGTGAAACTTAATACTGTAAAAATAGTGTTCTGTATGTAACACTAGAGGTAGTTGGTATGGCTTGTGATTTAACAAAACACACCATACCCAGAAGAGTATCTAACAAAGAAACGTCCACGCTTTGTGACTTCAACTGTCTGAATACAGTAATTTCTACCATGTGTCAGGAAGACAAATCAGTGTCAATTTTCATTGGAGTCAGAATATTTTGCCTTCAGTGTCAGCTTTATTTATTTATTTATTGTTTTGGGGAGTGCTGAAGTGTAGTTAACTAAGAAACTAAATAATTGATAGCAGTTTGTTTTGTCTCCCTGTAACAGTCAGAAGCTGGTTCCATCAGGGTGTCTGGAATATGAACGTTGATGTATTTAATGGCAAATCAGTGTTGATCTTGAAGAAAACGTTCAGTGGGTCCATTTTGTTTTCCTACCTAATATTAAACTACAATCTACTACACAATTTCTTGCTAAGAACCCTGCTTGTGATAATCATCTGCTTTCCTCTTCTTGGCTTTATTCAGCCTTGAATTTCAGCAGTAGATTGCTTTTAAACTGAAAAGGAAGCAAGAGCTAAAGGATACAAATACTTACCTATGTGGAATAAAAGTTGGTATTTTTATAAAGCTTACTACAAATATATCCTGGAGCATTCAATTTATAAAGAACTGTTTGTCATTTACAGTATGACTTCTTTTGGTATTGAAATTTAATTACACAAAAATATTTTACAAAATACAGTGTCAATTTTTTAAGCCTTCAAAATTATCTTGGGAGTTTTAAAGATTGAATTTTGCAAGGGACAAAAAATATCTCAGGCATGAATTTAAGAAAGAAAGAATAACTAATTTTCAAATACCATTTTCAAAATTCAGTCTCATTAAAAGATAAAGTCTGTTGAATGGTAGAAGGTGAATTATTGTTTTTATTTTTGATGTTCTAGAGAAAAGCTAAATATAATTGAAAATCAGAATAACCTTTATATATATATATATATATATATATATATATACATATACACAATTTTTTGATAGTTCCTCAAAAAAATCTACTGGTCATAATTTTGTATCTTTTGAAATGTTTTCAGTGGGCCTTCCCACCAGCACAGGTATATTCCCATGCTGGATACTTGAGATCATAAGGGGTCTGCTGTACCGTGGTATACGTTTGTATCTAGATCCCCAGCCTCTTTCTCGTCATTGTAGTACCTTGAAGCCTAGTTTTACTACACTCCATAGAGACAAAGAAACATAATTTTGAAGATAACTCACTGAATTTGCAGCTAGCTAAATGATACAGTTTTCATCCCTTTCTTTTGATGTATCAACATTATCAATTGTTTTCGTGAATCTCAGCTTGGCTGCATTGTCTTTTGCAAGGGTACTTTGGGCAGACAGCAGGTGAAGGAAGGTTTCAGTTTGTGTTTTTCACTCCCTTTCCTTTTCCTTCCACCCCTTCTTACCTCCTTCCCTGCTGCCCCAGCCGAAGGAAGAGCGAACGGAGGGATACATTAATACCTTCAGGTTGGCTAATGCCAGGATGGAGGGCTAGGAATTTCTGACTTACTTTTTTGTTTGGTTTTTGCTTTTTATCACACTATTTTTCTTCTAGATAACAGGTACTTGAAAAGACAATAAAAGAGAAATGATAGTTGTGTCACAAGAAAGTGGTATCATGAAAAGTTTATCATTTTATGGCTTTGTCTCAGAAGTTGATATTTCAAGTTAATATTTGAACCAAATGAGGCCAAGAACTATTTTAAACCCAGAATTTTACAAAAACAAAAAGCCCAAACCCACAAAAACAGTCACAGTGTCTGTATTTTAATAAGTACAGTTTATGAATATGCTGTTGGACTGTTTATTTTTTCTGCCTCATGGTAGCACTGAGCACTATTTCTAATTTTTGGAGCTTCCTCTCATTAGTGCAGTACAATCTTTTATGTAGCACCTGTTTTAAACTCCAAATCTGCATCTACGAATGTAAAACCTGACTTTTGAAATATTTGCTTTTTTGAACACTCTTCTTTAAAGGACCTGTCAGGATCTCTCCCCCAAATGCTAGAAGCTTGAAGGATAAGGGAGGAACAATGTTGCATGGCCCAAACACATGTGCTTTCGTCATTAGCAAGGTCCAGCATGACCTCATGTTGACCTCAAAGGTAAATCGCTCTCAGGGAACAATTATACATGCCTGTGAAAGCAGCTTAGTTTTGAACATAATCAAAACAATAACTTCAGTGTATAGAATAAACTTAAATTTACAACTCTGTCTGTCTGTTTCTCTTTCTCTTTCTCTCTCTTGTCTCTCTCCAAGTCTCTTCTTGAGAGAACGTTGGGTTTTTATGTGCGTTTTGTGAAAGGGAATTACTTTTCTAGAGGTCATAATAAATTCCTAAATACGGAGAACCCAAAGGATCTTTTATCTAATTTAGTCAAGTCATACATCTTACGATGAATCGCTCTTTTTAACTTAAACATTTCATTTGTTTAGAGTATTGATATTGCAGCCTTCAGAATGTGTCTATGTTGCCTTGAGGAATGATGTATAGATCATTTAGACTAATAGGAATGTATTTAAATATCAATACATTAATTTTTGTGTGCTTATGTTAGACTACCACACAAACTTATGACATCTTATTTTTTTTGTAGAAGACTGTAAATATTTTGTAGCATTGTGTGATACATCTCTATATATGATGGAATATGATTTAGCTAGCAGTTCTGAGCTATTTGGAGAAGAATTGCTGCCAGCATCTTGGAACTGTTAGCCAGATATGTCCCATATGATTTGGACAATATAATCATTTGATATGAATTTTATTTTCTTTGCTAGAATGAGAGAGCGTATTCCTTCTGTGGAACGATAGAATACATGGCTCCAGATATTGTAAGGGGAGGAGATACAGGACATGATAAGGTATGTTCTATCTAAGTTTATTACTGAAAAAAAGTTAATTCTTTGGGCAACATTATTGTTCAGTTTGAGTTTTTCTGTAGAATGTGATAGTGTCTTACTTAAACGTGCCTTACTTCAGGTTGTCCTAAAATAGATTATTGCCTATATTTAAAAACATTGGCATAATTTATTTTCAGTTTGAAGTTAGTTTTAAACCAAAGTACAAGGCATAATTCTAAAGCTGTTGAGGCTCGCTTGTGTTCTCTTTGAATCTTGTTCTAAATGTGCAGTGGGACAAAAAAATTTAGCTCATACTTGCTTACTTTTATTTAAAAACTGTTTAGTTTGGAGTGGAAAAACAACTGTTTTGTGACTAATTCTGATATATTTTTACAGTTGTACATCAGGTAAGTCTATTACCTTTCTGGAAGTCTTGAGTGGATTATTAATGTAAGTTTGGGAAATATTCTCAGATTGTCGAAAATTAATTCCATTTAGCTTGAGGCTAATTTTTTTATATGAATTAATGTCAGTAACTGATGGCAACAATTAAGATGACCATTATTCACAGATGGAACTCAAAACAAACAAACAAAAATGTCACAACTCTATTCCACTGAAAGAATTCTACAGTATTCCTAGATAAATTATTTTGATTGGTTACTATACTGAGAAGTTTTTGAGAATATATTATCTCCATTTTATTTTTTATTTTTTTCTATAGATTGTTTTGTTTTTCTGTTGGGGGTCCTGGAATATAGTTGATTACAATTCATCTTAGAATTGCCTTTTTAAGCACTGGAAAATATTATGTCACCCTCTATCTCCTTTTCCTAGATTGCTGAACTCAGTCTGACTTTGCCTTAGAAGGTTCTTTCTCTGTTCATTCTGCTTCTGTTTTGGTCTGAACTTGCCTGCAATATTTTTTTTAAGTAGGAAACGCTGTAGTGGGCACAGTATTTCAGCTAAGTGTTGGCAGTTTGAAGTACAGCAGAATGACTACCTCCCTGATTCTTCTATTAGACATAAAATGGAAAATTTGATTTGTCTTTTCGCTTAGTCATTGTCTCACACCTCCTTTTGTTTCACTATAATCTTTACATTTTTTTCAGAGTACTGCTTACTTCATCATTATTAAAATGGAATTTTACAAATTTATGAATCTAAGCTCCATTTCCTGCACTCTGTATTTCTCCTTAGTTTAATCTTGCCAATTTCAGAGGATCTCTCCAATGCGTCAGTCACTTTAAATTGTGTTTTTTTTTCTCGAGTGCTTGCAAATTATGTACTATTGCTGCTATTGCTGATCTTAAGAGCAATCTCTATACTGTTATCTTTTATCAGTTCTACTTGATGTTTTCATGAGGTATAGAGCAGAGCCATATAGTACACTTAAAGAAATAGCCTAACAATTTGATGGCAAGTGATTGACAGCTGTTAAATAAAGGTGTTTTTTCAGTTACATATGTGCTGGTAATTGTTTACCGTACAAATTCTTGGCTAACTATTGATGATGCTATTTGGCATGGTGTTTGAAGGTTTTTAGTGTATTTTGTATTTACTGCTTATCTAGCTACCCAAGGTCCTATTTAAAAAAGAGGAAATGAGATTGCCTTAGTATGCTATGCTCTTGATAAATCAGTGTGTTTGCTTGTAATCTCTTCTAGATAGCTATCTTGTTTGTATTAAAAACTTGCTCCAGATTTTTTTTTAGAGTTTGATTCTGATTCTGCAGATCCTCCTACTCTTTTGGAAAAACACACACTTCTCCTGGGATCTTCTCTGATCATTGTGTATTTGCAAGGAGAATTACTGACAGTACAGAGACTTCTTCATCTAGTTCCTTTAGACATTCTTGGATGAATAGATCAAACATCAGATTTTGTGTATCTTGAAAAAAAACAAAACAAAACAAAAAAAACACAATCTAAAGTAGGAAGTCAACTTTTTCGTCATTTATTGGTTGTGTTCCTGTAATGTATTAATTTTGTCAGCACAAGTAAAGCAGAATTTCAGTTTCATGGATATGCAAATTTCATGGAAATAAAATTGAGAAATTCAAGCACCTGTAGTAAAATTAATTTTGTTTAAATGACTAAACTGCTTCCTTTATTTTTCATAGTAGTGTCTTTCATTACAAAAGAGAGAAAAAATTCTTTATGGATATGGAGCAATTTTTTTTATAATGAAGAAAGTTTCAGAAGCGACGTTGGGTATGAGAGTATGGAGTTAATATGAGCATTTTGTCTCAAAAAATACTTTCCTCTTAGAAAACCTCTGTTTTCTATCCCCAGATAACTTCCTATCCTTGAAACCATATAGCCTGCTCCAAGTGTTGGGATAGTCAGACAAAATCAGAGAGACTGTAGCCATAGATAGGATTATCTGAAGACTTTTTTTTAATGTATTGGTACTTTAAATAAATAAAAATAATAAACAATAAATAAAATGTTATGAGATGTCAGAGAGATTTGTAATATGACAAGGGGGAATGCTTTTAAACTAAGACAGGAGGTTTAGGTTAGATATTAGGAGAAAGTTTTTCACTCAGAGGGTGGTAAGGCACTGGAACAGGTTGCCCAGAGAGGTTGTGGATGCCACATCCCTAGAGGCATTCAAGGCCAGGCTGGATGCAGCTCTGGGCAGCCTGACCTAGTGGTTGGCAACCCAGCACAGAGCAGGGGGGTTGAAACTAGGTGATCTTTAAGGTCCTTTTCAAGCCAGGCCATTCTATGATTCTGTGATTCTATGATTAATACATGGGAAGCCAAAGATAACATGTGTTGCCATGCAATATAAGATGAAATTCCGTAGCATTTCAGGTGTCCTGATTAACTGTGAGCTGTAGACCTAAAGTGTGCTTTTCAAAAGTTCCTTAGTTTCATTCTCAAGCTCCTAAAAGCTCAGGTTCCACTACTTCATAGCAAGCTTTAGTTATTTCAAGTATGTATAAGCTCCATTACTTCAAGTATGTTTTAGAATTCTTATTGTTTCCCAATGTTAAAAATCAAAATTAGTTCTGGGGAAAAAGTCAAGTGAAACTTTAGTAGCCAGTGGAAAGACTTCAGCTTGAGAAATTAATTGAAGAAGCTGAGTGAAGAGCTTTCAAAGTAATTGATATAATATAGAAAATACATCTAATCATTACTGCAATCCTTCAAGCTTTATGTCCAGGTTTGCCTCAGTTGTGAATAGGTGGGCTGTTCCTTTTGCTAGCTGTTTACTGGCTGCAGTGTTTTGTTCCTCCTTTTATTAACAATTTTACTTAGCTCTATCATAATTTACATAATTACTGTTTTTCTATAGGCTGTTGATTGGTGGAGTGTTGGTGTTCTTATGTATGAACTATTAACTGGAGCGTCACCATTTACAGTTGATGGAGAGAAGAATTCTCAAGCAGAGATTTCTAGGTAAGGTTCAAAACAGTACGTTAGATGTGCTTGCTCACAAATTGATGCTTGTGCTATAATATATATTTTGTGAGAATTTTGATACAGAATTTAGGAAGAAAGAGCTACCAGAGTAATACTTCGTGTGTTTTGGTTCTGTGTAACAGAATGACATCTGAAAGCAGACAGGTTACTTCAGTGATCTGCAGAGGTTAATAAAGTAGAACTGACCTTCATGAAAGACCTGTTTTGTTTAAGCTACAGTAGAACCACAGCTTTGCTGCTGTCCAACCCTATTGCATGTTTACTGTTGAAAGGGAAGTCAAATGAAACACGAAGCTATATGCGAACAGAATTATCACATTCAACATCTTGACACTGAATACTAAACTAAATACTGAAACGTACTTAGCTGGAGAGATTTTTGTCTTTCTTGCTAGACCCCTCCATCGTATAAGTTTAAATTACCAGGATTTACCCTACTCCCACTTTTTTTTTTTAATGGGAATGTTTATTTTGTTTGTATATGACATGAAACAAAGAACGGGATCCTTTCTAGACATACTTGCATATTGATAAGAAATGAGTATGAAATTAAATAACCTATACCATTCTTGTATTTTACATATAAACTTTTTAGATGCACATTCTTCAGGATTTGATTGTCTTTTAGTAGGTTCTTCTCTACTCTTGAATATCTTATTTTTTTCTCATAATTTATGGTTGAATTCAAAGATGAGAAACTGCAAGGCTGCCAGCATCCACCCTCTGATGGCTATTACTCTAATTTCTGACTGAAATTTTGTTGTGACAAGTTGACTGCCTTTTCTTCCAGGTATTGATGTTGTCCTTTGGTATGCTTTTATTCTGGTTGGTGTTTATACTACGCGTTTATATTTACTATACATTTGTATATACTGCACAACTTCTCTCCATGACTATCTTGGATCTATCTATTTTCATTTCCTCTCTAAAATGATTAAAAAAAAAAACAAAAAAAACCAAAAAAAAACCTGAATTGCAGATAATGTCATCAGATATCTGTAGTTGCCAATGGTGATGAAATCACTAGCACTGGCAAATTGGTACAAGCTTCTTTCTTGATAGCAGAGTTACTCTAAACACAAATTGTATTCCCTAACAGCAGGCTTAGAGAATTCAGCTTTCTCTTAGACACCAGCCCTGAAAGCATAAATTCCATGGTCTTTCATTTTTGTAGGTTTAAGGAAACAATCTTGTTCTGGATGAATCCAGGTCCTTATCCTATTTTTACCTAGGTGGGAAATAATCTCAGATATTTTTGTATAGAAGGTTTATTTCTGTGTACGTCACAAAGGCTGTTAGGTTTGAAACCAGAGTTTTGATATGAAATATGTCCCCTATGAACAGTTTAGTTGTTCTGTCAGAAATAGTTGGTGTATGGTTTATACCTTTTTTTACGCTATCTGATGAGAGATTGTGTTCACTTCTTTTATCATACCTTTTGGACAGCACTGTGGACTTCTCTTTCATGGTGAGTGCTACTTAATTGCATACTTTGTTTTCCCTTATGTTAAAAGCCTCTGTCTCTGAAGGCTCTTTTTGTTCACATTCTTGGTGTTATGGGTTACTAATCTTGTTAGATTTTTTTTTTCCACAGAACTATTCAAGTGTATGTCCATTTCGACTATCCCTTCTCCCCTTACTTCTCCCTTCTCCCCAAATCTTTCTTTCATTTTGGAGAATTCTGGACTTGCATTGCCACAAAGCTGTGAAAGGGCCCCATCCTTCAAAAACATAGGCAGGTGCTGTGTTTGTTTTCACTTTGACTGTGATTTGTAATTCTGGCTTGAAAGACAGATCCATTTTTGAGTTCTGATTTTTGAGGATCTTGTCATATGTACAGGTACTTAAAATGACTATGAAGTTTTTGGAGCATTATTTTGCTTCTGTGCAACAGCTTAGAAAATCTTATCAGCTTTGGGGTTATGAATAGATATATATCTGTCTTTTTCCACTTGTGTACATCTATAAAATCTGTAGAAGCATGTGGTGCTGTTTTAGCATAATAATGCTAATTGTGGCCTATGCTCTTTATCTGACATAGTTTGTTAGAATCTATTTATGCTTCATAGAGAACGGCTGAAATTTGACTATATGTTAGTTGCTATAAGGATATTTTGTCTGCAATTCTGCAAGAAACCTTTTCTTCCTTAAACCGTCTGGAAAATGCATTGCAGGTATGGACTAGGATGCCATTCCTTATTCTCCACCTGTAAAGACTCTAGTGATTACTAGATCTTTTCAAGGACAGAGCAGTTATTAAATTGAACTTGTGATCTGCGTGGTATCTTCTGGAATTTTGTCCTTTTAAGTGCTTAAAAACAAGCAGAGCTTATAGCTACCTGCAGTTCACAGTGTGTCTACCCTTAGTTGAGAGTCCAGAATCCAAGCAACGATAGGAGATAATGCAATGATACTTTTCTAACAGGTAGCAAGCAGTGTGTAAGGAGATCTTTTCCACAAGAAGGAAACCATTTGATGCTAAATGTGAATCACATCCCATCAGTGACTCTGCCTACAGATCAATTCAGCCTGTTGGTAAAGCAGATAGTTTCAAGAAAGTTGTAACTATTCCATCAAAGTTTCTGACTTGCCTAACGCTTGCAAGAACTGGGGTGCACTGTTCCATCTGCTCAAAGGTGGTACAAAAGAATCAGACATTGGTAGTTCTGAGATGACAGGGCATTCAGTAGAGTTGTTTTCAAACCTGAAGGTGAAAATTCTGCTTTGGAAGCTTGTCCCTCTACCCTTAAATAGGTTTACAGCTTGAGGTTGCTTTCTCTTATTCCCTGAGTATTAGGATGGTTATGTATCTTTTTGGTGATGCTTATGATACACAGTTACGAGGGCACTGATGATAAACTATGGTAACAGTTCTAGCCTAAACCTAGTGGGTCTCATGGTTAACTAGGTTGATCCTTTCAGTTTTCCATGATCTAGTTGTGTCTTTCACCTGTTGGAAATAAAACCATAAGCTTCAGGTTTTGTGCTTTTGATATTTTATTATCATCACTTCCACAGTCAGTTTGAGGCATCTGTTTTCAGGCTAATCACAGACGAAGGTGAAAGGGAGCTTCTGTCTCATAATGACATATTTTATGTTGAGCAAAATATTTTTTTCCTTCGTCTATAAAATCTTAGATTGACATATAATGGCTACCAGTTCCTAAACTTTTTCTTCTTCCTTCTTTGTAAGTAGTTTTTTTTCTCACTGTTAAGATTTTAAACAAGTTACATAGTTACGATTTCAAATAATGAATTGACATTTGTTTGTTCAAGCATCTCATCTTAAGTGAGTTGTCAGTAGCTTACGCTTTACTTTTCAAAATATCACTCAGTAGATATATTGAATAGTTGTTTTTACAACATAGTTTATGGATTGGTCAATGTAATGCTAGAAGATAAGTAGATAAAGTAGGACCAATTTGGAAATTTGACCTATTGGCCAATTGCCAATAGAAGTTTTCATACTCTCTGACATAAACTTGATTTTCTCAGCTATGCAATACATCAGAATTGTGATTAGTTAAGCTGTTCACAAAGTTAACTAAAATGAAAAATCAAGAAAGTATCTTTCTGCTTCTGGCTAATGGCATATTTTCCCTCTCCCCTCCACCAGTAGAAGTAATCTGCTCTCCTTGTTGGAAAAAACCCTATGACACAGTCTTCATGAGGCCTTTATTGAGCATTGCAAGGGCATTCCTGCTTAAGTCCTTAAGACTATAACCCTAGAACAAATGAGGTCAGAATCCTCTTCAAATTCTCTTGACACTGATATCTTAGCATAAGTCTTTACCACATGCCTTTTGCATTTATGGTTGGTTTTAAATACCCAGCCTCCTGTGGAAGGAAGTTTTCGTCAGCCAGCAAACATGTATCCCATCTCTGTTGCTTTAGTGAAGAGCAGGTAAGAAACCTGTGCTCAGTCTATGTAGTTTTTAATCTGGGAGATAGGAGAGACCAGTAGTGGCAACTGAATTTTTTCATAGCAAAATCAGGCAGTTCCTCAGATGATTTGTCAGGCTCAGCAGCTTTTACTAACAGGTAAGGCTATGAACGATACTGAAGGAATGGCTCTGAAGATACTGATAACCTGTAAGTGCTTCTTGTCTTTAAGGTGTCCTTCCCCTACTGTATCTTCCACTCACTGAAGACAAAACATCTCCTCCTTATCATTCGTTAGCATCTCCTTCTCATTATCATGTATGTTCTTGGCCTACAGTACTGATGGGAGAGACTAATCAATATTCCTGGAAAACAATACCAGTGGGGTTAGCTCTTAGTTCTGCAGTCTGCCACAGAGAAGGATAAGATGACCAAGTAGTAATCATCTTCGGGCACCTGGAAGTGATCCAGGACTTTAAAGTGATTAGCTCCTTGCCCTATGCAAGTGCTTTCAGAACAGCCAGAGTGCTCCCATCAGCAGGGCTAATCTCACCTCATCCCAATTCAGGGGGAACATACTGGTCTAGGAGGAGCACAAGGTACAGCATAGTAGTCCTCCAGCAGCTTTGACCACAGTAGCCACTTGGAATATTTAATTGCTCCTGCTTCCTTTGCCTACTGTTAGTGGACTGCTTAAGTATGAAGTGAAAAAGAGGATGGAAGTGATTCAGAAAAGAAAATGAAGGTTGATGCAAAAGGCCATATCTCCCTTTCAGAAGCGCAGACATCCTAGCAAGGACCTTGATATACTGGGCTTCCTTGTCAGAACACTTTATGGGCTACTGCTACACCCCCCAATGACTTGCCTTTCAGCACAGCACTTCACTAAAGCCAGACTAATTGGTCTCCCTTTACTTAATCAAGCTACATGATTAGTCTTCACCAATGTCTGCTTTCTTACATGTTGATCCCATATGGTCTTTCTTTTCTGGCAGCTTGCTTTCTGTACTAATTAATGTGTATACAGCTTCACATATGTAAATTCTGTAACTGTAAGTAGTTCCTGGAACTTCTAAAGAAATTGGTATTGTTCTTCGCTACTTTTGTAGTGTAATCCTATGAACTGGTTCAGAGCATCATTGTTATTTTATAGTACCAGTCAGCTTCAAAAATGTTTCTGAAGGAATGTCACTAGCATGTATTTGGGCACTGGGACAGGATCCCCAGGGAAGTGGTCACAGCACCAAGCCTGCCGGAGCTCCAGAAGTGTTTGGATAGCACTGTCAGACACACTGCTTAATTTTTAGGTAGTCCTGTGTGGAGCCAGCAGTTGGACTCCATAATTCTTGGAGGTCCCTTCGAACTTCGAATATTCTGTGATTCTGTGAAAAGCAGCGTACTTGCAACCTTGCAACAGCATGGTGAATTGCTGCCTACTGTGTCCTAGTCTCCATTGTAGTTCTTCATATGAAACACATTCTGTATCTCTTTATTAATTTTGTTACTCGTCTCTAAAACCTTTCCAGTCATAGTGCATCCTTTCAAGAGGAGGCTGCAGGTACTGCACACAGTATACAAAGTGTGGACAAACCTTACATGCCATAAGTGTGTTTTCTGTTTGTTCTCTTGATTTTCTAATAATTTGTAACATTGGAATTGTGGTTTTGACTGCTGTCAAGCATCAAGTTGATGTTTTTATGGAGCTGTCTATTGTAGCTATATGTTTTCTTTTGGCTAGTAACAATAATGTATGTAGGAAGCTAGGATTGTTTTTGTCTCATGGAGTAAGTCTCTTACGTAAACCGAAAATTAGCTGTCATTTTGATTGCCTTGCTTCATGGAAACCTCCTGTAGTTCTTCATCACCTGTCCTTGCTCTTCAGGAATTTAGGAGACAATTTCTGCTTATGCTACTCATTGCTCACCTTCCTTCCCAGGTCAGCTAGGAGCCTGTTCAACGGCACAGGTCCCGGTACAACACCCCTAAAATAACATCTACTTGTAATTCTTTCTGTCGCAAGAACTGACCATTTACTCTGATCCTCTGTTCTATGCCTTTGAACCAATTATTATCTATGCTAGGGCTGTTCTTACCACATAGCCCCTTAATTTCCTTAAAAAACTGAGTTACTTTACTAAAAGCCTTTTGTAAATCCAAATGGTGATTGATATCAAATCACTCTTGCCTACTCCTTGTTTAACCCCTCATAAGAACTCCTAAAGAGTCTGTGTGGAAGAACTTTCCTTTACAGAAACCAAGCTGACTTCTTTCTGTTGGTGCTTGGCCATGTGTCAGTGAATTTGACCTTCTGTAGCGCCTGATTTATCTATCTAATTTACATGTCTGTTTTTCCTCAGATATTCCTTAAATAAATAAAAAGATAGTTGGTTCACATTTGCCATCCTTCTATCTCCAGGTACCATAGACAATGGAAGGTTAAGTACTGTCATTAGTATGGTAACTCTTAGATTTAACGTTTAACACATTAAGTAATTACCAAATAAATGTTATTTTGTTTGTTTTATAGGAGAATATTAAAAAGTGAGCCACCTTATCCACAAGAAATGAGTGCACTGTCTAAGGATATAATTCAGCGTCTTTTGATGAAAGACCCCAAGAAGAGATTAGGTTGTGGTCCAACTGATGCTGATGAAATCAAACAGCATCCCTTTTTCCAGGTAAAGAAAAAAGAAGTTTCCCCAAATAGCACTTACTCTATGTTAATTTCTTTGAAATCCAAGTCTAAAGAAATTCCATTGTTTTGGTAACAGAGTAGCTTACAGGTGTATTAGTTGCTTGAAGAATTCAATTGAAGTTAATAAGAATATCCATGTACTTGTGTGTATGGTTTTTGTGCATGCTACAGCAAGGGCTTAGTAGCTTTTTAATTTCTTCTGTGTTTGTTTCTAACACCTATTTGAAGCAGCCAAAAGCTGTGCTAGTTGAACCAGAAGGTTTAATGGAAAAACTCTTAATTTATATGTTGTGTATTGTTTTTTTAAAAGAAAGATTGCATTAATATTACTACTGAATTTGACCATTGATTAATTTCACCGTTAGTGATAAAGCCCTCTTCTGTGTTTTCGTTTGCTTAATTTAATCTTTAGTCTTGTTTAGTTGCTTTTAATTCCGTGCAGATTTCAGTGTGTTAACATTTGGATTTAAACAATGATGAAAAATGTATTTGCATCCAACAGCTGTATTGTTCTATACATTGCTGTTAAAATTGTGCTTTTTTTGAAAAAACTTAAGTGTTTGTGTTGTTTCTGAAGTTAATTATATTTCTAAGTACTGTCAATTTTGGAGTATTTAAAATTGGTATTATAAATTAGACCTTTCAAATAAATATATTCAATGTAATTATCATAACATTTAGCATGCGCGGTATCTTGGCTTTTTAACATCTGAATTTCTTCTCAGGTCTTCTGTATTTCCTTCCTTTTATAGAGGGTCTGACAAATATCCATAGAGTTAGCTTCCTTTATTCAGTGTTTGTTTTGGAAGATACATATTTTCCTCATATAGCACTTCCTATTCTTGACTTCATTTCAGTTCCATTCATTTATAGCAATAGGGCCATCTTCTAATGACCACCATATCTGTGCTCCCTCTTTAGCAATGTATTTAAGTAAGAATCAAATCCAGAGGCTCTCAGGGCTCCAGAAGCTGAGATTAGTAAATAAGGATAGGTATCAGAAATGAGAAGTTGAAGATATGGTATACATGCAGTATGGCTTACAAGAATATAAGTGGTGTTTCCTCAGAAATAATGGAAGAACTGTAAGGATAGTCACAGCAGTTATTTGGCTCATCTCCATTGTTAAATTTCTTTGAATTCTTTTTATGAGATTTAAATATAAATTCGATCATGCCTTTTCTTACCAACATTTTGGCAAGAAAAAATTGCCCAAATATGTTGGTAAATGTTGAAACTTAGTCTCTGACATCTTAGGTAAGACTCATTTGTGATATACACTATAGTGTTAGTATCACAATTACTTTGTTCTTGACAGAGGAAAAAATAGATTCATAGGGAAAGGTAGAATCTTCTACCTTCAATGGAATTAGACTGGGGGGGGAGAGGGGAAGATGAGCTTTTAGGCATAGAGACTCTTACATTTGAAATGTGTTTTGTATTATTTCTGTCTTTTTTTATGGGAGAGATTTTTCAGGGTTGAGTGGTTTTGTTTTTTTTTTTTTTTTCCTGATCTGTAATGTTCTTGTCTTACCAATCCCTACTTTCAGCTGGGATGGTTTGAGTATTTATATCCCTCTGGTGTATGTCAATTATGTTCTTTGGCTGAATTGGTTTCTTTATGAGAATTACAGTATTGGAATCTCCACCTCAGGGGGTTTGGATTTCCACAGCAAAGATTTCTGGCAAAATAGCTTGCTTTGTTACCGTAGTTTTTAATTCCTTCCACCAATCAATATCTTCCATCAGGAAGAAAAACAGTTTTAAAACAAACAAACAAACAAAACCCTCCTCTCATGCTCTAGATTTTCTTGAATCATTGCTGTAAAAATGTTTCCTTGAGCTTTCTTGCCAAGTTTATAGTGAAGCATAGTCTGAGATCACCACCATTATATTAAAATAATAATATTCATGTTCATTTTTGTATTGATATCTCTTAGGATATCTATAGACTGCTTTATTAAAATACAAAAAGAATGATCCTCTGAAGTACTTAATTAGTCTTGCTGAAAGGTATTCACATTCATGAGACTCATAAAGAGTTGTATTTACCCTTGTATTTTGCAGAAATAATTGCAAATAAGGTGGTTAATTTTGGAGAAATTTAATCTCTTTGAACGTATCTATTTGATTCAAACTTATTTTCTTATTTTTGGTCTAGAATATAAACTGGGATGATTTAGCTGCCAAAAAAGTATCAGCTCCATTTAAACCAGTAATCAGAGATGAATTAGATGTCAGTAACTTTGCAGAAGAGTTTACAGAAATGGATCCAACATATTCTCCTGCAGCAACCCCTCAGACTTCGGAAAGAATATTTCAGGTATTTTAAGAATTCATACTAATTAAAAAAAAAGCAAAACAGGTATTAAACAATTCCAAGTATATAGCTGAATGTTTTTCCCACCTTCTAAATTATTGGGAATTATCTGTGTAATTTCCAGTCTCACTTCTCAAGTCTGTTTGTTCAGTGACTGCAAAATTAGAAAGCTGGTAACAGTTTTAGTGCAAACATAAAATTTCATGTCTCTCCATTCCCAGCTGAATGTCCTGCCAGCTGGACTAAAGTCAGTCTGTCCTTTATTGATTCTCCTTACCTTAAGAGTCTTGTCATCTTGCCTCCATCAACCTGGGCTACCAGCCTCAGCAACAGCATGCAGTTTGCCTATGTCCATATTATCCTCTAGTTGAGGTACTCTGGGAACTGTGATCTAACTGCAGAATTGAAAGTAGGTCTTTCACTTCCTTTGTAAGTGCTTTAATTACTAGACTACTAAATGCAGATCAGAAACAAAACTTTCCTCACCACCTCCTTCATGCTGCTAAAGAACGATCCTTACTTGCTCTGCAGAGTATGGATGTCAAATCAGATGTCAAACCGTTCAAGTGCAGCCTTAAACTTGGAACCAAAACTGCAGAAGTGAACAGCAGTTCAGAGTGTTTTCTCTCCTCCCCTACCTTGTGCTTCATTGTTTTTTATTGGCTTTTTTTTTTAGCAACTTAATGCTCGGTGTACAGGAATACAGCATCATATTTTGGAAGTTTTAAGATTTGTACTGACTATAGGAAGCCTTTATGCATGTCATAATACTATCTGACTCATCCTGCAGGGGAAGTCACAGCTGTTCTTGTTGTGCCTAAACTGGGCAAATCGCTAACGTGAAACTTATTTTGTTTTACTGTTTAAGATGGTTTGTTGCTTATATCACAGCATAAAAACTGTTTCACATCTTAACTTGTAGGTGTTCTGGGAAGCCAGCTGGTATGAATTATGAGCCTTTATCGCTACTGCAAAAGAACTGAAACCGAGCCAGATCTTTAGCATTATTTCCTTGAAATTTTGTATTGTTACTATTTTGTCTACAACTGTGGAGAATCATACAACCACTTCCAGAAAGACATCTGTTCACATTGAACACAGTAATAGCTACCCATCAATTAGCCAATTACATTTTCTGTATTACGTTACGACCATTATGATTTCTTTTAAAAATCTTTAGAAGCCTGTAGTGTTTTATACGCAGTATTATCATTTGTGTGCAACAATTTCAAACTCTGTCCTTTTCTGATGTCTCTGATTTAATAGGGATATTCTTTCGTTGCACCTTCTATTTTGTTTAAACGCAATGCAGCTACAGTAGATCCTGTTCAGTTTTATGTTGGGGATGAAAGACCTGGAACCACAACTATTGCCAGAAGTGCTATGATGAAGGTAATAATAATATCAAGAGCTAAATTAATTTGGTTAACTTGGAACTGCATATAACTTTCAAAGCAGCAATCACAAGCTATGCTACAGATTACAAAATAGTCATTATGCATTTATCTGTTCTCTGTAATGGCTCCTCAGATGATCCAAGCATATAATTTGCATGTGGTACTTTTAAGAAATGGTTGAAGTTTAGTCTGAAAGATGAGATGGTTGTCTAGTTTTCCTGAAGACTGAAGTATAATAATAGTAGTAATTTGACTCCTGATAGTTCTTTTTCATCTAACCATTGTAGATATTTTTGAAAATACTTTAATTGTGTCAGAATTCCTTCTATGATGTATTTGCCCAAAAGTACTATAGTTGTGTGAATCCTTATAAGAACAGACACTATTGTGATGTCTTCAAACGAGCACATAGTTTTGTGAATAAATGTATGTACGACCATCTTTGATCCTGTTTGTCTGAATATTTTGTACCTTAAGCTATTGTAGTAGTAATACTTTGTTTAGTGACTGTTTTTTAATTTAAAGATATAGTCTTTGATTGTTAAAATAAAGTTTATGCATTTTATTAAATAGAAATTAAGATTATATTTTATCAAAAAGAGAGCTCTTTTACAATTTTAAATGTAGATGAAAAATTCTCACAAAACTTTACTCTTTGTCTTTGACTGTGTATACTAAAAGTATTCTGCAGAACTAAATACAGACAGTTTCCTAACAGGACTCTCCATTTTTTCAACATTATGAACTGGATCTGAAAGAGAAACCATTGGGAGAAGGAAGTTTTTCCATTTGTCGAAAGTGCTTACACAAGAAAACTAGCCAAGAGTATGCAGTAAAAATAATTAGCAAAAGGTATAAATATTCTATAAGACCATAAAAATATTTTCTTTGCTTACTGTCACCCATGGATTAGAATAATGCTCGCTACATTTTTGAAGGTGGAAAAATAATCTTAAAATATCCATTCTGAAGAATCTAGAGAAACATATAGTAGTAACCTTTAAAAATTTTGAGAGCCTTTTGAAATAAAATGTTTTTTGTTGGGGAGGACATGAGAAGAAGAGGGCTTTTCTGTGGTTCGTAATTGTATTCTACCTGTGTTTTCCCCAGTTTTGCTCCAAACCAGAGTAAGGTGTAAGTTCCTCTTGTCTTTAGACCTAAGTAAACTGAATGTAGGTTTATGCTAATTCCCTTTTCTAGGTAGTCCAACTGATTGTCTAGCCCATGGCTTTTAAGAAGTATCTGTAGTTTGGTTTCCCTTGGGTCTAATTAGTGTGTGTGTGTGTGTATGGGTGCACATGCGCACGTGTGTGTGTGTGTGTGTGTAAAATGTAATTAGACCATTGAGTTTTACATTACATCTGTTTCCTGGATGTTCTGAAGAGAACACCACAATGGAGAGGCAGCTGTCTCACTTTGCTCAGGGGGACCATCTGGTACTCTTCCAGAATAGATTCTTCTGGCAGTTTCTGTCCAGAGAAAAATAAAGACAAAGGGCTCTTTGAGGATTGGATGGATTTTTAGCTTCATTTTGCTCGGTATTCGTTATTAAATATGTCCCTAGCATGTTGTACAGTGCTGGCAGAAAAGGGAAGGGAAAAACATAAATGTTCTACCATCAGAATGATAGTTCACAGGGATCTCTTCCTCCAAGACATTTGGCTGTACCTCTGTTTTTCCAGAGCCTAGAAGTAACTGTCCACCAGTCTTAAGTGTTTGTTCACATGCTTTTTGAATGGGATAAGTGTGTAAAGCCAGCTTTCTAAGGTCTTCTGTGATTTATGGTGACATAGTCAAAAGTATTAGTGGAACCTACAGAGAGACTCAAATGACCAGGCACTAGCAGTGGGATTCAGTTACTTAAACACAGGCATCAATTTAGTGCCATTTTAGCATCCATTGGTGTCCTACGAGTCCTCCAATTTGCATCAGTCTGGTGACTGCTACTATACCTTTATGTAGATGGCTTTATGGCTGGTGTCTTCCAGGCTCTCCTATGCTTAGGTAACTGAATCCCATTCTAGGTACATATTTTATTCACCCTGTCAACTTCATTAATCAGAATTTCACTCGTTACATTGGGACCTTAGACAATCAGTATGCAGTAGACACCTACATTAGGTATTTTAATCGGAATCTCTGCCTTGTGTCTACATTCAGATTTTTTCTTTCTGTGGCGCACGCGGAGCTGCTGATCAGTATTCCCACCTCATCTTAAGGAGAAATCCACCTTAAATAATGGATTTATTGTTTCTAGATAACAGCAAACTAGTATTGACTTCTCCCAAGACCTGAGCTTTTAGGAATGACATCCCTGAGTGATATTACTCACAGGCTCTTTTGCTCTTTCTCCTTCATCTTGGTGGACCAGGCTAAATGAAGGTAGGAAGTGGTCTGCATACAAAGACTTTTTCAGGACTGAAGGCTGTGAGTGACTCAGAGCTTGTTTATGTAGTATTTAGAGGTAGCAATAAACCTACACACCGAATAAGTTGGCACAAACCAGCACGGAATAAGAAGCTGTTAAACAGTAAATAATATTGCTCTGAGGACCACATTAATAATTCTTTCTAATATGAAAAGCATGCTAGGTTTTTACTAACTTCTTTGCCTCAGTCAGACAGTCTTTTAATCCTACCCATTAAAGATACCAAAAAATTGAATCCCACACATAGGCAAACCTTTTCATGGTACTTGGGATGAAAGCTATGATCAAGAGTTCCTCTGTGTTTTTGCTATGTTAGTACTGCTGGATCTGCCTCCATCCAACAATTTGATTTTTTTTTTCTGTTTTTCTGAAGCCCCATGAAACAATGGATTCCTGTACACTTGCTTGAGTTACTGTTTCAGAGCTCCTGTTGATTTTTCATAATATTGTCTGTCTACAAATCTGAGGTGATAACTATTTATAGAGAAGAGATACTCAGAAAAGTCTAGGCACAAATTTCAAAGGTTTATGTTCATGATATTAAGCCTTTTTTTATCTGTTTCCTAGTCCACCCTCTCATAGTATTTTCTCTAGGAGGGAAAGATTATCTGAGACAGGTTTTGATTTTGTTAAGGACCTGAAATCACTTTAAGTTTAAACAACAAAATCAACAGAGGAACAGTTTAGTTCACTCCTGGATTATATGAAGTCTGCAAAAAAACAGATTTTTCTTGTACAAAATTCTCATCACAGTTCTGGTCTGAATTAGAAAAACAATTTTTATGAAACCAGAAATGCAGAACATGTGGTGAGAGAGATTCTGTCTGTGCTATCCATAAGGCCATTCTCCTAATCAGTACAAGATTAGCCTTTCTTACTTAGTAGGAAAGAGTTTTGGCAAAAATTTTCGTGCATTCTTGGTCCAAACTAAATCAACGTATTTGATTTGTTTTCCTCTAATATTCTCCTCAGTCACCATTCATGTAGTTTTTATAAAGTTCACCACATTATTTTTTGGGGGGGGGGGGGGGGGGGCGCTATAGATATTTAAGTACCTAAAAAAGAATTGTGAATTGATTTTTGCTTTGGAGCAAGTCTCTTATCTGTTCCATTTTAGATTTTTCAATCCACCTATTCAGGGTTTCATATGTATAACACAATTCCTATATAGATGATGATACTGCTTTTTTTCCTAGTAGGAACTCATAGTTTCTATAGAACTGTGGCAGTATTAGTCTTCTGTAAGAATGGAAAGTGTTGGGCCAATAATTTGAATCTTCAGGATATAGCTGAGCTAACACATTTGTAGGAACAGAGGTGAAGTCAAATTGCCCTGGACTAAGGGAAGGGTTTGTTTTAGATAGAAACTATTTTGTAATACCATTTCAGCTTTTGCTGTAGTAAGTTACAGTTGCATCAAAAACATTGTCTGATTTGGGTGTGGTTTTTCTTGTGCCCTAACTTGCAGGGTTATGCGGAGAATTTTGCTCTGCTTACGTTTAATATGGTTTTAATTGCGTTCAAGCAGTTGTAATGTTCAAAAATCTGGATTGCAAACAATTAAATAGGTGTAACACTTTGAATGTGCAATTTGCTTAGTAAAATTGGTACAAAATGTTTGCTCAATTTTTCCAGAATGGAAGCCAACACCCAGAGAGAAATAACAGCTCTGAAACTCTGCGAAGGACACCCCAATGTAGTGAAGTTACATGAAATTTATCATGACCAGGTATTGTGAAGAAACTATAATCACTATTTGCCAAACACATTGCCTTGTGATTTCCCAAGTACTTCTAGGAGTTAAGCATACTGTTATTGTGTAGGTATCTTTTTTCCTAGTGCTTTTGTCTAATTCCAAAGATGAAGCAACAGTTCCGAATTCAAGGGAACTGTCATTTACTTTTTCCCATCAAAAATGTATTTGAAAGATTTAGTCATGGATTCTATCTCTGGTTCTGTCATTGGTCAACATAGTTAATCATCCTACAATATATTCTTGGCGCTGTTTCCATATCCATAAAACTGAGATACCTACTCACTTTGCCTCAAGGTTGTCATGAATCTTAAAATATTTGTGAAGTAATTTGGAAATCTGCAGTATAATCTTTAATGATAAGGAAGCCTTTCTTTTTGGTATTTACTTAGTAGTATAGCACAAGTACACGTGTGTAGGATAAGGAACTTTTTTCACGTCTGTTTGGGTAAAACAGCTATACTTCATAACACATTAAAAAAAAAATTGTTCAGGTTGTTCTGAAACTAAATAGGCTAATCTCAACCAGCAAACCATTGTATTTTTATTTGCTCATGGTAGTTTCCAGATGTTATCATCCTGATTACTCAGGTGCACAATATTCTGAAGTCCAGAACTGATCAGAATTTTTTAGTTTTGACATTTCTGCAGTTTATGTCTGAGAAAGTTACATTTTTTTTCTTGCTCTAGTATCAGTCTGATCAAATTGTGTATTAGTAGTCTTGCTGCTTTCTGTATACAGAGCTATCTTTCTATTCTTTAATACGTAAATACTGTGCACCTTCTGTTCGTGAAAGTTTTTTTTTTGAAATAATTTCTTGACCTCTTCCCAGAGCTTTTTTTCCTTGGCTTGCAAATATTACATTTGTTACTGTCATTCAGGGGAAGGAAATGCTAGTGATGATCGCGTGCCTTTTGAGAATGCTAACTCCACTTTCCATTCCTCATAAAGTCTTCTGAGAAGTCTGCTATTTGTTTAATAGCAAGACGTTTGAATTGCAGTTGATGTGTGCTAATGTGTGAATTTCTAACATCCCAAGTTTTTCTTTATTGTTCTAGCTTCACACTTTTCTAGTAATGGAATTGCTGAAGGGAGGAGAATTGCTTGAACGTATTCAGAAGAAGCAGCATTTCAGTGAGACAGAAGCCAGTCATATTATGCGCAGACTTGTTTCAGCAGTGAGCCATATGCACGATGTAGGAGTAGTCCACAGAGATCTGAAACCAGAGGTATAGTGACTTTCTTACACATTGTGGCCTTAAGTTATTACACTTTTCTACTTTTATTTTTTAAATAAAACGTTATTGATTTTATTTAGCAAATTCTGTAGGTATTCTTCTATTCATAATAAAGGTAACTGTTACAAAGCATTTTAAATTTTGTAAGCAGTTAACACTGGAACGTGTTCGAAAACATTCTTTGTCTATTTGTGGACAGTTTTTACTAGTAGTAAGTATATACTTACAGTATAAAGCAGTTCACAAGATGAGCTAGGGTGGTTGATTGCTTTGTCTGCACATTTCTACCTTCTGTTTGATCTTAATTCCCTTGTTGGGGCTTCTTTTGGATGCACCTACAAGACCCTTGTCCCATCATATCATGCCACTGAAGTACAACATGAACCCAAATGTAACACAGCCAACTAATGGAGATGTGTGATTTGAGTTCAGTGAATTAAGCAGTTTCTCAAAAGAAACAATTATATTATTTAATATGTATTTTTCAGTAATTAATTGTTATGAGCTTTCATAGTATTTTTATTGTGCTGCAGCATCTTGCCTTCCAGACAATTCAGTTTACTATAGTACGATTGACCACTGGCTTTGTTCTGCTTCCTGGAGCCAGCATTTGCTCCTTCTACTGTTTTTCTTTGCCACCAATGGTCTTAGATAGGTGTTAAGTTTCTTTAGTCCCGGAACGGTGTAGATTCGTGTTAATTTGTTCAGTAAGGATGTTATATTGTATTGATATTGTAATACCTCAGGAAATAACTACTTCTTTTGTATCTGCCTTTTAAAACGATCCACCATTACTACTGACGTTTCATCCTTTTGTAACATACCTTCTGGTATATTACAAACTTGCCTCTCTTATAGTAATTCAAAATCAACATGTAAAGAAGGCTTCTAGATGTTGGTATTAGAATGTTTTTTGAAAATCAGTCCAAAACCTGTGTGTTTGAAGGTATCTCTCTAGCGGAGTCTGTGTAATACGTAAGCAATGAAATAAAAAGGGCTACTATGAAATTCTGTTGTGTCAGTTGAAAACACGACTCTTAGAAAGAATTTCTTTGCTCACACCATAAAGAAAACTAAACAGCTTTTGAAACAAGTCATTGTTGAATGGACAAAAAATAAAAATGCTTTTTCTCATCTTCTAATTTTACTGGTATTGCCAGCTTGAAAGGCCAGGTTCTGGAAAGCAGGGTTTCAGCTGCATCATAAATTAGGCAGTCTTCAATTCTACATCATGTTAAAGAACAGAAGCCTGGGAAGTCAAAGTAATGAAGGGTTATTTAGCAAACAACTTGCAGGATGCATTGCCTCCACAGAGCTGGACTCAACCAGCCTGTCTACTTCCTGCTTGTTGTTTTGAAAGTTACTATTTTAGGTTCAGACATGAACTTAGTATGGGATATGCAGGCATCCCAATATAGATGCGGTTAGTGCATCTTTCTCTTAGAAGATATATGGAAAATTATGTTGCTCTTGTTGTACTGGATAGGAAAAAAAAAAATCAGGGAATTCACAGAAAAAAAGAATGCATACAGCATATGTGTCCGTTTGGAGGGATGGTCAGTAGAGGAATTTGGGGATTGCTTCTGTGAAGTTATCACTGATCTGTGGGTTGGGCTCCAAAGATATTAGAAAAAATACATCAAGACAGATCTAATGTTTACATATCCTTAAACGATATATGGACTATAGCTTTAAGTGTGGGTGTTTGAGAAACATGCTATATTTACTTAATCAACAAACAGTCAACCCAAATTAGGACATTTGGACTGTAACTTTCTATACATAACCAATTTCATTTTCAGCTCAAGAACGGAGGTCTTTTTAAAACATTGTTATTGAAATTCTTCATTTGCTTATTGGCTATATACCATCACCATTGAAAAAAAGATGATTGTATTAATTACCTATCCTCATTGTCTTGATATTTTTGCTGTCTACCTTCAGATACATTTTTGCACAACATTTTAGTATGGAACATTGACTTTTCCGATTGTGAATTAACCTATAACAACAGTACAGAATGAAAAAATACTGTTTTATAGCAACTGTTACCTCTTATACATAATGAATAATCTCAGGTTTTCCTTATTGATCTGCTTGCAGTCTAGCAATCATTTTTTTCCCTTCATAGAGAGTTTGAAATTAATTATTTTGTGTTCAGTCATTCACTTTTTGTATTACAGAATTACATAGGGCTGTAGGATTTCTCATACTGAGACTTTCCCTAGCATTGTGTAGATCAAACAGTGAAGGTAACAGCAAATTTTTGCTCTTCTCTCCTCTCTCAGCAATGGAGGTAGAAATCAGTAACTTCATCTTGGCCTCAGACGGTTTCCCTAAGACTTAGCTTCACTCTTGTATCTTCCTTGAGAAATATACACAGAATATACACAGAATAAATTGCCTTAATTGCCTTAAATACTCTTTTGAACTGACAGTTTGTCTTTCTTCAAGTCTGAGATGCCATATTCCAGTTGTTAGGCTGAAATTCTCAGGACCAGCTGTACCAAAGCTTCATTACCTTGGTGTGAGGAGTAGGCTTGGTTTGAGGTTGCTCTGCTCTGTGACCTTCTGTGCTTAAATGGCATTGATCCCAAGTCTCACAGAAAACATATCTCTGTTGCCTTTGAGATCCATGCCAGATAGCTGTTGATACACAACTGAACAATTGGTGCACTTTCTAGTCCTCCATCCTTTGTTTTCAAATTATTATTTTGGATTTCTGAGCTCTTGTGGCAATATGACTTAAGCACGTTACCACTTGAGGACCAAAGACCATTCAGTCCCAAGACAAGGCATGTAACAAGAATTCCACTTACAAGAAAGCTGTCATTCACAATATGCCAGAAGGAAGTGGAAGCTTAAGAAAATTTCTTTTTGTCTGTGGAAGAGACGATTGTTCATTTCAAGCTTTTGTCTTTGATACTTCATGACTGTTTAGTGTGTTGTCGTTGCTTTTTTTTCTTGTCAATGTTCCACAAATTATTTTTCCCATTGGTCTCTACTAAATACTCATTTTCATTAATACTCCCAGGCAGAACTATTCTAACTTGCAGATACACAGCAGGCAAATCTACACATTACATTTTCTTATATCCCAGAGTACCATTATTTGTACTTTTCCATTTTTTCTAGTGTTTCCTAGTGCCTATTTACATAATGAGAATTTTTTTTTAGTAATAGATGTAGAATAGAAGTAACTGTTGTGTTCTAAACAATTTTCTAACCAGTGCTAGTATTGATTTTGTATTTGCTTTTCAGAATTTATTGTTTACAGATGAAAGCGATAATTCAGAAATAAAAATAATTGATTTTGGTTTTGCTCGTTTAAAACCGCCTGATAATCAGCCTCTGAAGACTCCATGTTTTACTCTACATTATGCTGCCCCAGAGCTCTTGAATCACAATGGTTATGATGAATCCTGTGACCTCTGGAGTTTGGGGGTCATTCTGGTAAGTGATTGGGTTTTTAAAATTATAATGTTTTTGTATGTATTTACTTTTTATTGAAGTGCAAAGGACTTGATGCAGTTTCAGAATTGAATTGGATAGATGATGCATTTGAGTGAGATGAAGATACTGCTGCACAAATAATAGGTTCCAACGACAGATATTTTCAAGGGGTGGAGTTGTTTTTTTGTTTTTTTTTTTTTTCCTAAACAGTAGATTAAATTCAACATTTCTGTGTATGGAAAAACAGTCTGGTTCTTAGAAATATTCTTGTTAGGAGATTTTGCAGGCATCCATATAACCTTCTGAGATTTTCAGTTCAGAGAAGGAGTCAGTCTGCATTCTGATTTACAGGAAAATTATTTTCTATAAAAGTAACCTGGGTAGAAATACCATCATGTTTTGATTGTAGTTTCCTGAAACTTATGATTGCTTTTTTTCTAACAAGGGCTCCAGAGAAAGTCTTGCTTGTTTTAAATTTTTTATAGCCTTGAAGATGTGATAGTCAAAGTTTTATTGTACAGAGCTGGTGATGCTGTACAGACAACAGCAACTGCATATTTAGGGTTGTCAATAAACATATCGTGTTAATATTATTTTGTTCTCATGACAGTATACAATGCTATCAGGACAGGTACCATTTCAGTCTCAAGACAAAAGTTTGACATGTACTAGTGCATTGGAAATTATGAAGAAAATAAAAAAGGGAGAATTTTCCTTTGAAGGAGAAGCTTGGAAAAATGTTTCTGAAGAGGCCAAGGAATTAATTCAAGGTATGTATTTACAAATTCTTCATGCATCTTCTATTTCTAGCTGCAAATATAAGATTTAGAGAGCTGTACAGTATCTGGATGCTCTGCCTCACCTGGCAGAATAGTACTCACAGCTTGAGCTATGTACTTACCCCTGTGCTGATAGGTTAGCATTTGCATTTCTTGGGGTTGGAAGTAACTGAAGAGCTTTAAAGAGAGTGAAGTCACTTTAAAACATGTTTAAAAGCAGAAATTTTCTTTTTCTTTTTTTTTTCTTTTATTTTTGGTTTTGTAAACCACAATGTTTTAAAATGTTTTAAAAGCTGAGCTTTTTCAGAAAATGAATGCATTGCTATTGTCTTTTCTTTGGACTGTGTTTTTATATGAGTGTACTAAGGCTTCTCTATTGCTGAGCTGCTTTGCTTGCAATTGATGTGCTTTATGATCCCCTTCAGCATTTTGGGCATCTAATTAGGTTTTAGACATGAGGTAGACACCATTCTTAATTGTACTAAGGTGAAGTTCTGAATTTGTATAGAAGCAGGCTTGGGAGGATTTTTTCTGCAGATTTTTTTCTCCAGATTCAGACCTAAGTGGATCATGCAGAGATTCTGATGTCTTGAGTTTCATCCTAGGCAGGTTCTAAGTGAACAAATCCCTTCGTAGTTCTGAGTTCACTTGGTTATCAATCCAGGAGCGATTTCTTGCATTTAATGATTCTTCTGGAATGGATGATAGTTTAACATTCTGTGAACGTTATCTAGGATAAATATTGGCATATCTAGGATAGGTGTTGTCGTGACTTCATTATCAAAGTCACACATTATCTGTTAAAAGGGGATAAATAGTTCACAAATGAAGAGAATGTAATGTATTTCTATTAGGACTTCTAACAGTGGATCCAAACAAAAGAATTAAGATGTCCAGCCTGAGATACAACGAATGGCTTCAGGATGGTAGCCAGCTGTCATCCAATCCTCTAATGACTCCTGATAACTTAGGCTCTTCAGGGGCTGCTGTGCATACATACGTCAAAGCCACTTTTCATGTAAGTTCTAGGAAATCTTACTTCGTGTCCTTAAATTTAGTACTGTGTTGTTTGGTAAGTTTTTTTTTCCTTAATTAAAGATATGTATTTGTCTTTATAATTCAGTGATTGCTTATAACTGCATTTTTTTTGTCTTCTCCAAACATTTACGAGTGAGTACAGTGAAAACATGAATGATGAGGCAAGAATAAATTTCTTGGAGACATTTATACTAATGAGGTTTTGGGAATTGAATCACAGAATCACAGAATCGTCTAGGTTGGAAGAGACCTCTAAGATCATCTAGTCCAACCTCAGCCCTAACACTAAGAAGTCCTACACTAAACCATATCACTAAGGGCTACATCTAAATGTCTTTTAAAGACCTCCAGGGATGGCGACTCAACCACCTCCCTGGGCAGTCCATTCCAATGCCTAACAACCCTTTCAGTAAAGAAGTTCTTCCTAACATCCAACCTAAACCTCCCCTGGCGCAACTTTAGCCCATTCCCCCTTGTCCTGTCACCAGGCACATGGGAGAATAGACCAACCCCCACCTCTCTACAGCCTCCTTTAAGGTACCTATAGAGAGCGATGAGGTCTCCCCTGAGCCTCCTCTTCTCCAGGCTGAACAACCCCAGCTCCCTCAGCCGCTCCTCATGAGACTTGTTCTCCAGACCCCTCACCAGCTTCGTTGCCCTTCTCTGGACTCTCTCAAGCACCTCCATGTCCTTCTTGTAGTGAGGGGCCCAAAACTGAACACAGTACTCGAGGTGCGGCCTCACCAGAGCCGAGTACAGGGGCACAATCGCCTCCCTAGCCCTGCTGGCCACACTGCTTCTTATGCAAGCCAGGATGCTGTTGGCCTTCTTGGCCACCTGGGCACACTGCTGGCTCATATTCAGCTGACTATCTCAGCTGGGACCAGTACTCCCAGGTCCTTCTCTGCCAGGCAGCTTTCCAACCACTCATCTCCCAGCCTGTAGCGCTGCTCGGGGTTGTTACGCCCCAGGTGCAGGACCCGGCACTTGGCCTTGTTGAACTTCATGCAGTTGACCTCAGCCCATCGCTCCAGCCTATCCAGATCCTCCTGCAGAGCCTTCCTTCCCTCGAGCAGGTCGACACACGCACCTAACTTGGTGTCATCTGCAAACTTACTGAGGGTGCACTCGATCCCCTCATCCAGGTCATCGATAAAGATATTAAAGAGGACCGGTCCCAGCACTGAGCCCTGGGGGACACCACTAGTAACCGGCCTCCAACTGGATTTGGCTCCATTCACCACAACTCTCTGGGCCCAGCCATCCAGCCAGTTTTTAACCCAACAAAGCGCACTCCAGTCCAAGTCACGAGCAGCCAGTTTCTTGAGGAGAATGTTGTGGGAAACGGTGTCAAAAGCCTTACTGAAGTCAAGGTAGACCACATCCACAGCCTTCCCCTCATCCACCAAGCGCGTCACTTGGTCATAGAAGGAGATCAGGTTCGTCAAGCAGGACCTACCTTTCATAAACCCATGCTGACTGGGCCTGATCGCCTGCTTGCCCTGCAAGTGCCACGTGATGACACTCAAGATAATCTGCTCCATGAGCTTCCCTGGCACTGAGGTCAAGCTAACAGGCCTATAGTTCCCCAGGTCTACCCTCCGACCCTTCTTGTAGATGGGCGTCATGTTTGCTAGCCGCCAGTCGACTGGGACCTCCCCTGATAGCCAGGACTGCCGATAAATAATGGAAAGCGGCTTGGCCAGCTCCTCTGCCAGTACTCTCAGTACCCTCGGGTGGATCCCATCCGGCCCCATCAACTTGCGTACGTCCAAGTGTCGTAGCAGGTCGCCAACCATTTCCTCATGGATAGCGAGGGCCACATCCTGCTCCCCATCGCCTTCCACCAGCTCAGGGTACCAGGTATCCAGAGAACAACCGGTCTTGCCGCTAAAGACTGAGGCAAAGAAAGCATTGAGCACCTCAGCCTTTTCCTCATCTTTTGTAACTAAGTTTCCCCCCACATCCAGTAAAGGATGGAGATTCTCCTTAGTCCTCCTTTTTGTGTTGATGTATTTGTAAAAACGTTTTTTGTTATCTTTAACGGCAGTAGCCAGATTGAGCTCCAGATGAGCTTTGGCCTTTCTAATTTTGTCCCTGCACAGCCTCACAACATCCTTATAGTCCTCTTGAGTAGCCCGCCCTCTTTTCCAAAGATTATAAACCCTCCTTTTTCTCCTAAGCTCGAGCCACAACTCTCTGCTCAGCCAGGCCGGTCTAGTTCCGCATCGGCTCGTCTTTGGGCACGTGGGGACAGACCGCTCCTGAGCCATTAAGATTTCCTTCTTAAGGAGTGCCCAGCTTTTCTGGACTCCTTTGCCCTTCAGAACCTCCTCCCAAGGGACTCTGCCAACCGGTGTCCTGAACAGCTCAAAGTCAGCCCTCCTGAAGTCCAAGACAGCGGTTTTACTGGTCCCCTTCCTGACTTCACCAAGAATAGAGAACTGAACCATTTCGTGGTCACTCTGCCCAAGACAGCTCTCGACCACCACATCTCCCACCAGTCCGTCACTGTTTGTAAACAGAAGGTCTAGCGTGGCACCTCCCCTGGTAGGCTCTCTAACCAGCTGCGTAAGGAAGCTATCTTCCACGCTCTCCAGAAACCTCCTAGACTGCTTTCTCTGGGCTGTGTTGTGCTTCCAGGATATGTCTGGGAAGTTGAAGTCCCCCACGAGAACAAGCGCTGACGATTTCGCGGCTTCTGCCAGCTGCCTGTAAAACTCCTCATCAGTCTCCTCATCCTGGTTCGGTGGTCTATAACAGACCCCCACCAGGATGCTTGCCTTGTTGGCCTTCCCTCTGATCCTAACCCATAAGGGTTGAGGGACAGCTGTTCATGAAATATCTATATAAATACTCTATTTCTTACTCTATTTCTTAGAGAAATATATTAAAAGGTCTTCCAGCTTTTGTAGAAAAGAGAAGAAACTCTCTATTTAACGTAAGTCACTCTTGAAAGTTTTGTCTTTGTGGTTACAAAGTCAACGTCATATTTCTTGAATATATCTATTTCATATTTTTAATATCATGGATATCTTTTTAGTAGCCTTGCTTACCTATCAATATATATTTTAAAAAGTTTTAATTGCAACTGTGTTAAACAAACATAGTATTGATTCTCATAATTCCTTCTACAGAAAATAAACTGAAACTGAGCATATTTGTGCTGAAATACTTGTATACGCATATTACCAAGAAGAGAAAAGGAAAATAATATTTTTTGAGAGGTTCCGACACAGCAAAATTATTTAGGCTAAAGGAAAAAAGCGTTATCAAAATAAGTGTAGTTTCTGAAAAATGTGGTCTTAATGCAGTTTAAGTGGTAAAAATACTTCTAAATGTAAAAGAACAAGGACGGGAAGAAGTTAACAATGTTATGCATTATTCTAATACAGATAATGATGAATTGGCTCTTAAATACATAAAAAGGCCAGTAAAATTATTGTTATAGCTGAAATAATAGTAGGAATCTGTCAAGAAATTACAGTGTATCTTATAACTTACCATAGAGCATTCATGATAACCTATGAGCCATTAAATGTCTTAAACCTCTTAAAAAGCTTAGAATTACCTTTTATTTTTAAACAGGCCTTTAACAAGTACAAAAGGGAAGGATTTTGTCTCCAGAATGTTGACAAGGCACCTCTTGCAAAGAGAAGGAAAATGAAAAAAACAAGTACAAGCACAGAGACACGTAGCAGCTCCAGTGAAAGTTCACATTCTTCTTCCTCTCATTCTCATGGTAAAACTACACCTACAAAGACACTGCAGCCAACAAACCCTACAGACAGCAATAACCCAGAAACCATCTTCCAGTTCTCTGACTGAAAAGCAGAGAATATCTTGTCCTGAAGATTTACACAGTTATAAACTTGGTAGTACCTTTGTTGTCTTCTCCCACCCTTCCTCCCTGTGGCTTACAGGCTACAGAAATGTCTGTCGCTTTAAAAATGTATTTCAATCATACCTTTTTAGCTTTGTATTTCAATACATTTTTTTAGCATTAAGTTTGGTATCACTGGATATGGTCTAATGCTATTATACAATCAACATTGTATTCTCTTAGGGATAAATTACTAGTGTGCAGTCAAGCTCATGTTAAAGAGCTATGCTGCTCTTGGTACAGCTTGGAGGAAAACTGTTTCTCGGTGTCAGAATCTTTGTCCCAGTTTCTTCCCCACTGTTGAAAGAAAGGAAAACGCTGTAAAACATACAGAACTCTTGAATCTTCAACTTTTGCCCAGCTGTGTGAAGAATGTCACAGCATTTGATTCTTCCTGCACGTAAGGAATCATTGGTACAATGCACCAAAGCAGTATAGTACTTTAAAGCCTCTTAAATTTGTGATCACATTCTATCCCATTTATTGAATTTTAATAACAAAATGAAGTGTTATGCAACTCTTATGTTGTTTTAAAAAGTTACTCCATATATCTTGTTTTAAACGACTGAGAATATAGGTCTTAGATTTTTTTTATTTATTTAATTTTAAAAAAACATCTAGGGTAAAAGATGTCTGATAAGGTGAGGTGTCTAGTACTGTGATACAGTAATTTTTATTTCTACTTTTTGAAGTTATTAACTTTTAAAATGTTTTACAGATTCTAAAACGTAATGATAGAAAGTGAAATTTCATATTGAATGTTTGGAAAATGGTCACGTGTTAAAATATCTATTTCAAGAATTAACTATAATTTATATTTTCTTTTTATATTTACACGATAACTTTAAAATACTGAGATTTTTTTAAAGATACAAAAACTCCAGTTTCAACATTTGTTATTATAGGGTCCATACAAATATATACCAAGTTATTTGAATTTTGCATTGTGCAAATACAGCAGTTTAATAGTGACTGTAAAATACTAGAATATGTTTTCTTTTTTGCACTTTATAACATCAAAATGAGATGTTTTATAATAAAGTGCACTCAGATTTCTCTTCCTACAAGGTGCTGAGCACTGTTTTACGTGGTTGAATGACCTGAAATCTACCTTATTTGGTGGTTGTGGTCATTGTGAAGGAGAATTCTGTACTTTGCAGGAGTGAATCCCTGTATATTATCCGCTGTTTTCATTCCTTACTTAAAACTGCAAAGCTCTTTCTATCTTGCTTTTACATTGTATATAACAAATACTAGACCTGGGCACCTTGTGTAGTGTAGATGTTAACAACTTATGCACTGGGAATACTAAAGGGAAATTATATTGAACACTGTGCTTCACAACTTGTTCACTGTGGTGTTCTACAGTGAAGTATTTCCTACTGTGATAGTATAGTATGTACATAACTGTTTGGAATCATAAATGTGACTTACAGAAACATCAGCATAAACTTTTAAATCAGCATATTTTATAAATTTATGGAGAGCTCTTTTATTGCTCGTATTCTCAATGACTAGAGATAACTTAAGTGCTAAAGAAGACTCCAGTTTTGCAAATGCTTACACTTGTAAGTTTCCACTGAAGTCAAAGAGAGTCCTTGTGTAAAGTTAATCAGATGCCTAAATTTGTGTGATGGAAGACTAATTGACGTGGGGATTTTGTTAACAGCTTGTTCTACATTGAAGGAAACTAATCCAAACCCTATGCAAAAAGGTTATAGGAATTGTTTATATCAGTGGTTTTATTTATAGAATTACATCAGATATCAGTATTGACAAATACAATACATCCATGTTTACAGGGATTGTGTGTATCAAAACAAGGCTTTAAAGCCCAACATGTTTGTTCTGTGTTTCTTTAATATTAATAATGGCATTCTGAGGTTTTGGAATTGCTCATGTGAAATAGTTTACTACTTTCTTGATGTGAATGTCAACAGTAATTGCAGCATTAATTTCAGGTTGATGTGAATATTGAGATTTGCACTGTTTATGTAGAAGTAGTATATTTAAAGATCAATATATGTGCTAATAACACAACCAATTTTAAGTGGCCGATGTTAAAATATTGGAAAATAATTGTCAATGTAATATATTCAGGTTTGCTTTCTGAATGCTCTCTTTGGAAGTGATCTCAATAGTGAACATGGCTCATTTGTAAAAGAATACTTTCCCTCTCCCCAATAAACTTGCTGTAAATACAAAAAACAATCCACAATACTTGTTATGCAGACAGTACAAGTAAATTGGGGTGGGAAGAGAAGGTTGTTTTTAAAGTTTGCACTTGGAGGAGTTCTTGGAATTTATGATCCTCATAGCGAGGACAACAAAAAAGCGATTTTGGGATTTGATTTCATTCAAGTGTAAGAAACCTTTGGCTACCAAATAGTTTTGGAATATTGTGACCCATCTGAAATGACTTTTTAAATGTAATACATAATCATTTGTTTCCCTCTTGGGAAGTTTAAGCTGATGCCTGACAAACTGATGAAATGAGAAAAAGGAATGTTCACACAAGATAAATGCTGGAGATGATGGCTGTATTGTCAGGTGTTTTTTTCTCACACAGGTTTTGAGAGACAGTTTTGAAGCTAAAATTATTTGTATACACCACTTGCATCAAGGACAACTCTTTCTCAAGAATATTTCTGTTTCCTCTTTGTGGTCTAACGGTAGTTACTAAATAAAAATTTTAAAACAGGATAATTCTTTTTGGCCTGGGTGAAAAACAGGATAATTCTTTTTGGCCTGGGTAAGTACATTTAGGTGTTGTCTTGCATTTGCTTTGAACCAGCTGCATGGGATAGCTGAAACATTATCACCTCTGACTTTATACTGCCTCCAGCTATCAGACCTCTTGAGGAGGTATGCTGGACACTAAGCTGCTTGAATTTATAGATAGGCATCTTTACCTAAACAACTTCTGATTGCCGTTTACCTTGATAAAGCTGGATTTCCAATCTAGGCAGCTCAAGAGTGGGTTCACTTTTTGTTCAGATGCAGGAGGTTAGTTGCTCTTGGCAGAAAGTTGTTCTGTCTCAGCTTAATCTGTTGCCCAGCCTGGCACTCAAGGTATGTAAAAACCAAGGACCAAAGTTTTCATACTCATACCAGTATTTCAAATCTGAAATGTACAAGCTAATTTTCATTAGGACTATTACTACTTTATATTGCCCTGGTGAAAAGGCATTAAACTGTAATTCGTTTATACTCAAATTAGATTTCATTCATGGTGCTGCTATGAGACTAACAACTTTAATGTCTAGTAATGATATCTCTGATATACTGATATAATGATATACTGTCGTATGTAATGCAGTCAGCAATATTGTAGGTAGATTTCTTTGAAAGATGAAATTTCTTACCAGTAAAGATTTAAGTAATTAGTATGATTATTTATATTAATCCAATCTTAGACGTACTAGGTATTACGTTGGCAAAGCTATTTCTTTGTAATGCTTTTTGAAATACACATTTTGTAACTGCAGGTCTGTGAGTATATGTATGTGTATCTAAACACGTGTGTCTATATATGATATTTTGGTCTTAAGGTGAATTTTTTTCTTATCAGGTATCGTTCCAAGTATTTTTTCCAAAATAGTTGTCTTTATTCTTTTTCCACATATACAGCAGTCTTTCTCATCACTGTTTTCTTACATTGCAGTACATTGAATTCTCTTCCTTCAGCTGGGATATTTGACCAAATATTCTGGATTGACAGGACAGCATGTAGTACGGCTGCTTTTGCTGTAGAGAGATGTAAGTGCCTTGAGTCTACCTGTGGGAAACACTTCTGAGTTTGCTACTTTGACCCACAAGGCACTGGGTTCTATAAAAAAAGAACAAATACGGAGCTGTTTGGTAGCTCTTCCCTGCCATCTCTCATTTTTATATATCACTTGTCCAGTAGATACTGGGAGTTCAGAACACCTGTGTAGAAGAGGAGGTTTAGGAATCAGGATGATTCCAGTAGTGTGTACTAGGAAAAGAAGCAATGCTCTTAATTACATAGAGCATCTGGAGCAGTCTTGTTTGTTGTGCCTGGAAGCAACAAGAGCAGAGAAATGTAAGACACCCTGAATAACGTAAATTTGAATAAAACCCACATTTTCTGATGGCCTTCATGTTCTTTGTGGTGGAAAAGGAAGTTTCTAGCTGTCTGGGAACCTATGGTAAGTGAGGTGTGATGGTACGGGCTTGTCTGACAGTTTCCTGTCACTTGCAGAGCCATTTCTGGTCCTTTCTTCTGGCACCTGCTCCACTTTTTTCGTGGTTCTGATGTTGATATCACCACTCAGCCAGTGGAGGTAGGGAGAAATAAAAGTGCTGTCAACTTAGTTGAGGCATTGTGTTTAGCACTGAGAATAAAAGGGATTAATTGATTTCAGAGTAGAAGTAGCAATGAAACACTGCAAAACCTAGTATACTATAATCCTATGATTTTTAAAAACTAATATTTTATTCAGAGGTAGGAAGGAATCCATACTGTTCACACACAAAATCACTTCTTAAAATTGGCAACTGATCTGGCTGTATTAAAAAAGAGTCATGCAGAGGTCTGCTTCTCTTGAAACGTCAGCAGTGAAGCAGAAAAAAATAGAGCTTTTTAATTGCTAAGGAGCTGTTTAAAAACCTATCACAGATGAAACTACAAACTGATTGCAAACTTGCTGCATTTTTCTTAATACAGATACAGTTTTACTCTTGTCAACAAATCAAGCTTCAGAAAATCTTAATGTTGGCATCTCATTTATGTTCATCTGAATTTCTTTTTTTTTTTTTTTTCATTTAAAATGCATAATTCTCTTAGTATGGTTGTGAATGAAGGCTTATTTTCATAAGAAAGAGAACACCTAAGGATTTAGGATAGGGCCTTGTGAACGACCAAAAGTAGTCTGCTGGGAAAGGTAATCACTATCTTCAGCTAGTTTATTTTTACACACACACACACACACACATATATATATGTGTTGTGTATATATGTGTGTATATATATATTATACTTACAGTCCATAACTACATCTACCCTAGTACATTTTATATCAGTTATGGGTGTGATTTTGTATGTGACACATTCAGCCATGATAAAATAGCTTTCAAGTGTAAACTAGTTTTTGGAATTACAGCAAAGTAAGGAGGAAAGGAGTTAAAAAACAGTTATATTTAAAAACTGATATGAAGAAAGGAAATGCTGAAGGTTTGCTGCAAGTTATGTTGACAGGTGACTAGGAGATTGGAGTACCATTGTATTGTGTGAAGGAACATACTCATTAATAGCAGTAGTTATGTTTTTTTTCCTTTAAAATCAATATAGAGTGGGGAAGAGAAACTAAATTAATTCACAGAAGCAGTGACTTCAAAGCTTTTCTCAGATGTCTCCTTAATGATTTCTTATCCTTTAAATATATAGCTCAGCTGCGCATAATAGTTACTTCTCTAGAAGCTATGCATACATGAGGGAACAGGATTCCACTGTCTGCTGCTAAGTTCATTGTACAGTCACTGTGTAAATCAAAACTCAAGGTGCTATAGCCCTGCTGCTTTAAAGTTCAAATGTTAATACTGTGCTATTTAATATAAATTGCCAGGTCAGTCTATCAGTATGCAGCCATGGCAGTTCACGTGGTTTGATGTTAAAGACTGTCAGACTGAGAGGAAAACTTCAGATCTGTTGCAAGCTAACACCAAAGTGAGAAGAAACAGGACTTCAGTCTTACCTTACATCTGTATTACAAAAACAAATAAAAGCCCAGCATTGGCTTTCAACCTTGGCAATCTTATCATTGAGGTGCTACTGCAGCAAACTTTTATTGCTTCCAAATATCTTTATTGTATTTATCTCTTTAACCTGTAGAGAATAAAAGCTTCAAGTTTCTTTTATATCCCATCAGGAAAAAAAAAAAAAAAAGCTGTCTTTTGCTAGAGTCCCAATAGAAGAGATCCTCCATAATTTCTGCCTTTATCTCTGAAGCTGTAATGGCAAGAAATACATCGGTGAGGAATTCTGGCAGCTGGTTATAAAGGAGCAGGCTGTGTAATTTGCAGTAAGTGGAATAGGGCGTGCTATTTCATGTTTCAGTGTGGGCAGGGAGGGGGAAGAGGAAGAGAAATGGAAGAATGGAATACTGAGAGCTCTTTGCCTCACCATAATATACAGGACGTTCTGGTTGCAAAGCATTGCTTTTGAGGAAGGTACCTAGGACTCTACAAACTTAACTTGAAGTCCTCAACTACTTAACTGCCAACTTTTTTCTTGGAGGGAAATGGTGCCATTTTTAAATTGTGAAGGTAGCAGTATGTACATGTCCAATGCTGATTTCCTTAACTCGTTATATGTTAATTATCAAATTTTGATAATTTTTGATTATTGTGAAGATTTATTTCTTGCAAGTGTGCTCATCTCTAAAAATTTTTATTCACATCAGTGAAGTGGAAAACCTTGCGGCAGAAGTTCATCAAAAGGAAAGCTGAATATTTGTAATTATTTATTTTACCGAATATCGAATATGTAGTGTTCTGATTTTGGATGTAGAAAAGACCTAGAAGAGAAGATCATTCTGTGAATGCAGTGAGGAAAACAATACAAGCAAGCTATTTTCTGGAAGACTGCTCAGAACTCATCAGAGATTTCCAGATCCAGATGCCAGCTGAATGTTCTCATCTCTACAGCTGTTAAAGCCTAACCATGCTGATCCGGAGGATGGTAAGCCCATCCTGTTGTTGGCCAGTCCTGTCAGAGCAAAAATCTTTTGGTGGAATTTCCGTCTTGGAAGTACTTCCCTTTTGTAAGTCTTGCTAAAGACCAGGGAATGAACAGCAGCTTTTGGTAGATCAGGTTCTAAAGCTGGGTTGGAATGATGACTGTAATAAAGGTTTCGATAATCAGCCAATTTTCTTCTTCAGGTCGTGGTGCTCAGAAACGGGAGGGCATTTTGTTTTTGTCCTAAATTGTGTGGTTAACCACTGTGATGGCTTCAAAGTTTGTGCAAAGTATTGCAGAGAAGTTTATCATGTCATTATGAACAGTTCAACCTTAGTTTCCCTTAGGAGAGATTCTTGCCAGAATTGTGCGCGGCGTAGATAGCAGCGTGGATATTCCCTTTGGATGGCTGGTGATCTGCATGCCCCATGTTCCCCTGACTATTGAAGTCATGCTGGGAACTCTGACAGAGAAGAGTTAAAAATTAAGCAGAGTATCTGAATGTTACACAGGTAGTACTTGGATGAAGGCAGTTTTGTAGGTAATAACCCAGGCCGTTTATTGGTAGTTACATTGTGCATAACTTTATGGCAGGAGGGAGAAGTATCTGAACAAGTTTCTAAGACAATTGGAACAAGTTTCTAAGACAGACTGATAGTTTTTGGATCAGTGTGAACTATTACCAGTCTCCAGCACTGTCAGGAGCTTGGTGTTTGTGTTTTTTTTTTTGTTTTTTTTTTGAGAGAAGAATGCATGAATGTGCCTATGGTGTCATGCTATCAGTATACTTAAAAAATAAACAAGCAAACAACAACAAAAAACACACAACAAAACAATCCAGGTTCTTCCAGGGTACATTTGGGTTAAGTATGTTATGCAGTTTTTTTTTTAATTAAAAAAAAAAAGGTTTTTACTCCCTGTATTGTATACTCAGTTCTACTCCTTTCATGAACTTTCTCTTTATGTTAAACCTTTTATCTGTTCAGTTGCTCTAGTCTTTCTAGCTTAAAATATGCCAGTCAGTGAATATTATTATTCAGACAACTGTTATATGTGCTAAATGGAATTAATACATTTATAAGTATAAAAAGAACAATTATAAAAGTACAAAAATAATCTTATATCTCACAGTGAGTACAAACCAAGAAGTACAAATAGCACCTAAAGACTCAAATAGCACCTTCAGGCTTCGATCTAAACATGTGCTGGACAGCAGGCATCAGATCTGACTGGGTGATTCGACTTCTACACTTTGAAGCAGGAGTAGGTCAGAAGCATGCAGGAGGGATCTGCTTTGTCCTACAGATGTGAAACTTCAAGTATTTTAAGAGCCTGTACTTGGACCCAGCAGGAGCACTGAAAGGTTAAAAGCTGGCAGTTACTCCCTAGAAACTTTACTCATTGATCATCCTTCTGATCTGAGGATAGAAAGTTAAAGCCCACAGAATGCATAGTTCCTATCTCTCTCCTTAACCAACTGTAGTCACAGTAACGTTATTGCTTTCTATTTTGTTTTTATCAATCAGCCTAAAAAGGCACATATGTTCTTTTCCTATCTGTTCTTCGCTGATAGGTAAAATGATGTCCAGGGCAGTGAAGCAGACCGGAAATTACCCATTTGGTGGTTTCAGACAAATGCTAGACGACCTTTTAGAGACTTCTTTGATCATGTTACTATCTATGACTGTATGTTAAATATACTATGCATCAGTCCTAATCTTTCTTCCCTGGAAAGAGTTAGTTTAACTTCTCACAGAAAGGAACTATGACATAGTAGAGTACATGAAGAGGGAGATTTTTGATTTCTGGAGAATCTCAGGAAATGCAAGCAAAATGTGGCTCTCTGCTAACAATAACAAGTGTTAAGCAATAGAAATGTGAAAGGCTGAGATAAAGTAAATTGCAGTGTGTAAAGCCACCTGAATATAGCAGGAAGTCCAAAAGGACCTTCCTTTTGGAAGACCGTGATGTGTGTGTGTGTAGTTTTCCAGGTTTTTGCCTAGGGTCATGTCAGTCTAGGCAGTCTTTATCCTGCCACTGTTCTCCGTCTTTAGCACAGGCACAACTCCAGCCTTCTCACAGGATGTCACTGGCATTCCCTGAGTTAGTCAGAGGGGCATAATGAGACTGAAGATGGCAACCCATCTATTCTATCCATAGAATCTGGTTCTACAATTCTGTGATTACGAATCCTTTTGTTTTAGGACTGTTGAATACAAACTCTGGATTTACTGTTTTTGAGAATTCTCTTCAGTTATTAGCATTATTGAAAAAAAAAAGATTAAATACTTGATTTTTATTCTTTCCAAACAGAAGAAAAATATTTGCTGAGCACTCCTTTACCTATATCATAAACATTTTTCCTACCTCAAACTAGTGAGGTAGCTGGAATTTTGTCATAAGACTTCATCCTCAGCACTTGCTAATCTCTGTGGATTCCTGTGATTTTTTTTTTTGTTTTCATGCACATTTGTTTTACTCACAACATAACATTTTCCATTGATGTTTTAACTGTAGTCCTACTGGTTTAGAAACTTTCAGAAATTATATGTAGTTTTTGACTCCCTCTGGTGGTCTAACACTTAGTTGGCAAGTTGTTTAACTGCTGATACAGTAACAAGGACAAAGTTTGAATGCCATATGATACTAGATGCTTAAAATGTAACTATCGTTGTTCTACATGCATTTAAATAGTGATGGAGAAAATACTGCTGTTTATGAATAATCTATATTGTTTATTAGCAATGAATAGCTAGGACACATTGCAAAACAAAAATAATGAAAATTCAACATTTTCTTCTGTGTAACAATTCCATTTACTTGAAATGATTAAATTTAGGAACTGGAGAAGAGCTGTAACACAGCTGCTGCACTCTGCTAGGTACACCAGTAATGTCAATGTCAGAAGCAGTTGATCTTTGTCTCTCCTTAAGTGGTCGCAGAAGTGCGGTTTGAAACACCAGTTATATGAAGCCAGCAACTCCTGTGTAGATGGAAATTCGTCTTGGAACAAAACCTAAGTTTTATTTGGGCCAATAATGTAATGAAATCAAGCAATTGTACTGCAGAAAGAAGAGCTACTTCTTTATTCAGACTTAGGAAGGGTTTCATATTTACCAAAATCTAGCTTCCTAATTTCCTAATGTTTAATGGGAATCTTATTTTTACCTTTAATAAATAGTTTAAAATGGTACAGGGCTTATTTTCTGTGCTGGATAGAACAAAATGAACCAAGGAGCAGTGCGCTAACTGAAGTGTAAAAAGGTTAGCTTCCATCTTTCTAAAAATACATAAAACTTTCTCCTTTCCCCTTTCTTTTCCTTTTTTTTTTTTTTAAATTTATTTATTTATTTATTTTAATTCAGAATACTTTTATTCTGGCCACTTTTTTGCATACGTGAGTCAAAAAAATAGGAAAATGTCTTTGCCACCAAAGTTCAATCTAAGAATATTGTTTTTCAGTTCAAATGAGAGATTAAGATACAATTGGATCTTAGAAGTTAGCGGGACTGTGTGTGCCAGTTTTGTTACTGTGCAAGGACAACAAGAGACCCTCTTTTCTTGCAGCATCACCAGGTGGGACAACAGTTTGACATGCAGTAGGAAAGTATATTGCATACTGTAAGTGTACTGCAATGGAAGGCCTATGTTTAGACCTTATCTGTCTCTTCTCTGGACTTTGAAGTAGCTAAAGTATTTCTTTTAAATGCTTAGAGCTTCGAGCAGGACTGAAAAGCTGTATACTGGCACAATAAGTGTGAGAAAAAGTGAACTATGGTATCTTTGTTCCCATTTTGCTTCATGTTAGTCACTACAGGTAATTTGAGATAGCAACTTTACTGGCAGTATAATGTTATAACTCTGTAAAAATACTGTTGTGGAACAAGTAGTAATTAAACTTCGGATATAAATATGTCTGTTAAGCCTATCAACATCAGTGAAGTGTTTATTTTTAAATCTGGGAGGTGACATTGTTTCTCATGTTTCTTTGTATGTGTAAATATATGCGTTTGTGATGCAGAGGATATTTCCAGAAACTTTATAAAAGGTTTAAAATGCAGTATGAAACACTGGGTCTAAACAATGTGATTGTTGAATATATTGCTTATTAAATGGCACTCTTTGTCGCCCTTTCATTGTCAGCGCTGGTTCCTGTTTAGTGTGAATGGCCTTGGAAAGAATCTGTTTTGGGGTCTGACTTTTTATCTTTTGCTGCAAAGATAGTGACTTTTAGTGACTGATCTTCAGATTCCAACTATCAATAGCAATGACTATTAGCACTGTCATTTACTGAAGACTAAAAAATAAAGGGACTTCATGTAATGGTGAAAAAATAAATATTTGATTGTAAAGGCATGCTTTCCTCTTCAAATATCAATTATACTTCCCATTATTTGACAAATGCACTATGAATTGAATCAGTCTGAAAGCAATGAGCTACAAAAGCAGAAGTCCACCGTGGAGGGGAAAAAAAAAAAAAAAAAGTACGTTCTAGGTTTTCCAGAACTGTTTTGTGTATGAATTTCAAACAACGGTAAGGGCTTTATGGTTTACAAATTAATGTGTACATTCTCAGATGTAACTATTTTATCTTAAAGAAAATAAAAGTCATATAATTAAAAAACCTTGAAATGTTGAAATACTTTGATATAGCATATTTCACATTGTATATGTAACTATTCCTTGCTGTGAGTTGGGTCAGAGGGCAGGCTGCATCTAGTAGTCAAATTGTTTATTTTGTGGATGCTGTTAATTCTCACTTCAGTTACCTTTAAATTGCTTTTTGCTACTCCCCAAAAGGAACCACGTGTCACTATGAAGTTATTTTCTCTGACAGTTTTCATATGGACTGTACTAAAGAGATCATAGAGATCACTGTGACTTCAGTAGGCACAGAGAACTCTGCAGTTAGCATAATACTAATAGTGAAACTAGGTAACTGGAGGGGAAAAAAAAAAAAAAAGAATTCCAGTAAGATTTTTTGCTTGTATAATGCTTTCTTCACTGTAGAGAAATTACTTCTCACATTAACATATTTTGGCCTGAAAATTCTTGCATTTCACATTTGAGAAAATGGCAGATAAATAGTAGTTGAATATGTTTTCTTTAAAATACAAGTAATATTTGAAGTGCATCTCTGATAACCTGCAGGAGGATATATTTACTGTCTTAACAGAGATTAAAGTGTTAATTTAGAGTGAAAGATAAGATATTGGTGAAATAAAGATTTGTGTTGAGGAAAAGCTTATCTTTTTAATATTAACTTTTGAATTCCATTTATGCTTTGTGGAGATGAAATAGGGACTTAGGTTGCTGTCTTTCGTTACATTAGATTTCCCTGAAAATCTTCTTTCTGTGACATATGCTATAGGAACTCCGAAGAATTTTTTTTAATAGTCAGCACTTTGATTAGCAGCTTCAAACACACACTTTAGAAGAAAAAACGCTGGTCGATTGTGAAGGACTAAAACTAGAGTAATAGGTAAGCTTGCATGTTAAACACTTCTGTTAATAGTGAAGGAACTTTATACACATATCCTTTGACACATATTGGATTTTAAGCTTGAACTAGCCTCTTCTCTCAAGGGCATACATACCAGTGAGCTGACTTCAGCACAGCTGTCATGAAAATCACGTTTTTACTTATTATTATTATTATTATTATTTTAGAATAAAGGAAAGCTAGAACAAAGATGAAGTTTGGTTCCTCCCCTGCCATTTCAGCATTGAATAGTATTTGTGTAAGAAGCCAGAAACTCAACCTAGAATAAACCCAGTGATCTTCTAAATTTGCTTGCCTTTTTTTTTTCTTATGAGTTACTAGCCTTCTATTGAATATGTGACCTTTAAAAATACGAGTAGTATTTGAATTGATTTTTCTGATCCCTTGTTATAGATTGTTTAATATCTTAGTAGAGAATGAAATGTTTTATTTAAGTCAGTATTCTCTAAAATTACCAAGTTTTTAATGGTTTAAACACCTGTCATTTTTGTTTCCCATAATACTGTATGGAGTAGTAGTGCAGAAAACTTTGTTGTTAAGTCTATTTTCAGGTTGCTTGAAGTACCAGAGTAAATATCAAGGTGTTCTGTGGACTGAAAGTTACCATTTCTTCATACCTAGCTCATGAAGTTGCACTGAACAATCAAGTATCAGTTCTCTTATTGCCCTGTATTTGAGGAGGTGGGGTGTCGAGTGGGAAGGGTGGCGTAAGGCAGAGTGCTTGACCAACACAACCTAGCTTCTTTCCCTGCATTTTGATTTTACATACTTTTCAGAAACCAGATGCATTTCATTTTTTTATACAGTTACGGGTCATCTACAGTAGAATCTTAGGGCAGCCTTAGGTATACGGAAGTTTCACTAATGTTAAAGCAGACTTCCTAATTGTGCCAATGTGTTTCAAAATATACTAATTCCTTTTGCATAGATGTCTCACTTCATAAATAGTAACTACTGAGATAATAAGTCTGATGAGCTGTTATGTAAATATTTTAATATTATTCTTTTGCTGGTAGCTTTTACTGAAATGATGTGATTAGTGCTAACAAAATGTGTTAAAATTGCTATGAATAAATATGAATAATCTTCATAAGCAAACTAACTATTTGGGAAAATTCAAATGTTAATTTCTTCCTCTTATGCCTAAAAGAACTGGTAGTTATGATGTCAACGATTTTCAGCTATCATTCATTTGCTGCTTCATTTTTCATTTCATTCTTTTATCTGACCAGTAAAACACCCTTCTGTAATCAATGTAATGTCGTCTGGATCTTCTGAGACCTCACTTAAACAAAAAATGTTTTAGCACATCCTTCTCCTTTTACTTTTGTTGCAGTATTAAATATTCTTTCCATTCCTGTAGCACACTCCACTGTATTCCTTAAACACCATTATGTCCTGCTATTGTTAGGTTCTGTTTCACTTTTTAAAATTTGAAGTATACATTGCTTGAATTTGAACTGCAGCCTGAAAGCACTCTAACAGCAGCTTGAGGGAAAGCCAGGTTACAATATCCAAGCCTTGCACTATTATGATTTGGATAGTACTGGGAATGAAAAATAAATTAGTTGGAACCCTGAGAAGGACATTTGTTACTTGGCATAAAGTTGTGGTATCTATGACAGCCTGAGGGTACAAGCAAAGCAAGGTTTGTAGGAAGAAGGTATTTTATGAGATTGAGCAATGCAGCTGGGGAGCACATGGACAAGCTTTTAGTCTCACAAGCCTGGGTCTGCACCTGGCCAATTAATTGTTTGATGGCAATGTTGGTTTCCTGTCTTTAAAAAGATTCATCCTTTTTCTGGCCTTTCCATTGGTGATCAGAACCAAATAAAACTTCAGAAACTGCCTGTCACTAATATTTGTGGTACACACACCAATCAGGAAACATTACAGAAATTCTGTGATGTGGATAACAGCTCTACCAGTGTCCATAGGCGTGTCGTATTTACATGTAGCTGAAACATTTATATAACAGCATGCAAAGGTGACTGGTGATAGTATTATTCCCTGAGTTTGAAGATCATAGTTCCTAGGGTTTGAGGAATATCTACTAGCAGTTATGACACAATGGTTGACTTGTTCTCACGCTAGTAATGCTGTTCGCTCCAATTTGAATTTTGAGTTTGTGATCCTGACATTTCTGAAGACTGAAATACACTAGATCCAAAGTGGTGCAATGTGTGCTACAGCAATGCCAGCATCTAGCCTGTGTTTTGTATCTTCACACCAGCAGACAGATCGTAGTCCTTCAAAGTCAAGCACATGCAGATTGGCGTCACTGACTTCTCTTTTCTGTGGATGAGAGTAAGTTCTACAAGTCTGCACCTGGATGCGGAGGAAGATGTTTAGATCATTTAAATTCACCTTGTGTCTAGTGCATTAGGTTACACTGTATCTCTGCGCAACCAGTTCTGTCCCTGGGGCTCTATACTTACATTGGGAAAAGTAGCAATTGGCGAGGTTTACCTTTCAGTGTAGTTTTGGTGCTTTTGCTACATGTTTCACTACATAGCAGTTGTAACAGTTTTCTTCTGAGGTCTCCCTAAGTTTGTGGAACTGGTTTGTCATGTTGCACTGGACAAAGATACATGATATTTATTCAGATTGGTTTCAGCTACTATTTTGTTCCACCCAAAGCTTGGAAATGTATTTGTTCTCTCAAAATGTAGGGAACGGTATAATACAGGCACGGCCATACCCTCCGCTCTTCATGAAAGGAACAGGTCGGTACCCAGCTAGAAAGGCCAAGCTGAAGTCCCCCTTTCTGTGTGACTAGATGTGAAGGAGCATGTCAGGGCCAAAGCGCAGTGTGAGATGTGTGGAGAGAAAAGACAAAAACAACACCATCTTCAAATGGATTAAAAAACCCTGAAGTAGAACAGGTGGGAGATTTCGAGGCGGCAGGAGACCACTGCAGGCAAGAACTGGTTTTGTGTTATGTTTTGTGGAACAGCTCGCGCACCCGCTCGCTAGCAGGTAGCCGAGCGGGACAGGTGCGGTTCCTGCCTATTCTCCCACGAGCCGCTGGGCCTCCCCTCGGTCCCGGGGGCTGTCAGGGCGGCTACACGGCCCGGCCCGGCACGGCCCTGCCCGGCCCGGCGGCCGCCTCAGCCCGGTGGCGGTGGCGAGGCCTGTGGTGGCCGCGCTCCCGCCGCTTCCCGCCAGGGGGCGCCGCTCCCGGCCGCGGGCCGCAGCCTCCAGTTCCGCCGCTGCCGGCGCACAGGCGCCCGGTGCCGCCGTCCTGTCCCCGCCTCCTCCTCCTCCTCCTCCTCCTCCGTCCCCTCCTTCCCGCCCGCTCCCGCAGCCCCGGCCCCTTCCCCCGGCGGGGCCCATCGGCCCGGCCATGGCCACCAAGAAGGCGGGCTCGCGGCTGGAGACGGAGATCGAGCGGTGTCGCTCCGAGTGCCAGTGGGAGCGGATCCCCGAGCTCGTCAAGCAGCTCTCGGCCAAGCTCATCGCTAACGGTGCGCTGCGGGGCCGGGCGGGCCGAGGCCGAGGGGCGGCCGCCCGGGGCTCCCCGCCGCCCGGCCGGGCAGGTGCCGCCGAGCCCCCGGGGCAGCGTGTGGGGGAGCCCGGCCCCGGGGGCGGGGGGTGCCGGGGGAGTGCCGGGGGGTGCCGGGGCCGCGGTGGGCGCACGGAGCCGTGCGGGGGCTCGGCGGGGGCCGTGTGGAGCCCCCGGCGCCCTCCTGCCTCCGCGTCCTGCGGAGCTGTGTGTGCTGCAGGATCCGCGCGTAGCCTGCCTTGCGGAGGCTCCCTCCCCTTCGGTTACAAGCGCTCCTCTGCGGCGTAATGTAACGCTGCTTCGTTTTGTTCCTCGTTACTAACGATGAGCGGTTTACTCGGACCTCTGGTTCTCGTATCCCTAACTTTTAAGCGCTTAGCTGAAGGAGGTGGAAGGCAGCGCTGCCTTCGGAGGGATGGAAGCGCAGACTGGGCTGGGGGCACGCCGGGCAGGTCTCCCTGGCAGCCTCGCTTCGCTCTGCGCGTGAGAAACGCCGTGGGGATGGTGTCTGAGCTCGCTCCTCTGCGGGAGCTGGACCCGCAGGTGCTTTTAGAGAGAAATAGGTCTGGGGAGACAGGGCTTGGGGTGACCTCAGGGGTGATAAGTTAACAGAGAGACAGGATGAGGCGTGAGGCTGGTGGCACCCGGAGCATGCTGCGCAGGCTTTGCATGCTTAGGCAAACGAGACAAGTGCGTGGTTCAGGCCTGCAGAAATACAAATACAAGAGCAAAAGCCTGAATCAAAGTAAGGAGGAGAGGGAGAATTTAAGGACAGATGGATCAGGAGTAGATAGACTTATGCGTGTTGGCCTTAAAAACAACTGGGTAGGGATCCTGAAACACACTGGTATTATAGTAGTTAAAAATAGACACAAGTGAAAAGGTGAAAGGTGTTAGTTTGTTTTAAGGACATGCTTTATTGAGTGGTAGACTATGGACTAGAGATCAGTTCAAGCAGAGACAAATGGCTTTTGGCTGTCCGATTGAGAAGAAGGACCTTCTCTGAATTAATATGTGTTAAGGTATTTCAGATAGGTGGGGAGTGCTAGGCAGAAGATATTATTGATAGTTTGACTTCGGTTTCTCTGACCAGGGTACTCTTTACCTAGCTGAAGTACATCAGAGAAGTTGATGCTGTCTGTATAACTTTACACATCAGTGACTTTACCATTGTGGTGCCTTCTAGATTCTGTACCAGTCAGAGTACATATTATTAGAGCGTTTTCTGATCTTTAAAATATCAAAAAGTATTGAATGAGGATTTCATCTCTTTCTGGTAGCATAGGAAGGATTACATCAATATCCCAGGCTTCCAAACCCTAGCTAAATGAGAAAGACATCAACAATAAGTAAGTGAAGTGGTAGTGACTCTCTGTTTGTAGCAGAGGAAGGCAGAGAGAGAAATGTATCTAATGAAATACATGCCTGTGCTGTTGAGAGTATCTAAAACCATAAGTTTGTGGTCTAGATCCCGGTGTGACCAATAGGTTGAAGGCTAAGGTTATCAGCTAGCCAGACAACGAAGAGGCAGGGCCTCTATTCTGCCCATGAAGACACACAAACTGAAAGATGTTTTGCTGCATAGCCCTGTTGTTAGTTGATCTGAAGCGGTTGATTTAAGAAAAGGTACTTGGAACCTCACTGCCTCCTTCTGCAGCAATGTTTGCTTTTACAAATTGGCTAGGGAATGATAACAGAAGATTTGCTTTTTGGCTAAGCATAGAACAATTTAGAGGAATGATTTAAAAGTGTAAGAAAAGAAAAAAGAGGGGAGAGGATGTTCATTCTGTCCATATATTGTTGTGTGGGATTGGCTCTGGCTCTTGAACGCTGGAACATTTTGAGTAGGCTTGATTATTGTATTGTTTGTTCTGTTTTGTACTACTGATGGCTCCTGTTTACTCCCTCCTAAAATTAGGGGTTTGTTTAAAGCCTGACAGTGGTTCAAATGTAAATGACAGTTTACGTAGGATTTTGGATGTACAAAAATGGCACTTTCTAGAACTAATTTCTGTATCTGGATTGTGTTTGAAAGGCTTACAAACTTACTGAGCTTTCAGATAAACAGGGAGGAGAAATATTAATGGATCGGTCACTGCCTTTGATATTCCGTAAGTAACGGTCACAATTTGGACCATGGAAAGTATGTGCTCTGTGACTTGCATTGTCTTTACGCAAAGGATAAATAGATGAAAGAAAGGTCTTTAACCTAGCTCAGAGTCGTTAGACGTTTATCCAGTTTGTATTATGTTTCTCTCCTTCAGAACCAGGACTCAGCAGCAGTAATAAGGTTTACGCCATGTTACACAAATCTCTGTTTGAGCTCTTGCTTCATCAGCGCTCTTGTAAAAGGTCGGCTCAGAGCTGTCATGTGCGGGTGTGGTGAGTTAGCCCTGGCCAGCAGCAGATGCCCACCCTGCCTCTCCACCTCTCCCCTTCCCTAGTGGGGCAGGGGCAGGAAATAGGGTAAATGGATAAAGATGGGGAGATCGCTTACTGACTTCTGTTACAGGCAAAACAGACCTGATTTGGGGAAAGTTAATTGATTGCCAGTTATAATAGAATGAGGTAGCGAGAAACAAAAAGACATCAAAACAACACTTTTCCTCCCCACTTTCGCAGGCTCAACTTCACTCCTTCACCTGAGCCCCTCCTTGCACGGTGTGGGTGCAGAGAGGCTGCCGTCAGTTTCTCTCTGCTATTCCTTCTCACGCTTTTCCTCCACTTTGGCACAGGCTCCCCACAGGCTGAAGTCTTTCAGGCAAAAAATGTGCTCTGGCCTGACCTCCACATGGCCTGCAGGTCCTTCAGGGCATGTCCACCTGCTCCGGTGTGGGACCTCCCTGGGCAGCACGGAGATCTGCTCTGGCACCTGGAGCACCGCCTCCTGGTGTTGCCTCTGCTGGTTCGCACTCTTCCTGTTCCATAGTCTCTCTTTTCTTATTTTGCCTTTCCTTAAGTATGTTTTCCCAGAGGTGCTGCTGGCTTGGCTGATGGGCTCAGCCTCGTCCTGCGGTGGCTCTGTGGGATCTGGCCGTGTCTGGCTTATTCCCACAGCAGCCACCCCTACAGTTCCTCTGGTGCCAGCACCTTGCCACCAATACCCGGTGCAGCAGGATTTACAGAAATTGGAGCACGGAAATCATCGTGCTACTCTGAGGTTCACAGAGATGTGGTATTTGGCTAGTTTGTACTCTGCTTGGTTGTAAGACAGGTGCCTGTCCTCTGAGTCCACATCCTGACTGTAACTTATTAAACAGAACCGAGACAAACCCCAAGTTACTAGAAATAAAATCTGAAAGCAATTTTCACTAGTGAAACTCCGTGTGTTCCCCAGTACTTTAGGTAACTGAAAAAAGGTCTTTTTAAGAAAGTGATCCAAAGAAACTTTGGTTCAGTTTGTTGAATTTTACCTAATGTTGCAAATAAGCAGCGTGGTGGTGGAGCACTGTCTTGAAAGTTAGCAAAAGGCCTAAGTCCAAACTTAATTGTTCACAGGTTACTGGAGGAGGTAAAATAGTAAATGTTAGATATCTAAAATCAATCAGAATGTATTTAAAAATGTGCCCCAAATTGGGAAGTATCAGTTATAGGATTGTTTTCTATTTTAGGCCAGCCAGAATGGACCTGAATTTAATAAAGGCCTTAATATATAGGAGAAAAATGTACAGCTTTGTCTTGGTAAATTTGGTCTGCATCAAAAACTCAGTTGTATGCAGGAAATGCAGAGTGCTTTAAGAGATTAAAAAATACAACAACAACAACAAAAATTTTTCATATTTTTAATAGATCTGTAAAGTTGCTATTCTCAAATATTGAAAAATAAGACTTATGAAATACCTGTGATTGTTTTTCAGTAAGTTCACCATAACATGTTGACCTTACAGGTGACTTGTGTATTTTATTGTATATATGTTCATGTGGTTTTTTTTGTGGGGGGGGGGGGGGGGGGGGGGTTGAAACCTCTGTTGTATTTTCAGTAAGAATGTCACAGCCCTCATGGTTTGGGGAATTGGGGTTCTCAGGGTGCCTGGAACTTTGTGGTGTTGAAGCAGTAATTGTAGAAGTTATCAATTGCATTTCAAAGCTGCTTTTAAGTCAGCTGTAAATTTATGATGAAACAGCAGCATCCCGAAGGAGGTGACTGCAATGGACTTCTGCCCGAAGGCTGTAACTGCTCAGGGTGTCCTCTGAACATCAGTGCTCAAATATTTCCTTCCTTTGGAGTCACAGTGAGGAAACCGTAGGTCAGTTCAGCAGCGAGGTGAACGGATTAAATAAAGAATCTGTGAATTTCCGTGGGTATTTCCGGCCATTCATTGCTGCTATGCTCCGAACGTGACCTTGCTCAAGTTCAGTGAGATCTACGGCTCTGTCTGAAAAGGCACTGAGGAGGCAGATTTTTATCGTTCTACCTGACGAGCTATGTAGTTCTGCAGAAACCTTAGCTGATGTGAAACACTGCTTTACTGGGGGGAGAGGATGCATACCCCACAAGTTCGCTGATGTGTGCGCTGCCGAGTGTTGTGACATGGCCATAAAACACAACATCACCTGCAGGGAGCAGGTTTGCTGTTGGGAGTACACCAGCCTTCTGACACTAGTCTTGCTTGCTTGCTTTTTTATCCATTGAATTTCTTACTGACATTACTACCACGTTTCCTTTGGTTTTGTATTTTGTTATCTTTTCTCTGACTGCCTTCCCCTCTCAACAGCTTGTTTCTGTAGTTTCTGATTATACCTTTGTATCTTGCAGCCTTGCAGAATAAGAGAGCAGAGAGAAGTTAGGAGCAGGATTACTAAAACCAAAGGATCAGGAAGTATTTTGCTTATTTTTTTGTCACTCTCTGTGGTGCTTCTTTGTCTGGATATAAGTAGGAAGTAAAAATAGAAACATCTTACTGGTTTTCATGTGTTTTGCTCTCTTGTGAAATACAAGACCTCAGATGTATGTTTAAAGCTTATCCTCACGGTAAACCAGGGATTTCTAAACCTCTTAGGACTCATGCCCTACTTAGGTGGTTATCAAATTTGTTTGTTTGATATACATGCAATTTGTAAAGCACTTTTTTTAGGCAAAGCTTGATGAAGAGGTCTGTATCTCTACCAGCAAAGTTTGCAGATGGAGGTGTGACATGCCTTCTGCATTCCCACAAAACGCAGTGCTCTCTCCTCCTTTGCGTTCTTTCTTGCCTTCCTTCTTGCATTCACTGTTGTTTTTACAGAACAAACGTACTAAGGACATCCTTTTTTCTGAATGAAGAGCAAAGATGGTGGCAGTACTTAAATGCCTTGCTTTATTTTTGACTGGCACTTTGTTTCTTCAGATAGCCAGGGGTGTTACAACAGCGCGCTGATGATGTCGGTCTGCTGCTTGTATTCCGACCGGCTTGTCATGCAGAGAGAAAATGCTGGCGTAGTCAGTCAGATTTCACAAGTAGCCCAGCTGGTCTAACACCTTGCCGCTGTTGCGTGGAGGAGTTCGTTCTTTCTTCCTACTTCTGTCAAGCTGCTCCTTCTGCATGCCGTTTCCCCACTCACGTGTTTGTGGCCTCTCTCTTGAGCTGAAGCACACCAGAGGCGGCACTGTTTGTGCTGGGCCAGCAGAAAACCTGCTGCTCCTCCATCTAGCTCAGTTTCTGCTGGCTTTCTGTGCCCCGTCGCCTCTCAGAGGGGTCTGTGGAGAGCTGTAGTGGATGGAAAGTGAACAGTGGCAGCAGGCAGAGAAGGAAAAGGGGGCAGGGGCCTCTTCCTTCTTGGTGGCTGTGCCACCAGTGGCCTCCCGTTGTGTGGAAACGCGAGTGGAGTCTGCTAAGCTCTGCTGGGGACTTGGAGCCTGGAGCTGCTTGGATGAATTTATGAGGAATCTTCCATACATTGCACGTCATACATCTGATTTCCAAAATAGTTACAACTCTTAATGATGGGTTGGGCCCTTTCTGTCGCTTTGTTTAAGTCATGAGAAGAAATTGTAGCCTGACCTATTCATGTATATATGTGCTGCTACTTGTCAGTTGTATAGCTGCTATAGGTTCTGTTAAGTTAACTTTGAGCGTTGAAGTTTGGCATTAACTTTTCTATAGGAAAATTAATAGCGTGAACTTACGGTCATCAATACCACTTCTGTTTGAATTTTATTTGGACTGTGGTAGAGAAGGGGTCAGAAGGTCCTTAACCACGCCAAGTCTGGGCCATTCCCCCATGCCTCCATCTGACTTGTAAATAACCAGATTTTCGAATTTGATGGTTATGTTCTCCGCAGTTTTGTCCCCACTGAGTGTGATGTAATTGGTGGTCTGATCAGGAGTGACTGGAGACAACAACTTTGTAAAAGGCAAAGCGGCAGGGTGTCTGTAAGTTAGAGGGAGGGAGGGTGTCTGGGGAGTGGTGCAACATCTGTTTGGCACCAAGACGTGTAGTCATGAGAGAACATTAGGGCTCTGCTCTGGAGGAAGAGCTGGATCTCGGTGTTTGTGTCAGCACACCTGTGATAGAAGGCACGGTGGCTCTTATTAGTAAGCTACTCTGATCAGAGATGCTATCAGGTACTTTGTTGCTTCAGGAGACACCGCATCAGTTTCTGCAGGTTGTCACCCCACTGATGATGCCACAGGTTCTATTCAAATGTGTATGTGTAAACAGAAATCCTTCCCTGTGATCCTGATCTATACTTCAAGAGAAGGAAATGCATGAATTTTTTTAAAATTATTATTTCAATGTAGTTAAAATATTTTAAATCTTCTTTTTATCGATTTCGCTGCATCTCTATAGTGTATGCTGTTTGTTTTTTCCTACAGGATCTTGGTTCATTCAGTTCACAGAATAGACCGGCCTCTGGAGACAGAGCAATAAATCTAAAGGCCAGAAAGGTGCCATCAAATAATCCATTCTGTTTGTGTAACTGTCTTGACCACTGCCTGAAATCTGTAAAATCTGTAACATTGTAGTAGGAAGAAAGCTGCGTACCGTAAGCACTTGGTTTTTACTAAATTTATCGCCTGTATTAGTATTCTGTAGAGAAGGCAAATTAATAACAATTAAACAAAAGCCCCTGGTTTTGATACAGCTGCCTTACAGCTCATGTTTCTGCTGTGTAATATGTGAAAGGTGGTAAAGCAGAGAAAGGCCTTTGAACGTATGCTTGCATTGTCTGCAAAGCAGGAGAGGATCAGGACTTGACCCTAACAGATACGTACGGGTTGTCTTTGATACTGAAAGTAGGTCTTGAATATTTCATCCGCACTGAAAGAAAGCAGGAAATAAAAGAGGACTTGGGTGGGACAGTATTGTCAAAATGCTGCTGTTCCACTATCAAATTCCCTGCTTAAGCTGCTAAAAAGTTGTATTTATGATCTGTATGTACCTATGGTCTGTACAGGTATCGTTGTGCTGGCTTTATAACTTCTTCAGCTACATGAATTAGAGCTTCCACTTTATTAGGGCACTGGAGCTGTGTTTTCTGCCCTAAGTTTGTCTGGTGGGGGAGCCCTGGTGCAGGCAGCTCCTGGGGAGCTGGCACCCATTTTGCAGTTCTGTGGAGGGAGTTGCTAGGTTCCACAGAAGATTTAACCTTCCTCCTCCCAAAAGAGGTCCGAACTGCTCTTTTTTCACAAAAAGTAGGCGAGAAACACCTCTTGGTTCTAGACAAATCCCAATCGCAGTTCACCTTGAGCCCAGTGACTTGTTTTAGCTCCATAAAATTTACAGAAAGGCGACCAAGATATGAAAACATCAACAGCTTCCAGGCCCTCCCCTAATTTTGTTTTTGCAGTTGAGAAGCAACTTGTTCATATAATTATCTTTCAAGTGCAACTTATTTCAAATTCGCATTTGTCAGGGCTCACCTCCCAGCCACATTTCTGTTTTGCTTTCTTTTTTACCATTTAATTACAGTTTCTTTACCTTAGTGGGGAGAAAATGTTGTGCATTAATCAAGGGGATTGCTCTAGAGCTAGAGCAGCAGAAGCTGCTTTCTGTCTTAAAAGTTTTGGTGGTGTGTCTGAGACAGCTCCGAGAGTGACAAATCTAGGTTATAAACTTTCAAGAATTGAAGCTTCCCTGGTGGAGCTTGTGGGGTGGAAAGAGGAGAAGGCAAGATTGATTTTGTGACTGACTGGCTTTTGTAGGTGGTGAAGAACTCCCAGATCCCCTTTTGTGGCCAGCAGAGGCTCACCTGTGTGCTTTCACCTGAGCTTTGGGCCTTGGGCCATCATCCCTTGGAAGAAAAACGCCTCCAGGGAGTAGAGGTGAGAACCAAAACCTCTGGATGGTGAGGTTTGGGTGTAAGGAAGTGTGCCTGATGTATGAGAAGCTGGGCAGAGTCAGGATCTCTTCAATCTCCTAATTCTTCTCTTTTATTAGTCTGCTTTTTTTCTTGACTGGCGAGAGCATTGGATTCTGTTGTTATCTTCTATCAAATCTGCGCTGTGCTGCAGTGTAGCTGTTTGGTAGAGTGAGGACAAAAGCCACTGTCCCTGTGACATGGTTTCCTTTTGCCTTCCATTTAAATATTCTCTAGGGTCTTTTCTTGGTAGCAACAGAACTGGCTTGCAATGGAACTTGCTTGGTAGCAACAGAACAGAACAGAGACAAGCAAGAAGCAAGATTAAAGAGAATTCCTATCTACCATCGCATGTGCTTTTCCTGTTCTCTAAGCTACTCTTTGATTTTCTTTGTAACATAAACAAAAAGAAAATGGAAAAAAAATATTTTTTTCTCATTCTCCGTCAGTATGGTTACTAGAACTGTCAGCTTTTAGAAGAAAATTTGCAGTCAAATATGGACACACGCTTGCCATTCCCAGTTAAATGGTCAGAGGCGATGGTGATCATCCTGTTTGCCACACTTCTTGCTTCCCAGACTCAGATACGACCTAAATTCTTATTTCTTGGCTTTCTATTGCAGTTGAGTGAACCAGCCTATTGTAATTTCAGTATTTGACATTTATCAATAATCTAGATGATATGTTGTGACTGTCCTGATCTGATTATTTACTGTTGTCATGATCTTAATATTTCACAAAAATCTGGGAGTTGGAATTTAAAAGAACAAACAAACATACAAATAATCTAGTTTGAAATGATTGTTGGAGTTTTCTGTTCTTAATATGTGCCCTCATAAAGCAATTTTTTGTAGTAGTGTTACCGTGGGAGTAAATTTGAGCATATGCATAGTCTAGGATTCTATAATATTTTCCTTCAGGCTTTGGAAGTCAGACAGGAAAATTGCCTAGATACTACAGAGCTGCACAGGAAAATGGTGCCACGCTCTCCGTACTTAAGAGGCAGAGGAGTGAAAGACTGCGTATAATTAAAGGTGCTAATCAGTAGCATTGAGTTTCTTTGGACAGCTGACAGTGTACGTTCTGCTTCTGGTTTTACCTGTGAGTGGTCTGAATCAGCCCGCAGCCTTTGTGTGGGTAGTATCGGTTGGTCTGTGCTCTGCATCTGGCCCCGCTCCTGCTGTCCCCAGCAAGCTGACCGGACGGGATCCCGGGTGACCTGCTCGAGCTGGTCCTGCTCGGAGCCAGGCAGTGGCACGAGGAGATCTCCAGAGGCCCCTCAGCCACCTGGGATTCGGTGATCCAGGATATCCAGATCCTCCTCCTTGGAAGAAAGCTCCATTTCAAAGCGGTCGTCTCAATAAATGTACTCTTGGATGACATGAGAGATTTTTGTTGTCTTCTTCAGCTGTTTTTTCAGAAACTTTGCTCTGAAATTTTTTGATGAGTAACATACAGAGCAGTTGACCTTTTTGGGATCCTTCTTGCTGCATCCCTCTTCCGGGTATAAATTCCTCAGTTTTTTAGATTTAGGCATAACGACAGCCCAGCGTGTTCTTGGAAGTCTGAGGAAAAACCCTCACCAAAGAATGCAACATGCAGTTCTTCAGGTACTCTGAGCCTTTAGTAGTACCTTTAGAGAGAAGAAGAGGAGTTTCCCTTCTTCCTCCCCAAGCTAGTTTCCCTCTGGGGAAGACTTGAAGCACCACAGCAGAGATTACATGCTGGGCCTTGAAATCTCATACGTCTCATTTTCCACCCCCTTTTTTTTTCTTTGTCATTTCTGAGTAGCCCTGAGTTCAGACATGAGGATTTTCTTTCTTTCTTTCTTTCTTTCTTTCTGCTCACCTCAGATTCTGTAGCTAGTTAGCTCTGTGTTTCCTTTTCCTAAACACTTCCTATTCAAATTCACATCCGTGGGGCTTGAGTCTGAGGTTGAGCCTCTTTGCTTAAATCTTTGTGGGAGGAGATTTTATCCTAATTCTGCACATTTTTCTTGCAGCTGTGTAATTCAGAAGAGAGGAAAAAAACAGCACTAAAAATACTTCTTTTAAAATGTGACCATTTGGCATATAAGAAAGGAAACTGTATTTTTTTTTTTTTTCCCCCACATACTCTTTCTGGCTTTAGATGTTGAGCTGTAAAGGCTGAGTAAGATGCAACTATTTTTGTTAGCACAGGATCACAGACACTCTTGCTGGTGTACCACAGCAGTACAACACTGATGTTTAATTGCAGAGGAACATCTTGTGCATGGAGCCTTGATACCAGGAGCTGGGTTTCTGATGGCTGTTGCCAGAGACGTGTTAACAACTGTAAGAGGCACTCTTGCATTGTACCTTCCCCGTATTTCATTGTGCTATTAAAAGCAACTGAAGCAAATAATTATTGTACCCTTTTAAAATATTTTACATTTTCTGCATGAATATTAAGAACATTTTAGAAAATGCATAAACAGTAGCTGTAGCCTAGATAATGTGTTTTATTTTTTTTTGCTTTGATTTTTATCCAAGTCTCGAACCACCACAGGAGAAGTAATACTTTAATAAAGCAGCTATCAGCTACTCAGCAGAACAACAGGTAACAGATTCATTAGTTTTATTCTGAACACTTAATTATTCACTATGGCTTTATCGTGGTGTGCTCTGGGATTAAACAGAATTTTAAAATCACCTCTTGGAGGATTCTGCAGGCAAGTGAAACAGCCACTGTTCTGTATTCCTTTAAGGTTAAATGTTTGTATTTTTGAGCTGTGTGCAGTGTAGTCATTCTTTACTTTTTCTCCATTTTTTCTTAAGCCGACTTTTAGAAAGGAAATTAATTAGAAATAGATATTTCTCCTAAACAGACTGCTAACAACTCCTGTGTTCTTCAGCAAATGCCTTGAGGTTATGGTAACATTCATCAGAAAATATCTTATATTTTAGCATATAATTCAACGGATAATTCAACATAGGCCATAGCAAGTCTTAAACTAATAGTAATAAGTATTCATCATTCATGATCCAGGATAAATGAAGATTATTCCTTTTTTTTTTTTGTAATTCTGTTTTTCTGTAACTGCTTTGGATCCCAACAGTATGGTAACAATTTTGCTTCAAAAAGTAGATGTTAAAAATCAAGTTGCAAAGCAGCTGTCATGATGATATTTTTAGACTCTGTTTTACAAAGACATGTTATTGTGTGTTTTTGTTACTTCTTGTTCGTTTTCTCCTGTCTTTAGGCAAGCCTTCATTCTTGTTTTGAAGGTGGTCAGGGTTGATATGTGTTGCACTGGGGGACAGCCATACCTGCACAAGGTTCTTCTCAAGACACTTTGTATGAGCTTTCCCTAAGCTGAAAGAAAACAGCAGGCCTGTGTAGAAGCATCTCTTTATTTTGTTTTTGCTTCCTGTGCTAACAGAAATGGATATTTTACCTAAAGCATCTATGAGTTTGACTTGTATTTCCAAGGTGCTCAGCCTTGCCTCTGATTATAAACTTGTCTTTGGATAGGCTCCCCAGGGCAGTGGTCAGAGCACCCAGCCTGCCGGAGTTCAAGAAGCATTTGGACAATGCTGTCAGACACATAGCCTGATTTTTGGGTGGTCCTGTGTGGAGCCAAGAGCTGGACCTGACGATCTTTGTGGGTCCATTCCAACTTGGGATATTCTGTGATTCTATAACTACAGGTAGAGAATTTCATATTAGTCAAGTGGATGATATCAGTGATGCTGTGATGTTTTAGAAACAGATGGGCAAGCTAGAGTGCCCTTCCCCAGCTAGGAAATGGTTCTGCTATGCAATTGTGATATAGAGCTAGCTCTACTGTGTAATTATTGTTGATGGATTCTTCAGCAGAAGAATGGATGAATATCCTTTCATCAATCATTTTACAGTGATTCATAAATATCTCAGTTTTCTGAAAGTGGCAAAGTGATTTTCATGGTATTGAAATTGTTTACCAACAGGTTTTCTTTTTGAAACATTTACTTAGATGGACTGAAAGAAAGCTAGGCTTCAAGGTATGTAAAGTATGGTATTTACATAGTTTAATTCTTAATAACGTGTGTTATAGAAGAATATAATCCAGATCACTTGTGCTGAAAGAAAGAAAAACATTTTTTTCTCAAACATTACGTACATTATTACAGGATGTCTTAAGGAATAGATAAAACTGTTCAAAATCTCTCTGCCAGACCTATGCTTTCATAAATGTTTTCTTTTAGAAATGTCTGTGTAATTGGAACTCTCAACCTCTGTGGTGCATGTAACAGGCTTACTTGCACAGAATGGCTGGCAAGACTCGAGCCAACGCTTCGTTAATAAAGCACTCCTTCAGTCACAATTTGATTTAAAACCTTATTGCCAATTTCTGGCCCTGACTCACTGACTTCACAGATGAGTAATGCGATAAAAAAGAAAATCCTTCTCTGCAGTAACTTTTATGGTTTGTGTTCTGCGACCAGTGGTCTTCCAGCGTTAGTCATCAGCGGCTGCACAAGTGGAGCACTGCTGTGATGAAAGCCGGTCTGACAGTTACTGCTTCTCTTGCGGTACTATCTCATGGTATATAGCAGTGCTGCAGGGAAAGGGCACGTCGTGCCACACGCAGATGACCTGGAATAACAGCTTCTGTTTTGATGCTTAATCAGATCTATGTATAAGTTGCAGCTGTTGTTTTCTCCTCTCCCACCTTTCCTCTGAAGGAAAGTATGTGTAATACGTGTTGCTGCGCTGTGACTATTGCTAGGTAGTGCATGGGTTAGTAGTTTCTTTTAACTTGTGCCACTGATGGGAACAAAATATCTGGGTGCTACAGACTACTTTGATTCTCATCTTCAAGTGTCAGGATAGTTTCTGAGTATGCACCAGCATGAATGTAAGGCTTTAATCTTGCTTGTGTCCTTCCTTTAGAGACAACAGTATATTTTTTCTAGTCATTGTCAGAAAGGAGAAACTTAGAGTGGAAGAGGAGGATGGGAGAGGGAAGAGGGGAGAGAGAGAGAGAGAGAGAGAGAGAGAGAGAGAGAGAGAGAGGTGCTAAGTTAAATTTTTCAGATTCAACTTAGAACCATAGAATGGTTTGGGTTGGAAGGGACCTTAAAGCTCATCCACTTCCAGCCCCCCTGCCATGCGCAGGGACATCTCCCACCAGAGCAGGCTGCCCAAAGCCCCATCCAGCCTGGCCTTGAACATCTCCAGGGATGGGGCATCCACAGCTTCTCTGGGCAAACTTTAGGTCCACTTGGTACTGGAGGGCTGCAGTAAGGTCTCCTTGGAGCCTTCTCTTCTCAAGACTGAACAACCCCAACTCTCTCAGCCTGTCTTCACAGGAGAGGTGCTCCAGCCCCTTGATCATCCTTGTGGCCCTCCTCTGGACTCACTCCAACAGGTCCATGTCCTTTGTGTGCTGGGGGCCCCAGAGCTGAACGCAGGGCTCCAGGTGGGGTCTCACAAGAGCAGAGCAGAGGGGGACTATCACCATCCTCGCCCTGCTGGCCACACTTCTTCCGATGCAGCCCAAGATATGGCTGGCTTTCTGCATAGTGAGCATACATTGCCAGCTCATGTTGAGCTTCTCATGCACCGATACCAATTCACATCCTCCTCTGCAGGGCTGCTCTCAATCCACTCATCACTCAGCCTGTGCTCATGTTTGCACCCAGGTGCAACACCTTGCACTTGGCCTTGTTGAACTTCACGAGTTTTGCATAGGCCTATCTGTCCTCTTCTCGTTCCCTTCCTTTTACTTTTCTCAGTGTGAGAAATTCTGCTGTGTGTGAAAGAGGAATAACCTTAAAAACTTTCTGTGGGGTGCTAGGTCTGTGTCTTTGTCTGCTTTGTTCTACTGTGGCCTTGCAGTGGGTGAGACCTGGAGTTTCTAGAGATGATCCTCCTCTGTCTGCAGCACTTCTTGCTGCCAGCTGTTGAGCAACCAGATTTTGGAGGGGATTATGGCTACACTCCACTACTGCATGTGCTGGTGCTGTTCTTTGGTTACAGGCAAGGTGATAGCTTTCTCCTTTAGTAATAGGGATGTTTTCAGCACTTTGTTTTAAGAATCCTCATGCCTCAGGGAATGCATTTTCACATGTAACAGTACAAGGTTTGTTTTCTTTTTCCTTAGTGTCTAACTCATTCTTCAGGATGTCTACTAATCCACTGCAACCTCTCAGACTAGTTGTTTCACATGCTTCCATGCCAATTTTGCAGTTTGTATAAACAAAACATCTCTTGCAGCTGGTGCGTATTCTTTGTGTGTGTGTTTTTTTTGTTTGTTTGTCTGTTTGTTTAACCTGTCTCTCCACAGAAAAAACCTTCTGTATTTAATTTAAAGAAATGCATGTTCCAGGAGTGTGGGCCAGGACTTTTGAGACCTACTAAAAGGAATGCACATGAGAGGGAAGGCATGTGTGATACTTCCTACTTTGGCATGTTTGAACTTCTATTGTTTGAAGAGCTGAAGAATGTCAGTGGTAGACCTTGCTCTTTTCATTGAAAGCATCCTTGAAGGTATTTCAGATCCCGAACCAAAGCACTGTTTTCAAAGTGTCATTTGGATGCCTTACTATGTTTGGCATTTGTGTTTCCTCAACATTCTCTGGAAGGAAAATTTGCTCAGTGAAGTGCTGAACTGAATAAAAGCAAAAGAGGAATCTTGCTTGTTAAATTAAATACTTTGATGGATACAGATCAGGGAGGAAGTATCTGCTTAAATATCATCCTTTAATGCTTAAACAGTTTGACATATTATTATCCACTTTTAAGCCACCACTTAGCTTTGAAATATAATTAGCAAAATTCATCTTTGTTGTTCTTCTCCCAAGTAGGTCATTATTGTGCTGACCTCAAGAATTATTTTCAAGGGCTGCTCTCATTTTTTTCCTTGCCTTTTTAAAGTGTCAAGAGGCTCATAAACAGAAATTGTACACTCGGAACACACCAGAGTGTTCTGAATATTATTAATAAAATGCCTGTGCCGAAAGGGTTCCTCAGCGACCAATTTTTTGCAAGGCAAATAATTGTATCGTGTTCTTCAGAACAGTTTTGTAGGTTTGGAGCATGCCTCTGATCTCTGAGATCCTTTCATTAGATTAGCACGTTAAATTCCTTACACCGAAGTCTAACCTGAATTGCATTGCAATGTAAAAACAGCTGTCTTTTCTGCGCATACAGTTAACATGCTTTGATTTCCAGAGCAGAGGAACAGCTGGAGAAAGTGCAGTCCTGTGGAGTGGTATGCAAAAGCTGTCTTTGAGCAGTGTAATGTTGATCATAATATCTGACTTTATTTTTTGTTTATAATAATGCAAGGGCTATGCTAAGGTAATGTGGAATTCAGAATAAGACTGTAGCAAAGGGGTTTTCTTAGGAAATGTCACGTTGAGATTTGTTCTGTTTAGTACCTTGTTTAGTTTGCAGCTTGAAAGTGGAGCTATGCGAGCAAGCTGTTGGTATTTTTCAATTGGACTAAGATTTCTCTTTGAAGGAAAAGCAGGAACATGCAGAAAATAAACTGTAACAATTTATTTTAGTATCTTGCTTCCCTTGGAAAATGTGCTTTATTGCAGTGATACCTGTCTGTATGATTTATGCATTTCAGTATATTGTATCACTGCTTGCAGAAGATCTGTTGATATTGATGGAAAACTATACCATGCTGGTGGCACCCTTAAGGTGTTAGTCATTATTACTTTGTAGGTAGTGGAGGAATTAGAAACCCGTGTGCAGTTGCAAAGCAGTGATCTTACTGCAATTGGAGATATGGTACATCGTGTGATTTGCTGGACTGGCAGAAGTGTAGAGACATTGCTTGCACATGAATGGGTTTGAAAGAGAAAAGCAAAGCTCAGCTGAGGCTGAAACTGGCAAGAGACACGAAGGGCAACTTATGGGTATAGTGGCAGCAAAAGGAAGAATGAGATGTTGCTGCTGTGTGGGGTTTGGAGACTAAGTGACAAAGGACAAAGATGATATCCTCAGTACCTCTTTGCTGCTGAATATACTATTGGGGCTCATACTCAGACCTCTTATGTTCCGCAGCAGTGTCAGGGTCTCGTGAAGCATTACGAAGTAACAGTGGAAGACTGCGTTAGGCGAAGTGGGCTTCCACAAAGCCATGGTGCCAGGACAGGTTGTGTCAGAGTGCTGAAGGAGCCGCCCAATGTCATTGCAAGAACAGTCTGTCATTTTTGAGATCCTAGTGATCAAGGGAGATTTCCAGTGACTACAAAAGGGCAAATATGGCTGTTTGTAAGAAGGTCAAGAAGGAGGATCCAGGGACTGTGGGTTGGTCAGTCTAACCCCAAGCCCTGGGAAGTTTAGGAAGTATATCCAGGAAACTGGTTGGAAGGATAGGAAAGTGACTAGGATAGACTGACATGGGTTTGTCGGGGGATATCTAACCTTTTGAGTAGAGGTGACTGACTATGGATAAAGGGAAGACCAGTGAGTATTGTTGGCTTTAACTTTAGCAAGACTTTAGCTGTGGTTCCCCATAGTGTTCTTGCAGCTACATTGAAAAGACAGGTGGACTAGGAGGTAAGTGGAAAACTGGCTGTGGTCAGAGGTGGGGTTTTTGTTTTTATAAATAAAGATAATACTACTAATAAAAGAAATCTGTGGACCATTAAAAGTGGGGTCTTGCAGGGGTGAATACTGCAGTCAATAATGTTTAGTATCGTTCTTGGCAACCTAGACATTGAGAACGCACCCTCAGTGATTTTGCAGGTGATAGAAAACTGGGGAGTGTAGGGCTACCATTTTGAGGGATGTCAGCAGGCTAGAGTAACCATTTCATGATTCTGTAAAAACTCCTGTAGTTCAGCAAAGGCAAATACCATGGTCCTGTACTTGAGAAAGAATGACTGTTTGTTACAGGATAGCCTAGGGTCAGCTGTCTAAAAAGCAGCTTTGCAGAAAAGGATCTGGAGGTCATGGTGGACAACTAAGGGAGTACGATTTGGCAGCAAACCCTTGTGGCAATGAAGGCCGACTGCACTCTGTACTGTATTAGCAAGAGTGTAGTTAGCAGTTTGAGGGAAATTAGTGTTCCCTATTGTTAGTCACTTGTGAGATAACATCTAGAATACTGCATCTAGTTTGGGTTCCCCAGAATGAGAAAGATGTTGGTATAGTGGAGGGAGCCCTGTGGAGGGCCACCAAGATAAAGGGAACAGATCACATGTCTTTGGAGAACCAGCTAGGAGCTGTATTTGCTAAAGCTTAAGAAGAGAAGGGTAAGAGGGGATCCTACTGCTGTCATCTCTCATCCCACCGTGACTGTGGAGGTGGCCTACACTCAGAAATGTACAGCACCAGAAGCAATGGCCAAAAAACTGCAACAAGGGAAATGTGGAATGGATAGCAAGGTAAAATTTTCCACAGTGAATACAGTCAAATGTTGGAGCAGGTTGTCTGGAGGGGTTGTGTAATCCCAGTCCATGGAAATACTCAAAGCTGACTGGCTGTGGCGCTGAGTTGCCTGCGCTGCTGTGGAAGTGTGTTCCCCATCTCTCTTTCTTTCCCCACTTAGTACATTGAAATATCTTTTATTTTTCATTCTTGCTGATAAGACTTCAATGAAAGAATAAAAAAATTATTGTAAGTTGCTTTAAATGTTCCTGGAAATATGCTGATAACATTGTGAATTTATGGGAACAAACCGTGTCCTTCTCTACTCTCATTTCCTCAGGGGATTTCAAAAAGAAACCTCCAGTGTTAGGGGTTTTGGTTGCCTGTGAAATTAAACATAGCAATTGTGCAAATTACAGATGAGAGTAGTGTGGTGCAGGACTATGATCTGGATGTGGTAAAGGGGATGTTTCTAGCTGTCCCTCTTGCTCTTCCCCAGAGAGCAGAGCGCGTTAGTTGTTGAGGCAGGCCTGGGAGCACGGTTTGCCGCGACTCAGAGCTGGGGGGGGGGGGGGGGCATGGACATGGGGTTTCAAGGCCTGGGCCTGGTCCCTCCAGGTGCTTGTGCTAAGAGCAGTGAGCATTTCCTTCCCTGCTTTCTAATGTACTCTGACGGTAATGTTTGAATAAAACTCATTCTGTGGTAAAGGTTTTTTTTTTCTTCCTTTTTTCTAAACACAGGAAAGACTTTACAAGCCATATTAGATCATAAATGTGCTTGGTCCTGACAGACCAAATACTGAAGTCGTCTTTAATTTGCTTGTTCCCTGCTAACACAGCTAACAGTGGGTTTCTTGTGCTTTACCAAAACAATTATTATTTACTGTAGAACTTTTCTCATTCTATTTCTGTTCAGATACATTAAATTTCCAGTGTGCAAGGAGATTAGTTAACCTTAAATGCTGTGTAATCTAAGCTGTATGTAAAATACTGTAGTGTACAAACTTAGTCTTCACATATGTCAGAACGTAAATTTGACTTTTTTGTGTTGTTAAACTGTACGCTTATGTACATCAGATGTTGGAAATGAAAACTTTTTCAGTCAGGCTTTGTAAATTGATCAAATTCTTGGTTAACGAACGTGGAAATTTTATGCTGGACTTGCTGATGCATGTCAAACTCCCATTTGCTTATATGTACAGCTAAATAGCTGTACATTTTGCTATATTAACATTGAATAGGTAAATAGAAGCTTTTGGTTGGCCGTTAGTGGGTAATAAAGTTTTATTGTTATACTGTAGGTATATTATTGAGCAGTAGTAATATTTTGGTTTGGACTGGGAATTGTATGCCTTTAATACATATTTGAAAGATGTTGAGTGTCACTGCTTTTTAGAATGTCTCCAAAGTAATGGTGCACTAGGGAAATACTTTATTTTTACTTGTTTTATCTTTCAAGGGACCAGCATTTTTGGCTAGCATACATCAAGGCTGTATCCAGACTGCATTGTTGTCACAAAGATAAATTAAACAGAGGATGCACAGTTTAAGCAAAACAAAACACACGAAGAGGCATAAAGGTGCTCCTAAAAGAGTAAAGTACAGGTAGAAGTGTGGCACCTGAAATTACTTGGTATTATCAGATCTAAAGATGAGGTGACCAGCAAAAGTATCTTTGGTGGGTAGAGGAATTAAATTTTTACTGCAAACTTGAGTGAGGAATCTGACAACCATGTTCTGAAAGCCTGAAAACTAAGCTGGCTGGTAACCAGGCTGCATCTGTGACTTGTCTTCATCTGAAAACTGAGTTCTTTTCCTTCTGCAGTATTCTTTAAACAGTTAAACATGTGTGGATGCATTTGAGAACACAAGTGTGTTTTTATGCATTCAGAATGCTGCGGAGTCCATGAGGCTTTTGAATCAAACGTTTCTTTTTAAGGCAGAAGGGAAGAAGATTGGTTTTAGGTTACTGCTCTAATTCATTACAGCCTAGAACATAACAGACTGAATTCTACAATGGTATGCATGTAAAAGATAAATTGAGAAGTAAAATGAAGTACCCGTATGACATGTTAAATCTGAGTAATTGGCTATGTGTTTGTTTAGGTTATTTTGTTTTTAAAATTTAGATCTGAAAATTTTCAGTGGAGGCAGTGGTGCCTACACCAAAGTATTAGTGAAATAAAATGATTTTTAATATTTCATGTGTTTGTTTTTATTTACAGATGACATGGCAGAACTCCTCCTTGGAGAGTCCAAACTAGAACAATTTTTGAAGGAAAACGCTCTTAAACAGAACAGCAGTCCACGGGGCCCCAGGCCGAAGCTGACTGAGGTCAGGAAACATCTCACGGCAGCACTTGATAGAGGAAACCTAAAGGTAAGTCAGTCAGTCTGAAAAAGACTTAGAAAAGGTGAAATTGACAGGAGTGTGCTGCTAATTATGGAGAAAAAAGTAGAAAGTTCTTGTGTGTTGATTTATTATTATTCCCAGAACATCATCAGTGCTATGCTATTTCATGTCTTTTTGTTTCTTCATGGACTTTTGTTTAGATAAATTTCTCAAATCTTCTTTCATCAGAAGAACAAGAAAATCGTCACCAACTTATGGAATGATTAAGTGAAGTCCTTGCAACCTCTTTTGTGAAAGTTTTACTTGCTGTATATAACTAAATCATTCTTTGGAGTGCATTAGATAGAAATGTTATAAAACCACAAAATATTTGACAAAGTTCTGTCATAGTCTCATGAGTATGCAGGAAAGACTTCTGAAGTTATGCTTGGGGGTGAAAAGTAAGGTTTATCCTTGAGAGGAGTGTTTATGTCACAAACTTCTAATATTCTTCACCATTTTTTTCCTTCTTTGCTTAACTATTGTTGTAGCTACTAAATCACTTATTTTTCTATATTCATGGCTATCTCTTGTAAGATGAGAACCTTGCTTTACAGTCATCTCTAACTTCCATTTTTGTGTTTCCCGTGATTCATGAGAGGATTTCCTTCTCTTCCTTTTTTCCTTCATTCTTCCTTGAATCCTTTTTTTCAGGATGTTCCCTCTACCCTGGTGCTTTGAAATTGTGCAAATTAAACATAAACGCTGTAGAATACATTCTTAAGATTTGACACTGTTATTTTGAACTGTACTTGTGGTGTTAAGAAAAAAATCATTGGGGGGATTGTAATGATAGGCTGTCTTTAAATAGTTTTGTTACCTGGCAAAGCTGTCTGCTGCTTGAGAGGTATTACTGGTGCATGTGTAAATAAACATACGAACATGAAAAATGACTGATGATGCTGTTCAGTAGCTTGCTGGAGAATGATTATGTGGCTTCACCCCCTACCCCCAAGCTTCGCAAATATAACATAAAGATAGAATTTTGATGATTAGTTGCTCTCTCACAAGAAATCTACTGTGGGCTTCCACAGTTCGTATATGCAGAAAACATGCCAAACAATTGTCAGGTTTGATAGATTTTTTTTTTTTTTTTTTTTTCCCCTGAGGAACGAAACCTTTCTTATTCCTCTTCCTTCTAGCCAGAATTCTTACAAGAAGCTAACCTGATTATGGCCAAGCTAAACTATGTGGAAGGTGATTACAAAGAAGCTCTGAATACATATGCCAGAGTAGGAGTTGATGAATTGCAGCTAGCTGCAGTGCCGCCATATAGGTTACGGATGATTGCTGAAGCATATTCTACTAAAGGTAAGATTGCTCTTTCCAGTATAATAATGTTAGAAATAGTTTTGAAAAGTGAATCAACATTTTGTCCAAAGTGAAAGAAATTGTTGACAAACATATAATCAACACAGTGATAGAGTGCCACATTTGCAGATGAGTAAGAGGATGGCTTATTTCCTTTAAAAAATTGACAAGGTTGGTTGACGAGGCTCTTACCTCTATTAAAATTTCCATTTTAACCCCGCTGTTACCCAGTCAAATTTTTATGTGTTTTTAAAAGTCCTTCAATATCTGAATGTCCTATAACTTTGGCAAGATACTAGAAGTATTGGCACTGCTCCTGAAAGTTGTGTTACAAAAGTAGTGCAGTTCTTCAGTTGCTGCGGACAAAACTGAAGAACCTTGATTCACAATGCTTTGTACTAAATGTTACAATGCATAGCCTAGGTTATGTTAAACTAGAGTAAACCTAAATTGCTACTTAATCGAGTAAAGTGATCATAATACATTAAAAGGACTTAAAGCTTTTTTTTTTCTTTTGCAGTTTAATTTTTAGAAATCTTCTTCATTGAATATGTATCTTTTTTAAATTTCTGAAAGTGTTTTTCGAGTAATCCAGGATAGTGAAAATTGTAATGCTAGCCTGGTGTCTTAAGGTGGCAGTACCACCTCAGCTTAGAAAACTTGTTCATGGGCTGTGATCTGGGTTAATGTTTTGAGGAAAGTGGCAGTTTGTATGCCATAGGTTTATGAGAATTTCCTGTGTCTAACTATGTTTGCTTTGGTCCGCTGTGTTTAAATTTGGGTCTGACATACATATATACTGTTTGTTACCACAAGAGAAGAGTTAAAGTCAGCAAACACAATTTAGGAGAGACTTCAATAGCATTCACTGTTCAAAGATTGGTCTTAGTCTTTGAAGAGGGTAACTGTTTCCATTGAAAATGGAAAGGGAAGGGCATGGAGAGTTTTTATGTGTCGTAAACTTGCCCAGGTCTCTCATACACCATCTGTGTGTGGGTTGTGAGTTTTTTTTGTTGTTGCCGGGGTTTTTTGTCAATAACCTTCCATTCAGCTTTCCCTTTCACCCATCTGTGAAGATGACTTGAATTTGTCACTTTCTTCCTATGAAAATGCAGTCTTGGACTTGATCAACTGTAAGTGCATAAATTTGCTTATCTCCAAGGAATCCCAATAAGTTAATTGAGTATTTTCCCAGAGCTCAACTATTCTGGCTCTATTTTATTTGGTCTCATAAGAATATAGAACAGTTGAAACATAAAGACACCAATTATGCAGAAAGGATCGGTATTATTCAGTTTACTTGATATCAAATTAATTGATTAGAAAATAGTAAATATGTGTCTTGCCTTAATTTCTTCTCTACCCTGGAATATTTTGTAGATTCAACTTTTAAAAAAAGAAAGGGAAAAAAGGCATGTCTGCAACCTAGATATGCTTTTAATTTGTTGCTTCTGATTTCAAGTTTTCTACTTAAACACTGAAATCTGTTGTAACACACCTTGATCAGACTTCACTGCTTTGGTCGATTCTACTGGGTGCTTACCTGGGTTAAGCAGGTGCTTACCTGCTTACCAGCTTACCTGGGCAAACTAGCTGACTACTGCTTTTTTCCTTCTGCTCTGCCTATGTCCAGAATTGCTTTATTTTGCCTTTTTTTTTTTTTTTTTGCTACCATGTTTTAAGTTTGAATGGGTGATTAATGAAAGTTAATATCCCTTCTTCCCAGGGTTGTAAGTTTGTCGTCTCCTGCCAGTTCTGGAATAAGGCTGAAGTCTCAGAGCAATCTTAAATTCAATATTCAAAGTTTAGAAACATTTAGAGTAACTGACAGCTAAATAGTGAACATTAATATGCAGTAGTACAGTTAACTCTCCCCTTCTTCCCCCTTCTCCTTCCCTTCCCTTTCCTCCTCTCCCTGGAATTTCTATTTTCCACTTTTAAGAGTGGACTATAAAACTTTCCAGTGTGAAGGGCTTCTTCAGAGGTGATTGGAGACTTGTAGTTACTACCAACTAAGTACAAGTTATTCTTAAATGGATTTTGTGCTTTGCTGTGACTTGTATTTCTGCTTGTGGTTTCAAGGATAACCTGAATATCTAAAGTTTTCTAAGTATTTAGCTTTTATTTCTTTGGCAGTCATGAACAGATCACCATGTTCCCAAGAAATGCCTGTGTGCATGCATCAGCCTGGCTGCACTGCTCAGCACGGCAACATGCAGAGAGGCTGTAAAAATACCCGTTTAAGTTTCCTAATTTCAATCCACTTTTGGGCAAACCCAGTTCCACTGGATTTGTAGTCAGCAGGATATTGGTATCCTGTTTTGTAGTGGTCAGGCACTAATGTGCTTGCCTGACAAAGCTGTAATGCAGAAAACTAATGGTAGTTTTTAATTGCTATATTTTTTTATTGTTACTTTTATTTTTTTTAATTGCTACAATTTTTTTCTCACTTAAGGTAGGACTGCCACAAATGCTTCCCTTTTTACTCCGAGCTTTTCATTCTATAATAGAGGTGAGGCGTTGAGTAGGATGCTTGAATTGAAATGTTTATTCTTCTGCAATTGTTTCAAGGTACTTAAATGAGCATGTTATGCTGTAACCCTAGACAATTAAGTCTACTGTAAGCCCTCAGAAATGGCCTGCTTTGTGCCTGTGCACTCTTACCCTTGCACAACATGGAAAGTATTTCTTTCTGTCCTTCACAGCAAAGGGAGATTCAGCATGTGTGTATGAATGAAATGAGGTGCAAAATGAGCCCAAGGTCAGGTTCAAGCTAAGTTTTGTTGGAGCTTTATCTACTAATGGCTAGTAAGAAGGAGAAGAGGAAAAGCAGTAGTGGCAATTGTGGGGAGAGGAAACTGAATTGGAACATTGGAGAGGAAGTGAGATCCTTAAACACTTGCTGAACTCTGGAGTGTGTGCATGTATCTGTGTGTGTGTTTATATATGTATGCATACAAATATATGGGGGCATACATAAACATAACATGTTTACATAAACATATGCATGTATATATATTTTTATTGCTAAAAAATAAGATGTGGCAGAGAAAAAAAAATCGGAGGAAAATTCTTACTGACACTTTAATTTCTCCAGAATAAGCGTGTCTGAATGCATTATCCACCAAGTTGTTTGTTGTTTTTTGTTTGTTAGTTTTGTAAACCTCTATCTGAGAACTTTGAGATACAGAACTGCTGTGTCTCATAAAGACCAAAAAGCTAATGGACTGGTGTTGTTATGGTGAGGGGAAAAAGAAAGGGGGCTTTTTTTCCTGGCTTCTGGCAACAAATGCAACTGTCTGCTGTGATGTCTTATGCGTTGTCTTGGGTAGAAGATGATGGAAGAGTGGCCTGATGAAAAGTTACCTGCTGCTGTGTCCATTAAAACAGCATATAGTAGACTAGCTGAGTGAATACACGTGAGGCAAAACTTCAGGAACTTGATTATCATAGGTCAGGATTCAGCACTGCTCAGATATCTCTCACCCAGAGGTGGAGAGGAGGTAGCTACCACAAAGTTGTACTCCTGAATGGAGTACAGCTCTGGTATTTTTCTGCCTTTCTTCACCATTTCATCAAATTCACAAGTTAAAAATGAAAGAGTAGTGAAAGACATTCTTCTTCTGTGTGGTTAACTTTGTTGATAGGCATACTTTTCTGATCTTACACCCTTAAACTATTGTGATTTTTTTTTTAAGCTATTTTTGATGCTGTGCTTCTGAGCGATTCTGTTTTATTCTGTGTATATAGAAGGTGTTGTGTTGGAATAGCTGCAGTATTAAATTTCAGAATGGCTTGTAAATTGAAAAGAATTCCAAACCTCTGTTATAAGAGGTTAATTTTGTCTCTTCAGTATCATCTGTTTAAGTTCTTCACTAGATCAATTTAATTGCCAATGCTCAATTTTGAGACTGAGGGAAATCTTAACTTAGGAAGAATTGAAATAAGACAAGTTATGAATCCATAAAGAAGTAACTAAAGATTGTGTATGTCTGAGTCTTTCCTTTTTCAAGTTAGGCTTGTGTACCTAGCTCCAACTTTCCCTACCCCCTTCTCATCAAAGACAAACCTGAAAAAATTGTGTGGCACTGCTATCACATGGTAGTGTATATTTAGAATCCATTTTAATAATGACTGAAGCTAATATTCTCCTAAGGATATGCTCTCTGGGAACAGGACAATTAAGTTTGTGCTAGTTTTCAGCAGTATATGAATGAGGTAATATACTGGAAAGCACACACAGGCATTATTCAAATACCATGCGTGGCAGTATCTTCTGTGTTTCTAAGCAATTTTGGTTTGCTTATGGAAGCAGAGATGAGATATGCAGTGGGATATTGAGGTGTTAATTTGGGGAGGTGCAACTTCTCAGTGACACTCAAATTACAAGTATATATTTAACTGGGAAATAAGGTTATCAAAATCTAAGTTAACACAATTGTGATGCTGCGTAAGTCAAGATATGATTGAAAAATGGATGTGTAATACTTGGCATTACAAATCAGTGAATCTTTCCACATATGCTCAATGAACATTGCAATTTATAAGTCCTTACAGTCTGCAATGCTGTAAACTTTTGATTTTAGTTAAGAAATTGTGTTCATATTTACTGTCTTGTCATAGATTAGTAGACTACCGCAGGTATCTGACAAGATAGCTGTGTTGCATTACAGTTACGTTCTTGTTAAGTACGTGAGAGATGTCATATGTAAGTTAGACTGCGACATTACAGGATTGTAACCCTATTGCTGCAGGCCATTCTGTGTCTCATATTGCCTGTTCAAATAACTCTGTTTATATTTAGATGATGTATGTTGAGAAAGGTGAGACGGCCTTTACTGCTGCTGACCCATATTCAAATTTAATGTCGCATTTACCAAGTTAAATGATTGGCTATTAATTAGTTCTATTTACAGAAACATGGAAATATTCATTAGGTTCAGTGAAAGTGTCAGCTGCATGTGAATTGCTACTTTGCAGTTAGCAAAAGATCCTGCACTTAACTTTAATCGTACCCGATTGTAATGAGATCTTGTGTGTTGCTAGCCCGTGTCAGCAGACACCGAGCAGCTCTTCATGGAAGAATGCTAAATGAAAGCTGTTTTAAACATTATGCCAGAGATCTCTGGCCTCATTAGGTACTGGGTCAAGAACTCAACTTCCTTAAGTTCCCTCCTCCCATATTGCTGTGCAGGAGTTGCAGCCTGCCAGCAAACATTTTGCAGACCGTGGCTGGGAAGCCTGTGCCATAGCTACTTAAAACTTTTTTCAGATAAAGCTTGGTTTTCCCAAGTCTTTATCTCTCCTGCTTGAATAGGGGTTGAGGTGGAAAAGCCAAGGATTTGTCCTGCTTCCTTCAGTGGAGCTTTTAGCTCTGGTGCTTGAGATCCAAACATTGAATGAAAATAATTTGGTTCTTCTATTCTGTGTCATTAAGAAAATACAAATATTTGAAAACTGTTACATTTAGAGGAGAAGTGTGGCCAGTCATTTCACAGCAGATGTTGTTACAGCTATGATATATTGTTTCAGATGACATTATAATAAATCCCCAAATATTGTTTTGGTTTTATTAACTGCTAAGTATTCACTTCAGAAAAGGTATGAGTGTTCCTGCCATTAGAAACTAGGGTAGATATATATGTGTATTTTTATTTTTAACTTTGAAGAACTTAGAGATGCTTTGAAGAACTAGCGTTACTGATATTAGAAAAAATAATAAGGAGGTACTATTGCAGTATGAGCATAGATGATGAAATATATTTCAGCTCTGGAAAGCGGTGCTTGTAATGCTCTGAGTTTTGACTAGAATGGATTTAATTCTCTGTAAGTACCCTGTATGTAGAAAAATGAGCTAGCCAGAGCAGCTCCCTTTAAATTCAAGTTTGCTGAGAAGAGGATATTGACCTTTCTGATGCCTGTTCTGAGGAGCTACTTGTGTATGAAAGTAGCCATAGGGGAGATTCTGCATCCTAACAGTTGTTGGAGATTTTTTTTTCCTGTGTCTTGGCATGAGAGGAATGGGAAATACAGCACACTTGAAAAAACAAGGAGATGAAATATTTTTGTTTCCTTATATTGTCTAAAGAAATAGGCAATTCCTATTAAGACACTGTATCTGCAGTAAGAGGTACTTTAATATAAATATATTTTCCTACTGCCTATTCTTAGTCTTCCTCCTCTTATTAATTAATACTTTACAATTACCAGTAGGAAATTGGCAGGGAAAAAAGTTTATACATTGCTTTCTAAAAAAAAAAAATTCTCTACACGCAAAGCACAATCTTGGACTGAGGACTTCTAGAAATAAGTCCTTTACCTGAGTGAAATTAGCAGTGCTCGTTCTAAGTTCAGCAATAAACCGTGGGAGTTCCTTGATGGCTGTAACTAGAGTTGTTTCAATTTTTTGTCAAAAGTTACTAGTAAGTGTGTGCTATAATCTATATAATTGCTTGTTCTAAATATGTAAGCTAAATACGAAGCTTCTTTAAAAGCAGAGGTGAAAGGTTGGTGCCTTTTGTTCATTTGTGTACAGCCTATGGAACACTTACCAGTATTGCTTTGCATATCCTACAGGGAAGAATAAAGGATGTATACTCAGACTTGGATTTTACATGTCGAAGGAAAACAGAAAGCAAACCCAGGAACCCTTTCTATTCATGCAACTTTTTCCCTCCTGCAAAAACATGTTTATTTACTTAAGTATAAAATAGTCTTTCACTTTTTGTTTGTTTGTTTTTGTCTGTCCTTTGACTTGACTACTGAAGACAGGAGATAAACTTGTGGTCTCTAAAATTGACAAGCACTTACACAGACAAGGTACTGATTGACATCTTCTAAGATCCTCAGTTATACAAAATGCCGTAAATGTGACAGATGCGACAGGCTTTTCTCAGGCTTGCGGTGTGTGTATGTATGTTTTTAATGGTTTCAGTAGTGATCTGGGTGGTAGGAGTACTTGCTAAAGATCTGAAATCTGATGTGGATTCCTTTTTGACCTCTGAGTAATTTTTGTTTTACTTTGTAAAATGGAATGGGGGTGTTAGTTAGTTGGTTTTCCAACAGAAAGTCTACTTTTTTAATGAATGAAAATGAAAAGTCAATGTAATCAAAATAAAAAAAACTGCTAAGAATAAGCAAATCTTATCCATGTGAACATCTTAAAAATTGTTAGTTTATTGCTCATTCTTATGAGGAACCCTCTTTTTTGGGTAGTAGTAATGTGCATATGTCATACTGCAGATAGTTTGCTCTTGTAATGTACTTGTTTAAAAAAAAAAGGCTTGGCATAACTTTGATCACTGATTTGAGAGCATACAGACATGAAGATCACTTGGAATAAGTGATAAAACTATCTACTGTTTGCTTTCTGAATCTTATAAAAATTATAAATTAACCATGTTTTAAAGATTTAAAGAAAACCTTCGCAAGCTATCATGTAATTGAAATACCAGGCATACCTTGTTCAAATACTGTTTGTTGCTGTTCTACTCTTTTGACAAACAATTTTAGAGTTACTTTGCAAAACACATAAGCTTAACTAGAATGGACTCGTATTCATTTCACTGCTTCTCACTTTCTTTTCCCTCAGGAGTCATCTTGCTTGATATCTGGACTAGATATGTATGAGATAAGTGTCTTCCCAAAATAAAACTGACCCAGTTTGTTAGAAGCTTTTACTTGAAGGTGGTTTTGACTGGAAGGGCTTAAACTTAAAAGCCATAATATCGAAGTGAATTTGTGATACCAACTGGCGTGATATTCTTGAATACAAGCTAAAACAATATAAAGAATAAAGGCTAAATAAACCAATAGCTATGACTTGTACAACAAATGCAGTAATATTTCGTAGCAGTAACTCTGCTGAATTTCTCAAAAAATAGAGTTGAACATGCAACTCTTTCCTGAATATCTCAAAAAATTACAAATAATTAAAGAAGTTCATAACTTTTTGAGGCAGAAAAACAGATTTTTGCCTGGGAAGTGTGGAAATAAGCACATAGGGGAGATCTGACTCGTCCGAATGCATGTGAACATTGTCAGCAGATGATTTAGGGTGATATGTGTGTCTTTGAATTCATGTGTTTCTAAATTCTCTAAGTTACCACTTGCCTTTTTTTTTTCCCAAGAGCCTAATATAACAATGCCTTATTTTAATTCATTTCTAATCATTCACAATATTCTTACGAAGAAGTAGTATATTTCGTGGTTGTTATTGCTATATTGCTGTTTGTATCTATTTCAAATTAAAAATACTTTTACGTGTGTTAATAATTATTTCTACACTCCATCATCTGTTTTTAAGAAAAAGTTAAATGAGTAGCTCGGAATCTGAACGGACTTCTTATTTTAACATGTTACAGAAATCTTAATTTATTCAATGTTTTTCTTCTAGTCAATATGCTTTCATTTTTAATGTAGTATTGAATTGTAATTATTCCTTGTGTCAGCAAACCAAATAAAGTCTCTGAACCATCCTGGTAAGTGGTTGTTTCAGGATAGTTCTCCAAATTAACTTCTGGCTGTAAAGCATTACATGCTTAAAATAAATATACTTTGACAGGTTGTAATAAGCATACCAGGAAAAATACACTAAGTACAGTTGTATAATAAAGTTACTTTAAGAAATAGTATTATGTGCTTCGTCAAAGGACCCTGTCACAATTTTGTACTTTTTTTCTCCGTTACTTTAAAGTTTCTGATGGAGCACTGAGATTCTTTCATATCTTAAGGAAAATTCCCAGATAAAATGAGAGAAGGTCTTTATACTGAGTTTTTCAGATAAAAAAAAATAATACATAGTTGTGGCCATAATTATAAAAATATAAATAATAAATCCAAGTCGATTCCACAAATAGCCGGCTGAGTAATATGTGTCATAAATGGAGGATTACTGTGGAGTGCTTGTTGTTTGTGTCATGGCAGAGAGAGGGTGGGGAGGAATGATCCACTTGCCAACTATCTGATGCTTTCAGTCATTTGGCATTTTTTTTGTTACTGCTCGTTTATTGTGTTTTATGGTCACCTCTGAGTTTGAAGATGTTCATGTAGGACACTGCAAGCTTTTTATCCAACATCAACCATACGTTTAGCTCTTATCAGAGGGTCAGTTCAAGCACCAGGAGATCTGAACTTCTTGTATAGTTAAATCCTTTGGATATATGACATAAAATTAGTAAAAACAAACAAACAAAAAAACCCAAACAAACAAAAAACAACAAACCACCTCTTGGAATATTTGTTATATGATTGAAAAATTGAAAGAAAGCAGACCAGCATAGGTTGCTCTAGACTATTTCTACTTTTTAGAGAGATGTTAAGATGAAAACAGATTTAAGATTTAGACATGTCAGAGAAGTCCAGTGTCTGTTGTACTCAGGTTTGGCAGGTTTTCAAGAGAGTCTACTTGAATGTTAGCTAGGCTTTCGGAACATGTAGGTTTTTGAAAAGTATACTGATTTTTATGTTTGTTTTGCAGAATATTATGTGGAGATCTGTTGCATGTCAAAAGTAGAAGGGAATCTTTTACTAATACGCACAAGAAGGCACAAAAGTTTTAGTGATTTGTATTTAAAAAAAGGTAAAAAAGTATCCTATATCAAATGCAGGAAGTTTTTTGTTTTTTCTGCTCGGTGCTGTTGAGGCTCCAAGTAGAGCTTTTTATCCAGTTTTTGGCACGAGCCAAGATAGATAGAACCCATTGGAGAGCCTCCAGAGGAGATGAAAATGATCAAATGTCAAGGAAGCATGAAAAGAATGAAAATTGATATTCATTGTAGGAAACGTGTCTCTTTTTCTAGATTGAAATTAGAAAAGAGGTTTTGTAAAGAAAGGAATAATCTGTGAAGAAGACTAGGAATACTTAATCTAGGGAGGGAGATTTAGAAGTTAGGAAAAAATATTAATCGTAGGAATAGTTGTGCTCTATAATAAATTGCATAAGAAGGCCAAGGATTTAAGAACATGTTGGAAGAGCATCTGTTGGTGTTGGTTGATTCCTTATTCAGATAGACAGATGAGTGTTCTCGAGGTCCTTTCCAGCTGTTTTCTTTAATTATTTTGAAAACAACTTTAATAGAAGTGGCTTGTGTAGGAGATACCATTGATTAATGAATGTTGTTTTGATTTTAGACAAGCAAAAACTTTATATTTTTTGGCTTCAAAGCACCAGATAATGTTTTTGTTGGATAGGTCTAATAAAGGCATGAAAGACTTCTGTGCTTGATGAGAGAGAGGTACCTGTTACTAAAGCTGGTTGTATTGAGTTGTTTTGTGGGCATTCACATAAATGTGGGTATCTATCACAATTTTTCCTAGACAATCTATGGCTTAAACTGCTAACTGCCTGCATGGTATCTTATGCTGCATTTATTTTCAATGCAAGACCTAATGAGGGTGCGTATGGAGGGCAATTTAATAGTGATTTTTCAGCTCCTATGCTGATTATTAGCACAGTAGGCCAGCACAGATTTAGGATCACGTCTGGATTCTTGAAGTTGTTTTGATTGTCTTGACAACAGGTACAAAAAGCATATTGAAATCATTATTTGTCATTAGGAATTTAGTGTTTTCTTCCTGCAGAGGATATACTAATCCTTTTTTTCCCCAACATGTTGTTAATTGTGTTTAGTGTGTTCTGTAATTCCATAGCAAGGTAAGTAGAATCGGACAGCGAACAGGTCACTGATCAGAGAATGAGTGTTTGACAAATAACATAGGTGACAGGTGATGTAAAGCATGTCGCAAGCCTGTTGCACTGAGGGAGTAGTGAGATTTTTGAAAATCGAAGAGATGGAAATTTGATGAACAAAATCTTAAATCCAAAAATTCCACTTCCTGATCCCTTATTTCTTAAAAATGTATTTGCTTTTATTGGTGCTTCTGCTTTGCTCTGTTGCTAAGTTTGGTATTTGAGTGCTTTCCTCACCTTGCCTTGGTATCTGTGATCACTTGGAATAAGTGAAGATGTCTCCAGTAATTTAAAACTGGTATAAAAGGACACTGGACACCTCTGTGGTATAATGTCATAATTTTCATTTAAATCATAATTGCTAAAATTGCTTCTCATAGTTTTACAATCATTAAGAAGGATTCAGTGTTATTTATTTCTGTCTGTATCAGAGGACCATACCTTCAAATTTTTTCAGTAATTTCTTTGTTTGCTTCTTCCCATGATCAAAAGGGTTTAGCCTGGACTATACTCCAGATGCAGTATTTTATGACATTCGTTTTTAATGCTTCCTTTGAAAATGTTTTATTTTCAGGTCTCTGTCTTGAGAAGTTGCCAATTTCTTCTTCAGCTAGCAACCTCCATGTGGACCGTGAACAAGAAATTGTTACGTGCTATGAGAAGGCTGGGGATATTGCTCTTCTGTACCTTCAGGAGATAGAAAGGGTAAGAATTATGTGCATCATCTGTTATTGGTATGATGATACCAACATTTTGGTAATTCATCAGAAAGAAAATGTCTCGTAGTTGTTTTCTTAGAACTTCAGGACATGCTTACTCTTGGACAATAAAGCTGGTGTGACTTTCTGTCCTCCTAGAAAATTGTGCTAGTAGTCTGAAAAGGGACAGAACTCTCTTAATTATTATGTATGTTCAGGATGCTGATCTCTAGCCTCCTGGGAATTCATTTATGGATGTGGTATATTATGGGATATTTCAAACACATGTAGGAATTATGTATATTGCGTGTATACGCTTCCTGGCATTTCAGATAATTCTTAAAAATAATTAATGTTGTAGTCTTCATTAGATACTAAGTTGGGGTCAGAAAAGAAAAAAATAAAATGAAGAGGGAGAGAAGTAATTGATACTGCTTTTTAAATAAACACGTTCTTATTTTCTGAGCTTTTGTGCTTTGGAGTGCTTTTGTTGTCTTAGTGGTTGGTAGAATATGTAGTGAATATGAAGGCAAATGAAAGCTGATCATTTTCCATTTTTAATACAACTAATACAAATTAAATCATTTCTAAACTGTTTCTTTTAAAATCTCTCTGGATATCACTTTTAATCTTCAGTGCTGCTTTCTGCAGCACTCTTTCCTAACCTACCAGGGTTTTAGATTTTAAATACCATCACCTCAGCTACTGAGTGAGGTTGCAAATATGCTTTGTCATGCACTTCCTTTTTTATACTCTTCTTCACGTTAAGTTCTGAAAATATATTAGAAAACTTTTCTTACAGGCCATTCTGCTTGGTGAAGAAATTACCGTTAAAGGGATAGCGAACAGCAAAAAAAGATTTATATTTAGGTATGAATGGAATTAAGGACAGAACTATTCAGCTATCAGCTACCTAAAAATGAAAGACTTCTCCAATGTAAAGTATTAGCTTCTTTATGAAAGTCTACAGAACTTGATAATTTTTGTTGTATTTTTTTTCTTGTGTTCTCCTAGGTGATTAATACGAATATACAAAACAGAAGCCCTAAACCAGGACCCACTACACATGAACAAGAACTTGGTTTTTTCTTGGAAACAGGATTACAAAGAGCACATGTTTTATATTTCAAGAATGGGTAAGATTTGATTCACCATTTTTGTTTGTTTTGATTTAGGTTTTTTATTTTCATTCTAACAGATTGTGATAATTTTTAACAATTGTGGGTCATGCGATCATGAGGCCTCTTTAATAAGGCACTAAAGTTTTGAATGAAATAGTGAGGCTGCCCATATTGTATTTATTTACATGTTGTTAAATCCTTTGATTAAAGTATATTAAACAGAAAACATTTTGTATTTTACTTACTATTTGTGAGAACTTAAAATACCTTAAACTTGAACTATTCTTTGATAGTTCTTTTATTTTACTATTAGAAAGTAAATATTAGAAAGATGTTATTATAGAGTAATTGACAACATATTGAAAATCCTGATTTTTATAATTTTGATTTCATAATTTTTTTCTGAATCTCTTCAGTTATCACTTATTTTAACATTATGCTGCAGGATAAATGTGCATGAAGACCAACAGTATGTATACAAGTATACAATCTCTATTGTACCTGCTCTATAGATCCTTTTATATCCTGCATGGGAGCTCCTTTATAATTTTAAAGAAGACTTCTATTAGAAGTCTAAAAATAAATTCAGCCATCAAGGAAGATGAAAAAAGAAATACCACTCTTCATTTTTTAGAGCTTTAAAACTTTGCACAAATGGTTCTTAAGTACATTTCTGACATTTGTTGTTGAAAGCATATAGTTTAAAAACTGATCTGCAGAGCTTTTGTTTTGTGTTATTTTATTGAAATTTTGGAACTCTAGATAGGACTAGCATTTTGTACCAAAAATGTTTCTTATTCTTTCAAGTACATAAACAGGAGATGAAGGTAAATCATGCAGTGTCTGTAAAGAGTTCGAGATTTTCATGTACTGATGGTTGGTTGATAAAAGGATATCCCAATTTTGAACCTGTTCAGGGCAGTCAGCAGGAAAATGGTCACTAAGCTTCTTAAAGTAAGGAAGTAATGCTGCTATATTGCGTGATCTGAGAATTATGTTTGAGTTCTGTTTTCATCATTTAATTGCAAGAGGAATGGAATGTTTTGAAAGTTGGTTTTTTTTTTTTTCATTTAGCAGGGCTAAAAATAAAATTACTGTTTTCATGTCTGCACAAAAGATAAGTAAAATACATGTATTAAAAGAATCGCAGTGGCAATCATGGTAAAGAAAAAAGCTAAATTCCACATTTCAAAGAATTTTCAAAAAGTAATCAGCAGTAGACAGAGAAGATTAAGAGTAACCACAAAAAGTTGTGTAGTGGTTTATTAAGGAACATCTAGCCTATAGAGGAATGGTTTTTGTTAATTTGTTTTTTCCTAGACCATATCAGCTGGTCTGGCATAAACTTTCAAAAAGCTGACTGTATTCTATGCACATTATAATCCTTCACAGTGAAGCTGCTGGTGTTCTTGTCAACTCCTGCATAAACATACTATTTTTTTTTCTCCACTCCTTAGTACAATGGTCACTTGTAGTTTACAAGCTGATTATGCATTATACGTTTAATTTTAAATGTCGTCTTCCAATTTAGTTGTCTAGTGCTAGAAGTAGTAGAAGAGGAAACGAGCTGTCAGGGAAAAATGAATCAGTGCCAACCATTATTTTGCATACTTCTACCATTATATCCTTCAGTTTCCTTTCTTAATTTAGAGCCAATCCCAATTCTTTCAAGATTGCCTAATATGGACATTGTTCCAGGCCCTCAGTTACATTGCTGCTTTTATTGGTCCCTTCTTTTTTTGCTTGTTTGTTTTTCACTTGAATTTACCAGAACTGAACACAGAGCACTGCTACTTTAAATATATATATTTTTAACAGTGACAAATTTGTAGCATGCTTTTCAAAACATTGGTATCAAAGATGCTTCACTTGATTTTTAAATTTGGCATGTATTCTGATATTAGGTTTATATAAATTGAGTTCAAGATCTTCGATCTTTGTCTTAAGCTTTACAATCTACTTCAAGTTTTAATTTAATCTAAAATTATAATGATTATATGAAAATTTTCAAGCAGGGGAAATGTAGATATTTTTAATACAGGCAGTTTAGAAACTGAAACACTGATTTAAATAAACTTTTTTCAGTTGAAGCTGTAGATACGAAAAGGGCGTGAATCCTGTAGAAGATGCAGGAAATTACCCATTTAACTGCTTGTGAGTGATGAGGGAGAAGAAGAAGAGGAAAAATATGCCTGTTTTTACAGGCAGACCAGCTCTGGTATTCATATTGCAATGCAGTGGAGTCTGTTACTTGTATGTTCATGAAGTGAGATTGTAACACTAAGATAAGTTAAATCCAAAATGAAAGTTCCTTCCACTAAACTATAATCTGGCATTGTATTGAGTGAATTCAAATTTTATCTTGTTACCAGCATTGTGGATTCATCAATTTATAGACTAGAGCATGCTTAAAGATTTGCCAAGATGCTTATGGGTAAATGGTACGGATTTTTAATTTTTTTTTTTTTTTAGATTTCAGTTCCACTCCAGTAAGTACTAAAAAAAACCAAAAACAAACACACCTCTTTTAACATCTGATGGAGAACTGAATTTGTCTAAAGTCCTTTTGTGAGGAAATGTGTTGTTGTATACCTTTGTTCACTCATTTATTCACTGCTTTTGGACTCTTTGTCCTCTAGAACTGGAAATCTCATTTTTGGATGTATTGATTACAAACTGGAAAAGAAATTGAGAACTTTTATACTAACTAAAAGAACACCGTTTCATCAGTAACGTAGGGAGTGTTGCTGCCTACCCAGAATGCTGGTTGATCAACTTTAAACTTTTGCTTTGCTTGCTAACTGTGTAGAGATTTTCATTTAAGTGAAGAAAGCAAGTTTTTGTAGAAGATTAAGTGAATATCTTTCAGGCATGCATTAGTGTTTGAAACCTCTGAAGCCTAACTGCTAAGTGCCAGCATTTTGAAAATACATGGAATAGCAATTATCTAAAAATAAAAAAAATATAAAAAAAAAGCCTAAAGTGGCAATAGCCTGAATGGAAGAGCACTATTTTAATGATCTATTAAGGCACGAATCAGAAACTAATGTTTTCTTCCAAAATGTACAGAATTTAAGTAAAGTGTCAAACTACTTTACCATTTTTCACTTGGGAGCTGAGGAACATTTCAGCTTCGCAATGTGTAGCAAGTTGAGGAAGCTGTTCTGAAACTAAAAGGAGGGTTTAAAATATATATAACTTTAAATGTCTTGCTGGCTGATTATGCAACTTCCATTTAGTCTAGTAGCTGCTTTGTAATTTCAAATTGGAGGAGTTCAAAGACCTGGTATTGTTCCAAGAAAAGCAATGAACATAGAAACTTTGACATGAGTACTTCAATATAGTTTTTTTGTTTGGTTGTATTTTTTTGGTTTTCAAGTAAAATGCTGCTGAGAAAGGACAACAGTTTATGTACTGCGTAATTCTTCTGTCCTTGAATTTACTTTGTATTCATGTTTTAAGATAAACCAGACAAAATTGTAAATGATTTTTATTTTTGAATTAGCAAAGCTCAGGACTGTATTCGCTCTGTACACTCTTAAAGCAAAAGAGCTTTTTGCTTGGAATCTAAAATCAGGTGGCCATCATCTGAAAACCAGCCTTAGCTAGCTTCAAGAGCTCTCGTCATTCGTCCTATATGTCACACCCTCACAAGGACATCGTTCTATCATGGGAAAAGGCCAGGATCCAGACTGCAATTTGGTCTAATTTCCATCCCTGATCACTTGCTGAATCAAAGCCTGGTGGAACTGGACCAGGTCTGTATTCCTCATGGTGCTATTATCTGTGCTGACATAGCTGCTCTGAAGCAAGACCTTCCCAGTCCTCTCCATGATGATGTTGTTCAGAGGCCAGCCCTTTCTCAGTAGACAATTAACCCAACAAAAAATAAAGTTTTTCTGTGAATAAATGATTTTTATTGGCTTACAAGATGTCCGACAAACACACAAAACAACAGTCCTTGGAGTTACTCATGTAAAGGACTTGTCTGTGTAGGAGTTGGTTTTTAGTTTTTGTTTTGTTTTTCCAGTATGGCACTTGCAGGAATATTGTTCTCGTGTTAGTAGGCAAGGGAGAGTGAACAGAAGCCAATCCATAAGTGCTATTGTTGCGTGCGTGTGTGTGGGTGTGGATGTGTGCTACCTTGATCGATTGTTCTGCACTTCTCCAAAGATTAAGATTCAAATTCTGATGAAGTCTAGGACTTAGATATCTTGTGAACATTAATTAGTAAATAAGGTACATCACTGAATGTGAGCCACAGTTGCCAGTTTTAACTTAAATGTTAACTGACCCTGTTGACTTGAAGAGGCGGAGATAAGTAGGCGGGAGGATTTATCGGTGCTAGATTTCCTCATGGTAGTGGCAGAACTGATCTGCTAAGCATTTGGGCAAGTTTGCCAAGGAAGGAGTGTATGTATTTTGGTCATAGTTGTCATAAAAACAGAACCGGCTCTTGGAAGAACCAGTTGACTACTTATCTACAGAGATGTAAATGACTAGTACTAAAGGATTCATCTTCATTTTAAATAGTAATAACTGTTCCGAAACTACTTTTTGCAAAGAGTTAACAAATTGCATTATTTGACTCTTCAGTGCTATCCTCTGAAGTTGTAGGCAGTGCTGTAGAGGTCAAACTGGTTTCTGACGGTACGAACGTGGTATTGTAGTGGACAGAAGGCTGGTACAGTGGTAAGAAAAAGCAAATACTGTGCAGGTGTTGGAGACTGTTAGCATCTGATGTCATTTGTTATTGAAATTAATGGCATTTGAAATTCATCAGTTCTTTCAAAGTGTCCATTGCTCAGGTTAGTTCCTCGTCATTGTCCAAACAATTAAAAATATATGTTTCTAAGTTAAAAGTAGTATTGATTTGACTGTGGTAAGAATCAAAGCTTAACTGCAGCGAAAACCTTGGAAACAGTATGTGTTACAGAAATGCTAGTCACCTGTTGAAAGGCAGGCAAACTTTACCCGTGTTTTCAGTTGAATACTGGAAAAATCTTCCTTTGCACCTCCCGATCTCCACATCCTTTCCTTTCAAAATATATAACCACCAGGATAATCTATTCAACAGCCAGTTTACTGGAGAGGGCTTATAATTTTTGTTGACATGCAGGCATTTTGGTGTTTGTACTGAAAATGTTTTCTTGTGTTCTGGCAATTTGTATTTGGTAGGCATGTCAGATCTGACCTTTTCTGTCTCCCAGATTCTCTGTCCCTTGCTGGCCTACCCTTCCCAAATGATTTTCTTCTCAGCTCCTGTTTGATGCACTGTATTTTTCAATATGAGAAAGTGAAAGTAGCATTTCTTTTTATGAGTGTGTGGTAGTGCCCTTGTGCATTTGATTTCTCTCCCATGCATAAACATAGTGCATGTGTATGAATAATTTTGATCGTGTTTTAATGTCTTCTTGTTTTACTGCCACCAAATCCTCATATTACTGCAGTGTGGGTACTTAAAAACAGAATTTCTTTGGAAATAAGTGGTTCCTCAGAGATTGCATTCAGATACAAGTATGGTAAGCAACTCAGCAGTGAAGTAATCTCCCTCATTTATTTTGCATTGACATTTTTATAGGACTATCAACAAGATGTTTTTAGAGATGTTCCTTTTTTTTTTTTTTCCTGAAAGAAGTGTTGCTTGTAAGCCTTATGCTTAGGAATACTGCATGAATTCTTCCTAGTAATGAAATAAGCAGAGGAACAGTATAAAGAATAGCAATTACTAGTACAGATTCTGCTTGTTTGCTTTGGAGCATTTGCACGGGTTCTTCTTTCCAGGAGGTGTTGTACCTGTTTGTGGGTAAAATTCATGTTTTGAGTGTGCTGTATGTAGTATGAATTTGTTTTCTCCAAGTTAATGTATGCATTTACATGGCAGTGTTCGCAATGAATTTGGAGAGTATAAAAACAAAAGAAAGCTTAGTAAGCACTTTCAGAACTGTTATTGGGATGCAATAGAGAAAAGGAAATCCTGTCCTCTGTTATACTTCGTTTTGGTGTAACAGTCTGATAGCAAACACAAAACTTGACAATAAAGGGGCAAAACTTGCAATAAATATACCGATGAATAAATGGCACCTAAGCAACTTAAAGTAGTGGAAAACGATGAGTTTTCTTCAGCTATTAACATCTCTAGCTAACCAGAAGCAGCAACTTCAAAATTAAACATCTCCTATGTGAATGAGAGTGAGAAAATCAAAGGAGGTTTGCTAACCTCTTGCTTGATTTCCCCCTTCCCTCCCCTGGTTAATGCGCTCTTATCATTTTTTTCAGTAAACGTGTTGCTGTTTTCACACTGCTGTCCATAATACTCTCTGGTTTTCAGTTTGAACACTTCTAGTTACTGACTTTAAGCTGGGCACAAGCCCACGACTGACCAAGATTTATGTTAGGTCTTACACTGGTGTATTAGTACTTACAGCTCTCTCACAAGACTGTCTCAGAGCCGAGCTCCTCAAGTGGCTACAAATCAGTTATACTCTAATCTTTTTTTTTAATGTATTGAACTGCTGTAATATATATCAGTGTTCCAGTGCTAGTGTTTATCGTTTCTTCTTTTCCTGCAACATCGTACTTTGTGCTTAATTAACTTCTTAGTGTTTCTTTTCCCCAATGTTAACCAACGTAAAAACGTTTTCTTTTTTCTGCCCTGCTGCTTTTTCAGTCCCATCTCTGTACTTATTCTCATTTGCAATTTTTTGAATTCAGACCACCAAGATTGTCTGAAGCTCTTAGGTATCTAGTGGAGAAGTATTACCATTAAAAGTAGTTTTATCTGTGTGAATTTTTCCCCTTTGCTGTACATCAGGTTTGCTTTTTAGCCATCCTGTGTTATACTGCAGCACCAACACCTGTTTTCTTCTCTTGTTTGCCAGTGGTAAGTTCTCAGCTTAGAACAGAAATGTTTCGTAGTGCTGAAATGTCACCTTGGGAGTCCTGCTCTCCCTCCATCCCATTTCTTTTCCCCAGCTCTTGGTTTTTCAGAAATGCGTTACGAGTTCGCAAGCTTAAAAACCACTCTGGGAAAGAACTGAGCAATGTGTGTTTTGCCTGGAAAATGGCCGTGTAGTGCAAAGAGTCCCCTCCGCACCACAGCAGAGCGCAGTGGGAGGTTGTAGCTGCTGCTGGGGTTTGCATGAAGCCCCTCCTGCTATAAGGGCTCGTAGGCTTCCTTTGCCCCTGCATTAGGTTCCCTCTCTGAGAGCGGGGCATGGCCAGTGGCAGGCGTGCTTCTTCACAGGTGTCACCCCTGGTTTGTGCTCACTGAAAGGATGCCTTTCTGTTCCTCCCACCCTCTTCTCTTCTGTGTCACCAGTGAGAGGGCTGAACCACACACAATGCTTAGAATTTGGCCTTGTTTGTGTTTTTGCTAAGCAATGCCCGTGACTCAATATTTGATCTCTTGCTTCAGATTAGCTCTTTGGGTTCTGCCAGGTGTTACTGCTCCAGGGATGCATCCCAGCTGCTTCGTTGCTGTATAGAATCTTGTATTTTATCACAGCATACTTCCTTCATGGTTTCTGCTGTTCTTTTCTGACCTTTGTATCTCTAAGACAGGTTGTAAAACCACCGCCACATCGCTCACTGCTGAAGTTCCCCATGCTTTTATCAGGCTTGATATTAAAATGAGTGACACCCTATACCTTCAAGTTGGTATTCTAAACAAAATTATTGCATTTACTGCATGTCTTCTTTCTAATTTTGTGGGAGATTTTATATTTTCATCTAAATATAGATAACTCTATAAAGTTTATGACCATACAGATTGACTGATGTGTAATGCAATATTAAATATTTACCAGAGTAAATTTGATTTGCCTCGTTCCATCTGTTAACTTATTTCCGTAGTAAAACTTTCTGGAATGTTTAGTGCTTTTTTTGTTGTGAATTCAAGAACTTTACCTTTGTAATCTACCCCTGCTCCTTCCTCTGACTAGATCTCTGCTCAAAAAGAAAAGAAAATATAAGAGCTAGGGCAGGACTTCTAATCCACTCTTTCTCCAGTAACCGGTGAAGTCATTTTTGTGAATCTGTTTGTTGTGTTTTAGTAGTTGAATCTAGTGCTTTGTGTGTATGTATGTGTGTGTATATATGTATACATATATATATACACACACACACACATGCATATCTGTATACTTATATGAAAGAATATTCTAAAAATCTGAGAAGGAGCTGAGGTGCTGGTGTCAAGAGATGTGGCATTACCAGCTCTCATTTTCCCTGTACCTACACTCCTGGCACATATTGTTTATTTTTTGTTTCTGGTACATGTTTGGGACTCCTGTGGACTCACTTCATTTTCCAAAACAGTGGAAAACAAACGGCAAAGAAATTACATCTTTCTTTCATTTTAGTGAGATGAAATGATTCACCAGGTGTGGTAATGGCTGGTGTTGCTGTGAGAAAAGAGATGGCACCGTACAACTGAGAGCAGGAAGGTGTGAAGAAGGACGAGTGGTGGAGAAAGGGAACAAATACCGAGAGGAGAATGGGGAGAATGAGGCCTTCCCCTTTTGGTAGCGAACCATTAAATGGATTTAGCTACCAGTGGAATTGCAGTCTAGGCAATGTGTTTTCATTCCAAATGCATCTGATTATGGCCTTCAGGAGAACAGTAGATGAGGATAAAGTAAGGCTGTTTAGACGTTTTGTTACTGTGTGTTCCAAAAGAATTGCTGCTTGATTGGGCTGTTTCGAATACTTGGGCTTATGCAGCAGTAATGGCACACTGAGGATGTTTCATTTATAAGCTAAAAATTCAATCAGGAACTTTCAAGCATCAAGCAAACATAATCTGCTGTAGTGAATATCAAATACCAAGGATTTTTCTTTCTGTATGAGTTAACAATAGATAAAATAAATGTATGATGCACGGTGATATTGTTGCTGTTTCATGGTTGTGGTGCTTTTTTGTTTGTTCTTGTTTTGTGCTTTTTATATGTTTAAAAATAACAGCTTAGATTGTGGAAAGACATAAAGGATTTTCTACTTGTAATTCAGAAAGTAATACCCAGTGGTAATCAATGTTTTGTGGAAATTATACAGTAGTGTGAGAATGTTAAAGGGAAAGTATGAAAGGAAGTGAGAAACTAGAGCAAAACCAGGGAAAACAGAATTGGATTGCATTAGGTCCATCGTTTTTATAGTTGTGGGTAAAATTATTCATTTTTCTTTTTCTCCTTAACCTTGAGAGAAAACAGACAAGCCTTAGTCACAACTATCTGAAGCACTGCCAGTTGGGCAAAAGATTTGACATCATCTCTTTGGTCAAATCTGTAATAAAGTTCAGAAAGCTGTAGAGATTTTGGTCTTTTTTTTTTAAAAGTAATCTTTGAAAGGTTACATAGAACAATTGCTCTAGTATGGTAAATAACATACCTCAGAGGATTAAGCTGCTGTTCTGTTAGTGCTAAAGAGTTAATCTGAGATTTCTGTGTGTATGTGTGTCAAGAATTTTGCCTGCCCCTACTCCTTCCCTCAATAGAGTGGTTGTACAAATTTAAAACAAATACTTTTATTCTTTGCTGTTTGAGTTCTTAAACAACAATCTTTAAAACTTAAAATGTACTATTGAGGTTACAAACATTACATTTCTTTTTCTGTATGGAGAGGGAGAGTACATTTGGAAAACGGGCTCCATTCCAAAAGCAATTTATGTTTCATCACTTTCATCAAGCGATTTAGATTTCATTAGATTTCATTGTTCATGTTTTTTTCCCCTCTTTTTAAAACATGAGTAGTTCTTGTTTTTTCCCCTCCTTTTAAAACATGAGTATTTCTTAAATGAGATATAGTAAGCCTCAATAATGAGGTAATAAACTACCATGAGAAACATTGCTTGTTCATTGGCATGGCTCTGGATATACTTTTCTCTGTTAAGTGGGATAAACACCCGCGATTTAACCAATAAATTAAAAAGTGGGTGAGGCTTGGTCTAAGTTCACTAAGCAAAAATTTATTCTAATTCCATGTTTAATCTATAAAAGGCAATGTTAGACTAAGTAATTATTATTATTTTTTTAATTGATTACCATAAGAGAGATACATGACAAAGCAATTCTCACATTAATGGAGAAGATACCATAATATACTGCAAATAAAAAAATAATTAATCTTACCAACCTTTTTGAGGTTAAATTTGAAGTATTTTTTTCCTAGGCTGTATTGAATACGTTGTGACTGGATCTCACTTCTGTGTTATCATTTGTTCTTTTATCCTAACTTTCAAATATGGACCACTTCTCCTTGAACAGTTTCTTTCATTCTTTTCATCTTAAAACGCGTGTTTAAAATGTGTGTTTAAAGATGGAAAGATAAGATATTTGTCTGGGGTTTGACAATTATCAGGACCATTAATGACAAAGCACCTTGGTGTCTGATGGCAAACATGCTTTTTGAAGCAGAGGCTTCAAAGGGGTCAATATGCCTGTGCCAAAAGTACGCTACTGCTAATCTACATGCTTAGGTCTTACATGCTGATTCTGTACTAAAGGTCTGTATTGCCCCTTAACTTTCTTACTGCACTTTCTTTTATATCATATCTACTCTTATGGATTTGCCACTGTTTAGGAGGGAGCAACTTTGCATAGATGCAGTTAAAATATTTTCATAATGCTAAACAGAAATGCTGTCAGAAGTTTTCAAAGGGGCATAGAAGTTGGTCTTGCATTATAACAGTTAATCAGATTCTAACAGAAGCCTTTGGGAGTTTGAGGGCCAATAGGTAGACACAAGGAAGCAGATGGCCCCAAGGGCATTTATCCGTATAGAATTCCAATAGAAGATCAGTACCTTTAAATCCTGATTCCTAGTCTGTAACTTGTGTAGCGCTACTTAGTCAACATAGTTTCTTTTCTTGAGGATTGAAAGCAGCAAACGTTTTGATTAGTCTTTAAAAACATTAGCAAGATGCATTTCAAAGGGCTTGACTCTAGCATGTTCTGATGGGGGGCAGTCATACAAACACTAACTAGCAACTTCTGTCCATGGGCTCTTTGTCAAGCCTGAAATGACAAGGTGTGTCAGCTTGAGCGCATGTGAATGTACCTTAAAATTCCTTGCCTCAAGAATGGAAAGGATCTCAAAGTCCTTTACAGACACTGCGGATCATTGCTGTCCAGGTTAACCTGCCCTTTTGCTCCTGGAGTTGTGTCAGTATGGGTGGAACTGCTAACACGAAGGCACAACAAAGTGAAAAGCAGGTAAAAGGTATGTGCTGGCTAGGCAGGAAAGGCATGTGCTGGAATAGCTGCCACCCTATTCTCCCAAATATTGCAAAGTGTTAACAAATACAGGAAATGTACTTTGCTGAAAGTAGTGCAGTGTGGAGACCTACCATACCGTTCATGGTATATTTTGCTTCATTACTTTCTCAAAGCATTTAACTTAATTCTTGGCTGATTTAGATTGTAGCTTTGAAGTGTATCTTCTTTAGTATACCTTGTAGAGAAGACGCTTGACAAATCTGTATTGTGTTTGTGTTCTCTTGTGCAGTGGATCACCGTTAAATGCTTTATGAAGCAAAAAATAATTCTGTATTTTAATTTTTTTCCCTTACAATCTCGCTGCTTTTTCTATGATGCAGTAGAACTTCAGTCACAAGTTTCAGTCCGTCCTAGATGCTTACCAAAATGTAATACACAACTAATAACAACATGCCATAAGGTTCTTAAGGAGTTTTAAAAGTTGCAGATTTCTTCATAGAGATTTTGTTTTGGTAGTTCTTGTAACACTTCAAAAGACAAACTTCATATGAAATTTTAGGAAGTAGCATTTTTTTCCCCATCAAAACTTTTCGTGATTTGAAGTTCTACTATGTACTACATGTTTCATCTGTACTAGGAAATTAGTATTTCGAGTTGACAAGTTTTTTTTTTGTTTGTTTGTTTTTTGCTCATGTTCTTTTTTGATAATTTTGCAGGCAACACTTGAGGGTTTGGCCACTATGGGTTTTTTTGTTTATTTTTGAATCTCGTTGTGAGGACACATTTGTGAATTTGCAGTACAGTCCTTGAGAGGAAGCTCCATTCGTGAGAAATATGCCCTAGCACTTAGAGGACTTAAAACTGGGATTCCAGTGGTCTGGTTTTGGCTCTCTTGAATATGTATCTTGTGGTCTTGATGAATGGTAGGTATTTTGGCTTTCCAAAGGTGCTGAATGTATCCAGCTTCCATTACGTTCAGAGGAGTATTCAAAATTTGGCCCACTGACTTTCTGTACTTCCTTCATTATTCTTTGAAGTTGGTATATTATTTTTTAGCTATTATGTGACATATATATATGTGTATATACATATATAAATGATTTACAAAGTTGTTCACGTTAGATGTACATGCAAGATTTATTTTTTTTCTTAGAAAAGTGCTAACTGGTCACTTATAAAATAGTTTCCTTTCTGTGGTCAAGTTCTGCTCTAACACGTGGACTTCTACGATAGTTATTTCTTGTGTGACTAGTGAATATTTCTTCTTAACCATCTGTTGGCTTAGAATCATAGAATCACAGAATGTTTGGGGTTGGAAGGAACCTCATAGACCACCTAGTTCCAAACCCCTGCCCTGGGCAGGGACACCTCCCACCAGAGCAGGCTGCCCAAAGCCCCATCCAGCCTGGTCTTGAACACCTCCGGGGATGGGGCATCCACAGCTTCTCTGGGCAACCTGTGCCAGTGCTTCACCACCCGCTTACTTCAACATAGTGTTCAACCTGTTCATAGATATTTTGTTACTTGGAAATGTTAGAACTTTTAAAATACTTGTATAAAAAGTCATTTAAAAAGTTGAACTTGTGCTAGTGAAACACATCTCTCTTTGCTGGAGACTGAAGTTTCTGAAACATGTTGATAATCCTTTGTTATGCATAACACAGAAAAGAAGTGACCTCTGTCAAGTAATCTGAAAAGTAAAATAAATTAATGAGTCTCTAGGTAAACTGATCAGAGTTTTACAGTTCTGCAGCAAGATGTCTTCAAACATTCTGGTTTGAGGTATTCAGCCACTAAATTTAAAGAAAACATCTGTGTAAAAATGTTGGATTATTTTCTTTTTTTGAATTTGTATAAAATTGCAATTCAGAAGATGTTTTAAATTTACAAATCAGACATCAGGGAGGATTTAGCTGTACAATGGAGTGCAATGTTGCTTTTTCTTATGAAAAACTTACATAATATTTCTCCTTGCTTTTGAGCACATGTTAAGAAAATGTTATGCAACTTGCACATAAAATCACATCTTAAGATAATACAGACGTATGACATAACAACACTTATTTAACACAAAACACACCTTCAATCAAATCATCTTGTTTTGAAACTAAACTTCAGATCGTGACATGACCATCCTGTGTTATGTGTTGAGGTTGCAGAATTGAGTTCTGCTCAGCAAAAAGCCAACATTTTTGGTTGAAAGAAAGCCAATCTTTCACCAGTACAAAGACATGCACTAGTAACGTAAAAGAAAATATTGTCAACTCTTTTTAAGTGCAATAAAAAATAAGATAGCTGAGATGGCACAATGATAAGAAAAAGATAAAGCTGTAAGACTTCAAAATAATTGATTATTTCTGTGGTTTAAGAATAAAATTCAGATCTGCTAAAGCTATTGGTACGAATGAGGCCTCCTCTCTTGAGGGTCTTGTATATCTTTGTAAAAGTTGTTGAGGCAGCAGAAGCAAAGGCAAAGAAACTTGAGTTGTAGAAGCCACACCAAAAAACAGCGGGAGTCAAGAACAGAATACTGATTTCCCAGTCTTCTATTCTGGCCATGTGGTGGGCCTCACTGTGTCCATACTCATTCTTGTGTGAAAAGAAGATAAAAAAAATATTACTTTCACTGAGTATTAAGAGATTTACTCTAATTTCCTATTTTCCTTTGTTAAGGTATCAACAGGCAGCTAAAAATTGAATCCTTCCCCAAAGCTTGTACTTTCAAGGTTGATGTGATTTAAAATTAAAACTACTATAGTAGCCCAACCAACTTCAGATTGTTTTGTTTTGTTTTTTTTTTTCCCTTTTTGGGTTGGTCACTTCTTACACTTTCCTTGCTTTCTCTTGAGTTATCTAATGATCTGATTTTTTTTTTCCTCCAATAATCTGGCAGTGTATGTTGTTACAATAATCAGTGGTGGGGTCCCCAGATTTATGTTTCACAGAAAGATGGTGATGATATGCAGGAAAAAAATGTATAATGTGGAGTTTAACAACTTTATCATGTAATATGTATCACAGTGTTACTATATTCAATTTGGAATACTGTCAAATTTTATGTTTATATACAGGAACTTGACGAGAGGAGTTGGTAGATTTAGAGAGTTACTAAGAGCTGTTGAAACAAGAACTACGCAAAATCTGCGAATGGTAAGTTATATTAAACCACATTCCTATTGCAGCATCAGAGTTCTAGTAGGCAGGTAAAGCATAAATACAGTGGATGAGATAGAGGCAAATAAACAAACTACAGCATACTGATCAGGATCTGTTCTCCACCACTTTGTAGAGCTACGTTTCCTGGTTAAAGTGAAAGTTTTAAAATAAAAAGGAATGCTTGATGCCCAGTCGTTCCCTTAGTTCTCTTTCCTATTTGTGGTTATGGTAAAACCTGATTGGTCTCTGACTGACCATGCTTACAAGCTTAATTATAGTTGCCCAATTTGTGATTTGCCCTTATTTCAGAAGGGTGTTATTTCTTCTTTCTGTAATGTAATGCGAGTGAGGACAGAGTGCAGTGTCTTCATATGTGTTCTTTAAATTGGAAGCTACTGAGTTATTGTTTATTTATTTTCATAATAAAACTTCCTAAAGAGAAGGAAATAAAAAGGGAAAATCTTGAAGCTTTGTTATTTATATCATTGTAAAATAAACCTCTATCAAATAAGTGATTCATCTTTTTTTTTGCATTTTTTTATATAATAAAGGGCCAAGACTTACATCTTTTGCTCTAAGGTAACAATTTTCAAAATGTCTTAGATTAGTATCCTAATACTGCAGCTTTAAAACTTCCATCATGGTAATAAGGAAGATAATTGGTTTATTAATTTATTTCTTAATTCATTTAATAACTGATTCCTAATAATCATATTTAAATTATTAAATAGAAGACTTTCAGTGGAGAGGGATAATATTGAAAATGGTAGGAGAATAAATGGTATAGGAATTAAGGTAGAAGATGCAGAAGACCGTGTGGTGCTGCCCATGCCTTGGACAGTACACAGCTGTTGCTGGGAAGTACTGCCAATTCTAATGTAAATGTGAAGCTTGCCTTTTTTCTGTTGCTGAGTTCTCATCATTGTCATATGTAGTCACATAAACTTGTATACATATATATTAAGCATTAAAGAGGAAATTATACTGGTAGCTATGGATTATAAGATGACTTCTCAAAGCTTTAAATGTATATTATTATATAATATTTATGTAGGTATTTTTGCACTTTAATATTTGGTACCAAGATTAATTTCTCAAAATCACGTTTTTCATGTCTGTCTGCAACCTAGTTTCACCCTTGCTAAACCGCAAGAGCAGCAAACACCAGCACCTTCAAGTCCAAGCTGTCAGAAGCCCAGATTAGTTTGGGTTTGGATTTGGGTTTGGCATTGGCTGGCTGCCAGACACTCACCCAGCTACTCTCTCACTCCCCCTCCTCAGCAGGACAGGGACAAAAAGATAGAAAAGCTCATGGGTCAAGATAAAGACAGAGAGGTCACTTAACAATTACCGTCACAGGCAAAACAGACTTGACTTGGGGGAAATTAAAGTAATTTATTGTCAGTGAAAATAGAATTGAATGGAGAGAAGTAAAGACAAAATCAAAAACACTACTCCCCTCTTCCCCCACCTTCCCAGGCTCAACTTCACTCCATCGTTCCTGACTCTTCTACCTCTTCCTCTTAGCTCCAAGGGGTGATGGGGAAGGGGGGTTGTGGTGAGTCCCTAAAAGTTGCTCTGCACCGCTCCTTCATCCTTGCACTTTTCCCATGCTCCCATAGTGGATCCTTCCCATGCCTTGCGGTTCCTTCAGGGAATATCCATATGCTCCATCGTGGTTCTCTCAGGAGGCTGCAGTGTGGAAACCTGCTTCACTGTCATCTTTTCCGTGGGTTGTAGGGAAATACCTTCTGGTTCCTTGAAAGGAAGTAGAGGTTATCAAGCATAAAATACCTGAAAATATACCTGAATGCGCTCCACTGTTAGGAGCAACCATTGGCGTGGTTGATACTTCAAAAGTATCCAGACTTTCATAGGTAAAATTGAAAAGTTGATTACTGCTGTATTTTTTTTTGGTGTGTGTTTAGAGAATTGAACTGTGTACTTAAACCTTTCAAACAGCAGAATGCCTGATATTTTAGATGATTTATAGTCATAGAAAATACATTCCGCATTTCTAACAAAAATATTTATCTTTCAATTCTATAGACGATAGCAAGACAACTGGCTGAAATTTTGTTACGAGGCATGTGTGAACAGAGTTATTGGAATCCACTGGAAGATCCCCCTCACCAATCACCGCTAGATGATCCACTTCGGAAAGGTTCAAACACAAAAAATTACGCACTCAGTAGAAGACCGCGGGTATACACTGGAGAAAAGTATGTCTGAGTTTGTACCTATTTTGTTTCTCTAATTGCAATTGTTACCCTGTGCACTGGGTAACTTAGCTTATATTATTGAAAATGCAGAAGGTATTGGACAATGAGAATGCTGATGTTTCTTGTGCTGTGTGTATGTATATTCCATGAAGAGATCTAAGGAAGCAATGTGCTTCTCCAAGCAGAAGTTTGCAGTGTATGCACAAGACTCTTTGCTCTCAACTCTCAAAATATCTTTTATGGTAGAGTCAATATCTCTCATTATCCTTGCGATACAAAAGAAAGCGTAATATGCATGACTGTCTTCTGTCACTTTGAGATATTCAGCTGTTTGCTCTTCTACCTCTTCTACTATACACATCGCAATTGGCTCCCTCCAAAATAGAGAGTTTGTCTAAATACTTTGAATCAACAAAATTGCAGCTAATGTGTTTGTGTGGTTTTTTTTTTTTTCCCAAAATAATTGCTGTTAGTATTAGTATTAAATGTGGATTGCCATTTCCTAGAATATGGACTTCCTTAAAATTTAATAGCTTGTTCATTGATTTCTAGGGTAAAGTTGCTTTCTTAAGACCCACTCTGACAGTTCCAAAAATTATATTGATGGAATTTTGTACTTTATTATTGCCTTTGGTTGTAGCTTACTGCCTGGAAGTAATATGTTTGTGTCAAATCATAGAGACGAAATCTTAACCATTTCGCAGTCTTTTTTTTTTCTTTGCCATTAAGTTTGATCTGATGAAACACTGTTGCATGCTTGTAATATTCAGTAAAACTTTTGCACTGCTCTGCTTGTATTTTATGCACAAGTACTCGAGGGATAAGGTCATTTAATACAGGAAACAAACACTACTTGCTTGCTTGGATACATGCTGGAAAGCATTGCAAGCCAGAGAACTGAGAAACTGATTGTAGCAGTGGAGATAATGATCTAGCCAAAGTTATGATTTGTTGTAGTAGGATAGTGAGTGCTTTACTTATTAATACAGATGGGAAGATTGGAATTCCATTTGAACTTAAGAAAAACCTTCTTTTCAGAACTTGAAGAGGTTGTAGAGTCTCCCCGTCATTGGAGGTACTCAAAATCCAACTGGACGCTGTCCTGAGCAGCCTGCCAGTTGAACTTGCTTTGTGCAGAAGGCCTGGACTAAACAATCTCCAGATAGACCTTCCAACCTCAGCCACTCTGTGAAATTGGTGTGATTTGAGAATCTCTTTTGAGGATGCTGTTATCTGATTTGTATGAAATTTTTGACCTTTTTTCTCCAATAAATTGCCTTTTTTTTTAAAGAACGTTGTCCAGCTGTTCCCAGGAGTTGTGAGCTCTTGAGTTTGTCTTGTCTGATTATGTCTTGGATGTTAAGTCATTAAAAGGCAATGTTTTGAGCTTTTAGAAAAGATGCAGGCATAGAGTTGAACATTTAATTTTTCAAAACAATTACTGTGTTTCTCTGCAAGGACATAATTGACAAACTGTACATGCAGCCAGCCTTTATGGTAAATGAAATACCTGGTTTGTGAATACACCTTGATCATTAAAATTAAAAGTGTGCATATGTTGCACACACGCTTTCTTTGTTCGTAACTGATATACCATAAACATAAGGTCAATAATGCAATTACTTCAGTGTTTGTAATTAAATGCGCAGATAAGCAATCCCCACTAGGTAAGGTTTTCTGGCTTTGTTTTTTTTGTTGTTTTGTTTCGTTTTTAATTTATAATGGTGAAAGATAGGAAGGCTTCTCATAGAGAACTCTGTGTAATTGATGCATCTTAAATACATTCTTAAACTTGAGAAATTAATGATTCAAAATAAATTTTGGCTGTAGTACGAGATAGGGAAATAATTCTTTAATCATCCATCTTTCACCATAGGGCAAATGAAGGCCAATAAATTTCATATGTATTTCATACCTAGCTTTTACTTTCAGTGCCAAAGAAATTTTTCAGCCATCCTTTGATTTAAAAAGAAAAAGAAAAAAAAAAAAACAAACCTACAATTAAAATTAAAATCTTCACAGTGTTAGACTATACTGTCTTAGTTTTACTGATTTCTTATATGCTGAATGAAACTTGCTTACAGAACTTGGAGGGTAACTCCAAAAGGTTTATGGAAGAAGGGATAAAGATTACTTTCTGTTCTATAATTATTTCTGCATAATATTGTTGAAATTTTTTTCCTAATATTCTGAAGTAATTTATAAGGAAATCATTTATGCCGAGTCACACGTTTTCCCAAACATTCAAAGAACTACTTGACTTACCACAGTAGATACTAAAGAACAGTCAGTTCCTCTGTTACAGCATATAGTTCGTGTGAAACTTTTTTTTCCTGGAATGTGGCCTTGTTATTATTAGCTGCATTTATTGCAGATTTCCATTAGTGAGTACTTGATACAGCAGTAACCCCACATAATTGTGGTGCGTACCACATTATCACGTTATAATACAAAGCAGAACAGCCTTTACCTTCAAAGATTTCTAGCAATTCTGCTTCCTTGGTCAAAAATACTTACAGCAGGCTTCTAAGGCTCAGTCTTTCAAACTTATTTATGTTCTTCATTATCAACTTAGCCTTCTGCAGAAACATGCCTCCTTTCAAAAGCATGGCTTTGTCCAGTGTAATTCATCCATCTTTCATTCTTGGGAAATGTAAGCAAGGAGTTACACAGTTTCAACAAAACAATTAAGTGCTTTTCTTTGGTCACATTAAAGTGATTAATACCAGATCAGACAACATGGCTAGCCTAGTATCTCATCTCCAACAGTGATCAAAAGCAAGTACCTAAGACGATGACTACGAAGACAGACCTATAGGAGACTTCTTCCTAGGTATTACTCTGACCTCCAACCATTTGAGTCTGAAATCTACTATTTTGTTTTAAATATGCTGCCCTATATATTAATTAAGTGAATTCACCTCTTTTGAGGATGGTTCGTGGTGTATGACTGATAACATTTATGATTTTATAGGCCTCTGTTACTGCCTCTTCAGTTTTCTTTATCCTCAGTTGAAGATGTGTTAAACTGCTTGGTTTGCCTTTGCTTGGTAGTCATTTTGTGATACCAATTGCCTTTTTTTTGCTCTGCCCTGTTACTGTTGAGCTAATTCATTCACATGCCTGCATCTGTCAGGGAAGACAGAAAAATGTCTGAATTCGGTCATCTATATTGAGCTTTTTGTATACACGAGCCAAAGGATTTTCCACACAGTATCTGCATGAAGAGGATTTTCGCTGTTTGAGACAAGCATTAACTTATTTACAAATATTTATTGACATTCAAAGTTTTTCAAAATATTTATAGGTATTCAAATAGGAGAAAATAATGTTTGCTTTCCTTTTGATAAGCTTTGGGGTAACTTCCCTATGTTCTCTGAGGAAGTAATTTCCCCAGTAAATATTTCCAATTGCTATACTGCTTGCCGGAAATCATTGCCAGTGAGTTATATTAGATCTACTACCAAGTTGCTAGACTCTGCATCGAAGACTGGATAGGTAAATGGGGAGCTTTCTGCTTCCTCTTCATTCGTCATTCCCTGTCCTGGGTGATTCTTAATCCTGTGTAACTGCGCTTTGTAATTTCTTTATGTAAAAATAAGAAGGCCTTCTAAGATTTAGAATACTCTTAAAAATCTTAGAAGCAGCTTCTACTGATTTTACAAATAATAATAATAACAAAAATCCAATGACAAAACAACTCATAATCCCTTGTGCCTTATCTGCTTTATATTACCACAGTGCTTTCACAACCTTGCTTTCAAACTCCCTGGACTCCAGATGCATTTTACTTTCCATTTCCTTTCAGTTATTTAATTACTAAAGTTTCTAGTGCATTTAAAAAATTTAGAGAGTTTAGAGAAGGAAAGCTGGAGAGTTAAACACAAAACACTTGAGAGAGAAAAAATTCCTACCGGTCATCTAGTCAATGCAGATTACTATTGTCTATCCACTGGTGTAGAAGAGTATTCAGAGAGCATCCAGTGTTTAGAGAAAGTAGTAAAGTTTGCAGCCTAGTCCTACGCAAACATTCAATATTAACTCACAAGGAATTATATTTCATTGAAAATAAATACTTTATTGGCTTGCAAGTAAGAGGGATGATGGCAAACAGGCAGAGATTACCATGGCTCTATTTAAATGTATTCACATCTATTGAATACATCAGGAGAACAATTCTCAAACAATAGCCAATGAAAGGTTAATAGAAATACTTATCCACATACTGCCTGAAATACAAAAATTACCTTGCTCTTGTGAGAGATTCTTGTTGACCTTTGAATCAGTGATATAGAATCAGCTCAGGTATTAGGTGCCAGCAGCTAGTGAAATAATGGGTATATATTTTTACACTTTTCAGAGTATGTGCAATTTTGGGATATTTGGAAGTGTTTTTCGACTCTGACAGCTGTAGCGGTTTTGTTTTCTTATTGTGTTTGGCCAGCTTTTCTGAAATGCAAATTTATAGTATTGCAGAGAAATGAATTTTAAGCAATTGTTTTTTCTGTGTAAGTTAGTATTTATTCTCTTTTCTGGAAATCTTTCCATTTTTGCAGTACTGTTGCTGTATTTGTGTGAGATACTCTGAAGAGTAATGTTTTCTGCTTAAATAATGAAATTCTTGTTTTGAACAGCATCTTTTGTCCTCAAGAAAATACAGAAGAAGCCTTACTGTTGCTGCTTATTAGTGAATCTATGGTAGGTAAAACAGAGTGAATATGCATGTGCTGCATGTGTGTGTGTACTCCTTTTTCTTTTTTAAATGAAAACAGAACATTTTTTTCGTGCCTCGCTTTTTGACCTGTGTTTCATTTTCTGTTAGGAAAGCAGGCAGTTACTTCTGAAACTCAAGCTTCTGTTCTTCTGAGGCAGCAGGATGAGTTCAGCAATGTTATGAATAGGAGTTCTTCTGCTTTTGGAGTGGCTGAACCTAGCCTCATCCAAACGATAGGCAGGTGAACACAAAGCCAGGTCCTTTGATTTGGCATCTCTTATCGGTATGAACCACTGTTACACCAACGGGTGCTATTCAGACAGACAGACAGACTCAAAATGTAAGTTCTTTCTGTTGTGAAAAACAAAATGAAAGACTACTAGGTAAGCATAATAAACATAGCCAAAAATATTTTCCATTGTGCATTAGAACTCAGATGTCACTCAAATTTGTAAATTATTTTTAATGATACTGACATTCAACATTTGCTACTGGATTATTTAATTTTTTTCAAGTCTCCTAATTTCCTCAGCAGTTGATTCCTTTCAGTGGCCTACTTGTGCCTTTTATCAGTTTTTCATTTTTTCCTCTAGCATGATTTTACTAGTCATCCATCAGCTGTCATGTACTGACATTCTCATACCAGGTCAGTTGCATATTTTCAAATGACAGAAATGAGAAGCTTGATCTCAAACCTTTGCTGAGTCTCTTACTGGAGGGGTGTAACCTCTAGGATCTCAGGCACCATATATTAATGTCTCGCTACATGCCACCAAGACTTAGTCTTTTAAGTTCTGTAGGTGATTTGAATGCTTTTACACTCTGGCATAATTTCTGTTTTGGTAGTTAAATAAGATCAGAACAGTTTAGTGAATGTCCTGTTTGAACTATTTTAGAATTGCACACTTACATAGTAGTGCAAACCACTATCCTTATTCCTAGTGACCTACCTTGCAATGTGTTCATGGCAGGATCCATCACCAGAAAATTAGACTGAGCAAACATTTCCATATACTGCGTGTTGCTTTTGCTGCACAATGCCCTTACCAAAAGGGTGGTAAGTTTTAAACCATAAAACTACTCATCGGTACACACTTGTCTTTGTGAGTTATCTTCCTGAGAGTTGAGAGGTCTTACTTCAGCTTCAGTGCATACTAACTCTTGCTAGCTGTAGTAGTTAGAAGTAATACATGACTTATAATTTTGAAACCAATATTTGGCTAAGAAATGAGAATGATTACAGAAGATTGAATAAACAGTATTGTTTAGAGATGGAGTTGTATTATCAATGTAGTATGATCTCTTGCTTGTTTGGGAATTAGTAAAAACATAAACAATGCTTCAAGACTTTTGTCCTTCGTGAATTTATTTAAGTAAATATTGGAAAACAAAATGGAAATCTGACATATAAGTGGCATTTTGTGTAAATAAAAATAATCAAATTGTTATGTGTATATAAGCCCCAGATCATACTGCTAATTTCAGGGAAGTGATGCACTCTAACATCGTAACTTCTTATTTGGATTATATCTAGTGCAACATATATTCAGAAAATTGAATCGTGACAGTAGATTATAAACGACACTTATGTGTCACATTGAGTTCCCTTAATTTCTGAATTTGGAATGGACGCTTTGATAGGTAAGATTTAAATTGCAATATTTATGAAAGAAATGCTCTGAGAAAGATAGTTCTGTGCTTTTTAAGTATTCTAATTCTCTTATAGGTACATTTCAGAGTACAAAATAGTCATTTAGCCACATGACTGCTGCTACAGTGTACTGTCATACATAACGAGGAAAGTCAGCTGCAACTCTGCCATCACTTACTTTAAGACGTCCTTGTATTCTAGCTGTTACACTTGCAAAGTTAGACGAGCCTTTCCTTACCTAAGCAGGAATGAATAGAAAGGTAGGATCTGAAGGACTGAGATCTTCAAGTCGCAGTGGGTGTATATGTAGCTGCATGTCAGCTGAGCTATAAGTAACAGAATCACCGAAGGGTTCAGGTTGGAAGGTGAATGAAGGCAAAAAATGACTGTTCAGATACATATTTAATACTTAACAAGGCATCCTCTCCCATAAACTACTTTGGCATTGTCAGCCGTTGTTTCACAAGAAGTGCTGTTTCATAGCTTGTTTTGTACTTGCAAGGAATTAAATCAACAGTGATTAAACATGGAGTTAAAAAGGAAGAAGTTCCTGAAGCTGACTAAATATTTATGCAGTGTAGAAAGGAAAAGCCAAAGGCTTCTTGATCAAAAGAAAGTGCAATGTCTGTTTTGGGGTGTATGTGGGGGTGTGTGTTTACAAACCAAGCTGTGGATTGTTCAGTTGATAAATCTTGAAATGTCTATGAATTTTATGCTCCATGCATCTCTGAAAAAATATTTTGGTATTCAGTTATTCTGATTTTAATGATTCTTCGAGTATGATCGGAGCTCAAAATGTTATCCTATTAAAGCAGAGAAGCAATTTATTGGTGCTTAATGTATGTTATTCCTCCCCTCTAAAAAGGGGGGAAAACAAGCTGTCCATTTTAATTCAGCCTATTTAAATTTAATTCAGTCTATTTAAATAAATGTATTTTTAAATAATTTTTAAATATATTTAAATAGTTTTTAAATAAATTTTGGGTAGATCTGTGTGGTGGCAGGAGTTGGACTCGATGATCCTTATGGGTCCCTTCCAACTTGGGATATTTTATGATTCTAGGAAAGGAAAGGAAAGGAAAATGTATTAAGGGGGCCACATCCTGCCCAAATGAAAAGGGGAGGAGAGGGCAAAGAGAGAGAGGGATCTTTAACTTCTGTGTTAAAACTACCAGGTATGTTCCCATTGGCACAAATACTACTATGTAAATATCACCAAATCTACAAATAAAGAAGATACTCTGAGTAGTTGAGTATAGGTAATCTTAGCTACTGGGAGGCTTGAATTTTATTCTTTGCTCTTTAACAGGATTTCTCTGTGAACACAGTCAATTCATTTAACCAGGTCTAGTTCAGTTTACACTTTCTCAAAAGGAAATGTTTAAGGACTTAGGCTTGCAATGTGCATTTCACAGAACAGGGTTGAAAGTGTGAAGCTTTATTGCAAACATGAGCTGATTCTGGACCTGTGCTTGGAACCAGGGACAGTTTTCATTCTCACTAATAATTCCTGAAGGTGATTGTGTGGTTATCTTGGGCAGATAACTACATGAAAGTAAGAAGGTAGTCGCATAACGTTATGAAAACAAAAAAAATTTGATTTGCTTGCTGTATTTTACAAGAAGACAGAATAGGAGATTTGAAGATCATTATCATACGTTTTACTTGCCTTCAAAAAAAAATTAAAAGATGAATATGAATATTTAAAACCATGCTTTATTGCGTTTCTGAGAACTTTCATAATTGTATATGTTATGTAGTTTATGTAGTTAGAATCAAGCAGTTAAAAATAGATCCATATAGAAACATATAGTGGCAGTCTGATTAGAACAGTAGTTACCTGAGCAAAAAAAAAAAGAAAAAAAAAAAAACCAGATTTAATTACAGTGGCTGACTTGGTTTCTTTTTGGTGTATGTTTCAGGCTAACCGTGATGCCGTATTGAGCAGAATACCAGAACACAAAAATGATCGTATCATCAGTTTGCAAAGTGCATCTGTAGTATATGATTTACTTACTATAGCCTTGGGAAGAAGAGGCCAATATGAAATGCTCTCAGAGGTTTGTCCGTAGTAGTGAATATTCAACTGCGTCTTTGTTGTTTGTTTCTGTTAATCATGTTAGTTGTCTTAGTACTTTAGGGCTAGACAAGTACAGGATACTGTCATTCTGACTACTATAGATACTTTCCATCCAAAAACATTTGCTGTCTGAATTTTTACAGGTGACTCAAGGCAGTCAAGCACAGAAATGGTGAAAGGTGTGAGAAATGTTTAGTGGCACAGGAGTTCACATGCTTTTTAGCTGGGGAGACATTGGTCTGCTTAAAAAGATGCACATTAAACAGAGACAGCAGGAAAGAAAAGCAAAACATAAAAGCTGTTGAGGAATGAATGGAAGAGTTTGAGACAGCCAGAGACGTGAACTTCAATAGCTAAACTAGCAGGGCTGAAGTAGTACAAGAAAAACAAGAAGATTTTGAATGTTCATAGACCTTTTTCTTTTGATTCTTCTGTTTCTTTTGGTCTAGAGAATTTACTTGCTTCTGCTTCTGATTTCCCTTTCAAAGCTTAGAAGATACAAACTCAATTTTTCTAACTGTGCTCATTTAAATATATTGCCATGAGTCTACTAATGTGTGTTTGTAATAAGAGATAAACATTAATGGTCGGAGATTTTTTCCCACCTAAAATATTTTCTAATGAATAGATTACCAATATTAATATCTAGAAAAAGGATTTTTGAGGTTTTATTTTGAAACAAGACCATTTTGTGCATCTCATATTTGGAGTGTTCCAAATTTGTAGTAGTTTGTAAAATGATTTTGGAGTTGAAAAAAGGGGGAGTGTATTACCTTTTTTTTGCAGTCTGTAGGAAAGTGTGTTCTCTGTCTCAGATGTCTTGCGTTTCCACATCTTGGGTGTATTTTGTTAGACTGTGGCAACTTAGTACTTCAGGAAATTTTCAAGTATTGTTAAAAATGTTTTTTGTTTGTCCGTTTGTTTTAAATCTGAGAAACAACCTGCTCAGCCACTCTTTGGACAGAGCGGATCTTTCTGCTGCTCAAAACAGTGCTCTCCCAGCAGCAGGATACTGTCGATGACCATGATTAATTAGTGATATCTGGAAGGAATACTTTAGCATGTGTGGTAAGAAGGCATATTCAGGGATTGATTTGTTAAGAAATCACATTCCTTTACCATAATAAAGGACTATTTTAATTAGGTAAAAGTAAAACCCTAATTCTTCACTGATACATGTTGATAGTGATTCTTAAATCCATACCTTCTGTGATATTAAGCTCTGAATTAGAGTATTCTCCCCTTGAAAATATTTCACAGATGCAAGTTGTGCATACAAGTCAATTTTAATCAGTATACTAGAAAATGAAACTAAGGAACATGAAAGTTTATACAAAACTCTGATTCTACAATATAACTTGGGAAAATTTCTACTTACTTGCTGGTACAGACACCGTCACCTTCATGGAGCTTTAGGCAGTTGCATCAAAGAAAGCTGTGGGAGGCAAATCTCCATATATTTTACATCCAGAACTGTTTAAAGGGTAGATATTAACAATTATTTAGAGGAAAGAAAAAACACACTTGAAAATGTCTCTGATTTCTTTCTTCTTTAAGCAGCTGACAGTGTTGGTGAAACCTTTCCTTTTTACGTATTAACCTACCAAGTGGGCAGGGGGTGTGTAGCCCTGGGTTACAATTACAGAATCACAGAATGGTTGAGGTTGGAAGGGACCTCTGGAGGTCTTCTAGTCCGACCCCCTTGCTAAGCAGGGTCAGCTAGAGCACAGTGCACAAGATGGCATCCAGGCGGGTTTTGAATATCTCCAGAGAAGGAGACTCCACAGCCTCTCTGGGCAAAACAGTTAAGGAAAAAAATAGATCTTGTTTCCTTAAATGGTCAGGCTCAGAATTAGTATTCACAGTTCATGGTGCTTTCCAGTCATTTCTTTCAAAGTAGTAGTTCTTATCTGGTATCTTTACATTGTGGCCGGAATAATGGATTTGGTTTTGGTTTCAATTGTAACGGATATTACATTATTACTGTTATTCGCATCAAGTTTTATTAATTTTTTTAAGTGTTGGCAAGCTTATTTCAAGATGAGCACAACTTAAACATTTGGTGAGACCAATTATTTAATTTCTATTCACTGGAAAGACCTTCAAAGCTCTAAGATCAGTCAGGAAGCACCATAAATCAGAGAAATGGGAAGAATTCTATATGGCTCTTTCTTACTTCCTCCTTGTCATTGTCATCCTCATTTCGCTCAAGTTCCCTGAAGAAAACCAAACCAGTTGAAAATAGAGGGTTAAATGTGTTTCTAAGACAAACTCTGAAAAGAACAGATACAGGCCATGGATGTCAAGGTGTTATATGTGATGAAATATCTTCTCGTTTTTAGCCTCCCAGTACCATCCAGAAGGACTGTTTCTAAATAAAGGTATATGCAGAACTTCCAGAGTGGATGTTAAACACAGTAAAAGACAGACAGTCACTTGAAGTATTTATTTTTGTAACTGCCACACTGTGAGCATAGTCAGAGAGAGGTACTTGGCAGAATTGCCAAATGTGCAGGGAATCACAGGGTGTTAGCAATAAGGTTTTCTCCATCAGGTCAATATCTGCTCTCACTTTTTCAGGGCCATGTCTCACTTCTGAGAGATGTTTCAGAACAGCAGTCATCAGCATATAGATCATTGGTTTAGAGTCTGAACAGCATATGGATTATTAATTAGTCCATTGAAACTTCTAGAATGCTCTACAATTGAAGACCCTTGTGTTCTGTGTTCTTATACTTTTTTTTTTTGTTTTGTTATTATCAACTTCTCCAACTTCTGTATTTTCTGTTAGTTAGAATGGACAAGTAATTTTTAATTAAGTGAGGCCTAGAAAATTCTTTTTCTAATTGTGAATCAGTGACTCTATATAATTAATGCTCATATATGCATACATATGTGAATATATATATAAATGGGAAAAACATCATTAGGTGGTCTAAAAAGTTATAAACATATTTTGACTGTATTAATTTTCCATGTGCCACTTACTTGTGTGAGTCTCTGGGACTATATGGCTGTTATAGGTCAGTGTTCTTTACTTAATTCTTATATAAAACACTGATATCAAAACAGGTAGAGTGAGTCGTATTTGAAAAATGATGTATTTGAAAATGGAAGCTTGAATTCATCCTCCATTTAAAGGCACTCAGGTTAGAACCAGAGTTGCACTAATCATTGGAGAGAGAGATGGATTTAGCAGCTCTTGTCTTCTGCCAGCTCTGTCGGTGAAGATGGAGGAGCGTGCCTTATGTAGGCATCTCTGTGAAGTATCCACAGTAATAGGAAATGTATTCTCATATAATTTATTTGTTTTCTGCTGTGATCTTTTTGCTTCAAACAATTAAAAAAGTTTAATGGGGAATTAAGTCCTGTGTTGTCTTAATAGACATTTAATCAGCTTGCTACACATACAGTCTGATGATGAACTTTTTGCAACAGTATTAGAAAGGGTTTGTTTTTAGAAACTTCAGTCCTTGTATAAGCATTTCATAAAAATTCTGTTTAGTAATAGCCTTGATACTGGGTTCTGTGTAGTAGGAAAAATTGTAGTAGACGTTAGTTAGACATTGCAAATAATGCACTTCTCATACTTGTTTTTTTCATCTTCAGCGCTATTCTTTGCTTCAGCTCCTGTTATTATTTGGGAACACACTACATACCTGGCTGTGCTTTCTGAGTTTGAATGTAAAAAAAAATTCATGGTATTGCAATTTAACCTATACATTATAGCTATCAAAGCAGAAAAGCTGCTTCATTAATTTCACATTGCAGATGAGAATGTTAATTGCTGAAACAGTTTAATCCAGAGAAGTATTCCAACTCCTTAGAGCTAGCCTGATAAGTAAAAAAGAGCATAGCAAAATGAAATAATTCTTACTGACAACAGCAGATACGAAACCTTCAAAATTAGCACAAAACACCAGTGTTATATATTTAATTTCAGTTAGTGAATTTCCTTTTGGAATTCAATTATTAAATTAGAAAATCTCAGCAGAGTATTTAGTGTGCTAAGTTAAAATTCTTAGAAATAATATTCTCAGATCAACCTTTCTCCTCCTCCACTTTTAAGTGGTATTGATAAGTGCTTATAGTGCCATTGCTAGACAAGTGTTCATAAGTTAAAGAATGTGTGTGTACAATCTTTCTTTTCATTTAAGACTTCTCTTGCCTTTTGGAGCTTTTGCTCTAGATACCTTCATTTAAGAGTAAGCTGACTGATATTTATCATTGCTTCTCTCAGACTGAATAGGACAGTAGGAGTATGTAAGTATAGTATATGGGAAATCAATTTTCTGTTCAATTCTTTTTTCCCCTCCATATACAATCTGGCAGCTGTTTTCACTTATTTGAATAATTCATATTTTTGATTACATGTGGTTTGGATGTTAGTCTGTAAGAGTTTTATACTAGTATATCTTAACAATTGAAGAATGTTCCCTTAATGAATTTTTTTCCCCAAAAAAATAGTGTTTAGAAAGAGCCATGAAGTTTGCGTTTGAAGAATTCCATCTCTGGTATCAATTTGCATTATCCTTGATGGCAGCAGGAAAAGTAAGTCTTAATTTTTTGATGTAATTCTTGTTTTGTTGGCTTTTGATAACAATATTTGGCACTTCCATAATTTTTCATCTGTAGTGTTTTTGAAACAAGAACTATCTTACCAACAAGTTCAAGCTAAGCTAAATGAATACAAATTACACTAGATCATGTTTTCCAGTAAAATCTATGTTCAAATGCTGTTTTGATGAACAAATGCTATTTTTAGGTACAAATTAATGCCAATTCGTGCTTCTCTTTTTCTTTTTTCTTTGAGAATTTGACTGTCTTTATTATTGTCTTTATTATCATATTATTATTGTCTTTGAGACTGTGTGTACTGTGCTATTAAAATGATAAAAAATATTTTAATTTTTTGTAACCTAACAGCTTTTATTATTAGATACAATCTTCTATTTACAGTTCCTTTTGCTTTTCCATCTCACATTATGAAAAATAAATTATATTCATTATATAATGTAAATGCTTTTTTTTTTTAAAAAAAGATCATTCACAGTAGAGATAACTTGCTTATCTTCAGTGTGGGGGGAAAGGAATGATTTATTTTCTTCCAAAGTTATTTTTTGAAGTATAGTGATTCTTAAAGTGCTTGATTCTTGTCGTTCTCTGTTCATTTAGAATACTCTCTTAAACTGCAGTTGGATATAGGAAAATGAACTTAAAAAGAGGAGCAATGACAGTCTGTTATAATGTCTTGCATCATATCTACTGTTCTTATGTGCTGCTGTAACTCCCAAGGAGCACTAAAACATAGCTTGTTCTGATTACCATCTCCTGTTTCTGCTCTTTCATTTTCCTTGATGTAATGGAAGCCCACAGGCCTACCAAAGTTTTTAAATGCGTCTCAAAACTGTTTTCTGAATTATGAACCATTGGGATTACATTCTGAGCAAATATTTCGCCTGGGACTCTTAATCATAGTTCATAGGGGGAGAATAACTACGGCAGTGGCTAAACTCTTCTGTTTTATGGGAAGAGTTCTTGTGACAAATTTTCAACAAAATGTTCAGTAATGGCTCCTTCACGTAGGGGAAAAATAAAGCAGAAAATGGAAATACTAATCTTGTGTCTGTGAAACGTATTTATGTTTTTAGTAATTTCAATGGAAAATGTTTTTAACAGTCTGCTCGAGCTGTTAAAGTCTTGAAGGAATGTATACGTTTGAAACCAGATGATGCAACTATTCCACTCCTTGCTGCAAAGCTCTGTATGGGATCTCTCCACTGGGTAAGCTTTGCCACTGTTTGTCTTCTCAGCAAGATCTGAGACTAAAGTGCAACAAAATCTTGGTGTAGAGATGTAGCAAATAATTTTGGTCAGTGACTACATGCATAAGATCATCACAGAAAACACAGTACAGATAAGTGTATGCACATGTACATCCCAGCTGCATGGCTTTAAAGTACTTGACAGCAACGGTTAAGCTTATCCACATGGCATATCTTTGTACTGATCTAAGACAGAATGTATTAGAAATTGAAATGTTGTTGGCATACAGAGATTAAAAACTTAACTGATGTCTGTAGAAAATAACTAGCTTGGGAAGTGAATGGGACAAATCCCTCATTCTTTTTGAGAAACTCTTCCACTGATACCATGTTTGGAGACAGCTGGTGTTCATGAATTCCTAGTAGGGGCAGTGTCTTTTGCAAAAGTGTTACCTGAATTGCATTATTCATATCCTTGAAATTGGTGTATCTATACAAAAAACATTAAGGTGGTTGAAGATCATAATATGAATTTTCAGGAAATAAGTAATTTTCAAAAGAATGTTTCAAAAAGAATGAGAAGAGTCACAATCAGAAACTGAGAAAATAGTGCAGTAGTAGAAATATGACTTGTTGAGGCTGACAAAAGTAGTTTTAGTAATTAATATAGATCCTAGTTCTGTAAATTGCTCCCTATGGACTGACTCTATATGGAGTAGCTAGCTATACTTAGCATTTACATTTACTGGAATGGATTCAAACATTTATTTAATTTTCTTTCTAGATTGCTGAATAGCATGCTAGCGTGGGTATGCAGTTAAACCCTGATCTTTTACAAGTTTCTTTCTTCATGAATTTGCATACATTCAGCAATATTGTATGTGATGCAGGGATTTGCATAGCTATACTCTTTGCAGGCTTGGAACCATGTTTTTTGTAATTGATTTTTCTTAAAGAAATACTTCATGGGGCAAGAACTCTTATTAACTATGAAATGCAAAAATGGTAGATGGCATATATAGGACAGAAATGCCTTCTTAATTTAAAGAAAAAGGTGAAAACACAGTAATTGTGCATTTCGTACCAGTATTTATTTCAACCATAACTGTGGGTGCTTCAGCATTCTTAAATCTGCATTCCATACTGTGAACTTAGCAAGAAAACTAAGTCTAATGGAAAGAGAAGCAGTCCTAAAAGTGATTATGACTGAGATTTCAACAGATTCAGTGAGCATAACACACATGTTGTGCATTCTTCTCATTAAGCTTTAGCTAGTTTTAGACTTATATGGATGTTTTATAATGTTTTCAGTTGGAAGAAGCAGAAAGATTTGCCAAAACAGTTGTTGATCTTGGAGACAAAACGTCTGAGTTCAAAGCAAAAGGCTACTTGGCACTGGGATTGACTTACAGTCTGCAGGCTACTGATGGTAAGATAAGAATAAACACTCAAATCTGGAAATTCTCATGTTGCCTAAAAAAGGATACCTATCAGAATACTAGACTTCATATTAAAACTTCTGTGTGCAGCCTTTTTCCCTAGTCAATATATTAACACTAGTTCAGTGAGCATGTGGAATGAAATCTCTTGATCTTGCATATCACTGATTAAATATATCCTTTTTAGCATCTTTGCGAGGGATGCAAGAGGTCTTACAGAGAAAGGCTCTTCTTGCATTTCAGAGGTGAGTGGGTGTTAATCTTTTCATTTAATTCTGCCTGTGTAGTGAAAAGCTTTATTATGTGTTAGAAAGGGACTTGTAGAAGACTGTAATGAGGATTTCACCTCTGGGAGTTTGCCTTCATGAGTACATAATGTATTTCTTCAACATTCGCTTCATCTTTTTCTGCCAGAAATATCTAAATTGATTCATAAGGATTTCCTTTTATTTCATTTTAAAGACATTTATGTTACTGTCTAGTATAAAATATTTGCTTAGAGGACGATTCTGTTCTGATCTAGAACGAAATAGTAGTATGATGCAAGGTTTTAAGTAATGGTTCAATGTGATAGCATTTCTAGAAGAGGTAGTTGCTGATCAGATTATATAGCAGGGTATCATTATTTATGCCAGTAGAGGCAGAATGATAATCAAAGCCCTGCTGCTGTGGTTGAGGGGTGAAGTTCAGGTTGTAAGCCCAGAGAAGAAAATTATTTTTATCTGGAGCTTTAATGGTGTAGGCAGTGACATTGCAAATGCCTCATCTTCCACATGCCTTACACAGTAGTAGTGCTGTTGGAGGTAACAATAGTTCATTCGCAAGAGTTTGACTCTACAAATGATAAACAGGTGAAAGAGAACATCTTTACCTTAATTACAGAAGAAACAAATATTGGTGGCATAACCATCAGAAGAGCTGCAACATTTAACTATGCCTCTTTTTATGTTTCATTCTCTGCAACTGAACAATAAACCTCTTGATGCCTTCTTAACTGCTCGGTTTCAAAGACTTCCGAGCAGTGATAGGTGCCAGCTGACATCTAAAAACATATCTAGCAACTCTTCAACAAATCATTGCATATGTTCTCTAGCTATTTAGATGGAGTGGAACTTTACTTTTGTAGCGATGTGGATTTTTGAAATATTTGTGCTAACTAGCAAAATATAAATGTATACACAGAAAGTTTGGAGGACATGGGGATTAATTACATCTGCTTTCTTTGCATCATCTTTGTGATTCATTGTGTATGTGGGTTATATTTTTTCTTTTTTTTTTTCTTTTTAGTTCATACAACCTCCTAAGGAACACTGTTCAGTATTTTTTAAGTGCACATTCAAGGGTATTGGTGTTCAGTTATATACTCATCCTTTCTGCTGTCTTTTCTTAGAATTAACTTGTACATAGACTTAATTAAAGTGTCTTTTGAAGGTGTTAGTAATACATAGGGTGTATGTTTTGAAAACTCTAGTGAATGGTTGATATGGTTGATATTGCTGCTAGCGATATTACTGATGAGTAGCTTACATTCCACATATGATCTTGAATAGAATGGTTTGGCCCTTGAAGAGAACGTAGTTTCTGCATCTTAAAATCCTACAGTTATCTCCTTTGAGAAAGGAGAAAGTATGTTTTGTGAGGTGATAGTTTTGCATATTAACATGTTTCCCCATTTGTGTTCACAGAGACTCACAAAAGGAGTCTGATAAATCTGCTAGACTGGGAATATGCTGCAGTGTAGTTCATAGTGTTGCTAGTTGCTTGTGTTGATGATTTAGGTATAGGATGTTACCTAAAATTTGTTCCCACACAGAGTGGGAACAAAGCTAAGCTTACCAGAATCATGCCCATTTTCCTCTCACGCTTCTTTAAAAAAAATAAATGTTTTTCAGGAGATGGAAGTTGAAATTCTCCATTCATCTCCTACGCAGTTTATAGAACAAGCAATTGTACTGGGATCAGTATTCTGATCTGTCAAGTTTTATTATTTTTGTTTCGATTTTGTGGGTTTTTTTCCTTTTTTTTTTTTTCTTTTTAAATCATTTACTTAGAGGACCAATTCCTGAAGAAACAGAAGTCTGAAGAAGTACAGTTTTGTGCGGGGACCCTTTTCTATGCCAAATTTCAAGGCCATCACTTTGTGACATTGGCCATTTGAGAAGGCACTTGTTGCCATCTTTGCACACTGCTGAGGGGGTGTTTGTTTCGCTAACTTCTTTTGGAAGACTTTCAGTGTTTTTCATGTGGTCGGTGTGAATTGGAGAGTTTCACAGAACTTGCCAAATTTTTGATAGATAGTAACAGCTTTATTCTTTCACTGGCTGAAGCTTGGTGACTGAACCAGTACTCTCCAAGATAAAAGATGAAAAAAGAAAAAACAGAAAACAAACAAATGAAAATTCCTACACCCTGCTAGGGTTTCATATTTGACTCTAATTTTGAATTTAGAGTTACGTTCAATAAAATATGAAAAAGTCCCCTACTAACTTAAGCTACATTGATATGTGTTGGAGTAGTTGCTAAACTAATGGAGCTGTCTCTTTGGACTTGGGAAGACAGAATTGCACCAGTCAGAAGAAGAAGGTTCCTTTTGTGATTGTAATGAATTAAAGGTTAATTTTGTTTGCTCCATATGAAGAAGACTGATTAGATGTTCTGAAGATGATTATTGTACACTATTTCTACCTGAGCCTGCATTAAAAGAATGCATCAAGTATAGATTAAATGTAGTGGCACTCTTACTGTCCAGTGTTTACTACACATCATTTTGGGGTATAATGATAAATTTTTTTTGTCTATGCTGAAGCTCTCCACCTCCCACCAAAACAACAACAACAACAAAAAAAAACAACCAACAAACAAACAAAACCTTATCTTGCACGGGAAAGGCTGTATTACAGTGTATTGCAAGAACTTTTTCTGTGGGATTTGTGTCAATATGAACAAGACAAATTATGTGCATTTGACCTGAACATCCAAATGAAACAAACAAAATTTAATAAAAATGTGGGAAAATGTTATTTTTGTTTTGGTAACTGGGGTTATTTGCAACAGCAGGAATTAACAACATTTTGGGAGTGAGTAAGTGTAAAACACTGCTGTTATTGGGAAGCTCAACATTTTTGTGGACGAGTTATGTTTATAAAAAATAATCAGCATAAAGTTCTTTATCTGACCTTCAAGCATAGCTACATGATGAACCAGATCTTATGCTGCCTTTTGCTGTACTGCTGTGATAAAGCCATCGAGCACAGGTTTCTTTTACATTGCCACATATCAAGATACTCTGCTAACTTAAGTCTCGAAGAAACTCAAAGCCAGAAAGTAGCTGGCTTCCTAGGAGGCTCAGTATGCTGAGAATGTGCCTAAAGTTTAGGACTCTAAAGAATAAATAAAATTCAGATCTACTTTGCAGCTACTTTTCCTCTTCAAATTCTGTGCTTCAGAACCATCCTGGTCAGGGACAGTGTGATTGCTTGGGTACTTCTTGTGCAGATGACAACATTCTTTTCTTTGAAGGCACATTGATGTGTTTTTTTTCTGTGTGTATATGTAAGAAATCTCTGCTTAATGAAAGTTTATTAAAACTTAGTTACATATAGTTTTGTTTAGGAGTATATTTTAATTAAAGAATCATTTTGTATTGCTCATTTTAAAAACTTATACTAAAATTACATAATTCGTTTCTCCAAAAAAATGATACTTTGGGTCATTTATATGACCCCAAATGCTTCCCTTTAAATCAAAGATGATTGAGAAGTACAGGAGAAGTCACTGTAATGAATACCAGGTATATAAAAATATCAGTATACATGTAGTGAAGAGATCTAAATATGTATACATGAATATATATATGTTTGTAGGGGTGTATAACCTGTATTAACAGGAGAAAAAAATACTGTTGTTTTTGTTTTGTTTCTTTGTTTTTGTTTTTCTCCAGGGCTCACAGTTTGTCTCCAACAGATCATCTGGCAGCTTTTTACTTGGCACTGCAGCTTGCCATATCCAGACAGGTTAGTTCTGTTTTAGAAGTGCAACCTCACATTGCCATATGAACATTAAAGCATGTATCTGTTGGTGGATGCAGATGATCATTTCTTCAATAAAATTGTGGTTTTCCTTGTGCATATATGCATATATATGAAAAAGATATGGATATATTCTCTCTGAACACCTTTGGTTTTATATACTTCTCCAGACTTCTGCCACAGTATTTGCAGTCCAAGGATCAGAAATAAGACATAAGACATTCAATTTATGTTTTTCATCATTAATGGTGCTTGGCAGAGAGTAACAAAGTCAATTTTGTACCCTGTTTTTACCTATTATACGTGATCTCTGTTTATGGATTTTCAAGAGAGTGGGACACTTGAATCTAGTCTTTAACAATCTAGACAGTGCTTAAGTCTTCAGTATCTGATAAGATACATGCCTTTTCTGAATACTTTTAGAAGATTTGGTTATTGCGAACAAAATTACAAAATAAGACTATAATTGGAAAATCTTTTAAAGCTATGAAAAAGAACAGAGCGCAATCTAACTTGTACAGTTATTACAGAATTGTAGAATCATTTAGTTTGGAAAAGATCTCCAAAATCATCAAGTCCAACCGTTACCCTAGCATATGTAATATATAATATAATATGCTGTGTATTATATAGTTATATGTATTGAAGGTACAAATTCTACCATATATCAGATGAATTAGTATAATGCAGAGCTGCTTTGTGTATGTCATGATAAGCCTTTTTCTGTGTCAAGTTTATTTCAGGAAGTAGTTTTGAGCCACGGTAGTTTACGTAATCTAAGTGACTACTTTTCATTGCTATTGAATAGCACAGATGGTGGATGAGGTCAGTTAGAGTGGAATGGATTGTCCCTTTAGCGTCACTTAATATTTTTCAGTAGCAGACTATGACTGTATTTCTGAATTCCAAACTTCTATTACTCAATTAAATTTCCTGGTTTTAACACTTAGCGTACTTATTTTGATCAGACATACATGTAATGCGGGAGATCATGAAATTCCATGTGAAGAAAAGTTACTGTGGCAGTCTAGCTGCATGTTTCAGTTAATGTATTACAATTAAAATATTTTCAAAATCATAGAGAAATACAACCAGTATTTGGAAAAAAAATCTGTAAGTTAATATTTTAAAAGACTGAGGGGAACTGTTTTTTAAAACTTCCATCTTATTTTTCAGGGTTAATATATTATTTAATTTTTGCAGATCATTGTAGAACATCAAGTCTATTTTTACACTGATGAATAGTCTTCTACAGGAGTCTATCTTGGTGAACAGTGTGAAAACATTAAGTACATGTAATCAAGTAATAAGAAAGACTTCTAATAGTGGTGCTCTCTTTTTCTCCTTTTTGTTTTTTTTAATCAGATACCAGAAGCTTTGGGTTATGTTCGTCAGGCTCTACAGCTACAAGGAGATGATGCCAACTCTCTTCATCTCCTTGCGCTCTTGCTATCAGCCCAGAAACACTATCATGATGCTTTGAATATCATTGATATGGCCTTGAGTGAATATCCAGAAAATTTTATGTGAGTGAATGTCATGTTTGCTTTCTGTGCTTTCTCTCATATTTTTCTTAGATTCTTGTATCATTCATTTTGAGAAACGATTGATTTGAAATTGGTCTATTTTTAAACTTTTTTTCAGTGTTGTTTCCTCCTGACATTTAATTCAAGTCTGATTTTTATTAAAGGCTTTTTAAATAGTGATTAAGTATTTGGTTTTGGAAGGGAGACTAGAGCTGGATAGCTGATCTTATTTTGTCTTTTTCCACATACTGCTTGTTTAGATGGTTTCTCCCTGTTATATGCTTTAAGAGTATTTTTCTGTCTTCTGTTTTTATGCAATGTTCTAAGAAGGATAAACGGGACATTACTACAGGGAAGATTGATCCCATCTTACAGATAACTCTGTGCATGTTGTATGGAATCTGAGTTCTTTTTAGGTGTTTCCACACATGCTTCATGATTTGAGAACAATCTAACAGTTCTCCTAAACCTGTCTGTGCTTTCTTCAGATCTCTGATGGATCTCTGTCAGTAAATCCTGGTTTGAAAGGCAATAGAAGTATCAGCCATCTAATTTTTTTGGTTCATCTTCTGCCACTTAGTGGGAACATACATGGCAAAGAACATGCTGCTATATCTCTCAGAATAATTAATGATCTAGAAAAAGTATATCTGAAACTTCTCTCTGTTTTAATAGAAAAACAAAGGATCATTCGGTAAAATGTTTAAAATGACTTATGAGCATTAGAAAGATAGATAATTATGGGTTTTTCAAGTATGGTTCGTGTCCTTTCCATACTTGTTTTTATCTACATTTTGTGGTTAAATGTATTGCCTGAGTTGTTTTGATCTTTCTGAAGTTCTGGTACTTCTAGTAAAGCATGTATATTAATGACATGAGTCATAATGGTGGTTCTGCATTGTTAGTCCTGTTACATAACACAAACACCGTGGTGATACAGTGTGCTACATTAAACCTGCTTGTGCAGATCAGGGAACCGGAGAGAAATATCTTGGCAGTAGGAATCTCCATCAGATGTACAACTGTTGAGTTCAAGGCACATCTCTAGGCAGTCTTTTAGAGTCTTCTCTTTGGTGCTGTCAAATTGATGCTGGTTCCAGGGAAGTCGAGGATATGACTGAGATTTCTTATGTGTGCTCTGCAATTGATGCTGACAGCCAGCCAAACACATCTGGTCAATAAGATAAATTTGGATTGACTCCTTCATGTAGCTGGATTATTTTTGTAAAGATTTATCAGCAAAACCTCAAGTTTACAATCTGTTCTTGCACACTATATCTGGTGTTCTTGAAATAGTTGTCAGCATGTGTGTATGAGCATATAAAATGTGAAACACAAATGCTTACTGTATTGTTGATTCTATTTTTTATACCGCAGCTTCTTTAAAGAGTAGGATTTCATGGTACTTCCTAGCAGGCTGGGAAGAGATCCTTGTGTGTTCCTCTAAGGCTTACTAATTTTGGGATATACTGAAACATTTGATTATTTGTCTTTGGTATTTTATTGGCTTTTGTAAACATTTCAAATATCATAATGTTTTGTCTTTTATCTTTCAGTTATGTCTTGGTATTCTCTTCATTTGTCAGAATCAATTACCTCACTTTTTCTTTTTTTTTTTTTTTTTTTTTTTTACAAAACTCAGTAGCTTTACAGTGTAATAGACCTCTGTACTTGGCAAATACTAAAGTAAAACATAAGGCATATGATTTAGTTTTCTTCCTATTTCTTTTATGGCTATTATCCACATACCTCTGCATGCTGTAAATGCATTGTTACAGTGAGTGCTGTCCTGGCCTATTCACAACTGTATGTTCTTTCTGTTTTGCTTTTCTTGGTGAAAAGAATCTAAGTTTTCAGAACTTTATTAACACTATATCTTTGTAAAATGCCAGAGGTTGCAAGGAAGTCATAGAACACACTGTGAGTCATACTGAGAAATCGATGCTCTAAAGCATTCCTCTGTTGTAGTTAATTAGTAAATACCTGTCAGTTTTTAATCTTTTAAAAGTTGATACATTCCTAGAGTTGTTTCATGTTCAGTGTTTGAAGTGCACTGTAAGCATACCATCATACACTGAATTATAGTTAACTTTTCTGTGCTATAGAGTTAGAAAGTTGCTAAACAAATGGAGTTGATTAGATAATGATTTTGCTCCAAATATCCCTAGTTCACTAAGTAGAAAGATTTCTCAGAGCGAAAGACCTCTGTCCCATCATAGTGTAAAGTAGTGGAAAAAATCATCAAAAGTCACACTGTGCTGTTAATTGCATGATATAGCTTTATTTTTCAATGGAGAGTTGATTGTTCTTCCTTTGCCCATTATATTGTAAGCATAAACATGCAATCTGCTCTGAGAACTTAAAAAATATGGGGACAAACTATTGGAAAAAAAAATGTAATATACCTGTAAAAATGAAAAAGGTATGTATTAGTGTTTTCCAGAAATAATCAAAATGCACGATTTTGATCTCATTCCAGTCAAATGGCATTTGAACTCATCAAAAGTTACACCGTTTTTCCCCTATTTCATTAGACAACTTGTCCCTGTAGTATAAATGTGCAGTTCAGTTCCTCTTAATCTTGACAGATTTTAAACCCACAGATGATGAAGCACGGAATCCTAACCATCAAACTATATGGTAGACTGTGTTCTCACTATATGGAGAGATGTTCCTCTTAAAGAACCAAGGACACGCTGCCTTGAAAGCAAGGAGAGTAGGCAGGAAGGAGCCGCAATATATCCTAAAGTGCTAGAGTAGTTAACTGTAAGGGTGTAGATGTGCAGGTGAGTTCTTTGCTGCTTGGGTTTGCCTTGAATTTTATTTATTTTAATCTAATGATTGCCTGCTCTGAGTGTATAAGCAGTCCCAGAGGTGTGCATTACTGTCTGAAGGTGTATTCAAGATGATGCAAGCTTGTGCTTGTTTTGTTGCATTGATACCTGGGGATGCTTTTCTTCTGCTAGTTTATTTCCACCAACACCAGCTACAGAGCTCTACTTGTGGTAAGTGCATCTTTGCAGTGAAACCAATAGCATATACAATTCTCAGAGATCATTTCATTATCAAGACCCAAGATAACTGCTATGCTCAGTTATTTCAAGGCAGTGCCTAGATATGCAGGATTCCAGTCATAAATTGGCTATAGTCATGTTTTATGGCTAACGTGTTGAGTTAAACTGTCTTGTACAGTGTTGACAGCTGACAGAGAAAAGCCAAAATGCTTTGGACACTCGGTGATAAGCACTTGTCAAATAGACAAGTGGAGAATAGTTTTTGGGGAGAGAGCATTTTGAAAGTAAATCAAATCCTTCAGCTGTTAAGAGCTTTCTGCCTTTTTATAGGGTTTTGAAAACTTTTCTTGGGAATCTTTGTATTGTCTTGTTTTTGAACAAATGTCAGTGAACAGATCTGCTTTTGTTTAATGCTTTTAGGGTTGGGGAGAAGATTGAGAAATAAGTAAGCATTGATTCATGTTGGGCTTGTGTATCTTGTGCAATATATATAATATAGTTACATGTGCTGTGTTAAGGAGCCTTATTTACGAACTCCTTTCCATGACCCTTCCCTGTCCTTTTACCTACTTGTGATGAGGAGCCTATATCTTAGTGGTTTTTTGAATAGTATAAAATCTTGAAATAACACTTTTGTCTGCCCTACTTCATAGTTAGCCAAAAGAGACAGAGTTATGTTTCTTAATGAAATATTTTTGATACTGTTTCTTCATCATAGCTTTTCAAGAGTTCTCTGTCATTATTTCAAGTGTTGGGGCAGTTAAAGACAAGTATAGTGCCTGAAATTAGCATAACTAGGCAAAATATATAATGAATATTAATAGCTAATTGTATGCTGAAACTTGAGAACTGCAATGGATAGCAGCTGACAAGCTTTTGAAGTAAGAGAAGCAGGGAACAGCAGATGGGTTATTTGAGGAGTGTAAGCATGTTATTTTAATGTTAAGTACACTCAAAAAGGAAAGACATATGGTAGCAGGTTCGAAGACAACTGAAGACTGAGTTCACAGTTTAAACATTTACATTTGTTGAAGTGCGATGGATTTTGTTTTCTTCCAAGAATCTTTCACAGAAGCATCAGGCCGATGTATCACTCTACTGAAAATTATTAAAATCTTTTCCTTCATGTCCTTCAAGTATTTCTTCTGAGCTATGGTAGGTTTCCCAGAATCACATAGCCTATTAACCTTCCCCTCAGATTGTTGATTAACAAACTCATTTCTTGTTGTCCAGGTAGGCATAACAGAAGAGCTGTTGGTACATGCAGTGTATGATGGTACGTGCATTGCTGTTCTGTGGGACAGGCGTGTATTTATCAACTAGAGGGAAGAGATTACACCATTCTGTTTTCCCAAAGTTGGGGAATAGCTGCACTGTTATGTGTGGCGTTGGATGAGTTTGCACTTCTTTTTTCTTGATAAAGAGAACACTGGGAAATCTTTGAGAAAAGGGCAGTAATATATGATTAGACAAGAAGTAGTAGTCTACGGGCCTTGCCAAAGTCATGTCTGTGAAAAGGTCGGTGTATACACCCTTGTCAACTTCTGACAATATGCTTTTTCAAATTCGTTTCATTTTTTATCTTGTCTGTCTTGGGAGTAAATGGGTTCGTTCTCAGAAATATTTGCGTAAGTCCTGAATTTACTCATCAACGGAATAGAACAGTTCAGTTGAAAGAGACCTTCAAAGATCACCTGGTCCAACTGCCTGACCACTTCAGGGCCAACCAAAAGCTCAAGCACATTTCTGAGGGCACTGTCCAGATGCCTCTTGAGCACTGACAGGCACGGGGCACCAACCACCTCTCTAGGAAGCCTGTTCCAGTGTCTGACCACCCTCACGGTAAAGGCATTTTCCCTAATGCCCAGTCTGACCCTCCCCTGCCGCAGCTCTGTGCCGTTCCCTGCCGCCCTGCCATCGGGTGCTGGGAGCAGAGAGCGGTGCCTCCCTCTGCGCTTCCCCTCCTCAGGGAGCAGCAGGGAGCAACGAGGACGCCTCTGAGCCTCCTCTTCTCCAGATTGGACAGCCCAAGTGTTCTCGGCTTCTCCTCACAGGACACATCTTACGAGGTTTTTTGCCTTCCTCTGGATGCTTTCAAGAACCTTAATATCCTTTTCGTATTGCCAAGCCCAGAAATGCACACAGTATTTCAGGTGAGGCTGCACCAATGCTAATTATAGTGGGAGTGTCACCTCTCTTACTGAAAGACAGTGTCAGTTGCTTATGATTTTTCTTTTTCTGCTAGGCCCATCTTTTTTTTTTCTTTTACATTAGTTGTTATGATGTGCTTTTACAGAATGGTCCGTTAAACAGGACATTGTTGATAGGTAGATATTACTTTATGTAACAAATTGGTCACTGGCCTCAGGGTATTATCCCTGACTGTTATATTTGCTAGGCATTGCTAGGCTGCATATACTTCTCTGGAACTTGATTGAAGGAGTCCCAGTTTGGGCCATGAGCTGGCTGCCACAGTTTTCAAGTATAATATAATATTTGTTCTGGCTTCAGTCAGAAACTATCTTCATTATAGTTTACAGATTTACATTTTCTTAGGGACATTGAGTTCATAAGATGGCATACACCATGTATAAATACACCTCCACCAAAAGTAATGGGACTGACTACTTTTTTTGTCTGCAAAGAAACAATGCTACCGCTCTGTGAATAAATATATAGGAAATCCTATTTTAAAGGTTGCAGTGGAGGCCATCCAATACACAGTGAAGATACCTGTTCATGGTTTCCAGAACATTCTGTTATTTTGGGATTTGAGGGCTGTTTTTGTTGTATCTTTTGCCTGTTTGAGAGTCGGGCTTCTAGTAGCCATCTGAATTGTCTGTTTTTATTTCATCTGTGTTCCTATGTATATGGGCCTCCCAATACTGGGGATTTGTCCAACCAAAGTTGGAAGAGATTACCCTTCTGCTTCTGCTTTATTTAGGCACTAGAGAAACCTGTCACTTTTTCTGAATCTTTTGGATCAGGTTTCACACCTTCTAGTATTATTAGTGATTGATTTGAGAAATGCTTTAGGAGATTTTTTTATTATTGTTAAATTGGATGCATTTCAAGTGTTTTAACAAAGATTAGATTTGGTTTCTTGATCTCCTTTGCCAGTGTTGGTGATCTAGTGATGCAGTTCATTAGATTTCCTAAAGGAACTGGACTGATAGAAGCAGCTGAAAAAACAATTGAAGTAACACATCGCGGATAGTTGTACTTGGTAACCTCCTCTTATTATTTGTTTTGTTAGCTTGCAAATGTGACTTGGGTAATGGAGACTAATTCTCAATTGTTGACAATTAAAACAAAAATTAGGAACAGATGTGATTAATTGGGGAAGAGGAAACTGGCTTCAGGATAAGGAGAGAAAATTTGATTGGGTAGCAATATCACAGAAATTCAAAAGAAATGACCAGGAAATAAGATTAATTTGTTCAGTTTATATTTACATCTTTCCTGATAATAAAACTTTCCTGAAAATTCAAAGTAGACTGACTGTGCAAGGATACACTTTGCAGTTGCAGCAGACACCTCTCTGAAATTCTTTACTTACTTAAATTATCATGATGATTGAAGTGAGGCATGTAAAATCATTTAATGTAAATCCTTTATTAAAATATGCTTGTCATCTTTTGTTTTGATGATCATATAGTTATTTCAGAATTGACTATTATGAAGTTGTCAGTTTTACACAGCAAGCATTAAAAGGGCATCTGTCAAAACCAAATACTCAAATTATTAGAATTTAAAAGCACAAGGATCAATTTTTAAATGACCTGGCCTCCTATATATCAAGCTGCTAAATTTGCTTTGGTTTTCTCTAATAATAGAGGTTTAGCTCAGCCATACCTTCCAGAGGACATCTGATTTTGATACGGACACATCAGAAGCTGGAGATACCACTGCAGCATGTGGTAGTTTGTTTCTATTTGGCACTCTTTATTAAAACTGGATTTTTGTTCTTAATTTGAGCTGTTCCTTTATTTGCTTCCAGATATTAGTTTTTGCATATTCTTTACTAAGAAATGTGTAGTACTAGTGCCTTCGTACTCTGTTGGTAGCTACTATAATCAAGTCACCTCTAAACGTCCTTTCTGTTGAGAATGTCACTGTGTTTCCTGATAGCAGGGCACATTCTGTAACCTTTTAGTTATGTGTTGCACTTCAGTACTGCAGCCAGCATTTTCATCATACGTAAACAGGAGCTGCACAAAATACTTCCATATTGCTCCCCTCTCTGGAGATGCTCAAGGCCCGTCTGGACGCCTACCTGGGCAGCCTGCTCTAAGCAACCTGCTTTGGCAGGGGGGTTGGACCCGATGATCTCTCGAGGTCCCTTCCAACCCCTACAGTTCTGTGATTCTGTGATTATCATTGCTTTCTACAAAGAACTTTCTGCATCTTGTCAGTTGGAAAGGATTGTGTTAGTTATTTTGAGCATAATTGCTTCATTGGGAGTTTATGTCCAATTACCTGTTTGCTAGCATAATTTGCTTCTCAGTCACTTATTTCTATGATGCGTTTCCACTTTAGAGTGCAAAGGCTGTATTTATTCTTGCAACTATATGCTCTTTTTAAAAAGAAATCCAGCTTGAGAGCTGTTAAGCTGTGCTACTGAAGAAACTGACTGGAAAATTTTGTACTGCGCTGTTACAAGGATCTTTGCGTTAGGAGAGTATATTACACATAAATTAAAGTCCCATTGGATACAAGTGAAATTCCTGAATGAAGGGTCTTACGACAGTCGACCTTACCTTTTCCTTTTAAAAGAAGGTACAAAATCGCAGACTGTAATCTGTTGTCAAATTCTGGATTGTGAATGAAGTTAACACTGTGAACTTCAGGATTTTCTTTTAATTTTAACCTTTTTATTCTAAAACACTTATTCATGAGTAATTACAAGGCTGTCAGAAGAACGCTGGCTGATAGCAGTTTCAATTTCTCTTAGTATATGCTAAGGTTTGGCTTCTTTAATGATACCTGTAATTTACATCAGAAGTCTTTCCCATCTATCTAATTGTTGAGTGCAAGAAGTGACTTGCTAAAACTTTAGGAAAGGTGAATAGATTTCTACTCTCCCAAATCATAAATATTTAATAATATGTGTTCAAAATAAATTTTATACGCACTTTGTACTGATTTCCCACCTTAATTACTGTGGCATCTGTCAGTTAATCTGATTTAATTTATACATTCTGTTGACACTGGTGGCTTTGTTACAGAAATGAGCTGTTATTTTATGAAATGTGTGTGTAAACATAAGCTTACATCAACATAATTATCTTTTTGCTCAAGTTCAGATCATTTAGAAAAAGTCTGTATCAAAAAAATTGTTCACTTTCAGACTTTGATATCATTCTGTAGTGATCTCCATTGCCCTTTCTGTGATTTTGTTCTTATTTTATTTATTTTATATAGGATCACAGTCTAACATTTAAGAAGTCATACATTTAGACTTGGTGAGGTTTGTGTATGTGTGTGTGTTTTTAATGTAGTGTCTAGGTTTAAAAACAGAACACCTTCTCTTGAATTTTCCTAGCATTCTAGGATTTGAAGTTGTGGGGTATGTCAAATGGGCACTTAAATGTGAGACCAAAATGAAATATTATGTGTCTCTATGCAGAACTGGTATGTGTTGTCTTTCTTTTGTGCACTAATAAGTAACAGGCTATCAGTGTTAATTATATAAAGTTTATTATATTTAAGCTACTGTAGAAATTAATATGGTTGTCAGCGAGATGACTGTTTTTTGAGGCTTTCTATGTGAATTTGTTGGTTGCTATTATTTTTATGGGGCTGCCAGTATTCTAATTACTTTCCTACCACCTCTTAATGGTTGGTTATGATGTAAAAATACTGTTAGCTGAAGTTAGAAATGCAACTATTGTATTACTTTAAAAGGTTCTCTTACAGCATATAAAGTGTACTCAATTTATGCAGAACATAACACAAAGGTAGTTGCGTTTTTAATCCTGCATTGTAAACACGTGGATTGGATCCATCCTTTCAAATTTTAGCTTCTTCAAGTGGGTTAGCTGTTCGCTCTTGTGTATGTTGTGCTGAGTATGCTTGGCCTGACCTCACTGCATACAGAAGAGTCCTTAAAGGGTTCTCAGCAAGGCTTCTGGTGTGTTACGCTCTAAGGCTAATATTTTTCAAAGCACATACCTTCAGTGATGGGCACAGCTCTTCCTTATGTTCTTCAAGCCTGAAATGCATAGATAATCTATATAAGAAGAGAATAATAATGAAGTTACTCCCAGTCCTAATGGAAAATAGAGCAGTCTGTTCATTTTTGGTCAGGATATGGACCCTTAAGAAGAAGAAATCTAGTGGAATTAAAAGTGTGCAGCAGAAAGTTTCTTAGTCTGAGGAACTTTAGGGAGATTCATGATTACTGCTGTGATTGAGTGATACTGCTCTAATAGGCAGATCAGGTGGAAGAACACATGTTGTGTTGCCAAGATTTAAAGAAAGAAATGCGGAATGAAAGGTACGTCTCTTCTTAATGGTAGTGTGTGAACTATAGATTTCCAGCTTTGGTCCATCCAAACTGGTATGCTAGTATGGTGCACAGCAACATGCAAAAATGGCTTGCTTGATTCCAAAAGCAAAGCAGCTGGCTTGGAAATGATAGCCGAGGTAAATAATACCTGTTCACTGAAAGAACTAAGGCTTCTCTGTGCTAATAGTGTTACTTGTCACAGAGCAGAGAGCAGTCTTCACTATAAATTTTTAATTCATTCTAGAGGGTAGAAATACCCGTAATGACTTATGCCAGTATTTGACATACTGACTTGTCTTAATTGCCCGACATTATTGTAGCATCTGGATGTTTTATTTCAAAAGTGATACAGAGTGGCTGAGAAGGAAGAGTCATAATTAAGACAGCAATTTTGTTTTGCAGATTCACATGTTCTTGACTACGCTTCAAATGACACTGGTTGGTTGGCAGGGAAAGCTTCAGATTGTTTTAGAAGGTTAGCTTATATTGATTGGGAAATAGAGCATTAGTGAGAACCTCGGAAGTCACAAGTATTCCTTGTTACAGCTATCCTGTTCTATAAAGCTTTTCTTGAAGTCATCAGGTATATTTTAAGAACAGTTAGGTTATTTGCTCCACCTCTTCTGCAGTCTATCCAAAACAAACCGAGGAAGCAGTCTGTTGTACAATTTCATTGATAACTTTGAGAGACCCGATTTCCATCCTGGATGTTTTAGTAGTCTGTATGGCCTTTATGTGTACTAGGCATTGTGAAAACATTGTCCTCTGGTTAAATTGTTATTTTCCCTTCATCTGTATTTGTAGATAGAGATTGTGTCTCTTTTTGGCTTCTGTTTTGGTAGGCTGACTAAATTAAGTCCTTTTCATAATCTGTAGTCTCCAGTCAGCTGATCGCCCTCACAACCTTGCTTTGCAGCTGCTCCAATTTAAAATTTTTCATCTGTGTGCGCACAGCTCTTATAATGAGGGTTATGTATAGCATTCCAGATGTGTTCTCATGAGGCTATTCTACAATGGCAGTTTCCTTCTCTTTCTGCTTCAGGTAGTGCTTTCCAGAATGACATCTGCCCTCTTGACAGCTGCCTCACTTTGATGAACCTGGCCGTTGGGCAGCTCTGGTTTGGAATAACTGTTACCCAGATTGCTTGGTACAATCTCTCTTTGTTATAAAATCACTGTGACACATTTTCCTGTAACAATGTTATCTGATTCGTCTTCCTTTTATTTTGGATGCTATTTTTGTTTTTTTTTTTTGTATGTTTTTAAAACTGTTGATGGTCTGTGTCTTCTCTCTTGAAAGGCCACTGGCAGTACAGTTGTGTTCTCCAGTCATTACAGATGTGATATTTTCTTTAATATTTTCACTGCCAGCAATCTTCTGTGTGAGTCTTTCCACAGTTCTGAGAAAGGGACTATTTTTGACTGCATTAACTGTATTCACTATTAAAGTGTCCTGTCCTCCATGTTTCTTTGTTTTCATATCTGAGACAACATAGATAAGGATTAGGGTAGTGGTGGTGGGGGGGGGTTCATTCGTGATTTTTTTCCTCCTAATTAAGGAGAAAAAGATTTATTTAATATCCTTTTCAGGATCTAGTTTAGCTTTACTTTTTAATACGTACCAAAGATGCAGCTTTCTGTACTGATCTTTCTTTCTCTTCTTTTGTCCTGTCTCCCACTGTTCTTGGTAGGATCTCTGCACATTTCTGGTATCTTACTTGCACAATGTTATTGTTGAGTGGCTTGTCAAACATCGAGTTTTACCTCCTTCAACTTTAGATACAGTTCCTGAAAAATTTTATCTTTCTGTTAAAGGGCAGACTTCTTTGTATGTCAAAAGTCAAGTTTATCACACTATTTCTGTTGAAATTCAAAGGCCTAGTTATAAACCCATTTGTGATTTTTCACTCTTTATTTAAACAAAAATCCAGCAGTTTTATGGATTAGGTTATAAGCAGCTGTTTTATAATGTCCTTGTTAGTTAGTGAGAACAGTCTTAAACTTAATGGAGTCATTTGCTGCCTCAGTAACTATTTCATAAATGTATCAGCTATTAGCTCCAAGAATAACTGAATAACTAAGACCTTCCACTTAAGAGTTTGATTTGTTCTCCATTTTGTCTGGATAATTAGTCTCCTAAAAAGATGCAATTCCCCCCCCCCCCCTTTTTCTCTCCAGTGTCAAAGATCTGTATCCTTATGAAATACTGATGGTCCAACAAATGCCTTGCTAGTCTAGTTTCTTTAACAGAACCTGTTTTACCTACTTTCCTTCCCCAAAGGATTTGACCCAAACAGATTGCTGTTCTTTTCTGTTATATTTATTCCAGTTTCACACATCGCTGACAGGTATTGTTGCACATTTCATTTCTATTTTGCCTATTCCTCACTACTTGCACTCTTAGCCATGGGTGCTGTTCCACCATGCTGTGGTTACTTTGTCATGTTTTGTGCTGCACTGTGTGCCAGTAATGTAAACATCAGATACTTAAAAACAGAACTAGATGACTTCATACTCTTATAAAACGTACAGCTTTATTTTCGTTATCCTATCTCTGTTTTAACAACATATTAAAAATGAATATGAAAATTATTAGGACTGTCTTTTTTTAAGCTTATAGCTCTGTGCCAGTAATGCAGGCAATGTTCCAGAAGAGTGATTTCCACAAATGCTTTAAGTTGTCCTTACAAAAAAAATCCTTTTTCAGATGATGTACCCCTCACGGCTTTGTAAACCTTCCTGATACTCCTTGTCCCTGAGCTGCTTGTTTATCTTGTTACTGACTCATGCCTCCAGTAATGTTTCAGAGGAACTTGGAAGAATTAAGTTAGAGAGACCTGTTTATCACATGGTGTGCCTTCTGCTTTTCCAAACCGAATGACTCTATGATTCTTTCTTCCCTTCCTTCCCCCGTTTGTTAAGTAAATGTTCAGTTGGCAGTTTTTCACTTTTCTATTAACATCCCATTTGACTTTTCTGAAATGTCTTAGTTACTCTGTGATTTATAGTCAAAATATTTCTTAGACTAACAGAAACTGCTCTCTGTGGCTTTACAGGTGCAACCTTTTCTATTCAAAAGATGATTTTTGCTTTAGTCTGTGGATGATACCACACCAGTGTACTTTTTGTATACTTTTTTTTTTGGCATTAGATACAATTTTCTAGCCTTTATTAGAATTATGCGTATCTTCCCATCATACTTTCAGTTTACTGTTTCTGTTTTGGGAAACCTGCAGTCATCCAGGCCCCCCCTACTGGTATAATGCATAAGAAACAGAGGTGATGTTGTTGCATGTGTTCCAGTTGCATAAAAAACATAGAATTCTGATGTGCTGCTTTAGTTCTTGCATATATATTTCTCTTCTGCTATCTTTCCCTTGAATTCTGCACTCAAGTCCTTAAACTTTTTTTGCACAGACTCTTGCTATTTCTTACATGTGTATTTAAGTAATTTCTTAATAATCAAATCCTTTCCCATTATATCTCCCACTAAATTTTTCTTTTAGCTCCTGCATGCTGAACCTTAGTGGTTTGCTGATGCCCTGCCTTCTCTCTACTACAGTATTCCTGGAAGTCTTAAATGCTTGAAGGCTGTTAGTGTTATGTTATACAGTTTACAGATAGAGTGAACCAAGGCATGTATTACAATTCACTTGTTTCTAAAATGACTTGTAATTTTGGTGCTAATGAACTTAAATGCCATGCCTTTTGTAAAATGCTTTAAAATCACTAGATAAAACAAACAGTCAGAAAACCCTTCTATAGGCTCTTCAATCTGTAAAAAGGGCTCCCTTGTTTCTACATAAACAGAACCAGGAAATGGATTGTATGAAGTAGATTTCTCTTATTTTGGGGTTTAGGTTTCGATTCCTAGGTCTTGCTATTATTTGGTTGGATTAATGGGAGAGGGGATGTTAAAGGTAGAATAGATGTGGTAGTGTGAGTGGGGGAGGATATTACTTGTCTTTTTTTCTTCTCTGTTGAGTAAAATGGTAGACAGATGTGGAAATTTTTTTTTCCAGTGACACAGTTACGGTTAAACTACTGTCTACAGAGGAGCACACTCAAATGGAATATGACTTTAAATAACCTGTATAGTTCCCTATATACTTAAATCCAGTTTACTAATAAGAACAAACCTATACTAATATGACTGATTACTCTGTTCTACTTTCCTAGAAAATACCTGGTGATGCTCCATATGGCATTATTTACCTTGCTAATCCACGGGTGCTCGTTCTCTTAAACTAATTTAGTGACCTGCATTTTATTTCTTTTTCAATCCCACCAACACACACGTTGTAGAATTAAGGTAGCATGATTCTTTTTCAGATTTATATGCTGTGTAGTTTCTGCAAAAGATGTTCAGTGCAACACTATAGCTTTAGCAACTGTAGCTTGCTGAGGCACTTGCTGTCACTTTTTATTCTTGAGAAAACCCTCTGGCAGTTTGCAGTTACTATTAGCAGCCTCAAAGTTTGTATTTGGGATAAGAAAGTTCTGAGCTTTCACACATGCCCACCCTCTACACCCTTCTCAGTCTTCCCACACAAACCATATGACCAATCGTATAAATTTTTCACTTAGGATAATAAAGGTTGTACTGGAATAAAATGCCAAAGTACACCTGGGTTTAAAAACGGAAAGTAGGCTAACAATTTTATTTGTATCCTCTCCTCCTGCTTTGTGCTCTTTAATCTTGCAACTTACTAAAAATTACTTTTAAATTAGTGTTTTTCTAGTGTATTATCTGTTTACAGATGTTCTGACTTCTTTAAATATGCATACCAATGTTGCTCCTTTGTTGTTCTGTTGCATTTATATTCTTTAATTGTCCAGGAAGGTGTGTGTCTAAGTTAATCTCCTTGGAGAGCTTTCTACTGATACATTAGTATATGGCATGTAAAAGGAATACAGAGTCATCACCTTTTGAGGTTATGTACTTTGTGTTGCTGCCATTAGAAATATCAGCTTTGAAATCAGAATTAATTTATAGTGGCTTCCAGAAAACGTGTTTGCTCCCATGAGGAAGACTGTTCTGTACATGATGAATGATGTGCAAAACCATTGTTTCTATCCAGTTGAAAAGGCCACTTTGTGAAAAGTGCTATTGTTTTGATGACAACACTAGGTATTTGACTTTATTGTAATTACTTCATGAAACAAATATTTAAATTAACACTATCTTTGAAGTTGTGTTATTTCTCCAGTTTGGCCTGATATTGGGTATCTTTAAAAAAAAAAAAGTCTCAATTGAATCAGAATCTCTTTTCTTTTTCTTAATTTCCCATTTCACCAGATTACTGTTTACAAAAGTCAAATTGGAATCCTTGTGCAGAGGCCCAGATGAAGCACTCCTTACTTGTAAACACATGCTACAGATCTGGAAGTCCTGCTATAATCTCACTAACCCAAGGTAAGATGCTGTAGAATTCTGGAGTGTGAAATTCACGAATACCTTGCTCAGTAGCATTCGAGGTCAATATTAGTCCTGGTTTTACTTGGTCTGGTATTTTAAATGAACAAACTAATCCTCCGGAAATCTGAGGAACTGGAACTGCGAAGATACCACTTGATGGATAAGGAGGAACCACTTAGAGTTCTGTGAAGTAAGGTGCATCAAAGCTAATAAACTGGTGAGAACTGATGGCAGATATTGTGTAACTCTGCCATTGTCCTTGATGTGGCTCAATGTACTGGTATTGTTTTGGTTTTCCTCCTGATCCGGGTTATAGAATCTTTTGTATCTTTTTGTTTAGTGGAGACATTGCTGTAGTAGTAATTTAGTTCGCGGACTTCTGCTGAATAGAGTGAAAGAGGGCTAGACATTAATTAAGACTACAGAAATAGTGGAGGTCACATGGATAAAGATGACATGCTTGGAAAATCAACATGCCTTTTTTTAAACGAAGGTCTGAAACTATTTAAGTTATGAAGCTAGTTAGGTTCTTCAAAGGACTTAGCCGGTATTTGGATAAGTTGAGTCCTCTTTGGGTTTCCAAAAGACACATATATTTTCCTTTGTCACATGTGTTTGGATCACCTGTGAAATAAACAGGAAAGCTGCTAATTTAGCTTTTCATATATCCATGCTGGTACCTGTACAACATGTTTATCAAGTACCTGTAGAATTACTGAGTACAGGCAGAATTTCCTGCTATCTTGTTGTTTGAAGGGTTGGTAGTTTCTGGAAAGGAGGTGGTGCAGAAGAGATCTGTACCAGATGGTATCGGATATAGGAGTGTGATGAACATTATCTGTCCAGTTTTTGGTCTCGTTTTGTTTGATCTCAGTTATGTAATAACATGCATCTCTAAGAAGATTGGGAGAGTTGGAAACTTAGGGCCAGAAAGGGAAAATTAATTATCTCATTGGGAAGCTAGTAAGCAGTTTAGAGCAGAAAAGTTTGGAGGAAGAGCCTGGGAGATCCCTATCTGAGTCAATCATAGCTCTGTCATAGTGGCTCTGGTGCTGCAGTATGGCAGGACTTGGACATGACAGGGAGCAAGTAAAGTACATGAGCAACTGGAAAGCTTTGAGCTGACTTTTCTTTTTCTTTTTTTTTTTTCTTTCAATTCCAAGTCACAGAAGCTAGCAGCAAGGACCTGGGAAAGAATTTATCTTCTAACTTACTGGGTGGGATTTTTTTATTTTTATTTTTTTCTGCAGTTGGTTGGGTTTGGGGGAAAGGAGCTAGGGAGGGATGTGGAGTGGGGTTAATAACTCTTTATCAGAAGGCTCTGCTGTGCAGAATAGTCAAAATTTCTATGTAAGCTTAATTTGAGTGTGGCTTTGTGTGTACTACACACAACTTTTCACCTTCCATCTTACACATAACAGGGCTCATCATGGCTTGTCATTACTTTGTTGTTGTGCTAAGAGTTACTGTGACACGTTAAGGACACATTAGGCAATGCTTCCTTCAGACATCAGTAGTGAATACAGAAGCTGACACAGCCAAAGAGTAAGATTTTCACAGCAGCATTTGCTAATGATCATGTCTCCATTTTTCTTTGAGAACATCTAAGTGAAAAAATTAACAAGGACTACTTTGCATCTGATACGATTTTTACTGCTTTTTTTTATCTTGACTCTTAAAACTTTTCTTGAAGTTCTGGTTTATGATGACAGAAATTAAAATAAAATTGGGGATGGAATGGAAAGAACCATGAATAAGCGCCATGATGGAAGGAGATAGGTTTCATGAATCACATGTTGAGAGATACCAAACTGTAGCCTTTCTTTGGATGGTCCATGTGAAATGTAAGGGCTGAATATTTTCACTTTGTATCATCGTAATCAAAATCTGTCTGACTGGCATAACAATTATCACTCTAACCTGAAATGTGACTGGGAAGTTCTGTTCATACAATTGCACTCAAGATGTAATGAAGAATAATAATGAAGGATTGTTGTGAATACTCAGATTTTCCAAACTCTATAATTTTAACACACACTTTTTGTTGAAAAGCACTGTTTGACAATAAGTTTTGCACTGGAAACAATTGAGGAATTTTCTCGTCATTCTTTAGGGCAATAAAAAAGAAAGGTTTTTAATCATTTGAAACTGTTTTAGAACGTTGATTTTCAAAGATGTGAATACCCTTCATGCTTATTTGAAACATGTTTTTCTCTTCTGATTTAGACTCAAAACTAATTTTGATGCATCATTTTCCCAATGAGATAAGAATTCACTTTTCTGATAAGCTGTTTGATAAATATTTTTTCTTCAAGTTAATCAGATTTTGTGGAGTAAACTTAGTTTGTGTTCTCAATAATCTTTTACTAATGAAATTAAATTATGAATAGCTAGATACTCCGCCAAATGTAAGTGTTAAATGCAACACTTTGTCTTACCTTTGTTCAGCTGATTAAAAAAAATTTTTGTCTTTAGTCAGCTTTTTCTCTTTAATTGTTTAATTTAAAAAAAAAAATATTCTGAGATGCAAGGCTTTGGAAGGTCTATGGAGTGATTACATCAACCATGTTTCTATTCAGCTTGCTTCTTGAAGTATGTTAGAAAATAGTTCAATTCTTTTCCAGTTCTTAGTTTGCATTAGCAAAACAGAGCAAACCAAGATACCAGTGATGTGCTTAAAAGATACTTATGTTAAGCCTGGCTCTCCTTGTCAGCAACATTTGGCATGTCATTGCTTGTGGATTGAGGAAGTAATTAACACAGAAAATATGCACCAACTGGTGTAACAAGTATAGCTGATAGTGTGTGTCTCAGAAAGTCCCCTTCTGTTTCCTGTGGATTTCTATAATGGCATCGTTTTGTAAGGAAATTGGTCTTGCAATAATTTTATGGTAATGCAAAGTTTTATTTATATCATTTTAGTAACAGCTGTACAAACAGAGGAAGTCATTTCACTGGTTTTTGAAGTGCAACTATTAAGAGTTGCTGAAAGGCTTCTTGCCGTTCTCTGGGTTCAAATTTGGAAGGAGGTGATTTGAAAATTAGGGCAACTCTAAAGATGTATTAAATTCCAGTCTTGCAGGTTAGATTAAAGTCTCTCAGACTTTATTTTAAGCTAGGAATTTTGTATATTTTTTTTCTCTGTGGTGGAATATGAGAATCAAACTAAGGTTTTCACTTTGCTAAGTTGGGCTAACAACCTAATTGGTTTAAATTTGAAACGTTGGTGAATTATTTTTATGTATTTTTTTAAAGTATTTATTGATAGTGAATAGTACCAGTTTTATAGTCCTAAAAATGAAGTTACTGTATTAACCATTAATTTTTCAGTCCCTTCTGCTGAATCTTTAACCATAGCTCTAGGACCAATTAGTTTTCCACCAAGTATATCAGCAAGAAGCCCGAGTGGCAGAAAGTGAGTTACAACTACAGTGGGAATTAAGTGCATTTTTTCCCCATGAGAGATCAGGGAAAACCCCTGCAAAGTGATTAGGCACCTGATCTATTCTAAGTGTTCAAAATGTTCCTACTGCATTTTTAGGATCAAATTTGGCATTAGACTGTTAATGTGATTATTAAGAAAAAACAAAAAAAAAACACCACCCAAAACTCTAGAGATAAAATTGCTTTTTATGTGGAATGTTTTTATAATATCTTTGCCTAAAATTAGATGTCTTGAGTTCAGTGTTGCTCTTTAGTATTGGAAAAATGTGGCTTTTCAAACTCACATCTGCCATCTCAGGTAACTGCAAGAGTAGTAACTCATCTTATGTAAAAATTTAAGGTACAATTAAGCCTTTTTGTAACGTTCTTAGTTATAAATCAAATTAAAAGTTTGTATACCCGTCTTGGTTATATTAATTATGAAAACAGAGTTGCTGAAGTAAATATGGATTTAGGTTTGCTCAGCTTAATTTTGTTTTAGTGCAGCCGGCTTAATGTACTGTGAGTGGTTAGCAATGCTTGGTACTAAATTTGTTCATAGCAAGAACCTTTATAGCAAGAACCTTTGTGGGAGGAGGGCAGCATGCAACTCGTATCTCAGTATATAATTTTATATCTTAATAGCTTACAATTTCTATACTTCATTACAGTGATTCTGGACGTGGGAGCAGCCTGTTAGACAGAGCTATTGCTGATAGACGACAACTTAATACAATTACATTACCAGATTTCAGTGATCCTGAAACAGGTAAGAACAGAATTTGAACAATAAAATTAGTAAAATGGAGTTCCAATAGCTAGATTTTTTTATTAGTTAATTGTTTTTTTTTTTTGCAAAATTAAATCATATATCCTGAGAATGTTTTCTTTGTCATATGGAGTGGAAATAGCAATTTTGCAATATAAGATTCTTTTATTTATTTATTTATTTATTTATGAAGTACTTGCAGACTATATATTGTGTAAATTAAAATATCTGTGGTCTGAATCTTGCTGAGCTTGGCAGTATAGCTTGGTTCTTATGTAAAGGCTAAAAATTACTATGCTTTACTAGTCTATTTTCCAAAGTGCTATGCTTTTCTGTCCTTTAAGTATTTGCACGTATTTTGTTTTTAAAAAGTATCAGAAAAAATTAAGAAAACTATAATCTCAAAAATGCTCAAGAAATCATTACTAATTAAATTCGTCAAGATTTCTAAAACATATATTAAAATAGAATTGAATACGTGGGCCGGATTAGTATAGACATAGCTTTGAGATTATAAGGAAAATCTATTTATTACAAATCATTTATACTGCAAAAATTGTGCTGCACAGGTGTGCTACATAAAAGGTAAGGCATCAATAAATATTGACAATATGTGCTTTGTACATGTTAGTATATTCTATTATCACAATAGAAATTGATATGCCTTAAAGTCATATAGAAAAAAGCAGGTGAGCCATGGATTCTCTGAAAAACACAGAAAGAGTTATTGTGATGACAGTAGTTCCAAAAACCTTTTGGAGTGTGTTATCTGCATTCTATATACTGACTTTTTTTTTCTTTCCTGGGTTTTATCTCAAAACTGTAGCATGCTTTTCTTGACACCCTTCAGATGTCAATTTCTGTTTAATCACATTTGGATAGGAAAAGCTTTTGGGGAAGCTTGTCAGCCTATGAGTTAGACTACACTGACCTATAAACTAAGATACATGGAAAAGTATAATATATCTTTGTTTACATCAGAATTGTACAGTACAGAAAAATCCATTTTAGTTACTTAATTTCTGAAAGTCGAAAGTGAAGCTAGTGTTCATTAGATTTTGAAATCATATAAGAAGAAAGAGTTCTGTGCTTGGTATCGTGGCAAACAGTTTTGATTACAAAGTTCAGGTCACCTGATTTAAAAGAATTGCAATATGATGTGGGCTGAAATATGGCATAGTTCAGCCTGCTTTGCCCCTATAGCAGAATTCTGAGTTCTTGTGCTCTTGTATTTACAATATGTAAGATAACACAAAATATTGTAGTAGTCCTTTGTTCTAGTCTAGCTCACTGTTTCATTTGAAGGAGATATCTATATGAAACCTTCAAAATCTAGTTAAATTATTTTTATGCCTTCTAAAAGAGGCGTGGGGGGGGAGTGTTATGGGGCGTGTTGTTTTTTTGTTTGTATGTTTTCCATGGGGACAAAGTTCTTGATCTACTTCTTCAGAGTGTCCTATTTTATATATGCCATGCTTCAAAGCATAATGAATTGGTGCTTTTTAAAGACTGCGTATTTCTCAAAGCTTTTAAGTAAAGATGAAACTTCATCCAAAACAGTGAGCTCTTCAAGAACTCACCCCAGATTCAAGTCCTGTAGCCAGTATCTCACTTGGAAAACAGGATCTTTACAAACAGTCTTTTTTTTTTTTTTGTAGAAGATCCTGTTTGTTTTTGTTTCCTGAATCTTACCTGTGTTGTTAGAGCTCATTTCTACTGTCACAGAGGATGAGATGGGAAATTAAAAGTATGGGGTCCTTTTTCATTTATTTTTCTTATAAAAGGTAATTATGTAGGGTAGGTTGGAGAGGGTCTCTTTTGTTGTTTTGTTCTTGTTTGTTTGTTTTTGTGGTTTTAATTTTTAATTTTAGCAGAAGAAACCTTCTTGCAGTACAAATACTTGAATTCTGGTAAGGACTGGGGATTTGTTACCTACTGTATCTGTACAGTAGTGTAAATGTAAAAACCCTATATCAAAGTTATGTCCAAAATTCTTCTTCAGTATAAAAATACTGCAGAAATTAAAAGGTTATGTTACTGCAAGAACAGAAGTCAAGCTAGGCATAGTGTTTGAGTGAGAAAACTCTAGGCAGACTGTCAAAAAAAAAAGTGTGCAAAAATGATAGAACTAATAGATGGTCAAGTTGTTAGACCTTTATTGGCTGAGAAAGCTCATTCTGAGGTTCTGTTTATCCTCAGTCTTAAGAAATCCAAAACAAATTTGGCATTTACAGTATTTTAATGAGGATGTAAGAAAAAAGTAGTGGGGAAAATCCTCTTAGGACAGAAATGTTTGCTACCCTTTAGACAGTATAATGCTACCATATGTATGCACTTACGTATGTGTATACACATGCACACGTGAAAACGTTCCACTACCTGAATTGCTTACCACCTGTGGAAGTGATGAACACCTTTTTGCTGTTTACTCTCTGTTTGATCAATCTGAGTAACAAGAAATGAGAGCTAAAATTAAATCTGAAGTCTTCCGTACCTGCAAAAAAAAATTAAAGGATTTTAAAATTCAAATAACAGTGATGGGTGTAAAATATATATATTACAAAAATATATTTATTTAGGTATATCAATTTAGCAAAGGTTGAAATTAAAATAAAAAGATCTTAAAAAAAAAAAAAAAAGCCACAGTGTTTATATATAGCTTTTACCAATCCAATAAAACTAATCAGAAATGATTAAATGATGCAAGTTTGAATTTTTGTAATCTTTGGAGTATAAAAAGCATGTATTCTGGAATTACCAGTCTAGCCTTGTAAGAAATCCAATGTCCCAGTCAAGAACTGTGGCAAATCTACTCTGAGCTTGCCTTCTGTTTCAGCTGGTTTGCCATGAGTGGCACGTACCCATATTTATATGTATTGCTGAATATGGAGGGGAAAAAAAAAAAAAGCTTTTATGAAACATTCACTGAAGTAAAATCTCACAGGGAGACAGACTCATTTCCTTTTCAAAGTTAGATAAGCATATGCAAATCATTTGAGGCTTCAGTTAACTATTTTGGTTAAGGTAAGTTGCACTCAATCTTTTTAAAATCAGATTATTCAATCTGTTGTGTAGTGGTTTCAGTCCACTTAGTTTGTCCTAGGAAGTAATATTGGTGGCTGAGTTTTAAAATTTGGTCTTTATTTCCTCCTAAATATATTTCACAAACTCATACATTAGAACGCAGGGAAAAGTTAATCTTTAATTTGTTTTTGAAACTAGTTTATTACAGAAGAGGAGTACATATGAATGCAGCATATTTTCTTACACTGCTTTCAGAAGAAGTGCTATTTATTTTATGTGGAAGCCATTTCCATCTTACTGAATGGGGAAATAAACACTTTGCATTTTTTGGCATCCGTGACTCCATTAAACCCTGTTCTTGGATCTTTTCCTTTCCCACCCCCCCACACCCTTATCATTCTCTTTCTTTCGCTTTTTAGCCTCTGATACTTCCTCATCTTCTCTCTCAAGAACAGAGTCTCCTCTCCAAGTGTTTGTATCTTCTCATCTTCCTCATCCTCATCCTAAATCAGATACCTTTGTCTGGCCCCATGCAGCCTCTCCATACTGTGACCAAGTTCCTGAGCCCTGTTCACCTTCTCGCTGTAAATTGGTTTTCTCTTCCTGATGGGCGTGTTTGTACTGTATTTTTCTGATAATCTTCATAACTGATAAACCGTGTTTAAAACAATTTAAGCTTCAACGGAGTGTCCGTGAAATCTGGCCTTTCAAATTTATTTCATTAAATTCTGAATGGGTTTTAAGAGTTTGTTCAGGGTAGACTGTTTTATTGATCCCCAAAGATGTAAAGTTACAGGCAGATTTAATATTCTGTACTCATGACTGTTACAGAAAACGATAGGTGTTTTTTAAAAGAGGCTATTGTCCTCTACTGCGCTGTAGCATTTATGGCTGTAATTATTTCCATTGCTGGCATGTTTTGCCTAACAAGACTGTCCTTTCCACAGGATTTCCTTCTTACCTAGTTTTTAATGATGTAATTTTAGTGTCTAGATCCTTGATTTGAAATCCTTTTTAGCTAATTGCATACAAAACATTCCCTGAAACTTCATATGAGGGAAAAATCACATTAAATATCAATGTATTCTTTAATATGGCAGGTAGGATGTATTGAAATGATTCAGAGGCGGTAGAGTAGTGAAAATCAGCATTTTGCTATTCCAGATCAGGAGTCATTCTGTTCATTGAAATGATGCCAGTTAAAACATGCTGTAAAATCACTTTCCATGTTTGAATGCAAACTACATAGTAATGCTGCCAGAATAGTTCAGGTGGCAGGGTAAAACCAAGTTAGTTTTCCAGATACTTCTTTTAAACTCTTTTTTATTTGTTAAATTGTCCTTCATTCATAGACTTGTGCGTAGCTCTGTATTTATTACTGCATTTACTATAATCCAGTCTTAGGAAATTCACTGATGACACTAGGCTTTAACTGACATTGTGTCAAAGATACTAATTCCTAACAAAATCTAGAGAATAAATCTTTGAGTATTAGCAAAATTCACTCATTAAAGTAGCTTAGATAAGATGGGAGTTTTGAAAACACTAGCTCATATATAAGCCTACAACTGGAAATTCTGGAGAGCACTTCCTTTAGACTTCAGGAAATGTGTCCTACAGAAGTTTAACTAGCTGAAACCTGACTTTCTTCTTGAAGCATTTGAATAGCTAATTAATTGCTATTACCCCTTTGAGTGTTGAGTTGATCTTGCTCAGGCCTACTCTAGAAAGCGTACACACCAGCTAGCATTAAATTGCTTGTTCTTTGCAGGGCTACAAGAGAATAAGACCTCGTTCAAGAATGAAGGCACATGGAAAGAATGTGGAAGTCCAAGCACAGATTCCATTATGTAAAGCCCAGGTCTTCCATTTCAGATAAAAGTTACTGTATCCTCAGGGAAAGCAGCTTCCAACATACACATGAGCAGTAGTGGAACCATGGAAAAAAAAAAACAAAACACCCACACAGTTACTGAAGTCCTTTGTACAATGTAAATAATTTATGAAAGTCAAAGCTCTCTATCTTTGAGTAAGTAGAAGTTTGTCTAGATGCTTATAGCTTTCTGGTATAGTTAACAGGGCTGAAAATCTCATGTTTCCTATCTTAGTTCTTTCTTTTTTTCTGGTGAAAGAACAAAAGACTTTTTGACTTTATTTGACTTGACTTACAATTTCTGTTGAACAGGAGCATGATCTTAGAGGTGTAGCAAAGGCTCTATGAAAATATCTATTGTAAACAGTGATCTCCTTATTTAAAATTTTTATCATTTGGAACCCTCTAAACCTGATTTATGGTTTGAAGATTATCAGAAATCCTCTGGCTTTCTTGGAGTTCTTGTTTATTTATTTATCTATTTTTCTCTTTCTTAGTTTGGATTTTAATTTGTGGTTTGATTTGTTCAAAGGCAATCCATCAGATGCTTACTTTCATGGTTTTTACTCCCCCTTTTCAGTTTGTAAGTAGTATTCACTGTGCAGTTCCATTAATTTCCTAAGGACTTAAACCACCTTTTCCTTTACCACAAAATGTACATGTTTTGTCCATCAGTAGTAGAAGTTTGATAGTGTGTAAAGCAAGGCTGATGCTCTTTGCCCATTCACCCTAAGGTCTGTAATCTTACAAGATCTGAATGCACTCAGCTAACACTTGCATTTAATAATTAAAGAGGCAGTATTCATTTCTAGAGGACTGCAAATAAAGATATATTAGGAAGGTCTTGTATAACATAATGGCCAGCTGCTGGTATGTTGTATTATAGGAGATTTTATGCCACTGCTGTTCCTAAGGAGTATATTGGTCTAGAAGGTAACATTGCAACTTCTGTCATGAGTCACAATAAACTACTACTTTCTCTTGTGGTACAAATTTTACATGTAGAATAAATCTCTTAAGAGTACACTTTAAAATAATGAAATGATGCCAACAAGCTGAATAAAAGAAAATGAAAAATATAGATCAATAAAACTAATTTTGCTTTAACCAGGATTCAAAACAACATTCTTTCTCTCTAACCAGTTACATTATGAACTTGTGCATTTGGCCTTGAATAGCAAATTTTGAATTTGTTTCTCATTGAAAAGTAAGAAGAGATATAAAACAGCGTGTTTGATGGTGACTAAGCACAGAAAATGTTTTTCAGAAAGCGTAGAGAATACTGTAAATGATGTTAGCTATACATGACTACTAAAATCTCCACGCATAACAGTACCAAAAGATAAGGTATCTTTCTAATTTTTGATTATGAAAGGTGTCTCAAACACCTAATAAATTTGATACAAAATCATGTTAATTTTGACGAGATCTGCCAATCTATCATATCAAATATATCATTTCAGTGATGCATTAGTCCTGCAGAAGGTACTGCCTCTTTCTATCACGTTTGCCTTTTTTTTTTTTGTAGCACAGTTCTCTGTATGTTGCACCACTAATGTTCCTACTGGCAGCTTTGTGTGAACGTAATGTTGGAAGTCATGGGTTGGTTTTTTTCCTCTTCACTCCTGCATGAGCATTGCTTTTAAGGCATTTTTTATTTACATAAATTATGAAACTGTTTTATAATACACTCTTTTTATGGTATAAAAAGAAATCCTTTTATAGTGTTTTTTGTCAGTTGATATGAACCTGTTTCATGAAGGTTGTCAGTCCATTTTTTTTTTTAACCCATTTTCAGAAGGAAAATTTGATGCAAATTGATTTTTATTTTTCTCCAAGTGCTGATAAGAGTCCATGTCGCAGTTAGTCCCTGCCCCTAAGGCAACATTGTTAAGAATTTATTGGGGAATGACCATGGAAAGGACTGAAAAAGTTGTAACATGCCCTCTATTTACATGGGGTGACTTATGGATGTTATTTAAAAGATTGATTTCATGCAGACTTTCCTGTAATATTTATCTTAAGAAAAACCTGAAATTGAACACTTTGTTGTTCACAGAAGTTGAACTGTAGGTATGACTTAGAAAGTAAAGGTTTCTATGTGAGACTACTTCACCTCCTGGTTAAATTGTATTTATATAAGCCTGTTGGTAGTTCTTCTGTTTAGATTATTGAATTGAAGCATTGACATAATCATAGGTTGTTGCAGATACTATGTTACTATGATGAGTAAAAAGTCTGTAAATTCTGGACAGATGTTGTTGTAGGAAACTTTTTTGTTTAGAAGCATTTTGTTAGGAAAAAATAAGGCATTCTGTCACACTTTGCAGTGTGCAATGCAATTGTGATTCCAAATCTTAGTCAACAGATAATTCAAATAAATGTATGCACGATTTTTCAAAGACAGTCCCTATTTCACAGTCATCCCGCTTGGTATAAACAAGCCTTAAGATAAAACTGAATAAATGAAACTGAGTAGCCAGGATCGATTTTGGTGATTTATCTACTTTTTCCAGACCTCATCCTTTTCCATCCCAAAAGAAACACTCTTTTTTGCCTTGGTACTCTGAAGGAATTTTTTCTTGATTCTTAAGTGTCACACTATAATAGCAGGTCTAGAAATTCTCCAGGAAGAGCAAGAATATTTATATAGCATCCGAGGTAAGGTAAAGTTGCAAACAAGGAATTCCTATTGCTCTATTGAGCATTTAAAGAAAACTACATCCAAATGAATTGTAGCAATTGTAGTGAAGATGTGTTTGTGGTTGTCTCAGGGCTACTGAACACAGACTAAAATAAGAAACATACAGGTAAGACTGGAAAGAGAGAGCAGGTCTTATGACAAAACCAACAGGGAGCCAGCATATAAATAGTTGGCTGTATAAGGGCTGTGAGGCCTCAAGCAAACTTTAAGATTCACTCTACCCTTACAAACCACTATGTTTTTTAGCTACTTATCGTTGAAATTAGTATAAATTACACAATTACAATGTGATTATAAAGATCTCAATCTGAGGACCCTGGACTTAGAACGGGTTAAGTAGAATGTGGAGAGAGGTCAGAAGAAGCTTTTAGCACGCAAGAGACTTCTTTAAATGATCTACTTGTGTACAAAAATAAAGCTTACTCACTGTGTTTTAACACAAAGTGCCAGAAATAGTCAGGTGGCGGCTAATTGTGTCAAAGCTAAAGAAGCATTCAGGAGTTTATGGGTTAGAGCTATCAGTATGAGTGCAGCCTACCTGAAAGATTCCCAAATGAATTCAGTACTGTAAAGAAGACTGCTGCTATTTTATTAATAAATAAATAATAGTAAAGATGCAAAACTGTGATAAAAGATGCAGTGGTAGTGCTGATCAGACATGCAAGGCTCTACTGGAGGTCATCCATTCTCCTTTTGGAAACCATGTAGTCGTGTGTCTGATCGCTCGTAACAGCCACTGCAAGAAGGGTTTTTAAAGAAACAAAAGAAAACCCCCACAAATACTGGTGCTCTTGTGCTGTTCAACATCCTTAAGTTTTACATGCTTTTGAATAAGACTGAAGTGTGAAGGATCTCAGTGGCTGGAATTTCCAAACACCTCTGGGAAATATTACACCAAGTTTCTTTGTATTATGCTTAAAATTTGGTCTTCAAACTTAAACCCAAAGAAACCACTTACTTGGGATGTTGTTTAGAAGCAGACTAAATTTAGGTGATATATTGAATAATCTGCAGTCAGAGTTTCAAAAACAGTTAAGTTACTTGGCTTGTGTTGAATTTTAGATTAAGGTTCATGATGAATTTACGGTACACTTTTATATCAGCTATATTAATGTAATGAAAGATGAGGTAAATATTTTTTAGTAGTTTGGTTGAAATAGAGACACTTGAAGACTAGTACTTTGTTGTATATACATGTATTTTTTCTTTGGAGAACTAATTGCTGAAATACCTTAAGGAATACTTTTTTCCTAAGGGAAATATAAGAAATTTTAATCATAGAATGGTTTGGGTTGGAAGGGACCTTAAAGACCCCCTGGGTCCAACCCCCCTGCCATGGGCAGCGACACCTCCACCAGAGCAGGCTGCCCAAAGCCCCATCCAGCCTGGCCTTGAGCACCTCCAGGGATGGGGCATCCACAGCTTCTCTGGGCAACCTGTGCCAGTGCCTCACCACCCTCACAGAAAAGAATTTTCCTCCTTATCTAAACCTACCCTCTTTTAGTTTAAAGCCATAACCCCTTGTCCTAATAAACCAGTTTAATAATAGTATTTTGTGAAATACATCTTCTAGAAATATATATAGTTTAATTAAAAAACTATTTTTTATTCTGTCAGAAAGTCCCGGACAGGAGTTGGTTACAATAGTAACTCAGTATCCACACTGTTTTAACTTGAGTGTAGGTGGTAATACTTTCATGGCACTGCTGCTCATAGAAATTTTATCACACTAGTTCTTTATATATAGAAGTTGATGTACAACAAGTTCTAATGATATATTACCACGTACATTTTATGGTTAAGTACTGGAGACTTAAAATCTAGCAGCGCACTTTCTGTATGAAATAACTTGCGGCCTAGTTAGCAGCCAGAGTCTGGTCTACACTGGTCTGTGTAGTAGGAATTCCTTCTACGTTTCTAGTCTGCTGATTTATCTTGTCACACTTAAGAACACACGTTTCATGTGGGAAATCCCTTCTCATTAAAAATCTTAGAAAACCTGTGGTATTGAGAGTGAAGGTTTTGTTTATTGTTTAACTGTTAATGATGAGCTTGTGGGATATGTTTCAACCTGTATAGGATTCAATACTTTCTTCTAAGATACCTGTCATTGTTGATCATTACAGTATGGAGCTGGGCTTAGGAGACATCTGATCCAATATGGAATATTTTACTTCCAGTATTTATTAGTTGGACATGGTCAGAATGAGATTTTGTAATTCGTAATTATAAAACAAGGGGTACATTGAAGCTTAGATGACAAAGAGTGTCTATTAGAATATGCATGGTCTTGATTTTAAAAAAATAAATAAATCAACACTAAAGACACTTTGAGTAACCTGAATATGCAAAGTACAGTTGTCATTAGGTATTCTCTTGTAATAGAAGCTTTTTCACATCTGGTGGTTTGAAAAAGGTAGTATTTGCTAGTGATATTCTAATCTCACTCATAAATGCTTTATATGAAGAGAATTATTCAAGGCAACTTTGGGATTCTTCTTCATGCAATAGATTTTTTGCCACAAGGCATTTTAATTCAGCCTTCTTGATTAGCTAAGGTTTACATTCAGTGCAGTTTAACTGTGTATTTGTGATGGGATCGTGTTGTATATTTTAGCTCTCTTTTTTTAAAATGCTATTATTAGTCTTAAAATAGTCATCTAATTGCACTCTATGGAAAGACATAGCAATTACTAACATCAAAGTGCATGCAGCAAACTGAAGATTACAGTGTACAACACCATCACAAACCTTTTTTTGGATCGTACGTTTGCCATAAGAGATGTCGAGTTTAATAGAGAGTATTCATAGCAGCAACCCAAAAAACGTGTCATGTACAGTTACCAGTGTTCAGTGTAGTTTTAGTATAGAGTCTTTCAGACCAGTATAAAAGTTTCTGTGACAGGAAAAATTAATCTGACATTTTTAAAAAAATCTCCAAAATGGTATGTTTAAATTAAATCTAGAGGAGTTTTAGGTAAAACTTGTTAAGAAAAAGGCTTATGATTAATTGTTTTATGCAATAAGTATGTCCTTTATTCTTTTTCTGATTAGTATTTTTTTTAATTACTTGTACAGGTTCAGTCCATGCGACATCAATAGCAGCTTCTAGAGTAGAGCAAGCACTGTCTGAAGTTGCGTCATCTCTGCAAAGCAGTGCCCCTAAACAAGGTCCCCTACATCCTTGGATGACTCTGGCTCAAATATGGCTTCATGCAGGTACTGTGAAAGTAAAATATTTCTTGTTCTCTGCCATCCCTTTTATTGCTAGCTTACAGACTTGCAGAAATCTGGTTTAGATTTCAGAAGCTGTTATCACTTATCTGAAGATAAACTCAAAATTTGTCATTTTGCTTCATTTTTTAAAAAATATAATCTTGTCTTGTCTAGGAAATGACGATGTGAATTGTCTGCTATTTCATTCTCTCTAACAGGATTGCATTTTCTTGTCAGAAGATCGAACTTAAATATATGAAAGCCATTATTCATATTAAGAACATATTGCATACATTCTTAAGAAATATTTACTTTTTTTTTACTTCTCTTTAAAATGTTGACAACAAATCTTAATCACCAAATGAATGTAAGCTCTTAATAATGATGTAGAATGTATGATAGCTTGCTTAACAAAGAGTAGTGGTGAATTTCTCCCATAACTTTGAAATAGGGGTACGTGTCTATAATGCACTCTTTTTATGTAAGAATGGGAACACATGTTTCTGTGGTGGTCTTCCTGTATTTCTATTACATATAAAATTTGTGTTGTGGAAAAACAATAGCTAAAGCTACTCCTGTTGTTTGGTAATACCCATTTGACTGGTAAAGGTACATGTTCGAAACAGTACTGTACACACAGTATGCATGATTCCTTCCTTCTTATTGAAAACTGATTTTTTGTGAGTGCCCTTGGAGAAAGGCTGTTTGAAAACCAAAGCAAATTTGTGGTAAAGAAAGAAACATAGTGGGCCCAAAGTCTTGTCTCATCAATTTAGTCTCTAAAGTACCTTGAATTTCTTAGTATTTGGAAATTTAGTACCTTGATTCCATTGGGTGGAAGATGATGTTTGTAAGGATTTTCAATAGTGTTGCTGGAACTAGAAAAGCTTTATCATTGAAAATAATTAACTCTGCATGTGACAGGACAAAATAAAAAAGGTGGTGATGAGCTGTTTAGCTCTCTTCTTCCTAGCTTCATTGTTGAGAAAGACCCAGGATCGTTTTTCTAAATGTGGAGTGATCTTGAGTGGTTTTAGTAATTGTTATGCTGCTTCCTGCCTCAAGCTAAATGCTACGCCAGTATCACAAGTGGCGGTCCTACAAAATCTTAATCAGAAAATGATGATCCAGTGTATTTTTACAGTTGCAAATGTATCCTGTGAAATAATACTTGCATCGGAAAGGTGTTATTTAGAAATCAATCAGCAATTGTTCTGCTTTGGTCTGCTCTCAGGCTTGAGTGATTTTCAGTGACATAACTATTTTTTCATTATACTCAGCCAGTATTGTATAGACACGATCAATTTGCGTTTATTCTATGTGGTAACCTTGTGTAAAGTTTTTCCAAGATACATTTCATGTAGTGTATATGTTACAGAGCTGTCATTTGGAAAGAGTTGTATCTCATTTTTGCAAAATGTTGGAGTTCAAATTACCAAGGAATTACTGTTACTAGGAAATCTTGGTGTTTATAATCCACATTCAGAGCTGTATTTCTTAGCATTTTAATTTACCTGTTTTGCATTAACAGTTCTGTTGTGTGAAGGCCATTATGGAGCAATGGCTCTCAGATATTAATTAATGTTTCAGAGGGGGGGAAAAACAACAGGATATGGGAAAGAACAATGATAGTGATTGATAACTGATCTCATTTGGGGGTGGGAAGGTTCTTCCACAACAACAGAGACAGAAGGAAGCAAGGCTCACCAAGGCATGGTGCAGTCACCTGCCTTGCAACATGGTATCACTGGCTGTAAATATTTATAAACCATCATGGATGGCCATCTACAGTAACTCCTAGCATCTGCAATGCTGTAAGTTCTCATCTTTCTGTGACAGCTTATTTTGTCCATGCAAGTGGCTGCTACTGTTTCCTCCACAAAGGAGTGGTCTGGACACTCTTCACTGAGCCCTTTGTAGACCACAACTTGCATCCACCTTGGTCTTCCGCTGCTGCAGTCTGCTGCACACTCCACTTTGCCCTCATAACAATTTCTGTGTGAGCATGGTCTGCAGGCCATATTCTTGTCCCACCTGGAGGAAGCACGGGTGGGAATTGGGAGAGGAGTGGGGTGGAGAGCAAACTATAAAATGTCAAAGATTCAGGGGAAGAACATGATGTATAAAGAGTGCCCTGACACTTTGTGTAATGGGGAGCAATGAAAGAAATACAACAAGAGATGAAAGACAGCTGCTGTCAATCTTCAGAGAAAGTACAGCAATGTGAAGCTTACTTCCTCTCCTTTTTTGTATGTTTCTGTTCTTGATGCTTTGGGCAGGTAACTTGTGCTGCATTTAAGTGTTCAGGTATCCTGCTCTAATTGTTCAGCTACCTGTCCTGCTACAGGAAATGCCCTGAGCCTTGAAAAAGGGTTTTGTGTTTGTTTTTTTTTTTCCATTTTTTTTTTCCTGTAGGAATATTCAGAATTAACATTTACTCTAAGAAACATGATACAAAACAGATATAAAGGTATCTTCATCAATACATATGAGATACTCGCATAGAAAACAGTCATGAAATTACTTAACACGTAACTTGCAGCACATGTTCTTTAAATAAAAATGAAGACTTACCATTGGGAAATTGCTTCCTTTTTGAGACTCATGCCACATTAACTGTTTGACTCCCTGTATGGTTGTGCAGTGTTTTACTACTTAGCGGGGGAAAAAAATGCATATCTTTAATGTGCTTTAAACATTAAAATACAAAAATTGAGAATGTTAGATTATAGAGACATGGAAAAGTTATGAGAATAAACTCTAATACATGTTAAATTTAGTGGAATTTATTTACCCAAATTAATACATATCATGTGAGACGGATAGAAAATATTTTTTCTTTATTAATATACACTGTCATTGCAGGTATCATTAGAGTAAAGGAGTGTGGCATTCAGTCTAAAGAATTTGATTTTTCAGAACGTAATTTTAATTTTTCATCTTGTTTATTAATGAACTCTTCCAGCCTTTTATTTCTGGGCATAAAATGTAAAGATGGGAAGTCAGGTTTATTTTAAATATAGAAAATCAACAACAAAAACTCTTTTGTAATTAGTACATCCCCCAGTGCTGCTGTTAAAAAACAAATCCATCCCTAAATGATCAGTGGCTGTGACGGTCACTTGACACATACCTCAAAACTGGACTCAGTATTGCTGTGTAGCTTGACTGAAAAGTGGATTGATTTGACAATAAAATACAAGCACAAGCATGGAAGGGGGTGAGCTGGGGCATTCTCTGAGTGGAGACACTGAGAAGTGCACACCAGCCTTGGCACTTGGTTTCTCATCAAAGTGATGCCCCCCACTGAAATTTTCCAACAGTCATCTGGCATTTGTCAGTGTTCTACAACTACTTTCCTTGAATTTACCTTGTTGGAATTGAACTTTCTTTTTTTCCTGAGTTTGAAGTAATTTATATTTTAATCAAATTTACTTTTGCTCTAAAGCAATACTTTTTTTAAGGCATGTCATTTGCCTTGTATATATCAGATGAAATTATCTCAGAATGAACAGCTCTTCTCCAATATCAGAAATTTCTTGAATTAACTCTTATGCTTACCGTCCAGCCAGAAGTTCCACTTTCTATTAAATCTTTCATAGTTTTCCAAACTTCTCTAGAATTAAGATATTGTCTAGAAAAAGTGCACTGTATGTAGCATAATTTCAAGTACCTTTATACAGAAAAGGATTAATTATTTAATTACCTTTTAGGAAGGACCATTAATAACTGTCAAGTTACTCTGCTACAGTTAATAAGCAAAATTTAATATTTATTACAGTGCAAAGCAAGTGTACCTTTATAAATAGCGTTGTAACCTCTACTGGCTACTGTTAAAAACCCAAATTGCTACCATACTTGCATCCCCTCAAGGAATACAGAATTTCAACTGCGGTCTGTTAAGTTAGTCAAACTGTGCATATTCTTCAGTCTAGAATTACTGTGGTAGCAGATAAAAATTACTTGAGTAAGTGATTAATTTCTGCATGTTATTTGCTGATTTTTATAGCTTTTAGTTAATACCTTTCACAGACTGGTTTAGTAGGTAGGTCTTTGTGTATGCATCATGATATGCTTCTGCTTCCCTATACCTAGCTTACAGTCGAAAGCATGAACCACACATCTCATAAATGTACTGACCTCTCAGGATGGTGTTGAATAGGTGGTTGGTTTTTTTGCTGTTTTTTTTTCCTGTCTTCAATCAGTGACAAGCTGGATAAATGATACTTTTCCTGACTGTGTTTTAAACAACTTTGGAATGTCTATTTCAAAATGTTTCAAGTCTGATGATGCTGGAGAAGAAACAATAAAAGGAGAGCTCAAATGGTTAGCACTAAAATAATATAGTGTATTTTATTCTCTCCAAAATCTTGTTTCTCTCATAGTAATACTGACCATGTAGGTTTCAGAAAAGCACTCAAAAACGAAGTGCCTAAGCTTTCCCAAAATATTTTAGGGGTTAAAGCAAACAGAAACAAAATGGAAAACAAAAAACCCACCAAACTCTCAGTACAACTCACATTTTCTTCTACATGCCTGGCTCTAAAGCTCTGGCTAAAACTTCCTTTTTTGAGTCTACCAACAGTAGAAAAGTAGAATTATAGAAATACTTTATTTCTTCCAAATTTAGGTTTTGATTTCAAAATTTTATACCTTTACTATCTTCCAGGCTTGCTATTCTTCAGTTATATAGTGCCATCTCTGACTAGGTGAGGTTATTCTGTTGCTGGATCTGCAATTTTATGTGTTAGTTCTTCAGAATGGGTGAGATTTTTCTTTCAAAAAGCATTTTATTAGCTTGCTTGCAAAAATATACTGCATTAATCTATATGTCCTCATGACCATACTATTTATGCTAGGTAGAATGTGTTCTGTGAAGTCACTGAGTCATTTAAGCAGCCAAAAAAGAACGCTCTTCTGGTAAAAATCTCTCTTCTCCCATCAGTAGGATCAGGTCTCAAAAGAAAAAAAAAAGAAAGGGGTTATGGGTTATGATTATGAATATTAAATAATACCAAGGTGTATGTAATATATATATACATCAATAATAGCAAGAAATGTAATATAAATCTATCAACTGTAGGTTAAGAGTTATGTACTCTGCTGTACTGAAGTTGACTGGTTATGGATACTCACTATCAAGTCCGCTTGATATGATTATCTCATAAGAAGACTCTTTTAAAGGCACTCAAACATTGATCCCAGTCAGAGTTTAGGTACAATTCAAAATCCACTGCTCTAGTGTGAGATCCTGATCTCAGAGCCTTTAAAGCGAGGTGGGTGCCCTGTACTCAATAATGAGAGAAGCATGACCTGAAGACGGGTAGGTTGCTTTGCTCTTCTGATGAAGCATTTTGATTTAAACCTTAATGTTTAAGACTTCTTTTTGTGCAGTGTGATCCAATAGAATGCAATTAGAAAAATTGAGGCTCAATTTTTCTGGGATCAACACTAAGGTAAAAGAAATGTACACCTCAACCCAGAAACAACAGTATCCTTTTTCTTGCATTTGATCTCTATACTCCTCTCCTCCCCCTCCTTTAGCAAGAGATTATCTTAATTCAGCAGGGTAGTGAAATATGCAGTGTTGAAGAGTGCTGTAAGAGCTGCTTGAAGGCAAATACTTTTTCTATTGTTAGTTGTTAATTACTTACTGAATTAACTTTTTTTTTTCCTTTCCTGTAGTCAATGTGATTTAGACAATTTTCAGGCTACCTAATGCTTTCATGAGAGCTGATTATACCTTTTTTTAAAGCTACAAAATTAAATGTTCTTAGATAGCTTCTGTAGGATGTCTTAGGAAAAAAAAAAAAAAAACAAAAAAAAACTTGGAGATATGAACCAAGTTCTGTCAAATCAGAGTGTTGAATAAGCATTTCACATGTTTTGCTAACTTAACTAGGAAACGTTTCTCATCAACTGCATTGTATTTCTTTAAAAAGGATTCTGCTTTGAAATAGGAAACTTTGAACCAGACTTGACATGTAATGATTGGTAATTGGAGGAATTGCTACTTCTTGCTGACTGATGTATAGAAGCAGAAAAGCCTGTAATTAGTTCCATGCTCTTACCTACTGTAAGGATCTCTGTTGCTTTGTGTTGGGCTTGCTGTTCTTAAATAGCACTGGAATACTTGTGTTTAAAAATAAGATAAAAAATCCAAGACTCTGGTTAAAAATAACCAGAGAGTTTAAAAGAAACTATAAGGAGTTTTCTGGTGTTTAAAGTAGCCATTTAAAACAATTTATGCAATAGTTTCTCCTAAGCTGCAAAATTTCTTGAGGAAAATGACCTTTGCCTGGAATGAAACAATATGCACACATAGAGAGCTTGTTAAAATATCTGGTTGTGGTATGATGTTGCAGGAATCATTCATTGGTCTTCACTCTTTCCTTCCACAGCCGAAGTGTACATAGGGATTGGGAAGCCTGCTGAGGCCACAGCGTGTACCCAGGAAGCAGCTAATCTCTTTCCGATGTCACACTATGTTCTCTACATGAGAGGTCAGGTGGCTGAACTTCGTGGAAATATTGATGAAGCCAAACGCTGGTATGAAGAGGCCTTATCTATTAGTCCTACACATGTGAAAAGCATGCAGAGGCTGGTAAGTCAAAAGTTCATGTTAATAAATTATTTTGTTGCAATTTGTGGTACTGGATTCTGCAATCTTAAAGAACTTGTATGGCTGCTCCATAGCTTATGAGTTTTCGATCTCTTTTGGATCCATTTTCTTATTAGTGAGGTAGATTTGAAAGCAATCTTTTGTGGCTTTTTATTCTCTTCTTTGCCTGTTGGGCATGAAAAGGATCTGGAGGCAATAAGTATTTCAGTCCTAACAGAGACTTCAGGAAAAGAAGTTATTCGCATCTGCCTAATACTCAGAGCCATTGGGAAATGAAGGTGGATCGTGGCAGGAGAAGAGTTAGATACCATAGTCTAGATGAAAGACCAGTCATTCTAATAACTAATTCCTGACTAAAAGTGGAATTCTACACGTTGATTAACTACATGTTAATACCTATTAATTAGTGCTATGTGATTTCTTCGATTTTTGGAAGATAGATAATCAGTTTTGCCCTCAAAGAAATGTGTAGCTCTAATAACAAAGGTGCCTTTCCCAGTAAACAAATGTATACATATATTTTATATATATTGTCCTTACTACACTTGGAAAATCTATCTCTTTCTCAATCTACTATCCTTTTCTTTAGGATAGAGCAAAGTAGAACAGCAGCAATCAGCTTCTTCTGCCCAACCTTTTTGTTTAGTAGGATAAGCTGGTTTCTGCCTAGGTGCTTATGAATTATTCAGAGAAATTTCTTGTGCATCCCTGAGGGGAACATATGAGACAAAAGATCAGACAGGAAGACAGCACAAGAAAAGTTTTTTGTTTCACCTTTTCAGCATTTCAAGATATTTGAGCCTACTGACAAATGCTGAAAGGTTAATTTTTCTGAAGAAAGCTGGCAGTCAACCAGCACAGTTCAGTGAAAATGAAGGCTTATATTTTTCTGGATTTCTTTTGCTCTTCCTCCCTTTAATAAACAGTCTGTAAACACCCAGTGCTCTTCAGATTAACTGAGAAATTAGTTAATATGAGAGTCCTGAGAGATGAAAAATACTATGTTTCCAGTCTGGATTCTGTGTTTATGACCTTTTCAGTTTGAGATGGCTGCATGGAAAATCTATTGGAAGAAATGGCTGGAGGATGGAGGAAATCTATTAAATTCGTTGGATTGGCCAGTCCTTTTTAAGCATTCTCATAATTTAAAACTTTGCTCTTAAGAATCTTTCTCAGTTTCTCTAGAATTTTTTCCGTGTTAAGATATTATTTTAAATATATGCTGAGAGATTTATGCTGCTTAAATACAAACATTGGAGATAAACACTATTAAAAATACTAGTCAGTGTAATTTGATAAAGGGAAAAGTACAGGAATTTGTATTCATCTCATCTTTTGACAATTGCAAAAATATTTTGAGGAGGACATTTACAGCATTTATTTTGCTTGCGAGTATAGATGAGTACCTGTACATCTCAACACTTTGTTTTTGGCTGTATACTTATTTATAATAAAAAGATGTAATCTTAGTGGCAGGCAAGCTATAGCAGCAGTGCTATGGAGCTACCAGACTCTAAAATAACAGCTGAAACTTTAACTTAGAATTCTGAATGCAGTTATAATAAGATGACCATCAGTTTAGGAATCATAGTTCTGTGAAAAAAAATGTGCATTTATATGATTAATTAGGTATTTTAAAATTATTTGATAATGGCTTTCTAGTAATGCTTAAAAAGCAAAACAAAATGCTACTGTTTCAGCATGCTGCTTACTTTAGAGCTTAGGTTAATTTAATAAGCTTTCTTGAATTTATTTTGTTGTTTTTTGTTGTTTGGTCTGTCTCTTTTTTTGGCAAATATCAAACGTAAGTCACAATAACTTTATTTATAAAATTCAACAAGAAGGAAGTAAGATGTAAGGACGACACAGAAGTTCTACCTTGTAGTATACATATCCTTCCCTATGTCTTCAAGTCAAATACTGGAAATAGCGAAACTTGAAATGAGTTTTTAAGTTTTTTTCTTTTAATTTCAATTTTAGAATGAGTAACATTTGACACTCAGTTAAAATTTCTTGGTGTTAATGTGGATCTTTGATTTGAGATACTATGTGTAGTTGCACAGAGAAGAACAATAGTAGCTTATTGCTAATAGGTATGACTTCTCCTTTTGTAATTTCATTTTAAAGATGGTACATCACTCTGCTAAGAAGACTGATGATTTAACATCCAAAGATTATTTTAAATTTTGAATCTTTACTATCTTTCAGTACAACTTTTTTTGACTGAAACTCTGTTCAGTACTTATTCCTGAGCATAGTCTACTGAAAAAGCTCCACCATAAAGTGCTAGAAGGATGTTTTAATTGATATAATCTCATTTGTGGAATATAGCAATTTCCCTACAGCATAGTATTCTAATTCTGGCTAGATTAATTCAGACATTGATCCTTCTGCAGGGTGAGAGTTAAGTACTGGTTTCTCCATCCCTCCCAACATGCCCAAAGAGAACTGAGCAATCTCAGTTGTCACCTGAAAATGTGAATACGCATAGGTTCTCAGAATTGGTCAAAATTTGTCACATAAATAAAGCTGTTTACTAGTTGTTAAGGATAGATTTTTTGTTTAGTTTTATGATTAGCTTGGCTTATTGGCTACTGTCTTTTATGTCCCTTTCAAAAATCGTTATCAGTGCTTTGCGATTTCAGAAGTTTGACTTAATTCAGGGAATTTCAGGAGTTATTAATTTATAGCCTACATAAAATATCTTGAATTGGTAAAAACAGTAAGATTACCTTATAAGAGATACCATTGCCTGTAAAAAATAAAATACTGTCAGTCAATTAGAAACAAGCCTCCAGAAAAAGAGGGAAATTTTACCTGGAGTAGAAATAAGAATTACTGGAATAAGGAAAAACTGGAGAACTGAGCAATGGTGTGAAAATTGGAGCAGTTAAGAGTGGTGTAAAGTGTCTGCTCACCAAGGAAACAGTCATGTTAAATGAGAGGGTTTGGAAGGAGATGTTAACTCCTGCTAATATTTGCTGTGTTAGTGAAATGCCTAAGACAACATGACATGAAATGGTGGGAACATGATTCATGAATAAAGGACAATTTCTTTATCTGTATTCTGTCCCTGTTCACTCAGACTTCTTGGGAAATTGGACTGACTGCGGTTACATTACATAAGGTGTGAGAGATTCTAACAGAAACATGACTGCAGGGGGCAGTGTGTTTGTGTTCATGCTCCTATTTCAGTCCCTTCTAAAGTGTGTTTCTAGTTCAATCAATTGAATAACAGCAACAAGTTCTTTCGAAGAGAAGTGTTAAAATTCTCTTGAGTTGCTTCTGCATCTGAATTATTCCCCATACAGTTAAAGTTTATATCCATACATTCATTCACTGTATTCTGTTAAGCAATTTTCATTCTAAGATTTACCTTGTTCTCAGGTCCAATTTCTTTACCATTTGTCATTAATTGCAGTTTTCTCCAAGCCTGGGTTTTTACCATCTTGCTGTTGAACTAGATCCAGCTCTTGCAAGATGTCAACACTGAAGCAGTAGCATGTCAATATCAATTAGCGTACTTCACAGAGTGTAGCAGCAATGCATTTGAACAAATGCAGCCTCCTTTCTTGTTTTTAAAGGTTGTATAATGTGCTCTGGGAATACAATGCAAAGTTGTATTCCAAAGGTTTGAAATACTTAGGTTTGTGTTCTGGGTTTCAAATCACTTTTTATCAAACCTGCTGAAATTTAAAATGTTATGCTTCATGATAAAATTGAAAAATGATGTTTCGTACTTCAAATGAATGTCACATGTACTTGGTTGTCACCTGCCCGATTTTGGCCAGAATGGATTTCTTTGAACAACTTTCTCTATTCTCCCTGCTCTTTATCATCACCTCCAGATTTCTGCATTACTGCTGCCTTCCTGCTTTTGTCATTGTTTTCCTCCCTTGTGAAAAAAGAATAAACAGTCTTTTATCTCCTACAGTCAGAGTGCTGTTGTGGAAAGTAGCCCTTACTGATGACGTCTGAAAAGTCCTGAAACAGGCCATCATTCAGTAATGCCTGAAAAGGCAATGAATATTTCAACTCATTGTCCAGGAAGCAAATCTACATATTCGCTCTCAGGCTGAAAAATCCTTAGCTAAATGCAGCTTTTACACGAAATAGTTTTTCTGGCATCTGAATATCATTATAACCCTGGAAGATTACAGTATTTTTTTTAATATTAAGTAATTCATTATAATACTTGTCGGTTAATCCTATTAGTAGCTTAGCTATTCTAAGAGCATAAAACTGAAACAGAAAGGGTGAAATTACTTGTCCAAAATTACTCAAGCAGAAATAAGTTTTCAAAAATCATTATCTTAAAGAATTACATTCTCCACTCCACGCTGTTAGATATCTGTTAAAGTTTTCTGTAATGCTACATAAGTCACATCTCTTAAGGCTTCTTTAGACTAACTACACGTGCTTTACCTCTCAATTACTAATATATTGTTATTAATTTCTACCTACATTTTTTTCCAATTCAAAAAATACTTTGCCAGAAAGAAGCCTATCGGGCGGTATGGATAGTATATGCTTATGAGTCTGTCAAAAACACTGTGTCGACTGAAAGAAAGGAAAAGCTGAGAAGATGATAGAGATGTGAGTTCAGACCCTACTTGAAGGGATCAGGGGAGCTCAAGAACAGAAAAACTGAACGCTATCACCCAAAGTAACTTTTTTTCTTTTCCTTCAGTGAGGCAGTATTCTCTAGTATTTATTCTTCCTTTCCTAACAAGGACCTCATCTGGGAAATGTTCACTCAGTCATTTGATTTTCAATGTAAGGCCGTTATATTATAAAAATTGTTGGTTTAGGCCACATAGACTTGTCCCAAGGACATTATACTGATCCCTGTGGGTGTTTTGTGTTGTTAACTGATTACTGTAGAGCTAAATGCTAGTGCTAAATCTTAGTGTTCATTTGACTTGCTTTTTAATGGCATCTTTATGCACATAGTGTTTGGAGAATGAAGAAATAATGGCAATCAGTTGTTAGATTTGTTAGTAAAATACTTTGGGTTTGCCCTCCAAAATGTCTGTGCTCATCCTGGGAACTGTTGTCCTGAAAGTGGTGTTTCAAGGCTGATAAAACATAGGTCCTAATTCATAAAAGACAACGGAGCTTTCTTTTCACGTTAGCCAGTGCTAACTCCAGATGGTTTACAGCAGCTGTAGCAGGCGTGGATGTTCCAACAAGAAAATACCTCCACACTTTGATGCTTTTCGCCATCTGAGAGTGAGCTCTGTAAGGGCTCTTCAGCAGGTTTCCACATGAGAAATGTCTGTGCTGTCCTCAGCTGACAGCCATTTAAAGAGGAATACTGCTGGCTTGAATTAGTTGTTTGGTTTAGACGATCTGTGAATACCTGAAGATGCAAAGGTAATGTAATTTTGTACAGCATGCACTGTTGTACTGAAAGAAACTGGAGTAAGATGGGCCATATAGTATTTATGGAAATCTAGTAGGAATTGGTAAGAGTTAATTAACATGCTGTAACTCTTTAAGTGTTTTTTAGACCTATTTCTTAGTTAACTTTCCCGAGATTTTTATTTCAAAGGTGTTTTCTTCCTGAATTGAAAAGTGGTTATCTTTCTCTTTTTAATTTATCTCCCTCTCTCTCCCCCCGTCTTTCCTTATTTTTTCTTACAGTAGAGATTTTTGCCTGGTACACTCAGACGTAGCTTTCTGTTTTTGTCTGTTTTCATGTTATCTCTGTGGTAGATTTTTCCATGTTTTATCAATTCAGGCACCGCTTACCAGAAGCCGTTTTATCATTTCTATTTGTTCCCATTTTTAACAAACGGAAAAATAATTAGTGGTACACCCTGGCAGGAGTAAGGGATGCTTTGGCTAGAGTAGCTCCTCTTTAGTTGGCAGGTCACGAATCATTCCGGTGTTTTTGTTGCATTGTGTGAAACTGATAAAATTCCACCCATCAGATAACTCATCACAATTTGCTGTTGCAGGAGGTCCGTCTACAGTGTGCAGTATCACTCCAGAGTTGCTTCTCTCCACTCTGTAGATTCTGAGCTTTGTTTTCAATTTTCAAAATACAAGCAGGAGGACGTTGTTGATGTCCAGTGTAAGCTACTCTTTCTTCCATGCCTTTTTCTGCATTACTGACGACATAAAAGAGGATGGAGGTGGGGGAAAAGCAATACAGATTTTTACATGTGTAAAAATACTACCAAGCAAGACTAGTGTAATAGGATGAAAATATCAGTAGTCTCTGGTAATTCAGGAGGCCTTATGTCGGTGAGGTGCTAAGAGTTGCTCTTGATATTTAAGTTTTTCCTGGTTAAACAAAGAATAAAAATGGAAACAAGTGAATGTCTGGAAGAATTTTGAAAATGTAGGCTTTACCCTACTATTCTCTACAGTCTGTTACATCCCTTTTCATGGGTACTTGATAGTGCCTTTTTGCATAGACCTCAGAAACACAGTTTTCATTTTTTTGTGTATGTAATTACCTTTTGATATGAGAATTGCTTTGCAAAACACTTTCTAAATTAGGTCATTCTACTGAAGAATGTGCCGGGCTAATTACGGTTATTTTGCTTCCCTGGGCATTTTTGTGCTTATTGAGTTTATTAAAATATTACTTTATAGCTGGACCTGAGAACTTGCCCAGCAAGAAGCTGTGTGGTACCTGGTATGCATTGCAGTCTTCCCTGTAGTCTCTAAGGGCTTTTGCTTCTAGGCAACATCTGGCACCTAATAATCAAATTTCATATAATTAATAAATACGTCATATTGCCCCCAAAATAAAGCCTTTAAAAGATATGAGACAGACTGGAGACAGCAGCTCTCCTCAACATTAAAAAGAGAATGAAAAAGATATTTTTTTCCTTTTTCCTGAGAAAGGTGGTTGTGGAATTGTGTAGGTAAGAACTCATCAACTACAGGCAAACATCTGAGACATGAAGTCATTTATCTGTGTTCTTTTCTTTTTTTAATGTGCCATGTAACTTTGCATACTAGTGAAGTATAATTAAATGCTACCACCAACAGCAACCAGAATGAGACAAAACACTTGATGTATATTTTCAAATACCTGGCACAGTTGGTAATTGCGCATGAGGAACTTGCCGTACTGGGGCCAAGTACCTGGAACCTAGCTCTTTAGCCAAGTCTCTTAAGGGAAAGTATTACTGTGAAGTTGCACAGGAGTTACCCGTGCGTGCATTTGGCTATAAATCTTCTGCAGTTCTCAGGTGCATTTCTAGTGGGCTGATGAAATTACCTTTTGCTTTTTGCTTTACATCTGTCTCAGAGTCTTGAGTTGTTTTGGCATAAGCCATAGACAAGACAGACTTCTTTTAAGACCAGAAGTTACCTAATCGATTATAATGAATCCTTTTGTTCTGACTGGGAGCTAAAACTACCTGTTTGTAAAAATGGTGCTTTATCTTATCCTCATCAAGCAGAAACTGGCCTACCTCAGTAGAAAATAAATAAAAAAATACAGATCTGGAAGCAACTGTTCCTCAGCATATTATTTTATTTTATTTTTTTGCCAGGGTTATGTCAAGCAGCTGCAATGCACAGATAAGTTATCTACTCTGGTAGAGTTTTCTCTGCAAATCCTGTCTGGAACAGTCTTTTTATCTCTTTATCTCTCCAAGTCATCTCATTTTAAATTTTATTTGAAGACCTTTTCCATTTACTGAAGCTCTACTTTCCTGCTAGTCAGTGCCGTATTTAGCAGTTCTTCTCCTGCTCATGCGCATACAGTTTAAAGATGAGGTGAACCTTGCACTTTGGAGGGATTCAACCAACTTAGGTATGAAAATCATAATATAACTTCTCCTAGATTAGTTTTCGTTAAACATAGACTGCATTTCCTATTAGCTGACTGTTTTAGGTTGAGTTAAATAGTTGGCCTTTAAGTGTAGTGCCAAGCTATTTTTTGTCAGGATTTTTTTTTTTACTAAAGGTGATCAAACTAATAGGAGAAAACAATTATTTCACTGAGTTTTAACTGCATGGGAAAATATGAAGCATGTTTTGTCTGACTCTGAAAACTCTATTCCTTTCTAAGGTTTGATTGTTATTTTTCCATTATTCTTCATATTAGAGTATATATTTTGGACAAGGAGTAGCAAATAGTATGAAGAAAATTAGGAGCAGCTACTGCTCATCAGAAAGCTGCCATTTCCTGATTTCTCAGTAGGGCATAGGAGACGTACTAGTTACCTTGGGTACTGCAGCAGTCTCTTTTCTCACTAAAATAACGCCAGTGTTTTCTCTGAATAAAAGTGACTGCTGTCTTCTCTTACTAAAGTTAGGAAATAGATGACCGGTCTTTTAAGAAACCAGTGTGCCCAGAGTGGTGGACTGCAGGAGCTCCTCTGCTGAAAGCCTCTGGGCGACCTGCTTCTTTGCTCTATCTTAGTTGCAACCAAATTTCATCAGCACTCTTGATATGTATGTGCTAAGACCATAAATTAAACTAAGATAGGGCTTCAGCCCAAACCTTGAAGTCTACTCATCCATCTCCAGTAGAAAGCTGGTTCTTAACTCATTCTTATATTCTTACGCTGCTCCGTGCCACTTCTAGTTTGGCTCCTTTTCCAGTACCCCACTATATTGAAACTGTCATGGAATCATAGAATATCCTGAGTTGGAAGGATATTGGAAGGTCCCACAAGGATCATCGAGTCCAACTCCTGGCTCCACCCAGAACCACCCAAAAAATCAGACCACGTGTCTGAGAGCATTGTCCAAACGTTTCTTGAACTCCAGCAGGCTCGGTGCTGTGACCATTGCCCTGGGGAGCCTCTCCCAGTGTCTGACCACCCCCTCCACAAAGATCCTTTTCCTGACATCCAGCCTGAACTTCCCGTGAATTTACTGAAATCAGACAATTAGTTCTACAACATTTTATTTTTTTGCCTGCAATTCCTCTAGGTAATCAAATACTCTATCAGGCTAGCTTGGTGTCTCACCAGTAATAAACACATGCTGTGCTTTATTCCACTTCTCCCTATTACTGTACTGATGACCTTTCCTTCTTCAACATTTGTTCTAAGGCCTTGCATATAATTTAAGAAAACTTAAACAATCATTTTCTTTCTGACATACAAATAACATATTACTTTTTGTTAGTAAAAATGGCTCCACTATTAATCTGCTAGCCATTTTTAAAATGTATTTTCTGTATCATTTCTGTACTTTACTAGAATAATCTAGTTCTCACAATTTGGTTATCTGGACTTCTCCCAGTTTTTTTGGTTCTATGCTGGCTTTAAAAAGAGAATTCCTTTCCTTCTATTGCAAAAGTCCGGATGCTTTTTTTAATCTGGTTTTCTACTGAGCATAAAGGATCTTTTCATGCTGTTGCTATGACGTGATGCAACGTTAACATCAACGCTAAAGATGCAAGCCGGTAGCTTGGTAAACTGGCATTGGTGCTGTACATTTGGTATTGTGAAACAGCGGTCTGAGTTTCAGTTTGTCTTGGCTTAATTGGTTAGCGACTGAAAAGTCAGGTCAACATTGTAGGCATCCATTTGAAGGTGTGTTAATCTGACCATGTTGAACCTGGATGCTGGGTAAACATGTACGAGAGGCTCTGTTGTGCATTTCGTTTGCCTGAGCTAGTTATCTATGTGCAATAGCACAAGGATCAATGCTATCTAAAACCTAGACCCTTTCCAGTTCTCTGCCATCTGCACATAAACATATGCACTGTGCTTTTGATCCAAGTTCACCACACAAAACATAGTGAGAGCAGATTTAGAGCTTTTAATGCCTTTAACATCACTTATGTCATGGTAAGCTGCATGGCTAAACTGATGTGAGTGGGAAAATATATCATGAGTGGGACTTAGTGATGCTAAACTTGAAAAAAAAAAAAGTTGTTTGGAGCTTTCATCACTGCTTTTTCAATCAGCAGTGAAATGTTGATCTGCACCTTTTTTTTTTTTTTTTTCTGATAGTATAGAATCATGGAATGGTTTGGGTTGGAAGGGACCTTAAAGGCCACCCAGTTCCAACCTCGTTGCCTTGGACAGGGACACCTCCCACCAGAGCAGGCTGCCCAAAGCCCCATCCAGCCTGGCCTTGAACACCTCCAGGGATGGGGCATCCACGGCTTCTCTGGGCAGCCTGTGCCAGTGCCTCACCACCCTCAGAATAAAGAATTTCCTCCTAACATCTAATCTAAACCTGCCCTCTTCTATTTTAAAGCCATTACTCCTTGTCCTATTACTGAACTCCCTGACAAGGAGCCCTTCTGCAGATTTCCTGTAGGCTCCGTATGGTACTAGAAGGTCACTATATTAATGTGCATGGATGTTATAGAGGGCAAAAAGATAGGAGCTTTTTAGTTAATCAAATATGTACAAAACTAGTCTATAAGTTCCAAGTGCCCCCTTTGCACTTTCCATCAGCTAAACTCTTGTCTCCTACACACTATAAACGTCTACATTGTTGTGTCAGTAGCTGATTTAAATCTTCAATGGAATATTTGATATTTGGTCTCATAGTTACATTTTTAGTTTCAGCTCTCTATATGTTTAAGCATGCATATTTAAGCATCTGAGCAAGTTTAGAGAAGTAAAAATGTACCTGGCCACATGGAGCAGCTGCAGATAGTATGGCATCTAAGACACGTGGCGTGGCAGATTGACTATTACTGTAATAGAAGACTAATACTGAAATCACTTTAGATTTAAAAAATTAGTAAAAGTCTAGATATTTTTAAATGGTTACAGTATTTGTTTTCATAACAGCTTTGAGTAGTTAATACCTGGTTTCTGACTATTTTGCTCTGAAGTATGTATAATTTATTCTCAAAAAACAAAGCTCTACTGTTAATCAGTGAAAATTATCTTTTTGGTAGTTATTGCATTTGCATGTAGTTTAAGTAAAGGGATGTGTGGCAGCTCCTTGATAGCCATTTTAGCTCACGCCAATTCAAATGAGACCTTTGTCTCAAATTCACTGCAGAACTTTTAATAGTCTTAAATACTGAATCAGTCAATTTACCCACATCTCCCTTTCCCCCGGCTATCCTCTTTTCTGGAAGATTTTGTCAATGTTATCTTAGATTTGCTCAGTGAATATATTATTTTCCAAATCATTGCAGCTGAGATAGTTGGTGAAGGAAATGGCTGTCTGGATAGCAATCTGTTTCAGAATTATCTGTGGCATCAGTATTTTGATAAATATTTGATCTGGTTTTGAGAGCTCAGTTAAACTTAGCACAGTGTTATAGTGTAGGCAATAAACACAAACTACTTCCGTAGATCTTTGTTTTTTATCTTATATTATTTTTTGGTGGAAAGTTGAAGAAAAGCTAATTTAAAACCAGCAGTAAACGCGAAGTCTGTGGTTCTAGGGATCTGAAGGAAAAAGAAGTGCTGCTTTCATTATAACGGGTTGTTAGTTTTTCCCAGGTGTTCTGCTCAGGTCTGTGCTTTGATGCACTCTCCTGCCTTACAAATTGGACTCCTTCCTGGGTTTGAGCAAAGAAGACCTAAGTCTCTTTTGATGACCTTTGGGGAAACCTGGAGGGTATTGTAGCCCCTAACATGAACTGGTGTGCACATCTGTAACTCTTGCTTAGTTGCTCATAAGTGGGATTTGAAGAACTAATATTATAAATCTCCTTTTGGGGCTATGTTATTAGTGTGTTCATGTATTTACCATTATATGCAATATATATAATTTTGAGTAAAACTTCTCGGGACAGCTTTTTCCTACATAGTGGTAATACCCTACCTTAGTTTCGTAAGACATAGCAAACCGTAACTCTGTCCTTCCCCTCTGTGATTAGTGGGAGGTAAACTAGAGAGGGCAGTTTAATACCTTGACAATTCCTAAGCATGTCAAAATGGTTGTAAATATTTATTATTTTCCAGATGTTGAGGTTGAATGTAGTCTTATACTTGTGTTGTTTTAAAATGCACTTATTGGTGTCTCAGGAAACTCAAAAAGCTCTGTACAAAACAGTATATTACAACTGCGCTCTGCTAACCTGAAATGTAAGTGTGTAGCTTACATGTATCTGACATGTATCTAAGATATAGACACTTGATTCTTTCAATTATTTTTCTAAATACCTTGAATTATTACTGTATAATATAAAGAAAAATCTCAACGGTTTTAAATGCTTCTCTGTTACCCCAGGAACTAAACTTCATAAAAGGCCATTAATGTTTTTTGTGGATATATCTGAAGGTAATGTTTCAGTTCAGGTCTTCTCCAGGTAGTATTTCACTGATCACCTCCTAATCACCGGTGCTGGTGAAAGATCTATTGCAGCTCAGTGCAGCCTCAGCCACTGATACGCTGTTTAAATTGCACACGTTGAACTTGCTATTTAAGACTGATATGCTAAGGAAGTCAGGGTTACCAAATCGTTGTTTGTATGTGTGTTTGTCAGCTTTTCCTTCATAACTTCTAAGTTCTTCTGCCAATTTCATCTGGAGAGAAGACTGAATCATCTTTAATAATAATAACAACATTTGGGATACTGCAAGTTTTATGAAAATAGAGGCAAAATGAAAGACTACCAGGACTGCTACATGTTTTCAAGTATTGTATTAGCTATCAGGAAGTATGCATGAGACGTAGCATTTCTAAATTCTCTGCTGTAGGAACATACGACAGTCAGAAAATCAAACAAGGCTTCGTTATAGTCAGTGATCGTGGATCTAGCTGCTAAAAGTTAACTTTTTAAAATGATTCAAGAGAATAACATAATGTATTCTCTTACATTAGGTTGGTTAGCTGTATGACTGCAGCATAACATATTTAGACAAAATAGTGCATTGTGAGTGTTATAAAGTAGTATAATGCAGGACCTTATCAGGAAAGGACTATGGGAAGTGAAAAAAAAAAAGGCAGACTCAGTGTGTGGTCTGTAGAATACACAATGTGGAAATAGATTCAGAGCTCTAAATCTACAGACACAAAAATTGTGTTAGATAGTGCTTTGGGAAAAATATTTGCCTACTGGCCAGGGAAATCTGACCTACTAAAAGAGCAGACCACTTTTGCCTTGGTTTCTGAATTAAAATTTCTCTGCTAGAAGGTGGGTTTTGGTACCTTAAAATAAGTTACTGGAAACAAAGATGTGGTTTTAAAAGTATATTTTCTTGCTTGAAAACAAAGCCCTTTGTTTTCTGAATGGGAGTGGACAAGTAATACCTTAAAGCAGGTGTTGTCAAGTGGTTACAAATCTTCAAAAGAAGAGCAAGCAAACCCCTATAAAGACCCATTTCAATTTCCATTTTTTTCATGGTCTGTGTTACAGTTCATCCTGACAGCTGACAATAGCTTCTTTGGGATTCTGTCTGGATTTTAATTTATGACTGTTTGAAAAGTCATAGCCACAATGGCATAGGAACAGATGGCATTGTGAGGGTCACAGACCCAAAGATTTACCGGAGGGCTATTAAATGCTATGACACTACTGCAGTCTGTGATGATGCTTTGTCATGTTAATTGAACGCCTAGCCAGAAGTTGGGAGGTTACAGTTGCCAGAAATAACTGTTCTTGATGTAAAGTCTAAAACAGTCTGAAATGCTGTCAGATCTATTAAAGTAATTGATGCATCAAACGTAATTTCCTTTAAAATTGTGATATGATAGCGTGAACAGCTGGTGATCCCTGTTGAAAATAAATGATGTAGCTTTAGCCTGGGCATCCAAAGTCATCTCGCTGGCTTCAGAATCAAACCCTAAGCTTCAGAAAATCATAGGAAGTTTTGTTAGTAGGTGCAGTCTTTCTGCAGCGTGCGTTGCATTTGATTTAATACACTTGTATCTGAATATTTTTGCCTAAGGTAGGATCCATGAATGTTTAACCAGTAGCTGGTAGGAAATGTTTGTATCTCCCCACACTCAGCGCTTGCCTTAAGCTCCCGCATTCCCACCTGCTCACCAAACCCACGCTGCTGCTGTAGCTCTTAGCCCCAAAGTGGAAGCTGCCACTCTGAATTTCGGTGAGCATTAACTTCCCAGTTTGCTTGTTCTCATCGAATCATAGCCCTGTGTGGGAGTGCCTTTCTGTCATTCTCGTGTTCTCCCTGCCAACTGTGCTCCAGTGAACTAGAAAAGTGGCTCAAATGGACAAGATTCTGACACTCTTGGAAGCAGGATTCAAATCTATTTCAGCTCCTTGTCAGCTGGCAATAGTAAACCAAAGGAAAGGACTGAGGGAGAAACAGCATTTAGTTTTACACCAGTTTCTCTGCAGATTTCAACCTTGTGCACTGACTATACAGTCCAGAAAATGGATTTCGAGCTGTGAGCTAACTGCAGCATGTGATTTGAAGTGCTGTGTCCATCCGTGCAGCAATGGAAAACCATTTATAAAAAGTCCAGAGCCACGTTAAACTCATTTTCCCTCAGTCTTTAACAGGAATGTGATATTTGTCAAAGGTAAAATTAGTAGTGGAAATGTGTGGACAGTATGTATGGGAAAGGTTGGAAGCACTTGCTTGTGGGGGAGAATTTTGGAAGAACCTGTAGAGGCAGTGACATCGCTAGTCCAGTAAGAGCTAATGAAGCCTAAACTAAAAAGATGGTAGGATAGTCGATGTACTTACTACCTGTACTTGGGAAGAGCAGTTACAGGGCCTCAGTTTGATCACAGGTGAGACTTGGAGACCTTCAGGCCTTAAATCACAGAAACATCGCTCACAAATACAGACACAACAGCAAGACCGAGCGTGGGAGTGCCTGTGGAGCTGGGGGTACTAGCTGATCTGAGTACATCTCCACCACTCAGGAGCTGACCACAGGACATCGCATTGTCAAGAGTCTGCTCTCCCCACGAGGTCTGTAAGCCTACCCTTCCATTATGGATGGTGGTATTCATAGAACAGAACACGTTCATGCTCCACTGGTTCCCTCGTGTCCCTGAAACATGCAGTAAATATGAAAAATGCCCAGTAAAATCTGAGACTGACCAACAGGGCAAGTGTACCATCGGTGTGAGCTAAAGCATGAGATTTTCACTTGGGTTTCCTCCCCAGCTGGCCATGGGCTTGTTTTGTAATCCCAAGTATAACGTGGCTGGATGACAAAATGGGTCTGTTGCTTTGCATCAGGCTTGTTTCTAGACACAGTGAGCGTGTAGGTGACTGAACTGCAGCAGTGGAAAGTCTCTGAAGCATTTCCTGAGAGGAGCAGGAAACAAAACATGCGCCATGTAAACATGAGAAGAATAGGCATCATCCAAATAAGGCTAGGTGACATTGGCACAAACAAGAACAAACTGGCTAGGGAGAAGTTTGGAAAGAGGATTTGAAGAAGATTCCTAGCAATTAGTCTAACTGCTGGAACTTGCTAGGTTTTCAGAAGAAACTCTGTGCTGAGGTTATCTGTGGCAACAGCAGGGCAAAATGAATGACCTAGAAAGGCCCTTCAGATCTGGTATTAAATTGAAAATATTTTGTTAGCAAGTTCTAAGTAAAAAAATGAACAATGATCCTCAAAAAGATAATTGTGAGAAAACCCGATAGGTTTATATGGACTTGAAAGATTAAAGGTAGGTCATATTAAGCTCTTTATCTCTTCGCTTTCAGATCAGTATTAGAAAAATCTGATTTGTTGAAATATGTTAACATTATTTTTAACTCTTTTTTGGTTTGTTTACTTTTACTGTTTTTTCCCCCAAATAGTGCTCTGTGGATGTTTTTTTAGAGGGAAACCCCAAAGGCTCTTTCCTAGTTTTCAGAATATGTTGTCTTTCAGTATACTCAACTTTTTGAGGTTTTGTGAAAGGCCAGTATACAAAGAAGTGTTTTATTTTGTTTTTCTTAGTGTCAAAGGCCTTTTGTTAGCCTGTGATTACAGTTTGGCTCTTCTGATCCCTGCTCGATGGTGCACAGATGGGAGGGTGTATGGCTTCGTCCATACTGAAAAAATCCTTCCCTTAAAGACACATTTGCTGGTAGTTGTCCTGCCAGGCTGACGGTGTTGTGGTGTACCTGCAACTTCTGTGTTTTGTTTAAGATCTGGGCATGAGAAAGGAGGTGCGTGCCCTCTCGTGCCAGGAGCTTTTTGTGAAGCACCATGTGGATGCCCCTTCCCGTGGCAGTGCCCTGGACCTGAGGAGCAGATGGCAGCTCACGTCTGCTTTGGGGAGGGGGAAATGGTGTGTTCCCTGGGGGTAATGCTGTAGCCCTCACAATCTCTCTTACTAGACCAAAGTAGAAAATGGTTCCCACTGACTGTCAGCTTTGTGAAGAGCTCTGCTTTATTATAATTAACCTCTTGTTCCTAGCGATGACTGTAATGTCACTCTAGTATGTGCTGCTGTGGTGTCGTAGTACTTTTGAAACAGTGACGTTAGCCATAGACTTCGTTATAACATTTGCATACAGCATTCTGTACGTGCATAACACTCTTTGGCTAAGGGCAAAAGGAAAAAATAAATAAATAATGTGTTTTAATCTTTGCATTTCTATTTTATTTTACTAATAAAAGGGCTGGTCATCTTTTACACCGCAGTTCTGACTCTGAATATTTAATACAGTATTTGTCAGAATATTTGAGAGAAATACACATGCATAAATGCTAAAAATAAAAAAAATAGATACTTCAGAAGAGCATCATTACTTCTGATGCCCTTTCCATAGTCCCAAAAGTTCAGACAAGTGCTGGTGTCTGTAGCGTTGAGTGTGTACAACAAGAATGGGCTACAAGTACTAGCCTTGAAAACAGTGACAATTTAGCTAATCATCTCCAAAGTACTTGATAGTATTCGGACAGTTGTATTGGTTATAATTTTTAACCACAGAACCTAGTACTGGATTTGCAACTGTTTGACTTTTTGATACACAAGGCATTCCCCTGAATTTATTTTTTTTTAATTAGAACACTTGTACAATTTTTCTAATTACTGTTTCCAGAAGCCACATACCACCTGTATGTTTACTGTGGTTTTATAGAGAACCTTTCATTAATGAAGAACAGCAATACAGCTTCTAAAATGTCATTGCCTGATATTTCTTATTTCTTCTTTAATGAGATCAATGGTTGACCGATGGGAAGAAATTCATGTCCTTCTGTCCATTACTGATAATTTTACATGGAGCACAAGCTTTCAAACCCAGGAATGTCAGAAGTAGAAAAATAAAATCTAGTCTTCAGGCAGTGGAATAAGGACACTGAAGTCACAGTATCCTCAGTTCTTGCTAAATATCAAGCTTTTGCTCAAATCCTTGACTATTGACTCAGTGAGCTGACTCGGAGGCTCCTAATTTCAAGCACCTTTGTCTAAAGTTTTCTTCTAGCCTGTTCTGCACGTGTCATTTTTGGAAGATTTGTTTGTTTGTTTTTTCTCTTTTGGCAGTTGAAAACATTTCTGTTAGTCCTGTGGCTTGAGTAACAGAACTTTCACCATTTCTCACCCTTTGACTCAAAACTTGGAAAACAAAGTTATCAGTAACAAGTAGCACCTAGGACTCTTTGTAGGTAGCACGGTGATGCCGTAAGTAAGCCTAGCCTTGCTTTTGAAACCAGGCAATGTCAAGGTAGAACCACAGAGCCTACTGATAAAATGTTAGGATTTCAGTAGGGAACGTACTGTAATGAGGCCATGCAGTTGTATCTATACAATGTCTAAAGAGGGGAAAAAGGGTGAGCATATAAATGACATCCAAGAACATATAGAGCTAGAGAAATCACCGTGGATGGGTCTGTTTCATAAACAGCCCGTCTGTAGTTGTGGTTTATGTGGGTCGGGCTGTCAGCAGCGGATTGCTTCTCCTGGCCAGCCCGGTGCAAATGCTCTCCGCCGTGCTGCTTCCTGGCACTGGCACAGGTTGCCCAGGGAGGCTGTGGTTGCCCCATCCTTGGATGCATTCAAGGCCAGGCTGGATACAGCTCTGGGCAGCCTGCTCTAGTGGTTGGCAACCCTGCCCAGAGCAGGGGTGTTGAAACTAGATGATCTTTAAGGTCCTTTTCAACCCAGGCCATTCTATGATTCATTCTGTGATTCCACTCGCTGTCGGTGACATCCTGAGGGTCCTATGCAGGTTACTGTTACCCTTAACATGGGTGGGGTTCAGAGCTGTAGAGGCTGTTTTCATCGCAGGTGTGTATACTCGAAGGGTACCATGTACCTGGGAAATCCTCTTTTCTCAGGTGTGAGGAAGGTGAGGAGACGCTGGGTGGCTTTGGGTGCTGGGAGGAAGAAGTGGGGATGTGCACCGCCTCCAGGCCTCGGGATGGAGGGAGCTGGGGAGACGACAACATGCGTGAGCTTAATGCTGCCTCCTGATATCACAGCTGGCAGGAAACATAAACCACTGGCACCAGAAGGCAAGTACTGCAGATTCAGAACAGGCCATAGTCTGCGGACCAAGGCTGGACTCAGCTATCCCCTGGTGAGCAGTGGTGGTACAGTACTGGCCTGAGCCACAGTGACCTGGCGGCTGAAGGGAGAGCCGTTGCATTTTCGCTGTGTGTGTAGATGCAGCATATGAGGTAAGGAATTTTCAGATGGAGATAGAATCATGGAGTCATTCATGTTGGAAAAGGCCTCTAAGATCATCTGGACCAACCTTTGACCTAGTACTGAATCCACCACTAAACCACGCTACCAAGTTCTCCACCCACACATTTCTTGAAGACCTCCAGGGACGGTGACTCAACCACTGCCTTGGGCAGCCTGTTCCAGTGCCGCACCACCCTCTCAGTAAAGAAACTTCTCCTAATATCCAACCTAAAATAAACCAAGGTAAAGCATTAGCAAAGTTCTGAAGCTACTAGCTTTTTCAGTCTCTCAGTTGTGTGTCTTACTTGCTTCCAGTGCGCTTGCCATTGTCAAATTAGTGCTTACGATACACTGTGGTAGGGATGCTGTATCTTAATAAGCTGATAAGATGTTCAAATAAGTCGTAAATCAAAACTACAGTAGACCATTGCAAGATTATGTTGTTTTAACAGGAAAAAATGTCCCCTGAGAGCTTCCATCTAAGTATAAGACTGTGATCACCAAGTTAAAACCCCAAAAAAAACCCTTTCCATTTTGGAACTCCGTGTTACCGGCTGTGAACAGTAACGAACGAAAAGGCAAACACGCTCCTGCTAGAAGGGGTCAGGCGTTTTCAGGGGGGTTATAAATACACATATGCACCACCAACCACGCATGTTCATTATTTCACGCTGGCAATGTAAAGTTCAATGAGTAACAAAGCCAAAGTTGTTGTTTTAAAAATCTGTTGCCAAGCAGTTGGTTTTCTCCTAGCAACAAGTGTTCTGCGGCAGGGGAAGCAACTGGATACCGCCGGGGGTACGCTGGGGCTGGGCGAAGGGGAGAGAGCAGCAGCCTGGGGCTGGGAGCTTCCTTCAGCAGTGCCACGAAACGCCCAGCTGCGTTTCTCCCAGCGCTGGTGACTGAGCAAGGCAAGTGAGGGCGGCAGGAAGGGACATGTAAGCAACTTGTTCCTCGGTTGCTTTGGTTTAGCGAGGGAGCAGCTGTATTACTATTAGCTGCCTGTCCTCATAGGAAAAATTAATAAATACATACAGGGTTGCAAGAAAGTTCTATTTTGTGTATATTTGAAAAAAAAAAAAAAAAAAAAGCTTAATTCTTCAAAATAATTTTATTTCTTATCTCATTTCAGTGAGTTTTGTATTTTGCATTTTGGAAACAAAGACTTGTACATTGCATTTTCTTTTTCAATCCAAAAGAATTATGTATTTAATTTAGAGAAAATGATCTTTACTTGTAAGCATTAGTGGTCAACCATGTCGTTTTTAAGGCTTATAATATGGACACCCTTCAAAATCCCTGCATGAGAACACATCCATATCTGTCACAGCAGACACAGAGCTACATTTATTTCCGATGGAATGGCTCATTTCAAACTGAGGCACAGTGTCAGAGTTTTTTCTGTGCTTGCAGAAAACAGCTGCTCATGATGACCAAACAGGTAACACGTATACTCCTTCCAAAGAAGGAATTGATATTTGATTTCTTGTATGAAGTCATATTTCCATTAGATGGACGTGTTTCAGTACGAATTCATCAGCTAAGAGGGAATAGGAGAGTGTAGTGTACAGATAATGTGCTATTTCACTCTACATGAGTGTAAAGCACATGGAATCAAAAAGATGCATGGAATCAAAAATGCAGCATTTATATTGATCGTAGAATACATTTACATGCGTATTTTTATCACAGAAGAAGGGAAATATCACCTACAGAATTCTACTTATTTGTGCACATATGAAAAACTCTTGGTTTTCTCTCTCCAACACTTCTGTTTCATTATTATAGCATAACACTGTCAAGTCTCTGGTAAGCTTTAAATTTGATAGATTTGTTTGAAAATAGCAGCCACCTTAACACATGCAAAATAGGCTGAAAAAGCAGCGTGTAACAAGGGGCAGTTCTGTGATGCTAAAATTACAGTGCATATGGATTTGGTGTGCATGCATTGCATATTAAGCTTTCCAACTGATTATAGTCATAATTCTTCATTTTCAAGTTTTTAAATAAGATTGCATGTTTTTATCATGCCTTTTTGCATACCACTGTTGAAAGTTGATTCTCTCTTAGACTGGGACTTGTTATGAAAAATAGTGAACAGGGAAACTTACTAGGGATATGGTAAATTCTCTGTCTTTTGTAGATTATTTTTTTTTAATTATCATTTCCAACATCTGTATAGCTCTATATCTGATGATACATTTGCAGCTTTTAGCTTGTTGGACTTCTACAGGTCATCAGTGAATTGGGCAAGTGGCATATCACTGTTCTGCTGCACACTCAGCCCTTCTTACTAAAAGTGAAATCAGTCCACTTTGGTTTTCATATTCTTATAAGGTTTTGTTATAACTGTTGTTTTTGCCAAGGGAAACTTTTAGCTCTGAGAGGTATTTTTAGCTAAACAAGGTCCAAATGTAGAAGCTCTTCAGAGAAGTCTTGTAATAGATGTACCTAGAAAAAAATACAGTATGAAAATCTTATCTGGTAGAACTCAAATCTCTGTATCTGAAGTCTTTTGCAGCCCAACAGGCTGCAGATCTTAAACATGGTGATTGTTTCTGATGCTTTTTTGCATGTTAGGCTGCTTTTCTTCTCCTGGTACTCTATTTCTTCCACTTATCAGTTCTTTCTCTGCAGTTATGAGAGAGTTCAGTGCTGAGAGTTCAGCATCCTCTCTCAAGAAGGCAAATGGGCATATGGTCAAAGTTCCTGTTGTAATTTTTCTGCTTTGAAATACATTTCACGACTTCCGAGAACATCTCCCACCTATAGTCTATGTTTTTCTCAAAGAAAATGAAGTTGTTCCTCTTGATCTCAAATGAGATCTCAAACAAAGAAACCTCAAGTGGTGCTTCTGTTGGGATTGCCAACTGTTTATTCTCCGGGGTAGTGGAGAAGTAGTAAGACGATTAAACCTTAAGAAAACCTCCAGTTCTCTTGAGCAGATTTTTTAGTCACATAGAGGAGACCACAGTGATCTTTATATTGTTACCTTTTTTTTCTTTAACTTCTTTTGTGTGTCGTTATTTCAGATTGTATGTTTGGCACTTTATGATAAACCGCTGGCTTGCTGAGGCATACAATGGGTGACAATTATAGCTTTTATTTTTATAAAGTTAGTTCCATGGGAAAAAAAATGAATATCACAGATTTTCATTTGCCTAAAAGCAAATTAAAAAGAAGTGACTTTATTAGACTCATCTAACTGGCTAGTTCTAATCATGTTTTCAAAATCAGAAATTAGTTATTTTAGTGGTTTTTCCATTTCTGCTCTGTTTATTTTTCTAGATGCGTGTTTTCCATCGACTGTTTGGTTAATCATTATGACAGGTTCATTTGCAAAGAGAGAAAGCCCATTTGCAGCAAGGAAGGTTCCCTTGCAGTGACTACGCTACATGTTTATTTAAGCTTATTATTGGTTTATACAATTGTATTGTATCATGTTGTTCAGATTCTGAGTGGTATTTTATTAATTAATAATGTCGCACTTGCTAACTGGAGATTTTACTTGGAGACTGTGTCCAGCTGCATTTGGAAATTAGAATTCATTTGAATGTTTTTCTTTTTAAAAACATTTAGTTGATGAAAATAACTTTACTACTTAGAAAATGCAAGGGGAAAAAGAACTATATAAAAATATAATATTTGCATGTCTGGTTTATTAAAGCATGTATGTAATTTAGTTACTGGTTTTATTCTGCTATCAGCATAGCCCAAATTTTAAAGGTATCTTGCTTATCTAGGATCCAGATTGATACGTACTGGCATACTGAAAGTTAACTAGATGGACTAAAGCTTTAGGTTCTGTTGAGGTGAATGCTAATTAAATAACTTGTCCTACGTGCATTTAAAAATTCCATTGTGCATCTTTCTGCGTCCAAAAGGCAGTGAATGAAAAAAAAAAAAAAAAAAGCAGGACTTATGGATTTGACAACTAGAATCCATTAATTTGGTCATCTTAGTTTTCTTTCAGAAATAAGCTGGATGTTTGACATAATTTTGCTTTTAATCTTTGTTTTCATTAATTGGACATTTCTCTGCACCTGCTTCTTCAGTGTAACCCAAGGAATTAAGAGGAAGTTCTTCCTATGACAGAAGCATCAAGTAATAACGTTACACAAGCGTGGCAATATTATCACTCACTTTCTGCTAATGATTATAAGGAACTTGGGTATGCAGTTGATGGAGAACCTGGTACTGGAACGGGAGTCGTGGAGGCTCCCTGGCTTATCTGCATAGCCATCAGAGCGTGCAAGCCCTTCCTGTAGGACCCAGTCTGTGCCCTGCTGCTGCGAACAGAAGGCTGTTCCAAAACTCCCTGCCCCAGTTGCCAGGAATGCTTTTACCTTTTTTTGGTAAACTTACTCACAGCCAATTTATATACACTTATTCTTGTGCCAACATTATTCTCTAACTAAAATAGTTTTTCTCTACTGTTCTCTATACTGTTTTTACAGCAAGTAACTTCATCTCCTCTCAGTTTTTGGTTTGCTAGGTTAAACAAACCAACTCTGTTAGCCTTTTCTTGTAAATTAAGATTTTGATCGATCATCCTGGTAGGCATTTTCTGTGCCTGTTGCAGTTTGAATGATCTTTGTTGAACAGGGACCCCAAAAAGTGCCAGAGGAGGTCTTGCTGTCGCTGTACAGCCTTCTGCCTAATGGAAACCTCTCCTGATGTCACTTGTGTTTTCCTGTTTTGCACTGGCAATTTTTCACACTGTCATCCTGGGGCTGCCTGATATATCCAAGTCCTTTTCCCAAGCTACTTGCAGCTGACAGGCTTCTACCATGCTGCAGACCTGCTTTGTTGTTGCTGCTGTGTTATTTTCCACTTGCCGTTACTGACTTCTGCTGTGCTTCTCTTACTCTGGTTCTCGCGATCAGCCTGTTGTTTCCATATTGTATCCTCTTAACTTTGTTTTCTAATTGTGTCATCGCTCTTGTAATTCTTGTGATGTCATTTGTTAAAACATTAAACAAGGTTAGTGCCAAGACAGTATCCAAAGCACAGAAGATACAATCCCTGTTCCATAACATATGCGAGACAAGTATAAATGAAGATTATTCAACCCAGTGCTTTGGATGGAATGTGAAGATATTTCTGTGTATTCAGACTCAATAGCTGTTTTTATTGACTGTATTCGTGCAGGTGCCTAGGAGATATTGGATAATAACAAATGACTTATGTTTTGACAACAGTGCTAAGGGCCCTCAGTCAGGGGTTGGGCCCGATTTGGCTGAGCATTATGAAAATAATCCTTGGACAGATGTTTTTGAGAAATGAATGAAGAATATCAGGTTTTTATGTGGGGCAATGTGCAGTGAGGTATAAGGGTGCTGATAGAGGGAGCAAGCACGTTTGAAATTGTTGAATAAATAGAAGGAGACTTTGAGACTCCCAACTGAAGGAAGAAGAAATGTGCAAGACCTGGAAAATAACCTGTGGCAGAGAAGAGAATTGGAACCACTTTTTTTCCCTTTTTATTAATTCCTGGAGGGTTTTGTTCTGTTTTGATGTGAAGCTTGTGCAAAACCTTGTTTTCTAGTGACTAAAGTACCTCCTGTCACGGGCAGCACACAATAATATATTCTTTTTTTAGAAAGACAGCCCCTGTGTACTCTTGCAAATTGGTCTGTCACTGTTACTCCTGGCTCTGAATTCTAACAAAGGCCTGGGCACTGTAAGGGGCTGTTGACCCTTCCTAATGCAGGCAGGATCTGAAATCCACAAATTTATGAGGACAGTTGATTGTTCATAGTGACCAGAGTAAATATCAACACATTACAGGAACAGCCATGAAAACACTCTTACTTCTTGTAATGATGGCACTCATGCACAAAGGAATCTTCAAAGTTTGCCTTTGCTTTGTCTGTGCAGCATCTGATCAGAGTTTTCCCTCTGAGTTTTCTGAGTTACAAAATCAACCTCTGCATGTAGAACAGGCCAAAAGAGAAATAAGATTTGGTTAGGGAATTTATAACATGAGGACATTCTGAACAGACAGAAGCTGGAAGCCTAAACACACGTAGGGGAGGTTGCCAAAAATCAATCACCAAGAACTGCTAGGAGAAAAACAAACAAAATAATCAAACCAAACATAGGGAAAAGTTACAACTAAAATTCGCACAAAGCTGCAAAATGAGGAAGCCCGCATGTGTTAGGGGCTTTTATTACAGTGTGCTAAAAGCAAATGTCATGAATTTATAACTTTCATCCTAAAATTTAAATGTATCACCTAGTGAAAAGGCTGCAGCAGGCTGCTCTGTCTTAGCAGGATGCCATCAGTTGCATTAACATCTCTGTCAAGTACTGTAGCATTGTAAAATGTACAGGGAACAAACAGGTTGGGGGGTATATTTGTGTAATTCTCAAGGAAGTTACTGTTTTCATTATGTTTTGTGGAACGGGTGTTTTTTCTACTAATATTTCTTGTTATTTACTAGAGTAAATAATGTAGCAGTTTTTCTAGTTGATTTGGATTCCAGAAACCCTCTAGTATCTCCTTAATGAAAAGTGTGTGTGCCTCTTTATAAAGACATTATCGGGCGGAGGCTTTCTGTTTGAGTTTTAAACTAACGTGCCAGGTGTGAAGGTGTGAGCAGTATGTCACTCAGGTACCCCTCCGAGTTCCTGCAGAGCTGATGTATTGCTCGAGCCTGTCTCCAGTCATAGAGCAAGAGACCTAACATTATTCTCTAGATAAATGCTGCCTGCACATCTACAGCCAGATAGGTAAAGGCCAGAACTGGTTAGCTTTGGGCTTGTTTTTCCAGTTAGGAAAGAAAGGAAAACGATGAGTTAAGGACTACAATAATTTGTATTGATTTCTGAGAAACCTTAGAGGAGTTTTTGTTTTTGTTTTTGTTTTCTGAAGAGTTGGGTACAGAGGGCAAGCATATGCTGACAGCTGGTACACTGGAGGTCAGTTTTCTTGGATGGGTGATGGTGAGAGGTCACTGAGGGGTGATGCTGCATGGTAGGCATGCCTTCTCCTTCTCCCCGGGGTCTGTCACTGAGTGCTTAACAGGGCAAAGTCAGGCAAGGACTGCAGACAATTTAATCTGTGCCTCAGAATTTTAATGAAGCCATTTGGGAAGGTGATCTACAAGCTGGACACTGGCAATATATAACATCTGACCATCATTCTGAGGGAGTTAATAAGTCAGGGGATATTATGCCTTCTTTCTCCTGCGCTACTTGTTTAAGCTCAGCCCACAGCTATAGTGACCGAATGTTACTGTCCTTTTGATGCTCTACACGAAATGAGTCTAATTTCCTCTCCACTGGTTCTTTGGAAGCAAAGCTCCAAGAGAGGAAGGAGTCCTCCTCTCATCTCAGCCAGCATCATTGCCAGTGAGCAGCTGGGTTTCAGGAGACTCTCCACCTAAAAGGCTGTGGCCTCAAATTTATGAGAGACCAGGATGCAACCTGATTGTCCATGCAAGAGCAGTTCCCTCCCAAGTGCTAAACAGCTTATATTCTTATTAAAGTAGAACGGCAGCCAGACAAGTGGTATTTGCTCTAGTTCTATCACCCAGGCAAACTCAGCTACGCTTTTTTCCATATAGAATAGAGCAGATTTAACATAACTTGTTTCTGTTCCCATCAACAGGCAAAACTGCAAGATTTGGTTGTTTCCTTTTGTCTTTTAAAAGAACAGCCTTTGTGCTTAGCAAGTGGGGAAAGTAGTCTGGCATATTTGGAACAAAAAATTACCAATATTCAAATAACTTGCATGTTTAATTAGTATGAAATACACACCGAAATCCTCACAGAGAAAAATAGTTGAAAATGAATTAGAGATTCAGGTCTTAAAAATCAGTAACACTTTGATGTTTCTAAGGTTGGTTGGTTATACTAAACTGACTGCATGCAAACTACCTCTCTCTCTCTATATATATATTTACATGCAGTCAATACTATATATATTCCACCTCCTTGCTTTATTTTTCATAGTTTCACATCTGATGCCTACCAGTCACCGTAATCGCTTTCAGGGATGGTGCTTTTCCTGCAGAAAAGTTATCTGATCTTTTTTTTTATTTTATTGGAAATACTATTCACCCACTCTGGAAATGCTGACTCATTTCACAGCTTAAAAAAATCCGCAACCAGAAAAGCCCTCTAGTACCTTTATGACAGGATATCTGTTAGGCAAATTAGCCTTTGTTGCATTTATTAATTTACTTGCCAAAACTTCATGTTTCTTTGTGTGGTTGTTCTTTGGAGCATGGTCTGTTCTGTTACTCTCACAATGTAGCCAGCAGGCTGGCCATGCTGAAAGTCAGCCTGCTGAGCAGAATTCCAGAACCTCACGGGGGATAATTCAGGGTTTGCACAGAATTTCAGTACTTTCTAATCGTTGGTGCTTAGGTTGCATTGGAGGGATAGATGTACAGAGAGCAAGGAGTAGGAGCTGAGAAGTTGCAGGGAATCTGTAAGCTTGTGGTCAGGACACCTCTGTGGGTAAGAAAAATTTTTGGTCCATGTGCACTTTGCAATACAGCATCACAAAATGCATACGACTGTTAGGACTATTATAATCTCAGAGTAATGTTCTCTTACTGGTCGCTCCAAAACTTTTCCTGCACGGTAACGTAGATGATTATGATGGATGAAGATTTCCACTGGTTCATTCAGGCCATATCCCAGTGGGTTTGGACATCTTCTTGGATAGCGTGGTGTTGAGTCGGATCCAAGCCCTTAGAGAGAGAGACAAAATCTGCATCCAGAAAGTTCCTGAGAGTTTTCTGCCTGCTGGATATCTCTATGATACTGGTGCAGTGTTAGTACCAGCACGCTTCCCATTCCACAGGCTGAATCAAATGCCGTGGCTGTTGCCCATGGAGCTGAACTTGGTTGTTACTGCCGTAGCTGAGAGCTAATGATGCCAAGTTATGATCTCAGATGTTGCAAGACTTGCTGTGGGTGCTGAGGTATGCCTGCAGGATATGAGCACTTCAGGACACACACCTTTGAAGAACTTAGGCAACGGAGCTTGCCACAAAAGCTCGGGTACTTACTGATTCTTGGTGGCTGGCTAGAGTTTTTGTTGTTCAGCTTGGTTTTCGCATTCCAGTATCTTTGTTTCTGGTCCAAAGCCACTTGACTTCTTGTTGGTGTTGAATAGCCTGCTTCAGCCCTGCTCCAGGTCATTTATTTTCTTTTAAAAATAAAATAAAAAGGCGTATTATCTAGTCTGTTGCACTCTGAGCCCATCAGCTACCTACGCGTACTTCACTGCTGCAATATATTATTTGAGCTTCCAGGAAGTCCCACTGTGGCCAATCTCAACCACTTTTTCTGCTGTTTTATTGCAGGCTCTGATTCTTCACCAGCTTGGGCGCTACAGCTTGGCCGAGAAGATTCTCAGAGACGCCGTGCAAGTGAACTCCACAGCCCATGAGGTCTGGAACGGCCTGGGGGAGGTGCTGCAGGCCCAAGGCAATGATGATGCCGCAACCGAATGCTTCTTGACGGCACTGGAGCTTGAAGCTAGCAGTCCCGTTGTCCCTTTTACCATCATTCCCAGGGTTCTTTGAGAGGGTATCTTGACCAGCTTATCTTGGTCTGACTTGTGGGTGAGGAAACCCAGTGTTTCAGGCTGCCTGGTAACTGGTTAGTTTGAAAAACTTTAGCGCTCCAGTCTTTTGCAGGGAAGTGGCCAAAACAGAGACATTGCATTATCTTGGTAGACTGAGAGGACAAAACGGCTAACCAGAGCCAAATCACTCATATCGCCTATGTTTTTGCCCTGGTAGTTTTGAAACTTCGTTATATTGTTCATGGATGATGTGCCATATTTTGTTAGTGATACTTGAGTGTTACATAAAATTATAATGGAATCAACACCAAACGTAGAATAATATATTCAAGTTAAAATTCAGTGGCAGAGCAGACTATTTTTAACAAGGCTGTTATGAAAACTGTCCTCTTCCTGCCTCTCAACCTCTTTTGGCCCAAAGTCAAAATGTGAATTTTCTGTTTCCATCTCTATTTTAGTCCAGGCCAGAAAATCAGTTGAGTTCTTGTTTTTAGTTGTTAATAACTGTGATGTGTGGCTAACTGTTATCTCTATTTAGAGTAAAGGCTGAGTACAAGAATATTTATATTTTACCAATGTATGCCTGTTACAGAAAATATATTAGTTATTTAAGTTTAACTTTTTTATGTGAATTCAGAGTTTATTTATCAATGGAAATATGTAAAAAGAAGCCTCAAATGGAGTATTTACCAACATTCCTTATACATGACCCACACTTGGCTAAATGGGAAGATTATGTTAATAATAAAATGATTTTTAAATGGAATTTTTTCTGTGTCCTGGTTAAGAACCTGGAGGAACAGATATTTCGTGAACACATTTTAATGATGTGGGGCCTGTGGCTGGCTGCCTTTGATGGTGAGCAACACCGAAGTTTTAAATGCCTTGAGGACCATAAAGAAAATAGAAGCTGCTATGCTCTTTGCCAATCGTACAGTTATTTGAGATTTCAGGTTTCCTTAAATCCTCACTACTTTTTTTTTTTTACTCCTTCCACCCCAGCTCTCATTGAAACCAGATTATTCTGCTTCTCCATAATACATGGACTTTTACGTATACCTTGTTAGTGCTTGGGAAGAGCACGTTAAATATTTATGCACTATTCTCAACATCTCCCACACTTCACTTCCCTTGAAGGGAAAGTTGCCTGGTAACATATTACTGCCATATCAGTATAATAGGGCCAAACGTTTAGTAGACACATACCTGCCAGACTTTTCCTGGGATGCATGGGTAAGCGTTGTTCATTGCGATGAATATTCAGGGTGTGACAGCTAGGGCAGTCCAGTGTCTGCTCGCTTAAATATTGGGCTTACACGGGAGCTGGGAAGAATTCCAGACTCCCAGTTAGACTGAGTGCTCATTGGTATTTGCCTGACTGGTCACAAGAAGCAGTTTTAAAGTGCTTAGTGCAAGATAGCAGATGATTCAGAAAAATAATGGCACACATTTTTCTTCATAGCTCACCAGAAAGCTTGCTTACCTCAAGAGCATAGAGGACCCTCACTGCGACACAGACTCTCTGCACTCCAGTAAGAATCTTTCAGTGGCAAGATACTTAAACTGGGGGGAACTCTTCACTTTTATCACTTTTTCCTTGGCATCTCTTGTGCCTTCTAGGCTAAGGCTAATTTCAAATTATATCTGCTTAATGGTGAGACCATATGTTCTCTGTAAAATGGTTAAAAAACCCTTATAGGTAGTATTTTCAAATCTATTTAAAAACCAGACCAGCAATTGTGTCATCTTGCTCACTGCAGAAATATCAGTTTCCCTTCCCCTTTTAAAGTGCCTGTTTTGCATGATTTCTTCTTCCTGTCCTTGGCATTTTTATTCTCTTTTCTATTTGCCAGCCATTTTCCCTTTTCTAGTCCCAGCTCATAATATACGCCCTGACCCTGACATCTTTTAGCACTTACTATGTGGTACCTGGTTTTCCAAAGGTATCGCAAAACCTTTATTTGTTTAATTCAGTTCCCGTTGAGCCTTTATGCTCTAAGTTCAGTTACTTGGATTTATCATACCTTTCACAGATCTGCTCCTTCACAATGTTTATTCACCTTTTATTATAATACCAAAGCTTTTCTAACGAGGCACTTTGCACATCGATCTGAGACCGATGCTCTTCCTCACGGGATCTTTGAACAAAAGTACAGTGTAGGAGAATTCTGTGATAGCAGAATTTACCTTTCATTTTCCTCATTAAATTTACAGCGCTGGCCTCTTTTGATAAACTCCCAACGTGGAAAGGTTAGCGGTCTAATTGTGTCACATCTTCCGTTCGTGGAGAAGTTGTTGCTGCTGTTGTGTGTATCAGGTGAACCTGAATATCATCTGTTTTATTTTTCTTACACTGGCATCGGTTTCAATGTAAATCCACAGGCCTTCTACCTCTTGGGAACAGCCTTGTCAAAACTCAGCTATCTATTTTTAAAAATGGATTATCACGGTAAGACCTTACATTCAGGAGTTCTCAGGCAGAAGTGGAAGTCCTTGCAGCATATGAATTAAACAGCAACACTTGCTTAAACGTAGTTTTCAACTTAAAAAAAAAAAGTTTCTAGGTGTTATGTGTGTGATTTTTTTTTCTTCATTGAGTACATTGAGTGAGAAGGCCAAGAATATTTTTATATCTAATACTCTGTTGATATACAGAAAGGTCTTTCACAGTCTGTTGTCAGACTGCTCTGGTATCTCAATCCCAGAAGCGAAGCACACAATGCCAGTGTGAACAACCAGTCCTGGGGAAGTATTCCCCTTCAGACCAGCAGGTCAGCGCCCTCTGCATCAGGGTTTGCTCCTGGATTTTGTGGCTGGCAAAATCTTCTACATGGATACACAGATCTATCTATGTGTGCTCTTGCTCCCCCAGCCTGTTTCAGAAATAATAGCTGTTCAGGGAAATTATAAAATAAATCAGGGGCTGAGCCAGCTGAAAACTAAGCCAGCCCTTTCCTCCTCTGTCCGTCACGGTTTTGTTAGGCTTCCTGTAGAAGCCCAGTAAAGGCTTCAGGTAGCTCTTTGATCTGACCTACTGCATAAGTAGTAACGCTCACAAGACAGGACAGGACTTCCCCCTCAGGAAGCAGCCTTTACTTGCTCCAGCTTAAAATTATTAGTAAACTGCCTTGTCAAACACTCTGCATATGACTATATATAACTGTATACAACTATAATGACAAGCTGCACGAGCTTGAGATCTCCAGTCTTTCAGCAGGAATCGGCACATTCATTCAGCAGACCGCAATAGCAGGTTGCAGAGAGACTGCTGGTATTCTGCAGCGTGCTCGTGCTGCTCAGACTGATTCACACTGGGGGTACTAAGCACGTGCTGGGGTGTTATAACAAACTGATGCACATGATAAAATGCTTGAATCTGCATTGCTTAAAATAAAAATTATTCAAGTAATTGGTTAAAGTTCATTTCTAATTTTGGTGCAGATAACCATTTTACTCCAGGAATTATTTAATTTCATGATTGACCGAGAGCCACGGGAACAAGAGAACCAATCTAAGCAGAACTAATCCAACTGTATCTTTGGAAAAATTGTCATTAATTATATGCATGTTAAACATCAAAGGCTATTTTTAAAAATGCTAAATTTTTCCTTGAAAGTCTGTTTTTTTCCTGACTGTTCTACTGTGGCATGACAGTGTAAGCCTGGGTATACTGGAGTTCCAGATTTATGTCTCTAATTCTTTGTTTGTTCAGTTGTCAATTAAAATGTCATTTTTCTTAGCCATCAAGCTGGCAATCATCCTGTCCCTCCAGCGTCGAGTTAAAAACCACGTATGCTAAAATATGCTTTCAGCAAGTATACTTCTGCATTTCATCTGTTTAACCTCATTGTCTCCGAGCTACATTCTCTGATCCCACTGGCAGGCTACGCTGGAATGTGTTGCACTTCTGCATATATCTATATTATCCTAAAAATCTACACGATAACAATCCTACTTGTGGACAATAGAGAAGATAATGAATATTCCTTTTCTGGCCTGCATCGTCATTGCTGATTATGTGGATCTTGATGGGAGTCCCTTAGGCTTGCAAAGCCAGCAAGTGGGCTTGAAGTGGTGTGACAGTGAAGATAAACCTGAAGTGAATCCAAAAGAAATGGAACCCCAAACTTTTGGGAGGACAAGTGTGTGTATGGGTGGGCTGAGGGATGGAGGGTGCTGATGAGGCTTAGTTTTTCCACATTTCAGGGGTGCATGCTTCTGATATGCTGGTTGTCACCAGCTTGGCCACCTGGTCGTTCTAGTTCAATTTAAAGCACCTATTCCAAATCGTCTAAGCTCCCTAATTACTTTTTCAAAGAGATAAAACTGTACCTTTAATTTCTAAATCCTTTGAAAAAACATAACCACGTCTGTCCAGCTCCTATTACCTACCCAATCATGGAACAGCCTAGCACTAGGCACCACTATACCGTTACTTATGCCTGAATGTTTTCAAAGCACAACAGCTGACGTGATCTTTTGCATGCAGCCCATAAGGTATGGCAGGAACACAAACCAAAGCTGAAGGTAGGAGAGAGAAGGCTTTTGGCTTTATAAATCTGGAGGAACTGAGTGTAAAAACCTAATTTGGACATTAAAGGGTTGATGAAATGTGTCATGCTAAATTATTTCCCATTGTGTCTTTAAATGCAGCAGGAATCTCTTTAGGCGAAATTACCCTTTCCTGCTCCATCCAGGTATGACGCTCTGCAGCCTGCTCCCTCAGTCCTCACTGGACTAGCGTGACTAGCTCACTGCTCTCCTGGCTCCCTCTCTGCCTTTAAAATCATCTCTCCAAGAAAGTGATACTCTTAGTACAGAATTACCATTCCAAAGGTGCCTCGTCTATCACCTCAAAAAGTAATCAGTAAGCTATGGGTAATGACAACAGTTGTTGGTTATTACCACAGCGATGTAGCTTCAAAAATGTATGAAGTCCACGCACTTCAGATCCTTGCTGTCGCTGAGTCCCCTCCTCTGAGAGGAGGAGGGTTAAGGCTGGGCTCCCGCCCATCGCAGCACTACAGAAAGCAGGGTTACAGGTGCATTTAACACTTACAGCAGAAAGTTTTGAGAGGACTCAAGGTTCAGCTCTTAAAAAGCTGTCTCCTCTATAAACAGGCTGACGGAAATTTGGAGATACCAAAAAAGGAAATTCTGACCCCAATTTTCACTTCCAATGTGTATCAGCTGCATATCAAATAATGAGCCCGAGACGTCCTTATTAGTGCAGGCTTTCCCAGGATCATCATTTTCCAAACAGCACCGACTACTAATGTAGGACTGGAGGGGGCAACAGAGGCCATAAAACATGACTACCAAGTTTGCTTCCCTTTCATCATTCTTGCAAAAATAGTCTTTTCCTGTAGTAAAACAGCAAACTTCTGACTGAACAATTTATTTCTTATGGGTCCCTTCCAGATAGCTTCTTTCCTTTTTTTTTTTTTCTATTTTTTTCCTTTTTTTTTTTTCTATTTTTTTCCTTTTTTTTTTTCTTTCCTTTAATTTTGCAAGCAAGTGTTTAGGGGAACAGATAAACTCCTGGGTGCTGGAAAATAGGAACCTTAACTGTTACTGCAACTGCAGAGCAGGTCCTGCAACCGGAGCAGCCCGCTGCTGCATTCAGTGACTGACACAGGACACAGGACCCACTCGCTCTCAAGCTACAATCACTTCTTTCCACACCTGTGCTTCCGGAAGAAGTGCTGTTTGCCTGTTGGTTCACCACACTTGTGGCCAGACCGCAGGAAGCCATGTTTCTAGAGCAACCTTACAACAGGGCTGGCATGCAGACACAGGTGCTCGTGCCCCTGCCTACCTGGGGAGAAGCTGCGCAGCTCAGCCGCCTGTGGCAGACGCCGCGTGAAGCAGTAAATCACAACACACCTGCGTGTGAACAATCGCTTCATGATGTGCTCTGAGTCAGCCAGAAGTGGCATCTGAAGGAGTAAAAATAAAAAAGGGAGTAGGCACTAGCTGCCTCTGGCCTATCAAAAGCCCTGGAGAGAGCCCACCAGCAGATGCAAACAAACCCTTGCATATTTTTCATCTTCTGCTGTCAGAGAACTGTAACATGTTCTTAATTAGCTGGTTTTGGTTAAAGACATCACCAAAGGATTATCTACTGCAAGGATGAACTTCAGTACACAAAGGGTTAACCAGGACATGGCTTGTATGCCAGGTTATGGTGCGATTTCATCTTGCACCTGACCCAAAATCATGGCAGCTGCTGCTGAAAAGGAGATCTTGTCCCCACATTTGCTTTGCTCCTGTAGTGTTATGTCTGGTGAGTGTGAGGCTACCGATGAGTCAGACCAGCTCACTGTGCTCATGGCCTTTCCTTTTTTTATTTTTTTTAATGCAGAGGAGGCAGTGGAAGTGGGGAGGAGGTGTGAGCCCCTTTCAGAAATAGCCTGCAATTAGGTAGGTTGGATTATGCACATTGTGAATCTTCCCTATTGTTTCCCTTACCGTTTTCATTAAAACAGAGGCTGAAGTAGGGTGGTTGAGCACAAGTTAGTTGGTCTTGCAGTTCCCAGCTGGGTCTCACCCACATGTACTTGCAAAGTAGTTTTCCTGTCCTGGCTCCAGAGTACCACACTTGCCCTAAGAAACACAATAGCGTAGAGCATGGTGGGATTCTGTTCCAGCTGAGATGCCTTTGCTGTGAATAGTATCCTGAGGTATTATGCTAGTGATGTCTCCTGTTACATTATAGTTTGAAAAATAGAGACTCGGTGATAACGGAGATGCTCAAGAGAGTTAAAATGCATTCACTGCAACTGTGATGTTGATAATCCATAAGATAAAAATATACTACATGATTATGTCAATGTTCTTGGTCAGAAATAATGTGAAATTTGTTCACTGTAAATTACAAATGCATCATGAGAATTCATAAGTTGGTGTCTAACAGGAATCTAAACCCATAGCCACCTTCATTACAAGTGCTGGAGGAAAGGGGCAGAGATCATGTAGGTCACAACTGGGAGACTCAAAACAACTCTTATGGCCAGCATACCTCAGTGTGTATCAGCCTCACCCCACAATTCTTATCTCAGACCTTGATTCCCAGTCTGTAGAGAGCTTGAATAGGAGGTGATGCTATTGCACAACTATTTCCTTTCCTGGCCCCAAAATGGACTTAATTTGTGATTCTTGGCCATTATCACCACCAAACATTGTGCTGCATATCATCGGTTCCAGTTTTTTAAGCATTCTCTTGTAGGACTTTGTAGGTCCAAATTAGGCCAATAGTAACATAGGGCTCTGGCACACGATGGACTGACTGTACTGGCAGTCTAGCCGTGCCTGTGAGATAGCCATGTCAGCATTTAGCCTTCACAGACATTTCTAATAGGATTTCCACCGGGTGTGACAAACGGCAGTATTTGGGATGCAGTCTTAGCTACATTTAGAGAGCAAGGTCACCTGTGTACCTTATTCTTGCTTGAAAGAAACGGAGAGCTGTACCAGTACAGAAAGAAGTCTCGCCTACACCAGAGGTGTTCTCCGGGGGATAATTTGGGTACACAACGAGTCCTGGTCTGGGTATATGAAGGCACAGCAAACAAGAGTTTTGCCCAAACAGCCTCGCTCTATCTAGATAAAGGATATAAACAGGGAAATGGGGCATAAAAGGTACTCACCCACCCAGAGACTATATGCCTAAAAGGATCTAGATAAAGGTGAGAAAATAACAAATTTTCAGAAGTATTCAGTATCAGCTCAAGTCTGTTTTGACTAAGTGAGGAAGACAGGTGAGTGCTCCTGAGGGCTGGTACATGCCACAGAAAAGCTGGACTTTCCAGCACCTTGGAGGTAATGTACATTAGCCTTTTTTTTAAGCAGTTTAAAAGCAGATGCAGATTTTTGCCTCCTTTTTATTCTACTCCCCACTATGCATTTACCATTGCTCTTTTCATGATGTTATGTGTCAAAGTCCTTTCGGTGCAAAGGATAGCACGGATCAGTAACAAATGCAGCCTCTGTCTTGCTCTCTGTCTTCAAATTTCCATTTCACTAGAACAATATGCAGCAACATCTTTTGTGTCCTGATTCCTAGAAGAAAGCATCCTCCAGAGAGCAGCCTACCAGGCCTGAGACGCTCAGGCGCAGCAGCAGCTGCAGCCTACATGGAGTGGGGGTGGTATAAATAGCTTGCTAGAATAGAGGCAGGATAATTACATGGTGTGGTCCCATGGCCAGAGCTGCTGTGTTCAAGTTCAGCTTAGTTCTGTAATAAGCACTGGTTTAGCCAACGACAGAGTACTATTGAATGGTCCCAAAATTGCCAGTTTTACTCATTTGGTACAATTCAGGTTTTCTGAATCTTTTGCAGAAATTCTAATGTTGTATCAGTGACTATGAGTTTTAGTTTTATCATAGTCAGTCACTGACCTTTACAAAAAAAAAAAAAAGTATATTTATTCCACAAATCAGTGACCTTGCCCTCTCCAAGCTTCACTCGCAGAGTGCTGGTGAGGTCCTTACTCTGTATGCCATACAGCCTTTATGAAACCTGTCTCCCTTGCAGGACAGCTAGCTTCAAAAGGGGAGCGCTTTCTTCTGAATTACCCTCCTTACCCTGTCAACTGACTGCCTTCCTCTGTGCAGTGGGACCTGTGGGTCCAAATACTCTCCATCTGGGTTAGACAACACCTGGACTATCGTATCTGGGGGGCACAGGCTCTAACCTTTGGGCTGCTGTAGGCCGGTGAGGGTGCGGCAGCCATGTTGACATGGTGTTAGTGCTGTGCTGGTGCCGCGTGCTGGGCACGGGCTGAGCACATGGGCACACCGAGCCCAAGGGGACTGCAGCAAAGCAGCGCTGAATTGTTATGGGTAGGAAGTTGGTGTCTAACGAGCCTAACCTGTGCACCTCTGGCTGTATGCTGAGCTGGATTTATATGACACATGAAATTCCCAGCTGAGCAGGAGGTGCTCAGGGATTTTCACTACTTCAAGTCCGCTGACCCCGGGAAGCACAGATTGCTCTCTTGAAGGGTCAACCTAAACTTCATCAGTGTTCCTGATCCATTCAGCTGGGTTGTGCCTCTGGTGCCTGTGTTAACTCCAGATTAACCTCCGGGGGTGGGGGGATGAGGCTTTGTAGACCTTGTGAAAGCTTGGGTGAGAAGTGGAAATGGCCTGAAGGTTCACAGTCGGCCTGTAGGTTCACAATCTGCCTGGGGCAGACAGACTTGAGAGGTTTCACAAGTGAATGCGGGGTAGGGCCAACAGTAGCCCCCAACCATCAACCCAGTGTGGAAACGGCAGCAAATACTTGGCAGAGGCCTCACTTGTGCCCCCAAAATGAGGTGCCTGCAAAGCCAGCCACTTCTGGCAGCACCAATTCCCTGCTCCAGAGCCAGAGGTGGACAAGCTGCTGGAGCGTTACAACCTGCTGCTAGCCACAGCTGGAGGTGACTTGTGACTGTCACTGCTCTGTACAGATCACTGTCAGATAGACATACAGCATTCATCATAAAAACTCATTCTGAATCCATCCCTTAGCAACAAAACTCTTACAGTCCTTTTGCTGGTGCAACGGCTGAAGATTGGACACCTTCTCTACCACGAGAGCTGCAAAGTGGTGCATAGCAAAACTACGCCACACAGCGAGCCTGCAGTGAGGCACTGCACCAGACATACTGACTAATGTGAGTTCACCCTGCTGTCGTGGAAGATGGAAGATGTTTCTGGAAGATGGAAGATGTTTCTGGGTGTCATTGTGTATATATGTTTATCCTTAAATGTTGTTCTACAAAATATACTTATGGCCTTCTGGTTGGCAAGGCTTGGCTGCCGGCTAACCCCTGCCTTGGAAAAGCAAGCCTGGTCATGTTGAAAACAGTACTTAGCTGGTATCCTAAAGAAACCAATGTGACACAGTGAAACCCTTCAACATCCTAGACCTGAGGAAGAAAATAACCACAAATTAGTATAACCTGAGGCCGGAACAAACAGCTCCTAGGATCATAGACCTCCCCAAGCTGGAAGGGACCCACAAGAATCTTTGAGTCAAACTCCTGGCTCCACCCCAAAATCAGACCCTATATATGGGAGCATTGTCAAAACACTTCTTGAACTCTGTCAGGCTTCAGGCCATGACCATTGCCCTGGGGAGCCTGTCCCAGTGCCCGACCACCCTCTGGGTGCAGAATCTTTCCCTAGCACCCAGCCTGACCCTCCCCTATCCCAGCTCCATGCCGTTCCCTCGGGTCCTGTCGCTGTCCCCAGAGAGCAGAGCTCAGCGCCTGCCCCTCCGCCCCCCTCATGAGGGAGCTGCAGGCCGCCATGAGGCCTCCCCTCAGCCTGCTCTGCTCGGGGCTGAACAAACCAAGGGACCTCAGCTGCTTCTCATAAGTCTTGCCCTCCAGACCTTTCACCATCTCAGTTGCCCTCCTTTGGACACTCTCTAATAGTTTTATGTCCTTCTTATGGGTGGCATCCAAAACTGTACACAGTGCTCAAGGTGAGGCCGCACCAATGCAGAGCAGAGCGAGTCAATCCCTTCCCTCAACTGAGTAGCAATGACAGGCTTGATGCACCCCAGGACTTGGTAAAGATGAAATTACAAGACAGGAAGCCTAAGTAAATAAAAACCAGTTACAAATATACTTAAGTTATATCAACTCTTTTTTGCACATATGCAAACTGCTATTTCACCAGTATTAGCAGGGCACTCGGTCCCTTACATACAATATATTCACTGTTATCTCAGCTCCAACTAGAAGCTTTATCAGATAAGATGGAAGATGCTAACAACCTCCTTTGAAAGTAAGTCAGACCGTTACCTAAAATTTTGCATTTCCATAGATAACTACCTGAGGGAGCCAAGGCACAGTAACCAGACTAAATTCACCATGTCCTCACCGCGGTGTGCTGGCCATGGGAACAGGCTTACTGGCAATCACTGAGCAAGGAACTTGCAAGAAGTGCATTAAGACACTTTTGAAAGAAAGGCTTACATTTCATTATCCCTGTAGGGTACAAGTGTGCTGTACCTAGTGGACTTTAAATTCACTGTCTAGCTTGCTAGTTAATAGTCTCCCAGAACAGAAATCTGAGTAATCGCCCCTTCTAATAAATGGAGTGAGATTCAAGAGGCCTACGAGGGAGATCTCCACTTGCACAGCATCGCACCGATAGCCCCACAGCATTTCAAGCTGTTACTGCTGAGTGGCAGGCACTTTCTGCTATGGCTGACATTAAAGGAGACCCTGAATATGCATGTTGCCCTCTCTGCTGACAGCTGAATCTCTGATGTAGTGAAATGCATAACATCTGCCAAAGGAGCAAGCCCTCCTGAATAAATTAGCATCCACCCAGGATATGAGCTTGGACCCCTCAGCCGGCTGAAACCAGTTAAGAGACCAGCAAGGGGACGTGGAGACATCCATTCCTCACTTCCCAAGTCCACAGGAGGCTGGTAAAAGTCAAAAACTGTACTCCACACAGGAAGACAGCAGGGGAGCCCCATGGGCCTTGCCAATATTCAGGTCCTTTGTGGCAGCACAGGGCTTGTTCACAGCAATTCCCAGCTGATCACAGGAAGTTAAAGAACCCCCCAAGCTACTGAAAGAAGAAAAAGGAAAGGAAAGAAAAAAATAGCTATATAGTGGTTTTCATCAAACTAGACTGGAAAAAATATTAATTCCTTCTGCACATCATTAAAAGTCCCCAGGCTCCACTGACAGCACTTCTGGGGACACAACCCAGCTTCTCTGTGTGCCATCACTTGCTGATGCCACAATCTTTTGTGTCACTGCAAGGCAGGAATAACAGTGAGAGAAACAAACATCCCCATATTCAAGGTCTGCATCCGTCAGCTGAGCAATTCCTCCTTGACTCTGCAGGTGATCAACAGGAGCCCTGAAGCGCAGATTTAAGTGGGTGCAGACAAGATCAGCAAAGACATATCTGCCTCTTTTGAGCCTATCCTCCCCTGAAGCTGGATATCTGATGCTGAAAGATACCTCAGGATACCGCATCCCTTTCGTCCATTGTGGGGCAGCACTGCCTTTTCCTTGTTCAAGAGATGCAGTGAGGTCCTCCAAGCAACAGGCTCCTCAGATCTTCTAAGGAAACAGGCAATTCCCAGAGGTTTGTCCTTCTTCCTTCGCAGAATTTATTGTTCAGGCTACAGCTTGGGTCACAGCCCTGGCCAGCGCAGCTGCCTTCATTGACTCAGTGGGAATGCTTACTACCAGGGAGAGGAGGAAACTCACTGAATTTTAATCACATTTTGGCTGCCAGTTCCAAGGCCAGGAAAATACTTGTTTACATGATTAGAAACATGATGTGTTACATGCACATAGTCTCGTCAGCAATTAGTGTCTGAGCATAGGCAGACAATAACCTCCTGGCTAAATGCAGTGCAAATCCCTCGGCTATGATATTTTGGCACAACTTTACCTCCAGGACCCTGATGTTGCTGTACCTGCCTCTCACTGACACTCAGCAAAACTACTGCTAGTGCAAGGGAATGGCACCTGGGCCAATTTCCTGTTTTGAACAGGAAAAAATAAAATATTCTGGGGAGCTAACAAGCCCTTAGAATTAAATACAGTTAGAAGAAAGAGGGAGCCTGTATACATCAGATGTAGATGCAGTTTAGTTAAGAATAGCTTTAGCTATCCAACAGGAGCAACTGAGTAGAAGTCAGTAAGACAAAGTGTTTCAGAGAAAATCAAAATTGAGTTCTTTGTGTCTGCACAATAAGGCACAAAGGAGAGACTGAAGACAGCCACAGGCTGTATAGAGGCAAACCCCTGGAGACAGCAATCCTGCTGGCAAGGCCCTGCCAGATCTACAGTGATCCTTGCAAATGATAGAGTGCAGCCATGCAGTTTCTTATGGGAGGGATTGGAAATGCAAACCACATAAACAGCTGCAGCCCAATTCCTTAATTTCTGAGCCTTTTTACAGCCCATGACCCCTCGCCACAGAACCAAGCGTGCTCTCCGTCCTTCACTCCATGCGTCTCTCTTTAACAATAGCGAAACAGTTACTTCAGCTTTTACTTGAGAAATCTTTAATGCAACTGTCTAAAAGCAATCTCCCTTAATGATGCTGCCTCTATAGGTATCTTTTGCAGCTCATTATCTGTCACAAAAAATGCAGCATAAATATATATAATGTGTGTATATATATATATATGCTGCAATAGCTGGTAACACCCTCTGCTTCCTAAATCTTCCAAAAATAAGTTGCATGCATCTCCAGATAACTCACAGAAAAGATAAAAATAGGACAAATTAACCACCAAATTTAATTTTTGGCTTTTCTTTCTTTTTTTTTTCTTGGATGTGCTCACTATGTTGAACAGTTGCACTTCCCATGAGGTCATGCACTAGACAATAGTTTTCCAAGACCCTGGAAACAAGAGAAATCCATAAAACAATTCCACATCCAGCAGCACAGAGCTGCAGGCACTCACTGAAAGGTTTGCCCGGGAAGCGGCCTGGGTTGTCTCTCTCCTGTCTGTCTTCTTTATACCAATATTTCTTTTCCAAATATCTTCCCAAGCTGTCTGCTTTTATCTCCTCCTGCTACTTACTGAGCCTCCCCAGTTTTCTCAGGCTGTGCATTCCTCAGTGTCTTGCTCCCACTCACTTCTGAGATTAATGCTGTGTAATATTCCAGAGCTATCACATTCTGTTACTTGGAGCTCATCTCGTTCCTTCCCAAAATCAAATATAAATTAAAAAAAAAAAAAAAAGCCTGTATATCATGTATATCTAAGTGGATAAACACATGTAGGATCAAGCAGTGCTGAGGGATAATAAAGGGGTGTCTACATCAAACAAATTAGATAGTCATTCTGATGTGAAAAAGGTTCTCCAATTTATTTAGGTGTAGGCTTGTGATCTGTATAATCCAACACCCCCTAGAATATAGTGAAAGGCCTGCCTAATTTGGAGTACCCATACTTTGGATTGCCCTCAGCAGGTCTCTGACTAGGCCAGAAACAAGGCAGGGACTGCACCTGCTCGAAGCCTGAGGGCTGCTAGGAGGTGGAGCAAAGAGGCCATCCGGCTTCATGGACTTGCTTTTGGCGATGAGTGATCAGCTCTGGGCAAGTCTCTCTGCAAGAAGGTGAGTCCTGTGATTCACCCCTTTGGGCTGGGAGCAAGGTAATCATATTCTCACACTTCTCAGGACACAGGTAAGAGGCAGGTAGAAACTGGGCAAATTTTGCTCGTGAATAACTGCAGAGTGTCTTGGCACATCAGTCTCCATCAGCTACAAGGCCATGCTAGAAGATGGGCACCCACACTTGCACTTCCCTACAAAACAGATGTTGCTCCTCTGCCTTTCGATGGAAGAAATGCCATGAAGTACTACAATGGTAGTTAAAAATGTACTTGCATACTACGTCATGGGAGAGTGGGCTAATAAATTAATGATGACTAACTCCAGTGCTTCAAACTGGGGGAAGAGTTCCCTGGAAGAGCAAATTAGGCGGCGTGTTATTACTAACAGTTCCTACAGCAGTTCAGTGGGTACAAGGCACTTTGCAGACAGGTCTCTTGACCTGCAGAGCTGAAAGAAGAATTATATGGTACAGAATGATGTTTTTCCGCCTAGGAAGGGTAGTTTCTGTGAGCTGGAGCTGATGAAATCTGCTCTGCTTCGTACCTTTTCTGGTCAATGCTTGGCTGGACGATGCCTCTTTTTTGTGCCTTTCTGGAGAAAGAATAAACCACCTTATTCCTGCATCTGTTGAACTTAGCTGCCAGCCATTTTCAGTTTGTTGCAATAAATGGAAAGCTCCTAAACTCTGGCTGGCATAAGAGTCCAACAGCAATGAGGTCAAAAAGGAGAGAAGCATTCTGCACTTTGCAGAGAGCTGGGATATTTGCCAAGATCAAGCACAGTTTTTTCTCCAGCCAGTCAAGGGACACAGAAGCTTTTCCAGACGTTGTTGTCCAATTCAGAGCAGTTTGGCCAAAAGCAATATTCTGGAGGAATCCACTCTGGGCTGAATTTGGATTTTATTTTTAGTCAAACTGTCTGTCCTTCATTGCAAGGAAGAAAATACCATACAATCTATGCTCAGGCATCCACAGAAATATTGCTTTGAAACATTCTGCAGGAAGAGCAATCCCCGCCACTCCTGCTCCTTCACACTGGAGTACTGTCACAGTGTCCATCATCTGTTCGTGTGGTTTCCAAGCCATTCTAGTGTACAGAAATCTCAGCGTCCTGTCAGTGGGGCTCAATCTGCAGCACCCATTGCCCAAGACTGGCTCCTGCAGGCCACATTTCTGCCACCAGGGCTTCAGGTCAGGGGGAGACAGCATCAAGCAGCAGGCCTTCCCCTCTGCTGTTGTGTCCTTCCTGATCTTGTCCTTGGCACCAGGCTTCTCTGCAGAAACACTTCTTTCTTGTTGCAGCAAGCATTTTTACAGCACGGACCCACCATTTATTACTCACTGCAGTCATTTCTGCTGCATGCCAGTGATTAACTAACTTCTTCATAGTGGTGAAAGCAAAGAATGGGCTCGCAGAAGCAATAGGAGGAAAAGAGAAACACCTCTCAGTTTTCTATGTGAAGTCCCTTGGGTCATGTCACATGATCCCAATAAAGTCTATAAACCCAGGGCTTCTTGATAGCCAGAGCTTTACCCCAATGCAACATCACATCTTGTCGCTAATCCCGTTCAGTTTCCAACTGCATCCACAAACGCCATCCTTTTCCTTCCTCTCTCCTGCCCTAGGTCCCCATTCGAGGGTTGCTAGACCCTGGGCTCATTCCTCTGTAAAGAGTGTTAGGAAAATCATCTGCCTGCCTGGCTGCCCCGGGCTGCCCTGGAATACCAGTGCATTCGGCCAGCTCAGTGTCATTCAGAAATGTAATGAGGTCTCCTTAGAAATACAGTTTCAGAATAGATTTCCTGGACTCACAGAGGTGCAGCTCTGGTCACAAACTAATCCTGCTTAGGGAAAATCCAGACACAACAACAGCAGGGAGAGATATTTCTACTTAAAACTACAATAAAATCCAGTCTGAGATTTCTAACACCTTTTTCAGGTTGCCTGTTGCTTTCTGCTTATAAAGGGGTCTGTCATATGCGCACAGCACAGGGAATCCAAACTTCTCAAAACCTTCTTGCATGGGCATCTGACAGATGCAGAGTAGCAATTTCCTACGACCACTGATGCTTAGTGGCAGCTCTCTGTGCCCGTTGCTCTCAGAAAAGCTATGTCCCATTTAACAGATCAGACCACATATAAATGAATGAAAGACAGTTTCAGTAGAAGGACTATGAGCATCCCCTGGACTTTTTGCTCAGAACCTGGGCTACATCCAATCTTTCAGCATACAAAATAGAGTGGATATAGTTTATCACAATTTTACCTTTGCTTACAAACCAGAATTTGGAGCTTCCTCTTTCATTCCCCAATAATAAATTAATTGCATGTATAGTCATTTGCAGACCATAGCAGCCTTTCTACTTTTTTAATGCACTGTAATAGAATAATATAAAGGTTTAGCTAGGATGAGAGCTTAACTTCTCTGTGTAAAAGCTTTCACGGTGAACTAAAAATGAACCCAGCAAACAGAGCAGCTAACAAGCTCACACTGGTTCGGTTACAGACAGGTGAGTCGCTGCTCTATGATGGCACTTGGGCACTGGTGCCTGTGTGCAGGCAAGCTCCCAGGAGCTGCCGTGATGAGCCCAGAGGACATGCCGCTGCTGGATGCACACAGCAGCAGCAAGGAGCTGCCAGCATTTGCCAGAGCCACTCTTTTCCACAGCTGCTTGTTGCCCACTCAGTGCCCAAGCGGCTTAAGCACGACACCCATCAGCCTGTGACGTGTCAGGCTCAGCGAGACAGGAGACACAAGGAGAGGCTAGCTTCAAAGAGGTAAAAATGAGTATATCTGTGGTCAGATTAGGTGTTACTAGAGCCCTCTGCTAGCCTTAGATAAATGGATCCTGCAAACACAGCAAGCAAGAATCTAGTTATGTTCCCACCTCGCATCAATTTAGAGACCCGGCAGTATTATAGTGTATATAAAAATTGTCGTCATTTTAAATGATTTTTAAAATTATATAATATGTATAATCAGATGAAACTCACTCCTTATTACTACCTACGTACTTCTGGAAGGCACCGGTTTAGTTGAGGACTGCACATAGCTTTGGCAACTCTGGATGAAGGGTAACATATACAGGGAGTTGGATCTGGCAGACAAAAGCCTTCAGTGAGGGTACGGACAGAGGTGCACTGACGTGTCCAAGGTGATGGAGATGTACGTTTCTGAAGTTGAGATCTCTCAGATGTGCAGGTGACCTCTAAATCAGCCAGAAAGCTTCCTCTCCCATCTTTCCACCTGTCTTCAGCAGGGCAGCGCAGACATGAGCAGCGTTGTCATTCCCAGGGCAGCCAAGCCCTGTCTCCTTGTTCTGGGCTCTCCTACGCCAGGCGCAGCACCCAGGCTGCAGAGCCACCGCTCCCTGCGTGCTCAGCGGAGGTTGCTGCTGGAAACTCCCCTTGCACAGCTGCTGGCGCAGCCCCAGTGACAAACGCAGAGTCACATCCTCCCTCCCTGCTGGTGAGCCAGCATTACCTTGCACCTTACGTTATCACCACAAAGCTTCCTTCCTCAGAGGGCCGAGGGCAGGAAGCGCTGCCTCGGGCACTGCTTACAGAGCACGCACGCATCCAGCTATACCGAGATGAAAGTATCCTCAGCCATTTCCTCCTCGACAGCCCAAGAACTAGCCTGCTTCTTCACTCGGCTCTTTGCCGCAGCCCTCCGTGACATCACTTACAAGGAACAAGCCTAAACTTTCCCAACTTGCAAAATGGAATTAAATCATATTTGCCCGGTATTGTGCACGAGTTTACTAAACAGTAAGCATTCGACTTATAGCAGATACGATAATAATTAAAGCTGACAAAGCGTTTTGGTCGAGTGGGCATCGTTCAGGCACAGTGATCTAATAGGAGAAGGTGCTAATGGCAGGGCAGAGCTGTGCTGAGCTTTGCATCAATCTTCAGGCCCTCAGCCCAGCTTCACAGCTGGAGGCATTTTATTTCTCACTTTTCCAGCAGCCATATGATATACAGTAGGGGATGGGAATGAAGCTGGGGGTAGCCAAGGGTTCACAAAAAATCTTTCTGATACCCCAGAAATATAACCTGCAGCTTCACTAGATGAGGCGGTGAATAGGGTTTGGGGGAGACCATTCTGGAGCCATGCAAAGGCTCCTCATGGAGCCAGGGCAGGTTTCACTCCCCAGGCAGCTCGGTGACAGAAGCACGGGAGGGAGACGACTACCAGAGATCTTCTGGAAAGAGGCAGGAAGGAAGTGGGAGTGCAACTTCCTACTCAGGACAGTGAGATCTGACCCCTGCTCAATTTCCCTATGACTCAAGTGGTATTTCTTAAAGCAGCCCTTCTTTCAATGACTAAAAAATAGCAACTGCCAAAGCAGAGGAGACTGCTGACTAATGCTGCACTAGAAGATACATCCTTCTCCTGAGGATAAGTTGGTACAAGCACCAATTTCTGGATGAGGTAGATAGACCAGACTGCCAGTGGTACTCCATTACAGCTGACGTACAGCTCCCATGCAAATTGTTTTCTAAAATGTAGAGAAGATGACTAAACAGGGCAACTTCAATAAGACTGTTCTATAGCTCTATTATGATCTACATGAATGACATTTCTAAGGGACCTACATTTTCACCGGCAAAAGTTTTTGGAGTGCTCAGATGAAAAGGGCATGACAACTATTAGCAGAGACGACAGGCCTTCCCTCAGTTAACTCCCCTCAAACATGAACACATCATTCAGAAAAATATCTCATCCCTACGTTGTGTCCAGTGATCACAGCCTTCAGCAAGCAGTGGCAATGGGAGGTTCCTCTGACCATAAAAAATCCGGGCTTTTTTTCCAGGCTGTATTTGTTGTGATGGACCCTCTCTCCATCTGCTGTTACTGTGCTTTTGCCTGCCAGACTGAAGACACCTACAACGGTGTGCTCCTGATGGGGGACACTTGTAGAAGGTGAGTTTGATTTAACTAGAGGACAAGAGGAAAGAGCAGCACTGCAATTGCCTGCAGGACCCCACTGGAAACCAATCTTCCAAACAATGATTCCCCAGGAATTGTGTTGAGTGTTGGTATGATACCACTGTTAGAACTAATTTTGTCCTAATATATGTTTAACAAAATCTCCTCGCAGAAAAGTGTTATTTTTCTTTACTTGGCTTATTGTTCAGGCTGGTTTAATCTTTTGAATTTACCTATTCTGCTGCAACAGAATGTATGTATTCACCACCAGATTTCAGTTGTTGCAGGTGACTGCAGGTGCCATCTATGCGCTGGGGAGATGTCCCTTCCCCAAGGAGTGCTCATCCAGCACCTCGGAGAAGGACAGTGGTCAACAGACACGTGAGATGCCCACCCCACTGTGACGCCAGGGAAGGGAGAAGCCCAGGATACAAAAGCGTCGTGCAGACTCAGTATCTCTCCATGGCAAACATTCTTCTTTTAACACATGGTTAAAAGAAGCAAATATCCCAGGGGAGAGCAAATTAGTAACCAGTATCTGACACTGTTTGTCTTTCTCCTGACGGATGAGCCATTTCTTCCTCTCTTTCAGACTAATACTTGGCTGTACTTTCCTTTTAATGAGCTTTTGGATCACAGCCCAAAATGGATCAAAGACGTTGAGGGTAGGAGGGAGGGGAGGACACATGACCCAAACGTTTGCCTTTTTTCTCTTTTTCTTTACAAACATAAATTGCACTTTCATTATTGAGGTTAATGTCAACAGAGGAGCTCAGTGCCTTGCTTCAGGAATGGAGGGTGACCTGTCTGCCATTTTACCAGTGACGGATGTCAAGCAGCAGGCAGGTGCAGGAGAGCCCCCTGGAGAGGGGCAGAGAAAGGGTGACTGCTGCCGATGGGCAGCACCCACCTTCCTGAGCAAATGCAACCTTGCCTGAACAAATACAGCAACCCCTGGGGGGGAAAGAAGGAAGAAGATTAATGGGTGATTTTCTAATTCTTGCGTGACACGAGAACCTGAGTCTCAACGTGGCAAGAAATTGCAGCTGTCAGGAGAGGCAGGAGCAATGCAGGGCAGGCAGGAGATTGTGTCACATCTCCATCCTTCCTTCCCTGTGTCCCTGAACTGTGATTAGTAAAAGTCCACCGCACTCAGCAGACAGCTTTGAGATCAATGGGTGGGAAGCACCCCTGCTGCCTCGAGCTGTTGTTGCGCTACCAGCCTAGTCCAGCGTATGGGCCTGAAAAGGGGAAACAAATAATCCTGCAAGGTTATGGCCATCAGGACTTGGCTGTTTATTTTTGACCCATTTTTTCCCTTCTCCAGTAGAAAGCTTTGCCAGGAGTTTGGAAACTTGCACTTGACTACACGTGCCTACCGTGAAAAGCAGCTAAGTGAGAACAATTAGGAGGCTGATGAAGCTGGCAAAGGACAGGAGGAGAAAAACTGAAAAAAATACAAAACAAAACAAAGCAAAGATTATTCAGCAGAAGGTGAAACAACAATAGCTGTAAAGAGACTGCAGAGCCCCCCTCAAAAGACTTGTAGCTGCTTAGGAATGGGGGATGGCTGTGCACCTGGTGGTGGAGGGCCAGGAGGGAGGCACAGGCCCCCAGTTCAGCAGAGATTGCAGGGATGCACAGGAACTCCCTCTGTCACAGCAGCTGGATAGCTGCCTGCTGCCGAGGACAGGTGGTCCTATGCACAAGCCCATGTGTGCTCAGGAGCAATGACCACCACAGGCAGCTGCTGGGCAGGTAACAGGACGACAGCCAGCCCCCGGCTGCCACAAGGCCTTCGCCTGGCATTCAGACTGGAGAAAGGCCATTTCTAGCACAGCAGGAGCCAAGCATCCTCTCATCAGGCTTTAGCAGTTTTTGTTTGCTGTCGATATTCCTCCTGCTTGCTGAAAGTTCCCCCGATGTGGGGTTCCTGTGGTGCTCTGTGCAGTGTGCTGAAGGCCATCCCGCTCCTGAATTGTAGGGGGGAAATACCGCTGATAGGATGCAGGCTTTTATTTCCAGGAGGCCTCCTCACAAGAGGCAGTTGCCCTTCACCAAGTACATTTTGTGTATTAGTCTCCAAGTGTGAATGAGCAAGAACAGCCCATGGTTCCTGGCAGGCCCTCAGTACGCTGCCCTGCTTGTTGTACGCTTGCAACACCTCTGTTACACAGACCTGCTCATGGCATACTCCAGATGGCAACTCAGGACGATGGGATTAGCTGTACGGAGCACACTCCTACAGAAAGCGAAGACACTGCCAGGCTTATTTGTTGGTGATTGTGTGCAGAGCTCCGGAACATGCACGCTTTGTTCTCTGCATTTCCTACCTTTAAAATGTCTCTTCCCAGTAGTAGACAACTGCCATGCTTTGTTCGGTTTCAGTGCTCCTGTCAGAGGGGGCGGGGAGCCACATACACTCGTATATATAATTCTCTTCCTCTTTATTTAGTTTTCTTTTTCTTAGGGTAAAATAGGGCCATTTGAGCCGGAAGCATAGAGCTGCTTCTGATTTGCAAACCCCCTCGCTCTACCCTGAAATAGGGTGATTTAAGAGATTAAAACAAAATGTTAATAACCTTATATCTGCTCTCTTCAAATATTAGCTATGCCAAGCATCTAAACACAGAAGAAACTTAATGAGGTTCCATAAGATGTAGAGTGTGAAACACACCCAGGAGTAACCCAGCACACACTAATGGGCATTCCCCAGAGTTTGTGACTCATGGATGCGTTTGGTACTATTTCTGTAGGGCAAACAGCAAGAAAAGTAAGGCAGCCACTAGCAGAGGTGTCTGCAAGCTGACTGCAGAAGTTGGTAATGCCAGAAGACTAGAGAGTGGCTAATGAAGCATCTCATTTCAGAAACGACAAGGGGAGACTCCAGGGAAGTGCAGTAGTGACCTACATAGAGCAGAAGGATACAACAGAAAGGCCTGGAGAGGTGAGGACAGCCAGGAGGAGAGAGAGAAATCGTCAGGGCAACACAAGACTATATCTGCATGAAATAGGATGCAATTAAGCAAAGGAAAGCATCCTTTTCACTGTGAGATAAATAGGCAAAATGCACTCTGAGATGTGATAATAGCTGATGTTTTGTTTATTTTCATATTTTAAAAAATGGATCTATGCTGGGAATTCAGGTCAATCAGAATGAAAAAAACACAGGCGTTTTTTGCAAACCAAAACATGGGGAATTTTTGTATAAATTCAAAGAAACATAAAAATGCCCCAGAATGTTTTGTCTGAGCCTTCAAAACAGCATAGAAATTTTCTCAAAAAAAGTGGAAAATAAAAAGGATAAAAAAGATATTTGAGAGCATCTCAACAAAGTACTGTTACATTTTAAAAGACCTTTACAGGGTTCCTTCCCACTGAAGAAATTCAGTAAAATTGAGATTAGTTTACAAAATGTGCTGGTTTACCTCACTTTACATATTCTAGGGAAAAAAAAAAAAAAAAAAAGCTACAGCCAGCAGCTGTTTCTAGAGTTGACATCGTCTATTGCAGCACTCAGAGCAAAACTAAATTATCTTGTCTCCATTGAGCTAATTGTTGTGAAAAAAAAATCACCTTTTTCTCAGCAGAGACCACATCCGAAGGTGTGATACAGTTTCCTAAGGAACACAGAATGTTCCCTTCCACAGAAGTGGAGGGGAATCTTGTTGTGGCAGACTAAGAGCTCACCCCATGGCAGAGGTGGTAGAAGGGGCCCTGTGTCACTATGACCACTGTCCTGGCTTGCAGAGCAAACCAAGGGGAACGTGAAGCAAGTTAAGTTAAGGTGGGAGCAAGTACTGCTTTCTCCTCTTCTGCTATGAAAGAGCACCTTCTAAAAAAGGGGGAGCCACAGATGGTAAAGTCTTAAATTACCATGGCGAGCTTTGCTGGAGAGTGTCTCTAGTCCCCTTAGATGGAGCCCGTCTGCAGCTGATTCACGGAAGGTCACGTCTGCCAGTCCTGCCCGACTCCTGAGCCTACTCATCTAGTCAGGGCGGCTGACGGGGATGAAAGAGTGTAGCTGGTTGAACACATTTGATATGGCTCTAGACAGGCAGACTGATTTGCCAACTCAAAGCACAGGAGAGGCTGAGAACTCTAGCAATGGATTATAAATTAGGTCGGAAACACAGGCGCAAGGTGTGGGGAAGGAACGTGGCTGGAGCTGGGTGGGTAAGCAGCCTGAACAGCTTTCTAAACCTCTCTGCCCCTGCAAGTGTCTGTTCCATTAATAATTTGCTCTGTCAATTGATACCGTTTTGCAAACCTGAATAACTCTGCACACTCAGCAACGAGGTATTCCTGCAGCTCCCGGGGTATGTACACACACATACCTTTGCAGTGGGACCGTACACCAAGTTTGATTTCGAATGTGAGCGTAGTGCCACGCTGGGACGTGGCCGCTCCGTCGGGAATGTCTGCAGGAGCTCGGTGCCAGCCGCTGCTCCCAGGGCTCTCTGCAAGCCCTGTGACTTGCTCGGATTTGTCTCTCACTCTGGCGGTGTCTTGCCAATCAGCTGACTGCAGGTATCTCATGCCGCTGACAGACGGCGGTCCCTGGATCACAGGTTACCACGTGCAGCTCACTGACAGCAGAGCGGGGTTACAGCAAGTCCAGCTGAGTGCTCAGTGGGATCTTTCGTGCTCCTGGGCAAGAGGGCAGGATCTGGCCTCCCTCATCTGACTGCTGGCTCACAGACTGGTGACTGTCTCGCCAGCCACAAGCCCAGCTGGCCACGGCTTCTAAAGTCATCACCTTCTTGGGTCTGGGCTCGAAGGCCCTGGGAGTAAGAAAAGCCTCCCCCTGAAGGGCAGCTTGGCCCTTGCCAAGCTCAGGATCTGGCCAGTGCTGGGAGCCAGGTCTTGGAGGCAGCTGCTCCCTTCAGGCCTGCAGCTCCTGCTGAGCTCTGCAAACCTGCCCTTCCACAAGCACACATTGCACAGGAGTGTGCTCATGATGTAGAAATCTGGAGTACAGATATAGACCCTAAAAAGGACCCTGAGTTGTGAGCTACCAGCCTAGTTCAGCCTTGTATTAATCATGTTCACCTTCCTGCTGCTGCAGGCCCTGTGGCTTCCTGCTTGCTTCTCCCCCTGCAAAGGGGCACAGAATTTATCTCAGGCAGGAGCCCAGGAAAGCTCCATGTACCCTTTGCCTACCTCTTTTTGCCTGTCTCCTCATTAGTCATACCTCTCCCTTTCGCAGGCAGTTCTCTCCTTCCTGAAAACAACATTTATTTTGCATAAACGGAAGTAGGGAAGGCAAGGGACTGGCAAGGGACTGCTGAATCAGAGTCCCCAGCTATTAAAAAAACTACAAAGGGAAGTGTGATTTTAGGAATATGGAAACTGGTAAAATCTCTGCTGGTGGGTAGGTCAGCAGTGACAGGGAACCCAGAAAACTATTGTTTCACTGTTTAGAAATCCCTGCAGTATGATTACAAAACACTTGGGTGTAGAGAAGAATCTCACTGAAATGGGAACCACGCAGTACAGCTGTGCCACTGTGCAGAAATCACAGCAAGACCTTTGTTACGATAGAAAAGTGCAAATCACCAGCATGTGTCACTGAAGACTTTGTGCTCGTGTTGCTGCGAATTTTTGTCCAAGCTATCAGGACGTTAACATCTATAGACCCATTTAAGATGGTGGTAAGCTGGATAGGTAACTATAGATAGGGTCTGACTAGAGGTTGTCATCTAGCCCTTATGGTCTCCAGCAGCTGTCAGGAGAGGATGTTCAGGAAAAAACAAAGCAGGGTGTGGACAGAGCAATCCCTCTGCAGCAACATCCTCCCTGCTTCAGCGATGAGCAATTTAGGAACTTTCTGAGCTGGAGGCTGCTGCCAGGCTTTGATATCTGATAGGCACTGACAGACCTACCCTTCTTGAATTTGTCTAATCACTTTCTGAACCAATGTGAACTTTTGAACTCTACTACAGTTCATAGCAATAAGCCTCAACAGTTTTAATAGAGGGAATATTGTGTGGAGATACAGTGTGAGTTGGGAAAACTGACTTCAATTTGTTTGTTTTGTATCTATCAAAGGAAAATCGTATTAGCTAACTTGTATTGCAAGGTAAATAAGCATTTCCCACTCACTTTCTCCACAACATCTGTGATATCAAATCTATCAACTCCACCCCAGTCATCTCTCTTTTAAGAAACAAAGAAACAGAGGCTGTTTGATTCTCCATGCAGAGAGCTGTTCCCTATGTATTATCACCCCAGGTCCCCTTGTTAGCACATTCCTGAGTCCAGCGATTCCCTTTGTGGGGTAGCACGACCACTACTGCAAGACACTCCTACATGACTACTACTCCAGCCACTAGCTACCTGTAGATCTCTACAGTGGTGAATCTGTTTTGTTCTTGGGTCTTGCTCTATACACATCAATGTACATTTTTGACAGCTATTGAGCTGGCTGCAGTTTTCAGAGAAATATCCACTATGACCCAAAGATCTCTTTCCTGAGTTGCACCAGTTAATTTAAAGGTTATTGCTGTCCACGTATGGCTAAAATTATTGTTAAAGGATACAATCCTCTTAAAGTATCTGATGTTAATCTCCTTTACCATGTTCCTATTGATAAGCTGGTGTGTGAAATTGATTCCTAAAAGCAATAGTTAGAAAATTTCGTATGAAATCTCTCTTTGTTATGAGAATGGCATTCTTAAGCAGAACGTGGCAAAACTTGGAAGCAAACTCTTTCTTTAGCACTCACTTTTATTTTATGGGAATTTCTAATATATCCAGGTTCTTTCTCCTCTGTCAGCTCCGTATCACAATGCAGCTTAGGCTGAAGGCTGAAAGTCATCACTGATGGTTGTGAAATGAGTTGCTATTTTTAGTTCATTTAAAAATTCCCATTAGTTCATCTCAAACACGTGATGAAATCCTCAAAGAGAGAAGAATTGAATCGGCAGGGAGAAGAAATTTTTCCTGCTACCCTACGGTTAAATCTCTGAATGAAAGAATACTGAGGATAGGAGACTGTGTACCTGCTACATCTGCTGTCTTTGTCTCTGTGGATAAAGGAAGAATACCATCTAGTTGTTACCCCTTACCATAACCAAAAAACACGAAGGGTAGAGCCAAGGTCTCTGAGTGCCTTACAGATGATCCTATGAACCCAGTAAGCCATCTTTCATCAAAGCCACGGGCTGCTTTAGAAATTATGTTTTTTCTTTGAAAAATCAAGCCATCATCTTCCTAGGTATTAATACTAAGCACATATTTTCGTCTCAGCTTCTGTCCCAGCAGGACTAACATAATCTTCATTGGTTTGCAAATTGCAGACAGCTCCCCTACACCTACTCTACTTTCTCAGCTATGTTTTTCCTCCTGAAATTGTTCTAGAGAAGGGGCTGGGGGGGAGAGATGTTCCCCAGTAGAAAAATAAAACTGTTTGCATGATAAAACTGATGCCTGTTACATGCTAGTTTAAACAAAAGAACCCTACTGTGGACATTTTCTTCTGTAGTGCAGAGCAGCTTGGAAAGCTGTATAATGCATCTTGACAGCGGTACAAATCACTAAAGGTCAAGGGCTTGGGGATTAACCACATCCCCATGCAATAGGCTGGTATAGAAAGGGAAGGACCATGAGGGTTCAGCTTTAGAATGAAAGATTTTGAATAGAGCTGATGAAAACGGATTTGTGGAAAGGAGGGACTAGCAACTTGAATCCTTCTAGTACTCAGGCAGGATAATAAGATCTCAGTGCAGAGGCAAATATGGTGCTCTCCCCATTCTTTTTTAAAGCAATCAACATCTGGTTATGAGGACCCTACTCCTGGCATATCTTTTCCCTTTCTCCCCAAATTTACTTTAGCTGCAGGTGCTCCATTCAGCTACAGATTTCCAGAGATCTTTGCTATTTCTAAAGCCTAGATCAGGTTAAAGGACTGGAGGTTTCACTTGAAAACCACTGTTCATCCACAGTGATAGGCAAGCTACTTGATTGTTCTGTCTCAGTCTCCCTGTATAAAATGGAAATAAATAATCATCTTTCTTAGAAATACTGCTAGGTTTAATTCTTGCAGAATTTCTTGCAGTTATAGTGTTATATAGTACAAAGCATTATAAAACAAACACTTTAGGTTGACAAATCAGGCCTGCTTCTAGCATAGTATTGAGAATTACTGCTGACAGGATAATCTTGCCTGTGGAAATCCCCACGGTTTGACTAGACTGAGGTAGATGATTTGGCAAGTGAAATGCTATCAACTTAAATCCTATCACTGATGGACATTTTCAAGTCAATCCCATTAAGTTAGTTCTTTAAGTAAAATGATGGACCACAGTTTTGGAAGGTCATGATTAAAAATAATATTTATCTCAGAAGCACAGAATGATCAAAGTTGCAATGTACCTCTTTAGATCATCTAGTCCAACCTGCCCAGGGTCAGCTACATCAGGTTGCCCAGGACCATGTCCAGCTGGGTTTTGATTATCTTCACAGACAGAAGATCTGCTATCCACAACTTCTCTGAGCAACCTGTGCTAGTGTTTGACCACCCTCACAGTAAAAACCTGTTTTCTTGTGTTCAGATGGAATCTTGTGTGTTTCCATTTGTACACATTTCCTCCCTTCCTGTCACTGAGCACTACTGAGAAGAGTCTGGCTCCCTTGTCATTATTCCCACTCATTAGGTACTTATACACACTAACAAGATTCCCCAGGCTAAACAGTCTCAGCTTTCTCAGCCTCTCCTCGTATGCAAGCTGGTCCAGTTCCTTAATCACCTTTGTGGCCTGTAAGAGACTCACTCCAGTATGTCCATATCTTCCTCCCTTCCTCACTACTAACGCAGTGTAGGATACTGTTAGCCTTTTTTTTTTCTTTTTTTTTTTTTTTTCCTAAAGGTCCTTTTTGGAAAAGCTGGTTTCCAGCTGATCAGCCACCCATGTGTACAAGTGCATTGGGTTAATCCTCCCCATGTGCAGAACTTTGCACTTCCCCTTACTGAACTTCATGAGAATCTTCTCTGCTCAGATCTCCAGACTGTCCAGGTCCCTCTGAAAAGCAGTGCAACTATCTAGTGTAACAACCATTCCTCCCAGTTTTGTACCTCAGAATCACAGAATGGTTTGTGTTGGAAGGGACCTTAAAGACCATCTAGTCCAAGCCCCCGTCTGCAAACTTGCTGAGGGAGCACTCTACTCCATCACCCAGGTCATTAATGAAGATGTTGAACAGTATTGGACCTAGTGTTAAGCCCTGAGGTACACCTTCAGTGTCAGCCAGCTCTCCCAGGCCCTTCTTCTCTCTCTGGCCGTATCTCATGGGATTCTTCCAAACAGATCTCTGAAGAAATTGAAGTCTGCTCTCCCAAAATCCAAGACTGTTGTCTTGCTTTTTGCCCTGCTGCCTCCTCCTGGGAGCCTGAGCTGTACCATCTGGTGGTCATTGCAGCCAGGGCTCTGTCCAGCTTTCATGTCCCTGACCAGTTCTTCCTTGTTTGTAAGTAACAGGCCCAGCAGAGCACCTTTCACTGTTGGTGCTTCAGTTGACTGTGACAAGAAGTTGTCATCAATGCACTCAAGAAATCTCCTAGATTGCTTGAGCCCTGTTGCATTATCATTTCAGCAGGTATCAGGGAAGTTAAATCCTACTATGAGGACCAGGGCCTGTGAATCTGAGGCTTCTTTCTGTTGTTTGAAGAAGGTCTCATCTACTTCTCATATATAGAAGTTTGAAGTGAATAATTGACCAGGTTGAATCAAGGAAATAAATTATGGGACTAGAAGAAACCATAAGCAGATATGCAAACAGATTCATGAGGTCTATTACCAGATCAGGAGGTCTACAGAAGATACCCACTACAACAGCATCCAGGCCAGTGGGTACCACCAGTGGGTAACCTTAGCCCGTAAGCTCTTGCCTGGCTCCTGACAGGTCCCAAAGCAGAGTTCAACACATTTCAGCTGTTCTCTCACAAAAAGGGCAACTCCATCTCCCCATCTTCCCAATCTATCCTTCCTAAAAAGCCTGTATCCCTCTACTGCAGCACTTCAGACATGTAAGCCATACCACCACATCTCCATGACCCTAATGAAGTCACACCCCTGTAACTGCACACAGCATTCTAATTCTTCCTCTAATCGTGACTACTGGGGCCTACGACATCCAAGATCCCAAATGTGCTGCTGTACATATGCTACACTGTGTGTGTGCTACAAGCAAATGCTCCATGCTCGCTTTGGTAGAACCCCTGGATTTTAGAAACAAAGATGGAAGTTACTCATGTTTTCCAAAAGCTGGCACACATTTTCTTAAACTGCTGTACTAACCTAGGTGCGTATCTGCTTATAGTTTCCTCATTTCACTCATTTGTGCCTGGGTGAGTTAGTCACTTCAAAGATCTATCCACAAAATGCAGCTGCTTTACTGTACATCTGGTTAACAACTATATTACTCCCTTTGGTTTTGTGAATTTGAATATTTGTACAGCTCTTTCCACTCAATATTCAGGTACAGACTCCTGTAGGAAAAGTGTTTATAAGTTTAATATCTTGTTGTAAAGAAAGTAGAATGAGAGAACTGCTCCAGAGAACAATCCTTACAAAGAAACTATGTATCAAAGATGACAAATAATGAATGTGAGATCACAAGGGAATAATGTGATAAAAAGTCTAAGGCAATCCTTGGATGCACAATCAGGAACACACTGCAGAAGCTACCTTTGGATATATTTTTTACAAGACTGTTGCAAGACTAATTGCATATAGATCTTATGTCCTCATTTTAAGGAGAACTCTTCAGGATAGTACAGTAAAGAGCCACAGAGATTATTGTAGGTCCACAGAAAATTATTTTGAGTAGACCCAAAGAGCTCTGTCTATGTATCAAAAAAAAAAAAAAAGAGGTTTGATTTGATTCTAGGATAAAAATACCTAAGGAAACCAGGTACCAAAGGGCTCTTCACATTACTAAATACAGTACAGTCAGAATCAACTATTAGAATCTCAGTCCAATGAATTAAAATGAAGAACAAAGAAAAAGTTTTAAGCAAGGAGTAAGGAGAGAACTACTATGGAAAGTGGTAGATTTTCCAACATCTAACATTTTCCTAAGAATTTTGAACGTCTAGAAGAGATGTTTCGATCGAGTTGAAATTATACTTGATTGTTGCAAGAATAACTTAGAAATTCAATGCTCGTGACATCCATATGGGATATCAATGTTACGACCAAATGGTCCCTTAACAGAGTAAAAGAACTTTGTAATTTCAGAGCCCATAGTCAGTCGAGTCTACTTATTCTGTAAGAATTTGGACCATGAGTTTAATGAAGTCTTTGCATTTCCAAATCTGATTTAAAAGCATTAAGTCACTCCTCAAAGATGATAAGCTCTGGAAAACACACAGCTTCAGATATTTGATCCCCTGAGAAGACAGATATACAAAGAATTGCTTACATAGTCATATCAACATTTCAAACAGGAGTTTTTCAAAAGACAGCTTGTTTGGTTCTTATACTTCAACTCTGTGATTCTGGCGTGTGTCAACTGCATTGTCTGAGCTTTCTGTGACGTGCATGCACAGTAGATACAAAACACCTCAGCTCAAGCCTTTCCTCCTGTACATGAGGAGAAAACTGTACATCAGAAATTGTTTCCTGTATTAGAGATCAACTGAGAGGACTCTGTACCAGAAAAGCCTATTGAAATTATTTTTCCATTCCCATCAGTGGAAGTATTTTTCCCTGAAATCAGTAGCAATGACATTATTGAGTATCAGCGAAGCGTGGCAAGGACAATGAAGCTTTCAGAGAACACTCTTCTTTTAGCTGCACTCACTGGGTAATGAATGTTAGTGTTCTTTGCCAAAGGGCACGGCATTTTTTGCAGCTCTCATTTCAGTAATTTTGCTATGATACTTGTGCTCATCTTTTTTTTCAAAAAAAAAAAGCAAGACAAGTCAAAATACTATAGGCTATATGAACGGTGCATCCCACATAACACGATTGACTGAAAAGATGTCACTGAATGCCACTGTTTATTAGTAGCATGGCTCCATGAAAGAATTATTATGTAGGATTTTTGTTCACTAATTATGTGCTAAATTACATTAAATTATCACAGTAGTGCCTCGTAATTACAGTTATTATGACAAACACCAAACAAATGAGTAAAGGAGTGACCTCTTTCATTTGAAAATAGGCAACATAAGTCTCTCACCAATGCCAGCTTTCTGAATATGCAGCATTAGTGTCAATTTTCATTTGTGATTTACAATTGGAAGGGCTTCTTCAATCAGCTTTTTTAAAGCCCACTGCTCAGTGAAGGTCTCCCCTGTTTAGCTTACACATGAATGGATAACACTGCTCCCACTGGCTGTCAGTCATTTCTTCATCCACCTTCCCAGTGGCCTCCCCTTGCCTACACAGTCTATGGCACAGCATTCTAAAAGCCTCCTGAAGCCACCTCTCAGAATCTGTTTTTTAAAACCACATTAAAGTTATCCAATGTTAAATTACTTATCTCCAAAATTTAACTAGGGTGAGGACTCTTGTGGATTTTTGATTAAAGTCATGTTTTACCTTTTATGCCAATATCTAACTAATAAAAATCCCGGTAAGGTTTAAACTCATATTTGCCTACAGTGCAATTCTCACATCTTCACCTTTATCCAAAATACCTAATACAAGAGTTTGTCACAAATAGGATGCTAACTTAGACAGCCTGTGGATATAATCTATTGTGGTAATTTTTATGTTCCTCTGTCCCTTCAGAACCCGCCAACAAGGTTCCCCCATTCCATATCTAATCCACAGAAGAGTTAACAAGTCACACTTATAAGAAATCAAGGAGGAACTAGTCACCATTCCTACACAGCTTCTAACATTGGCTTGCCAGACATACACAAAGCACGTTACCTTTCCATTCTATTCAATGACTATTAGTAACATGATGAATAGTTTACCGGCATATTTGTTTCAGGGAATTGTGAAATTCCAATGAATGTGTATTGTTCCTACTGCTGAGATAAGGTTAGGTCATGTGGTAGTTACTAGCACAAATAAAAAGAATGACTATATGTGCCACACGGCAGCTCCTGAATGAATATTCCTTTAGTGTAGGCACAGCAATGTTGTTACTTGACTGACCAGTCACCATTAACAACCACCCTAGTTTGAACTGCAGCTATACAGACAGTAATTATTGGTTGAATATAAAACTAACCTGGAAGAAACTGACTCAGCACAAGCAAAAAAAGATACTCATCAGATGACATTTCTTATTAAAGATTTTGCAGAGAGGATTAACTAGATAAAGATCTAGCCAGGCTGAATGATATGCTCAGAAATAATACATACTACACATGGCAGGGATATTTTGAATATTAGATTTCTTTTCTGAGAACCAAAGACTGGATGTCATGCTACAACTACTTTGAAATTTTGAAATCTATTAACCAAGTGCTTTCAACAAATACCCAATCCTCACCTAATTCCAGAGACTGTGAGTACTTGTATGCTTTAACAAAATTTTAATGCAATAGTAAATTCCAGTTACAGGGCAGGTTTTATTTCAAAGTGCTTTATAATCTATATGCACATAGGCATGTTTTTGTCCACTCTTTAAACACAGTTTCCTTTTAGCCTCTATTGGCTATTCAGACAGCACTGCATCATGGTTTTAGAGCAGGAAATGTTGAGGCTGTGAAACAAGTCTGGCATTTAACAGTATAAATCAGAATTTGGTGAAGATTCCAAGGCACAGTATAGAGAACTTAAATAGAAAGCCAGGTGCCTGTACTCTCAGAGAGGAAAGACTTTGCTTTCATTTTATTTTTCATCTACTTTGTTATTTGTCTAAATGACAGCAACTCTTGAATGGCGGTACCCCTTAAAAACATGTTGAACTGAATCAAAGGAAAAAGGATCCAATACTGTTTCCTTCAGTGCCTGATTTACCCATTCAAGATTCATTTAGCTACAGACCTGACTAATTTTGCTTAATTCATCAAGATCAGAGCCCCAGTTCAATGGCTCCAATCTATTTTGATCTATTATTTACAGAAAGAAGAAACCTCCTTCTTCCCTGTTCCCCTCCCTTGTACTATACTAAAAATTTATTGTGGTCACATTCTTCAAGTTGTAAGTATCTGTGATATTCTATTTGTTTACAGGAAGGTCTATCTGAAGCAGAATAAATACAGAGTTGGCCAGAGGTGAACAAAAGACTAGCTAGGGAATAGCTGGGGTTAAGTGGTACGGTTCCTATGAGAATCCCGTGTGGTATTTTTAGTATCTATTGATCATCAGTTTCTCTGAGGTGTGTACCTTTTATCATCCTCATGGAATCCCAGTTGGTACACATTGAAAATGCAGCCCTATGTCACTAAGTCTTTTATAGGACTGAAAGGGAATTAGACTTGTGAGTAACAGCTAAATCCAACAGCATGCTTCGCTGGTATGCTGTAAGGTAATATACTCCTTATGTACATGCATAGAGTTTTTCAGCTTGCTTATCTTACGGGTAGTGCCCTACTGCACTGAACTTGGCACACCAAGTCATTTCTCCTTCCAGAGACAGTCAATGTAATTTCCCACTCTGCGGAAGTAATGCATTTAAAGATATGTTATTATTCTTGTAATAGAAGACGTTACTGAAAACATACCTGGTATTTCATTATCATGATCAAGATGAGATGACCCAGTCATAACCTCCGTAAACACCATCTGACTCACCACTTTGTTAATTGGTTTCATCTACTCTGGTGCTATCATCAACAAGTTTTTATGAAGCGGGGGTCAGAGTTACCATGTCACTCAGCACTGTATTGCTGCATTATCCTCATCTAAACATGAAGAGGTTTCATCCTTCATAGCCTCATTGGTCCATTTGTTTATTTGCAGACTATAATCAGATTAATCTAATATATTGTACTGCATACCTTCTTCCAGCCTGGACTCCCAGGTAACTATTCAGCTGTCATTTTGAATAGCTATATATAGAGTCTGTTCTCAAGCATTTATAATTTGCACTTTCTGGTTAGTGGAATATTATGAGTTATAGAACTCCACCCAAACCTATATTTGTATAGTTTGCTCTGCTGTCTACATCAATCATGATCTGATTTTTTTTTTTTGGGGGGGGGGGGGTCTTTGGAGCTCCAAAAACTTTTACAGAAGATATTTTTCTAATTCCATGTTTTATTTACTGATAATCAATCTTAGTCAATTCTGCTTACTATCAGATTTTTTCTAAATACTTCCTTTCAGTATCCATACTTGGGTCACAGGTAAGGAAGGACAGCACGCACTGCCCTTGTCCACGTTGTCAAATAACTGTTTGCAAAGAACAGTGCTTCACTGACCTCATAAAGTTGTTTATTACTTGAAACATTGCCAGGAACGTATTTTTGATACTTAATACTGCAATGCCCCCAAAAGAAACTACAGCAGCCAAGAGGCAGGTCTGTTAGCACTCAGCTGCAAAGACTAATAAAGGGAAACAAGTTCATTATTGTGCATCTGTAGCAACCCTGTTAATTTATGACCCTCACCTGAGTACTATTCACCTTGCAGTGTGGTGTCAGAGTTTGTGTGATGGTGAAGCAACAGCCTCCAAAGGACTAACCTAGCAGCACGGTGTGGCAGGTTTGTTAACAATGTTGGGGTCCAACTGTGCCGTGATACTTGAGTTACTGCTTAAGACTGGAGGTGGCAGGGCAGAGCCAAAGCATGCCACAGAAAGGAAAATGGAAAACTCACAGATATCTTTCCTATTAGGTCCTATGCAGCTGATAAAGGCCCCAGTCCCCTCTCTATCATTTGCTACCTTTCAGAAAGGTTAAATGTTACTGTTTCCCAGCCATTAGCCCAATCAGTAGATATTTCAGGATAACAGAACTTATTTCAACTAACTGGAGAAATACATACTTCTATGCATTAGGCAACTTCAAAGAATATGATGTCAAATAGGGACAGTCTATTTCCAGTGATTTTGAAAACTTCATAAATAGTAGGGCTATGCAGTCAAATCCAACTGAAAGCTCGGGAAGCAAAACATAAGGACACTGTCTGAAAGTAGTGCACTGACAACTCATTAGCTGAAGCATGCTAATGTGTCTCTGTTTGTCAAATGACTGATGTTTTCATAGCAGAAATGACTGACGGTGACATTGTCCATAGCTTAAGGCCTCACTGCTACAGGATCAGTTTCAATAGCTTTAACCGTTGTTGAAAGCACTTTCTCTGTTCCATTGAGAAAGACACTGATATGAATTTATTTAGCAGTTTTTAGGCCACTGTTATATTGTATTCAGGATGGCTTTTTGTTATTGTTGTTATTGTTGTTTTCTATCAGTAGTTCAGAAGTTGTGGGCTTAGAAATTTCCTTGTCTTTCTCATACACAATATCAACACAAGAACTAAGAAAACATAATCATCAACAACAAAAAAGAAAGCAGAAAAAACCTTGAGAACTAAACTCTTTGGCAGATTTTACTTTCCAGTTTAATGGTAAAGCTCAAACAGGTTGAAGGGAACTCCCCTATCCACTGACAAATGATAGATGAATTGCACAGTAATGGATATATATAAGATTTGAAATCTACCTTTTCTGGAACATCCCTATCTACAGTGATATGCACTGAGGATTACTATCACACTTTAGGGTAAGAAATCCAAGAAGAGAAAGAAAAGAAGCTTTCTTCCAGTTAAAATTGGTAAGGAGGGTAGTCAGATAAACAAAATAAAACCAGATAACCACTCTTCAAATTGACCAGGACACCAAGCCTATTGATTTTGCAGCTGTGAACATGCAAAGCCAGAAAGTCAGAGAGAGAGAGAGATTTTAAATACCACATCCCAAAGACAGCAGGCTCCAACAGTGCCAGGCCCTACAAACACTATACGGGACAGTCATTCAGGACAAACTCAAGTGCATGACTGCTAGGAACTTACACCCTGAACTTCTTTCTTCCAGTACTGTTCTCATACCCCCACCTTTTCCCTTAGTGAGATTTATATTCCTTCGCTGCTTAAGTGGCAACAAGGGATGCAGAATGAAGAACTAACAATTCAGACAGCCATGAACAGGCCAGCTGATGAATTAGAAGTAGGCTGGCTCTCTGAGGTGTGAGGGATTGGGGAGGGAGAGGTTTGTTTCAACAGGAGGAGAATTAGACTAATCTTGCAAAACCCCAGTTTAATTTCTTACACAGATTCACTTTGATCTTGCATGAAATGCAGGGGAAGCTTTGGGGATGCCAGGGCAGTCACTGAACAGTGTCAGAGAACAAAGAGGGATAACTAACTCTTGCAAATACTGACTAGCTTTGACAACAGGGAGAAGTGACTACTCTACTTCTACAGATATTTAGGATTACTCACCAGATCTTTTCTCTTCATTCTTTAGGTCTTTTTCCTTCTGTGCTCTTGTAGCTTACTCTCCCTCTGTTGGACTGATTCCCAAGGAGTGGCCTTTCTGCAGGTGTAGTGTTGTAACAGCTCTGAAATGTTAGTCACCATTTTATCAGTGTTAAAATGTTCTCAAGACTATCCCTCTAAGAGAACTGTCACTCAACACACTATCTAGTAATTCTCTATGATGCAGCAAGTCAAAAGATTAAATAAAACATTCCATTCATGTTGTTCATCTCACCTGTTCTGTACCCAAGACTGAAGATCAGTCTGAGGAAATGTGTACCAGCTGTAAGGTGTTTGTGTTTACATTGCAACAGGTCAGTACATCTGTTCAACTTTCAGTAAGAAATGCCTTTGTTTGTGGTTCTCTTACAATACTCTGAACAATGGTCAAAGAACTCTACAGAGATATTTTTAAAGATTCGGTTCCGATTCAACTGATGCCATTGTAAATCAGGAATAACTCCACTAAGCTGATTTTATGTAAGATTTAGTTCACATTTGCATGCAGTAAAGATGTGAGCCTTCTGAGTATTTAGGTAGAGGACGTAAGACACACTTATGACAAATCCCGAGTATGATAATGTACTTACTGGAGATACTGATGCCCATGTTATCTCAACTACATTTAGTCCAGACTAGACTCTAAACCCACTGAAATCTCTACAAATATTGCCATCAATATAACTGCCTCAGGATTTCACAGAATACATATTTATTAGGGACTGCTGCTAAGAGAATTCTCATGTGTTTTAAATCACTCTGCAGTGGTGAATAATTAATACTCAGAAAAGGTTCAATATTTCTTTCTGCAAGGAGGCCAAGTCAGCAGCCTACTGGATGCTGCTCAAACATGAATAATCTCCTGTTTCAACAGCATTGCCTGTGCTTTCAGCAGAGAATTCCACACTCTCTCTTCCTTCCTTGCATCTGTAGTTTCTTCTAAGTTTACACTTAATAATGACACTAAAAATGGGAGTTACAGTTACCATATGTGTCTGCACACCAGAGGCAGCTGCTGTCAGTGTGGAAGCGGGAAGGAGGTTGAGAGATCCTGCACTGCCCTGGAAAATGCGAGTGTCAAGAGACAATTTTTATCCAGGAGAGTTTTTCAAAGAGAAGAGCATGGGAAATGTGAAGGGCAATGAAGAGGAACACTTGGGAGAGACAAGGCAAATATTCCCAAAAATTACAGCCAAATCTCCAGTAAATACTTTGCATCTCTAACTGCTGCTTATGACTACCCACTTACTTTGCCATAGAGATACTCTGTGAGTGGGAGTAAAGCTCACCTCCATGACTGTGAGCAGAGGCAAGCATTAATATTCTCAGTTCAGATGAATTTTTTCTTCTGAAACTGATTAGGGAACCCTTGCTTTGATGAGGATTCTTTTATAATTAGCTCTTCTCATTTAGGCCACTGACAGCTAGCTTACTTCCTTCAGGTTCAGAACTAATGCCTAAAGTTTTGTGTTCTGTGAAGTTAAGCACACTCTGAAAACACAGTAAAAACTCCAGTCAAAGTAAAAAACACTGACTGACTTTTTATAGGATTGGAGAGCACAACTGTGGAGAATCCATGTGTAATCCAAGGAGACCACCATGCTGCCTTATAATTGAAAGGTCATTTAATAGGGTTTTATCCTGTTATGTGGTAGCTTTTAAATGACACTTGCGTCCTGTTCAAGGCCCTGTCTCTCTGATATGCTGTATTACACACAGCAATGTGATGGTCTCTTTGGAACAGTTAACTGTTTTGAAATATATGCTTTCAAGATAACTGCCCTTTTTGCTTCTACTAGTGGCTCAAACAACATACCAATTTGAATATTAAAAAAAAAAACCACAACAACAACAAATATTATATGTTGTGTTTAAGGGGATGGGAGACTAATTACTTGTGAGAAAACAGAAATGACAACCTGTCATAGAAATCTCATTGCCATTATTAAAAAGCATCACAAAATATTAGTCAGCTTTCAGTGACGGTTCAAATGGTGATGAATATGCCAGAATTGGCTCACCCTGACAAACTAGACTGTTCAGGTACTGAATCAGAGAAGTGACTGAGGTGTGCACATGTGGGAGGGAGGTGTTCCAGTTGCAGAGAGAAGATAAAACAATTTGAACAGCAACAAGAAAAATAGTGAGTGAGGCTCCCATTTAGTTTAATAGGATATTGTGAATATAAAATTACCAAAATATTTTTGCCCCTCAATACACAAGGTATCAGGCTATTAAAATGGAATACACTCTTTTTTTTTTTTTTTTCTTCTCCACACAGGGGTATCATATAACTTATTGTCCCTTAAATAGCCCAGATCAAGATCACCAGATTTAAACACACAATTTACTTTGAATGCTTTTAGATCATAGATTCCACAGGGCACAGTTTTGGGTATGTTTTATAATTACCTTAACAAGTGTAGCTGTATATACTGGTTCCTTGCTTACTTTATGGTGTTTCTCTGTTATGTCTAAAAAACAAAACTAGACTGCTCAGTTCCACTTCCTTGTTAACATACAGTCACTGTTCAAGTTGACAAAACATCAAACATTACAAAGTCACTAAACGAGATTTGATTACTGTGCATCTAGAGGGAAGCTGGAGGCATCCTGAGGTATTTGATACAGCCCATGCCCCTCCTGCCTTGTATGCCATGGTCCTTTCCCATCCCTCTACCTTTGCAGGTCCAAGCCCAGGTCTGTTTGCCTAGACAAAAAGGCTCTTTGGGCCATAGTGAGCTGCACTTACAGTGCTACAGTCTGGGTGGTAATGAACAGACTTCCAAGCAACTAAATGTGCATTTGGTTTTCAACTTAAAGACTCTTAATAAAAATCTGAATGATTAAAATGTTTCCACCCTCCCCATGGTAAATATTTTACAATTAAAAAAAAAATCAAAAAAATGTATCAAAGCAAAACTGGAAACCCAGAAGAAGCAAAGTGAGTCTATGAAGGAGTTTAGTTTATATGTTCCACAGCATTAAACTAAAATTAAAACTCTGCAGGGAACAGTAACCGACATTACTGTATTTTTTAATTATTAGATACATCAACATATTGACTATATGAGCCTCAAGTGTATTCAGCTTGGCCTGGCTGTTTGGAGTTCACTGCTACTTAACTTACAGATTCAATGAGAAAAAGGAGGTGTTTCTTTCTGAAGCAGGTGATAAAGCTCCAGTAAATTTAGATTATTCTGTAGATAAGGTGAGAGCAAACTCCAGAGAAAAAGAGAGAAAAGTATAAAGCTAAACTTGGCCCTGAGATCTGCAATGGGAGCTCAGCACAATGATAGAGAATCGTATTTTGCCCCAGGTAAATAACAGTCAGTATCTAAAAAATTTAAAAGCCATTATTCAGAGGCAAGTAATTATTGCCTCCAAATTCACTGGAGTTATGCTTGTTTTATGTGGCTGTACTTTGGGCTGGATCTGTCTTCTGAATTCTTTGTCCAGACCCCTCATGCCCTTACCTATCTGGCAGTCCGGCGATTTAGCAGGTATCAGCTTCCAGCTTGGCAGGTCCCTCAGGTCCCAATTCAGTCCTGCCCAGACTCTTGCTCAGTGCTTATCTCTACTTCTACTGTAGAGAGCCCTGAGGTCTTCCTCACTGTGTCATCCAGGCAAGTAAGGGCTCACTCAACACACACATCTGTGGTGTCCATTGCTACCATGGTAAACCTGGAATCACAGAAATACCTGTCAAAGAACGCGTGCATTCTGGGTGATCTATGCTAAACAGGCAGCAGTATGTTTCAGGCTTGAAAGTAACAGTGTGAGGACATAAGGGGAGAAGATGAAAAAGGACACGCTGTCCTTTACCTTGGCAATTCTGCTATAAAAGGCAAATCCTCACCTGATCCTACATAGGAAACAGATCAGCCAGTGAAGCGACAAATACTGCTCAGCTAGGTGGAAGAAATAACCAATGACTAGTGCAAATGATCACAAGGGCATACAAAATGAATTTTAGTAGTAGTCTAAATATGAACTGACATATCTGCATGTTATTTCACACACTCCCACAGAAATGACTCTGACTTTAATTATAACACTAAGAATGCATCCATGCTACAGTGAGACCAAGGATGTTCAAATTTAAGGCGAGAACAGTAGGGTCCCACTGCCCCAAATTCACTTTGCTATAAAGGGAATTCCATGAACAGAATGGAAACTCCTCCTGCAGTTTGGAGACGTCAGCAACATCTGAGAAGCATAATACATTGAGTTAGTCCAAAAAATTTCATTTTCCTTAAAATTCCTTTTTGTTTTAGTTTGCTAATTTTCTCTCTTATTCTGCCACCTGATTTAGCCACAATTCCAGCCAAATTCCAGTTTGAACAATTCCATTTTGTCTATCTTATTTCTTCCTCTAGAATCTAGAACAGCTGCAGAGTTTTACCTAATAGAAGCCTACATCTCTGAGAAGGTATTTCACAGGTAGGCTGTAAGAAAATTGCATTTATAAAGAAGACAAGCATCAGAAAAAGGATAGCTTTCATTTTGCAATATATACCATCACTATTTTTCTAAGCTTAAATTAATCAAGTTTACGTGGTATTGATTACTGTTACCATAGGAGCTGACAACCTTCTTTCCTATTTTATGGCTTTATTTTAGTGGCTCTCAAATCTACAAGTAGTTCCTAATCCTATGTCACGTGACTTGCAAGTGGTCTACTGAGACACATTAAACAATGAAAACATGAAAACTTCAGTCAAATGTCTCAGATGAGGTGAATGTTATCCAACAGAAACTGCAAGTGTTGGTACTGATTTGGGGGCCAAAAAGTCTGGAGAGTTTTATATCAGTAAAATTCTGACAGCTTCAACAGGATGCTCTTGATTTATGCTGGAATAAATGAAAAATTAATCACCTTTCCAATTTATCACCTGAAGAAAGGCAAAATAATCCATCTTGTAATGTGTGGCTCACTATATTCTCAATCAGAAAAGTCCTTGGAGTAATCCAGTGTAAAGCAATGCCAAACCTCAGCACAGCATTAGGAAAGAGAAAATGTCTCTGCATTGCGGACCAGATGTTATTCCAGTTGCCTCCCCATTGAAGCTCAACTTGCTTTGTTATTGCAAGGTCACTCGTGTATGTGACAGGTTTACATACACTTGTATGTAGCCAAGGTATTGGAGCAGATCACTCTTGCTGCTTTTTCCTCAGTGTGGTGAGATGCATCTCCTTTTGAAAACTGTAAGCTCCCTAGGCATGTGAATGTTGCAAGGCAAGCTGCAGGGATCGAGGGATCACTGGCACACCAGCATGTCCTCCATTTTGCCTCAACCCTTCCCCCCGCCTCAGAAGGCACTTTCCTGCACACAGCTAAGGAGCTTCTGGGAGTACTGGGAGCTCCATGGGACCCCTTCAGCTACGGGGCTGCCTCCACACCAGCACTGCTCTGCTGGCACCTGGCTTCTGTGCTCCTTGCACAGTCAGCGGCCCAGGAAGGAGCCACACACTGCATTGGATGTAACAGTGAACATCAGACTTTTTTTTTTTTTTTTAATCTGGATTTCCCCTAACTCAGTTGCCTTCCTGTGCCTTTGGTTCATGTCAGTTGTTTAGGTTTTTCCTCAATCAGGTTCTGTAAGGGCCTTCTAGCAAAACTAGTAATTATATACATGTACGTACAGGATTATAGTGTGAGTGTGTGGAGCAAGGCTGATTTACGCACCCACGCACCGGCCACTCCCTTCAGACACTGCTGCCAAGAAAAGAGCCCAAAACGGGGCCTGTTTCTTCATTGCCATGGCAACACCGGGTGGGAAGCAGCATTTCCTACGAGGCAGCAGTTCTGAGCCTCTGCAAGAGGCTGCCAGGCTGCAACTGTGCCGTGGCCAGGAACAGGCCCTGCCGTGTGGCACCCGGGGCAGCCATCACCCCTCAGCCTCGTGCCAGCCACCGCCATGACCTCCCCTGTAGGTCTGCAAGCCCTGGTGCGCATGGCTGCCCCACGCGTTCTCTGGTGTAGGCCAGAGGAAAGCACAGCAGCTGCCCAGGAAGGTGACAGGCCTGCAGGGACACCCTGCAGGGATGGAGGAGGCCCCAGGAGGCTGGCCTGCTGCCTCCTACCTGCGCTGCCTTCACCCCCTCACCCACCTGGAGTTACTTTATGAAATGGGGAGTGGGTGTACCTGAAAGAAAAACAACCAAACCAAATGCAACCAAAAAAAAAAAAAAAAAAAAAAGCGTTGCCAAGCTTTTGAGTCTGCTGTGCCCGGAGGCTTAGCAAGACTGGACTTTCTCTGAAATAATTGGTTTCCTCGCTGCAACTCTGGCAGCTAAGACTAACGCATTTTAAACAGTATGTAGGTTCACTTGAGTTATTTTTTGCTTCCTCCTCTTACTTCTAAGTAGAATCTGACCACAGTAACGGAAACTTAAAACCTCATATTTGCTGTGAGGCATGTGCACAAATCTAAAACCTGGGTAAATAATGAATAAAAGCTTATCCACTCTCTATTATATCAACCCATTTCTGTGTCCTTGAGAGGCTGATGATCACTGTAACAGCGTAAGACTGAAACTGACTGTGACCAAGTATAAACACCTTTTTTTTTAATTCAAATTTTTCTTCCTTGTGTGAACATGTCTGGGTGTGGATGGTCTGGTACTAGTGTGCAAAATGGGTGGTGAATTAAGAAAAAGCATTCTCACAGCTACCTTAGACACCACTGCAGAGAAAGCCTTCATAATGAGAGGTGTGTCTACAGAAAATGTCCAAGCTATCCAGTGACCAAATATAAATTACCTGATGAAAGCAAATCAGCTGCCTGTGCCTGTCAATCACTTCTTAGAAATTGTTAACACCCACTGGGGCACACTGAAGCTGAAGCTAAAGCTCAGCCCTTGTTCCCTCCAGAGGGAACCCACCCAGGAAAGACAACGGTAAGAGGTTTCACTGGACAACTTGGTACCAGGGAATTCAGATGTACAACATAGATCTAAAGATCTAAAAACCAGACTTCATTCTCTCTCTCTCTTTTCAGTGTTGGTTTTCCTTTTCTTTATTTTTTTCTTTATTTTTTTCTTGTTTGTTTGTTTGTTTCTCTTCCTAAGCATCTATATTTATTCCTTATTTCATTAAGGTCATTAACTCATTTTCTTGCCTCTCTTTCTCCACGCTTTACCATCCCTCCTTGGCAAGGTCCTTCAGCATGGTCCTGACCCCCTACAGCCTGGGCTCTCACCTCCCATGGGGCTTTTGCCCACGTTCTGCTCCAGTTATGCTAGCAGCTACTTTCTCCTCAAATACAACTGTGCAAACATCAGCTGGAACAACTCCTTTGTTAGAGAACGAAAACACAACTGTAATCTGTGTTTTACTGCTCAAAACTAATAGACTAGTTCTATAACACAGAAACTAAAGAAAGCACAAATTCCTAGGGATTTGTTCCTTGTAGTTGGTGTATCTCATGTCTAATAGGCACAAGCTCTGAGCAAAGTTGGCTCTAATTGCAGGAAATTCATGTTTGCTTTTTCCTGTGTGAATTCTCTGCTGTATAAAATTGGGGGCTTCACAGTGCAATCCTTCTCAGTGGAGACTTTAACAGTGTCTCTCCCCTCCATATACGTGAAAAATCACATTGGGAATTCATATTTAAATTCCATGTCAACCATGGCACACAGGCTGCATGGATTGGACATGGATTAAAAAGCCAGATAAGGTGAATCAAAAGACAGACACCTACCCACCTCAACTTTATTTTCCTTAGGAAATCCAGCTGATATCCAAGGCTGTTGGCTTGCCTAATGTGTCCTATAATAACAAAAGCAAAACTTGCCAGAGTTTGATGAAGGGACTGGAGTAATGGCACTCTTGTGCTGAATTTCACTGGTGGATTGTAACCCTCCCCTCAGAACGTAAGCTATATTGTTCCCAACTATTATGTATATTCTTCAGAAAAGGATACCGAAGTGTGGTTTGTAATAGCACAAAGGGCATCAAAATCACTACAATTGTCTTCTGGTTAAAATGGACAGCACTCAGTTCATAGCATTATATTTTATCCTGAACTTGAAAGGGGGAGAGAGAATCATGAAAGGTACCAACAATGAATTCCCATCAAATTTATGCATGGCTTTGCCTAGTACATTTGAAAAAGTCATCCTCTTAGATGTCTAAATATAGCAGAAGGGTCAGGAATTACAAAGTGATTTTCTGATTAAAGATGCTTTAGATGTTTCTGAAAATAGATTTCTTATAAACACTATCCTTTGGCAAACAAATTAATGTACAACTTCTTTCTCAAACAGGGCATACAACTAAGAACTGATTATTTAGTCTTTTTCAGAAACCTAAGTTTTAAAATTTTCATCTTTGGCTTTCCATCAGAAAAGGTTTAGTCTCACAAATCAGTTGATTCTGGCTTCACTGAATCCTAATCATGCCCTGGCTCTGATACTTCACAGCTGTATTTCTGCTGCAGTGCTCCTGTTCGGGAGGACTGTTTTTCTTCATATGTTTAAGTTCACTCCACATCCTTGCCAAATATTGGAGTTCAAGAAACACAGAGTCAGAGGAATTCTTTCATTGCAAGGAGTTTACACACCTTTTGATTTGATACAAAAGATCAAGGGCCGCTGACAACTGTTTCATCAAGGTATCCTGTGGCATAAATGTCAAATCTATATAGATAGATAGATTTTTCTGTAATATAAGGATTTCTTGCATGTATTTTTAAAACTGGTAGAACACTGAAATGCTTGACCCCAATTCCTTGGCATTAGACAAAAGTTTATTTAATATAGTTAATTTTCAACCATTTCTTAATGGCAGCCAAACCACAGTTTCTTCAATGAATAGTGACTATTTCCTGATTTCTTCCATCGTCTTTCAATTATTTTTGTGAGAGAACAAAAGAATCAAATTATTTAAAGGCAGTGTACTGTCTGGTAATAGCTGCTGGCTGCTCCTCAGACTGATGAACAACTCTGGAGTGCAGTTAGGCACACAGTTGCCTGTCATGACTTACAAAAGGCTTATCATAGAACCATACTTACCAGGAATCACAGAATTTGTAGAGACCAGTGGCATTATTAGAGCTGTTTAATGGTATCTTTTAACTAAGACAGCTGATGTAATTCCATCCAGTTACCCTTGCATTCAGGTTAGTATCCTGTGGTTGCATGAGGTTAAAAACACATCCACTTTATCACAGGGTATCTCTTGATCAAGCATATTTACCATGCCTAGTGCTTCATAGTTCTTCCCCAAATCACAGATCCCAGACAATGTTCTTGTTTGGTGCCATACTAAGAAGAAATTGCCCTGCTATTCAGACTCCTCTCTTTATATAGCAGGGTTAGGATTTTGCTTTATCATCTTTATAGGAAACTACATTTAGGCTATCAGTGATGATTCCCAAGGGCCTTTTAATAATCAGAGCTCAGGTTTCAGTCCTTCATTTTCTAATCATGGCCTTGCACTCAATATCAAAGGCAAAAGATACTAGAGGAGGTGTGGATCATATCGCTTCTGCTCACACCTTCTTTGGATGCTTAGAAATTATGATTAATCCCTTGCACCCCAATGTAAGTCCACATTTGGCTAAGCTACAGAAATAATCAGTTAAACACATTAAACATCTTTTTTATAAAAAGGCTTCCTATTCTGCTCAATGCATTTTATTGAGAAGCACTCATAACAATACTGTGTTTAGAATTATATACACTCATTTCAATGTAGAAGAGACTAGTGGAAGTCTATGAAATTCTGTTGCTTGAGTGCAGGAGAATAGACCCTTAAGTAGGTTTCACAGTATGGCACCAAGCCGTCACCCCAGTTTCAGGCAAGTGTTCATTATATCCTTTCAGATGGATACACAATGGAACAAGTATTTACTACATTTGAGGTGGGAATTGTAACAGAGATTTGCTGCAAAAGGAATCATGCAAGCAGGTTAGTCCAGCAGGTCTCACAAAGGGAACACACTTATTTCTGTATCAAATAAGCCCACCTTGTAGAGGTGACTAAAGATGACTTAAAGATGTCACCAGTAAAAGGAGAGCTACCACTATGGCATTACACTGCTCCAACATCCATGGTTCATGTGGCAGCCCCTGGTAACAGCTGGACTGGTGCAGTGAGTAGCTTTCCAGTCTTTTTTGGTTACTGGGCACAGGCAAGCAAAGCTAATAATATTAGTTTTGCTCCCCTCCTCTCCTCCTTCCTTTCTTCTACTACAGAGTCCAGATAACCAGGACTCAGGCCAAGGGAAAGACATCTGCATTTAGCAGCAATATTGACAAACCTTTTCTCCTTTTGCTGACAAAGAGTGTGACCAAGAACAGCAGCAAGTTTAAGAAAAATCCCCATGAAAATTGCCTAGATGCCAGCAGAAAAATGAAGAGCATTTTCTATCTAGATGCATTCAGCTCCTCAAGGAGCATAACACCACACTGATGTGTTGTCAAATGTGGCAACTCCTCTGCAGAGATACTTGGGTAAGCTGAGTCAGTAAGTTTTATTTAACTGTCAACCCTTCCTGCTGCACTGTATCAAAGTCAAGAAACAAAGCTTTAACCTCATCTGACTCTCAACAGACGCTGGCTTATGGGGCACTTCCGGCAGGGAGAACTTCAGAGGGTTTAGAGAGGAACACTAACGAAGTTAGTAGCATATTAACAATGCCTGGTTTTCAGAATAAGCTGAGCCCATCCTAAGAAAGCGAAGTCCCTTCATGGAGCTGGGCAGGAACAATCAATGACGTGTGGTTTTGGAGTTTTTCTCTCTGCAGGTCTGTGTGCTTGCAGCTGAATTCTGAATATCTGAATTTGGTCTTTGAGGCCAAAATATAAGCTCACTTCGGTTTACTTTGTTTACATTTGCTTTCCAAGCAACCTCTTGAAACTCTCTGCCTCAAACAAAATAGATGATAGTGACAGTCACATAGCCAGGTTTTCCTGCTGAGAGGCAGAAAAATAGACTGTCCCACCAGTATTTGAATCCATTTCTAGTGATGTGTTTATAGGTAAAAAGGCAGACAAAATGTCACCACTCAAAAATACCAATTGGCTATAAAAGTTTCCAGCTTTCCATCCAGGAATTTTCCCCCTTCTTCCAACTACACTGCAGTTAGCATTATCTTGTACTGTCTTTCTCTACATGTACCCGTTGCAAGGGATGTTGCTAACAACTAAGAAATCAAACAGTATGACAGACTGTTCTCCACCCCTTTCCTCTATTAGGAGAGGAATGCTGGTTATAGATGGGTTAATTATTACATTCAACATTATCCTTTGGGGAAGCAATGACAGGGCACTCTCAAGTCTGTTACTGCAGATAGACCCTTACAGCTCTTCCACTTACCCTACAGCTAGAAGTCCTTGAGTGGCTCCCTCCTGAGCAGCCTTTCTGAAGAATTTTTCAAGTGCAACTTTCTTCATTTTGATGAAATCCTTTTCTTTCTGGCCAGGCAAGTTCTGAATTTCATTTAGTTTGTTTCTGTGTTCAGCTGTCTGAGGCTTCTAAACTGATAGCCTGCTACTGCAGGTGCCATTTTGGAGACTAGATTCACATGCAGAAGACAAACTGTTTTCTCCTGAAAATTGTTCTTGCTCACTTGTTATTTCTCTTCAGGCAAAAAATAAAGTAATTCATACCACAAATTTGCAATTTTTTTTATATATGAAAGACACAACATTAATCTTACCATGTTTCAACATCTAGATAAGGATAACTTGCCTGCTTGAAAGGATTTTTGAGGCGTAGTGTAATGAAATGCATTACCAACATTAAAACACATTTTAGCTTAAGCTGTCTCCAGCCCCTCTGAGTAGGATTGTATCATAACTAAACCATTCAGACACAGTCATTTCTTGCTTCAGAAATGATCTCTGGGTGATGGTTTAAGAGAAAGGAGAAAAACTAACACTCTAAAGCAATTTTATGTGGCTATCCGTTGATCTAGTACAAGCTCAGTAGTGTTTTCCTTAAGATTGATCCAAACCTACCTAACTATGGATATAATAAATGATTATTAATAATAAAATGTTTTGCATACCTTCACTTTAAAAAGGTATTGGGCACACATGCCTGCTTTGTTTTATGTTACAATGTGGAGGACAGCAGAAAAAGAGGTTCTCCTCCTTAAATTACTGGATTGCCATTAATATTGAATGCATGGGGGTTACAAATCGTGCGCACCCTGCCCACCAGCTGTTGTCTGTGCCCCCGCAGCCCTGTGGCTATGGATGTCTCCGTGCTGGTCCCCTGGCAGAGACCCAACTCTACCTGGGTCTCACACTGCCGAGGCCGTGCTGGTGTGTCAGCCATGCCAGGCTCAGCAGCTCCTGCTCAGCCACACAAACACTTGGTATTTCTGCTGGTAAAGCACGTAGTGCAACCAGCCTCATTGTAGCAAAACACAGGCATGAGCCACCAGTGTGCCCATCTCCTCCACATGTTTCAGCAACTCAGGAGCAGGCTGAGCCCTATGTAATACTAAAGTGACCCTGTTGCAAACCTTGCATCAATTCACAACTGGAAATCGCCATTTCTCCCAGTGAAAGAAGTCTTTCTTCACATCCATGTCCCTCACACCCTCGGCAGGGAGAGCTGCGGTGTGTCTGTGGTGGGCTCCCTTGGTGGTAGTTGGGGCGGGGGGGGAGGCGGTGAAGAGGGGCGATGTGCAGCCCCCTGCCCCTCACTGGATCCCAGCAGCTCCCTGGAGGTGCCTGTTAGGAAGGCAGAGGGAGGCAGGAGGGAGGGTGGCTATGTGGGGAGGCCAAGCCGGGGTGTGTTAGTGGGGGACAGAGGCCGTGGTGCGTTCCCTGCGCTGCCACTGCCGCTGCCTGCGCTGAGTCACTGCGCTCCCACCCCTGCACAGACACGTTTCTGAAATAGATGACTAGGACTATGTGATTTCCATACCGATGAAGCTCCCTAACAGCACTCCCCAGCTCCTCTTTCCCCTCATGTTAGCAGGAATCTAACATGAAATGGATTATTAAAACCTGTGTAAAAAAGCACCTCAGGAAGGGCCGCCACCTCTGCCTTAAGCAGACGTGGAGGGCAGTGAGGCACGGATGTGGCTTCCAGCTCTGTGGCCTCCTCACACAGGTCCCCTGCCTCTGCAGTGCAGCAGGGCTGGCGGAAGCATGGCACTACTTCCTGGCTGGCAGTTTTTTTAAGGTCGGTCGGAAATGCTTTTTCGCCTTCCTCCATTTGCTTTTCCAGCTCAGCTCCTCCAAGGGTACCTCAGCCCATGGGGCCAACAGCCCCACAGAGCCCTACAAGGAAACCCTACTGCCAACGGCCACTGGCCTCCCACCCCAGCCCCTCTGACTCTTCTGCCTTGGTTTAACCCCCCTTTCTTCTTCTTCTTCTTCTTCTTCTTCTTCTTCTTCTTCTTCTTCTTCTTCTTCTTCTTCTTCTTCTAGTTCGTTCGTTCTTTCTTCCTTTCTTCCTTCCTTCCTTCCTTTCTTTCTTCCTTTCTTTCTTTCTTTTGCTTTTTCTTTCTCTTTCTTTCTTTCTTTCTTTCTTTCTTTTCTTTCTTTCTTTCTTTCTTTCTTTCTTTCTTTCTTTCTTTCTTTCTCTTTTTCTTTCTTTCTTTCTTTCTTTCTCTTTTTCTTTCTTTTTCTTTCTTTCTTTTTCTTTCTTTTTCTTTCTTTCTTTCTTTCTTTCTCTTTCTTTCTTTCTTTCTTTCTTTCTTTCTTTCTTTCTTTCTCTTTTTCTTTCTTTCTTTCTTTCTTTCTCTTTTTCTTTCTTTCTTTCTTTCTTTCTTTCTTTCTTTCTTTCTTTCTTTCTTTCTTTCTTTTTTTGGGGTGGGGATGACACCAACTAAATATTAGCTTTTTAACACCTATTTTTGATTATTTTTGACAGCAAAAGAATTATTGTACCTTCTGTGAAACGTTTTACAGATCCTTGTTTGGTTACAAAGGACATCCACAAAAAAACACAATCGCAGTAAGATTTCATAAAAAGGCAGCTTTCTCAGTTTTCTTGCACAAAAGAAGCTTCTACATGCTTCTGGCTTCCTGCCATAGGTAACCATTAATCTGAGTTTTTCCACTGCTTACAGTACAAGTTCTTGCTCACAGAAATCAGATCCTTGGTTATGTTTTCCTTTTGGCCACTGGTTTGTGCAATTGCTTCATTTCCTTAAATCATCTTACTCAAAAAAGGGGCCTTGATGCTAAATGTCAAACAAATAATGAGACAGAGGACAGTATTTTAAAAATTCTCAGGTGCTTGTGAATATGAAGTAGCATCAAGGAGAATTTTTAAAGAGAAAATGCTTAGAGAGAAGCCTTGCTCCTGGCATGTAGAAAGCTCAAATGTTTTGGTGGGACACAGAGGTCAGGTGGAAGGTCTCCATGTTCTGCTAGAGCAGGCAAAATTATTAAAGAAAGATTTCTGGTGTAGTTTTGACAGTTATGAATAGGAAATGCACTTCTGTGAATATTCTGTATCACTTAATTAAAACGAGCTATTTTTGTGAACGCTTTTGACCATGAACCTTTTCCTTGAATATTCATTGACGATGTGAGGGAAGGCATGAGCAGAATTTATGGAAATTCATTTAAAATCTGAATGACTATGCTTGAGATTTTTTTATTATATTCATTAAATATTTGTTACGTATTTTTTATTTTTAATGTTAGTTTGATTATCTAAAGATAGAAACAGATGCATAGACACTCACATCACATAATTGTTCAGTTATGACTATAACTAATTATTCACACTATGTAAGAGATCCCTCTAGATATTTTCTTAAGTGAGTTTGCATCAGTCACAATTTGAATACCATTGGCAATCCATTTGAATGGTAACAGTTTCTGCCCTAGGTCTGGTCCCAGTGTACATTTCTAAAGGCACAGAAGGACCAGGGGTGAGTCACTAAGAGACAAAGAACAATCCCTGCTACATACTCCGAGACTCATGCTTTATGATGCCCAGCAAAAATGGCAGGAATTAAAGGAAAAGCACTACAAGGAGAAAAAAAAAAACAGTAGCATATGTTGCTCTGGAGACTGTGGGCTGATTTGGGCTGTGGAAACTACTCTAATGCATGCCTCTTCTGGTCCTTGATACAGCCTGAAATCCTCAGGCACAGTGATGCCTTAAACTTTCTCCAGATCCCTCGGCAATGAAATGATTACCCCAAAGCTTCTTTGCCTCTGGAGATGAAGCATGGTCCCAGCCCAAGAGTCTTCTCTTAGAGCACTGGAATAATGCTTAGAAGAACTAAGCAGAAATCCCAGGACATTTGAACAGATCCTGGAGGACTCAGACATCAAGTTAGGACAAAGACAAAGCTTTCTGATCTTCTTACTCTATTAAACTGCACTCTTTCAGAGCCTGAAATAGCAGAGCAATGCCTGAGGATACAATGGTGAGGCCTCTACTGGGATTACAATGCATCAGTTATTTCATTATTTCTAAAAATATTTAAAAGAAGACCAATCTCAGCACAGCTTGGTATAAAAAAGAAAAAAGAATGAAAAGGGAAAGGCTTATATTTGTGCTTTTATCTTATATTCCTGTATTAAATGTGTTGGTATACATACATATTGTCTATTTTTCTCTCAATTCATTATTCAGAGATTATTAATCTCTTTAGGTGTCAATATAGTACTTGGGACTTCACAGGATTATTTAGGCCCACGTGCATCAGGTCTGGGTTTGTAGGAAGCATAGCCCAAAGATGCTTCTGTGAGCAGGGCCATAGGGTGCTAGCATTGCATTTGGAAGTAGACAAAGGGAGGACATTTTAGACATTGCTCATTTACCTAATTTCCAGAAAATATTTTTAATGCAGAACATGAATTAAATACAAAACTAAAGGAACATAGTAATATCTGTTCCTTTCTGTGCCTGCTGAGGTGGCCAAACCCATTAGTGACAGTAAAGGGTGTCCAAGGGAGGTGCCATGGGAGAGCAAAATGTGACGTAGACCATTCTAGTCCCAATAACTTGCCTGCACCTAGGTCAGGAATGGGACTGAAGTCTGTGCCTGTGATGTTAGCACTGCTTCAGTTCCCTTTTAGATTTTGGACCACACCTGGTCCCATTCCCATATGACGAGTAGGAGTCCTTTCCTGCAAAAAGCAGTCCTGGAGGCAGACTTTGTGCTTTGGTTTCTCTTCATGGAAAGATAAGAATATGGCATAGGAGGAATCATAGAATCATAGAATATCCTGAGTTGGAAGGGACACACAAGGACTATTGAGTCCAACTCCTGGCTTCACACAGGACCACCCAAAAATCAGACTATATGTCTGACAGTGTTGTTCAAATGCTTCTTGAACTCCATCAGGCTCAGTGCCATGACCACTTCCCTGGGGAGCCTGTCCCAGTGACTGACCACCGTCTGGGTGAAGAACCTAGCACCCTAGCACCCAGCCTGACCCTCCCCTGTCCCAGCTCCATGCCATTCCCTTGGGTCCTGTTACTGTCCCCAGAGAGCAGAGCTCAGCGCCTGCCCCTCCGCTCCCCTCATGAGTAAGCTGCAGGCCGCCATGAGGCCTCCCCTCGGCCTGCTCTGCTCGGGGCTGAGCAGCCTGAAGAATGAGATGCTGAACTCTGTGCATTGCCTCATGTTTCCTGGAGGGCAGGTACGTGGCATTAACTGTCATGCAGGAGGTGGACTCTTCGTCCTGAAAGGCAGAGAAGACAAATTACATTCTGACATGAATGACAAAAATATCCATAATTGTATTAGACAGAATTAAAAATATATAAAAGGGTAATTAATTCCCATGTTTTAAATACTAAGAGTAGAAGAATCCTCTCTTATTGGCAGATTATTCTATAGCGAATCAATGCATTGTCCTGTGACTTCCTCTGAGGAAACTGATCTTTGGATGGGGATATTCTCAGAAGCAGGGTACTGGCTAGTATAAGCTCTGCTGAAGGGTGCAAATCCTTATTCCTAAAACGGAAGGGGGTGTCACTATTTATCTATGATTTCTGTCTATATTGTACTGTTCAAAAGTCAAACCACAGCCTTTATCAGGCTGATGAGCATGTGTTCAGACAGGCATGCTGGTTACTACTTAAAGCCTTTCAATACCCAGGGATGAGCTGAACATATTTACCAAGGTTAAACAGGTCTGACTGCAATCATTCTGTCTGTCTCTAATGTTATAGCATTGCAAAAGACCACAGAATGTGAATTCTTATGTATTCTAGCACCCCAGCTATATATATATATTCTGAGGCTCAGTAAAGCTTCTCACAGATGGAATCAGACAGGGAGAAACACACAGAAATGTAGAGCAGCTTCAGTTCCTGCCTTACACATCTGCAGCTCTAGGTGGTGAAGAGACCTGAACTCTGAGCCCATTGTCCAGCTCTCCTGCACCTGCTGCCTGCCAGAGGAGCTTTTGGCACTGCGCCAGCACCTCAGAGCTTTCTCGAAATCGAGGCATGCAAGATCTGAAGTCACTTTGGAAAATCTTGGCACTGGAGGAACCAGAAATATACCAACATACAAATGTGGAAAAGGAATAGACCTGGCTGTGCTGTACAGAAAGCTTCTGCTTTGAACTAGAAGGTCCTTTTCTATCAAGGTCGTCTCCAAAACAAGTATAGTTAGGATGACTTGTTACATCCCTAATATGGTTATACAAAACATTTTTAATCAGCTCCCTGATAAAATCAGTGTTTGTCTGATTAAGGATACCAAATAACTTCATCTAAGATCCATGCTTTATCATTACAAAAATATCTCTCATCTGAATTGTGTATTGTCCACCGCATCAAATAAGTACTTTACTATTTTTTAAATTCTTATTCTCACAAAAACCTTTTAAGGGAAAGCTGTATTTTACTAGCGTGTAGAAGTTAAGTATGATATCCAAGGTTGCCCAATTCTGTAGCTGGCTGGGAGCATTTTGATGATCTAAGTTAGCGCTCTAATCAGTGAACAGCTTTTCCAGTAAAACATATAGCCTCCTAAGTTGTGCAGAAAAATAGGTGTTAAAATGTAGTAATCTACAAATAGCTCCAGTTGTTGTTCTCCTTCACCAGTAATCAAAGCAGGTAAAACAAAGGTAAGTTCCCTACAGCCAGCTTTCAATTAAATCTGTTTTAGGAAAAAGAAGAGCTGTCAAAGGAAAATGAGACCTATGCAACTTCTAGGAGCTTCTGGAAGCTGTGGTTGTATGCTTGCATTGTGTGTTGCTATAGTAATGCCCCTTTCCCATTCAAAATATGCCCTGTGCTAAGATCCCCAGCACAATAATGGGCTTTGTGAATGCTAACCCTTTGTCTTTCCATTGTACAAATAATCAGGTAGCCCAATGCCAGATGTGCTGTACCTAGCATCCTACTAAGAACATACAGAAGACAGAGAAGTTTATTTCCTTCACAAACATGGTATTTGAAAACTAGGGATTTTTAGGAAGAGAGGGCAATAACCAAAGATCAGCAGCCACTTAGTGGCTCACTTACTCAGCCAGTCCTTTGGGACAGTTTCCATTTCCAGACAATGCAAACTGCATCCTGTGACAGGTGATGATGGACACTCCAGATTGCTATAGCTACCTGGCACTGCCAGCATGTTCTTAATCATCGTTGCTTGTTTGCATAATGCGTTGCCGTAGCACTGCCAGTGAGCACTGCAATAAATGGCAGAAAGAAGACTTCACTGAGCTGCTCTGTGCCAACAGGGAAGGTGTCTCCCCAGACCAGCATGGAATCATCTATAGCCAGACCCTCTGGCCACAGAACCTCCACTATGACTTTGGTCCTGTTGCACATACTTATTATAATCTGGTTTTTGCTATTGGGCCCTTGTGATATTTAGGCCCTCCCTGGGGATTGTTGTTGTCTCTAATGCCTTCTGACTGGTGGGGATCCCTGCTGAGGGGTATTGTGGGGGCACTGTGTGCTTTCCCTCATGGCATGCACTTCCGAATGTGTTGTGAACTAGGGCCAGGCTTGGTGCTAGTGTATGTGCTGTCCTTGCATAGCAGAGTTGAGGCATATGAGGACTTTACCAACTTCTGTGCTGTTCTGGTGAGGATGGACCACGATTCCCAAAGTAAGCTGTCCCTGGTGGGCAAATATACAGGATAAAGTACAGAGATTTGCTCACAACAGAAAATGATACTTCAGAGAAGTACTGGATAATCAGTAACTTGGAGCTTGTAGACCTCATATAATTTCCAGCAAAAAACACCTAACCTTTTGGGTTCATTCTGTCTATGGATAGGTTTAGCCTGAATCTCTTGTGAACAGCTTGTACCAAGCGGGAGCCTGGCATGGAGTGCTAAGAGAAGTATCTGTATCACTTAATGGCACTGTGTGTATGCTGTCCATGCACTTTGAAGTTGCCATGTTAGCTACAGGATGTATCATGTCTCTTCTATTGCTTCTAAAAGGCTCTGGCCGATGCTTGAGTTTGTTCCTGTGGAGGTAGGGATTTCATTACCAACATTATTCTTAGGTTGTCCCCAGTGCGATACCCGCTGTTCCCACTAATCCCATCATTGGCAAAAGCTGTAGATAAAAACTAATTCTCTCATGGACGTGCCAGGAAGAAATGTCCATGGAGGCCATGGACAAACTTGTCAGTCCTTGGTGCTGAATTTCAGATGTTCCAGTCCATGAGGGTTCACAGGTGGGGCCTAGCCCCAGCAGGCTGAGGCCTACCACCAAGAGTGAAAGAACTGGTTGCTATGGTCAGTCGAAGAAGAACTTGCATTTACATGTTTCTCTTCACCACAAGAATTTCCTTGTCACCTGGACTGCAGCACAACATTGGTGTCACTGTCCTTCTCTGCTGAAGAGACTGTCACTTCTCCGCTGAAGAGCAGGAGCTTTTTATTAGTGGAAAGCATGCCATGCTGTGCCTTGGGACAGGCTGCAATACTGGTGGTGGGTAGAACTGCCACAGTCAGATTGTTACCATTTTAAATGTGACCTGTCCACTAAAACCAGCTGTTAGAAAACCACATGTAATATTCGTGAGTGGTCAAGACCACGGCTGTGCATTTCATAGGCTGTAATGCTTTACTGCTGCCCAAATATTCCGTACAACTTTAGGTATTTGACAATAATTGTACACTCAGACTCTGCTAATTACCTACACCTCATTCTTTCAAAGGGCTGTTCACTGTGAATGCCATGCAACAAAGCACATCTTCAAGGAGGTGAATAAAAAGTAAAAGATCTAGTATTATATTGTTTTCCTTAAAGTCAATGGAATTGTGCATGTACTGCATGTAAGAACCTGTGTCTCTGCTCTATCTTGTTTCTGTTATTAGTTTTGCGTCTCTTTATTGTAGCTTTTTTGCTACAAACTGTTTGCCTTGTACTTCTGCCTGTTGTTGAGAAGAAAGTCCTGATAATGCAGCCTAATATTTCAGGATCTTTCTAGGTTTATAAATCCCAGTTTATGACAAGGGCACTTTACTAAATAATATAAAAAAGAAAAAATGCTGTCAAATGCCCTTAATAATTGGGTATGTCCCTTTCAACATATTTCTTTCTACTTGTCAGCTGGAAAGGATAAAATATGGCAGATTTTTTTTTTATTTGACACACAATAGGCTCTGAGTGACTTGTTATGTAAATTACATTTCGTTTAAGTTCAGCTTTAGAATAAAGAAAGACTAAGTATTTAAATGAAGAAGGAAATGTAAAGGCTTTTGGGAAATACTATTCAATGAACAAGACCCCCTAGCAAAGAGAGTATAGTATTAAAAATCTGACCAGAAAGCCTATCTGGGTCATGTGTTTTTAATTGAAAAATAAAAATTTGGAATGTAACAGAGAAAGACGTCTCCTCTCAAAAAAAAAAAAATCCTCACATCACCCAATCCAACCACAATAAATTAAGCTAACAGCTTTAGAAATATCCCTGAGTCTGTCATGAGGCTGTGTTACTAATAGGTTGTTGAGACAGGCTTTTTCTGAAAAATCTTTCGTGAATCTGCTGCACAAGCCCTTTTCAAAATAAGAAAGTCTGCTTCCCCGAGGACATAGGCATTAGACAGCACTGCAAAACTGCACATTGAGCTCAGCATTATCCACAGCCCACTGGCCCCCCCACCCCCCTGCTTGCTTCTTTGTGCCTGCTTAATGCTCTCCCCAGGATGTCTGTGCTGATGATGGGGGACGAGGGGAGGCAGGAGGGGCACGGTGCAGGTTTTGCCCCAAATTTTCTATTGTTTCTGCCAGTGGTTCATCTGATGTTTACTGCAAAGGTAGCAATGTGTATGTGAGTCTGTACCGTGTAGGATAGACAAGGCTCCTGGTACAAGCAATTGGCAGAGTTTTAGCTTCATTAATCATAACCCATTCATGTCAGTAGTAAAACTCTTCCTGACCTCAGTGGAGCCAAGATTTCAATCCAGACAGCCTAAGCCTGATCAAAGCAAGTCTACATGAGACAATGCTTAAATCATCAGCAGAAACTAGCTGACCATGAATCCTTCTTGACCAGATGAAAGAAGTAGTGACAAATTTTGAGTCAATGCCTGTAAAGGCAAGGGTTCAGTCTTGTGCTCTTGTCGTACTGGGAATTCATGAATTTCCACTCAATCCTGCAAAATGAATCATTGTGTGGCATTAGGCAGATCATCCAACTGCCATCTAATACAAGTTTTCTACCCATAAAGTGGGAACAGTTAAATCTGAGCATGTCATTTATTGCTCTGAGAATCAACAACATGGCTTGAGCCTTGTCTGGTGTAGATGACAGGCTATGCAAGATCTCTTCAAGCTGAGCCTTTGGTCAGTACCCTGCTGTTGACGTTCAAGTTCTGCAGAAGATACAGCTAAATAATACCTGTGGATTTCAATTTGTAGAGAAGGCAGCTGTGCACATATGCAATATCGGAACAGAATTCAGGCCACATTATGTTAATATCCTTAGCTAATCTGGTCTTCACTTAGCAGTTAATAAGAAATCATTCTGGAAAGGTACATGTTCACTGCTATTGGCATTCAGATTCTTTTCTTTCTGGTTCATTTTGCCAGCATAGCCTAAACGTTTGAGACTGTGCATGCAGGAAGGAACTGCAGTTGAGAAAAATATTAAAAATACCTTGGCAAGCCCTGACTCATTATTCTTTTTTATTTTTATTTTTTTTTTTTACAGAATTGTCAAAAGTGAAAGAAGACTATGAGGTTAAATTGTGGATTTTAACCTCAATTTCTGTCTTTATTAACACACCAGTTACAGATTTTTGCACTTCAGTAGTCCATGGTCCACTGAAGTGAAAGCTCTAATGGTGTTCAGCTGAAGCTCAACATTACATATTTTCTACCCTTTAAAATGAAAACACAACACTTGCAGGCAACATTCTTGTCTTCCCATATGTATCTGTTTATGAATAACATCCTCCCCTTTGATAGCTTAAGAATGAGTGTGAAATCCCCAGTCATTTTCCTTGTTTTTGTTTGTTTGTTTTGATTTTTTTTTTTTGTCTGAATGAAGTATTTAATCTGGCATTAAATATACAGACTCAGTTGCTCTCAGTTACCTGCTAGTATAAATTCTTCATATCTCACTGGATCCCAGGGACTGTTTTTCCTGCATCACAACGATGTGATTTCACTGATGTCAGTGCTGCAGCAGCAGGGCCATCAGGAGCTCTGCTGGCTCAGGTACCACATGTGAACAAGGGTTTCTCTCTGATCTAAATCAAACACAGACCACAATTAACACCACTGACAGCAGCTAGATTATACATGCACAACACCACCTCAGTCAGTCACTCCAATCTACACTGTGCACATAACAAAACAGCTCCATCAGTTGTGTTTCAGTAATGTATTATTAAAATACATTCTATAGTATATAAAGCAAACGAAAACAGAGCAGGAAGTGCAGGGAAAGATTTACAACAGCTGAATATTGTCATTGATAATCCTGGTCCTAGAAAATGATGGAAAGATCTCTTTCCTTTACAGAGCTTTAAGCCCTCCGTCTTACTCCTCCTTTGTCAACAGCACTAAAAAAGTGAGTGAATACCCAGAAGTAGGTCATGATTGCTAATATCCAAGGATACCAGGTTTCTGTGGTTACCTTAGCGCTCCCTCCCTTCTTCCCTCTCTATCCCTCCCTCCAAGCAAAGTGCAGCCCCCATACTGCTGCTCCACACCAATGCTGCATCACCGACTGCAGAACCACTGCTCCTGATTTACACCCGCACCTCAAAGAGTCTGCACCCGTGGTGCCTGTGCAAAGAGAGCCGGGTGCTGTGGAGCACCGGGGCCAGGTGCCACGCTGTGTCTGTCAGGCTGTCTGTCCCCTGCCGTGCTGCATCAGCACCTCGCCTCGGTGACGGACAGGACGTGATGGCAGTGACCAGCACCCCAGGACCTACAGCACCTGGTGGGGTGGCAGGTGGGAATAGGTGGTGTGATGAGTAAGAGGGCACCCCCTCGTCCCAGAACATCACCGAGAGTCAAACTGAGAAATGAGGTGCCGTGCTACAGCATCACTGCAGCCCCGATGCCCTCATGCGTGGCTGAAGGGGATGTTTCTCTAGCATGTCTTCCAGCTAGGATGACACAGAATAGGCTCAGGCTGCGGACACGGAAACAGAGAGGCAAAGCTCGAGGCATAAACACAAAGCAAATCACACCGTGGCAGCTGTGTACAAAACGGGCCGGCTGTGCATTTGAAAGCGTGAGAAAGGAGCAGGCTGTGCACAGAAAGGCAGGCTTCTGAGATGTGACAATTTTAGCACTGATTCATCATGGGGTAAATTTGCCACAAGTGGGGCTGGGCCACAGTATTTAAAGGGCTCTGCACTGGCTTGCATTTGGGCAGCCTTTGTACCAGGCTTTTGCTCAAATAGGATATTCTTTCCTTTTTTTTTTTTTTTTTTGACAGGTCTCTGGGGTGCTAGAAATTGCTAAGACAGACAGCCTGGCAGCTGCAGTTCATTTTCAGAAGTCTTATAAAGCACGGTGACTATTAAACAGTCTGATTCTAAATTTGGGACTTATTTGCCCTTATTTTTTGTTGACATCAAGGTTCATGCCCACCAGTTCCCTTGTTAAAGTACTCAGGGAGTTCCCACAGCAATGGAAGACGTACTGGTCAAAACAAATGTGTTTGCAACGTTAGGAGCAGAGCTTCTGCTAGTACATACCACTGCAGCCCGGGGGTGGATATTTTAGGAGCATAACACTAGAAGCAACTGAATTACTGAATTCAGTCATGATTGCAGACTTCGTGTAATACTTGTTTAATCCAGAAGAGTCCAGGCATCATCTACTCTACACCAAGCAGTTCCCATCACCCTACCAGCCACCCTCTGACTGTACTTGCAAAGAACTCTCTCAATTTTAGCCATTTTACGTACCCGCTGAGTGCCACATTTAAGCGACTTTCCACTTTGTCAAATTAACACTTCTCTTCTGTCCAATTCACATGAAACTCATATAACCTTCATAGCTGCCTGTTGCTGTAAGCCCCCAAATTACCCTTGGAAGTCAGTCTCGGTTGAAACTGAAGCTGTGTTTTAACTTTTAATTACAGTCATTCAACATATGCATTGGCGGACCTCCAGGATTTGGGCCCTGTGTGCTAACTGCTCTGCAAAAGTGAAGCTGGTAAAGAAGGAACTCATCAGATAAACTGGCTATAGTAAAAACATTGAACTCTTGTGGATATATAGAATATTCATTGAATTCTAGACAAAAATAATGATAAAAAAGACCACAAGATTATATCACAAATGGTATAATCTGCACACAAACATATACATATATATATAATATATATAGTATAAATATATATATAATCTATATAGTATAATCTGTATCACAAACAATATAATCTGCACTGAATCACCAACAAAAAAAAAAAAGTGTTTAACTGAGCCTTTTGGAAAGGAGTTTAGCCGTGATCTGACACATCCATTGATGGAGAATTTGGCATGAAAATTAAAGTTTGTTCCAGTCATAAATCATTCCTACTATTAAAATACAGATTATGCCTGATTTTTCATTTAAATTTGTCTGGTCAGCTTCAGTTTGCAACTATTGTTTCTTATTATGCCTTTCTCCAATAAATTAAAGAGTTCTTTAATACCTGGTATTTTCTCACCATGGAGGTACTCACACTGTAATCAAGCCACTTCTCAATCTTCTTTTTGATAATCTTAACAGGTTAAGCACTCTGAGTCTCTTACTATAAAGTATTATCTCAAACTGTAATTCTAATTTTCTCAAAGCATTTTTGGAAGTCTTTTCTGCAACCTCATCAGTTCTTCAATATTCTGCTGAAAATGTGGACATTAGAGCATTGTCCAGTAGCCCACTAGAGGTGTCACCAAAGCCATTTGCAAAAATCACTTTACTGCAAATTGTTATTCCTCTCTCTACTCATCCAAGAATCACATTTAGCCCTCTTTTTTAAATTAACACGTCAGCCAATGAGTCTCCAATCCAATTCTTTATGGAGTTTTATTTGTAAATTGTCTAGGTATACTGATTTAAAATGTTAGCTAAGTCATACACACAGCTTGACATCTCCAGCTTCTGGAAATCAAGTAGCCACTTCAGGGACACATTTTTCCATCCATATGCCTATAACATACAAGAATGCAATTGTTCGTGCCTGTCCGTCTGTCCCTTCTCAGCTCATATCTTCCACCTTCCCACAATGCCTCAGAGCATCCCAGATTTGCACTTCCAAACCTCAACTTGCAGTCGTCAATGCAGCTGTTCAGTTTGCATGGTTCTGGCATTGCACTGAGTCTCTGTGCCTCAACCAAGACTTCCAGAGAGGAGGCCATGGGCTCCCCTTTCGCAGAGCATGGAAAGATGTGGTAAGTGTGGTGGGAGCCGCCTTCCAGACAGACACGGTGAGGAGCTGGACAGAGGGCCTCAATGCACAGCAGCCACAGCAAATGATGAAACAGAGGCAGCAACCATGCAGGCAGGGAGGAGCTGCTGAGCTGGCTGCTTTTTTGAGCAAACCCTCCTTTTTTCACCAACATCAGCCTCTGTTTTGCAGCTTGTCACTTACTGCTGTACCTTTTCCTCCACTGTACTTTCACCTACAAAGTCCTTTCTCCTACTGCTTTTTATTCCCAGTCAACTCATTCCCACTTACGATCACTCTCCCCTGCCAAAGCTCTTCAGGCTCTTCCTGGAACAACATTTCTCCTGCTGCTTTCCCACCTTGGCTCCTGTGTGTCACCCCCTTGCCCTGTGACCTCCTCCTCCAGGACACTTGAACATCTCTGGAGCAGGTACCGCTTGGAGCTGTGTTCACCCACCGTTGTGCAACGCGGCTCTGGTGCTTGGTAATTTTTTTTAGCCAATATCCTAATAGAGGTGACTAATTGTGGCAGCACTGTGATGTCTAGTAGGAGAGACTGATGAAATAATTGTGTAGCGGGGATGAAACAGCCGGGCTGATGGTGAAGCAGAGCAGGCATTAGCTGTGCCAGGCTTACATAACATTGCAGGCTGAGTGAGAAGCACCCAGAAGGAATTCACTCCTTATCTCACCCCTTCCTCCCCCTTTATTATAAAAAAAAATAAAAAAATGTAAGATTTCCTTTACTGCTGCTGCATGGCTGGGTGCAGGTCCCTGGGCTCTCGGTGGGGCAGGAGGGACAGCCCAGCCGCTGCTCCGCACTGGCGCAGGACTCACTCCAGCTCTGATCCCACACGGTTTGCTGGGCACGGAATCAGGTGTCACTGCTAAAAAATGGTTCTCTGCCTTCTGATTCATGATGGCTTTTTTTCATGTCTTGCAGTGGATGAGAAATATAATTTGAGTTTCAATATATGGCTGGGGGTGCCTTTCTTCTCTCGTTAATTAGTTATAACCCTTGCCTGGTACTGACGCTTATGTCGCTTTAGATGGCTGATATCTGCTAACCACCTCTCTGAAAGATTACAAAAGAGCCATGAAAATGAGAACGGGGGGATGGATAGATGGATGGACGGATGAGGAATGCCTCTATTACAAGGAGCAAGCACAGAAAGCTTGGATTAGGGTGAACAGCTGGTGCGTATTCAATAATCAACTGCTCTGAAAGAAAAGCCTATTTTTTCTCATCCCATGGCATTAGAGAACAGGATACCAGCGCTGCCAACCTTACAATTGAAATCTGCCCACACAGAATAGCAAATTCCCCTTGGCTTGCATTTAAATGCTCCTGGCTCATTATAACTCCATACAGCCTTTAATACATACATGTGGTCGGCATATTATCCTGCAAACAGAGCGCTGCACTGCTTCTCTCAGCGTGTCTCTGCCTTCATTTCAACACCAAAGGGAGGGATGGGGCGGGGGGAGAGAAAGGAGGACAGGCAGCTTATCGAGTTTACAGCTGCTGCCGAGAATATTGGTTTGATCCTCGCTGCTGGTTAGGATTCGTTTCCGCAACAGGCATCAGGTTGGGGCACTGAGCATCGTTTGAACGGGCTCAGGAGGTCGTTCTTCGGGTGGCCCCTTGGGAATAACAAAGCCTGCAAAGGAGCTGGTGGGCAGGGAGCCATGCTGGCCAGCACCTTTGGGTGTCAGCAGCCAGAGGGGAGGAGCAGAGTTGGTACTCTAAGCCTCTGTCTGGAAAGCAGGGAGGGTTGTTTGCTGTTTGTCCCCAGGTACTTTGGTGATGCTAAACACGGCAGGGTGAGCAAGGCTTCCTCCAACCCTATCTACGGTGGCAACAGCAGCAGCAGCAGCTATAATTCACTCTTCTTCTGCTTCCTGACCGCATGCCTCCATCTGAGCCCAGGGAACAAGTCCTGGGGGCAGAGGTAAACCCCGTCACGGTGTCTGCGTGGTTTCTGAGCCCCTTCTCCAGCTGCAGACCTGCCCAGGTGCCTGGGGATGGGCCGTGGTCCAGAGAGCAAAAGTCCACCTGCATGTGACGGTGACAAATGGGACACCAGACAGCTGTCAAGCAGGAACATTTTTCACTTCACGCTACCAGATGTGAACGAGAGGTGAGAGGCTCTATACATCATGCTTGCTCCCACGAGCCAGCCAGTCTCTTGGCTTCTTGGTAAAAGTAGAAGAAATGTTCTAAATGCCCTCATTATTTTGGATCATCAGGATAACAACAATGACCAGAAATATTGTTACCCAGCAATTTTGATCCATAACAGGGTACTGAATATTCAGAGAGAGAGCCCAAAAGCTTGGACCACAGTTTCCCATTCGAACACCCTGTTAATAATCATGTCATATTCCTGTTCATTCAGTGGCCTGGTTTTTGAGGGAAAACACTGCTCGTCCCTGCTGCCCGAAATGCAAGGAGAATGGAAGGGGCTGCATTAAAATGTGTCAGCCTGAGTCCCTCCTGTGCTTCTTGCAGAAAGGAAAGGAAGATATTAATGCAGATGATTTTGTTACATAAATACATGTTGTATCAGGGCCATTTTTAGCATTTGTGGGGGTGTGAAGAACTTCTCCAAGCTGCATATCTATTTCATAGGATTCAGCTGAACTGAGGAAAAGGACAGAGAGTTTTAAGGTAAACTATCAAGATACATTTTATTTAAACCCACGCAATTCTGTACAGGGCTTCACATGACAGAAAAAAGATTTCTCTAGCGCCTTTCTGGCCTTAGTAGTGCTTTTTAATGCTTTGTAACAGAAAGACCTCTTAATATAATTGGATGAAATTAAGGACAAATTTGTCATCAAATTTCAAATAATAAGTCTGCCATTTGGCTTCAAAGATTTTCAGTTTCTTTAAATTCCACATGGCTACAACATTCAATTAAAATGGAATTTTAAAATCCAGAAACCTAATTTGCACTTTAATCTCAAAGTAATTTAGACTTCAAATGGATATATTTCTAGTCAGGAAGGAGCCCATTTTTGTATGAAGAATAAAATCTGGGGGCATTTTTAGCAAACCGGGTTCACAAAATACAAAACTTCTCCTTATTTATGAGCAGTTTTCTGTCATCCTTTCCACCTCAGCCTTGTGCTCCTCCCGTCCCTGGGCTGAGTGTGGCTCACGCTGTCCCTGGTGTGCCCATCAGTGCAGCAGGCAGACAGCTACCCGCAGCCCCCGGTATGGCCGTGCCAGCTGGGGACGTGTTATACCCACCCCAAAATGGGCCCAAGTTCTGCTGTGGGCATAAGCTGAGGGTGGTTGGGACTGGCATGTGCAAAAGTGGATTTTGCAGTCCTTCCACATTGGAAGTGTCCAGCAGCTGGAGCAGCAAGGAGATCCTCAGAGGTTTTTTGCCTGTTCTGAAAAAAATATAAATCATTTTATCTCCATGGTTATTTGAGAACATATTCCTTCTGGACAGGGAAGCAGCTTTTGGGAACTGTTTTACTTAGAGGAAGACATTGTCAAAGAGAAGTTTTCATGGGATTAACTAGTGCCACAGTTTTTGTTTCTCAGGCTCCAAAAGGATCAGGTTGTTTTGAAAGGAAAAGTAAAGCAAAGGACACAAAAAGCTAGCTTTATAAATCATCTGAGCTTGGCAATTTGGCTAATTTCTAAATTAGAGCCTACACTCTGTGTTTCTTAGATTTCACCATGCAATCCACCTGGTAGATCCCTGCTGGGTCACCGATAACTACAAGGTGCTCAAAACTAGAGGGATGAGAAGGGGTTACCTAAAAATAAATCTAATTTAGCACTTGGCATATTCACAGCAGCCTTGACCCAGGGTATTTTACAAACATGGTAAAGAATGTTAGTCTCATTTCATAAAATCAGACAAAGATAAAAGTCCATTTTGGACACTTCACATTTTGGACACTTCACACTTTAGAAACTCAAGTTTTCTGCAGCAAAGGTCAAGTTTTTCAAACTACTCTAAATTCACCCTGAATCTGCTGCCCCTTTTAAATTACTCCTCTAAGAGATTCATTCAAAGCCACCCTCTGAATTGGTGGTTTAAGTGGAAAAGAAGTCAAGAATTACTTTTGCTAGTTAAAATAGTACTTTTTGGTGGCATAATGACAAGGAAGACTCAGACCCCCCCATATGCCCCTTCATTCTCCACCCACTCATTCTGTTGATCAGTTTACCTTGGATTTACTTTGGAGGGACTCAATTCCAGCTCCTGTCCTCCTGCTAAGGGGAGAAAGATCTACAATTATTGCTCAGCATTCATCAAAGAAGGAGACAAGATAAATGCAATATATCATAGTGGTGAGGATTCTTGGGTGACCCTGTAGACTCTAGGGCCCAACTTCAGTGGCGGTATTAACAGCAGGAGGTGATTCAGGAATTTGCAGAGATTTCAGAGAGGTCATAATCTGTGGGGAGCAATAAAACTGCTAAAACTGTCCTTTGCAGAGACTGACTGCCCCAGATCATGTTTTCTCTTTTTGGAGAACAAAATAAATGAAGATCTTTGGGATATGCATCTTGAGACAAAGAGTAACATCCATTTACAGTAATAATGCAGTCAGCGTGAGAGAAAATCAAAGTAAAATAAGGAAGGTGTCGTCATCAGGAACACTTGAACCTGGTACAAAATAAGATATACTTTGGAAAGACACTTCCTTTACCAACTTTACCAACTGTGAGGGCAGCTGAATGGATGGGATAATACACTGAGGCAGGTCTTTTCTACCTTTTGTTTCCATTAGAAACATAGTATGTCTATAAGACATCGGTTTTCTCTAAGTGCTTGCCATCTATCTTTTGCATTTTTCCAGTATCAACACAACATCACAAAAGCTCTTTTCAGCTGAGACTAAAGAGGAGTTTGCAAAATCCAGACCTCACCAAGCAAGTCACAGTGGCAAGCAGGTTAAAAATTAACTGGAGCTGCAAACAATAAAGCCATTCTCTCCAAGTGCTGCTCTGCATTACAAAAGAGAAAGTAAGCAAAATACAGAAAGGAGGGAGAATGCAGTTCAGTGCCTTCAGCATGTCGCTGGGAAGCAGGAAAAGATCAACAGTGGCCTTGGTGAAGGTTTCACTGAATTCAGTATCTGTAGCTACAGTCCCAATCAGATCCAATAATCCCGGACCAGCCAGGAGCCAGCACTGTGGACATGACAGTACCCCCAGCACCAGGCACCTCACCAGTGTCCTTCTGTAGTCATGGCAGTAACGGAGGCATCTCTGATGGGTGAATCAACATGGCTAAAATTTGTATTTAACTGTGGAAATACCTATTTCCTTCCCACCTGAGGAGTTTAAGTTAGGGCTTAAGGCTTTGAAGCTCTCCGGTCCCTCTCTAAGTAGGAGAAAGAAATTGGGTACTTCAGGAGGTGCTTTTGGCTTTGTTCCTACAGTCATTTTTCTTAGCAGCAACAACAACATAAGCAGAAATCTCTGCCTCCTCTTTCCCCAGTCCTGTACCCTTGCAGGGGGAGCAATGGGGTGAACTGGACTGGTACCCCTGTCTGGGTTGAAAGAAGCCCTGCCAAAAATAAACAAACAAAAACCACAGATATTGGATAAACCTAATCAGCTTAGTGGAGGGAACAAGAAATGCCCTGACAGTGGGATCATTTTTTCTCCAGAGATATAAATCATCCTCATGGGTTTACATTAAGAATGCAGAGGTGAACTGAAACCATTCTGGAGAGCCTTGAAAGATTTCTCAGGGGCCAAGAAAGTAAGAAGAGCAGCATGAACAGACACCAAAGGGAAAAAGAAACAGCAGGTAAGTCATAAATTCATAGTAAAACTATAAGAAGTGGAATGACCTCCACTCTTCTTCCCTCACCTGTCATCCTTAGGAGAGGGTAAAAAAAAGTTTATTGTGTTATCTTAGTTCTTTTTCAACAGACACAATGGACTGTATTTTGTTGCTGTAAACCTACTGCCACCAATGGTCCTATTTGTTCTAATGCATTGCTTTGCTCACAGCACTGTACAAAAACCATATGATAAAGACAAAGGCATAGACATAGTATTTACTTAATCATTTTAATACATTGCTTACCTACTGAGCGATGTTTCAGTGTACCCACACAAGAGTTTAGAACTGAAACTTCCCTTAGATAAATGTCCTCCTCTTTATTCTCATATATATATACTAGACTCTTAACCTAGACATTGATATATACATATAAACATACATCATGTTGTTTTGCTAGAGCCGTACATGGCTGTATGCACTCATCTTTGCCTGCTCAAACAGGATCTGCAGCTTAGCTGTATTTGATAAATATTGCCTAATTCTGTTTGATAAATGCTCCCTCTAAGATCTTTCCTCTATAACATGAAAAGTCAATGCCCTAATTTTAAGTTACCCTTTGAAAGCGAGCCAATATTCAGATGGATATTGACTCTGGGCCTGCTGGTTGTTCTGCAGCAGTGTTTGGAAGGCTGCTGTTTTAATGAATGTGCTAACATTTGATACACACACTAACAAAATCAATAGCACTATTTTTAAAAAGCGTGTGGCTTTACTAAGTACACTGTCACTACCCCGTTGTGCAGAAGTTTACTAGAAACCTCCCTATATGACTAAATTGATGCATCTGTCTCATTTCTCTACTTGCTTGCCAGGATGTATAACACCAGACTTCAAGGACATTCAAAGTCAGCCTCTGCAGCAGAAAAAAAAAAAAAAAAAAATCTGTGCTTACTTAAGTTTGAAGTAGATGTGGTAACCAGTACCTGAAACTCGCATGCAAGTGTCAAATTTTCCTCATTTCTTCCCTGCTGTTGTCACAGAAGAGACCTAGGGAACCTAACACAGGTTTTCACATCAGAAACTCCTGGTTTTATGGTTTCTGAAAGAACTAGGTGACTATGGGCAAAGAATAAAGTGTGTATACAGCTACTGTTGAACAAAGTCATCCCTGCTCTTTTGTCTTTAGTAGGCAAACAGACTGAGGTCCTTGAATCTAAACCTTGAATCTGCTGTAGCCCATCTACAGTCACCTTCTTTTCCAAGCAGCTACTGAAAATACCCAATATATGGGAGTGAACAGGCTAGAAACCTCTGAGAGAGAGTGTGTGAGAAGCAAACCCAGATGAAAGCCAGATGCTGTGTATATTCAAGCATTTCGAGTCACATTGACTTAACTCCAACTCTGAAAATGTGTCTTCTCTTTAAGGAACTGATTGAATGCCATAGTATGTGAGCATATATTTGAACTGGAGACTAAATATAGCACTAAAAAAGTCAGCAGTTAGGGCAAGATAGAAGATCAAACAGGTTAGACTAATAATACGTCCAAAATGTCTTCCTTCTCTGAAAAGTTTCATACCGTAGGATTATAGAACTATGTGAATCAATCAAAATTAGTTATTTCCATCGTCTGAATCTGCAGTGCTACTTAGTTGCCAAAACATGGCATCACCCTCGTCAAAAGGAATAGCAATTGCTTCGTATGCATTTGTATGTGCTTGTACCAGGCACAGGTTGGCTGGAGAAGAAGCAAAGAAGCTATACTAGAGGAAAAAATGAAATTTTAAGTGAAAAATGTTTCCTTTTTCTTCTATTTTGAGCAAGCATTCACCATGAGAAGGAAAATATGACTTTTATATATATAAATTTTACCATAGTACATTTCAACAGTGAGGCTCCAGAAGAAAACATAACATTGGGAAATTCCTACAGCACACAGGTAAAACTGGTAAAAGAACTGTAGAAAAGATAAAGCAATCTTATCAGAGATTCAGGGGATATTCATTAAATTAAAAGTTTGGTAATTCAAAGCTTTCCAAATTAAAATAAAGACAGCAAAACTCATTGCTACAGCCCATTATCCAAGTGAAGAGCTGAATCAAAGTGTAGATTCAAAGGCAGACTGGGTGTTTTAACGCATTAAAAGTACAGAACAAGCACAAAACGAAAGAGTTTTGGGGGGAATATAAATCATGATCCATGTAACATCTCACCACAGGGCATCAGGAATGTGCTTTTCTTGGTGGCAGATTACCACCATTTACCTTCTGTGTTGCTGCTTCTGGCCTTTCCTCCTAAATGCCTAGTGGGGGGGCTGGCCAGGAGAAATACTGGGTGACAGTCACGATGACTGAACGACAGTTCATCGCAGCACCTCCTACCTCCTGAAAACACTCCTCTCTCCTCGGAGAAGGGAATAACTCAGATTACACAGGCAGTTTTAACAAGGGGTTTCACGCCCCTCTGGCGAGGAACACCAGGGAGTTCGGGGCCGAGTTGCTCTCCAGGCTGCCCACACCCCACAGAAACAGTGGGGGCACGCCAGTGAGCCCCTGCCACAGCCACACCGCTGCTGTGTGTGTGCAGTCTGCCAGCAGCTGGCACAGCTAGCAGGGCAAACCACGAGCTTCTTGAGCTCTCATGAGCTGCTTGGACCACACTTGGGTGAAAGCCTGGGCTGAAATCTTCTGCCTTGCTAGGGAGCTGAAAGACATGATGGTGATGCCATTGCTGCAGCAGTCAGCCCAGACCTGCTGTGATCCTACGTATCTAAATGTCATTACCCCCATTTTAAGGAGTCACTTGAGATAAACAGAAATAAAATGAATTATCCCATGTATCTGTATTGAGGGAGGAAATGATGCCAGCATTTTTGAGCCCCAGTGAACTGCTGTTACCCTACCTTCCCTCCTTCAGAGGCATTGCAAAATTAGAGCAAAGTGGTCTTTCTGCACCTATAAGTATCTGATACTGGGAATGCAGAAGAAAAAACTATTCTCCCCTGCACACACAAGCAATATCATGTAAACAGGGAAGAGTGGAAAGGCAGTCTCCACCGCAGGCCTTTCTAATAAAACTGTGCTTGTGAAACTACAACCCAACAAGTCAGGAGACTACAGAAAACCATCTATAGATCCACAGCTCATTTGGACCCCACTTGATTCAAACTGAAACAGAAGCCCCGTACAAAAAGCCCCCAGGCTGGTGGCTGGAAAGGCACTATGCCATGATGCTGTGTGAACAGCAGAGCAGCGGGATGGTCAGGTTTCAAGGCAGCATTGACCACATCTGGGGAAAAGAACCCAGCAGGTGAGGGGAAGCTTGCGGAGGCAGAGTGTCTGTCAGTGTGGTGGCAGGATGCAGCAGCAGCAAGGACTGCAGACAAACACACCTATAGCTGCACCTGGATCAGCTCACTGAGTTGCAAACATTTGCTGAATTCTTCCCCACACTCTTCTGTCTCATATTATTTAATCTGCCTCAGTAAATGCAGCCTTTAACAATAAAGTCCAACTATTACAGACTGTTCTGTGGCCTGGGCGTCACGTCAGGGTGTCCAGCACACACGTATTAGGTTAGCTTCTGGGCAGGGATTCATCAAATCTAACCTGACTGAGTAGCAGCTAATTTTTTTCTTAAGCTGACATGCCTTTCCACATGTAGGCAATATAAATGTGCGCATTTCTGCGCAGATCAGTAGTCAATATCACCCAGAACAGGGGCCCTGCTGACTTTTCGAGCTCCTTCCACTCCTCAGGCGGTTTGTTCAACCATGATTCATTTTAAGCAGATGATTTCCACCATGCTGGACATTTTCTTCCTCTTTTATTACATGATCTTTCCAACTATTGAGGATGTTTTAGCAACATGCGAAATTTTTTTGTGTGTATGGATGCATCCTGCAGGTTGTAATGATACCACTGGGTTATTATAATCAAAGAGGTTCCAGAAAGGAAAGAACTTCAGTATTTATAGGCTCAGGTTTTTATGAGAAGTACATCACAGCTGATAAGCGTTTCTCTAAGATCTGATACTTTACCATTGCTACAAGAGAACTAATAATACCAGAAGGCATTAATGCATCTTACCCAAAATCATAGATCTGATTAAAGCACTAAGAACATTTCCTTCAGAATCAGTTAAGACACTTTGTAGAGTGAAACACCTGATAACAGCAGTAACAGCCATCCAATGCAACAAGCCAAGCCTCCAGGCCTGATGATGGGAAGAGCTGAGGCATTCTCTGGCCCAAACTAATGCAGATTCAACATGTACGTGTGTGTGTGTGTGTATGTCTGAGTGAGAGGGGGAAAACAGCAAAGTCTGCCCAAACAGCAATGAGCAATGCTGCAGGAGCAACCCCAAGAAGAAGTCAGCAGGAAGCTTTACGGGCACAGAATACAAGCAGATCTGGAGTGTGTGGAAATGGCCTGGGTGTTGTGTATTTCTATAATTATCAGACAAACAAGATTCTCTGTGCATTTGCTGCAAATAAAATGTTTTTGCTTAAGAATAAACCTTGTCCAAAACTTTTTTTTTTTTTTTTTGAGGGTGTGTTGGGAGGAAATGTCCTGTAAGGGCTCTGAATACTCACTAGCCATTCAGAGCAGAGGGACCACGGTGCCCAAACGATCAAAGGATGTCTGGTCACATCCTCCTGCCTTTGCTGCACTTCCAGCTGGCAGCCATTTCACCTGATACTTGATGGTGAGAGGGTACCCAAACTGTTTTTAGGTTCTGTGGGACAGCTGGAGCATGCACTGCCTTGCAGTGGGCAGGACAGCAGCGTGCACCCCATGCAGCAGTGCTGATAGTTGAATCTAAAATCTACAGGAAAGAAAGAAAGGCACTGGGCTTCTGCTAGACAAGGCATTTTAATTTGCACAAACACTAGTGACAGATACTTTGGAAGTTTCCACTTTGTATTCTGCTTTTATCTTAAAGTCTTAATAACTTATTTTTCCAAAAAGAGAAAACCCAGAGAATACTGATCAAGAAGGGGAAACATAAGTGTTTCTAATATCCCCTTCACAGAGCTGTTTATACTGTTTTTACACGGGCATGTCAGTAGGTACATGTCATGTCTAATGGACAGGCTTCACCAAAAGAAGCTAAAATTCATCACTGTGGCAATTAAGGAAAGCTCCAGCAGGATTATCCCAAATCTGAAGTAAGCCACAGGACTCCTTAAATCTGTTCCACACAACCTGTGAGCAGTGCATGGATGCTGTTGCCCCTCAGCAGCCTGAACCCATCTAATGGTTGGTTCCTTGGACATAGCTGCTCTTTGGCTCGCTTTGGACATGCTCCTCTTTGGCCTGGCCAAAACCCAAAACAAATAAACAACCAGAACAAAACAACAGTGAATAGTTTTGTACCAGTTCAGCATGCTGAGAAGGCTGGGCACCACAGCTGGTTAGCACTGGAGTGATCTGAGGAAGGAGGCAGGGCGCCATGGCAAGGGTGGGAGGGAGAGCATGACCGTGGCAACTGGCTGAGATAATGGCAGAGGTTGTTGTGGAATCACAGGCTGAACTGTGAAAAGCAATACTTTCCTTTCTGTGAAACGAAGGCACTAATGCCAACTAATAGAGCTGTGGCAACTTTTCAGGTGTTTGCCAGTGACCTAAACATCTGCTGCTATACTGCAATAGAAGAAAAAAATGATTCGGTCTGTCTAGCATCTAAATTACTTGTTTTCTTGTTAGCTGACCAACTTCTTGCAAGATATGCTTTCTTTTCACAGAACAGCATATTGTGAAACCCTAGCAGTTCTTCTGCAAGCTGTCAAATACAGTCACTGCAAGTGGGCACCAGTGCAAATGAAGCAGCCAGTGCCAGGAAGCATAATACCCCCTGCCAAATAGCCCCTCTTTGTATTACCTATGCATTCAAGCCTGTTCTCTGCAAGCTGCATGTCTGGTACACATTCAAATCAGACACTGACAGTGCTGGTGGTACTGCAGGGGAAACCTGCCACTGTGCTGCACTGCCTCAGAGCAGCCCTGCTGAGCACCAGAGGACTGGACTCCAAAAGCGATGGGTACTCCCAGCTGGCACCAACACCAGGGCATTACGCAGGCATTTGGACATCCCATGGCACCGCAGGACATCCCATGGCACCTCCTTATCTCAGTGGATTTAACCTCACAACACCCTTCTCTATTGCATCATAGGCTACTCTGAACAGAAGCCAGGTGCATTGCCAGCAAGCAGCCTGCTAAGGCACGAGTGTGTCAGTGGCACAGCAGCAAGGGGAAAAGCTGTGTCCTCTTGCAGCCCCTGCTCCTCTGCCCTGAGGGGTCAGCCCCGCTGCTGCTGCCTGCACACTTCAATAGCCCCATTCAGATGTACCAGAGCAGGATTTGCCCTTGCCCTGTTCTGCCAAATGGTTGTAACAGCAACAGAGAAAATGCACAGAGAGGATTTTCCAGCCTGTCATCAGAGCAGAAAAAAGAAACAGGAAAAAAAAAAGAAAAAAGAGAGAGAAAGGGAAAGAAGTGTAAAAGAGAAAGCCAAAATGAAAGCAAACAGGGGAGGTTGAATGGAAATACATCTCCTAGGTCTTCAGCTCAGGTTCCTCCCTATTGCAGCAACTGTCTCTTGTAAATCTCCTTAAGCTCAATCTCACACTTATTTGACTTCTTTTGAACCCCCCTACTCCCATTGGAAAGCTATTTTGGAAACCCACTCCTCTCGTGGCTAGAAGCCTTTTAATTTCCAGCCTAATTTTATTCATAGCCATATGTCCATCTGTTCTTGTGCCAGCCTTGTACCGTAGCTTAAATAGTTCTTCTCCCTCGATGATGTTAACCTCTCAGTTCTGGTTTCCTGCTTAGCTTAAGTTGATCCTATGTGCGAGCTGCTGCCAAGCAGGCATTCCCTCACCTGCCTCCATCCGGTGGCGTGGGCCCATCCTGCATCTCTGCCCGTGACACCATGGTCACACTGCCTCCTCCGCACTGGCACCAGTGCTGCTGCTGACCAGTGCTACCGCTAGTGCTTGTTCTGTTGCTGACTGGATGGTCAGCCAGTGCGGAAAGCTCACCTCGCTGAAAATTAACTCAGAAAAGATCCTTCCCTGATCCCACAGTTATCCAAGCATTGGCCCAAGGAAAAATATGGAGCATAGGAAGAGAAAGGTCAAAAAAAAAATAAAAAATGGTGCTAACAGCTTGGATATTGATTGGTTTAAACTGGTTGTGAATCCATACCTAAAGACAGCAAGAGTTCCTTCTTACCCTTTCACACTGCCAGGTAGGAAGTCATGCTTCTAATCTCTTCTTGTCACGTACTTTGTCCGACCCCCCAGAAGGGCTCTGCATTTGTTCCTTTTGTAGTCAAACCCTCTGTAGCACGGGATGAACAGACCTCACGCTCTTCTGGAGAAGACATCAATGGTGCCCTCTTCATTGGCATTCATACTCGCCTTTCTGGGTTAGAGAAAACTAAGCTCATTTGTCCTCAGATTGCAAGTTGGTTGTTGTGGTGGTGGTGGTGGTGGGGTCTTTGGTGGATCTTTGTCAGTCCTGGGGCTTCACGGTGCTGAGCCCTGCCCAGACATGCTCTCCAGACCTTTACCGTCCCCAGAGAAGTCCCTATGTAATCAAAAACCTTGCCTTGGGCTGTAGTGTGACCATCCCAGTGCCAGGGAGAGAAGAGGAGGTGATGCTGACAAACTGGGCAATCTCAGTGCCTTGGCTAGTGGCACCCTCACACCAGACAGATGCTTCTGTCCTTAAGCACAAGAACCATCTGACCTTTTACATTTGCAGTCAGGCGTATGTTTATGCATGTTGTTGACATGGAGCCTCCAAGTCCTTTCAGATGGTATTTTGTAAAATGAAAGAGGTAAACAAATGAAACAGATCTCTGAAGAGTAATAGGAGGAAATAGAGAGAGAAAACTTTCTCTCTAGAGAAACAAGAGAAAAGGAGACCAAGCATTCTTTAAACAATTTTCCATTTGACCTGTGACAGGCTCTCTGGCCCTTGCTGCCTGATCCGCCATCACCCTCTCCCACTCCTGCAGTGGTGCGGCACGAGCGACATTTCTCCCTGGGCCCTTTGTTTTCAAGAAGGATGTAGAGTTCCCAGAGTACCTCTGAGAATTCAACACTGAATCACTTCACACCTGATGGCAAAAATATGCACAGACAGGATGTTCCTCAGCCAGACGGGCGTCCCTCTGCCTAGCAGCTGAACTGTGTAAACCCCATAGCTGCTTTGACGCAGCAACCTGGTCCCAGGAGCTATAAAACCAGGCCTGCCTGAGGCCGCAGACTGGCAGCACAATGAATCTGCAGCCTCCATGTACAGAAGCTTCCTCTGGATCACGTCAATCACACGCGAAAAACACAACCACTTCCTTCCTTCCCCCTCACAACACGGCCTGGCCCAGGGCCGTGAGCCCAGCACTCTCTGTCAGAAAGGGGCATACGAGTGTTGGGCAGGACTTCCTGGTGGTGCCATGATATCTGGGCTGGGTAGATGTATACAGAAAATTTACTGCACGTCCACAGACCACCTGGGCCTCATGCACGTGTCTCACATGAGGGGCACCTCAGCTATCTGCATGTGCTCAGTGAAGCTGCTCTGTGTCTGTCTGCAAACAGTGGTTAGACATCTGGGATTTCTGGACATCTTATTCCAGGTGGAAAAAGAGGACATGTCAAGGGAAACCTGGATGCAGGGTGGCACTGGACAGCCAAATGTCTGCATTGTCTTGTTCGACTGAGGTTTTGTCCTTTGGAATATGAGAGATCTTCCCCTTAGATTACCTTTGCCTGATTACAGAAATAAGTATTATTTCATAAATAAAAATAAATAAATCAGGAAATCAGATAGGAAATAAATAGAAGTTACCTCTAATTCTGTTTTAGAAAACCCTACAAATATGAAAATGACCTAATCCTTAGATTAAAGCCATATTAGCGGAGCAGGGGGATATATAGTTGCTCTGCTGTCTGGATTATCTGATGGAGTAACACTTAGAAGTGCTGCTTGCCAACCACACACATAAACCTGGTTTATCGTATCCTCAACAAAGTAGATTATGTTTTTGTGGTGCCCTTATCCACATGTTCAGTCACCAGGACTGTATTACCTTCCCCGGTGACCTTCAAATTGCTCTTCCAAATTAAACAACCAGGCGTTAATCCCCAGCTTCAGCTAAGGTAATTGGCTGCGGTGCGAGAGGTGCGACCCGGGGCAGAGCTTTGTGGTGGCAACAAGGTCACTTATCTCAGAAAGGCCCCAGCAGAGAAGACCTTCACCTTGAACCTGCCATGGGTTGCCACGAAGGTTCAGTGGCTCTGAGACCTTTGTGACAAACTGAAGTTCTTCCTAGAGCACTGTCAGGCACCTGAGGGAAAGGGAAACCAAACAGCAGAGTTTCCCCACTGCTGCTCTAATTAAGCAGTTCATTAGGTGTGAGCGGAGATGGATGGGTTGCTGCAGACTGTTCGTTCGAGGTCCTGGTCTGAGCCAGAACAAGGGCAGTGGTACAGAGTTAGGCTCAGTTTGAATGAAGCTGGAAACTTATGATTTGATCTAGTAGGGTTTTCTCCAGTGCTGAAGGACTTTACCAGTTTTACAGGTCGTATGCACTCTTGTTACAGCAGCCAGTCACTTTGCTCTCATTTGGCATTTCAGATTGTCAAATCTGAGGGACTTGTGTATTCTGTGTTTTGATCCACCTTCCCACCTTCCTTTGGCAACCTGTGCTCCCAAGGCAAACTTCGAATCCAAGAGAGACCCTATCAGAGACCTTTCCTGCTCAGCTGAGTCCTGAAAAAATGACAACTAAAAACGCTCACTATTTTACATTTTATGATGCATTCTTTAATATTTAATAAAGAAGAGGCATGTATTTAACTAAAGTAAAAAATGTTTAATATTAATGTTCACAATAATTGATAACTATCTTATAACAAAAATTCCTAGGTATTTTAAAGCTCTAGCCATATTGTCCCAGCTGTGTTATCTGTAGAGAATGTGTTACAGCTATGTAAAGCTTCTGTGATGGCTAAGTGTATTCAATTATCTCTGCTAGTTTTGTACCCCCTGCCCATACTCTCCATTCGTCTCAGCATTTGCTAAATATTTTAAGCTCGTTAAGTTAGTTCATGCATGCATTACAAATAAGCACTTAGGGGAAAAATATGGCTATTTTATCTACCTTGATGTACAGGCATAAACATACCACTAATCTGCGTACAGCTGTGAGACATCATCCATTTTCCTCTTACTCCCCCCTCTTCAGAAAACATACTTTGGAAAAACGGGTCATGCAAATGCAGGGATTTCTACAGGGAGCCCGCAGAACAATGCACACATTTGCCAGCACGTAGTGGGCTCCCATTGTCTTGTCCTCAAACACATAATAGGAGCTACGCCAGTGGGAAGGCTAAATGGGGAACAAGCGGATGGACAGTAGAGATGACGTTGGTAGAAAGTGCAAGAACCTCCTTCTGCTTCTGTTTCTTTCAGAGGCTTGTGCATAGTAATTCCTTTCCATTGTAATTCGTTTAGCGTATATATTCATGATATGCTTGCTAAAAAACCCCTGGCTGTTGTCAGCAGAGAGGCTGTGTGAGTGCCTTTATTCCAAGAGCCCCTTGGAGTTCAGACAGTATGGCATCCATGAGTGAGGAGCATGAACTCTTATGGTAATGAAGATTACAGTGAAGAATGGATGGGATGAAAGCCCAGTGGCTCACCCACGGACAGCAATTCAGAGGATTTTCCCTTACAACACCAGAGTACTCAGCTATAGCTAGGTTTCCCCAGACCTTTCTCTACAAGCCACCTTAGAGATTTCACAACCAGGCTGGAAAAATTTACATATAGATAAAACCTTCGTTTCAGGCCTCCAAGCAAATGTAAAAATGGGCCCTTGTTTTTCTGTGAAAGACCCGGAGGTAAGACAAGTGAAGCCCTGCAAATACACATACAAAAAGCTACACAGTTAGAGTCTGAGTTGGTACACATTCAAAGAGCTGCACACAAGTCAAGTAAATTAAATTAGTTTACCCCAGCTGATAAGTAGGCTTGTGAAAGTTAACACATCTTTTTTTCTTCCTTCACTTTTTAGCCAGTTTATAACAATCGGCAGCAAAATAATTATTTTCTGTTAAGTTCTGTGGGATGACTCTAGAAGATGATGGAGAAGTGATCAGTTCCCATTCACTTCCAGAGGACTTCTTCCCCAAGAATTCAAAGTGGCAATCAGCAACAGCAGTAGTTCTTCCATCCCTTCCCCTTTCAGTCTCCTCCACAAGCTCTCCACAAGCTGTGAGATTTTGAACACTCATCTTGCTACAAGTGAAGAAATAAAAGACATTGCTGGAGTGCCACTTTTCAGACTGTTCATCAGTCTTCAGTATATTTTTGGCCTGGGAAAAAGAATATATATTCTTTTTTCTCCTGATCTTTTGTTTTCCTAATGCTTGATAACAAGATCCATTCCGCGTTCTTGTAACAAGAATTCCTTGAAAACTATAAGAAGCATCTTCCTATTTATAAAGTTGTTTGGAGAGTGTGGATATTAGTACCATTAGTAGTGTTTTTAACCTGCTTGTCCTCACCAGCTCCTCCCTGAGCTCATAGTGATGGAGCATCATTACCACCCTGCTCCCAGCCTTTGCCTCCAAAGGCAAGGATCTGAAAGCTGGTTTCACCATGGGGAAACCAAAGATCACAGAAGAGCTACGACGCCTTTCTTCCTGCAAGCTGGCCCCTCCAAGGAAGAGGGGAGATCATGGGGAAGCTAACAGCACTGCCAACATGCTACCTACCGTGAGCATTAAGCCTGTCTTAAACAGAGAAAATTAATACCAAGCACCTCATTTAAATGGCATCTCATCTGGGACAAAAGCCAGGAAATATAAATGTTGGTTTGGTCTGCTCATCTCTCACATGACTGTGCCTTTTTTTTAATTTTTTTTCTGTGATGAGCGGTAAGGATAGAAAATCAGCCCCAGCTCTGCATTTCCTGGCTTTTGTCGGTTTATGTCACACCCATAACATTATTCAAATGGGGGGGTTTGTGTGTAACAGATATATGTCGACAAAGCCCCGTCTAATGCCTTTTAGGTTGCTAGGAAACCCGGCTCTGTAGCCACCACAGAGATATCTCCGGCTAGGGGCTTAGATAAGCTCTGACTTGTTTTGATTAGGTGAGCTTTATTACAGAAAAGACAGCAGCATGCTTGACATCGTGAAAATATGACCTGCTACAAAAACGATGGTGCAGAGATCATATATTGCTCACAGTGGCGTCCCGGGGAGGACACTAAGAACACATTTCTAGCCCCACCAAGTCACTTCCACCCAGAAAAATCCACACCTCCTAATCAAGGTTTCCCACGGTCCCCTAGGACCTGGGGCAGCCACTGCTAACACCTCCATGTCAAAAAGTGCTGTGGTGAGAAGTCATTATTAGTCTGGCTTTAACTTCATGTTTCAGGAGAACGGTGGTATTTGTGGTCAGGTGGGTAGAGCAGATAACTAAGAACTAAATTACCTACGTTCTTCCCTCAGCTCTGCAATGTAACGATTGTGCTTAAAGAATGAATCTGAGTGAGTTATACCCATGTAAGATATTTATGCAGCCCCATTAATGGAGGGGGCAAAGGGATGTAAGCCTCTCCATGTTGCTTGTGGTGACCTGGGGTCTGCTCTGTGGCACTGAGGCTCTTCTCTCTTCGGACTGAGCATATTTCTGTCTGCTCGTTCTGTGCTGATGCCCTGCCCCTGCCTACAACATGTCCAACAGGCATTTGGCCATGTGGTGGAAACGCTGTGCCTTCCTGATAACTGTTTTTCATCCTTCACCTCCTTACTGATAGAAAGTTTTCCCCTTGATCTACCCTACAGCAATTCCAGCACCTTACTACTTGTCCTGCCCATTGTGCACAGGTAAATAATAGGTTATTCCTTCCTCTCTGCAGCAATCTTTTATATGTTTGGAAACAGTTATGCTTTCTCCCTCAGCAGACTTTGAGCAAAACAACCTAAACTTTCTCAGTCTTTCTTCATAGACCATGTTTTCCTGAACCTCTTTAACTCCATGCTGTGTACCCTTTGAAAGCAGGGCAGGTATTCGACAAGCTACAGAAAAAAACAACGATATCTAGGTGAAAGCACCAGCCTGAGCGCAGGCTTAGTCATGCTGCACCTGTGAGCTATGCAATTTCTGTCCGTGTTGCTGGCAATAGCTTGGGATCACATAAGCTACCCTTTAATTAGGAAGGGATCAAGCAGACATATCTGATGATATACAGGCTTGCCATTGGGTGGTTGTGCTGAGCTCATGAGCAGCTGAAACCGTATGACAGGGACCTTGGGTCCATGCTGGGCTGTAAGCACTCTCAGGGCTTTCAGCGGTCTAAGTTTACATATACATATTTACGTTTAATAAGGTACACATCTCCATCAAGAACCCTCATGTGACAGATGCAAGTTGTAGCAGTCAGCAGAGGCAATCTAGCTGAATTGCTCATGGGGTCTATAAAGGCTCTCCCTAAATTTATGCCCAATTACATGAAAAGTTTCATTCACTCAGGAAGTATAATCAGCCCGTAATTGTGGCATTGTTAAAGAAATCTCTACGCATCAATCTGTCTCAGATAAAGCTATTACAGGAGTTAAAAAGTGATCCAAAGGGTGAAAACAATCAGGCTCTTTCCAGCTAATTGGGAAAGCAAGTTTCAGAATAATAAGTTCTGTGCCAAGAACTGTGCAGCTGAAGTGTTTCAGCTGGGAGAGCTCAGTACAAACAGGTACTTTCCAAACCATTCAGTATATAGGTTAATATTAACATTAGGCATTGCACATTTAACTCAACGGCCTAGGAAGTAATGATCTGGTATGCTTCCCCGCTCCCGTGGCTAAGCCTTGGATCTGCATACAGTACTTGAACATACCCTTATGCACTGCAGTCCTGTTAGAGAGGATACAGAAAGCCTGTTGACACTGTCTTTGCAGCTCGCACCTGGAGCAAACCCTGGTGTCCTGGCTGACTTGGACAATATGGCCTGTGTCCCTCGGGAGCGTGTGAGCTGTGACCACACCGCAGCAGAGCAAACCTGGCATCCTAACAGTCTCCACTGCTGCCTGTAACTGGGGCTAAGCACGTGCCCCACCAGCACTGGGGTCAGCATAGACTTGCCCCATGCACAGCAGAGAACCACACTGGCCTCTTCCTCAGAAGGTGACCAAGCCCAGTAAATGTGTGCAGAGGCTGTTCAGCAGTTGTTCCAAAAACACGCTGCCTGCTTCTGCTACAACCGCTTCTGCTGCCATCAATTCCTCAGCACACAGCGTCAGAGCTCCACCACAGAAAACCTCACCCTCTGGGCTGCAGACAAGGCCAGCTCAAACTAGGGCTATGGATGGCTACACACAGATGCCTGTTAGAGCCAATTTTGGCCAGATGGTGTTTGTGCACCACTGTTGCCCCAATTATGTGCCTGGCTCTTAGCTGCCAGCCAAGCTGTGACATAACACGTTGCTACATGGAAGTGCTCTTAGGGCCTGGGTGTTGCTGTTGGCAAACAAGGATGGGAGGCTGCTGGTGGAAAAGGCTGCTCGTGTGTCTGTCTGTGTGTCTGTGTGTGTGTGTGTGTGCGTGCGTAAGAGATGAGTCTCTTTTGTCTCTGCCCCTGAGCTGCCCATCTTTGCTGAAGAATTCCCAAATCACACAGCATATCTTTCCTAAACATTGTTGTACCTAAACATGACTTTTTCCTCTCAGCTCTTCAGTAAACATGACTTAGGCAGGACACCTACCAGAGCCAGGAGCAATACCAATCTTGCTCTTGGGGGCCCTCCACTTGTCCTGAGCATGGCAATGAAGCTGTAAAGGGTGAATGTGTGGCTCAAGAGAGTCTCTCAAGGCTTGTTAAGGTCCTGGACCTCTCAGACTCAGCATGATGCTTCAGACCCAGGTGACAGTGCAGCACAAAACACACTTACGGCACTGAAGTCCCAAACTGGCATAGTTTGTGATAGAGGCATGCATGTCAAGCTGCATGGCATGGTAGTTGACATGTGCAGCCTTTGTTTTGGTGAATCTGAAGTCAAACGACTCAGTGCTGCAGGCCAAGCCCAGCACACCCAGCTGGCCTCCTACCTCCTCCTCTCTGCCTCCTGCAACACTCCCTGCTGCACAGGCCTGGGCCTCAGCCAGTTCAAGGCATGTGGGCGCCCTGGGAGTCCTGAATTCCTTTTTGCTCCTGACGAACTTTTAGGACAGGATGGCTTTAGAGTTCTTGAGACTCGCACTTTCCATACCAGCTAGGAGACTTGTGAACACAGCCAAGTGACGTTTGTGCCCATGTAGCAGTGTGCATGAGTATAAGCCCATGGGCACTGGAGAACGCTCTTGGGGAACTGTGTGGGTAGTGTCTGTGGAGTGCAGGCCTTGAGAGAGCAGCTCTCCCAAATACACCCAGGTTTCTTCAGGGAAATTATTCAGCTTGCTTCAGATAGGAGCTGGGCTGACATGGCTTCAGTGTAGGTGACCAGGAGATCAGGGCCAAGGTGCAGATCTGACTACATATGGACTGTTTGGATGCACTCAGAGCCCTGGATGATGTTCACAAGGTCTAAGAGGAACAAGGACAATTTTTCCAACTGTGCTCTGTATGTAAGCAGTTTTCTCAACTGCTCCTACAACTCTACAAATAGGTACTCAGAAACACCCCACATTCTCTTGGCTACTTCATGAAATGAGGGAGGAGCCAATCGGGCATGTCACAGCCAAGGCTGCTGCTTTGATTGACTAATGACACGTTGTCCAGATTTAAGCCTCCCTGGTTTGCATATCTTGTTACTGGAAAACTGGGACTCTGTACTGACTGAAAGCAATGGAAATGAGTTATTGATCTGTGTATTATCTGTATACAGATGGCATTTCAGCCTCATATGCTCTGGTTCCACAAACATGTGAGCTTTCCGAGCTATGCATTGCTGACAAGCGGTGGTCTCGCAGCCCAGCTACCTCCTCACATCTCTTTCTTTATTGCATTCCCATTCCTCACCACTCACTTCCCCCTCTTTCCTGTGCAAGTTTGGACATTCATTCATTGGTCCCATCCGAGCTCATGCAGCTCCTTAAGCCAGGAGAAAACCATCAATTTTATTTTTGCTGCATTAGGTTTCCCTTGGCTTAGCAAATGGATGTAGATCACAGGTGGATCTGACAAGTGCCAGAGTGGACACACAGTAAATGGCAGACGTGCACAGCTGGAAAGGCAAGAAGGCAGGGGAGAGTGGTACCTCCCCTCCAGTGGCAGTTAGCCATTAAATCAGCTCATCCCGTCCTGCAGGATTGCATCTCTCTGTGATTTGGCCACACACTGAACAGATGTACTGATGAGAAATAGTCCGAGGGACACTGAGCAATTTCCCTGCCAAAAATTTAGCACAAAAGACCCCTCAAAACTCATCCTTTTTATACCAAAATCTCTCTTCAAGACAACAAAACCCTAAACTCAGTAATAAGACAGGCTCTGCCACAGTTAAAATACAAACATGAACAACTGACTTTCTTTGCTGTTTGTCCTCCAAAACAATACACTCTTCTGTATTCCTTGGGACTCGCAGGAACACAGAAAACCAGGGTTGGCTGCGTACTCCCAGCTGTGTTTCCCAGCCTCTTTACCCATCACCTCACCTAAAGAGCTCAGACAGCAGAGAGGTCTGTTGTCAAAAAGACCACAACGTTAGGAGGTGATTTATCATGCCCATTGATTCAGCTCTTCCTTCCCTAACATGAGTATTATAAGCATGGCTCAATAATAGGACAGATACCTTCTGGATAGTTTTCCTGGGCCTAAAAGACAGTATCTGATGCAGAGTAAATGACTGAAATTCAGCTAGAGTCAGCGGAGAATTTGCCCAATTGAGAAATGGAGTTCTCCTTAGGGATGCCAGCCAGACCTGTTAAAATTTGTGAAAGCATATCTGATTTACACACTTTCAGTGTGCTATTACTTCTGCCATGAGGTTGAACTTTTTAATGAGATTAATGATCCATGGGTCACAGTGATTGGAGATTGATGAGGTTCTCACCGAAATCAATTTACTGTTTCTTCCTGCCAGGGGTTGCTGCCACTCTGCTGCATCCCAAACTGGGTCACAATTAAGACGATGTAGTTCGATCTGGCTTTCCCTGACCAGATGCTTCAATTCAGTGCCTACAGTTTGTTACATATAGTTTTCTGATAACCTCAAGGGAGCCTAATGGTAGCAGGGCATTAACCCACTGATGCTAATCTGCAGGATTGGGTATCAGGATATGCAAATGAATTAAACTAGATCTTCTTTTCAAAAGGTATCATAAGATGTCCCTTGAGCTTTATGTACTTTTGGACATGATTGGATGCATTAATATTTAATTTCTGCCAGGTGGGGTTCACCTTCCTCTGAGGTAAAGAGTTTACAGAGTGACACAGATCTTGTGCCTGCCTTCTTGTTCTTCTAACAAGAAACACAAGATCCAGTTTCTCTCTCCTCATCCTTCCCCCACTGCTTTCCTCCCACTATGTTTTAAAAACCTGACAGTAATGTGAAAAAAGTTGTTGTGCTCCCATTAGGGCTCTGTTCTCACTCTGTGACTCCCCAATCACATTTGCTACCTTGATGTGTTAGCATGGCTGGGATCTAAACAGCAAACCTTTTTTCTTCTTCTTTTTTGTTTTTAATAACTTCTTTTCTTCATCCTGGTAGTGTCCTGAAACAGCTACTTTAGCTTCTTGACCTGAACGTAAGAACAACTAAGTGGAGATTTGCACCAGAGTCCCAATCCAAGGCTCGTGCAGATCCTGTTGACTGCTGTGGCAGGATTTGGGGTTGTTGGTCCATACAGCGTGAATATTTGCCCTGTGCAGGCCCTCAGGACAGTCTGTAGCTCTGCAGCACTCCACGCTGTTTGATTTATGGAGTTCCAAGTGACCAGGGACATAACCATTGCCAGTAGTTAAGATCATAAATTTTAAAAGTCAGTAGGGACCACTAGCCTTCATTATACCGGAAGCCAGATAATTTAATCCAGTAAATCCTGCCTCAAATCCATATCTTGTGGTTGAGCTGGAACATATATTTTCAGAAGCTGTTCCAAACTCAATTTAGAGATCTCATTTTAATGAGGTATCCCACTGAGCTCTCTGCATCCCTGTACCTCTCCCTGTGTGCAGCACTGTGTATGATGTGCTCACTTCTCTCTTCTTACAGTAGTTTTGCTTAAAACATTGCTTATTTTGGTTAGAGCAGAATTATTTACTGAGTGCTACCAATGTGTTCTGCCTTGCTTAAGTAATGGTTTTATAATGTAAATTAGACAGATAATGCTATTCATAAACCATACTGCATGATCAGATGGCAGACTAAGCTTAGCGAGATAGAGATTTCCTTTTTAATTAAAACTGCGACACTTCTGTGTAGTGGATTAACACTGAAAGGGTCACTGGAGGAAGTGAATTAAAGTAGGATTTGAATGATGAGAAAGTGGCCATTTTTGAGCAATTTAACAGCATAACAACTGTGTCACTTCCCAACGTCTTCCTTGAGGGACTCCTAAGACTATATTACTTTGAATTAACCCTTAAAGCTCCTTAAAGATAGTAAAATATTTCATTATGAAAATTGGGACATGGAAGGTTAAAGTGAAAATGAAATCATCTTTGGCTTCTCTTTTGCAACCTTCATCTTTTGAAGATGAGAATGAGAATTTGTTTTCGCAAGTACCTGGTACCCAGGGCTCCCACCAACGTCTGTTGGATTTGGGAGATCTTCAACAGCTTCAGAAATTGAGCCCCAATTGCTCGTTTTAGGTAAATTGTGTTTTTCCCTCAGACAATGTGTGCACTCGACAATTAAGCTGCAATACGAACACTGAGCTTTAATTCCCACAATACCCAACCCTGCTGGCTGGCTTGTCCCAGGAGGCTGTCAGTAACCAGTGCATCCGCAGATGTCACGCTTGCACTGAAACATCCTGGCTTTTTGATGAAAGGAAGCCTGGAATATTTTATTTTGCTTAAACACTCTCAAACTGAAGATCTTGAATCATCCTGATGTGAGCCCACCTTCATACAGTCCTCAACATGAATTTCTCCCAGTTAGAATTAGCTGCTGTTCAGCTGACATCTGTTAACAAAGCTGAGTCTAATAGGTGGTTAACTTCAAATCTAAAACTTGCACATGAATTCTTTTGCTAAATACTCTGCAATTAGACATAAGCTGAGTAAGGCAGAGGCTGCAGCATTGTATCAGTAGGAAACAACTAAGGAGAAGAAATCTGAGTTGTCCTTGTTCCATTAAAAAAAAAATAGCTGAAATATTTCACCCTATATTCCTCAAGTATGTAAGAAATTCTGAATCAGCTGCTCACAAAGAATAAAATTGTTATCATTAAATTTCCACATGCCTATTTACAGCAGTTGATTAGAAGTGTCTAAAAATTCTTAAGCAAATATCAGCTTTCTTCCAGAAAAACTGTCTGTTGATCTGTTGAAAACAACAAATCCAGTGTGGTTACAGACATTATAAAACAGACCAGCTATTTGGTATTACACCTCAATAAATGATTTGTATAATCAAATATTTCTGTGCTGGCACACACACACACACACACCAAAAAAAAAAAAAAAAAAAAAAAAGCATGACCCTACAAACAGGATTATTGGGGGGATAAAAAAAAAAAAGAAAAATGAATTCAATTCATCATCACCTTACATTTGCTACAAGAAAGTGACTTCTATAGTGACAAACTATAGGAAAACCAGAAAACCCCTAATACTCAGACTGCAGGCTCCTTGGAAGGGGACTGAATTTACTTTGAATACTGCCACAGCACAACAGCATCCTCCTCCTTATAGAGGATCTCTTGATAGAAGTGAAGTACATTTATAACAATAATAAATAAAATTATGCTTACCCCATTGAGAATCATAAAGGAAATTAATTTTTAGTTTTAGAGAATAACTGAATAAAAAAAACCACACTGAGCAGCAGCATAGACCCTTCTCAATACTAGTGACAAACGGTGCTGGATATCCAGACAGAGAGGAGCTGGAAAGAGAGCCCGAAATGGGCATGTTTTGTCCCCAGCCCTCTTCAAATCCCGTGTTACAAAAATCACCAAGCTTGCAGCTACAGGCAGGCAGCAGGACCCACGCCTCTACCTGTGATCACCTACCCCCATCGCTTTGTGCCAGCAAACCCTGCAATGCAGCAGCGAGTACTCTGCACTCGGGTAAGTGTTTGCTTGTCTCCCGATGTCTGTGCCAGTGAACGTGTGCAGGCAGCGGGGAGCTTTAATAAAGCAAACTCTGCAGTAGACTGCAGAGCAGGCTGATGAACAGTTTCAATGGTGCTGGGGTGTGCCGAAGCTCTCTGCCTCCCCTCCTCCATGCAGCCCTTAAGCCTGATAGATTAAAGCCCTGGCCAGCATCAGGTGGTTAAAACACAGTTCATTAGCTCACGTTGCTTGCTGCCTGCCTGCCGTGGAAAGGCTGCAGGAGCCGCTCATGATGATCACACACTGAATGTGTTTACTGGAGTTCAAAACAGCTTGTCTCCCTCATGCCAAGACTGCCCTTTAAAATGATATTAATTAAGCAAGCAGCTTTAATACAACAGGCAAATGGCATGTAATCAGTGATTATAGCAGCAGGGAAGGGCATGGTTTCACAGAGATCAGCAAGAAGGGGATGGAGGCAAGACCGGGTCTGCTTCACTAGGGGCTCGCAAAGCCCTGCTCCTTCTCCCTTTTCTCCCAGGTCCTGCCAGCGGCCTCATGTCTCATGCCAAGGTCTCAAGAGGGACGTCTAAGCTGGAGAGAAAAGCAGTTTCCCTTTTGTACCAAACTGCTGGGCAGGGAGATGTGTTTCCTGAACCCCTTTTTGGGACTGAGGGAAGGCAGGGGCGATGCAGCTGCAGCAGGACATGGAGGCATGGTCACCCCAGACACCTGGGGGGGATAGCAAGGTGGATAGTAGGGGCCAGGGCAGCCCTCATCAGACAGGGACTGATCACACAGAGAGCTTACCCAGCTGTAAGTTGTTTACCAGAACAAGATGGAAACCAAATTAATAAATTGTCCCAACTCATGTCCCCACACTCCCACTCAGTGTATTTGCTTCTTTCCCTTCTGTCTTTGCTCCTGCCCTCCCACATGAAAAAAGCAAAGTTATTTGTTTATCTTCCTTGCAGTCCTTTATAATGCCTTATAAAACCATTACCCAGGCTTTTGGGCCAAAACCCCATTTTACAGCTGTAGAAAATGCAGCTCAGAGAGGCAGGGTGACTCAGTCCAGATTTTATAGCCAGCCCACATCAGAACCAGTTTTCAGGGCACATTTTCTTTGGCTCTCAAAATGAACCTTGTTCCACCAGCACCAGAACTTTCCGTGGAGCCCCAGCTACCCATTGCTCTGAACTTTCTATCTTTATCCCCTCCGACAACTATTTATTCTTTGTTCTTCGGAGTCCTGGATGTTGCGGGATGTAAAGCAGAGCGTATAGCATTGTTCGCTTCAGCTTTGTGCTGGTGAAAGAACAAGCACAAAGGAAGGAGAGGAGAAAAGGGGGCACCTTCTTGTATAAAAGGCCCTGAAATCCCATATGGAAAAGCGCTATAGAAGTGAATAAATGTGATTCTAAAAGCCTTTTGAATTTGAGAGAGAATGATCTCCTTCCCACATGGTTTTCAAACATCATATAGACTGGTGTAGCATTCGAGCACCTAGAGAAAAGAGATCAGTCTCTTTTCAATTCTATGGATTTATCTATATAAGACTATTGCTTTCATTTCCACTAAGTACCTTATGGAAAAGGCCTAGGGAAAAGGACGAAAAGATAACTAGGACAACAATTTTGGTTGGTTTGTTTTGGATTTTGAAGCAGTTGCAGAATAGCAAGCAGCACTATTGCTTTCTTCTCCCAATTCTCCATGGTATTACGTTTATTTTGTTTATAGGCTTTTCTGTGGCAATTGCCACTACAGTGTCAGGCAGGGAGTTTTTAAAATAATGTGAATGCTTGCCTAGATGTTTTTTGAGATGACTGGCTTGCCTGAATATTTACCTTCACTCTACATGGAGGAGACTGTGCTCAGAGGAAGGCAAAGTGAGTCTTCATGATCATTTATCTTGCTGGATGAAAAAGCAGTAACAAGTGAAACTGTGGTAAGTATTGTAACATCCAAAGCCTCTCAGGGGAGGAGAGGGCTGCAGAATGCAGCAGTGCCAGCAGAAAGGCTTTTTTTCACAAAACTGCTGCAGCAGGCACACGCAGTCAGTCTGCCAGGGAGGGCCACAGCTGTGCCAGATGAGCAACAACACGACTGCGAAGAAATTCAACACAGCATTCAGGTATGCTGATTTCCCACACAGAATTCAGCAAAACTGTTCCCAAACCCTCCTGCACATATGTGCATGTGCGTAGGTATGTTACGTAAAGGCCGTGCTTACCCTGGAAGCCCAGAGGGAACATTAAATGACTGCGCGCACTGTTGACGACGAACACTGGAGTGCCCAAAGGCAGCTTTTCTATGGCAAATTCATGTCATATTTTATCTGCTACAACATCTGGGCCAAAAATTGGAGCTAATGATCTAATAAGACAGCTCAGCTATGAACAGTCACTCCAATGTCTTGACCCTGATCATCTCCCATTTTTTTTCAGGCAATAACAAGCTTGGCCTACTCACTTAAGGACTGTTCGTTTCAGTTATCCCCAAGCCTTGTGGTCTCTCTGGGCACCAGTCCTCATCCAGAAACAGTTCTGAACAAGAACTACCAGCCAGGGGCAGGGTGGAAGTGCATGCAGGAGTGCTTGGAAATACTGCTTAAAATAGGTTGTCCTTTGTTGCACCATCTTCCCAGCTATATGTGCTGTTTTCTCTGTTCCAGTGAGTGTTCCCTTTGCTGCTGGTGGTAGGAGGCATGGTTCTGTCCCTCCAGGGAGACAGGCAGGCCTCCCAGAGATGCCAGGCTCATTCCTGGGAGAACACCTGGGCCAGCAGAGGCCACGCAGGTGAGCAGCAGTGAGAGGAAAGGGGAGGTTTCCCTGCCTCTGCCTCTCCCCTGGCCCACTCATACAAGGCTGGGAACAGTCAGCCTTTCATCTCCACAGGCCTTTGCTTATCCAGCCATAAAATGGGGAAAGCCATCACTCTTACCTCACAGAAGGGTCAGGAGGCTTTACTCATTTGTACTCATAATGAATGAAAGGCATGGTAAAATGGCAATGTCTTCATTAATTACTATTAGTCCACCCACTGTGTGGAGGGTAAGGATGGTTGCAGGGAACATGGCCAAACCTCGGTGGGTTACAAGACCTTTGTCCACCACAAAGCTGCTCCCACGCATGTCATGGCACAGCAGCCTGGACTTGACGCAAAACTGTAATCAAAATAAAACAGCATACTGCATCATTTGCAGCTTCTCACCCTTCAGATGACATTTTTTCATATGCTTCTACATGGTTTCCAATGGGTTCTGGGTTTTGTCAGAGGTTTCCCCAGCAGACATAGCCATGACACAGAGGAGGGATGGTAATAACACCGTAAGACTGAGTTAGAGCGTGCTCCCTGTGTGGGGCTGTTGCCCCATACTTCACAGGGTTTCCTTGCCCCCTCATCCAGGTGAGGGAGGCGAGCACAGCACGCGTGGCCTTCCCCTCCCCAGGTCCTTTCGGTGCTGCCTGCAGTGCCCAGGCTGGCAGCTGGCTCAGGTAGCTGAGATCAGGGCTCCTCATCCAACCGAGTGCCCGATGTACCTGGGCTTCAGTGAGTTGGTGCTGTTTTGTAATTAACGATGCATTTTCAGGGCTATTAATTAACCCTCTTAACTTAATCACTCTGGTTATTAAAGAGAAAATTTGAGCGAGTTTCTGGAGTCTCTCCTGGGCCAGGTTTCCCGTTGGCAGCAGCAAGCAGCTGCACTGTCCTCTGGGGGCAGGCGGATGGCTTTGCGTGCTGGCTCCAGCCCAGGCTGGCACCGTGGTGTCGGTCACGTTGCTGCTCCATTCCTCTTACCTGGATGGGTTTTGTGGAAGGCACCGACAGAGCATTTGCCAGCTCCTTCCATGTGCTCTGGCAGAGCCACTGCCCGTCACAGCATGAGCTTCTCTCTCCACCTCTTTGCCCCTCTGGTGCTTTGCTATCTGCTTGCAAAGGCAGGGCTTTTATTATAAGCATGCGTATTATTGTCTCACCCTTGGCACCTTCCAAAGGATGTCTGTATATCTCATCATACAACCTGACACAATATCCTTCCCAGATGGTCCAGATACTGCTCTGTTTCATTAACATGTTTCTCGCTGCTGCCAAAGCCCAATAGAGTTGTAGAAATGGTGGCTAGAGAGTGCAAGAGGCAGTAATGAGATTTTTTTATGTGTGTCTTTATGGTATCGAAGAGCTTTTTGTATCATCTCTCTGAGCATCACTCTCGCTCAGGCTGCTGCTGGTGAACATGGTCTGTCTGGCTCCCACATCAGGCACAGCACATCTTGATTTCCACTTAAATCAGTCTCCTACCATTTTAACCCCAGCAGCCTTTGAAATCAGGAGGCCACTGGAACAATACGCAGAATTTATATGGCAGTTTTCAGCTTCACAGCAATTTTCAAACAAGAATGAATCAATCTTTAATGCTCTCCTATGCAGGACATGACAAAAGCCTGCAAGGCTGATTTTACAGACTGGGAACCTGATGCTCAGAAAACCTGAGGGACCTGCTGAAAGCCATGAGAAAAAAAACACAGTCTGAACTGCACAAAGAACAGATGAGCTTGCGATGCCCTGTACCACTGAATTCTTACATCCATGTCGTGTTCCCAGATGACATATTTAACCTACAGGGCAGCTTATTCTCCATGTCCTCCACTTCACCACGAACACCAGAACCAGGACGTTCGCTGCCACCTGACTGTGTCAGTGATGCTCACTGACGTGGCGTGCTCTTGCAGTGGAAAAGGAAGTTAATTATTGGCAGTTACAGGGTGTGTGCTAAACCAGTGCCTGTTGATGCTGAGTGCTGTGGCTGAGTTCAGGACGTTCTCAAGGCTGTACACAGGGAAGGGTCTTTGTGTTGGAAGTGATTCCTCAGGCACTGGGAGCACTCCCCCGTTGTTATAAAATGCTACCCAGTGGTTTCCCCAGGCTGCCAAACCTGCTGCTTCATGCTCCTGGCCCTTGGTCTCTCTCCTTCTGTTCATGTAGCCGAACAATTTGCAGCTTCATCACTGAACCATGGCACATCCTGACTCAGCCTAATATTAGCAGGTAGCTTTCTCATTTTACAGACCAGGGTACATCTGCACCTTAGAGATTACTCTAGGGTTTAGGTTATCCTTATCAACAGGATGCCTTTTTCCAGCAAAACCATACAGTTTGTTCTTCAGGATTAAAGACAGATTGGGAATAACTGATTTATATGATATATTACTGACGTGAATCTGCTCTGCTATGATAGTGGGTCTGAAAGTTTGGCTGAGCTAGTAATGTGGTAACACAAGAAATCAGACTGATAAAGCATGGCTACCAAATATGAAGGATGGCTGGCAATTCTGGAGGGTAAATAGGGTTTAAAACATGGCAGGACCCTGTTGACTATAATCTCAGCTCTGACACTACTCGGAACTTGAATAAAAGTTGTTATGCTTCGCTGTAATGGCTGCTGAAAAATTAGTTAATTTTTCTACAGTTCAGAGGTAGGCTATGAGATGAAAAAATGAGTGTTTTAAAAGTATTCTCACCATGTGAAATTAAGAGCAGACAACAGAAAAAAAAAAAAAAAAAGCTTTCAGGTCAGTCATTTCAAATCCCTATAAAAACAAGGACATAAACCCAAAGGAACCTCATCAGGCACACAACTTCTGCTTTTACCTAACAGGAAGTAAAAAGAACCCATTTTAACAAATGCTACAGCCTTTCCCTAACCCCCCATATATTTCCTCCGTATTCCCAAAAGGTGGGGGTCAGGAAGAGCTGACAATGTTAAGAAACTGCAGGTGCATCTTACATTCAGGCACAAGTGGAAATTGTCTGTGAAGGGCTCTGTCAACAAGGTTTTTCCTCAACAGATGTGACCCCATATTTTGATTTGGGCAAACTGAATCATTCTAGAAAAGAAAGGGAATTTAACAAATGCTCCAGGACAAAAAACATATAATTTGCTAGAAACTAATGAATCACATACAGTCATGCTTCCCTTTCATTCTTTTTATTAGTGCCTACACTAGTGGTCCACCTCACTTCAGTTTATTAAAGATCAGAGGCCCTGTTTTAACTTCAAAGTCAGTGATATTGAAAAGACCAAAAGCCGTCAGCAAATCCTGAAAGAATGGTATTGCTTCTCTCCATTTAAATTTTCACTTACTTTTATTATTTTTCCTGTTTCCCATCAAAGCCGTAGGAGGCAGTTATGCCTTTGGACTATTGCCCTATATCTTTTCATTCTGCCTTTTTCGTTCCTTTCTGGCCCATTCTGGAACAGGAAAACAATGTGGGTGGCAGAAGGGCAGCTTCCACCACTTCATTAATTCAGCTTTTTTTTTTTTTTAATTGAAATGTCTTGCAGAGACTCTCATTATACCTATTAATATACAATTTCACACCATTCTTAGCGGCATTCAGATATTTTATATTCAAATCCATGCACTTCTGATTTAATGCATTAAACCTAAGTCCCCATATATATATATTGTTGCTAGCCAGTCAGTAGCTGAGTAATATATATCTACATCAATGATGTTTTAATGATGCATTGTTCTAATACATCACCAAAAATATAGTGCTCTCATGATAGATTGGTGCCATACATCAATGTAGCAAGGCTTTTTTGTGATGTATTGCCCAAACAATGTCATTGTAAAGGAAGAAAAGGCACATAAGAATTGGTAAGTTTTAATTTACTACATTTAAAAAAACACTTCTAATATTCTTAACAAAATAATAGCTGACTTAGTCTGAAGTGGAAGACACATATTAAAAGAGAGGTCTGAAGCAGCTATCTCAAGTGCAATCCAGTGGGTCAGAAGGCATCATGCAGACTCTTAAGACATATCCTGTATCTATTTGTATCAGCAGACAGAAAGGAAAGAAAATTGAATGAAGAGGGAACCTAATTTTTTGTTTTCAAAATGTACACAAGTCTGATTAGAGAGGTGGGGCCTCTTCAGCTGCAGGCAGGATGCCTTTGCGCTACAACTCCAGCTGATCCCAGCTGCGTGGACCCATGAAACCCTTGCTGGCAGTGGAAGAAGGTATTATTTTTTGATGGGGGATTTTTTTGCCCTTTTTTTTTTTTTTTTCTCTCCAGTCAAGTAAAGCTGATCCACCAGAAAACAACTAACCAACAACAACAACAAAATTAACAGAATTATGGCTATGTTGATGACGCATAATTTCAGGATAAACATTGGCAGATTGGAGAGATTAGCACTTGGGGGTAAGGTTCTTGCCAAAAGCCAGCTGTTTTGATCCAACTCTTCTGCTGTTTGGCTTGGTGTGACTGTCAGTGCCCTCATACACTTTTGTAGAGAGGGAGAGGTACGGAGCTTCCAGCTATTCACGCTCCTTAACTCACCAACAGCGGTGAGGCAAGAGTCAAAGCTACAGCTTTGCAGTCATGGACTGTTGGTTCAATCTCTGCTGGAGCAGAGGGACATTTGATTGCAGAATCAATTATATTATGAGCTGTGTACAATTAATGCATACAGCTCCTTGGTGAGACCAGCAAGCAGCCGCCTGCAAGAGTAAGGTCACAGCGCACAGCGGCAGCCTCTGCAAATTCTGTGTCTCAAGAGATTTGCTGAGGGCTCTGATAACTCGTCATGCAGAACAGCAGTGCACATTGAGGCAGCAAGAAAACCAAGGGGGAAAGAAAAGAAATGCAAGTGAGCTGAGAATAGGGCCAGGGAGCACAGCGAGCTGTCCCTGCCTTCCCCACCCAGCGCTGCAGGAGCTGCCCGTGCTGGTGCAGCCACACGCCTGTCCGTGCAGATGCAGTCACAAAAGTGAAACCTGAAGAGGAAATTTCTCCTCCACTCCTGTTCCCAGCTGAAGCTTGTCCTGGCCAAGCAGAACTTCCAAAAACTGCCTTCTCCAAACCATTTATCCCATGGTTGCTTCTACCCTAGTGCTCCAAATGAAGATGCCGCAAGACAGGAAATCACATAAGCCACCCAAATGCTAAAACTAGCGTGCAAAAAGCATTTGTTTCTTCAAGAAAAAATGCTGCCACACAAGAAATGTGAAGTACATTGAGCTGCCTGATAGTGTTTTTCCTATATATGTCCTTCCACTGACATCAGCTGGAATAGTGAGTGAATAATAAAGAACGGAGTTATCGGTATTAAAGAACAAAATCTCTGTTCACTGTTAATATCCAGTTCTGTAGTTAACATGTATCTAATGCAGGGGAAAAAAAAGCACTGAGTCGATATTGTATTCCAGGCAGAAAATGTTAGACTTTAATTAAATGAAGTAAACATCTCATTAAATGTCTATTTTTACAGACACTAATGAATCTTATTGCTGAAGGGGCAAAGGAAACATGGCAATGAATAAGATGAAATGTGTTTCTTAAGAATTTTGAGTAGTAAATATTTCCTATGATCTAACAAGGTATAATAAGAAATCCTACTATATTAAAATACCTTTAAGGATGTAAGAAAACTGATCTCTGATCAAGTCATCTATAAATTAGACCACACATTTCCGCTTGGCTTTTAAAAACCTCCTACTCTGATTATAATACACCACTGCAGAAGATAGTGTTATTTATTTTAGGATATTTCACACTAGGAGAGCAGAAGCTCTCAGCTGCAAGGCAACCTTGAAAGAGGTATAGAGAAATTTCAGCAATAAAGACTCGGTTTTAGAAGTTTTCTTTAGCTTTTGCTTACACCTTTTGGACAGAGCAGCTTACCTTTTATCCTACCTCTTCCCACTGGTTACATAGTGAGATTTGTACTCATCGTGTTCCCCTTTACCTTCAAAATTCAGGGCACACAGCAATTTTGCCCAAAGCCTGCCTGCCACTGTGCTGGACCTTGTGGGATGCTGCATTTTCCCCATCCATAGGGGGCTGACCTGCTGGTACCTGGTGCCTCCAACCCGTCTCTGAGATGGGCTATCCTCACCCCCCAGCCCCGCCCAGTCTCTAACCTGTCTCTTCCTCCTTTCCCAGTTTACTTTTCCCACCCTTCCAGACAAATTCGTGCACCCCTTGGCATCTCTGCCCAACCTTTTCCCCTCCCCCTGCCCTCTCTGCTGCCCCTTGCCCCGAGGTTGAAGCCGCTCTCCATGCCCGGGGTGGTGCCACCACCACCTGCTGCCTCGTGCACCAGGCTTTGGCATGGCTTTTGCTCTCTGCATGTTTTTCCTGCAACACACACAGCCCTTCCCTCTGCTCTGCCTACAGTGTTAGAGCTTGCAAGGCATCAGTGTGCTGTCTGCAAGCACAGAGAGAAGCAGGAGCTGTACGTATCTCCATCCCCTGCTCTCCTCTCCCCGACCAGCTCCTGATCGCTGTTTTGATCAGCCATAATACTTGTGTGCAGAAGGAGGTGCAGCTTTGTGCATGCATCTCACGTTACTCATTCATCCGAGCTCGCCTGTGTGGTTGTTGGTTATTTACAGGAGACCCTGTCTTTCTGTCATGCCCAATGTTGTTTTTCTCTGAAGCATCATCAGGCATTGCTGGAGGCACGATGCCCGGTGTGGGTGATCAAACCCTCTTCTCGTCTGCCCTGGAAATCAAGATCAGTCATGGCTTACGGTCCTGTGAGCCAGATGGTTAGCAGGGCTGCTGAATTCATTTCTCGGTCTTTCTGTGCATAAATCCAACAAAATGCTTTTGCCTTCCTACAGCTGGCACATGTGCCTAACGATTTGATCTTTTGCATTTTAAATATTTATTCAGTATTTAATTTAAACCCCTGAGACTAATCCTGGTGCTTTAACTTAGCCCTCAACTAGTTTCTGTGAATCATCTCTGTCACTATTTGGTGATCTTCGACAAATTAGCTTCATATACTAGTGGGGCACAGTCCTTAGTCCTTTCTCTATTTGTATTTTGGGGGTATTTTGGAAAGAGCTACTGGTGATTTTTAAAGTATTACAAGGCATTAAACTGTTGTTTCTGTCTTTTAAATTATAGATGGTCTCCATAGAGACACTGAAGTTCTACATTGCTCTCTTGAATTGCCTGAAGAAGTGACACTTAGAATTACATTCGGAACAATGCTAATTAGCAAATGCTGAATTTTAAACAAGCTTCACGGCAAGGTTTTTGTCTGATAGGAGCAGCAACCAGCAATTGACTGACCAAACCAACAAAGCTGAATTACAGACAACATGCTATTTAATTATTCATTAGACATTTTACAGGGTTAACTACAATAGGCACCATTCCCTTTCTGAGGAATCACCGAGCCAAGCATAAGTGCCTTAGAAATCCGGTATAATAAACAGTCGGACAGAGTCAGCAAAATGAAATCTGCTTCCCAAATTACAGTTTTTGTGAGGAGGGGAGAGGCAGAAACAAACCTTTGCAGCCAGTGGATGAGAATGTCCTGGTACATGTACGGAATAGAAATAACCTGTCACGAGCCCAGTCCTGAACATGCAGACGCAGCTACTGTATGAGGATTTTGATGAAGGAAACTATTTCTGAACTGGGAGGAGGGCAAAACACTTGTCACCCAACCTAGAATCAGACCTGGAGGATGCAACTGGGCTATGCCCAGCAATTGTTAAGGGAGGCAAGACCCAGCAGAACCTGCCTGCCATCGTCTCCCACATCAGATGGACACCACCAGTCATGGTGCCGTGGTGTCATGGTGCCATGGTGCCGTGGTGCCATGATGCCATTGTGTTATGGTGTCATGGTGCCATGCTGTCATGGTGCCATGGTATGATGGTGCCATGGTGCCATGGTGTCATTATGTCATGGTGTCATGGTGTCACAGTGCCACGGTGTCATGGTGTCGTGGTGCCATGGTGTCGTGGTGGGGCTCTTTGGAGCTGGCCAGGAGGTGAGGTGGAGCATGTGTGGTGGCCACGGCAGAAATGAGAAACTGCCAACAGCTGGACACATAAGGCAGATGTGGGTGCTGGAAGTCATTATTAGCCTGGCAAACGGTGAGCACGGTGAAAAAGAATCTTTGGGGAAGGCTTTTGTATTAGCCAAGACATTTTCACTTCCAGAATAAGCCATGATCAAAGGAAATGATTGCAAGAAAGGGTAAGATTTGTGGATCTGTGTAGAAGCCACAAAGTGGCTTGAAAGACCTTGAACAGACACTGACCTAAGCTCAGATAACTCTTAGGAAACATAGGCTGGGAAATACATCTGTTTATGCCACTATTTTTTTTGATCTATGTACTTTTTGTGCTAACTGAAGCAAAGGCCAATCCTACTCCAGCGAAGTCAAGGAATAAGGACAAAGTTCTGCCTCTCCCAAGCCAAAGGAAGCTGAAGAAGAGACACCTAGACACAAGAGCTGCACACAGGGCCCTGAGAACAGTGCTGCCAGGAGCACTGCAGGTGGTATCCAGGTCACTGTAGTTATTTGTGATTGGACCATGAGACTAGATGTTAACCATCGGATTTAATTTCAAGGTGCATCGCAAGTCAGGTTAATTATTCAGGGCCACACTTTGTGCCAAGATTTATAGTTGGATGAAGGCAGGCAGCCTGTTTGTATGCTCTGTCCTTTCTCTGTAAGGTAGGGGCAACAAAGATTGCTGGTATAGCAGGCAGGGAGCTCAGTCAATGTGGTTATAAGTGTGTGCTGGTGTAACTGATGTTTGTGGAGAGCACTGATCCATAGAAGGAAAAGTGTTTTAAAAGAGTAGCAAAGTGATAGTTCGGTTTCATTAGTAATGCAGTGCGATCTCTTACTGCTCTACATCAGAATTGTTGGGAATTTGTTACTTATATGGATGACAATGAGTGGTCCTGGGATGATCTCTGCAAGCCTTGATCTGTGGAGCTAAACCTTCTTTCCTTAATGCATTTAATGTTTTTTTAACTGCCTCAGATGCTTCCCATACATTAAACAAGGCACCACTGTTGATGATGAGTCCAGACATGAAGAAATGAGCAGTAGACCAGACTCTGGCAGCCCTCTGGGATGGATGTGACACCTTGGGTTGTGGCTCAGTGGTGTAACGGGCATGTCCCTGCCATCTGCTCTGTCTCAGGAAAAACAGAAGTGCAAAATGGGACAACTTTAAAACACTGTTCTCTCTCTCAGCCAGGGTGATGCATTGCATGTCAGGTGTCGGCGTAAGGGGATTGTTTTTTGAGATGAGACAAATGAGTGAGTAGGATGAAACCTATCTAATCAAAGGGAATCAAATGTAACTGGTAATGCCATCCACAGCTATGGTAGTACTTCACCGTCCTTATTCTGCTATAACTACCTACATACAGGTTAAAACTTATTTTAGTATAATAAACTCTATCTGTCTAAAGTGGTTCACAATTTGGAGTCATTTATTTTTCTGCTATTGCTTTTTCATAGCAGCATCCACCGTACTTACCACAAGCATTTGAATGGTCTGTTGCATGAGATTTGCCCTTACATCAGTCTCTGTACATTGCAGTTCTGGTAAATAATATTTGTGCTGAACCTGAATAGAACCTGAATACAAGAATGTTCTCATCTCATGTATTATTTTCTGCAGAGTGTCCACCATTATTATGACTGCATGTCCCAAAATGCAAAGAAGGGCTCCCATAAGGATACAATTATTTCCCTTTTCCTTTCAGCCTGCATATATCATCCTTGCTAGTTTTCTCAGTGGCATGAAAAAGATGGATGTTGAAGCCTGCAGACTTCTGGTTCTACCCTGAAACCGAATCCCACACGCATCTCAGAAAGCAAAAAGTCTCCTTGCATGTGTCCACTGAGCATGGCAATGTAGGAGTATACATAAGGGAGAGCCTAGAATAGGACCTTTTAGTTTGACAAATGGGAAGCACAAAGATGCTGGGTTGCTGATGTTGTTGGTTAAGACAGCTAATCTCAGCAACATCCAGGAGAATCTGCTGGTATCAGCACACCTGTACATGTTTGAGTGAGAGTACAGTGTTGTTTGGTCACCAAAGGGTTCCTAAATGATCACACAAAGACACACACACAAAAAAAAAAGGGAGCCTGGTGTTTACCAGTAACCTTCTCTCTCCATTTGCCCATTTGCATGGTGTCAGCCATACGAGTATCTACTTCTCCCGTACGTGATTACTTTCTAATCTAGGTAGGATCCTGCTTCAGGGATGGCATCCACAAGTGGATTTGCCTTGCTTGCATGAAAAGATAGCCAGACACTTTGTCGTTGCCCCAAGTCCTTGACTCCCAATGCTATTTCATGGTCTGAGATGATGGTGGAGGCTCTCTTTAAAGCAGCTTTGTTTGGGGGTGTGTAACCTTAGGAAAGACATCAGCAAAGCAGGCTTGCTCCATACACAGCTGGGAACAGGCAGTGGGTTTGAAGGAGAGGGTCACAGGAGGCTGAAGGAGCAAGCGCTGGTGGGGTGCCCCACAGCCGGGGTCAATGGATCTCTCCAGCTCTGAGGATTTTAAGGGTGCAAGACCCCAGTAAGTGTCAGATCCCTCCTGCAGTACTTCTCGGGCCAGGAAAGGAGGGATCTGGACTGGAACACTTGGCTGAATGAGATGAACAGAAATTAGAAGGAAATGTTTGTTTAATAGTTTTATTCACTTTAATGTGTTTTCCTGTTACCTAGGAACAAATTAGCAATTACTTCAAATCTGATATCCAAAGAATGCACCTCTGGAGCTGACCTGACTGCATGAGTTTTGGCTGCACCTCAGTCCACATGTGGTTTTGAGCAGTTTGGTCTGAGTCCAAAAGTAATTTAAATTCAAACAGTGCTTGTTGTTTTATGAGAGTGGCTCTGGCTGCTGAATTAAACAAAAATGTGAAAAATAAAATGAAAGCGAGCAAAGGAATTACTAACTGCTATAAAGCCCATTTGAATTTTCCATGTTTATTATTATAGTGACCCATCACTTGAACCAGTCATTTCAATCTACATTGCTTGAAGAACTATGAAGCAACTGTACTTTCTACCAAAAGCTGTATTAAAAAAAATTATCCAGAGAGCTCACTCTCTCAGAGCTGAAGATGTCTCCTTAGACTAATGTTCAGCTTCTGTATTTTCTGGCATTTGGTTGATTTATCCATGCAGCCATAATATCACAATGCTGCAGGCTTTTATGTTTCATTTCCTAGCTTTCTAAAGGAAGCAAGAAAAATAAAAAGGTAATTTAATGCACTCCACAATTACTATTTAAGCATTACATCATCAGAAAGGCTGTCACTAACTAGAAAGTGGTCCCAATGACAAGACAGCATTACCTAGCAACTGCAGATAAGCCATTAACTCTTTTTTGAGTATCATATCCACCACTGAGGCTGGAAAGTACATTGTAGAGAACAAATGAATATGCCCAAGTGCCTGAAAAAAAAAAAAACACCAGCTTCTTCCATCTTGTGATTATGGTGTGAACATTTTGCTCTGTAATTCTGAAAAGATGCCCAATTCAGTTCTCTGAAAGAACATATGAAGACCAAACGGCTGTGAAGGCAGCTTCTGAGAATGAAGGGAAGCATGATGAATCACACCAGTGCTATGTGTGCAGTCGCAGGGTGAGACAGGATTTTTCTTTAGCCTGAAGAAGGACTACTGGTTAAAATATTACCAAGTCTCAGGAGGTTTACAGTTATTATTTACACATCTCATGGGTCTTTGTAACCCTTCAGAAATGCATCTGGCATTTTAGGGAGCGTGCTATGTTCACCCCATGTTCTGTATGGCAGACAAAGATAGAGCTAGGTCTAAGTTTCAAATTTAAGTAAGCTTTATGTGAAGAAAATGAAATTACATCTGAACTCTGCTATGACTTTCACGGGACCAAGCAGGTCCTAAAGGGTGAAAACCTTTGGACACCTCCTAGGCCCAGCCCCTCTCCTGACAGATGCTAGCAGCCGCTGAGTCTGTGCACTCCCCAGGAAACTTCTGGGACTGCTCTTGCCACAGCTTTGGACATCTGCAATCCACACTGAGAAACCAAGCAAGGACCTCCACTGCAGCTGCAACTCACAGAGCAATGTGCCAGGAAAGCAGCAGCAGAAGATACAAGAAGGAGGAATTTGGAAGAGGCACCGAGAACCGGGTCTGTGTGCACAGTACTGGACTTGCTGCCAGCAGGGCAGCATCTCCATAGACTCTCAACTTCTTAAAGAATTGTCTTGAGTTTCAGCAACATGCAGACTTCTTCTGTCATCTAGCACACAAGGAACATATCCAGAAGAAGACTATCAGATACAGACAAAGCTCAGACCCTGATGTTTTCCATGTGACTAAAGAATGGACGAAAAATGTATGCGTCCTCCTATTCCCACCCTCAGCCTAGACAGGTTTCCAGGCCTTCACAAAGTCCTCCATCGGGTCTTATCAAGAGTCAGCAGGCTCCATCTATCCCCAAACACTGCCTTTCATTTTGTTTGAGTATAGGTGTGTAGTAAAATATACAGCAGTCCAATCTGTAGGTCTTTCCTTAAATCGCATGGCTTGTGGTAGCCATGAAATGAAGCCAACAGATCAGGAAAATGTGAGGAGAGGAAGAAAGGTCCAGAAACGAGCAGCAAGGAAAACACTCTATTTTCTTCTCAAGTCCAAAAAAAAAAGGTGTTCTGGACAAACATCACTCTAATGGGAGCAATTCCTCTATAGTTCATTCCAAATAAATAAACTGTCCAACAGTTATATATGACATGGCATATTTCAGCCTTTAAATGGGTGCAGGGACTGCACCACTTACTATGTTTTCATTCCAGATGACTAAAGCTTTTTAAAATCCTTCCCCCCCCCCGCCCCATCCAAAAAATAAGATGTCATACTAAATCACTACTCTGATATGATTATAAAAACACTCTCTTTGATTAATGTGTTACTTTGTTACAAGCAATAATAAAGAACAACAACAACTAGCCAGCACAAAAGAGCAGGCGTTTTCAGGAGAAGTGCAGATAAGTCCTAATTTGTGCTCTGCAATGGCTCAAGCCAGCCAGAAGCTGACACTCTGCCTCTCGCTGACTCCAGTAGAAATCTCTCAGCATCTCATAGGCTCACTGAGCATCTCGTAATATCAACTCCATCAATGCAGTTACAAGTACTCAGTGTCCACATCACCTGTTAACATAACTTATGGTTAAGGGAATACAGCATCTGTAAGAGTTAGTCCAAACACTGGTGAAAACCATTACTATTTCACCAGCGAAAGAAAGCTGCACACTCTCAAGGCATCAATATAACTATCACCATCAGTGCCATGGTGATCAAAACATGTACACTGATTTCGCAGTATTTTCATATTGTAAAATACATAGAGACATTAAAAGCCCCCAGTCTCGTTGTCTATGAATGCTGCTGGCAACTTGGAATTTGTTAAACTATACACACTGCTCTGTGAAATATAGGACCTGAGCCAAATCCCTGAGCCTGATCCTTCTATGATGTTATGACTCCACTTACTGTGCCCATTTCTAATTGTTTTCCTTACTTTAATTAATTAGTTTCTCAACAGGAACAATATGCTCTATGCATTTCAATGTGAGGAGATTACTACACCTGTAAGTTTGCTCAATTCATTTGGTCTGTGACCTTGCATCCTCTAACTCCAGGTGAGCACTGGATTTACAGAATAACACTGCATCTCCTGCAGCACCCAGACACCTAAGCCCTTGACCTCACACAGAGAAACTCATTAGAAAACGGTCTAGAAGGGGCAGAAATAAAATTAAAACAAAACATGGAAACTGTTGTTGCAAAGTAAAAAATGGCCCAGAAGAGGGTAATTCCATTAGTACATTTGCTAACGTAAGGCAAAATGGCAACTCTAATGGAGACTTTCAGCAGAAATCATAAATGAGCAATGAAGATACTGGTCTTTTCAAGTGCCACATGGTTCAGTAGAGAACTCACAACCATTTAATGAACAATTTGTTATGAGAAAGAGAAGAAGCAAATTTTGCCCTCAATTACAGTCAATGGGATTGCTTGCATATGTCAATTGTAACTCAAAGTGACATTCTTGTTATATTAAATATTCACTGAAATTCACATTAATACATGTATTGTTTTAATGGATCATTTTATTCTCTGAGTGCACAATTCTCACCTTTTTTTTTTTCTCAGCATAGCACTGCATATTACCTAATCATAATGAGAAAACGTACACAACTTCAAAATGCTGCAATGTAGGAAATTTTTAAAGCTCAAGACACAGCAAGACCACCACAGCAACTTTATTCTGAGGGGCAAGCTGTTGGAAGAGTGATACTTCCTCTATTCACTGAGGTAAGCCTCGGCTATCTAAGAAAGAGGCCAGATTATTCAAAAATACCTGTCGCTCTGCAGTTCCTTTCCTCTTTTCAACTGAGTTATTGTTGACTTTGTAAACCTCACCTCCTGGATAGTCTGCAAGGTATGAGTTAAATTGCAGATATTATTTTATTTAACTTCATATTAAACCTAACAGAAAGAAATACAAAATGCAGTGTCAGACAATAAGGCCATTAGAAACTTCCCTTTTGCATATCCTGGCATTTGTTGACTTGACCAGTTTGCATTTAATTTCTTTGTTTGTTTTCTTTCTAAAGGGAAAAAAAAAAAAACACCACTTCTGGGTGAAGGCAAAAAATGACAGTCTTTTCCTAAATATAAAAATTCCCCCAAATATTATCCTTGGGGAGCAACCAAATCAAATATATTTGCTTCAAAGTTGCTGTTTCTATTTTTATTTTATTTTCTAAGTTAGGAACGCGTGAGAAAAAGAGATTATAATGGAGACTGTTTTTCATTCTTGACCATAGCAGGTACTGGCAAGATCTTGCTATGATTTATGTGCATACATCTTATATTTCATTCCCTTATCTTTTTAAACGAGTTGTGAATAATTCACAGAGAATGGCTGGGTGGATAACAGAGTTTTTGCACCCCTGAAGATTGAAATCTTCTAATTACCCAGCCACAAATATAGCTTGGAAGTAGTAACACCAGGTTTCCTTACCCCACATATCCGTGGCCCAGAGCTCATCCTTATGTATGAGCCCTTCAGTATCCAGCTTCCAATTAGTTCTCAGCTTTTCCTTCAAGATATCCAACAAGGCTGACAGTGAAGACAATGTTCATAAGAGGCCACTTGCCTTCTGGGAAGTCAACTGTCACTATCAAATTTGTTGCTGTAAAAAATTAACTGTTTGGCATATGGTAATGACTTACCTGTCACTATTGCCTCAGACCAGGCTTGAGCCTCACCAAAAAGAGGCTAATAAATCCCTATTAAGCCCTTCTTCTTACTTCCCAATACGTCCTCCTCCTTGACCATTAGCTCTTGAGCCCACTGACCTGAGTACACACTTAAGAAACTTTGGTAGTTATCTGAAAAAAGATAAAAAGAAGACAGAAGCTGAGATGATAATTCAGACATATGTGAATAATAAAATAGAAATAATGTGGTAATGTTGCTCTTATGTAGGCAGGCAGTCTACTAATAACATCATTGCAAAGCACTTGGAGGTTTTTAACAGGAAAAAACCAATGGAGCTGCACAAGATATCCAGAATTCAGTGGCTTTGTTTAAAAGCTCCTCTTCTGATTAGTTTGCTGTGAGCACAATGAGCGGGACCTGTTATTGCTAAGGAATAGTAAAAAACTACAGCACAATGGAAACCAAAAAAAATGAGGGAGACTTTCCCTCAGGAAAGGAGCTGTACAGGTCAGGGAGATTGACTGAACAGTGGGAAGCCACCAATTTTTGCCCTAAGACTCCTGAAAAACACTGTAATATACAGTCCTGGCTATGTAACTCCACTGTAAGCACCATTATGAAGACAACAGATAGGCTTGGGGTCAACTGTTGTGATATTTAGGCAATACCACCATCTATTCTTCTCCTTAAAACTTGAGCAAAAATTAGCCAACACTTCTTCCGTGGCTACTTACAGAAAGGTGGTTCCACAGCTACACTCGTCCAATGCCAGGAAATCTTTAATTTCTAATGTAAGTTTATCCTGGGCCTATTCCTACCTGTTGGTTCTTCTGCTGGCATTGACCTTTGGCTTAACTTCTTTCCTAGTATTTTTTCCTAATGATACTTATAGAAGAGAATCATAAAAGCATTAAAGATGTTCATATTGATCCAGAAAGGAAAAAAAAAAAAAAATGGACAGCATACATGTCATGCTGTAACGAGTTGGAGGGCAGGAGATCTAAAGGTATGAAATTTCTATCTGCATCTGAATTTCAGAAGTGCTGTGTTGGGATGTGAGGAGGGGAACAGAGGTGTTTCATTTAAAAGAAAGACAACTTACAACTTACAAAGTTTAAATTTGAATTTGCCTAAAGCTTTGGTGTCTTGGGATACAAATGCTTAATGTTGATTGCTGTGGATGACCCACATCCATCTCTAAGACATTTCAACCCACATGTTTGCATGCAGGGCAGCAACGACAGGAGCTGCCAAGCTGGGACCAGCTCTCTCCAGCCCTTCCAGCCTGCCAACATCAGCGTTACACTTCCCTAGGCCATAAAAATAAGCCATAAGTGCTGGTCTGGGGTTGGCTCCAGACTGGTTGACACGACCTGGCCTGACAGCTGGTCCACTCTGGTAGGCATGGGAAGGTTTGGCTGGGCTGCCAGCCCCAGCCCCACAGCTGCATTCCTCATGGAGGGCAATAAAAGCAACAAACGGGGAGCTCAAGCTTACACTGGCCTGCTCTCTTCTATAGTAATACCAACAATACCACAAATCCCTTTTCACTGCTGTGCCGAGAAGCTGGGGAAGGCTTGAAGGATGCAGTCCCCAGCGTCTGAAGCATTGTGTGGGCCTCTCCAAGCCGGTTTAGGCCTGGTCCGTCAGGCACTGGTGCTGGCTGAAGCAGCAAAATGCATGGCACAGGCTGCCAGGGAAGGCAGCGAGCGCCCAGGTGCCCAACCCAGGGCCTCACAGCCAGGTGGGGACATGGGCACCATGGTGTCCCCACAAAGGACCTCTGGGGAGAGGAGGGAGGATATGTGTCACTACTGCAACATGGAGACATGCTGGGCCTCAGCCTCCATGTACAGGCTGTTCTCAGAGGCAGGGGTTCAAGCTTCAGTGCCCTCAGCCTACTGCAAGTGAGGACATCTACTGAGCAGCTGGAGGACCAGGTCAGGAGGCTGAGTAGTGACGCCGTGACAGAAGGGTCTGTGAATGGAAATGAGCAGCCACAAGTACTTATGTGGGATGAAGGTATAAACAAGGCTCCTCTGCAGGCTGCCAAATGGGCATTTCCCGGCACTAATTTTTTGTTAACTTCTTGCAGGTTGCATCTGAATCAACGAGCTCATGTTGAATGGCTCTGTACCATGCTCTATTTTCTAGACCATTTGCTAAACTACTTAAAATAAGGAAAGTGTTCGCATTTGATTTCGCTACTAAGTATTAATTTGGGGCCTGTTATACCCTCTCCATAGTCTTTTACTGGTTTCAAAACGGGTGTGATGAAATAAAGAATTACGGCTACAGGCTGAAGAGAGGAGCTAGAAAATATTCTGCTGTATTTTGAACCTTCACTGTTGTTCCAGGTAAGTATTAAAGCCCTAAACCCCTCTTCAGCTGCTACCTGGAGAGTATGGGCATCTCTGTTTTTTACAGTGAAGGTTTCTGAGTTCTTGGATGTGCCTGTAATCTCCTTGGTGTCAATATTTACAACCAGCATAGCCCCTGCCCCCCAGGATCTCAGCAGTATGGTCCCAAGTGTTGATTCAGCAGACATCCTTGGACTGAGCCTACCAGGCTCAGTCGAAAAACTCCTCATTTCTGCATACATAAATTTGCAGGAAATAAGAGAATGGACTCTACCATCTCCTCCTGACCAGGAATACACCCACAGCATAAGGCTATGAGCCACCATGAAACTGCTACACTCGGCACTGAACGAAACAGGAACAAAAATTCTAACAGGGGCAAAGCCACCGATGGGAGTATGTGGGCAGTCAGTTGCCTAATGGCAGGGTGTGTGGGCCTGTGCACCATCCTTAGGTCCACTGTCAACTTCACTACTGTGAACCCAGCGTCACTGCCACAAAGATTTGGGATATGGATTTCCCCTCTCCAGGGAGAGTACATGCCCATGTCTGTTTCCCTGCATCAGGTACTGTTTACTCTGCACAAGGTGGGTAGCTGTGTGGGGATGGAGAGAAGCTGTCACCTGTCGCCTGTATCACAAAGGACTGCTTGGCCACCATGGCCCTGCCTGCAGGGCAGGCTCAGAGCACTGACTTCCCTTGCCATGCAGGTGTCTTTCAGCACCCCAGAGTGAAGTAGTTGCATCCTGGAGACTGGCAGGATGTAAGGCACGATCACTGAACACAGCAGCAGTCTGGTGACAGTGACCGCATGGACCTCAACTGCTCACCTCACTGGCAAGCAGGAACAGACATGGCACTGGGCAATACTTGCACAGGGAAAAAGCTTTCCTAGCAGCAGTGCTGTCAGCTCTTCATAGCCTTTTCCCGATGTCCACATTGTACAGGTCCCTGCTGAGCACTCCTTGAAGCTTCTTCTCTGCATCAGTTCTTTCCCCTCTAACCCAAGCAAAAAGTCTGGGAGATTAACACAGACTTGTCTTGGCAGTTTTTTTTCTGTGGCAGGGCCACTGTAATATGCAGTGGGTTGCATTCACAAGGCCATTTGCATGTTTCACCTTTTTTTTTTAAAATCTATTTTAGATCTTCCTTCAAACACTTCTGCTTTGCCGCTCTTCTCTGCAGGGCTTCTCCCAGAGCTGGCACCACAGAAATCGCTCATCATCCCTTAAAGAGCTCTTCTGTGTGAGTGCTTTGCCAAACAAACTCATCTTTTATGCCTCCCTGAGTCCATCAGTCCAGCTTTCCTGCCTTTACTTATACCAGTAACACTTTTTTCCTTTTAAACATTTTTATTTATTTTTTTTTTTATTAGAGGGTATAATTAAAAATTAAATGAAACCACAAACCTCATTTTGTAAAATTTGGTCTGACCTACATCTCCAGAATCAAAGAAATTCTGAGCTAATGATGAATCTGCCTTGTACAGCTAATCCTGTTTAATTGCCACGGTTCATGGGCACCAAGCTGGTAGTGCAGGAACAGAAGAAGTTTGTAGGGTGAGGCCTTTGCTGATTTTCACTGAAAAGAGTGATGGATATTTTCATATTTGGAAATATAAAACTGGGATAAAATTTTCTGTAAGGTGATAAACTGCAAAGTGGGTCAAGTCCCAGACTGAAATATTTAACAGCAAACCATTCACTCAAAACAAAGTGTACTCAATTCATTAGAAAATCTGTATTTTTGTCTTGGAAAGCTTACAAACATGTCCAAGAACTTAGAAAACTTCATTGCAAAAAACAGAGGTGCCGATGGTCTTTAGGGTGAGCAGAGGCCTTTATCAGGTGTTCAGGGGACTGTGACTTGGGAGTAGTGGGACATCAAATGCTTTTGTGTTCCTAGTTCTGGCAAAAAAAACTTACCAATCCAATAGACTTAGAATGTTTTTACTGCAAAACTAGCAGTCAACATTATGCACTCAGTCAATAGCCCTGTAAAAGTGGTTCCATTTTCTCAGCAATTCAGCCAATATGACCAATTAATGCCTGCTCCAGTTATTGTTGTCTTAACTGACCAAATTAATTTAATTTGGAATTTGGTCTAGACTATCTTAAAAGTCTGTAAATCACTAAAAAATACCTTCAATGCCACACAAGTAGATTCTATAACCTTTGGGTAATATCCTAGGAACTAAAGCTACATGAGAAATTAGGACACGTGAGATAGATAATAAAAAATCTGCAAACAGATTAGTTCGGTACTTCATCCTTAAAGTAATAGCATCATTTGACTGGCAGTTTGAAGTCATTTACATATGAAGGATATTAATCATGAATAAGAATCTGAATTCTTCTCTATCCTGTTAAAAGTAGAAGCACTGAAGTATGTTCCATTATTTCATAGTAAGCAATGTAATCTACCTAGCTATATATATTATTAGATTTCACTTTTTCATTTATACGTATTCACTAATGGCAATAGCTTTTATATGAAGAAGTTTTTTGCCACATCGATGAAGGAAGGTTATTTTTCCCCATATAGTGACTACCTACTGTATTGAAGCAGGTCTAATGTGTCTAAGTAGAGAGTACTAAAATGGCATTATTAGAACTATTGCTTCATAAAACTTCAAACTACCATAATAATTTAATAGTGCAATCAGACATTATGTGACTTTTTCTGCAGGCATACGTCTGCAGCTGAGAGCTTCCTACTTCTAGTTTTTGCATGGGTGTACTGCTGCATCAGTTTAGTAAATAGTAACTGATCTCCTACTCTAGAGCTATCTGTTGGCAGAATTAAGTTCAGTTAGGTGCTCTTTACAGAACAGGCAACTTGTGGCTCTAAGGAGTAGAGATGGAGACGTTCAACAGCCTAGATACCCCCAGACCAGGTACCCCCCGCCTGAAGCTTGGGGGAAATTGCTCTGTGTCTTGTTTTGCAGCCACAGCTCTCGGCTGCTGCAGGCTAAGCAGGGCTCAGGTCAGTGTCTACAACCCGGGCTGAGCTGATCATGGGGGGACTTTCTTCTACACTCTGTCATGAGTGCTTGCCCCATTTCAGGCAGCACAGAGATGAAAGTTACTTGGTGAGAAACCAGCAGGTTAGGATGAAAATTTTGGTGGCTGCTTGTGGGAACAGAGATCTGGAAGAAGATGTGTCATTGGCGGCCCTGGTTGAGAAATAGCTTGGCTGATAGGGTGAAAAAGGGGCAAGGACCATGGGACAAGGAAATGAACAAAAGAGGCACAAGCTGGCCCTGATGAGGGTAGAGAATAAATCTGAGACGAGGGAGGTGGCAGGAGAGGCACAGGAGAGCTGGTATGGGGTCAGGGTGTCAGTGGATGAGCGGAGGAGCCTACGGTCACCAACACCCAGTCTCCTGCTGCCCCGAGTAGCTCTGACAGCCCCCGAAGCCGCCCTTGCTCTGCAGTCAGCGAGTGCCCACAGAAGCCATGGGCTGGGCCACCTCAGGCCTGTGCTGAACCTACGGGATGAGGCTCGGGGTGACACAGGGGGTGTCATCGGGATGCTGCACGGCGGAGTTTCCTGTGCTGTGAGCGAGTAGTACATTACAGGATTGAAACAGCAGGGAAAGGGCAAAGCTAAGCCTCAGAGTTAGGGAGTGCCAGAACTGAGTTTCTGTACCACTTTTCTTTGCCTACTTCCCTTCCAACCCCCTTACAATGTGGTTTCAGCGTGAAATCCTGTAATTTATTTCAGCTCCTTCCTCTTTCCTGGCACAAGGGGAGCTGCTCTGAGCATGAATCGGGGTGGTGCCGTGAAAAAAACTCTGTGCAGCTGATCTGTTTTCTTGTGAACTTAGCTCTGTATGGGTGGGTGCTTCCTCTATGTTCATCATTCGACAACTGCCTGACCCAGAGGCTTAGACAGATTTTCAGGCATGAAGGAAGCTCACTGGTATCGATGGAATTGTGCCATGCACAGCTTGAGATAGTAGCTCTGAAAAATTTAAGTGTCTCTAACTGGGCTCCCTGATAATGATACCTTGGACTTCAGTGACGTACCTCGGTTCTTTCTGTTAAAGGAGGGTGTCCTTACTTCACCATTTGCCATGAAAAGCCATGAAAAAAGAAAGCAGTATGTGTCATAAAAATGAAAGCGGTATTTGTGAAGCACTCGGCTACTTCAGTGCCATTGGAAAAAATGAAGAAACTACTAATTCTGTCCTCAGAACAAGAGCTGTGCAGTGGGAAGTGACTTGAGTATGGAATAATGCATTCAGAAAGAAAGTTGAAAAGAAGTATTTAATAAACTGCATGCAAAAATCCTGTGGGAAGCATAGTATGAGAGTCTATAAGCCAAGACAGTGTCTTAATTTTTTGCAATCACATCTGCAACAGCCCAAGCTGGCATTTCACAGATAACCTTAATTGCGTATTTTCTAAATTTTGAGTGCTTAGTTCTGCAGCCTTAAGAGCATTCTTTTGTCATAGTATTTTCAGTGTACAAATGTGTAATATACAAAAGAATAATAACTTAAGCTAGTGAACAAGTTGTATACCTTCCTTTCCAGAAGTTAATTTGATAGAAAATACATTGGAAAGGCAGTTTTCACATTTTAGCTATGCTTACGTTAGCTGTGCTGTAGAACATGGCATCCTCATTGGTGGTGAAAAGATGTTTTACTTGTTGACTGGATGTACTGATGGAATTAACTCGTCTGTAATTCAGCTGCATAGGGTAGACAGCATCATGCTCACTGTGACTCTGATTGTCAGGGCACCTGGTGGTCACATAAAGGAATTTTTGGTCTATTAACGGCTAACGAAACAAATAGGCTATTTGAAAATATTGCTAACATTTTATGCCAAAATCCCTGACAATTTTGATGTCGCACATAGATACCTGTGGAGCTAAATATTCTTTCTTATAGTGTTTTACTTAATAAAAGAGATTCAGTAAAAAGCCATCTGAAGTCCTGGCTATGTTTTGTCTCCTACCAGGATGTCTGGAGGAAATTGTTCCTTTCAATGTGTTTGTAAAGAAAGCTCAGAATAAGCAGGGCACATTTTGCAAGTTCTGAACTGCAAAAGGCTTACAGCCGGCTTTTCCAGGCCGTGTTTTCAGGTATACATAGTACACAGGCCTAGCATGTGGTGGCGGAGTTTTCGTCTGTTGTTTGTTTGTTTGTTTTTTGGGGGTGGACACTACAAAAAGTGGACAAACCGAGTGGCACTGCCACTGCTAGAAAAACGTAATGCTCAGAGAGCTCACAGTCGAGTATTTATAGATTTGTGGGCAACAAATACTCCATGAGATGAGACTACAAAGCAGGCCCATGCTCAGGTATGCTCCTTTTTTTCTCTTGGCCTATCCATTTTTTTCACCATACTGATTTATCAGAATAACTACGGCACTGGTGTGCTGTCAGCATCGCTACTGCCAATCCCACTGCAGCCTAGCAAAAAGGGGAATGATATCCCATGTCTTTTTATGGCTTGCTCAGTTGATTGAATTGGTTCCTATTGGAATATTGTGTTCATTCTAAATGCTGCAACTGGTAGGGCAAATAGGACATTTGTTCAAGAATCTTTTTTTCAAACTTCATATTTAGAGATGTAGGAATAAAATAAACTATTCAGAACATATTTTGATTCATTTTTAGGTGACTAGCTCAGTTTTCATATTGTACTTGAACCATTAATTATCTTAAGAGACACATTATTGCCAGGAAAAGGCTGTTCTGAGAGTAATTCTTTCAGTATTTCTCCACATGTTGACATCTGAGGCAACTGAGATGAAAGTGACTTTTCTGAGATTTGTACAAGATTTCACAGTCAATGACGTTTCTGTGAAAGACCAGAGCAAGAAATTACTGTGTACGAGGCTGCAGTCCTCATTGCCAGCTACAGCCAGCTTTGCCCAACACCTCTAGTGATGCTGGACAGAGTAACTTGCAACCTCCTCATTAGTCTCTGGGGGAGATAGTGGGGGACTTTTTTTTTTTTCTTTTTAACATCACTATACATTGCTGGTGTCACTCAGCTTCTGTCCCCACAGGGATCTGGGTGAAATTTAACCTCCTGCTGCAGTATGCAGCAAGTCTCCCGGTGGGCTTGAGCAGTTTTATGCCAGGAAGGGACATGCTGCTTTCTGAAGTGTGTTCTTGCCTCTGCAGAGCAAAGCAGCGCTCGGGGAAGCGAGAAGAGGCTCCTGGTCGGTGCTGCAGGGATGGGAGCAGGGCAGGCTTGCCGGCTCTGCGCTGGTCCTGCCTGTTAGCAGCAGGAAGGAGAGCAACGCGGGCACTTGTTTAGTACTAGGTACCGGCTGTGCTTAATCATCCCGGGGCTTTAAGAAATTAATTAATTAAATTAATTCTGTTAGCCTCTACCGAATCAGCAGCTCTGTCATATATAGGGGATATTTGGCCACTTCATCCAGAGCTGGATTTATTAATATCAAACTTTAAATCAATTATCAACTACTACAGATAACCTCTGAATGCTTTCTTGATAGGGGAAACTTGCTGATAGGGGTTCTTAGAAGCATATAACATCAACCCTTTAAGTGCTTGGGCTTTCATACAAATTTTTTATAGCGAATAACATCAGGACTCTTTGGAGCTCCAAATACATGCACAATTCATTATCTACTTAATTAGTTCAAAGTCTGGTGTTTGGATTTTAAATATATATAAATATATATTGGAATTGCAATCCTGTTGTGTAAAAATCCACAAATAACACACACATTTGTCTTACTGATTTTAAGGGTGCACCTGTTCTGTTTAAATGTTTATCGTTTGCTCTCCTAAATGTCAGTCAGGAGATACATGGCACCAGCCTTTATCACCTATCTTCACTTGACTACTAGATGTTTATGGTTAGAAGACACACCGTGGTTTTGCCACAGTACTTCATCGAATTTCAGTTAGTCACTGAACCTTAAAAAACAAAACAAAACAAAACAAAACCCCCCACCCTAATTGGATTGCAGTAAGGCAGGTGGTCTAGTTAGTTTCAGGGTATGGAAAAAGCAAGCTGTACAACTGTTAGTTCTAAACCCCAAGACTGTTTTTAGTTTAATTTGGTGCCACCTGGGAACAGGGTCCTGCATCCACTTCACATGCTTACTGCCATACAGGGACCAAGGTACAGCCTCTCCCCCTCCCACCAAGCTGTGCAGGGCATGGGGACTGTCAGCAGTGGCACTGTGCAGTACCCACAGGTCAGACCTGCACCCACACATTTAATGCATTGATAAGGTGTAGGCTAACTTCTTCATCAGTTCTTGACAGCATCAGTGTTTCTGAAGCTGCAGAAGTGGGACAAATGTGTAGGGGGAATGAGTCTTCCATCACATCAGTAACCCCCCTCCTCCCCTTCATCCCACCCCAGCAAACAAAACAAATGCCCCATACCTGGAGACGCTTCAGGATGTGTGTGCCTGAGTTATTAATAAAATAAGCATGATAATGAATAATCTATGTTAAGCATTTTCTTACCCTTTATTTTTTCATTATGATCAGAAGAGGAATATGATTAACAGCAGTTTAAACTTTAGCAGTACAATTTCAGTATTAAATATAAAACTACACTGCAAGTTGATGTATTTTAAAAATGGTTATGTATAATCTAGCCTTAAATTTATGTATCAAATACAACTCAATTGTTTCTTGCCTTGACAATTAACATATCTAACAAGTTTCAACAAGCCAGACATCCATCTTTTCCATTAAAAAAAATAAGCAAGCACACCAACTCTTATTCATAACAAGGGGGTGTAAATATTCAACACTTTCCTGAGTGTTGTGCAAATAAAAACATGGTTGAGAAAGTCAGTTAAATAAGTGTAATGATAAACCTGAAGCTAAGCTGGAGGACCTTTTGATTAACTTCATATTTCATATATTACTTGCATCAGTTGAGAGCAACATGAGTTACAGAACTTCCATGAAAACAAGCCACTTACAAGCAGGTGGTTAAGCTTGATCAGTTTATTAAAAGGATTATATGACACGGTTGCCTGCAATAGCAGGGGACTGGATCTGATGACCCAGGAAGTTCTCTCCAGTCCCATGTTTCTAAGCCATGCACCAAGTGTATCCAGCCCACACTTTCACATTTGGAAAAAGCCAAAGCCACACGCACACACCCACAAAAAAAAAAGAAAAAGAAAAAAAAGTCCTTGATGACACTGTTTCATTTCTCTAGATACTCACTACGCGGAAAGGAACAGAGCTAAAGTCCTGTACAGAGGATACATTTACTCGAGGTTGATGTGGTACTGAAGTCAGTTAATAATTAGATACCTCCAGGCAGATTCAGTTACAGGGCATACCAACACTGCACACTGCCAGACAATTTCTAATCAAGCCAAGAACCTCTTGCAGGAATGAGGTCTCTTTGCTAGCAAGCACAGAGCACACTGAATAAGCTAAAAGCAGCTGTTCTTAAATGAACTACCCTACCAACCGTGAGTGAATGACAGATAGATGGTAAGAAGCATTTACCTACTGGACAAGATCTCTGCACACTCAGGCAGAAGTAATTAGTTCAGAGCAGCAACCCTTGCTCCTACCTTGCCTGTCTCAAGTACATTCTCGTTCAAAGCTGGTCTACAGACTCAGGGCAGCCACTCTCGGGCACTGCCAAAGAAGCAGTCTGCAGCTGCCATGCAAGGCTCTACTTTCAAGTGGCAGTCAGGCATTCTCATCGCAGCAGCCGGTTTGTTATGACAGCATACGCAGCCATAGCAAAAGCCTTTACAACTAGAGATCTAAACAACTGCCTAGATTCAGCCCATCTAACTTTCAGGCACTTGGTTAAGGTGTCCGGGTACCTAGTCACCCAGAGCTCCCCCCAGCAACAACCAAGAATAAAAAATAAAAAATAAATCACTGAAGGCAGATAGTCTCGATTGCCTTCTGGAGGCATCTCTTTAGCCCCACCGAGTGAGGCTGCATTTCAAGCAACCAAGTTCTTAACACAGGCACCTCAGTTAGACAGGATGAATGGAGACCTGCATCTCTCTCAAGAGATAGTATCAATACTCTCCAAAACCAAAGGCAATTAAGCAATTAATGTTTGCAGCTCCAGTTATATTTGGAAACAGACTTACAGTCAAGTAACAAAGCTATAGTCCCTCCCTCCCAAGCATAAAAGCCTTCCACATGGAGGCTCTGCTATTAAAAACAACATTCTTCCAAAACAAAGAAGAGTGAACACAGCTGCTTTGCTACTCATTCATGGGGAAGCTGAAGGATCAGAGAACACTTACTCAAAGACCTGGAATGACTAAGCATTGCTAGTGCATGCAAAGCAGAAGTAACAAGACTGTTTTTAAATTAACCCTAGTCCTCTTCTCCACCCCATAAAATTCATGCAAGTGTTTGAGAAGATAGTCAAGACATAATAGCCCCAGTTTCCAAAAAGGCTTTTGTTATTTTAAACATTGTAAGAGAAATGTCCATTTCTTTCTGTGGGTAGAGAAATGCATTTTTGGCATGTTTGAGAATCATAGATATCTATGAAGTCCATGCTGTTTAAGTGCTCCAACTGGTTTCTATAACCTGTCAAAAAAAACATAGCAATCTATCCATGTTCCCCCAGTATCGACATGCATGCTCAGAGCTCTCCACTTTAGTGAAATGAGGTGTTACTTCTCTGCTGATAGTTGACGAGTCAGCATTACACGACTTTGAGACCAACTAAATTAACATTGTCGTAATATGAAAGGCAAGCACAAGTTCATTTATTTATAGCAAAGGTCTTGGGTTACAGGAGGTCAGTTCTTGCCATCTCGAAAAGATAGGGGATAACTTATTGCATACATGTGCATTATAATTTAGCAGCAAGTCATTCATAGAAACGCTTCCCTCCTACTGCTTTTTTGGTTTATTATCTCAATTATATATATATTTTAGCTTTACAAAGCATTTAACACCACCTTTAAGTTAATGGTCTTTTATTGGAAAAAAGACTAGCATTTACAACTTGGAATGGACATAAATTGTAATGTCTTGAACAGCAATGTTGATAGTTGTGCTGAAGTCCACAGGCTACTCCGCCAGCTCCAAGTCATGGTACAGAAGGTTTTAAAAATATGAGAGTCCAAAGATGCTCCCTTGGTGAAGGTTTCTTTTAAAAATTTTGTGAACGGTAACAGCCCGACACCCGTTTCACTATAGTGCAATGCAGACAATGTTAAACCAATATTTTAACACAGACATGCCATCCATAGTTAAGATCATCGTATTTTTTGGAGCACACTGCTACGTACAGGAGAACCATTCAACCTTTAGGGCATTTTCTCTAAGTTTTGCATCCTTCAACCATTTTTGCTGCATACCATCCTGAGGTATAAACCAATTTTAAAGTAAACCAGCTATGACAATTTATACTACAAATTGATCTAGAATCCACCATTGAACAAAAGAGTGGATCTTTTAGGTTGTTTTTTTCCTTTTTATACAAATGTCTGACTGTGCTCAATTGTCAAGCTGCATGCATGAAAAACTGGCCAGCCCAAACAGTGTAATAGTCATTAGCAAATGGAACTTTTGAGTTCACTAAGTGCTTCCTTTTTTTTTATTTTCAAGGTAGTACAATTATTTATATTGTAAAACTGATGTTTAACTTGATCTTTTGGGGACAGGACCACCAACCATTACATGCAGTTTGTGGACAGAAGGTATTTTGACATTCAGTTTTGCTATACAGAAACAGAATGAATAAATGAACATTTTTTTGCAAGAGGTAAGTAAAAGATTCAATTTGATTCTTCTAGAGGAAAAAAGGTGTAAAGGAGGTCTCTTCACTTTGCAGTCATCATCTGTACGAATTCTGAAAAGACAAAAGGTCACTGATTTATTGTCTCCAGAGTATTTTCAACTATCATAAATCTTAAACATACTTGGCATAAAAAAACATCAGATGCAGTGGAAGTTAGTTTTTCCTCCACAGAAGTGGACAACTGAATAAACTGTTCATCTCCAAATACTAGAAAATAATGGCCTATTCAGTACACCTTCACTAAATCTGAGTAATGAGTCAAGATAAGCTTTTTTACCTTCATAGTTGACTTGCCCATCCCCATCAATGTCTGCTTCTCTGATCATTTCGTCTACTTCTTCATCTGTTAGCTTTTCTCCTAAGTTTGTCATAACATGACGTAGCTCTGCCGCACTGATATAACCATTGCCATCCTGTGGGGAAAATTTCACAAGATTATGATCAACAATCCTGACACTGATCTACTCTGAAACTATATCTAGGTTTCTACAGACTGTTCTTAAACTAGCCTTATAGCACATAGGACAGACATACAGATCCTGCGTACTGCTACAGTGTGGATCAGTCCCATCACCTTATGAAGCATGCTTCCCAACAAAGCCTTCTCTAATTATTGTACTGTAAGAACAACTGCATGCTGGATTTGCAGCTGTTTTAAGGTGCTTTAATGCTTATTTTTGAAAGATTGTTAGAAAAAGTGCTTTAGTTTCTCTGCTGCCTAAGCAACCAGAAGGCTAGTTTCCCCACCAGCAAGCATAGTCAGCTTTCTATTCCATGAAAACACTGCTTCTATAATCAGACTGTGGGCAGCTAAGTTAGGCTTCTTATATAAGATCTAGAACAAATCACACCTTCAAAGAAAACATTTTAATGCAACTCATAAGCAGTTGTGACAAGAACAGTGGCAAAAAGAATGACAATTCTAAGTCAGCATTCCATTAGTTATACCAAAACTTAGAGCATGTATCCAGCCATTTCAGGAATTGTCTTCTGTCTACATGAAAAACACACTGAGAGCAGGAGCTTAGGTGGTGTCACATCTGCCACCACTCACCAACCTAGTCTGCAGAAATAAACCTGGGGGAAGTACTAAGTAAACAATCAAACATCTGCTCTAGAACACCTTCCAGCAAAGGAACAGAGACTGGCTCTTCTTCCACAAAAACGGGAAAGAGACCTTCCACGCACACATATGCATTAGCTTATCAGCTGTATCAGCCACTGCACAGCACAATTCTCTTGTAGTAACTGTCATACCCAAACAATCCAAAGAGGGGAACCCCTGTTCTAAAAACAGCTTGTCAGAACTTTTATCATGTACGCCCAGGTTATCTTTAATGAAGGTGGGAGTTGAGCTTAAGTTTTTCTGAAAGTAACTGCAAAGCCTGCATCTTTAAGACAACATGCCGCCTTGTCTATTACAGGCGCTCCTTGTGCCTGTAAATACTGGTGACATCTTAGCTTCAAAAGCTTTAAGATCTTGCACACCCATGTTAACGTTTCTGCAATTCCCCAAAATCAAAAGGTAGAGAAGATTACAAAAATACAAGACCCCTTCACCCCCCCAAGCATCAAGCTCTGCTCAACTTTGCTCTTAAAAGGCCAGAAAGTTTTCTTCCTGGAAAAGCCTCAAGTTTAGCACTGCTGTGTAAGTAGATACAGCCAGCCTGCTCTGCTACAAGTTCTCCTGCCTCTACTACGAGGTTTTTCCTTTCAGACAAGATGAGAGAACACTGAGAAAGAGCAAAGCATCATTACTTCTTCTAAAGAATATTTGAAGATCTAGGAATACCTTGTCAAAGACTCGGAATGCCTCACGGATTTCTTCCTCGCTGTCTGTGTCCTTCATTTTTCTGGCCATCATGGTTAAGAATTCAGGAAAGTCGATAGTGCCGTTGCCTTAATGAAAACAAACTTCCAAAAATTAAACTCCCGTGCTTGCTTTTAACGCAAAAAAATCTGGCATTTAATTTAGCCAGTGACAAGAATCATACTGACAGGTACTCTGAACTATTCCTATAGAAGAACCTGATGTTTTCCTTAAATTGTTACCTTTGTTTTTTTGCTTTTAGTGTGCAACAGCCACTTCCACCCCAGTGTTTCAGCACAAAGTCAACTGCTGCTTTCTTTCCAAAGAAAGCCATACCATCGCCCACCCAACTTGCACATAACCTTGGAATATCAGACTGATATTTTAACAGATATGGTTCGATAAGGTTCACTTTTACTTAAAAAGTATCTCCAAAATTAATCATTTAGCTTGTTTACAATCTCCCAAATAATGTGGGAGATTCCAGAAGCAAGTATATTAAAGCTAGCACTACTACTCCATGACATCTAAAATTTAAGAAAGTTCTTCACTGTTCATAAATACTTGTTTCCTTGTTCAAAATCAACTTTATCAGCCTATGTTGTATACCACAGAAGTAATACACAATTTTAAGGTCCAACAAGTATCTGCAAACAACTGACATTAGAAAAACTTGTTATTTCTGATAACTATAGCAAGTATTTTGCACTGCAAAACTGAAAATCCCCACCAGTGTTCAGGCCTCATCCCTAAGATTAAGTTCCAGTTCAAAGTAAAGACTCAAACTTGAGGCTGCTCAAGGCTGATAAATAATAAGGAACAGATGAGTATGGTAAAGAAACAAAGTTCTTTCAAGCTACACCAAGTAGGTTAGCATAGTCATGATCCATCCCTACATGCCAAAGCAAAGCATTAAGCAGTTCACCACGTAACTAAGATCTACCTGTTGCCCAAGGGAAACATGCAAAACTCATTGGATAAATTTAAACTGCATTCATTTAACTGCTTTGTTATGAAAACCTTTGCAGTTTAGGGATTCCAGATTAAGACATACGGAGCTATTTATCACGGCCAACTTCATCTACCAGCTAAGTCAGAACACAGGTCTTATACACAACTTCAGAAAATTCTCAATGAGCATGCAGAATATTAGCAAAGCACTCTGCTGTGAAGCAACTTTAAACATATGGGCAAGGCGTACGCATCTGAAGTCCTCACTCTACTTTCAATTTTAAAGCCATGTTGCACTGGTAGATTAAACTGAATGAAAGCAGATTTGTATTAGATATAAAGGAAGAAATTCTTCACTCTGAGGGTGGTGAGGCACTGGAAGAGGTTGCCCAGAGAAGCTGTTGCCCAGGGAAGAGGATGCTCCATCCCTGGAGGTGTTCAAGGCCAGGTTGGATGGGGCTTCGAGCAACCTAGTCTGGTGGGAGGTGTCCCTGCCCATGGCAGGGGGGTTGGAACCAGATGATCTTTAAGGTCCCTTCCAACCCAAACCATTCTATGATTCTATGAACACTGCAGAACAGCCTGGAGAAGCCACTATACACCACCTCTACATAGCACTGCAAACCCTGAGTATCAAGAAGGTTCAGTACCTGCATCCAAAAGAGTTGGCAATTAAGTTTAACTTACACTTTCAGGAAAGTAATTTTGGTTAACAAACTGATAATCCACAGCCTTGCCAATATACTTTTCATTCTTCAGAATATCACAGAAAAGTCACTATCCACCAACATAAGAGATCAAAACCTTGACACCACCAAACACAGTAAGCTTTTCCTTTCTGTAACTGCTAGCCTGAGCAGAGTCCCAGAGAAAGACTGCATACATCCCTTCTGGCATCCACATGAACCATTCTGGTCAACTTTGATACAAGAAGGCTTTCCTGCTTTTCCAGGTGACAGCCTCCAACTGCTCCCCCTATCTACCAGTAATCTAACACCCTACATTAGACTATCCACACTCTCCATGTTGCGCTTCCAACTCTTGAGTTTAGCATTATTCCATTGTAATCACGTCTTCAACCTTAAACAGAACCAAACATTAATACAGCTATTAAGAACAGCAAGGGCTGACAAAACATGCATGGAAAAGCTAGGTAGAAACAGGTTAAATGCAGGTCAGGATAAACTGAATAGCAATAGGAAGCCTGGAATCCATAAAATATTAAAGGCAAACAGCATAACTTTGTCTCTGCCCATCTTTTTACTTTAAGATTCTCACTTAGACAGCTAGCGTCTTTGCTGTGCGGAGAACAAGCAAAATAACAGATGCCCCCAAGTATAATTTCTATCCAATATTTCTAAAAACTTTGCTTTGAGCACAGTCATAACATCTTTATATAGACCAGGCGTGGATGACATACACAGAAAGATAGTTCTTCATGTTGTAAATCATTCTAACACTCACCATCAGCATCTACCTCGTTGATCATATCCTGCAATTCTGCTTCTGTTGGATTTTGACCCAACGACCTCATGACAGTTCCCAGTTCTTTTGTTGTAATAGTACCATCACCATCCTTGTCAAATAGGGAAAAGGCTTCCTTGAACTCTAGAGGCAGAAACAGTGCCATTGTTTAGTGACATCACCAGCTAAGAAAACTGCATACAAAAACGCATTCCAGTGAAAAACGTCTGGTAAGATTTTGGGAAACATTTAACTTGCCCATGTATTGGCAGAATTTGTGTTTTCAAATATTAATAAAAAATTGCAGTACCAACAAAATCTGCACAGCCACATGACCTAAGTTCCAATGTGCTAACATCATATTACAATGCGAATGCATTTCAACATCTTGTTGCTTGAATTACTGTTGCAGCACAAATTGCAGCTCTTTGGGATAAGTCAGGGGAACCCAACAGTTCACCCATTCACCATCAACAAACTTACAGGAATAAAAATAAGTGGTAAATGGCAACACAAGGCAACAGACAATAAGAATTAGCGTCACCCTCAAGTGGGTGTGACTGGTCTCCACAAGGTCAAATACTACTCTCTCAACCAGTTTGAGTTAGACACTGTTAGAAGTTATTTAAAAACGCTTGTGTTAACTGGTAATAAATCAGTAGTAGGTTTATTTTTTGCTATTTCATTTCAAGTTTATCTTCACCTGAAAAAAAGAATATTCTGCCTTGAATAGTTCTGCCTTGGCTCCAAGAAGTTCACTGAAAATTCTTGCAATTACTTGTTTGCAAGAAATGTAGAAACACTTGGCTCAAATAATCTGCAGTCCACATTGAAACAGAACATACCAATAATCTTCCAGAACTTTTTAAAAGGGAGTGCTTTTTTTTTGTTGTTAAGGGAATTGTTAGTACAGATTTGAAATTGTAGAAAAAAAGATGATCCCATTATGTTTGAGATATTTTCTTTCAGTCACAAGGAATTAGCCAAAAAGTATGTATCATTAAGACACTTACCAGCAATCTGTTCTTCAGTCAGCTGATCAGCCTACACGAAGAATAGAATATTTTAGAATAATGTTTACCTCTAGCTGTGTCAAGCCACGAGGCCCTTCCCTCAAACTTCAGTAAAGATTTATTATTACCATTACAGAGGCACTTGCAACCCCTGGAATTCTCCCTCTGCAAGAAGGGATTCCACTCACCTACACAATGCAGCCATTCCCAAAAGCGTAAGAACTAGCATGTTCCAGAACTGCCCACTCAGAACTATGTGCCATCCTTTGCCTTGAAGAACCCGATTTCGTCGGGCAAAGGACACAAGGCAGGCTCCTTGTAGTTGATCAGAAGAGCATGAAATCCTTAATGACATGCTTAGAGTCTTGCATCACATCAGATGTCACTTCCAGAAGTACAGTGACCCTACTCAAGCGTGGGGCTATTTGCACATCAGTGGGCTAACGGCAAGTGTGCCACCTAGTGATCTAACACTACGGCAGCCCAAGCAGCAGCCTACAGTAAGCTTAACAGACAGAACCGTGCTGTAATAGGAGGAAATGCTGCTCAGTATCAGAGATTTTCACCATCCGACAACACGAAAACACCAGTTTGTCACATTATCCCTCCATTCAGCCAAGCACCCTAAGATGCCTCCCACTGAGGCACAAACCACAGTGCACATCCTTCTAACACCAAGATTTAAAGTGCTCGCCTGTGACCTTCTGCACATCAGGAGGCCAGTGCTGCATCCAGAGGTGCACTGCGCAGCGGGCAACTGAACGCGCTCCTCCAGAGCTCAGCTGTGCTGACTGCATCCTTCCAGAAGTCTCCCCTTTCTGTACAGATAGGGCATCGCAAAAACCTCCACTGATCAGACTAAGATAGCTGGTTCTTCACAGAAATCATTCATTTCTCTCATCATTAAATGAAAAACAAGCCTAAAACTGAATTTTAGTTACCTAGACATGAATATTTGAAAACAAAGTACTAGCTCCTGTAAGGCTTCTTTTATTGAAAAGCTTTTACCAATACAAAAAAAATAATGCTGCTGGTCAAAGAAAGCAGGCATCTTGCAACCCTTTTGTCCTAAAATACCATTAATCTCGAGCATAAAAGCCAGGTAACTACAGCAAAGGGCAACAAATGCAATGGAGAATTAACAGGCTGCATGATCTGTCAAGCCCCGCACAGGTGAACAACAGGGTTGGAAGCTTGCCGGATGTGTTAAGTGACACACAGACATCATCAGTATTTAGGTGCCGACTTTAGTGTTTTATGTCTGTAAGTAGTGATTAAACAGCTCCCCACATGTATGGCAGGGTAAGAAAATAGTGGAAATATGCTTGCAGTTAAAAACCAAATTCACATTTCTTACGTCACGCTAAACGACTGTAGAAAACGTCTTCAAAAATCCAGCTTGACCTCCCACTCTTTTCGCGATTTTCCACCAAAGATAAGGCTTCCCTTAAAAATCATCTCAGCAATTTACATAACAGACCAAATGCCCTGCAGAACAGGAAACGGTGCCACGCCTCGGCAAAAACCCCAACCAGCAGCACCAGCTTTCTGCCCCGTGTCTCGGGGCTCCGGATGCCTCCGAAAAGTGGCGTCACACCAAGACACGGCAGCGCCGGGGCTGTCCTCGGGGCTCGGCTCGCTGCAGGCGGCCGCCAGCGCTGTGCTGGGGGACAAAGGTGCCTGGGGCTGGGGCTGCCACCCCGGCCCGCCACCAAACCGTGTCCCGGTGGTGTCAGCCTGCCCCGGCGGGGAGGGGAGACCGACAGGCAGCACGGAGCGACACCCAGATGGCCAGAAAGCGATTGGAGGGCAGCCTGCTCCCCCCCTCCAAAAAAAAAAACCAAAATAATAATAAAAAAAGAAATCCCAACCCTTCCCTCCTCGTCGGGGGGCTGCCCCCGAAGCCCCCAGCCCCAGGCTGCCATCCCCGGGGCTGTGGGGGCAGGCGGGCAGCGGCGGGCGCAACAGGCGCCCTGCCCGGCGGTCAGTGCTGCACTGCGGCCCCGCTTCCTTCCCCTCCCCTTCCCCTCCCCTCCCTCCCCCGGGCGGGGAAGGCAGCGGCTCCCCCTGCCCCAACCCCCATCCCCATCCCCTTCCCCTATCCCCCCCACCCCCCATCCCCTACCCCCGGGGGCTGGAGGGGGGTGGGGGGAGAGAGGCTCGGCTGCCCCCCCAACCCCCGCGGCCGGGGGCCAGGCGGCGGGAGGCAGGGAGGAAGAGGAGGAGACATGATGTAATGCGGGCAGCCCGGCTGCGTTTTTGGGGACGGTACCGGGGAGGAATGGGGGGGGAGGGGGGGGCTGAGGGCGCAGCAGCCGCAGCGCGGTCTCCCCCCCCCCCCGTCTCGGTGCGCACTGCGGCCGGGGCGCAGCGGGGCAGAGCCGCGGCCCCGGGGAGCGGCTCCCGGCCCTTTCCGGAGGGCGAGGCGGGGCGGGCGGCGCCGCGGGGGAGAAGGAAGCGGCGGCAGGGAGAAGGGAAGGGGGGGGGGGAAGGGAAGAGAAGGAAGGGGTGCCCGGCACGGCCGTTAGCTTTGCGGCCTCCCGCCGCCCCCGCGCCGCAGCCCTCCCCGGGGACAGCCCGGCTCGGCCGCCCCTCTCCTCAGCCAGCCCCCGGTGCTGCGGGCGGCCGCGCTACCTACCATGGCGCGGCGGCGGCGGCACGAACTGCGCGACCACGAGCGGCGGCGGCGGCTGCCTCCTGCTGCTGCTCCTCCTGCTGCTGCTGCTCCTCCTGCAGCTGCTGCTGCCCGGCGCGGCGGCGGCGAGGAGTGCTGGGGGAGCGAGGCTGCGCCGTGCCGCTATATATGGAGCGCTGTATCCCTCCGCCGGAGCGGGGCCTTTTTCTCCCCTCCCCGGCGCGCTCTGTGTGAGGGTGACTGCGGCGAGCGGCCCTGCCCCCTCCGCCGCCCGCCCCTCCCCGCCCCGCCCGCCCGCTGCGGGAGACGGGGCACGGAGGGGGCGCCCCCAGACACCCCCCTCCCCCCCCCGCCCCGTCCCCGCACCCCTCACGCCCCTGAGGTAAGAGCGGAGGGAGCGGCCCCGCTGCGGGGGCCCTGCCCGCGCTGCCCCGGGGCCATTTTGCGGGCAGCCCGCGGACCCGGAGCCCCCTTCTCTGCCCGTCGCCCCCCGGGGGTCCCGGCGGCTCGGGGCCGTTTTTCCCCGTTTTCCCCAGTTTTCCCCATCCCCGGGGGCAGCAGCTGGGTGCCGGGGGTGCGTTGCCCAAGCGTGTTTTTCGGGGAAACCTGGGCGAGCAGGGGGCACGGCAGAGGCCGGAGAGGTGGTGTGGGGCTCTGAAGTGACCACCCTTGCCTTTAACCTTTAATCTTTAGGGCTTTTATCAAGCGCCAAAATGTCGCTCACGGTAAAATTCAGTCCAGAATCAGGAGGTCTACGACTGACGTGTCACTTCGGCCCCTTCTCAGCACAGCCGCTGTAGTCCCCAAGTGAGGGGCAGCAAGCACACGGCCTGATGTTCCTCCTTCGTTCCTCCTTCGTTCCTCCTCTGCCTCCCAGGCTTTGGGGATTTGGGCCACCAACCGATGATAACCCAGGTAAATACCGTAGCGTCCACGTTGTACCTTTTTTAACAGGTACAGAAGCATACAAACATGGACCTACGCTAGGACCAAGAATTTTGCTTCCGTTTGTGACAGGAACCCTTAGATGCTGAGCTTCCTTGCAGCTCATGGTATTTTTAGTTAAGGTTGTAATTTGGGCCTCTCCGGATTGGAAGGTTAGCGGTATTTCCGTTGTGGTCGTAATTCTGATGATCTTACTGCAGTGTAGCACTAAATCTTCTAAAATGCATTTTTCTATTCTTCCATTTTTGAAAAATTTTGCATACTTTCAGCCTTTGAAATAAAAGCCAAATGGGTTAGGTTCTGTTTATTTAACCATTTCAGTAGCTGTACCAGTGAAGTTAAAATTCATTTGCTTGCCTTGGTGGAACACAAAGATAGGTTGGCAAACACAACTATCATCTATTTCCAATCTAGAAATACTTCTCATAGCGAGCTATAGCTTATTCCACATGTCATAGTTGGGTCCCAAAACTGTTTTAACATTTGTGTAAGAAGTAGTGTCTGAAATGGTGTCAGAAGACCGATTTGCAGCTGGCTGGTCTGCAAATGATAGGTTTATGGACAGCTTCCATTTTAGCTGCAGAATGCCTCGCCTCCTATATTAAACGTATATATATTTAAATACAAAGCAGTGAGGTTGAATTTCGTTTTTTTTTTTGCATAGAAGAACATGCAAATCGATCTTTTGTTTTCAAACCAGACCAACAATTTTAAGCTCTTATTTTCCCAGCTTAATTTCTTTCCAGAAAACATGACACAATGCTTGATTGATGTGGGCTACAAGAGCTTTTGCTTGGATAAGTGAATCTTGGAACTCCCTGAGTCTCACGGGGATGTCTGAAGAATGTTCATGTGCAAATCATTCACTTCATTGCGCTGGCCTCACACAAGTGAAGATCTCATTATTGAAATGAGAGCTCTATACAAATATTGGGCTAACAAATTTATACAGTTATCTCACAAAGATAAATAGCTAATGCAATCTCATGGTCTTTGGCCAAAATGTTTCTAATGTGGAAGGCTGAAGGTATTACCAGGAGAATAATCTCACCAACACTTCAATGCGACAATTTAGAATGTGGGTGCTTATTTTCCAGTACATGTAATACATTCTTCCGTTGATACAAAGCCTTCACTTGTTAAAAAGTGAAGGGATTAGATTATATCTGTTGAGGAGAGACTATGAGACACGTAACTAAACTTCATGGAGATTCTTTTACAAAGTACCAACATTACAATGTTTGTACCTATGTGAAGAAACTTGGAAATGTGAGTTAAAAAGCCTCATGGTCGCGCTCAGCGAAGGCTGCCAAAGATTAACGGGACCTTTGAGTAGAAGGTTTGCTATAGGCTTTTTCCTATTTCTTTCTTTTAATTGTTGTTTTGGTGGGTGGGTGTGACTACTATTGCTAATTCTTACTGGTTTACACTAATAAATCATTTTTCTATATAAATGGAATTTTAAAATAAAATTGCCTTTTGAGTATCTTGCAATATAGTCTCACTTTATTTCAGAAAAATTTCAAGATGACCAAATGAGATACCACAGATAGGTTTTGCAGTAGTTTCTGTTAAATTGCGTCATTCTGGATTTGAAAGTATTTCACAGCTACTACTCCAAAATAACATTCTGACTAAGGGGATTTTTTTTCCTGATTTGACATATGGTAATGATAAATGTAAACAAAATGGAACACTGAAGTTTTTTCTGCTTATTTAATGTGGAAAACCTCATCTAAACTGGCATCTGCCTGCTCTTTGTAAGCTTGCTTTCACTCAGTTGTACAGCTCGAGTTTTATCGGTATTCTTTGTTCACTTAAAATTTACATTGAGTTGTGAGCAGGCAAGAAATGCCCCTGTCATTCCAATGACATACAGTGTCAAATGGTTTGCCAGGTACTTATACAATGTCTCATTCAAAATCTCCTGGATCTCAGTGGGAGCTGGACTCGGCCATGGAATTACTCGGTAGTTGTGCCTAAAACCGTACGCGTTGGCCATCCCATTGCTACCGAGTTTTTCTGTGAGCAGAGGGCTAGGCAGTAGCTATTAAGATGAATTTCTAACCGAGCGTTTCTGACTGGTTAAGGTTTACTGTTCTAAACAAATTTACTCTGTATCACTAAGCATGTTTTTGTCAACTTGTGTTTAAGCTGTAACATTAACAAAAGATTAGTTTACAAATTTATTAGGCCCAGTCAAAGACTCGCAACCATTCTACCAAGTATTACACCTCAGAAATTTGTCTTAACATGACCTTAAGGTCTCCGTTGGTCTCTGTTTCTGTAGAGATGTATATGTCCGTTCTTTGGGAGTAGCCTAAGATAGGAGAAGGAACTCTATTAGGAACTCATAAATATAATAAACCTTACCACTTACATGTAAGGAGTGTTTTTCAGCCTTGGTTAGTTAACATAAGTACTGAAGAAAGTGGGTTCACACATATAATTTGTTTTCTCATAGATAGTTGAACAAAAATCAAAATAAAAACAATTCACAGGCATCTGCCCTTGGAAAAAGGATGTGAGAACAGACCCAAGTTTGAGATTGGATGTAATGCTCAGCTGGGAGGCTGTTATTATGGCGATAAGGATAGATAACCAGGATATAATAATTTTGAAGTATAAGAACTCAAAATCAAGTATGTAAGAGTCTGTGCATATACCTGTGCATCCAGAACAAATTCAAAATCAGTTTTTACTGATATAACATTGCCAGTTTTATGTTTAAACTACCTAAACTGGCGTTGAATTTGTTGTATTCCTTTTCAAATCCATTGGAATTCTGTTGGTGTATCAGAGGAGAGTTTTTGTACCTTCTCTAAAATTCTGCTTGTATAGTCGACGTTTCTTTGGGAGACCATTTTCCACAAAATTAATGTTTCTAAATGCCATTGGCAGCTGTGAAACACTGAGCCAGTATCCTTATAAAAATACTCTATGAGCTTCACTAAGATTGCAAATAAGTGGGTGGAACTCCATTGAAATAAAAAGCTAGAACAGAGTTGAATTTGACCACATTTATGCAAGATGTAAAAATAAAAATTGCTTTAATCTTAACATTTAAGTTTCCAGGCCTGGTAGCTCTTTTCAATGGGAACATACATGTTCCTGTAGGTTACTGTTTCTTTTCTGAAAGGGGGGGGAACTCCTCAATATTTTATACGTTCATAATTTCTTTATATTTGCCTCATTCCCACTGACGTATATTAAAATCACACATAATACGGATCTCCTCTGAGCATTAAGAGCCGAAAGACCATCTGTATAATTGAATAATAGTAGTTGTTCCTTATGTTGAGAGTCCATTGTCTTGTAAAGTTTTAGGTGGTGATATAAAACTGATTTAGCCGTTGGTTAGAACTAAATTATTTACACATTGTAATTAAATTAGTGAGTACTTTTCTACGTAGCTATGTAAATTGGCACCCTCGGGGCCCAATAATTTAAGAAGTTTCATGTTCTAAACTTAGGGAAGTTTGAGTGGGGAACCATAAAGATCCTATCTTAAAAAGATTTGCACAGATGGGAGTTACAGAGCTGCTCCCATACATAAACTCAGCCATGTATTTTGCAGGTTAAACATTATAAAGTAATTATTTTAAACCAAAGTACTTTTCCCTACTTCTTACATTTGAAATGTACAAGGAATTTAAAAAAAAAAAAAACAACAACTTTTTCACACAGTCTTAAAAAACAACATTTCTTCATAGCACTATGAAGAGTTTGCTAGAAACAGAGTATCTGAAAACAGGATTTTCCTTCTCAGGTTTTGTAATTGCCAGTTTCATAGAAAGGTAAACATTTGGATGATTCATGATATAAACAGAAGTTACTCGTTCCATTTGTTCTATTGTTTATGTTTTGTTATTATTTGCGTTTTTATGGATAAAAGCCAAATTGTATTTGCTATTTTTCAAGAATCAAATGCGGGAGAGGACAGAATATTTATAAATGCATGTTTGATAAGAATTTAGTATTTTTACGTAACGTTGTCAAACATAACATATTTCCTAGGTAATGTTTCTTCACTGTTGGCTACATTTATATGTACTAGAGTCCCTGACAACGATTGTAGTTGATATATCTGCCAAAGAAAAGTGTTTTTTTTTTAAACTGCAAATGTATTTTGAAATATCCTGTATGGAAAGATATGTATGGGAACAGTCATTCTAATGACAGGAAAAATTCTGTTTCTAATTTCAGTAGACACTGATTACTCAAAATTTTAAATGAAAATATAACAAACATTAAAACAATTCTTAGTCAAACTCACCTTACTAGGAATGGCCTGAGCTTGCATTTAGTTTTTGAAGAACATGCTGAAAAACTGAGCGAGCCAAAACCTGATTTACGTTATAAGTTCAGATTTCTGTGAAAACTAACAGATAAAAGCCAAGCAGTTGTTGCCGTTAGCTACAGAATTTTAACCAACATATAGGTTAACATGGCATGATAAACAGTGATAAACAAGTACATTTCAAAACTTAAGGCCTGAAGAAAGGTTGGAAATCAGTTTGTTCAACTCCAGTACCTAGCTTTCTTATTTCAGTTTGTTCTACTTAACACATGACAACAAAACAAACAAAAACCTTCAAAGTTACTTGAGATTGCTTTTTTACATAACAGAAGTGATCGGATTCTCTGTTTATATGATTTTTACACCTCTCTTTTGTTCATGAGTAATTTATTTTCATCTGAATATTCCCATGGGGCAAGCTGGGACATTAATTTTGCAATAAAAATCCCAACTAAATTTAGCAAACAATTTTGCTTAAATATAGGAGCATTTCAGAAAACTTTCAGAAAACATTTAGCATAGATATAGAACTAAACAGTCGCAGAATCAGGCCCTGGTATTGTAAAGCAGGAAGCAAAAGTGTTGTTTTGAATTTTGCTTGTTTCTGATCTTTGCTGATAAACAAGTACAAAGATATATGGCACAGGCAGGCAAGTATGTAAAATCCACAGATACTTCTGATGGCCACGTCTCCCTTACTTAACCCCAAATCGTACTTCTGCAGTAGCTCCGTGTCAATACATTTTCTTTGGGTCAGATAGGACACACCTATCTGGCATACAGGTGGTTACACACCTTCATGGCCACAGCTAGAGTAAAAAAATCAATAACTGCAAATACAGAGTTCAAGGGCGATCGGAATCGTAGTTTCCAGTACAGATTTTCAGCAACTACAAACACGCCCTGAGGTTAATAAATCTGTGTTAATTCACATCAGTTAGGGATTTATTCCTCCTTTCCTTTCTCTCATGCATCTGAAACACAGTTTGTCAGACTCCTTGCGTTAAGCATCTATGAGATCAAACCCACCTGCCTTAAGGATGTCAGCTACTGCCATCCAGGAGATATCCAGTGTTGTCATCCACCACAGTATGGAGCTGGCCTAAGGTGAGAAGTATTATACGTACCTCCTCAAAGGCAGATGCTGGAAGCCAGCATCCTTGACAAGCGTGGTCTTCATTTGTTTAAGTACATGGAGAAAGCTGTGGAATCCCTACACTTCTTTGGATAACTATTTTATGTTGTTTGTGCGTGCATCGCTAATAAACCCACCTGATAATGAAATGACTTCTCCAACTGATCAGTCATTATTTTTAGGGGGGAGAAAGAACAAAGTTTTTCAAGAACCTTGAAGAGAAAATGTATTTCTACTATCAGTTCTGAGAAACTGTAAAAATAAATTCTAATCTCTGCAACCTATTGCTGGAGAGCCAACAGACTGCCTCTCCCCTGGGAACCTGGCATGGCCTAGGAAATCCTCTGCTGCAGGCTCATTTTCTTTAAAGTCTTTTAATGAAGAGATTTTTTAGAATGGCAGGAATATAGGATGCCTCCAGAATGCAGGCTCTTTCTTCCATGTTAAGGTTTTTCTTTGATACTTCCCCTTAATTCAGTTCTTTTTCTAGAACTTGGGGTTCTACATTTGGGGGCATTAGCACATGTGAAGTCCAGCCTTCTAAAATGTCTGATCCTCAAAGTATGCATGAGCCTCTATCCTAAAGGGCCCCAGCTCGTCGCTGAAATTCCAGATAATGGTACCAAAAGAGAAAGCCTGTTTTTCTTTGTAAGCCAGCAAAATTGAGCTGTGTCATGGGGCCTGCTGTTCTTCCCAACGTTTTTGTGAGGGCACAGTTCACATCAGCTGCCTAATTAAATCTCTGTTCTGCCTGCCTTATTCTGAGGCCGTCAGCTTCTGTGAAATAAGAATATGCCAAAAACTCTGGTCTGTCCCAGGTCTGCACTGTGTGCACACCTTTCCTGGCAAGTGGCATTGGCCTTCCCCCAGTATGGCTATTTGTTATTATTTTTGTGGTAGCAGAAGTATGCTAGATGCTAATGAAGTACTTATATTTAGTAAGTGCACTGTTATGTGCTGGCTGTGAAGCTGTCAGCAGCGTTGTTACAGAGCACAAGCCTAACACAAAGGTGCATTGCACCGAGAATGGGATTTTTATGCTATATAGAAGGGAAGTACATTTAATGAGTTTATTTTGGTTAGCCTTCAGTTTAGTTTTGGGTCTGCCAATACTGACATCATTTTTCCAAGCAGGGAGCACCATCTAAGACTTCTCTGCATCACTATCCTTGGGGTGGGCCTGTGTGTGGGCTGATGCAGTGCTCAGCACTCCAGATCATTTCACTTTGGCATCCACTCTGCTTCTGCTGTCTCTATCTCCATATTCTATTTTAGGTGCTTACAGAGCACCAATCTCCTTAACTAATATGCAACTGAAACAAGATATTCAGCATCAAATAAGCAAAAAAGCAAAAGACTCAAAATAGACTATTTTGTTATTATTATTATGGGGTTAAATCACTTAAACACGTATCTTCCTACTCCTCCTCCCACTTCTTTCTTTAGTTTGTCTCATCTTGTTCTCAGGGACGTACTGCTGGCCCACAGGCTTCTGAAAAAAAAAAAAAATTAACTCTGTTCTGCGATGGGTCCATGGGTGCCAAGTATTCATCTAGCTTAATTCTCACAAAAACGTTATCGTTAGAATTTCGGCTGTCCCGAGATCCTCGCATTGCTCCCTCAGCCTCCAGCATAGCCAGGAGGGTCCTGCAGGGAGAGAGCCCCTTTAGCCACCCTCGCTGGGCCCTTGTGCGGGTTATTAGATATATTGTGCAGGTTATGAGGGGTTTGGCACCGCCATCCCAGGCCACAACCGCAGCGTTGCACTGGCACGGAGGCTCAGCTGCATCTGAACGTGTGCATCAAAATACAGCCTTTTTATTATTTGAGCTGCGGGTACGGTGGGGGGGCTGGATTTTTAACCAGACACCCCAAAGGAAGGCTACAGAGGAGACATGGTGTATGTACGGGGGACTTCCACACGCTGCAGGTGACCAAAGCTAGATATGGGAGGTCCCTCAGCACCTGCCCGGTGTGAGGGGACCACGGCAGGCCCTGCCCAGAGGTGCTGGGCCCGGTGTGTGGAGTAAACTGCGCGGCTCCCAGCTGCCTCCCCACAGCATGCCCTTTGCCGGCTGGGCACCGGCAGCCCTGCAGCGCCTCTGAAGCCACTTTAACATTTGTCTGAAGCGAGGCTGTGGCTCGGCGCGGTGCTGGGGGCTCCCCAGGCTCCTCGTCTCCACACGGGGACTGCCGCTGGCCGTCAGCAATTCAGCCCGCAGCAGGGGCCCGGGCAGCACAGCGCAGCACCCTTTGCTTTTTCCAAAACGCCCTGCAACCTCCCGAGGGGAACTGTGAGGAATTTTTTTTTTTTTTTTTTTTTTTTTTTTTACTTTTTTTTTTCTTTCCTCCCTGCAGACAGCGGGAAGGGCTCTGTGCCGGGGCACAGGGCGTTAGCTGCCCGGGGGAAAAGAGGTCAGCCGGCCCGGCGGCAGCACCCCACGCCCTGCCGGCTCCCACAGCGCCAGGCAGGGAGAGGCAGCGGCCACGGCACCGGGATCGCCGCCAGGGCCGCCGCGGCTGGCTCCAGGGGCAGCGGGCAGCCGACCACTGCCAGCCGCTCCCCGCGCCCTCCCCGGCGGCAGGGCCTATATCCCTCCGCGGAAGGTTACCATGCTTCGGCACGGCGCCTCCCGACGGAAGCGGTGCTGAGGCTCCTGAGGCAGCAGTTTGTCAGGGGATGCCCGATTGGCTAGCGGGGCTCTGCAATGGTTAGCTGGGAAGAGCCGAGCCCTCCGATTGGCCGCGCTGTACCTGCAATGCGTCAAGTGAAGATGCTGGAGTGCGTGGACGGGCGGGCTTCTGGGGGAGCGGCGGCGGGAATGGCGGTCCTGTCAGTGCTCCAGTCAGTGCCCCAGCCCCTGTCACTGCCCCAGCCCCTGTCCCAGAGCCTTGCGAGGCCCGTGGCGCTCTCCACCCTCCCTGGCAGTATCAGCAGCCCTAGCGATATGTCTCCCGCCCGTTCCTGCTGCTGCTGCTCGCAGCAATAGCCCTTGCTTGGCTCAGCTGAGCCAGAACTGGCAGGAAGGCGCTTTTCTTCCGTCGGTTATCTCTTCAGGGCCGGGTTTCTATATCAAAAGGCAGCAGAAAGACAAAGCCTCGTTTCTCGTTGCTTCTCTGGCACACGGGGTGCCGGAGGTACAAAACGTGTTAGAACAAATCTGCTTATTCTGCCCTTCCACTATCAGTACGAGAAGTGTTTCTTGGACTGCTGCTCAAAGCGACAGTTTGAGTGACAGTTGGAGGAGGATATGCACGATAAAGTGACGAGTGATCTCTTAAATATCTTGCTGAAACGCTGCAAAATCTTTCAGCACAAGGAGATGCTTCTGTAAAATTAGACCCGAAGTGAAGAGCTGTGCAGGGGCATGTGGCGTTGCCCTGCCCTGCCTGAGACTTCTGGATGCTGCTGGGTGCTTTGGGCTCCTCGGCCTTGGCCAGGAGCCCCTCAGCCTTGGCCAGGAGCCCCTCAGCCTTGGCCAGAAGCCCCTCAGCCTTGGCCAGAAGCCCCTCAGTCCTGGCCTGGAGCCCCTCAGTCCTGGCCTGGAGCCCCTCAGCCCTGGCCAGGAGCCCCTCAGCCTGCTTGCCTCACAAGCTGCAGTCTGGGGCGGACACACTGTCACCACTCGGTGGGATTTCTGTTCGTGTCTAATTGAAATAAGCATCAATACACCAAACCCAAGCGAATGAACAGCAAAGCCTTCTCTGCATGAATAGGAAGCTTACAAGACCGCTTTAAAAATGATGGGTGTTTCAAACCAGTAAAAGATTCCTGGCACATCTGCAGGGCTAGATACAATAACCATCTAAACATGGAAGTAGGTTACAGACGCTCATAATACTATCTAAATTCTTCAGTTTTTGTTACTGGAGTGTTTCGTTGCTCTCTTTCAAAATCCCATTCTTGAAGAGTGAGTCAGCAAGAAGTCTGTGAATGTGTCGGGGAACAGTATTTTAAATAAGGTTTCATTGCTAAGCAATTATTAAAGAACATGTTTACATATGAAAATTTGCAGATTTGAATATGAACATAATGGCCCAATTTCTTGACTCTAGTGAAAGTTTTCTTCCTAACTACAGTTTTCAGGATAACATTCTTGATGTGCTATTGGAAGAATTTTGAGTTGAAGTCCATGTTAATTTGTTTCCTTTATTCCATTTGCTCACTAGGAAGTAGAACACTTTTTATTTTAAAATTATCATGATTTCCTTTTCACAGCCTTGCTGAGTACAAACTGCCTTCCTGCTGGCATGAACACTTCTTACTGTCTTTTTCCAAAAGAATTCTTTCAAAATATTAAAAACAATCTAGGCACTTTCACTTGTAGTCCCAGCCAAGTGGAACAAGTGGAATGAAACCTTTATGGGAAAATTATATGCCTATGTAATTATAATTATAACATTTATGAGTGAGGGTTTGCTAAAGTGAAACATAAAAGCGAGATTGCAAGCTCATTCCATTCCTTACCTGGTCATTTAAAGTATGCTAGCATTTTTGAAAAAATCATTTTTGAAAATCTTAGGTTTAAAACAGTTTGAGGTCTTAACAAATGGAAAGGAAATGGGTATAAAGCACTGGTAAAGTGTGATGACACACTATGCTCCAGAACAACCTTAAACATTGTATATTAGTCATAAAACAAATTTGTAGTATTAATTTATTATAATGACTGTGCAAATTATAGAACTACATTAATGTCAGAGAACCTGAAAAAAGTTTTTTAAAGTGACATTATCATTTAATGGGGAATAAATATACCAATTTCAGGGTTGACATGTAAATCATTGTTGCCCCAGTCTCTTGTGAAAGTAACTATTCAGAAGATAAACTCAAGCGTTAGTGTGTTCAGGATGGTAATTATATTCCAAGAATTAGTTTACTTTGAGCACAGGTTGCTAGAATGAATCATTGGAATAAATATCAATTACATGTTTATTAGGAAGGGTTACAGTGAGCAAGTTCAGGTAATTTCAAATAAACCAACTCTGGGTGATGGTGGTACCTTTCTTTTGCCTTTGTGGGTCATGTCCAAAGCCATCAATAATTATGGGAAAGGTAATACAGCATAATAACCAACGCTCAATTGTAATTCTAAATATATCACAGTCAAAACAGTCTGAATAAAAGCATGCACCATCCATTTAGAGCAACCATTTTAAACCAATGTATTTACAGCAGTGTCATTACACTAACATCTGTTAAATATATGCAGGTCTGCCATCTTATGGAGCCTGAATGGTACTGCCAAATAACAGAATATGGAACTACATGTTCATATTAGGAAAATAGTTTGAATTTTTTCCTTTTCAAGTAATGTGTTATTTCTTCTAAAACTTGCACCATTTTGACTTATTGTTTCTTTTTGATATGTATATTTACTGCATTTATGTATGTATGAAAGTGTACACGTATAAACACGCACAGTGATATAAAGGCATTGCAGTTGCAAGTGCAAGCATGGAAAAGCTGAGAAGCACTAAAGTTGAAGCTGGTTGTTTACATTATATGACAGCTTTGAACAACATCATCATATGCTATTTTTTCCCTCAGACCTTTGTCTGATTCAGTGTTCAGGTTAGAAGATGCTGTCTGGTAAATAGCTATCCAGAATTTTGCTTTAGCCTCATTGTTCAGAGTGTGACTCTGCTGTATGTGCTGCAATCTAGTCAAGCCCTATTCTGAAGTCAAAATTATTAATTGCTATATGGACTTTTCTGTATCTGTTATTATTAGAGTATTATTATGAACAATTTTGATTGAACTTTATACAGGCCAAGGCAGACAATCATCATGGAAATTTTCAGCCCGAGTGATTAAAGTTTGGCAAAGCTATTAAAGCTGCTAAAATGATCTGTTTTTATTTTCTGTTTCTATAAAAGCTGATGTCATAAACTTGATAAGTGACTTTTGGGACAGCCAAGAACAAATGCTTCTTGTGTTATAATTAGTACATCAAGTATGTATTATTATACATTATTTTCTCTTTAACTGGTGCAAATTTATTTTTAGTTTGAAAAGGATTCCTCAGGAAGACCTTATTACTTTGCTTTTGAAAAGTTTGAGGTGAGTTTGGAAAGTAGTTGTTCTATGTTACGGTGATACCAGCGGATATTGTAGTTGAGCACTTAAGGTAATCAAACTATCCAGCACTCAATAAAGTTTCACAGAGTTTTTCTGGTTGCTGGAAAAACTGGTAGAACCTGGAAACTAAGGAAGATGTCTGACTGTACTTCCATGTACCTGTGCTAAGAAGAACTCTCTTTATTATTTTTTCTGCATTCAGTCTCGTTTGCAAACATTCACATCGATCCTGATACTTCTACTAGGAACGGACACTGAGCACAAACTGCTATTTAGATTACTGTCAACTGAATGTGATGATGTGAAATACTACCTACCATCACAATAAAAATCTTAGCATAATCTATTTTGTGTAAGAACAAACTGAGCCTTCACCTTTTCAGTTATGTCCCACTTATAAAAAAAGTCCTGTCCTGTCCTGTCCTGTCCTGTCCTGTCCTGTCCTGTCCTGTCCTGTCCTCTCCTCTCCTCTCCTCTCCTCTCCTCTCCTCTGTATAGTACTAAATTCACTTATATGATATACTTGGTGTTACATGGGATTTTGATTTAGAAGAGTGGTATAGCAATCTACTGAAATCACAACACAAGGATAAAGTTGCAGTTGCAATATACAGATGGATCCCAATAAAAACACGACTCCTGTTTTCAGTATGCATGTTCACCATCACAACTCTGGGCATCCCCAGTCAGCGGGAAGGAATACGTGGTTTGAAGCCAGCTCCAGCCCATTGTTTTCTCCAAAGTTCATTATGTTGGTTGAGTGTTTATATTCTATGTTTGGCTGAGCCATGTATGCACTTCCCCTGTGCCATGTTCGCTTGGCTAGCTCAGGAAGACATTACTCTCTTCCCTGAGTTATCTCAGGGAAGGCTGTTTATACAACCTGATGACCCACTGGTACAGTTGTATCTCTAAAACAAAGCTTACCCTCCGGTCCCCTTTGTCTTGAGATAAGTTTGTCTTTCTTTATGATAATTGCTGGTCATACTTTATGTTCTGCCCTGAGGTAATTATTTTTTTTCCTCATCTCCTCTGAGCCTTGTTCCATTGTGGGGGTGTGTTGGTCGGTCACATTCCTCCCTTTGGCTCTGACCAGCATTCAACAATTGCTGGTGTTACGAGTGAGCATAATACATACATTATATGAATGGTTAGCCCTCTGCCTGTTCAAGGTGAGGGTGAGAGCATATACGTATATGGGAAAACCATTATTTATAAGCTTAGTATGTGATTTGAGTTCATGTTTCATTCATGTGTGCTATTCAATTTTTAGGGTAACAGGTCAATATCAAGGTTACAACAAGTAACAGTACAGTGGTGCTTAAGAATACAAGCATAGGATGTTCTTTATGTAATTTGCTCTATGCTCTCTGATAGACTCATAGACTCACAGAATCATTTGGCCCATCTCGTGTCACCCAGTGACGTATATACAAAATCCATTACTGCACAGCAGTTTCCTGTGCTACCACTAAGGGTAGTTAAAATTGGTTTTAAGATAGGAATGGGTGCAATTAACTTGATTTCCTTTTCTTGAGTTCAGAGCTTGGCAGTTAGCAGCCCTTCATATTCAGCTGACAGCGCTTTCTCAAATTCAGTGTAGTTAGGAGCCTTGACACAATTTAGAGCCAAAAGTAATAGGAATCTTTTTTACCTTGCACATCTTGTTGCCATAACCCCCATTGATACCCCTCATTCCTCATCACTTCTGTCTTTATGAAATGTAAAGGAGCATGTGGGGTGAATGGGTCCCATTGGCTGGTAAGTAAAATTTCATTATTTAAAGCACTTAGTGTTTCATGGTGATTTTGTTCCCAATCCCCCCTGTGTTTTTCTTCAGCAAATTGTACACAGTTTTCTCTAAAATATGGAATCCAGGAGTGTGTGACTTCCAAGCCCCCAAAGTTCCTAATAAAGGTCGTAACTCTTTTTTATCAGGAGGTGCTTGAATGCTTTGCATCTCAATTAGTACAGATTCTGGAACAGTCTTCTGTCCTCCTATCCACTGTGTACCTGAAAATGTAGCTTCTTGACTCGGTCCTTGCTGTTTAAAGTCAGGAACGCTAATATTCAATTCTAGCAGATGCTGGATGATAGCATGCATACTTTGGTGAACCATTTTCTCCTCTGTTCCTCCAACTCGAGTAACATCTATATATTGTAAACTTGTTACTTCGGATGGGAGAATGATTGATTTTAACTCTTTAGCTAGCATGTCACGGGCAATAGTGGGGCCATGTTTAAAACCTTGGTGTAAGCGATTAAGGGCGTATTGTCTTCCACTCCAAGTAAATGCAAGCTGTTTTTTCTTGCTCTTGTATCAGGACCATAAAGAACATGCCTTTTATAAGTAACACTCCCATCCATGGAAAATCATGTCCCTATCTACCATGCTGGGAACAAGGGCTGCTAAAAGGCCAGTTGCTTTATTTAATGCCCTATGGTCAGTAGTCCTGCGCCAGGTCCTGCCTGGTTTCAAGAAGACCAGGCTGCTATGTGGTGGGTGGCTTTTTTTTCTGTTACACCCCATTGCTCTAATGGCTTGACTAATTCTGTCACAAGTTTGACGGCAGGAGCTGATGGCTCTAAGCCTTCTTCCATTGTGGGGGTGTGTTGGTTGGCCACAACAAATGACTAACTTCCTGGGTGTAAATTACAACTTGTTTGTTATCAGTCCTGGCACAGATTCCATGACAACAACACAGACAGAGACGCAGAGCAGGCTTAACCCATTGGACAGGGGCAAGCCTTTGGTGCAACGAGTAGCATCAAATTGCTGTCCCCAGGCCGGTCTACGTGGATGTGCAGGAAGATACCTGCTTCCCTACCAGCCTGCTTAAGCCATTTCTGGACCTATGTCCATCACATATTGAAGCCCCATCCCTGAACTTTAACTTGCTTCTCTTATCTCCGTAATAAGAGGCCAGTTCCATTCGCTCACCCATCTCCACTCCACCCACGTCACGTTTCCTACCTTATCTTTCTCCCAGAGTCTAGGAAAAGGTGGCCCTCACTAGGTTCCTGCAGCAGGGGCGGTGACGCTGGAGAGGCAAGAGCTGCTGGCCTGGACAGCAGCAAGTCACTGCCCATCTTGGCCAGCGTTAGCTGCTAACGTTACGCTGCTCCGGGTGCAGAGTAGCTTACCCCTGGGTTACACTTGTTGGTTCAGAATAACTGCACTATGCCAGACCATCCCGGAGACCCAGGGAGGCTTTGCAGTAGGAGTGGTTAGAGACTGCTTGGAGCTGCTTTTGTGGTGGGGATTGCTCCACAGCTCCAGTATGTCTCTGCCACTTGTGTCATTCCTCGCAAGTTAAAGAGTGTTAAAAAAGCAAAAATAATGGTTAAGTATGTTTAGTGCTAGTCAACAGCATTATTGATCATGTCTGAATCTGAGAACGCTCACTGCTTAAATACTCACTGTGTTCCCCTGCTTAAATTGATCAGAAGCTGGTCCCAAATAGGAGTGAGAGCAGTGTGTGGATCAAGTTTGTGTACAAAGTGGTGTTTAAAAAACTCTTCTGATTGCAGAGATTTAAACAGTAAGTGATTTTCTTAAACTTGAAGCATGAAATGTAATAACGCTTCCAGAATTATTGTTAACAACTGCAGCTCGGAGTAGTTTGTTATTCATGTACATTTTTAGAATTTATTTTGTTCTTGACCTCAGTGTGTTTCTGCAGCAGTATGTTTCACCATGTAATTACTCACTGATTTGGCAAACAGTAATCAAGTACATTACTTCTACAAAAATGTACAAGATTTTATGTAGCATTACAAAGGGACAATGTTTCAGCTTTTTAATGTTTTGTCTAAAAAACCAACACACAATAAACTGCCTTCAGCTGACTGCATCTTTTAGCTTAAGAAATCATTGGGATTCCGATGTTAATTTGCAGTGTCAATGTGTCTTAAGCTGCGTGCTTGGTGTTTTACTCAAGCGTATTGTTTTGTGGATTTTCTAATAATTCAAAACAGCTTTTTCTTGTTATTTTCATCTTTTCTAATTCTGTGTATTATTTTTTTTACCTAAACGCATGTATAAATGAGTATCATTTAGTCCAGAATTTGTTTTACTCCTGTTTAACAATAGAAGCCTGCACAGATGGCTGCAAAACAGAACCTTCAAACACAGCCAGATTTGTACATTTGTGCTGATTTCTTGCTTAAGGGAACTCAGTTCAAAATGCTATACTGCCAAATCCATCCCTGCAGTAATTCTCTTGGCTTCAGTGGATGGCCACATGGGATTGCCTGTGATATCTGGCTAAGCCAAGAGATTCTGTGCAATTCTAAGGGGATTTGTTTGACAATACAAAAAAATGAAGTCTGAAGAACATACCACTGTGTTGGGCGTTGGACACTTCAACCATTTTGTTCCATCCAGAATACACAAGGAAAAAATAAAATTTACTTCAATTTAGATAGAGGCAAAATAAAGTGTTGTACTAACACTGGGTCACATGTAGGTGCAGACAATAGGAGGGTCAGACAGTTGAAGTGGTTTTCTGAGGATTTAGAAATAATTTCAGAACTGGGGCAGTGATCTGAAAGCAGCTATAAGTCTGTCTGTGTGGCATCAGAAATGCTGGACGGAAGATTTTTTGAATACAGCTGCCTACAGAGAGTCTGGGAACTACAGGTAGATAAATTGCTCCTACTTCTCTGAATTCCTTTGTGCTCCATAAAACAGGATGCTGTGCCCATTCTTCAGGAGTAAAGGTGATTGTACTGAATTTTTCTAGTGGAAACAACCTTAAAGATGAGGAAAGCTGGGCAACTCTGGGCCAAAAAGAATTGGCATTATTAGACAATATAATATGACACAAGATTGCAACATAGGACCAGACCAAAAGCCTGTTTGGCTTCATTGGTATTGCTTACATGAGGCAGAAAAAATACACACGAAAGTGAAAGTCCCAAAGCTAACTGTTTAATTAGAATTGCGCACCTTTTCTGAGTATTTGTGAAGAATTAAAATCATTAGTTTTGAATTTCTGATGAGCTATTAAGGGCAATGTGATAGCTATTAGATTAGATTAAAAATACCTCTGCCCACCTGGAAGTTGGCTAGCTTTTCTACGGCAATTTATACTCTTTTAAAATGATCCCAAAAGGTAAGCACATTTATGGTGCAATATAAATAATACAGAATAATCAGCTGCAAAGCTACTATTTGGCGCAAAAATGTACTTCCACACCAAGGACTGATTGTTTCATCGTAGTTTGCAGAAAGCTGCTGTACCTGTAGGCTTTGTGTAAGCACTAGAACAGACAACAAAAAAATAGCTTCAGCCGGACCCTCTGTGTCATTGAGCTCGGTAGGGTTGGAGCTGAGCCACAGAGGGAATGCTTCTGAACATCCTACTCATAATTGCCATGTTTCCTGTTTTCTTTTGCAAGTAATACTTTGCAGTGTAAATGCCGCACTAATGGTGTCACCTATGACATATTGGCCTTTTCATTCTGCTCCCATACTTTCCTCCAGAAACTGGCCGGGCTTCTCGTTGCTGATGTTTCAGTGCTATCTCCTTCCTTCCCTGTAGGAGAGTTCGCAGGGTCAGATTTCCAAACTGGATCCGTGCGCGTGTATCATGTTCACCTGACCTCCAAGGCCTCCCACAGCCCCGCGTGCTGGGGCTCATTTCAGCTGTCTCCCTGTGAAGTCGGCTGCAGCTGGCCTGAAGCCCGGCTGGATTGGAGCTGTTTGTGAGGGGAAGCAGCGAGGTGTGCCTGCAGCACGCTGTCTGTCACTCCTCAGTCTGGGGACGTGCTGGGGAGAAGCCTCAGCTGTTTCTCCATGGAGGCAACTTTGGTTCAGCTGGATTTATCCTCCCTGCCTTTGTCCTGCACGGAGGTGCCTGTGTTGTTCCCACACCAGGGACAAATGCGAGCAGCGTTTGTATCGTGCTGGGCCTCAGCTAATAACTGTGCTGGATGCGAGGTGCTTTCACATCTGTGGCACGGATAATCTGCAACGCAGATAATGTAACCATAGAGAATTGAGTATTGGCTCCGTGGGTATTACAAGCCTGCTCTTGCTTTTGATCTCACTTGGCCTGTGATTTTACTGCTCTTCAAGCAGCGGTGTCAGCTTGAGGTATTCCTGCTTCCTTTTTTTTTTGCTCCCTCTTCAGTCCGTGGCATGCCACCCATTCAGTTGTGCTAGCATACCTTGTCAAAAGCAATAATTTTTTTAAAATACAGTTAGTTCCCTGGCTTAGTGCTGACAACTTTTTAATGAGCCTTATTTAAGAAGCCCAAAAAACATTATGTTGCCACAGCTGAAGAGCAGAGGGAGTGTTAGGAGGCTTTAAGCTACTATTGCAATTTTTTATTGTGAAACAGCAGCCACAGGGCAGCTATACTCCTCTAATTCCACTAATAGCTATACCATTGTAAATTAGGAGTAATCTCAAGTAAAAGCAATGCCTCCAAGAGCACCAAACGTCTTTGCTATGAGAAGGTGAAATGTTAAAAAACGAAAAACGGTGGTAGGTTAAGTGGAGATTTGAGGGAAGGCTTTTTCTCCCCTGCAAATAAAATATTTTAGGAATAGCATTAACAAATAGAAAGATTTCATTTTAGCACATGAAAACTATAATCTTTTTGTTTTAGTACTTAATCACCACTTAGAATACTTCAGGGTTGCAAAATTACAAACCACACAGCACTCTGTGAAAACGAAGTGGCTTCACCAAGCCACATGAGGCCGTACACTTCATGGCTCGTTTGGAATGGGAAACAATAGAGCCTTGGGAGTCCCAGGGACCTTGTCAGTGCCTGCAATGAGGAAAAGCCTACAAACAAAATGGCCTCAGGGGCCTCTCTGTCCCACAGCCACAGTGTCAGAAGGCTAGAAATTGCAGAGAAAGCTCTGCTTTGTCCTTGCTGGTGCCTCCTCTTGATCTAGTACCCTTGTGGGGGGGAAAAATGGTATTTGGGGGTGGGAGGGAGAAAGGTCATTTCCAAAGTCAGTTCTAGGAGTGGCATATGATAGCTTTATCTGTGATTTTGCTTTAGAGGGTGAGAATGCTTGTGAGCAGAAAACTTCATTGAAAAAAAAGGAAAGAAATCCAAACACAGGGAGTAAATAGAGAGCAGGCACTTTGCCAAGGAGCAAAGAAATTCCCTTGACAAGTAGAGGAACTGATGGCTGTCGAGCTGTTTCCTAGACAGGAAAAAAAGATGTCAGAAAGATATCTCTGCCGCTGGAGACATCTCCCAGCCAATCTGGCTATCAAAACACGGCTGGCAACCCCAGGGAAAGAGATCCCTGAGCAACAGAGATCACCTGAAAAGATCACATTTCTCCTGACCTGAGAAGAACAAATTCTATTACCAGGAAACTCACTGCTGGGCTACAGCTATTAATTTACAAATGGCATTCAGCAGCTCTCATTTTCTAACTCTAGCCCTTCCTATTTCTTTCCTCCCTCCTGTTCCTTCTTTTTAGTTTCTCCCTGCTCCCCCCAACTTGCCTGTGCTCCCGACAACCCACTGAGCATATTATGCTGATTATCTGCATGTGCTTATCTTCAGGCTTGTCTGCAACTGCTAATCCTATTAATTTACCTTTCTCAAGTAGTTATTTACCGAGTAGAAATAAAAATCAGTTACTTCTAGCAGCTGAAGAAAACCCCCGATCTTAGCATTTTAAAATAGAGTGTTTTCTGGTCTAGGTCTTAAACTCTTCAGGGTTCATATTTGAGTGGTGTTACTCTAGTACAGTGTGGCCTCTGTTAATGATTACAGCTGTTGAAGCACGTCTGTAATGAAAACATTGGAGTTTTTTCCTCTCCAGTATATTGCTACTGATTTGTTTGCTAAGAAATTTGGGATACCAACTCAAAACCCCAAGGTGTAGTTTTTCTATAAACTAACCAGGATGAATGTCACAGAGCCTGCTTTGCAGCTCTTCCCAAACGCGGGCTGCTTTGACAATGTTTAGAGATTCCTCGGTTCATACGAGACTACACAGCTCGCCGTGCATCTGCCAAGGGCCCTAACATAGTTTGGGGTGGAGTGCAGCTTCCCTGTTTCACTGTGCAGGTGCCAGAAAGCTTTTGATTTAAGCATGCACTATGGTTTCTTCGTTAGAATGGCATTGCGCTTAGCTCAAAAGGAGTACTTCATCCTGAAACTCACTGTCACCCTTGTGATAGCAAAGGTGGTGCAATATTGTTACAGTGTTATTTGGATATCAGGACTTTGAGCAGTCCTAAATATTAGGAATCAAAGGGTATGAGTGGGAGATACATTGATTCAAGTGCAAAGTTTGTCTGCCATGGCTGGCTGTGCTTTAAAGGTTAATTAAGTTGTTCTGGATATGCTGATAAACAGTAATAATAATTTCTTAGTCATTAATAAATTGCTTAAATATGGTCAGCTAAGTATTTCAGTGTTAGTTGAATTTCTACTTAGTTTTGTATGGATTTTCTGTTTTTCTTTAATATATGACTTCTATTTTGGAATAACCACCTAATGTAATTGCTAGGCTAAATTATACAGAGAACAGCTCATACTTAGTACAGATCATAATGAAAAGAGCAGATAGAAATTAATGGACTATGTCTGTTTATCAAAGTAAAATAAGAAGAATAATAAACTGTCATAGAAACATTTTAGAGGTTTTCTGTATTTAAATGGTATTCTTCCAATGGTACAAGATACTTTGGACAAATAATACTAAATTATACAGTATAAATAATGCAGTTGATTTTTACATTTTTCTGACTCTTACTCTTTTCTGTGCTGTAATTATTTTTCACATAGTCTCACTTTCTCACAATTTCTATATGCCCCTCACAACTCAATTCTTTCTCTGGTGACTTATGATCAAGAGGAATAATATACTTGGGGTACTGGGTAATTTTCCCTATACTTCTTCCTCAGAAAAGCAAAGCTTTTCATTTGTTTAAAAAAAAGAAAATAGACCCAATACTAAAAGGACCTTTTAATTATTTTTCTGGTCTAGTAGTCTAAAATACGAAAAACTTCAGTCCTATAATAATCTGGGATCAAGCCACATAGGTTTTCGGAGGTTTTTAACCTTTAGTAGAGTAAATTTTACTGTTTCCTTCCTTTTGTATTTTAACCTATCCCCACTATAACATCTCAAATAGCAAAGTGACCTATTTATCTTCAGATCTTTAGTCAGGAGCAAAATAACCTATGAAAACAACATCAACGATGAAAATCAACAGTGGAGGACAACAAAATGGACTGTGTGCCTAAGCTTTGCTATCTAAGTATTGTTCTCCAATGGCAACTAATATTCTAGGGGTAACACTTGTTCTGGTCTCTATCAGCCTGGACCTTAGTCAAGGCACTAGTTTTTTAAGGCCTTGAACAATGTCAGTCTTGCAGGGAGTGTGCTGCCTGCAAGCTACATGTTTAGAAAAAGCTACACCAAATCACACTATACATCAGATTGTATATTACAGAAGAATGGTGTTTTGTTTGTTTGTTTGTTTAGTTTTTGTTTTGTTTTTAATATTTAGTTTGTTAATATGATCTGTAAATCATACAGTCAAAGAATGGTTTGGGTTAGCAGGGACCTTTACAGACCATCTAGAAGAGAATTGGGGCTTTCTGCTTATGTTCTTTTCCACTTAAGTGAATAATAAATGCTGTAGGTTGGCTCTACCACTTTGTATACTAAATTTGTTAACAAATGAGACCAGCACAATAAATCGAAGAGGAAAGATTGATAGTGTTTTAATCTATACTGTGAAAAGAAATGCTGGAACCACTCCAGTCACCTCAAAACACAACGGAGACTGTTATTAGAGATGGGTCAGCAGTATGCTTCATGTATTTAAGACACATTGACTTAGCAGAATTTGAGTAACAATGATCCACATTATTTGAAGTATAACTTCAAGCCATTTTTAAGCAAACAACACTAGTATAGGCATCAATCATCTGGCTTCTTCATTCATGGAGTCACTCATTACAAGCTCTGCTGCACTTCTTTGTTGGCTATGGGCTTTAAGTTTCCAATGCTTGACCGCTCAGGAATGATTAGATATTTAGAGAGGTCTTATCTCTCAAGGCCAATTCGAACGTCTCCCACCTTCCTCCTTTTGCAGAGAGGCACACAGTATTTGGGAAGCAGAGTAAACACAGCCAGACCGATAGACAGATAAAAATGAAGAAGAAGATACCCTTTCACATTCCATGTATTTATCACATTCCCTCACCCACCTGATGTACACGTAATGCTTCTTTTGCAAGGTCTAGCCTGTACTGCTCAAGTGGTGGTTTCCTTTGTCTTAGTAATCCCTAGTTCCATCCCAGTGATAAGTCCAACCTTGTATTTCTGGGGGTGGATTTCATATGCTGCCAAAAGTGAAGTCATAAAAATAGGTGAGAAGTCCTCTGACCAAAAAGGACTTACTTATGGCCAGAAGGGTAAAGAGTATTTCAGATAATGGGTGCACTTGTGAATATAGGCTCAGGCTTCACGGAAGCCCAGCAGCTTTGAACAAAATAGATGAGCTGAGAGAAAGTGATGATGAATCCAAGGGGAGGAAAAAAAGAAAGTAACATTTATTGAGGGGGAGGAGAATATGTGGGATGGAAAGTGAGGTAAATGAGCATCGTACAATGCTGAGTGAGTGGAAAAAGAAAGAGAACCCCTGTGACTGGGCATCTGTAAGCAACTGGTCATGTGTGGTGATGGTCATCCTGAGTTTGTGTACCAAAAAGGACATATGTATATATGGGAGACAGATTTATACTGCAAGCTATTTGACAAAGGATTATCTTCCATTTTTGTGCATGTTTGGATATGAAATAGTGTGTGAGAGAGAAAATTCTGGAGGGAGAGAGAATACATACCGGGTTGTAGCACAAGTCAGATTGGAAGCAGCTTCAGAAGCTGCTCCAGTCTCCTGCTCATGTAGGGAAGAAGACTGTGGCAAACATTACGATGAAGTTGTGTACATACATGTTTGCGGTACAGACTGAGTAGCAGATTTGAGACATCATTAATTTTCTTGGAAATCTGCAAAATTCAAGCTGCTGTACTCATGTATGTGTGTATAAAATAAGCTATCAAATACAAAATTGTATAGACATACATTTCCACTCATACCCTGATGAAGATACATGCATATTCATATTATTCTGTCCTAGGTTATTTTATTGCCCTAAGAACTAGGCTTGAATTACCATCACCATTATTTCTCCTCTTAGTACATTTGATGCATGTACAGCTGTTTGTTTTTGTGCATGTGTTTTGTTTTGTTTTTTCCTAGCCTTCTAAGCCAAAAGAGATGCTTTTATGTAATTTAATTGGTGTAGAAAAACACTGAAGGACAGGTAAGGTGAAAAAGAATTGTATGGAAGAAGCATGGTTGTACCTTTGAAGGAGGACCATAAAAATAAAATTAATGTCCTTTCTTCTCTACATGAAAATTAAATATCCTAATGCTGTTATAGTGCTTACTGAGTGTACTTGCCTGTGCATTCTCTTCTCAAGGTTGTGCAGCACATTGCTGTTTTTCAGGTCAAAAGTAACAACACTTCAGTAGAATAATTGCAGTTTGTATAAAAAGACTTTCACTGCTTATAAAATAGAGTTTTTCATTTTAATAAATATATAGTTGATTAGTCCCAGTTAATATATTATTGTGACTTAGCGATGATATCCATAATGTAGGTATGTTAAACTGCTGTTTTTGTAGGCATAATAATTCTCAGTGTGCTGAAAGAGCACGATAATAGTTCAGGACAGCAGGATTTCAGTTCATTACATTGTAGATTGTTTTTACTGTGTGTATATCAACCAGTTTCAATTCTGGTCATATTGATTTTCTAGTGACAGCAGTCAGCATTCTGTCAGGCAGATGGCATTGCATACAACTCAAGCATTATACATATTGTCTGGTGATAAAACTTCTCAATACCAATAATGGACACCTATGTGAAATTATTTAGAAATTGAAGTTTTCTAGATAAGTCTGGAGAAAAGTTTGCAGTCTTGCTGGCAGGTAAATTAATTGGATTTTGCAGCACAAATGGAAACTGGGGAATGGAAAATCTCCTGCAAATATCACAGTTCAGTGGCTGGTGAAACATGGGGATGAGGGATATTTCTGATGAGGTTGAAAAGAGATACAAAAATGAAGATGTACAATAGAAAACATGCACTACTAATACCAGTACAGACCAGATGTTTAAGTGGCAACCAATCATTTTTTTTACTGTGCACAAACTGGTGCTATTTCAGACTAATTTTAGGTAGGTAGTAATGGTGCAGAGAGAGCTGGTTGCATTTGAAGTAAAAACAGAGCAGTCTCCTCTCCATCCCCGCCTGCATGAAAAGTCCAAATAGAATGGAAGAATAAACAAAGCTGTTTCAATGATTAAAGTTTTTGAGGGCTTTTTTAATACCAGAACAACAATTTTTGGTAATTTGTAGAGGTATTTGTATGGACTGAATAAATCAGTGGCTTAAATATGACAGAGATCTGGAATTTATCTAACTCAGAGATGCAAAAACCATCTGGAATTTACATTCCATGTATGGAGGCTGGAGGAGCAACCACCTCAGCAGTGAGGGTAAAAACAAGGGAAGGGTCTATATGGGGTGGAGAGGGGAAATGAATGAATGTAAAAAACCTATGACTGGGAGGCTTGGAGGTACAGGAATAAAGGATTCGCCAAACCTAACCCAAGGCTAGATCTTTCCAAAGAGTAAAGCAAAAACCAAAGGACTATTTAGCAATGCAGATAGCACATGATAACTAGCACAAGAAGGGAGATCCACAAAGCACTGAGGTTACATATAGTCTAGCTACATTCCCCAACCTAAAGAGTATATTTTGCAGTTTTCAGGAGGTACAAAAATGTAGAAAGTAAGGTCAAAGATAAGTTTGCTTTTAGATAAGCATAGACACAAATGAAAAGAACTATGAGATAAAAACTAAGCTACAAGAGTTGAATTTGCTCAGCTGGGGAAGTATCACTGACTAATGAAAGAACCTGTGCTTGAAATTTTATGGCTTGTGGCAGAAATTTCAATCCATCTGTTGCAATGTGGTGGTGCTATATAGCAGGCTTCACTTGCCTTGATACATTTGATGTATTTGCAGTTATTTTGTTAGTCTACAATAACGCACGAGGCCTTAAAATAAAATATGAAAAAGTGAACAACATGGATATAAAGGGAAGACAGGATAAGATGTAGTCCAAGTTTACTAAAGGTAGATCAGGAGTGTACTTTAATAACAGCAGAATTTTTATGGACAGAAACCTCATAGATCCAATTGATTTCCTTCTCAGTAAAGCCCTTGAAAATGCAGTACTTGTTAAGTTCTTAGCTGAAATAGGAAATAGCACAAGAAATGTAGCTTAGATAAAGAACTGCTAAAAGAGGGATGACAATAGCTCTGTGCTGAAAAGGGCACTATGAAACCAGAGAGACATTTCAAGTGGGGATCTTTATACCAGCATTTAGCTCAATCTTATTTAATAAAGGCAGTGGCACAAAAATAAGAATGTGCTAATTAAACTTGCTGATGACAAAAACTGAGAGGCCTTGCTCAAAAAGAGCTGTATCAAGAATGCCATTCCTAGAAAACAGGTGACCTAGCAGGCTGGAATAATAGGAGTAAAATTAAATTTAATATAAAATACAAGGCCATGTCCTTAAGGATTAATAACAAAATTTTCTGGTATAATAGGGGATTCATCCAGAGGAAGTGATAGGTTTGAAATGCCCAAGTGTAGTAATTGGTCATGGTGTGCAAAAAGTGGACTGAACAACCAATCTTATGAAGATAGATTTAAAAAATGCTTAAAGGAAGAAAGGCTGAGAGGCATATGATTACTGTCTGTGCATAAATTACACCCAGGTTAGCACCCTGGTGAAGGAAGAGTTATTTTAAGTCATAGCACAATGCTGGCCCAGAAGCAGATGGATATAAACAGAGCATGAATGAGACTAAGGAGGAAATCAGGATGTGTCTAAGCATCAGAAAGTCAAGGTTCTGGAATGGTCTTGCAACAGGAGTTGTGGGTAGAAAAAGCCCAAATTTCAAGGTGGAATCCAAGAACAGACTTAAATGGTAGGGATTTCTGCAGGGGTTGAACTCAGTGATTTAGATGATGCCTTCCACACATATATTCACAAAAGGTTAGAGACCAGGGGTAAATGGCCAGATCAATTTTGTTTGGGGGACAGGCTAATGACAAATTAGCAAGGGATTTACCTGAGAAATCATGAAACCCATGAGTAATCTAAGAGAATTGCAAACTGCTTCTGCAGGAATGGGTAAGAGAACATGGAAATCCCTTCATGTAGACAGTGTAGCTTCTTTATTTTTAAAATATTGATTATTTAAGCATGTTAATTGTTTTGTAGGCTGCATTTTGAATAGTCCATCAGGGATATTACCACTCCCTCAAATTAAAAAATATGATGCTAAGATTCCAAGACACCAAAAAGAAATAAACAACGACAAAAAAAAAACAAAAAACAACTAACCAACCAAACAAACAAACCATTTCAATAACTGGAAGCTTCATCTGTGAAAGCCACAAAGCCACCTTAAAATGCTGCAATAAGTTGGATGTTTCCTGTCTGCATGGCATGTGACACTTACTTGTTTTGATTTGAGAGTAAAAGAAGTATGTGAAATGCATTTTTCTTACAGGAAGATCTATAACTCTGTTGTCTTAGAAAGAAGGATAGTGGGCCTCCAGGGTACAATGCAGAAAAATACCCAACCACCCCCAACGGATTTTTTTTTCAGGAATCAAACTCCTTGCCTCTGTTTCTCTACAAAAAGAAAATGGATAAAACTGCATGTCTGACTCTATAGGAAGAACTGAACCTAGTTTTCCAGTCTTTGCCCTGAGAAAGCTTGTATAAAATGCTCATGAGCAGAATTTTCTGCTTATGTTTGCAAAATGCCTCCTTCTTCTTCTGGGCATAGTTTTGTTCACAACAAAATTCTCAGTAAATGTAGAGGGAATGATATCAAGATCCTAATGTTTTGTAATCTATTTAGAATTATAGATTTATATTCACATATGCATATGTGCACTTACAACTTGACAAGTCTGACATTTATGCCTAAAAACCTAATTGGCCTTTTTAGAGTATGGCTTTGAAAGAAAAGTTTTTCAGCATAATTTGGTTGCTATTTCTGTTTTGTATGATGTAACACTGTGTTTCATATATGCATACAGGGTCAGTCTGACCATGGCATTAGTTCAGAGCTCAATGCCAGCACAGCTTTGCAATTTGAATAATCAAGTGCAAAAGCCTCATTTAGGGTTTTTAAGAGTAGAATCAGAATGTATTGCTGCACTGAACCAATTATCACAAACGTAGCTTTTAAAGCTGATCTACCCAAGCAAGTATCTGATAACAATGCTTATCATAACTGAAGATTTTACAGATAGAAAAATCTGGAACAGTAGAATAGAAACATAGAAAAATCTGGAACAGTAAATATATAAATCACCAGATTTGTTAAAATAAAGCATTAGAAAGATGGTCTGACAGCTTTTGTATAAATATTAGCAATAACGTGTGTACGAATAAGATCAACTTATATATGCCTATTTTCTATTTAATTTTCTCTGTTGAAGGAAAAATGTTTGCACCACTTCCATGTAGTTTTATATCCCTGCTTTATTAATAATGTAAACTGCTAAGATTTTATTCATGTATTATTGAATTCATTGTAAGAGGAAAAGGAGGTAGAATTGTATATTTTTAATGAGCAGTAGCATGATTTTTAAAATCTGTGTATAAAAGACTCTAAAAAGCATATACATACTGACCTGCAAAACAGGTATTTTGTGGTTAAAATATGATACATCAAATTTAATAACAGTATTATAAAGTATTCTCACCTAGGATACTAACTGCACGTATAACACACTATATAATTAAAATCTGAAGAGAAAGTTAGTAATTGGAATCTGTTGCTAAACATGAGTCAGCTCTTTTCCTTTTAAAAATACAGTAAAAGTGTTTTTGAAAGATGTAAAATTATTATGCCTTTGCATCAAACTACATTGAGTTTTGATGTGTCAGTTTTGGGGACTGGAAGAATAATATCAAAACATTTAAGAAGAATTACTTCCTAGAAGATGTATTCTGGAGCTGTCATCATTAAAAACCAGTGTGAGATGTGAGAGCTGCAGGATGCTCACGGCAGGAGTTGGGTTACCCGGGAAAGAAATGGGTGGGGAGAGAGCTGGATGCTGCCAGGCTGCATCCAAGCTCATGGAAGTCCACTCCTCTCCCCCTTCACGTGAGCAGCCAGAAGAGGCAGCAAGAAGGTGGGGAGTATGACAGCAGCTCTGAAACGGAATGGGGTGGGGTGAAGGTGTCAGGGGCCTGAGGGCACCACCAGGCCACACTACCCCTGCTTATCCCCAGCGGGGCTCTCCCACCGGCCCCTGGCCCAGGACCCCACATCACTCCAGGGCTGGCAGCCCCTGCCCCAGCAAGGCCCCAGCAGGGCCAAGTTCCATCTCCCCACAGCCCAGCCCTGCCTGGCCATGGACACGGCTGAGCCAGGCCCACCTGCGGGCCCACATCCCAGCCTGGCCTCAGCCCATCCTGTCCCCAGGGAGATGTCTCGTTCCCAGGGCTGGGGCTGTCCCAGAGCCCCCAGCTGCCCTGCTCCTGACTGGGGCAGTGGGACAGGCCCTGGCTGCCAGACCCTGCCCTGCACCCCAGGGGGCCCCCATAGCTCTCCCAGCCCACACAGCACCCAGAGAGAAGGGCAGACAGAATGCTCTTCCTGAAGAAATAAAATAGCTGTGGGGACCTTATCAGGACATCACTCAAGTCCCAAACACGTGATGCTCCTGCAGGAGGTGATCTCTTCCATCTTGTTCTCCTGGCAAGACCCGCCACGGGATGGTGCTGGGGTCATAGCCTGGCGGCCGTGCACAGCACCTGGCAGAGCTGAAATGGGAGCTGTCGCATTCCTGCGTGCTGGGTGGGTCTCAATAAAAAATCAGCCCTTGGTAAAAATACGCAGTGGATCTCAATACATCTAAGTAGTGTTGGCATAGACAAAAGGATTTCTCGGTGAAAGAAACCTGAGAAGAGATTGGGAAAATGTAGAGGAAGGCTGGAAACTTGGCACACCATCAGAAAAGGAACTTGTGTTATTAGAAACCTCACTGTGTTCCATAGGTCTCACTGCAGGGAGATACAATTAAAACACCCTTGTTTTACATTTGCCCTGTTTTGCTCACTGTTGGAAAATTGTAAAAGTGTCATTAAAAACAGGCATTTTCTTACTGGAGTAAACTGCATGAGCATCCTTACAATGATAGAAGAGCATGATCAAACGATGCTAGCAGAACTCAGTGCTGTGTAAATGAGGTTTGGGAAGGCTGCTGGAGCACAGAGCTGGAAGCTGCTAGTCTATCAATGCAGGAGTCATTCAGGGAAGGGGAAGAGAGTGCATGTAAATAAATCCAATTATCCCTCTCACTCTGGTCAGAATTCATTTTGTGTCCTCCCTGATTTGACCTCTGCTTTTACAGTCTTAGCAAATTTTACAGTATTTTAGGGATGTTTATTTCTTTAAATAAGTGCAGTGTGGCCTTTATTCCAAATGGTTGGCTTTATTTCTAATGCCTTTATTCAAGACACCCACTGGGTGTGGTTTAAATTACACTGTTTATAGTGCTGTACTCTAAGGCTTGTTCTGTAAGTTTTTACATATGGGAACAAACCCACCTCTGTAAAGAAAACAGTCTCTGTGTGTTGTCTAGAGAGAGTAACCTAATCCTTACAGGGATTCCTCAGTCATCAGGGTGAAAGGAAGACCTAACCACAGGGTTTACTATAGAGGAAGCAGAAAGTGTAGAGAAAGCAAGAGAAAATATGAAAGATGTAAGAGAAATGATGTCACGGACTATAAAGTTAGAGTGTGGAGAGTGCGACGGAGCAAACTGTGAATATGTGAAGCCAAGAACCAAACTGGCCTGCTGTGGCCTTCCAGGCCCTGAGTTACTGCTTCACATGGCACCCATTTCCCAGAAGTCGGATTCACAAATATCTATTACAATCTTATTGGAATAATGAAAATATTATGGAGATGATGAGAGGTCTTTCCCTTAAATGTTATGATTTTTGTCAAAATATACAAAAGAACTCAAAATCCAAATCTACTGAAAACTGTTACATCTCTTTGGCATCTCAGTACATTATCCACCCTAAGGCTTTTCAAATAATTATAATAAAAATCCTTAAAAAGTATTATTAATAAAAGCATTAACTATACCACACTTCAATATGTTAAATAGGTGGGCACAATGTAAAAAGCAGACTGAAAATACAAAGAGGAACTTACTAATTCCTCTAGTTAGTTAGTTATTATTAACAAGGAACTCCTGTTGAGGACAGATGTTGTGTTTTTGTCCATGTTGTAAAAAGTTTGCTGATCTGCTGTTACTGGGATAGAACTGAAATAACAATCCTGAGTGGCTCAAGTAACTTTTTATTTTAGGTGTTCAATATCAAGAGGTGTTTTGGTCGGTTTCTCCACCAAATTCTAAGAAAAGACTTGGCTCAACTTAGTTGAGGAAAACAACATTTTCATTAATGTATTTATAGTTGTACTTTTTGCCTATAACAGCTTAGTAAGGTATTTGTATAATGCTATTGAAATGCATTTTTGCAGGGTTTTTAAGACAAAAGCTGCAAAAACTTGTTAAATGCAGGGCTAAATATGCTGAAAAAGACTGCATTTTATCAAGATTGCCATTGCTTACTCAGTAGGTCAAGGAAATGTCAAGATAAAAGATTTTACTACAAAATCAATTGTTACCAATAGTAAATAGGAACTACATATATAAGTAAATAGGATAATCTAAAAGCAAAGTTCACACAAGTTTAATTTCCACTTGTGATAATGGGAAATGTTGCCCACATTGATGTGGTAGTGTTAAATATGTTTGTAGTAGTGTTAAATGAGTCTTTGATTTGTGATGTCATAGAAATACATGTATAATAACAACACCCTTAGTTAATTTATCCCTCTCTTTATCCATAATTATGGCTGATTTCTAGGGAATCCGTTCATAAATTTGTATTTCGGATTTTTATTCTCTGGGCATTTAATTTACTCACAGAAAAAAAAAATAAATCTCTTTCTGTATTTGCTTTGCCGAGAAGTTATAAATTACAATCATTATGAACATCTGAGAGACAATATGAATAACAACATTTTGGCAAATAAACTGAATGCTTTTATTATGAAATCAGTTTAGTTTATTTGGCATCTAGAACATCAGTATCTTGAATGGGCTTTGAGTCTGGTCCTTAAGAAAACAGGTAAGTAATCAATTTTCTATAAAAAAGTGGTAGTTTTCCTAGTACTGAAGTTTACAGAATGAATTTTTACATATTTCATTACCTACCCAAATAAGATTATAACAAATATTTCCATGACCAGGAGAGTTCTGACTGAACTTTCCCAGTAGTTTAGACTCGCATTAAGAGCTCTGTGCACATTGGAGTTTTCCTACCATTGAAAACCCTGCTCTAGATTGCCACCTGTTGTCATGCAATTTGCAGAAACGTAATAATCTGTAACATCCTGTTAAATTTGGTTGAAATTGGTCATGAGTTCTAAAACTACCTGGAGAAATTGTGCCAGGCAGACAGAGGACAAATGCTTGTTCAAGTAGCATAATTACATAGACTTTCTGTTCTCAGGAAAAAGGCTAGAAATTGCGCGTGACAAGATAATTCTTTTTGAAATTGTCTCTTCAGAGTTTAGTCACAAATTGGTAATGTGATTATTTTAGATTTTTCCTTCTATCTTCTGTATCGGTTTTAGGCAGATATATGTTTCTATATATTACTCACTGCATTTGCACATTCTAATATTTTACTTCAAAACGTGACAGATGTTAATACACTTGAACAAAAGCATTGCTAAACATCATTATGTGAACATAAATTTTAAAGTCAGTTCTTTCCAAGTTGGCAGTCAGGCCCTGCTCTTCTTAACCACACACGTTTGATGACTTCCAGACTATCAGTGATGATGACTACTATTTTGTTCTGAATCCTCTTCTCCCTCTGTCTCACATTCTTCTCTTCTGTTGTTAGCAAATGAATAATACTTTATAGATTAAAAATAAATTAAAGGTAGGAAACAATGATTAAGAAAGAGTTTTCTGGTTTTCCAAAGGAAGAAGTCACTCAGAGAATTCTGTGGGATCTGACAGTTCAACATTACAAAAAGGCTGCAAAAGGCAGTGAATGTAGAGTTGACGAAGTCTGCAGTTGGCACAAAGTATTCAGGATAATCAGCTGGAAAGCTGACTGAGGAAGGTTGCTTAAGTATTGCACAAATAAATTATAAAATGACAGGAAAAGAAGTAACTTAGTTAATGCAAAGTGCTTGTGTCTAGTGTTTGTAGGAAACTAATCCTAATAGCGATACATATGGTAAGGGAGAATCTTTTGCCACTCAGGAATAGGCTCCTAAAAGACATTGTAGCTCAGAAGAGTCAAAAAGAGAAACAGAATTGGTACAAGGCATTGGGAAAGGAGCCAAAACCAAACCAGTCATTATAATTTCAAGTAATACAATACTTGCATTGTTTGTACACTACAGTGTGTACAAACTACGATGTACAAGTGTACATTGTTTGTACACTTGATTACTACATGAAATTTTGGTCATGCAGTGGTACTATAGTATCAGTTAGAAAACCCAGAAAAATTCAACAAGGGCATTGTGGAACGGTTTTGGTATGCAAAGAAAAAAAGCAAGCTTGTCTCCTCAGATGACTGAAGTATGAAAACTAAAGTGAGTTATCATAACGGTGTATAAGACCATGCAGACTTTGTTTGTTTGTTTGTTTGTCTTACAATTCAAGAATTAAGCCTGAGGGAAGAAAAAAAAAAAAAAAAGGAATTACTATTTTATACAATATGTAACTCAAGTGTAACATCCTGCCCAAGTAGTCAAAACCATAAGACTGTTCATTATTTTCCCAGTTCCTTTACGGAGGGCATATTCAATGATTCTATTAAATGTGAATGGTGTCCCCACTGGTCAGGGGACTTAAAAATTGCTGATTGCAGGAGTTTATTTCTTCCTTAAGCCTGCACTACCACCATTTGAGGCAGGCTCTCTGGCCAGACGGACCTTCAGTTGGGGCTTCACTCCCAGCGTGGTGCATGACGGAAAACGGGGTAGCAAGGAAGAAAAGGCTGCTTTTGGCTATGGAAACCCCATCTCCATCTTTTCCCCGCGGGCTGAAGAGTAATCCCCTCCTTCAGTCCCGTCAGCGGAGGCCCGGAGAATATACGACGCCCCCAGCGCAGACACCTTCCTCGCTCAACGCCCACCGCGGGCCGCCCGCCATTTTGGGAGCCGGGGCAGGCGAACTACATCTCCCAGCAGGCCCGGCGCCGCGGCGCCATCTTGCCCCTTCGCTCCGCGGGGCAGCTCTGGCAGGCAGCGCGGGCGGTGAGCGGGGCTATGGCGCTGTTCCCGGCCTTTGCCGGTGCCGCCGAGCCCGGGGAGACCCCAGCCGGCAGCAGCGAGGGCTCTAGGAAAGGTAAAACCCTCGGGGAACCCTTCCTCCCGGCAGCGCTCCGCGGGGAAGCCCTTCCGCTTCCAGTGGCCGCCGCACGGAGCTTCCTGCGCCGGCCGTGAGCGGCACCGCGGCGGGACCGGGCTGCGTGTGGGGTCCCGGGGAGCCGGGAGCTCGGCAGAGCAGGTCCCCGCCTGCCAGGCCCGCCTCTGGGCGCTCTGCTGCACGGGGCGGGGTGCCCTCGCCGCCGGCTCCTCCCTCCGCTGCGTGGGGCTGCGCGGTCCGAGGGGAGACTGCGAGAAAACTTAGCACGCGGTGCCGCTTTGAATAAAGTTGTCGTACTGGTGAACAAAGTTCCCTTGTGCGGTGTAAATTTGGAGAGAGCCTGAAGTAGGGACACCTGAGGTGTGGGCGGGGTGCGCGCAGGTTTGTTTCCAGTTGTCTGCTGGAGGCGTGGCTGGGGAAACGCTCACCTGGGGAAGGGTGCGCACAGCCGCGGGGGTGGTGGGGAAGGTGGGGTTTATTTCATGCAGCAAATGAGCTTGTTTGTTGTTACCCCCCCCCCCCGCTAGCCTTAGAGAATTTAAAAAAGAATACTGCTTCCTCAGTTTCCTTATTAAGTTTTAGTTGTAATGGATCGTTTTGGGAACTTTATGACTGAAAATGTGATTCAGCTTGATCTTTTGACTGCCATGGTTGCTGTCTAATGAGTTTTATTAAATGAGCAAAGAACGCTACGTGGTGTATTGTGAAACTCTATGAAGTATGCACTCAGTCACAACATGCGTTAGTTCTACTGGGAGGTGTTTTGAACTATGCTTTTTGTTTGCTATCTTCCACTGCCCTTGCCTGTCCTCTAGACACCACAGCAAGAGAAAACTCTAAGATAATTACTGGCATAAATTTCTTGTATGTTTGGTCCAGTCATTATGGTGAGTTTTAGGAGCTTTTAGGAATAAATGCTGGGGTATATTCTTCCCACCTCCTAGCAAGTTCTGCATTTTGCCCTGATGGCATTGCACCTGTTGATACTCAGCCTGCCAGTACAGAGATGCTGCAGCCATGTTGGCGAGCCTTTCTGGTAACGGCACTTGGTGCAGGGAACAGGGGGCATAATATCCCAAATTATAGCTTCTAGGAAGAGAGGAGCTGCTGTGCCAAGCAGATGCGCAGTAATATTGCGCTAGCAGGGAGGCCTTTGCTTACATTTTAAAACCCTGGGAACAGAGCCTTCAGGTTTGTTATGCAGTCCGTGTCACTGCAGACCACCTGTCTGGAAGATCAAGTCACACAGAAAAAGATGTTAAGACGTACTTTCAGATCTACATTTCGGTTTTAGCATTGTTTAGGAGATATGTTATAGTCTACTAGAAGCTTTTTGTATCAGAATTATTGACAAAACTTTAAGGACCATCTTTTGTTCACTCTGTTTTACGCAATTTTGTACTTCAACTATCGCATTTCAGTATGAGTTATAAAAATTAAGTATTAACTCGGAACCACATTAATGGTGGCATATATCAAATTTCACACGTTCAGCTTGTGAGAACTTGAGAACTTGACAGGCAACTTTGGTATCTGTCTGTTAGATGATTCTCTTTCCTCAGAGCTGAGATGAAGCCAAAGTCCATCATGATACCGAGATCACCGAATATGTGTTTTTTAACATGATATGCAAAACTGGGGTGTCTTTAGCGGTCATTTAGGACAGCTTTATAGTTTCATCATAAGAAATTAGGTGGTAATGTAAACACTGTCATCATATTTCATTCTTCTGACCTCTGTCTGATATTCTTACAAACTTTCATAAATCATTTATAAATATATGTGCTGCCTGAAACAGAAGTATTGCTGTACACTCATCCTATCCTGCTAGAATGCTGAGCTGCAAAAGTAATTTTGTATATGGTTTCTTACAATTATATTATCAGGTTTAATTACTTTTTGGTAAAAGGTAGACCACAAATTTATCAGTAGCCATACTGAACAGAGCAGTGGTAATAATTAACCCCCTGACAGTAGTAAGCATTATGCACTGCGTTGTTTACAATCTAAAGTATTCTGTAGTTACTATGATACAGTGATTTTTGCCGAAAGCACATTTTCAGCATTTGGAAAGGCAACTGAAGGTCTTCATAAAACTCTTAAAAATGCCCCTTAGACATGCACTATATATATATATATATATATATATACACACTATATATATAGTTTATATATATACACACACTACATATATATTATGCATGTAAATATATATATGTAACTTGGGAAGGTTTAAAAAAGTGCCATTGGTTTACTTCTACTCTTGTGCTCAAGCATATAGATGGTGGAATGGAAGAATAGTAAGTGCATGCATATTATCACCAAAAAATTGTCTTTTATTTTATTTTCTGTAAGAGCATAGATCTGGTCTGTGAAAATACTGAACTTTTTAGATGTCTGACAAAAAAGGAATGAAGTGGTAGAGTTTTAAAGTTTGAAATATTTGTATCCACCTAACTGATTAACTGGAGATTTACAAGGAGGTTTGGACTTGCATGTTGCGTAATGGAAAAATTTGTTCAGTTCTTTTCAGAGTATCAGGTCAGTTTGATTGAATTGTTCAGAAGACACTGTAGTTGGAGAATTCTAAACATTGCACTGGTGTGTCCACAGAGGCATATTGACTGTGCTAGGGGGAGTTTGTTCTTGCAGTGTGATTCTTCAGTATTTTAAAAACACAATTTGATCTCATCTGTTCAGGTAGAACCAAGCTTAGACCGTCAGGGGATTAATGTTTATGACTCCAGTTCTCAAGGTGAGATTTCCTGTGAGGCACTAAAACAATAATTTGACCTATGAAAAATAAATGTTACTCTGCTTGTGCTTACTGCCATAAGCATGCTGTACCAGGTTTAGTGAGGGACTTCACATCTGTAGGGGAATAACAGATACTTGCAGGTAAAGTTAAGTCAAAATAACATCTTAGAAGTTTGTTAATAAAAGTTAATGGTGATAGTAAATGTTATTTTGCTATATTTAATGCAAATTTCCTATGGAAATCATTCTCATACATGCTTGCTCTGCACCTATCTGCCAGCCTGCTTCCTCAATATCTCTCTTCCCCCTCAGGAGTTTTAACCCTTTCAATAAAATTCATTGTGAACGGGAGAGAAAAGTCACAAAAATAGGGATCTGTGAAAATCTGCACTTGCTTAGAAAACATAAATCTAGGCAAGTGGCACTGTTGAGAGAGAGGCTGTAACATGAATTGAACTACTTGGCACTGAGCATATGCACATTAGCCAACTAATAAACATCTTCAGAGATTAGTGATACAGCACAGGCTGCCTCTTGCCCAGCTGATAGTGAGGGGATGTGGGAAAGCAGGAGGGTCTGGAGAGCTCCGATAGTTCCTGGAGCTGCAGCAGTAGGGGAGAGTGTAAGGGATTTAGGGGACAGCTCAGAAACCCAGGCTTCATTCTTTTGTAAGCTGCAAAATTAATTTATTGACTTCAAGGGAGGAAAGTGAAAATTTTGCCAACTCCCTCTTTATTTAAAAATGTGGTTCCTCTCTTAGAACAGCCTTTTAAGCAGATAAATATAAAGATAACTGTTTTCCACTCTTCTGCCAAATCAGGTATAAGCTCTGTTTAAACTGACTTGTAGACTCCAAGCGTGTTTTGTGCCTCAAGGAAATTTGTATGCTTGATCAGCTCCTGCTTCTATTGTGTCTTCTAAAGCAGCGGAAGCTTTACTACTTTCTTTGTTTAATTTCTTCTCTGTTCATTTTGTCAATGTAATCAATAATGCCATTTTAAGAAGTAATGTATCAGTGGGTTTTTATTTTTCAGTTTTTAAGACCGAAGCTCCTAGTCCTGCTAAAGATCCATATCTCCATTTGGAAATTGCTTGGAACGTAGTGCCTTAATGCTCGAGGTTATAAAATTTAGCATACTTGTTGTATGCAGACATTTTTTTCCTATTTTGGGCTGCTCTGTATCTAAAGTGTTTACATGGTCAAGTAATATTGTAAAATGCATTATCTGCGTTAATCTTTGGAGGACCAGATACTATGCTCTCAAAATTGACGAAAAGCCTATTTTGAGATGTACAGCATGTTAGAAGATGTTAGGTCAAGATCTTAAACATGTCTTAGACTTAGACTAATGGTCTGGATCTCATAAGTCTTGAAATCTGAATTTCATCACCAACAACTCTGTATGCTTAAAACAATTTATTTAACCATTCTGTCTTAGCTTAATTCTTTTTTCTAAAAGCTTAAGCCAGTGTGTTATTAAGAAATGTCACGAGTATTGGTATTAATATATTTCAAGTGGTTTTGAAGCATAGTTCTTCATTCAAATCAATACAGAACTACCTTACAATAAATTAATTTATGCCAAAATAAATAACGCTAGTAAATGACTTATTACACATTGCAAAGTGAAACAGTAATTTATCAAGAAGAAGCTTAAAGGCTTCTGGGTGATACTATGCAAATCAAAACAAAGATGGTTTTTTTTTTAAGGGCGTTGAATTTCTCCTTTATTTCTGTAAATTAATAAAAAACCTTATGCACAAATTGGTTGTGTTTACCTAAAAGAGGAGTGCTCGGGACTGCTTAATCTCTGAATTTGTCTGTGTATAAGGAAGACAGAGCGTGACCAGTGGAAAGATGTGGTAGGGTTACCGTTTGTTCCTGCATTCCTTTACATCGCTTCTTCAAAACCAAAATGAGCAGAAATAATTGAATATATGGAAGATACCCATTTTTAAATCGGCATCATATTTAATAAATATACTTCAGGAATCTCAGGCATAAGGCAGCACCCTAGCATGTGACATTTATTGAATTAACTCAATTTGGGTATGCAGTTATCAGGTGTAGGAAGTTACAGAAGCCTTGTGTGTTTCGCATATGGTATGGTTACAGAATTATCCCTGAGAAACATTCTGGGATTTCATGAAAAATGCTGAATAAAATTATTCTAAGAAGTAATTCTGATTCTTGGTTGTTTCTTAATACATCTCTTGCAGGATTGAAATGCGAATTTATTATTGCAGAACGCTTTATTCCCCAGCAGGGGGAATAATTATTTTGATAGGCAAGTCACATGTTGCTTGGATATTAGCCAGCATAAGTCTTTCCCCTTTAAGCTCACCAAAAGTTTTGGTTGAATGCTTTGTGGTAGATTTATAGGTTTAGAATCAGACACGCATATTTAAGATGTGGCTTCTGCCACAGTGGATTAATTTAAATTCAATCGAATTAAGTAATAGGTTTTTAGCATGTTTTAAATAAGTAATAATGGTTTTAAGGTCTTGATTGTTATTGTAACTTTGTGTTAATGTATTTTAAGTATTTCCCTGGAGGAGGAAAAAAAAAAAAAAAAGGATTTTGGTGCAGATTTGCAACGAAGTGTGGTAGCATTTGCCATAGGTGTGGCAGTTCCATTGCCAGGCACACGGATACAATCGTATGCATACAGATTAGACAGCTGAATTTTTATCTTTCACTCTGTCTTGTGCTTTGGTGATGGAAAGCATGATGCTCGGCAGTGCTCTGCAGTGTGCTGCCTGGGGCTCTTCTCTGCGTGGAGATGGATGGAGGCTTGGCATGGCCCAGGGAGGGCAGCCCTCCCCAGGGGTGCTTGTTCTTCGCTGGCTGGGGCCAACTCTTGGGAAGTGACAACTGGAGCTTTGCTTGATTATATATGTACTTGATGAGTTTATCTTAGGTTAGCAAACTGTTCTGCAGCCTGCTCCATTTTAAATCCTTTTGTGGACAACAGAGACACGAGACAGAAGAAAGAATTTTGGTATGAAGAGATATTTCTGAAAGAAATACTTTTGAAGGAGGAGAGATGTATGGCTTGGCAGACAATGAGTTCATGCTATTTAAGGATTAGAGGTCAGCATGGTCAAAAGCACAAAGACAAGAATGTGACAGGAAGAACGCTGAGGCAAAAATGGTTGTGAAGAGCATAGAGAACAGGCAGGGAGACAAAATTTGTTCCTTTCGTTATCTCCCATGGAATGGCACCAGAAAGGCTGCTGATAAATTCTGTGCTTATGCTAAGTAACAATTTCTGTTTAATGTTAGAAAAGTTCACACACTTAACAGTTTTCATAGAGATTTCATTTCTAGAATTCTTTCATAGAAGTTTTAATATCGGTAAAATTAGGTCAGAAAGTCCACTTTCTACAGCCTGTCAACATCTGACCTGATCTGATAGCTGAAATGGTTGCGGTCTCGATGCTAAATGCTGATTAATGCATCAACATGAGCATCAATTAGCCTTTTCTCACGCTGTATCCAAGGGTAATGGTATCTCAGTGGTTAGAGAACTGAGAATCCAGTGCCGTGTTTTGACCTTGTATAAAGCACTTGAGTATTCTTATCAGTAATGGGTATCCCTATCAATAAAATTGTGTTTAAAATATTTTCCATACAGCAAGTAAAGTACATTCTGTAATTTTCTAAATTTGCGTAAGTTGCATTTCATTTATTCACTACGTTTCTTAAGTAATTTATCCTGTCTTTTTTTCCAATTTTACTAAGTTAGAATCCTTAAATGTTAAAAATTAATATTGGGAAGATAATTTTTTTTAAAGTATATAGCAGGATATGAAACATACTACCTGCTTTCAGAAAGAACTTCTACGTATTGCTACACAGTGTCTCTTTAAAAGCTTCGATTGATGTCACAAGAAAATCCCAACTCTTAAATATTTTACCCAGTTGAAACCTATTGTTCTGCTAAATGGAAATTTCATGGACTGCTCTCTAGTGTGCTCAACTATTACGCATGACTTAGTGACATTTGCTGCAAATTTAACTGTCTGCTGGCTAGATTAATCCCTAACTTTAAAAAAACACAGCAAGCTTATTTGTACTGATCTCACACTTCTCTTCACCTGCAGACCTGGACTGGCTGAGTAACCCAAGCTTCTCTACAGAAGATGCACTGTTAGTGCATCAACGCACTACAGAAGCTGCAAATTCTACCCCTGAAAAATCACCACTAATAAGGTAGAATATACTTCAGTATCTCTTTAGCCTCTTTTTTATGTCCTGCTTATCTTTTGTTATGTGAGACGAAAATCAGGAGCTTTTAGTGCTGCTTTTCATTCCACTGTTCACTATTTATAAAGGCCTGAGCTGAGTCATATATAAAAGTATGAATAATGCTTCCATGTCCTTTAACTTAAAATAATGAGAAATTATATAATTACATTCCAATTTTCTTTTTCTCACAGCTACATTTAAATCATTGTTATTTTGGCAGGGAAATGGAGCTGAGTGATGATGATTCTTCATTAGCTTTTGAATGTCCTTAGTGACCCTTGAAATAACGTAAAGATTAAGCATCATCTTTGTGATTTCTCTGTGAAAACCATTTAAATCAGCCATTTCACAGTCAAGTACAGGATTTTTTTTTTTTTTTTTTTTACTTTTTAAAAACCAGTTGAAGATGTCAATTAATGAGATAATACCTGTATCAAGTTTTGCAGCAGTGTAGAACGTGCTGATCACTGAAGAGGCTGATTATATTCTTTTTACAAATATGTGTTCTGAGCACCACATTTGCTGAAGAACTGGTTGATTTTAATACCTTCACTAGAACAGTTGCTGTAGTTGACATATCTAGACTATAACTAAAACTGAATAATTAATAGAATCCAGTTGCAGTTGCCAAGTTTGAAAACTTAGTCATGTTTAATTTGAAACAAGCTCCAGTGTTTATGTTGATTGTTGGTGGCAGCGAGACAGAATGTCTTTGTAATAAAAATCATAGTTGAATACATCCTTTCATATACTTATGTTTACATTTACATATATTGTTTAAATGAAATGCCATCACTGTTCTATTTATTAGTCATATATTCTACTTTCATTTTATTGTCACTAATTGTTACAAATTACCCTTCAGATAGAATGATCTAATAAACCCACTGTATTTAATTAACTTTTGAAAAAGAATGTCAAAAAATTCTTTCTTACCTATTACTGGGGTACACTCTCGTTTCAATAAAAACTAATTAACATAGTTAAGATAGTTGATTGTGTTTTTTTCATTTTTGTTTGTTTTTAAGACATTTTGATGGGTTCTCCCATGGATTCTTTTTTCTTTATACTTTTATATAAAGGCACTGGTTCTTTTTGGAGGTGCCTTGCTTCTGAAACAATGCATTTCCCTTTATTGACTCATTAAGAACACCGAGCTTTGTTGCTCCTGTCTTAGTGTGATCTCTAAGTAAGTCAGTTATCTGCCACATGTAGTATTTGTTATTACATTTTATTATATAATATTTATATGATGTTATTACATTTTATTATATGATAGCATTAATTCAGTAGTCACCAAAAATTGTTCCTTAAGAAGTAAGATTTGAATTTCTAATCTGGAAGTGATTTTGACAATACTGTTTTGATTTTTTTATGTAAATCATAATGAAACAAGGAAAAGGTACAGATTTTTTTTTTTCTTTGCAGGTCACCATGAAAGGTGACCATCTTTTTACCTTGACCTAAGTTTTCTCCGCAAAGTTGTTATAAAATTTTATCAGCTCACTTATTTTCTTTAATTTGGTGGTGATAACAGATGGATACTTGTATAGATCCCACATCAGAATGTCTCTGACAATTAAAAATTTAATACTGTTTTTCAGCAATTCCAGAAGCTGAGAAAAATATAGTTGTTATTTACTGCAATTCTACTATATATTTCATTGTATGGGTTGCCGTTAACTCTGTTGTCCAGAAAGACAGGCGGGGTAAAGGGTAAAATGTGTATGAGCTTTCTTACAGTGATATCCTTTTACAGTTCTACTACTCAGATATCTAAGTATATATAGATATATATACTTGTTTCCAAGCAGGACTACTTCAAGATCAGAGCTGTCAGGGGAAAGTGATTCAGATGAGAATCTGAAAAAGTCAAGTAAGAAAAGGAGAAAGAAGAAGAAAAAGCATCACCACTATAAGACAAAAAAGAAAGCCAAAGGGGACTCCAGTAGCAGCGAATCAGACTTGGACACTAAGCACGTCAAGGACAGAGCTACAGCAAGTGGCAGAAATCGTGAAAAGGAAGCAGCAGCGAAGTATGTACTTATTAATACTATGCAAAATGTAAATTTGTTGTTTTTTTTTTATTTGTCTCTTCAACTTTATGAATGAGATTCTTGCCCCTGGTGTGTTGGTTTTTTTCTAAGCTTTAGATGATCAAACCTGTGTTCAAAACAATGAAAAAGGTTAGAATTACAAACACCTGTTTAATCACTTCTGAAAAACTGTGACTAAAATACTCTGCAAAATACTGTTCTTCAGAACAAAACATGGTATGGGTGTAATGAAATATTTTAAAAGGTGTTTAAAGGCTCATTTTGTGTATTTGTAAGCATCTTGTTTCCTGTCATGGGTCTTAGCTTTACTTGTAGAGCTTGGAGAGTGATTGCATTAAACATTATTCTTAATTAGTGCAATAATACAGCTGTATTTGTCTTGTAATATAACTTCTTCCTCAGAGTTCACATTTTCCTTTTTTCTTCATATTAAGACAAAGCTTAATTTAGTATTTCTTTAATGTCCATCCATTTATTGCTATATGCCATGTGCTTCACACTTCTTACTCATAGTGTATCTGGGTGAGTATTTGAACAATTGAAATTGTTTTACCAGATCTTTTTTGTTAATTCTAGGAGCTCTAAAGCACTGTGTAATTAGTGGAGGTGTCATTTTTGCATGAAACAGTAGGTGTCTAGTAACTAGCATGATCCTTGAGCAGTAAAAGTTTCTATGAACACATTGAGTATTCTGCTTTGGCAAACCACATACATAGTCATGCGTTTTTCTCAGTCTCTTGGTTTTTGATCTTTTCAATCTAAGTGGCTCAGTCTAACTGGCTGTGTAAGTCACGTCTCCCTGTTTCTCATCATGTTTGTCAGCTTGAGCAGCCATTTTGCCTCTCTGGTTCTGCAGCTGCTCCTGGGGAAGGAGTGAGGATGTGGTGACACTGAGGAATTACTGTTACAGCGGGGTGTGCTCCAGGCCATCTTTGACTTTTCCTGTATTTTCTACTTTTCCGAGTCAGATTTTGCAAGAGCAGAGAGCACAGGTTCATAAGCACCTGTATATGCTGTATATATACATCGTATGTATATATACATCGTGTGTGTGTGTGTGTGTGTGTATATATATATATATACACACACACACACAATGTTCCCTGGTTTTGTAAATGCTGAATATGTGCACAAATAATTAGAATATACTTCTTGTTTTCTTCAGTCTAGGTGATACAACATCAAATCTTACCAACAACCGCTTTGTTTGGCTTGATGATATCCAGGCTTTCACAGCAGAAACCTTCAGGATAGACAAGAAATCAGATCCTGCAAACTGGACCTACAAATCCCTGTATCGAGGGGACATTGCAAGGTACAATATGTTGGTTTGTATTGGTTTGCAAGGTATCATGGAATCACTAACTCAAGATTCATTAAATTGAGGCTGATTGTGAAATGGTTGACATTTCAAATTTTTATGAAGAAGGTGAGAAAATACCTGAATAGCATATTTAAAAATTTAACTTTGTACTGGATGGAAATATCACTGAAGACAAAAGATGCCATGAAATAATGGGAATAAAATACTTTTATAAAACATTCTTTATGCAGTAGACCGCAGGCATGTGAACTTGTAGAACTGCCATCTGAGGGTGACATCATGCAAAAGGGGCAGATGCAAAAGCATGGATTCAAGTTCAGAAATCCCAGGTTCTGTTCTAGATGATCTCTGTGTCATTGGACATTTTGATCTCTTTATTGCTCTTTTTCTGTGTCTAAAAGGGAAATGAAGGTACTATGTTTCTCATATTAGAAATGTCAAGAAATTTACTTACTTGAGTAGTTTGAGGTCTTTGCAAAAAGTGCAAATACTTTCTTAGCAAATGGATTCTGTGTTAGATCGCACAGACATTATACCAAAGGGTATCTGTTTGATGCATTGCTACTTTTCAAATGGCTGTAGGTGAAAATGCATATTCAACATCCTTAGTGGGTTACTGGTATTATGCTAACCCTTCAGAGCTTTTCCCTGCATTAACAGAGAAGTCCATCCAAGGGAGCTCACGCTGGGCTTATGTATTATGCATGTATACTTTTTTCTTCATGTTTTCAAGGAAAAGTGCTTACTGTGTATGATGTAACTATTTGTGGAGGAAGAGGGATTTATGGGTTTTATTTTTGTAGTATGTATACCTGTGCAGTAAAATTGCCTGGTTACAATCCACTCCACTTTTCTGCCAACTTTGGGTTGTCAGCTATTGTTTGAGATGAAAAATGTTATTTCAGCATTGCACATCACTGCATCTGCCACTGAAATGACAGTCTTAGTAATATTTTAAAATGGCATTTTTTTTGTTAGTCCGTAGGATTATTGTGGCCTTTATGAACCTGTTTTTTTCCCCTCTCTTGTTGGCATATAAGATGGAGAAAGGCTTAGGGATGCAAAAGAAAAATTGCCAGATGAACTGCTGTTGTCTAATTATTCACTTTAAAATAATCTAATCTACATACCGTTAAATAATGTTGTCTGATCTTTGTCCAGGTATGTCTACATGGTTTAAAGTGATAGGAGGAAAAAATAATTTTTCTTCTGGAAGTAGGACGGCCATTGTTGAACTTAGAGAAAGCTTAAAATGATAGAAGTTCTGATGGCACTGCAAAAATAAATAAATTAAAGACTTAAATAAAGAGAGAGTTCCCAAGTTCTTAAACTTTTGAAGCTCTCTGCATATGCTATTTGGGTCAATTTGAATTAAAGTACTTGTTTCATAGTTTCATACTTTCTTTCAAAAAGGAGTTATCCTTTCTTACATGTGTTTTAGAACATGTTTAATTGTATTTTTCCTTTTAAGATATAAAAGGAAAGGAGAGTCCTGTCTTGGCATAGATGCAAAGAAACAATGTATAACTTGGGACAGTCCTGCATCCCAAAAGAAGCAATTGCAGAGGCGACCTGAGCGCTACTTCTCAAAGAACAATGTGAAGACATTGAACACAGATGGGATTCCTGTTTGCAATAAAAGTTCTCCATCTGACTCAGCTGCTTTTATACCAGTTTTCCAAACGGAAAGCAGTGATCCTTCTGACACAACAGAGGTAAACCCTCTTGGGATTTATGATCCATCAACTACAGTGTGGCTGCAAGGAAAAGGATACAAAGGTGCAGAACATGAGCCTGTAAATACACAGCAGCCATTTCAGGAGTCTGGGATAAATGTTAACCCCATTCTAATGACAAAAGTGGAAGAATATAACAAGAAAGTAAGAGAAAACCCAAGAGATATTAATGCTTGGATGGAATTTGTTTCTTTTCAGGTATGTTTTTTGACAGACTTGATTGCTCGTTATTAAGTAATAAATAAACATTATATTTCAGTTTTCTTTGTTTAGGACTATATATCTTTTACTGGAAAGAATGAGCTGTTAATTCCTTTTCACAAATGTCAGCGTTCTTCTCATGATGATTGTTCCTAATGTTGTTATGATCTTTGTTTTGTTTAAAGGATGAATTAATGAGAGGACCTAGCCCCTATGCAAGTATGGGAGAGCAGGAAGTAAGAAGAAAATCACTGAAGTTAATCTTAGAAAAGAAACTAGCTATTTTAGAGAGGGCAATTGAAAGCAATCCAAGCAATGTTGACCTGAAACTCGCCAGGTTGAAGGTTTGCGCAGAGTTCTGGGAACCACCAGCTTTGATCAAAGAATGGCAGAAGCTAATCTTCATACATCCCAATAACCCAGAACTGTGGAAGAAATATCTTCTGTTCTGTCAAAGTCAGTTCAGTACCTTTTCTGTTTCAAAAATCAATGGGCTCTATGGAAAATGTTTGACTACTCTGGCAGCCGTACAGGATGGCAGCATGGTGTCACATCCTCCACTGCCAGGCACAGAAGAAGCTATGCTAGGTAAGAAAGATTCTTTCTCTCTTTTGTGGTATGGTCAGAAAGGTCTTCGTAGGAGTCGACTGCATTCTCTGTAAGAACAGACTTTCCTATCTATTATAGGAAAATTTTATTCTCTTCAGAATGCTGGCATCTTGTTTTCTTAGCTGAGAATTGAAGCAGACATTCCAACCAAATATGGATACGGCAGATGCTTCCCTTCCTCAGATGAGTTTGTGATACAACATCCAAGTGTAATGTCCTGACTGGTTTACAGTACAAATGGCAAGGCTTAAGAATTGCAGCCAGCAGCCAAGAGAGGTGCTTTTATCTTTGAACAGTGTTTAAAAAAATCAAAAAAAAAAAAAAAGTTTGGTTGTGAAAAAAATTATCTCTTGTTCAGAAGTTTTATTTTTAATTACTTTTATCCAGAAAAGAAAAAGGTAATGTGAAATTTTCCTGAGAGTCCTGATTAATGGATTCAGAATTCTAAACTGTAAAACTATACAATCATGCCATTTGCAATTATTGTATGCATTTATCTGCAGGTTAAAATTTATTATATAATTATGCCTGGAAGGAAAGTTAGTCAGATGGTTAGGATGCTGGACAGGATCCAGGCAAGAAACAGGTTTGTGCTCAGTTCTGGCACAGGCTTTAAATTTATTTGGAGCCAAATGAAAGCCATATCCCGTTTCAATTATGCTTCTCTACCTCAAAGGGTCATTGTGATCATTAATCTATGGATATGCTGAGGAGGAAAATATTAGTGTCAGTATGAATCTGGATTATTTTTCTTTTAAAATACATTTTAAAGCTAGAAGAGACTATTACGCTTTAGCTCATGCTTCATCTGTGGCATAGTCCAAGAAATTTCTATTTTTGTCCAAATCTTGAAAGTGCAGTTGGAGCAATAATGCTATCTGTTAAGCAACGTGCAGTCTCGACTTTAAGATTATGATGCCAATACTACGTTACAAAATAATTTAAATTGTTCAGATCTTTTATGGTGGTCTTCTGATTCATTTTGGATCAAGCACTGGAAAATGTTCCGTAAAGGAAAAGTCCCCTGCTGGCAGGTGGCTGTTGTACTGCCTGGTATCTTCTAATCTTCTAATTACTGTCTTTGACTTCTAATGCTTCAGTCACTTTGTACATCAACCACAATGGATGTTTTTCAGGACAAATGTTTTATTTGGCCTCTGTATTTTTTTTTCCAAACAGGAAGGTTTCTTTTCTTTTCTTTTTTTTTTGGTGCACAGAACATACTTAATTTTGTGAAAAATTGTTTTTCAGTAGGGTCCCTTTAACTAGTTTAATACGTTACGTATGTAGACATTTTTCAGAAAACATGCTTGTTGGCAAGTCTACCCATATATATAGGCTGAAAAAACAACTCAACTTTTCTTGTGTTTCTGTTCACTCTTAATTTCTTCTTGTCCTGTATTAGCACTATAATGAATTGTTTACAAGCACTGTCAAGAACTTTTTTTTTTTTTTCCTATCATATGTTCCCCCACACACACCCCACCCCACCCATACACATACTTTGGAATTCAAATAATAGGAGTGGAGAAACTTCCAGGGGGGTCTTCTTGTCCTGAAAGTTTTTTGTTTTTTTTTTTTGTTCAACTATATTTGTAATTCTTGAGGTAAGTTTGAACTAAGAAAAATTACAATTTTTTTTGTTAACATAAATTAACATTAATATACTGAGAGTTTCACAAATTAGGGGTAGCACTGTAGATGTTTGTGGGCTTCTATCATCAACCTTTGATAATGATAAAGAGCTAAGTTTAAGTAGTGGAGGACTGTGCCATCTAGTGTTCAGTTATGTGCATGATACTATCTGCTTCAAAATAGTATCAATATATGTTTTAAATATGAAGTTTAAGAAAGGTAAAAATGTATTTAAAACTATAGATCAGTCTTCAAATATTTTTATTTTGTAATATTTTAAATTTACTAGGATCTGTTAATGTAAAGCAAGGGAAAATAAGCATCCTCAAGTCCTGCTGTGGAAGGGCAGTCCTGTTTTTCAAATTATACATACCGGTTGGGGAGAAATGTCCATACCTTCTAGGTTCAGCTCCAGAAGTGTCCTAGCATCAGGGACCAAATAAAATATGTATGCATGTTGTTTTCAGCTTTTATCACAAAGAAAACACTGATCTTTGAATTTCTTCAAATAGTTTTCTTTTTTGTCATGCAGAAAGTCTTATGCTATTAATTATTTTTGGCTCCAGTTTGACAGCAAGTCCTGATGAGATATTCTCTTTATTCAGAACATTTTAATCAATGTTCATTAGTTGGAATCTGATGACCTGGGAAGCAACAATTTTTTTCAGTGGCAATTGGATACCAAAATTGATGGAATAAGTGCCTAAACTGATTAAAATACTTTGGAAGATTCTGTTAGACACTTAGCACACTTCTTGTTGTTTAATGAGATTTCTGAAGGTATTTAAGTCTTTGTTGTCAGAAAGAATGACCTTGCAGGAAGATTAATGAAACGCTTAGTTTGTATATTTTAGCTGAATTCAAATTTTTGTGTGCGTATATCTGATGTAAATCTGAATATGAGGAGTAAAGTGTTTGCCACTCAATATTAAGAGATAAAATCGTCATGATCAATTTATGTAAACCTATGTAGTTGCACGTGTATATCTAGACACATGCATACTTTGTTTAAAAACCTTCAAAACCAAAACAAAGCAGCATTTGAGTAACTGTTTTCAAAACTATCAATGAGTTATCTAAGTCTTATTTGTTGCAAAAATTAAGATTATAATTTAAAGCAGCTGCTGTTCTGTTAAGACTTTAATGTAATTTGGAGTAACAGAATAGCTCTGAAATGTCCTTGAATTGTCTAGTAGTGGAATGTTTTTTTAACAATGTTATTTCTCTAGCTCTTTTCTTTTGTCCTAAAATTGTCATTGCAAACATATGAATAGAAAATCTGCGGTTATTCTTTCCTGTGTAAGCTGGGATTTGAGGCTCAGTGTGTAGTAGGGGTATGACGATGATTACAGAAATAATTTGTTGAAGAGCAAGGGACAGGATGATTCTCTAATCTCAGGCAGTAATGCTTTGGCCAAAAGACCAGACTTCACTTTCATAAAGAAAAATAAAATGGCATCTGTTAGGCACATTTAAAGTGGGAGGACTTGAAGTTAACTGCAGACTACAACAATTATGACGTGCTGTTATGTCAGTTACTCCTATGTTTTGGATTTTGACACTGCTCCAGAACAATTATGCTCCACAGCACTTCATGTATGTCTTTTGTGTATTTGTGGGCTTTATTAAAATACTTAACAACAAAATTTCTTTGAAATAATAAAATGTTCTTTCCTTTCCTTTACAGCTATATTTATTCAGCAATGCCACTTCCTGAGACAGGCTGGCCATTCTGAGAAAGCGGTGTCTTTATTTCAGGCTCTGATTGACTTCACCTTCTTTAAACCTGACAGTGTAAAAGATCTGCCAACAAAGGGACAGGTAGCAATTTCCATTTAAATGGGTTTATGTCCTTGTGCATTACAGAGAATGCTGCAGCAGAAAAATATTGATGAATTTTAAGGACAAAAGGAAAATATTTTGAATTGCAACTGACTTTGTGGCTCTTCAAGGTGGTGCCTGTGTTGGAAAAATAGCTGTGGGTCCTTTGGAACTACATGCCAAATTGCTGCTGCTTCTGTATATAATGGAAGTGCAATGACCAGTCATTTCTTGTCTTCTTTCTTACTAAAATGGCAGAGAAAATTCAGCTGGCTGACCAAAGTCTGCGTAGTTAGTGCTTTCCTGCTTCTTTTCCCCAAAGTTATAAGTTTTCCCCAATGTTAAAAATCCTTTTATTATCCCCACCTTCTCCAGCATCCACTACTAAGACATTATTTTTTGCCCTCTAGATGCTGTTGCCCACCAATGGAGCAATCTTATAGTATAAATAATACCAGTGTCCTCTTAAAATGCCAAAAGTTTAGACTTTAATTATCATGCAGGATGGAAGACTGTGCATAGTTGCACAAAAAACCCAACCAAACAAAAAAACCTATGTTACAGTCTTCGCAAATGATTAGAAGTGTAAGATTACCTGTAGTGTTTAAATCTATTAAGAAGACAGGATGGAAAGGAACCTAAATTAAAAGGACAAAGTCTAGTTGGAAAGTGCAGTTCTTGAAAATAATAAAATGCCAGATTTACAGCTGGTGGAACATCTTTAATTCTGCCCTCTTACAGAATCATGACTCAGTCTTGAATTAGTTGTTTCCATACTGTTTTCACAGTTTACTTTCTCACTTTGTGCAAAGAATAAATCCATAAGGAGTAAAATTAGATTTTGCAGTTGCTGTAAACCCTGCATTTTCTCATACAGTGATGCTGATTTTTCTTAGAGTAAATTTTATTGTTAATATTTGTATGAGAGTCACATCTCGATGTCCAAGTCAAGGTTTGGTACACAGCAGAAGCATAAAGTAGGAGAGAGATGGTTATTTGAGTTAAGTATACACAATACAGGGGAGGAATTGATGAGTCTAAAGATGATAGATTGCATACAAGCAGTGACAAAGTCAGAACTACAACCCTGAACTTCTGATTCACTGGAAGGTGCCCTGAGATTGTTGATCACCTGAAATCTGAGAAATAAAAGGCCTTACTGATCTTTTCCTCTTGTCCTCAGTCCACTCATGTTTATGTCATGTTAAGTGTAGCATTTTGATTTGATCATGGGAGTATGATTGTCTGAATCATCGTTCCATTAACCACATTCTTCATGGTCCCAAAAAAGGTGGTGAGGAAGGGAGATTTGGGTTCTGAAAGCCACATCTTGGGGACTTCAGATCCTTATCCTTGAAGAAGCTGTATAGGATATTTGGCACAAGAGTCTTCCGCATTCTGTAAAAGCTTAATACAATTTTAATTTTTGTTTGTTTTAAAAACAATCGTTATGTTAAGTAGAAGAGCTGATGACTGTTGTGCTATGCCACAGGCATAACAAGGTACTCAGGTGCTGCTGCAGCTTCTTAAGTAGCATCTAACAAAATCTTTAGATACAGAAGCTGCTCCCCAATAAGCGATTGTAGGGGTCTGGAAAACCAGTATTGATCCAATCAGTGTCTGTACAACAGCAAAAATTATTGTAAATATGTTTTGTTTTGGTTTCCCCTGCCCAAAAACAACAGGTGGAGTTCTTTGAACCCTTTTGGGATAGTGGAGAACCACGAATTGGAGAAAAAGGAGCAAGAGGCTGGAGGGCATGGATGCACCAACAAGAAAAGGGTGGCTGGATTGCTGTTGACAAGCCTGGTATGCCCATGTCAATATGTGTAGTTCTGTGTCCATGTATTCTTTCTTCTAACCAGTTTGTTTCGAATGATAGAAGCTGTTTCTTCTCATGTTTTTTGCATACAAGTTTTCCAAAATATTTACCAAGATCAAGGTAAACTATATCACACTTGACAGGGAAAAGCAAGTGTTTGAGTGTTCTATGTACCGTGTTGTTTATGGAATATTGTCGTCTTTCCTAGGGATTAGAATTGAGGGAGAGGATGGCACATCCTCCACTCTGCTCTGGAAAGGCTACAAGTGCAAGTACTTGGTTGAGACCCATGCCCATTTATTCAAGTGGAAGGAAACTACCTTCCTTAAGACCCGTTCTGTATGTTGATACAGCAGGTGGGATTGTAGTATTTTAGATGATAGTTGCCTAAAAGTTTCCAAACTTAATAATTCTGTTTCTAGAAGCATATATCTGAAAGAGTTCAGTTTCTTATAGCAAATAATATAGTAGCAGTAAGAGGAAAACTTTCCCCTTCTCTCATTTTTGACACAGAATGAAGGAATTGCTTCTTCATCTGGCTGGAGTGCTTCTTGGATAGAGAACATGCAAACCTGAAGGCAGTTGTCTCAGCAAGGGATGCAGAAAACACCTCTTTGCTGCTTAGTGCCACCCTGTCCTCTCTTCTACAATGCTTCCCCTAATGTCAAGAACTATTTATCAAACAGATGCATCTTGAAGGGAAGCAGGGGGTTGAAACAAGGTCTGACCAAAGATGAGCTGGCCCTGTTTTGTGGCTCCTGCTGAAGCAGCAACTCTAATGAAGCAAGTTTGGCTCTGCTTTTAATAAAGGAAGTGAGAAATGACCCTGTGCTTCCCGTGTCCCTGGGTTGAGATGGAATTTACCTGCCCCCAAACTGAGGTCAGCATTTCCACTACGAACGACTGTGGCCATTTTGCTCACAAACTGAGAAGACTCATTATAGAGGAGAGTTGTTGGTCTTGGGCAGGTCCAGCATGTATGATATTAAAAGATATTTAGATGTAGAGATTAGTGCTATAGTTTAGTGGAGGACTTGTTAGTGTTAGGTGATAGGTTGGACTAGGTGATCCTGGAGGTCTCTTCCAACCTAAATGATTCTGTGATTCTGTGATATCAGTGCTTTTCTCCCTTGGTATCTAGCTCAGAAGTTTGAAAAAAAACCTGACAGTCTCACAGACCTAATTAAAGATTACAGCTGAATCATTGGTTAGATTGTGGAAATGCTGTCATTTTTCATAGAGGAGTTGGCTAAAGGAGTGGCTATAAATCCCCAGCAAAAAAAAAAAAAAAATAATGCACAGTGAGTAAAAACGTTGCTGTCAGCAGTTTATTTTACCTGAAATTTATGTGTTGTGAATTGGGAATGTTTCACATAGTTAATGGCAAACATCAGGAACAAGAATTTGGAGATGGTGTAAAAATAGCATGATTAATTACCAAAAAAATAGTGCAGGTAACCATAAATTTTGAGGATTTCTTTTTTTTTTTTTTCTGAGCCACAAGAAGTCTCTACAAGCTTTCCCTTAATGTTAACTTAGAAGCGTTTATCAGTTACAGCAAGGAATTAATATATAGCTGTCACAGGAAGAATATGCTAATAACATCTAAGTATCAAAAAGGATTATCAGAAAAGTAGGATGACATTAAACACTTCTTTCTGCATGGGTTTAACTACGTTGGTTGTTTCTGTTGCGTGTTGCTTAAAATTTTGAAAAATACCAGGTGTTCTAAAGCAACATTGGCAATCTTAGTTTGCAATGTTTAAGCATCATGATAATACTTTTTGAGAAAAACATTGTAAGTAAAATGTTTTATGCACATGAATGTTCATAGAGTACATTTGAGATAGCATGCCCAGATATGAAGTGAAGAAACTAAACTGCATAAAAAGGTAGCTACTGGCCCTTGGCTGTGGCTTGTAAACTGTTCTTGTTAAGTGCCCCACAGCCTGCTGAGGTTTTATTTTTTCCTCTGTGATAAAGTTCGGATGCTGACACTGATTCACTGGTTCAAACAGTTTGGAAGCCTGCACGTACAGAGATGGTGGCAAAACCCAAAACTGTGATGTGGAAATTTTCAGCTTTGTCTTGGAAACAGATGCAATGTTAATAAAAACAGACATTTTAAAAATAGTTAAATTATATGTCAAGTCTGGTCTTTGGATGTGGTAGATTAATTTTTCTTTAATAATTGTGTGTGTGTTTTGATCTGTTTTAGATGATGATGATGAAGAAGAGATAGATGAAGATGAAGAAATAAAGGATAAAACTCTCCCCAAGTGGCACATTTGGCTGGATATTGAATATTCTCGTGAAGCAAGACATTGGTTACCCTGGAGGCCAGACAAAACCAAAAAGCAAACTGAAGAAGACTGTGAAGATCCAGAAAGACAGGTCACTCTAATATAATAAAACAAGGGGAGATGATAAAATTAGCTTTATGTTTGGATTCATTGCCAACAGATATTTTCAGAGGAGTAATTCTTTTTTTCATTTGTTTGGAATCCAAAATTCACCTGAGGTTTTGTGCTGAGACTGCTGAAATCCATAGGAACCTCATGGTAAACTTTGGAAAGGGCTGTAGGTGAATAGCCTATCCTTGCTGTTCTGTGGTTTCTCTCATCTGTATATGGAAGTATCACAGAGTGTGTTTATGATGATACCTGCATTAAATGAACAAAGGTTTTGTTGCCTGAATTTAGCTTCAAGTCAGATATTTGGACTTTGTTTTTTCTTGGGAGATAGGTCAAGTCAGGCATTGATCGGGCCTTCTAACACATTTTTATTTGAAAAATCAATAATACTTTTTTAGACTTCCATTGTGTAAGTTTTCTGTACAGGTCTCTGATAATCTAGAGCAAAGAAATCCCTTGAGAGCAAATTTACCATCTGACTGGAAAAATGCATTGCTTGTTTAACTTGTCTGGTTTTAGTTTGAATCAAATTCCCTTACCGTTTAACAGTAATTATAAATCTTTATTGGTTTCAAAAGTTTCTTTACTTACATAAGTTACAGGTTTGTTGATTTTACTTGATCGCGTAAATTGAGTTTTGATTTGTTTTTTTTGTTTTAAAGGTATTATTTGATGATCTTGGACCATCTATGATCCAGCTTTCTAATCCAGACCTTCAACATCAACTGTTGTACTCATTTTTGCAATTCCTGGGAGTGCCATGTATAAATAAACTCTTTCCTCCCAACCTCTATATTGCCATGGATGAAAATAACATCTTTGACAGTGTACTTTCCGATGAAAAGCCACTGACTTCTGTTGATGTGCCACTGTCTGGATTCAACAGTATTGGTCATATGGACACGATGCTAAGAGGCAGACAGCATATAGGCCACTATAAAGATGGAGAGGAGTTCATACAGAACGTTTTTCATGCTCTATATCTGCTATTTTCAGGAAAGGAAAAATCTCACCTGTCCATTTGTTGGTTACAGTATGAAATATCTAAGGTAACGAGAAATCTGCATATAACTGCTTTTGTGATGTGTGACTTTCTTGTGTGTTTATGTATAACTAGAATAACTTCTCAGGAAAATTATGTCTTACAGGACTGAGTATTCTAAGCAATAAGTGTCAATTAAGATTGCTTTTTACCCTTTTTTCTTTTGCCCCCAGGGCAAACCCTGTTCTTCAGTACATTTTATGCAGAAGCATATTTTCATGTAGTAAAGTATTTCTTGCAGTCTTAGTTAAATGTTAACATGTTGTCTACTGCTATATGATACTTCGTATGCTAGACAGGAATGGATACAAGTCATTTTTTTACAAGGCAAAGTGAATGTGCCAAGAACTTTCATCAATATATTCTACAAAGCGCATAATCCCCCATACCATGATAGGAGCACCTTATCAAGAAACCCACTACTTCCTTTACAAGTTACTTTTGCAGTGTTATTGAAGGAAATAACACCTTATCACTTGAATATGGATTTAAGTGAAACTGTTCTAATAGATGCCCACAAGACTGAAGTTTGTCTTAGCACTTCAGAAAGTTTAGTGTTGTGTTTCCTTATGGAAAAGTTCCCTGCCTTTTGCCCAAGCACCACCTAACCAGAAGGTCTCCCGTGAAATCTCCAGATTTTTCTCCCCAGCAGATTGCTGCTGTGAAAGCTACTTGGAGGTTTAATTGTGCTGGTCATAAGCTGCATCTAGCCAGATAGGAATTTTTATTTAGTTCTTCTCAACCATTACAGGTTAGCAACTCCTTTTTTGGATCAGTTGGCCTTTTGAACAAGTGGAATTTGATACTATTTAATGGCAGTGCCAGGCATGAGGATGATAAGCCTGTGCAATTTTGGGTATGTTGGAGGAGGCTGACAACGGGCAGCTCTGACAACTTACAGTACTCAGTAGCAACAGCCCTGGCCAGTGGTGAAATATGGAACAATATGAAAACAAAGGCTGTGAGGTTTGGCTTTTTTTCTTTTTTTCTTTCTTTTCTTTTTTCTCACCTCTCTCAAAATGTGTTCTGTTTATTCTTCCTTGCAGGTAGTTCAGTGTCTCCAAACAAAAAACAAGAAGAAGCTGAAAGCACAAGGGAGGAAAAGTAAAAAATTGGCCAAGAATCTCCTTAAAGCACCTGACAACCGAAATGACCTTTCTCTCTGGAAACTGTATGCCTACCTAGAGTGGCTGCTTGGTAACATCGATGATGCTAGGAAGGTATTTGATACAGCTCTTAGCACAGCAGAGACGGGAGGATTGAAGAGTCCCAAGCTGTGCAGCCTCAGTCTGCTTTATGCTCAGCTGGAAGTGGAACTACTGAAAAGCCTGGAAGGAGCTGTCACGTCACGTGCTGTTCATATATTGACTAAATTGACTGAAAGTGGACCATATGTGCCCTATAATGGACAAGTGTTATCTGTTAATGTCTTGAAAGCTCGTAAGACGTATGAGCATGCAGTGCAAGATTATTTAAGTAAAGCACCAGTTTCTGATCGGGATCAGGTCGGTGAGTCTAACCAGCTGGTGAACTTGGTTGGTTGTTACGCAGTGTTCCAGTACTTGACTGTTGGGATCGATGCTGCGGTATTGATATATGCACAGGCTTCGGAAAAGCTTCAAGTTCCTGCTCCAGAGGAATGTGAAAATACCGGAGCGAATTCTGGCGTTCAGAATCTTCCCAGTGCTCTTGAAGCTGTCACACTGCTGCACACAAATTTACTCAGGTTCCACATGAAAATTAGTGTTTATCCTTTGAATCCTTTGCGAGAGGCCCTAACGGAGGCGCTGAGGCGATATCCTAGCAACCAGTCCCTCTGGAGGTCGTACATCCAGGTCCAAGGGAAGTCTCACACTGCTAGCAAAGCACGAAGGTTTTTTGATGGTGTCACAAGGTCTACCAACTCTTTAGAGCCGTGGCTGTTTGCAATCCAAGCAGAGCAGTTGAGAAAAAAACTTACTGAGCACGTCCAGAGGTAATATCTTGCAGCTCCTTATGATGACCCTTTTTTTTCCGTCTGATCACTTAACAGAGGAGAGAAAATGCTATCATTGTTCTTATTTTGCAGATGAAGATGCTATGACTAGGGAGAGTTGTCTGTTCGAGACCAGACAGTGAGATGGTGACAGAATCCTGAACAAAATTAAAGGCCTAGGTTATAGTCTCATGTCCTTTCTGCTGGCTCAGGTTGTGCATTGCTTGTGTTTGATTGCTCAGCTCTTTCATCAGGATGGTACATATTTCTGTACATGATTTTTAAATGACTAAGAGCCTGCCTAGATGGCTAGAGTAGACATGATGAGCCTAGGAACTGCTGCATTTTAATACATACAGCAAAAAGGAGTGTAAAACAGAGCTACATCAGTTTCTGGCTGAGCTCACTGCCCTACTTTACGCTTGTGTCGCAGAATACAGTGGTGGCAGATCTGTTTCCATAGTGAGTACTTGAGGGTTTGGTTTTTATACGGGGCTGTTGCTAGGTAGAAGAGGCTGGAAATTTCCTGAATTTGTGGTATGGTCCGGGCTCAGATATTATGCTCCCAGGAAAGGAAAAAAGTGTAGGAGATGTGAGGAATTAGAGGTATATGATTATTCGTAAAGCTTAGTCTCTTTAACTTGTCTACCCATTGCTAGGAGCTACCTGTGCCGTGCTACCTATGTATCTACAATACTGGCAGCTTGGTTCTTTGTGTCTGCATGTACCGACAGAGGTTTCTAGGAAAACGTTATCTGGAAGCTTTACATAGCTGTAAGCATATGATATCAGCACTTGATGAAATTATCAGTATACTTTAAAATGATAATGTGCCCACTGCTTCGATTGCCACAGTCTGGCAACAGGCATGCACTCATGGCAGTGACATTCCTGAGCTGTCAGGGTTTGTGATCCTAAATTGTAATAAAAATTCTACTGCCATCAAATGTAAAGGAGGATTGTGATTTGATTTACTGTTAATTACAGACTGACAGTATGATGGGTTTTCGTTCTTGTTACTGGAAACCCATGTTAAAATTCCAGAGTGGTGATTTTCTCTGTGACATTTAGTCCCTTTCCAGATTTTCTGCTAGCATAGCTGTTCCTGTAAATTACATTCGTATAGGGATAAGCTGGATGTTGCAAGAGTGCAGCTGAACTACTGCAAAAGAGATAAATGGCCTGTGAGTCATGAATTAAAAATAATGTTTTATGATGTTGTGATAAACTAAGCAAAGGTCTGTAGTATGCGTGACTGTTTCCTATTCCGCTTCTTATTTCTGCATGTTTAAATGCATGGAATTCATTAATGAAATGAACATCAAGGGTGAAACAGTAGCATACGTATATCAAGGTGAGATACAATGCTCCAGATGTCTGACTCCATGGAGAGTACATCACATCATATTCTGCCATGGCTAAGGTTACGATGAGAGGAAGCATGACTTTAAAGACCCTTGAAGAAAGAGGCAAATGAGGAGCACTAAGCTTGAGTGGAGCAAGCTGGCAGGATAGGAAAATGCAGAGAGAGAGGTGATGCTGCCATGAGTGCTCCAGGCTCTTTCTTCAACACAAGCATCAAAAAACACGCACCTCGTTTTGTGTTCTGCCTGGAACTTGTGAGGTTCAAAACTCTGGGTCAAAAATAAAATGGTTTTCTATTTCAGTCACAGTTGACATCCAGGGCTGTAACCTAGGGCTTGATACAAGACCTACAAATGGTGTTACAAAGGTACCAGGGGTAAACTTGAGCAGACTTGCCTGGGTGCCAAAAGAAGGCTTCCTGACCTAGACTCAGATTTGGTTTGGGCTACTCTGCCAAGTTTTGAACGATACGTCATCTTGAATGAACACAAAGGGTTTTAAGATCATATGATAGCAGATTATTGTTCTCAGAAAAATCATCTCCTCCAGTTGAACAGGGTTAATTTTTCAACATGCTGTAATTTCCGCAAAATATCTCATTTATCTACTTTAAATGGAATTTCCTGTTTAGAAAATTGTGCATTAGATTAGGAAGTGCTAAAAATCAGTTTTATAACATTCAGAGTTCGCAGCATGAAGTGCAGAATTGCCCATATACAGTGCTGTGTGAACAGAAGGCAGTATGTTGATCTCTACCCTCTTGCATCTGAATGTGGTCCTTTAGCTTGTGTTTAAGTGATTGTGTTTTTCTTTTTTCCCCTCTCTGTTTCAGGGCAGATGTTGGTGAAATATATTCCACTATTCCTGAAACTGGGTTAACGAATAGGATTATAGCTCTATTTGAACATGCAATTCAGAGTGAGAATGGTACCCATTGTCCGCTGCTGTGGAGAATGTATTTGAACTTTCTGGTAAGAAGAGCGTATCAATTTTACTACATCTACCATATCTGGAACTTTCTATGAGCACAGCTGCAATGCTGCATTAAAAAAAAAAAACACTAAATGGTGCCATAGCTATATGATTTTCAAGGTGATACGTTTGTGAATTGTAATGGTGTTTTTTTTTTTTGGCATATCAGGGAAAATTTAATTCATGCAGATCAGGAGGAGTGATAGCTTCTGACAGTGTGCTTTTAATACAGGTACACGTAAGCTATTGTGGCTGCCGTCTCACACAGATAAAACTTATGTCATGAGATACCAATAGATGGATCCCCCCTGGTCTGTCTCACAATATAAAGGCAAGTGGGCAGGGGAGCAAAATTTAAGAAAAAAAGGAAGCAAATCTAAGGAAGGGATGTAGGATTTTACGATTTTTATGTAAATAAGCGGTGATGACTTGAATTCCTGTTTTAGACCTACTTTAGTGTTCTGTATGGAGATTGTAAGGACTTTGATTTTTCAGTCAAAGCAGGATCCTGATTTTGTACAACTTCACGGGATCACAGAATGGCTGAGGCTGGAAGGCACCTCTGGAGGCCATCTGGTCCAGCCCCCCTGCTCCAGCAGGACTTGCCAGAGCAGGCTGCCCAGGACCGTGTCCAGATGGTTTCTGAAGATCTCCTGGGAGGGAGACTCTGCAGCCTTTTTGGGCAACCTGTGCCAGTGCTCAGTCACCCGCACAGTAAAGTGCTTCCTGACGTTCAGATGAAACCTCCTGCGTTCCAGATTGTGCCCCTCGCCTCTTGTCCTGGCACTGGGCGCTGCTCCCAGCTGAACAGTCCCAGCTCTCTCAGCCTCTCCTCATAGGAGCGATGCTCCCACCTCTTAACCATCTTTGTGCTCCTTCGTTGCACTTCCTTCACTGTGTCCATGCCTCTCCTGGGCAGGGGAGCCCAGACCTGGACGTAGTACTCCAGGCGTGGCCTCACCAGCGCTGAGCCAGATTTCAGCACAGCTGTGGTAGGGGGGTTTCCAGTAAGTGAGATGCATCACTATTCAGCAAAGGGAGATCAGGACACCCAAACAGTTTCTACAACCAATGTCACAATAATACGAAGAAGAATTTCTGTATTTTAAGAATTGACAAGGGGACCTGCTGATTTTTAACAATAGTCAGAACAAGAGAAAATGTGATTTTTGTGGCTGAAGACCTCTTCTTCTCTGCACATCTCAACATATATTATATATTTTTGGTATCTTGGAATTACTGCTTTTTTGGAATGACTGTGAAATCCTGTGTTTGTAAAGTGTTTTTTTAAAGCAACCCGATTCAAAAGATTTCTTCACCAGAAATGGTAGTTACTTTTATCCGTAACCGGGACGACTGAAGCTAAGCAGACTGTTCAGCACTCTGACCTCTGCTACCCCTCCTTTTTTTTTTTTTTTTTTTTTAACTTTGATAGCTGTGTGCTCTGTACTTGTATCAAATGGTTGAATGAGTACTTTGAGGGAGAATCACAGAACTGTAGGGGTTGGAAGGGACGGATGCTAATGTAACATGTCCATTTTTGTATATAAGGGGTTCCAACCTTAACAAGCTTATCCTGAGTGAGAAAGCATATGTGTATAGTCTCTTCAGTGCATAAAAATGATATATTCACGGTACCAGAGATGCTCTTGTGTGGTGTGTAACTTTTGGGTAGTGATTCACACTCTTGCCCATTATGGTATTACTGTCAAATACAGGCAAAAGCGCTGACTTCAACTGAAATATTCAGTAGAAGCTCCTTCTGCTGCTCTTTATTCTCCTATTTGTCTTGGGAGTAAGGTCCCTGAAACCCCCTAAAGACATCTCTGATTATGCAGGGAATCATCAGTGTAACCTATCAAACTGTATAGCCATCACAGGGTATCATAGGAAGGACTCCTCAACAGAGAAACACTGAGCTTTGCATTGGGAATTTTGTTGTTTCACATACAATTGTTTTATTATTTCAGCTATTACTGTATTGAGTTGTGAACGTTTTTTTTCTCACACAGGTTTCAGTAGGAAAAAAAGAAAAAAGTAAAGGATTATTTTATAAAGCCATTCAGAACTGTCCTTGGACAAAGGTAAGCATTGAAAAAAATAAGCCTGTCATCAGTACTCTAATTTTTGAAGTTCTGTATTTTAAAAAAAAGTTTAAATTTAGTAGTTATCATAATGAGTTACATGAAATGAAAGTAGAGCTTTCCGAAAAGCAGATGTAAGATTTTCTGCAGAAAAAGAGAGATCTCAAATGGAGACAACATACTGGTCGGTGCTGTTTGCATTTGAGGACAGAAAGGTGTTATATTGCATGAAAAAATGAGATACCAAATTCATAGATCTAGGATTAGTTGTGTCTTGCAGACCGTGTTTCATCATCACTGTGTTGGTAGCAGAAATACACAGGCAGGTTGGATGTGTTTAACTAACTGTAAGAGAAGTTATTCAGGAGCACCCACAACTCTCCCAAATGATGTCCGAGTATGCTGCAAGTGCTCCAGCACCTCTTGATCTATGTTTTATCTTTTTGAATACAACTATTTAGTAACAGTTGGAAAAGGCTTTGGTTAAACATCTACATTGCTGTGAAGGTAGAAATTCTAGTTCTGTTTGTATTATTCTTAAGAAGTGTATGATATTTCCTGTGTTCTTGCTGCAGGGTTGTTTGCATGTCTACATAACCTTTCTATTGTGTCTTGCTGTGATAGAAAAATGGCAGATAAAAAGAAATTAATGTTGCCTTTCCAGGTACTGTATATGGATGCAATAGAGTACTTCCCTGATCAGCTGCAAGAGACACTTGATCTAATGACTGAAAAAGAATTAAGAGTGCGGGTACCTGTGGAAGAGCTGGATCTACTGTTAGAAGTCTAAGAGAAGATTGTGTAAGAGTGAAAAAAGTACACAAGCTAGTTCCAAAACTAACACTTAGAACTGTCTCTCTACAAGCTGGAGCTCTGTTGGGACTTGGGTACTATGTACTTTTTTTTTAAAGCTTTTGTACAAATTGCTATCAAAATGGAGTTCTACTAGCTGTGAGTATTCTGGGATCAAGTACTGCATTTTGCCCACAGAAATGCATCCATTTCTCTGAAGTATTGCTGACTCCCACAGAAGGATACCCTCTCGCAAATATCCTCCTGTTGAATGTTGCCCATATTTCTTATTCTATTGTTTGAAATTACATTCCCTGGAGTTCAATAGAGATTCAGTACATGCCAATTATGGTTTGGTGAACAGCACAGGAAATAAACATCTGCCAAGTGGATGCTCCACTGTCCTCCAGCTGGCAGACTTCAGTAATTTCCTTCAGCTTGGTATGCGTGTGTATATATAACTACCGAGTCAAACAACAGTTACATCTGTTCATAAACAGTGAAGGCCAAATCTTTGCTTGTGCAGGCACCTATTTTGGACTTATATTTGTATGTTTTGACAGATGACCATTTTAATATGAATATTTATGAAAAATATACCTTAATTTTTAAAATTCAAATGGAACTTGAATTATTTTCTTTCTTAATTTAATAAGATTGTTAATGTATCAACAATGAAATTTTATCCATAGTGCATCTCTAAGCAGCCCAATTTTAAAAAAGTTTTTGTAATTGATTACTCTCTTTTGACCCAAATATAGGCAATCATCATGAGAGAAGTAGAGATCTGTTCTGTATTTAATCCTCACCAAAGAAGGCAGAATAGTCAAAGCATGACTCTCTCATTAGTAGCTTCAATTCCAAGAATCTCTAGGCCAGCTTCTAGAGAAATAACATGAAATATGGTAACAATTTAGCAATATAATTGTTGTATATTTATTTTGTAAGACAGAAGATACTGAAATATGTAAAAGACTGTATTTAGTGTTCCTACTTGAGACACTGAAGAACTCAAAAACTAGATCCTCATCTGAAATAGAGCTACTGAGTACCTGAAACTGTTTCAGAGATTTTTGTTCTGTTTTGGTTTTAGAAGAATACAAGCAGCTGTCACTAACAGCACTAGAACAGTTGTGGGTCATCCAGCTGGTGAGATGTGATTACATGGAAAAGTGAGGTTGTGTGACTTTCTCCAGCCACTAGCTCATTTTTGCCTAATAGCAGCATAGCACAAGATAGACATGTTAGTTTAGGCTGCACTTCATTTATTCATCTTTGTTAAAGTATTGTAAATGTTACAGGGAATATGCAAAATTTTAAAATGGTAATAGAGCATATTCTAAGAGCCTTATAATATCCTGCTGATTGTAGGTGATGCTGTTTTTTCTATAAAATAACTTTTTTTTTTCCAAAGATGAATTATCTTTAAAATCCATGCTTCTTTCCAATATGAGAGACCTTCTGAATTGGAGGTAGGAGTTACTTTGTGTATTGAATGGTGACATCAAAAAGTGATTTTTTTTTAATTTGCTTTTGCTCTCCTGTCAAAGCAGAATGCCGTTTCCTCTAAAGACCTGGAAGGGACATGGAGGTAGGGATGAGGGGCAGCATGTTTCTGCTCCTGTGTGTGTGTCTCTTCTTTGATCACCTTTGTATTCCATGTGATCCCTCCTCTGGGGCCCTTCCTCTCTTGCACAGCTTTTCCTGGTGCATCACTCCAGCTGCTTCCTTCACTTGGGGTGGTCAGGGGCTGCTCACCTAGTGGTGCTCCTGGAGTAAGTCTTGCCTTTTAATTCAGACCCTGTGAGATTTTTTTGTCTCTGTGGTGAATATGCTGGCTCTGTTGCTTTTGTCTTCATTTTTTTTGATTTGATTTTAGAAATGTTGGAAAAAGTGGCAGAAGTTAAATTCTGCTGTAAAAGCTAAACATTTGTCAAATATGTTTCTTCTTCAGTTAATGTTGTGGTAGTCAATATACTAGAACACAGTTCTTGATCTTGTTTAATACCTTGCAGCTTTCCTTGTCAGTTCCACCAGCCTCTCTGTGGTTGTTGCTTCTTGCCTGCCTTACCAGCTGTGTCCCAGATAAAAAAAGAACGCCTTGTTTACTGCATGTTCTAAAGCTCTTGAGCCCATCAAGTAGAGATGAGGCCCACTGTCATGATTAGAAAGTGCTGGCCTAAAAAAGTGCTGGCTTGGTGACTTTTCTAGGGAGACAGATCTCATAAGATTTACAGGAATGGGTAATAAACGTTGCTGTTTTTTTCCCTTTCTCCAGATGAAAACCAGCACTATTTCAGGGTTCCTGTCATCCAGATAAACATTCCCTTCATATGTAGGATTTGTTTTTAACAATGAACCACAATTTTAACATGGAAAAACATCTCTTGGCCTTGCTGCTGCCATTGTTGTTAATAGCACTGGCAGTTATCAAAGGGATTGCTATGTGTGTGACTTCCAAATTTCTGTTACTGTCCAGATTTTCTTCCCACAGAAAGTTTCCACAGCAAAGACTGCACTACTTAATTGCATTCTGTATACCAAACTAACAGCCTTTATTTATATGTATTATGTGTATATATATATATATAAACAACTTTTAAAATCAAGCATATAGTGTTTAGAAATGAATGAGTTAGAACTGCCCTTTGTTAATGTTACAAGTGCTTTTAACCAAACATATTTAGGTCTTTACACTAATATCACTGAGTAATCTGTCTTGCTTCTTGGAAGCACAAATGCTAGATACAGGGTACTTTTCCATAACATACAATACACTTTAAGAGTTTAATTTTTTCATTAATTTTTACGTATATATTACTTAGGAAAGTGAGGTACTTGGAGGTGACTTTTGTACTAGTTAGGCAGGCATGACCTGCCCCCCACTGCCCCAGGGGAAAAAAAAGGTACTCTAGCTCTAAGAATAGAGGCAAGTTGCAGTACTTGTGTAAGATGACCCTGCCTAACAAGGACCGAGCAGTGGGGAACCTACTGATGTGCTCTTCACTATGCATGGGGTGTGCCAGCACTTCTTGTTGGAAACAAGTCTGACTAAAGCAACAACAGTGTAAGTAACTCTTAATTATCACCAAAGCAGTTCAGTTCAAATAAATGTTTTATTGGGAAACAAAGTGTTACACTGACTGAAAACCATGATCCACCAGAACTTAACCTCTTCAGGAACGAGAATTAGCTAGACTCTCTGGTTTTACACACAACAGTCATCTCAACCAGGAAAGAGTTCCCAAAAGTTCCTGAACATGCAGAGATAACTTAAAGATACAGTCCCTCTGGGGTTCCCTCTTGCTTCTTATAGAGAACATTCTCTTTTGATTTTTTGAAGTCTTCATTTGTTACTTTCATTCGCCGTTCCCTCAATGCCATCAACCCAGCTTCTGTACAAATTGCCTACAGCAGAGAAAGCAAAAGTAAGTTACTGATTCTGCAGCTACTTCAAACAACACCTCAGAAGATAGCTAGAGCTATACGAACATTCTGCTCAGGCTGTAGTGGTGAAGATTGTTAGCAAAATTAAAATTCAGTTTTCGCTACTGTTTAGTAGCACTGAAGCATGTAACACCATCTGGATAAAGCCAGATGTCTTTCCATAAATTAGTGGTTGCATGACAAAAGAAATGCAGCTTCACAATAATTCCCATTTCCCTCCTCCCCACAGAACAAAGGCATCCAGCTCCTAACTGTATACTGTTACACTTCTGCAGTGGGGTGACAAAGGAAAGTTAATGCCATGTGGTAACTCTAGCAAGACCTTTGTTTACTTCAGCCATAGTATGCTTCTTATCCTGGACTGTTTTGCATGATTAACAATATCTTGGATGCTTCTGCATGATTCCATATTCCTTTTCTAATTTATGAAGTTTTGGATACAGTTAAACTTGGGACTTAGGTTTTGAACTATGAACAGTGGTAGTGTACACACCTTAATATCTGCACCACTGAGATCATCTTTTGCCATAATCAGCTCATCCAACGTCACATCGTCTGCCAGCGTCATCCTGCTTGTGTGAATCTGAAAGATTCGTTTCTTGGTCTTCTCATCAGGTAGAGGGAACTCTATTTTCCTGTCAATACGTCCTGCACAAAAGAAAAGTTCATGCTTAGTTATTTGATTGTTTTTTTGTGTGCATCTAGTGGAAAAAGAGCAGGAAGAACATTTCAAATTTATACTGATGGTAACTATCTTCATGCCAGAATCAATCATGTCTTAGAGCAGAAAGTGAGATCAGACAGTTCTGTTTGTAATGAACACAAAGGTGGAGCTGAAAAGAGATGCACTGCTGCTTTGTAAAAGCCTGTGTGACTGCAAGTAAAAGGCATCTTATCTGGGAGGCATCAAAAACCCTAGCTTCCTTGAGTCGTGTAAATATAAGAGTAATTCATCATACCACAGAGAAGTGTTAATCCAGTACTTATACTCTAGTAACACACTTCATTTTACTCTGAGATTACATTTAACTCTGACGCTAAATGTAATTTAGCTTCATTTAACTCTGCCACGTACACACAAAAAGAAGTTACTGTGGCAAGATGAACCCTTCCTATATAATTAACTTCTCAAAAAAAAAGGTTAGAAGTGTTATGTAGTACTGTAAAACCTATATGAAGAAAGAAGGCTTTGCATAAGTTCTGCTGGAAGTTCCTACCAGTTATTTCCTGAAATCCCTACTGCCAGAAAGCTGTTCCAGCTCCTATGGTTCCAACTTACTTAATAAGCATTCCTTTTAAAGATATTTTCCATCTCCAGATCACGCTCATTATCCTCTAGTTTTACAGTATTACTTCAAGGGGTTGATGGTACCACATACAGTATTCCAGAGTAAAACACAGACTGGTAACAGTTTACCAAGCTCGTGCCACAGTTGCTCAAGCACTGGTAATTTAAATACATAATAGGCATAGGAGGTTTCTTTCCATTTAATTTCAGAGCACCCTAACTTGGCTTTTAACATCAGCACAGTATTTTCTGCTCAGTTCTCAAACAACACCTGCTGTTGAGTTGGAGGGGTAAGCCTAAGATGGAGCCAAAACCATCTTATTGAAAAATCACACCTCAGCAACTTCATATGGTGAAAGTTCTCTCTAAACTCCTTGGTTCCATACAGTCTGTTGACCACTCAGATGCATTCATCTAGAATTATTTTGCTCTCTATTTTACCTGCGTTACTTAAGAAAAATATCTTTACAATTCCTTCAATACTTAAGATTTACTCGAGGACTCTACCAGGAAGCTTATTCCCTTGATCTCTCTGTTGCTTTCAAACTTCTCGTTTAAAAGACACCACCTGTATTTATGCAGGTTTTGGTACAGTTTTACTGGCCATTTAAAAATAGTATTTGTGTCTGTTCAAGCTCTTGGCTCAACGTGTAACACACATATAAAAATAAGATACTATTTCTTCCTCACTCATCCCCGAAATAACAGATCACTAAAGAAGCAGACCGGTATCACTGCATCAAAATCCACCCACTGTTCAACATAAGGTCTCGCCTATTGAATTCAAATGGGAACGCCCTACTTTCCCCAGCTGCTGAAGGTGTTAACAAAATGCTGCTGCTCCACTACGTACCCATGTTAACAATCACTTCCCAAAATACAAAGGAAGAATGTTTTAATTATTTATACGTATAAGAGGAGTTAGCACATTTCTTCTCCTGCCCAGGTTTTTCTTCCATTTAGAAACTCGTGAATGGGTTCTGATTTTTAACAGACACACCAGCATAGATGAGATGGTGAATAGAGACAAACCACTGACATGCATTCTTCTGACCAGCCCATGTGTTTAATAAGCTGTGTGACAAGTCCTTCCACAGGGGGAAGTGCCTTAAGCATACACGCTGGGAAGTCTCTTACCTGGCCTAATTAGAGCTGGATCCAGCGTTTCTATTCTGTTTGTGGCCATGATAACTTTAACGTCCCCTCGAGAGTCAAACCCATCCAGCTGGTTCAGCAGCTCCAGCATTGTGCGCTGGATCTCTCTCTCACCGCCTGAATTTGAGTCATACCTTTAAGACAACAAAATAGTCAGAAAAAGCACTATGCAAATTTAAGAACATACTTCACGTTAACTGCCACAAATAAAAAAACACAGTCTTTTTAAAATGCCCGTGTTACAACAGAATTTTAAACATTCGCCTATAGAAAGCAAAAAGCAGGTTTTCACAATCTAATTGTGACATCTAGGTAAGTACAGAGGCACTGAACTATTCTTGTAGCTGTGCAAAATAACAGCAATTACATGAAGGAAGTCTGTTCTTTTCCAATGTCTGTAATATAGTTGGAAATCTCATCTCTCCTTAACACATGAACAAAAATGTAAAAAAAAAAAACCACAAAACTAGTTCTTAAAAGGACACGCATCCAACTTGGAAGAAAATAAAGCCGGACAGTTGTTTTTTCCCTTATGCACACAGGCACAACTGTATGCTTTTCAGCCTTACTAATGTGGCTCCTGGTTTTACTCTGCCCTTCCTAAAACACAGGTACCAGGGGATAGAGTTCTGTGCTTTAGTCACTTCACTTTGCAAATACCAGACTAGGTACTCCATACAAAAAGCCTCATCCATGTTTAGGAACAGTCTGAAGCAACGTAGCGGTTATGAAGACTTCTGAGTGTTACACACTTCCCCATCAGCCCCATCTGTTCTACATAATGCTGAAATACGGGGGGCAGAAGCTCCTTTATACTAGAGATTCAGGCTGGCAGCTGCGTAGTAAGATATATGAGCATCATTTTGTTTTATTTAAAGGAGAACATATAACTGCTTTAAAGCCTATCTGATCGGACAGCTCCAAGCAGCCTACGGAGTTTTCAAATACAGCTTGGCTACAGGCTGAACAACAGCTTAGCTTGACATAAGCAATGCTGATCAAATTCCACATCCGTGACATTACACTCTGTAGCTTCCCACAGAACGTTCTAAAAACTTAGTTGTAACTGTTCAGCTACCTATTTAGAAAGGCACACAACACATCGATGTACTCGGTGTTAAATACACTGCTTTACTCTTGAATCACTAAAGCCAGTTCCTGTGTTTGCACTTGCACTGAAAGCATGCCATAAGACACTTGCACAGTGCCTCTTCCAGTGCAAGACGCTGTGTCATGGAACCAGGTAGCAAGAGAAAAGAGGTTAAATCTCTGGTCACACCTGTTTAACACAAAAACGTTGTGGTATTTATGTTAGTCTGAATAGTTGACTTCTTACCTGCAGAAAATTGCTTAAATCAAGAATATTACAGAAATGGTAGCAGAGCTAAGAAACAGGGTATCAACATAGTTGCAAAAGATGACTTTCCGGTAAGCCTTTTATTGTCCTTGGCAATACCTCTGTGCGAAGTGGAAGCTACAACACCGTACCTCTTTGTACCAATGGCATCGATTTCATCAATGAAGACAATGGACGGAGCATGCTCTTCAGCCACACGGAACAGTTCTCGCACGAGCTTTGGACCATCACCCAAGTACTTCTGTATAAGTTCTGAACCAACAACTCGCAGGAAGGTCGCTGAAGTTTGGTTTGCTACTGCTTTGGCCAGTAAAGTTTTACCTAATTGCAAAGAAATACTGTAATTAGTCTGCAGGCAAAATAAAAGAGTCATATCAAATTTGTGACAGACGTGGCAGTGGTTTAACGCTACCCAAGTAAAATTTATTTTTCTTGTGCTAGCTTGGTACAGAACTCTAAGATACCTGTGCCAGGTGGGCCATACAGAATGACTCCTTTGGGCGGCTTTATCCCCATCTCTTCGTAATACTCAGGATGGGTGAGGGGAAGCTCCACAGACTCCTGCATCATGACAAAAACAAACGTGTTTTTATAAACAGTGAGCACTCTCCACAGAAGATCTCTGGGGTTCTTCAGGACTGCATTAATAAAAGGCAAAAAGAACGCAAGTAATTGCAAGGCAGACCTTGAAAAAACATGCATCTCGGTTGCCTGCAATTCTAAGGCAGGCAACTATTCTACCCAAACAGGTCTTCCTATTGCTTCTCTTCCACATGTCAAGCTGAAGCAGTGAGAGTCCCCCCCTCCTTCAATCTAAACACAACAGGCTGAATTTAGAACTCAGATCCTGGCTCCCAAACGCTCATACAATACTTCGGGGGGAGGCTTTCCTTTAAGGATGCTTTCCACTATGAGCTACCAGACGCTACGGATGAATGTTTTAAGTGCATTTATGATTTTGGATGTGTATCCAAAGCAAAAGAGTTGAGTTGGCTGTTTGACTGAGGGTGTTGGTTGATGAGAAGCGCAACACAAGCCAGCAATGTGCACTTGCAGCCCAGAAAGCCAACCGTACCCTGCTGCATCAAAGCAGTGTGGTCAGCAGGTCGAGGGAGGTGATTCTGCCCCTCTACTTGCTCTTGTGAGACCCCACCAGGAGCCCTGCGCTCAGCTCTGGGGCCCCCAGCACACAAAGGGCACGGACCTGTTGGAGTGAGCCCAGAGGAGGGACACAAGGATGCCAGAGGGCTGGAGCACCTCTCCTGTGAAGAGAGGCTGAGAGTTGGGGTTGTTCAGCCTGGAGAAGAGAAGGCTCTGGGAAGACCTTAGAGCAGCCTTCCAGTACCTGAAGGGGCCGTACAGGAAAGCTGGGGAGGGACTTTTTTTCCAGGGAGTTCAGTGACAGGACAAGGGGTAACGGCTTTAAACTAAAAGAGGGCACGCTTAGATTAGATGTAAGGAGGAAATTCTTTACTCAGAGGGTGGTGAGGCACTGGCACAGGCTGCCCAGAGAAGCTGTGGATGCCCCATCCTTGGAGGTGCTCAAGGCCAGGCTGGACGGGGCTTTGGGCAGCCTGCTCTGGTGGGAGGTGTCCCTGCCCACGGCAGGGGGGTTGGAACCAGATGGTCCTTAAGGACCCTTCCAATCCAAACCGTTCTATGATTCTATGAGTTTTCACAGGGTTCGCTCTAAGCTCTGACGGTAGGAAAACAAACAAACAATACACCAAACCCCACAAGCGAACAAACAAAAAACCCCACCCTTCAAATCCTTCAATTACATGTCATCTGCACTTTTCAGAAGGCACCCCCTTATCTTTCAATAATCAATAACTTTACAACTTATACGCACTGCAAACCAATAAATTATCACACAGATTATGAGCTCAGTGCTTTATACATTCCACAGCAACTGTGGAATGTTTCTGTGCATACGGTCTGTGAATGGGTATACTACAAACTTAAAAGGTTTGTTTAGGTCCACGTGTTGCCTGTAGTGAAACTGAACCAAGAAATGCACTTGCAAGATACAAACCACCACCACACGAACAGCAGTTGCTTCTGCTGTTACTCCTTCAGGCTCCTGGCCTAACAGCTATGTTTATAGTTTACTTAACAGCACAAATTAGCCCATCAGAATACCTTGATTTCCTGAATCTGGTTGTCAAGGCCACCAATGTCAGCATACGTTTCTTGAGGAGCTTTCTCAACTTTCATCACAGTAACTAGGGGATCTGTGTCATCCATCAGGACTCCTATCACAGCATGAACCTAATGCAAGCATTAAGAGTTGTTAAAGAAAGCAAGCAGCATTGATACAAGATCAAACCGAAACCCAACACCCATACATTTAGGTGTGTGAATAAATGGCACTAGCCTCAGACCCTGCGACCCTGAGATTCTCAGAACAGAGGCCAGTTAGAACAGCAGAAGAGCGTGTGCTTCTTTTAGCAGCTCGCATAACTCACCTTATGATTTAGCAAAACAGAGCAGCCGGGCTCCAGCAAATCCTTGTCCACAAACGACAGAATGCTGACGTAGTGTTCTGATCCCACTGAGGTGGACACAATAGCGTGGTTATCATCAATGATCTCCTCCAAGGTACCCACAGACATCGGTGTTCCCCTCAGATCATCCACCTTTGATCTTTCCTCCTGTTGTCAAGGAGAATTCAAGAAACAACTTAAGAACACAGACAAAAACATTACTATTAATGGGTTGGGCCAGAATTTTGAGTGTTACCTTCATCTTAACTACAGCACAGCTAAAAGCTGACAGCACATTTGGGAGATTCATTGTATTTCTCAGTTCACTTTACAAGCCAAATGACAAACATTTTTTGCTATTGTTTCACTGCTCCAAAAGGCATAAAAGCACAGGCCAGTAACATAACTCACTATTATTTTAGTTCTACGGACACTAGCATATGGATATGCCTAGCTAAAATATTCTTTCTTTCTCATATGGGACCCGCACTTTCACAGACCACTAAGAAGCAAAAAAAAAAAAAAAAAAAAAAAAACGAACAAAACCAAAACCAACTACTGACTTATCTGTAATAACCTATGCTTGGACTAAACGCATTAAACCACTAGAAAAATACCCTACTTTCCAAACAGTAATTGAGATATAATGAAAAATTTTAATACACCTAACATTTAGAATGACTTACACATTCACGACACTTTCTTTCCATTGCTTCTGTATTAAGTAGCTTACATTAGAGCACTCATTTTAACATTAACAGTTCACTCAAAACTCACCTCTTGTTTCTCTTCCAAAGGTTTCATTTGTTCTTGATTTCTGATAAATTCTTCCTCCATTAACAGGTAATCTTTAATCCTCTCTAATTTCAATAGTTTGAGTCTGCACTGTGTGTGAGGAGTCACTGTAATCACAAGTACAATCATAATATTTTAGGTCAAGACTGACATGGTACCAACTGTTAATTCATTACCAGAATTTCTGCTTTATTTTCTGACAATACTTTCTATACAAGCAGCAATCACTAAGTAACATCACTGTGTAAATCTTGCCCCACTAAGTTTTGGTCAAAAAATCTTTTAAATGCTATTTCCCCTACTTTTCTCCTAATTTCAATGTCTGTCTCTTAAATGGGAATCCATGGGATGCATCTTGCATAACAACAATCTTATTTTGTATTTTTAAGTTTATACGAAATGAAACTGCATTTGGCCTTGTGGTTTAATCATTTATGTCTCGGGCTGTACATCCGGCCACATCTCGGGGACAGGACTGCTGGGGCAGGCAGAATGCTCACCTAGAGGGAGTTTGCTGGCAGCATCTGGTCCCTTTGTTTTCTTCTTCTTTTTCCCCACTCTGGTTGGAACTGGAGGTTCATATTTCTTCTTCTTGTCCTTATCCATAAAAGGAATTTCATGGGAAAAAAAAAATATCAGAATAAAAGCAATGAAAAAACACACACAGAGGTTAGGTACACAGACTGAGAGCTCAACTTCACCTGAACGACTACGTAACAAAATTGTTTCCTTTATGATATAGAGAGACAAGCCCAAAAGAAGTATTAACCTTATTTTCAAGAAGATTTTAAAATTTCTTCTCCTGCTTATTTTAGATTTCTTCCATTTTCAGTGAATACAGAACACAGAAGGCTGAAACCTGAACTAAACCACAAACCACTCGTACACGAGAGGATGAAGAAAACACTGAAGCTGAACACTTCTGTTGTTTTTAATCTACACATAACATGACTTCAGTTTGCCAGCTTATATATAGCTCGCAATATACAGTATTATGCTTCCATTTCCTAAGGAAACTGACCTCTAAGGTTCCACAACGTTATGTAAAGACCTCACGCAAATACCCGTACAGTGCCATTTTCAAGTCAAAACCAGTTACTTAACTGCCACCTTAAAGGCTTTCCTAACCCAGGCAGACTTCCAGGGCTTTTATTTTTATTTTTTACTTTTATAAGTAAATTTCTACTGCCAAATATTTTCAGTTTTCCTTTGCACCAAAGTCCCCTTTTGTATTTTTGAACGGCAACCTATTTTCTCCTGTGCGCATCCAGAGGAAATAACGTAGCTCTGGGAGCAGAGAAGAAAAAAAGTGACTTACAACCCGCTGCAGCCAGCCTCTGCAGTAGCACAGCTGTAAGAAAAGGCGCTTGTTTGGGTTTAGTTACCTTGTCATCCTTCTTGCCACCACCAGGACCGTGTCCACCACTTTGACTTTGACCCTGAATAAAATAAGATAAAACAGAAAATCACGAGGGCCATATAAACGTGGAAACGCAGCGATCCTGAAGCCTAAGCGCAGCTCCGCGTAAGCAGAAGGCCGGCTCAGACCCCCCTACCCGAACAAAGCCCCAGCCGCCTGCCAGAGGCGGACGGAGGGCTCCAGGCGGCGCGGCACGCCGCCGCTACGGGCGGCCCTGACCCTCACAGCACCGCGCCGGGCCGGCCCCTCGGCGCAGCCCCGCTCACAGCGCCGTGACTCGGCAAAACGCGCCCTGGGGCTCCTGAGGGCTCCGGGGTCCCGCCAGGGCGCTGAGGGGCGCTGAGGGGCGCCGAGGGCCGGGCCCGGCCCCCCCCCACCGCCCGCCCCCGCCCCAGCCCCGCCGCCCGTTCCCGTCCCCGCTCCCGTCCCCGTCCCCCCCTCACCATCTTCCCTCCGCGCCGCACCGGAAGCGCCGCGCCCGACGGCAGCCGGCAGGGGACAGGGCGGCGTTGGCGCTACGGTGCGCGGAGAGGGCCAGAACCCGCCGGCGGCGCGGGGCGGGGCGGGGCGGGGGGGGCGGGGCCGCCATTTGCCCGCCCGCCGCCGGCGGGAGCGCGGCGTGTGGTGCCCGCCGGGGGGGCGCTGGGCTGCTCCCGGCCGCCCTTTTAGGCGCTGCTGCCGAGTTACGCTTTCTGGTTTTCCTAACAGAAGAAACATCCCGTAACGGACAAACGTGACATTCTGAGCAGGCTGGGGGCGGCAGCTTTTGATTAAATCGTGTGAAACGGTGTGCTCTGCCCCTCAGTGCCAGAAATCAGACGAGCTTTCAACTCTGTTCCCCCATGAGATTTTTCAGAAATTCCTACAATTTAATTCACATCAGAACAAGAAGCTCACGATACTTAATTGCATCTCATCATCAACCAGCTGCCACAATGTTAATATCCATAAAAATGACGCTAAATCTTATAAAATTATATTAAATCTTCTGAATGTGTTGGAAAAGGATGTCTTAGTCGTGTTAGTTGTTACCTCACATAACCACTACCAGAGGGGTCTTTCTTGGAAGTTCAAAGCACTCTGGTAGTGTTGTGCCACAAGTGGAAAGCTTTGTGTTTGCAGCTCCTCCCTGCAGTCCACACCTGCCCGGGTCGGTGTCACGGGAGGTGCTTTAAAATACACCATCATGACGAAGTCATCGGTCACATCTTAGCCTTTGCAGATATACTGCGAAGTCTGCTCTCAATGTGTGGCCCGGTACTGTGAAAACAGATATGTGAACACTACAGAGAGTAGCCTGAAATATGGAAAGAATCATGGAACATCTGAGTTGGAAGGGACCCGCAAGGATCATCAAGTCCAAATCCTGGGTCCCCAAAGCTTTTCCCCATAAATAAATATTTTTTTCCCCAGTTCCCCCATAAATGAATAAATAAATAGAAGGAAAAAAAAAAAAAAAAAAGGAACAAAACCAGAGGTAAAGTTTTGCAATATTGATGGAAGGATCTTCTACTGAAACCGTGTCTGGACTAGCACACTGAGTACTGCCTGCAGCAAATGTTTCCAGAGTGCTACTGGTACTGGTTGTTCTCTACCTGTAGTGTGAGCTACCATGTGTTTTGATTGTTCCAACAATATAAATGGGAATTAACTTTGTGTATAAAAACCTAGCAGCTCTTCTTCCAAAAGTTTGTTTTCCTGTAAGATTTTTTCCATCTGTGTTTTCAAAATAAATGAAGGCATCCGACCTTGTTTTACAGTTATTTGCAGAGAGAGTAACTAGAAAACCTCAGTAATGAAAGAATGGAAATACAAATCAAAGAAAGTGAGTTGTTTTTTAAATGTACGTCTAGGAATGAAATCTAAATTTCAGGAGTTTTAATTGCCAATAAAGAGACATTGTGGTGAGTTTTCTGGTAGGACTCCTTGCTGTGAGCAGATCTGTGTGGGAATGCATCAGCAGAGGAGAAAGAGTGGTAAATATTCTTTGAATTTGTATTCAAAGTTACTTTTTTTTTTTTTCCCCTAGACCTGGTGCTTCCTTTCATCTCTTCCATCAGCTACTCAGTATAAAAGCAGAGTTTTTTTCTTGTAATAATTGCTTTTCCTACAAGCAGCCCTGAAAGAACACTAGTAAAGTTTTCCAGAAATCCCCCAAGTAGATGTACTACCTGTCTGCAACATTCCTGGGGAACAGCTGTAGAAACTTCCAGTGTTTCCACTGACATTCTCAACAGTAAAGCACAGGCTGAACACAAACATGTGCCCAGCCCAGAACCAAACACCTGTTTGGGGTTGGGCCTGTTTCCCACTGCTTGCACACACAGAGCTGGGCACAGGAGCCCTGTCCCTGTTTCGGGCCCGCCAGATTTGCTCCCCACCTGTCCCCTGCAGCACCCAAGTGCCTGCCTTCTTTGCTGGAGCAGTCACTGTGCTTTTGTAACACATACTTTATGGAATTTACTGTCTTACAGGATCATATATGTTTATTTATTTATTTAACCTTACACTGTATAGCTAAAAGACTATCCTCTCACTAAAATATATACACTTGTCCTCTCTTCAATCTCTCTTTTGATTCAGGTATACCCATATTTATTTACAATTATACCTGCAACTGGTAGGACTGGTTTCACAGAATCATAGAATCACTAAGGCTGGAAAAGCCCTCCAAGACCATCTTGTCCAACCATCACCCTACCACCAATGCCACCCACTGAACCATGTCCCTAAGCACCACGTCCAACCTTTCCTTGAACACCCCCAGGGCCGGTGACTCCACCACCTCCCCGGGCAACCCGTCCCAATGCCTCACTGCTCTTTCTGAGGAGAAATGTCTCCTCATTTCCCACCTGAACCTCGCCTGGCACAACTTGAGGCCATTTTCTCTAGTCCTATCACTAGTTATCTGTGAGAAGAGGCCGACCCCCAGCTCCCCACACCTTCCTTTCAGGTAGCTGTAGAGAGCAATAAGGTCTCCCCTGAGCCTCCTCTTCTCCAGACTAAACAACCTCAGGTCCCTCAGCCGCTCCTCACAGGACTTGTGTGTTCCAGGCCCTTCAGCGGCTCCGTAGCCCTTCTCTGGACGTGCTCCAGGGCCTCCATGTCCTTCCTGTACTGAGGGGCCCAAAACTGAACTCGAAAAATTACCGTGCACCGCCCGGGAATCGAACCCGGGTCGCAAGAATGGGAATCTTGCATGATACCACTACACCAGCGGTGCAGCTTTGATTCAGGTTTCTTGTCACTACTTCTTATAAAACATTTTAGTGGCTTGTAGCTTAGCAGTCATTTGAAGTGGGATAATTATTTCATAAGCTCACCAGAATGGTAGGAGTGTGGGGTGAACCTAAAGGCTCAGCTTTGCATTTCTGAACTCACAAGACACATCTATGATAGCAATCCGTTTTTGTAGCTTTTATAAATACTAGGAAATTATATATGAGAGTTACATTAAAAGGATGTTGTCAAGATTGCCATTAACTTAAACACACACTATGAAACAGTTGTGGCAGAAAACAAGAATCAGAAGGGAAATACTGTGTTTTTTAAACCAATTTCCTGATTTGGGGTGATCTGGTTAATGGTTTTGAATTCTTGGGGTTGTCAGTGCTGATTAACTGTGAGTGCTACAGAAATTCACTTATGTAACCTGGCTGCATGTCTTAGCTATCAACATCCAGATTTTTGGTTTAGATGCAGAGCATGGATAATAACAAATTAGGAAATGTGAAGAATAAATACGTTTAATGATCAAAGTGCCTCTGATTTTTGTGTTGCCCTCACTAGAAAGAAAAAAAAGTGAACAAGCAGGGGTAACCAAAAAAACATAAAGTCCTTTGTTTGCTAAAAATGAACATAGCCTTAGGAGCATCAAAAAGCTGCCCCTTCATATCAAAAAATGTTGAGCATTGTTCAGAGAGGGTGATTTATTTTATTTTATTTTATTTTATTTTTGCAATGTGTTTTTCTTAGTGTTTTTTATTCCCTCTTCTTTATTCTGAAATAAGCTTACTGCTGATTTTCTAGGCATATTTTAAAGCCCACATCTTTATTCCCAAGCATTTGGGGAAGAAGAGGGCAGTTGAGGTCTGGGGGAATATTAGGGCAGGGATTAGTAGCTAGCAGGGAGGTTTATTTTCCCTTTGTACATTGAGGAAATCGCTAGGATTGCTTGTACTGTTGAGGTTAATCTGGATTTCTTAATACATGTCAAGGCACCTAAAGCTTTTTTAAATGTTTCCATAGATGTAAACAAACCTCCAGATAAGAAAAAGATCACTCTTGTTATTGCAGCTACATGTAGTGGGTTTGGAAGACATTCCCACCACCTGCTGACTGGCACGTGACTACATGAAGGGTAGTTATAGGCAGGGTGCTGACTCCCTGTAGGCTCCCCTCGGAATCAGCCAAGAAGTTTCTCCACCAGTTCAGAACCATCACCTTCAGGGAGAGTCTTTTAGAGTCTTTTACTTGACATTGCCCATCCAGCGAACTAGGGAGATGGCTTTTTTTAACCAAGCTGCTCACGTAAGTGCCTTACATTAGGCAGTGTGATTACCTTGTCCTTCTCCCATCACCAAGGCTAATATTATAATTTTAAAAATGGGAATGTCACCTTCACGTCCATTCTTTTCCTGACATCCACATTACACATGTGCAATGTACAATTCATTGGACGTTGTTCATTTTAAAAAGGAGTGGAAGCCTGTTAGTTTTGTCCCTACCCCCATCCTGGCTCTTAGCTAAAGCCCGTTTGGTATGAATTATCGGGTATGGATTATTGGGTATGTACAAATGAAGATAGCATTCCCTTAGAACAGAGTCACTCAATCTTCCATGACTTGTCTCATTAGTCAGAACGTCTGTGCTCTTCCTTGCCACGGCACTGTGTTTCCAAACTGCTAACAGTGGTGGTCCTTGTGCCTTCCCCATCCCCGGGATATTCTGCAGCTGCCTTGCTCTCAGTGTGGGTGAGAGCAGCTCTCAGCCTGCTCTGGTCTGCAGGGACTGCTGCATCCCCAAGGTGTCAGGAGCTCTTGCCCTGCCTTTCTTTCCCTGCACATAATCACCATGCTATTACTCAGGAGGAAAGACTAAACAGCAGCTAACAGCCACCTGCAGATTGCTCGTTTGAGTGGAGAGCCCCGAGGTGGCTCCCCGGCTTTAGCGCAGCTTTATGTTGCGTGAATTAGCATCAAGCAGCTGCCAGAGAATGGAGGGTTAGGGCTGCAGCTACAGGCTTAGCCCCCTGAAACATCAACGCATGTTCCCACCAGTGCTCCCAAAGACTCCTGTGAGAACGTTTACCTGCTCCAACTGAAGTAGCCGAAGTGGATAGACTCTGCTACATGACGGAAAGGAGATGATAAAACAGAAGAGAAATCCTCAGCAGCGGGACTTCCAGAAGAATGGGAAAGCCACATTTTCTCTGCATGGTTAGGAATAATCTGGGTGAACTTCATGTCCTTGAATGTGAAGTCCTCCATTCACACAACCTCAGTTGACGTTTATTGTATTCATAAACAACCTTATGCTTAGATTACTGTTGTGAAATTTTATTTCTTGGCTGCAACTACATTAAAGGAATGTTTAGGTGTACTAAAAAGTAAATGTTTTGACACCACTACATATAGTCTTGATTTGAATTTTTGATCACTGATGTTCTCTTTAAAAGACGGACACATGAGAAATGTTACAGGGAGCATTCTTTAAAAGGCGTAAGTAAGGTTTTATGCACTTGATTTTTGCAACTTAGATTTATATAAGCTGGGAGTATTCCATAAAATTTTATGTGAAGACAGAACTAAGTTTTTTTTTTTTTTTAATCCTTGAGGAAAGGAGCAAATGAATCTTAACCCATCTTAATGTACTGGGCACATGAATCTTAACTCTCCACTGGGAGGGAGCGTCATGAAGGGCTACAGGGCTACCTAACAGATGGTTAAACTTCAACCGTCTAAACAGATTGTGTGAAAACACCTTGGACCAGGTCTCCAGAAGTCTGTGGGGCTGCAGAGGGGCAAGTGGGCGCAGGCAGGGCCATGCCCTAAGCAGGGTCCTTCTGCCAGGGGCAGGCTGAGGTGCTCTCAGCAGCCAGATTAACTCACACACCACAGCGAACGAACCTGCGGCAGCTGCCAGCACGTTCTTTGATACCTGCTGGCTTTCCCCTAGGAGCCTGGGGACACCTCTTGCACCTGCAGCTGGTTTTCTGGTCCTGACATGCTGCTGCTTACAGCAGGGTCTCTTGTAATAATTACCAGACTGACCTTTCCTCCCTCCTAACTTGAGCAGGCAAGACAGACACACATACCCAGCAACTCTCTGGGGAAGGCTTCCTAACCCATGAAAATTATTTCCACTATCACCATCAAACTTCATATGTTAGTCTTTGCGTTTGTTATTCAAAAAATTTCTTTGTGCTAACAAAATTGCCTGATAGCATGCTTTAATGTGTCTCATTCTTTTAGATTAAGAGGTTACCAGCTAATCAAAAATTCCTCTTCATTAGGAAGTTTTAAGCCTTTTTTTTAAACACTTAATAGTCAAAGAAGATCTATTTCATGTTGTTATGAAGTCTAAAGACCTAGTTAAAATTTACATTTCCAGGGTACTTATGCTTTTGAAATATGAGAGGTTTCAGATTATTTCCTGTTTCTAACAAAACCAGTGATAGAGAATAAATTAAAAAAACTTGAATGGAAATTTAGAAAAATTCTGAAGCATTTATTTCATTTTAACTTTTTTTTTTAACTTCTTAAAGTATAAGTTAAGTAAAATTTAGAAATACAAAGACAATAACAAAACCCTTCTTATTTTAAAAAGCCAAGTGGAATGGGTTGACAATGTTGAAACTTTTCCCCAAAACTTTTATTGAGTAATTAATTGTCATAAACCCTTTCTGCTGTCTTACTTTTGGAAAAAAACAAACACTTTCCAAAGAAAAATATCTAACCAGATATTCCTAGCTAGACCCAGGAATAATTTACTAGTTTCTTGTTTTTCCAGATCAACAATACCTTTAAATAAAGCTGAGCAATGCTGGGTTTTGATCCAGTAGCCCCCCCCCCCCAAAATAAATTTAATACATCAAAGATTTATTTAAAGGGCAGCATCTACTTGAAGCCAAGTTGAATCAAGTAGAGGAAAGAATTTCTAATCTGCAGAGGACACAGTTCATTCCAACGCATCGCAGTTGGAAGGTGTTCTACTTACATGTGTACATTTGGGAGAGGGAGATCAGGAAATGAGGAAAAATTATCAACAGCTGAATAGCAGGATTTCAAATATAAATATGTGTTTCCTTTTTAGCTTAATAGGAGATATCTGAGCAGTACAGCAAATGTTCACCCTCAGGAGCCTGATTAATTACACCACACTTAATAGCAGTGTAAACAGGATGCCATAATTTTGATTGCCCCTTTTTGTTCTAGGACTTGAGGCGTGATGGCATGTTGTAAAATATCTGTCCCATCCCATTTCCCCGCTGGCTGTGCTGATTAGTGACACAACTGTTGTGTTTAAACTTATTTTTCTGCAGTATCTATTCATGCGGATAGCTCACTTGAGCTTCCAGCCACAGACTCATCTGCATCACTTTATCTTCAGGTACTCATTCCTCTGCACAACAGCTCCCACTGATCTGTGTTGTGTTGTTTCAGAGTGCCACCGAAAGCCAAACTTCTTGGGGCAGGAATTATTTGGAGCTGGAGAAGCAGAAATCAAAGCATCTGAAGTCTATGGGTACTTTTGAAAATTTTGATAATAAAAGCTTTAGGATTTTTTCAGTGCTTCAGGAAAGTTACTTGCGTGAAGAATTGCTTATACATGGTTTTGGAATACAGCAGAACAAGCCATTATGTTAAAAAATAATGTTTGTAATATACTGTGTCTTCATATGGTCTCATTTGGAAGTCTCAGAAAAACACACCATTGTCCTCAGCTAAATCTCAGAGCCTAGTAGGCAGGCAGGTAGGTGGAGGAGACTGCCTCAGGCGTATCATCCAACAGCTGAGGGAACTCACTTCTCCCTTAGTGTAAGCAGCATCAGATTCACCTCATTGGCTCTGGTGGCAAATACATTCCCCAGAGCGATAGCTGAGTCCGGCCCAGAGGGCTCCAGTGAGTGACAGCTGTGTAAAAGCAAAGTGGCATCCTAAACCCAGCTGAAAGTGAGTGGAAGAAGCAAATGTCTTTTCTCCCTGTTTTTGAAACAGTGGTTGGCAAAATACTAGGCACTGCATTTCTGTAAGAAAAGATCCTTTAGTAACTCAGCAGCAAGCAAAGAATGAAGTTGTTATGGTGACTTTTTGTTGTGTGGCCGGCAAATGTAATAATTAGTTCATTTGTTCGTAAGGGCTAACATACTAGCCAGTCTGTATTTTGTAGGGCTTCTGGTAGCTTTGTGAAAGTGAATACAGCAGACTGCCTGATGAGGAAATTACTAAATTTGGGGGAACGACAAAAAGGGAAGGTGATGAAATACGGAGATGTCATCTGAATGGGATACAGGGATCTTCACCTGGCCTACCAATAGTTCCTGCTGTTGGAAAGATACAATCACCCAACACTCTTTGGATTCAATCTATTGATATACTAATAGTCTAGGATGGTTTTAACAAACTGAATACTTTATCATCAATTCCATCAATGTTCACATAAACTAAGTTTGTTCCAGAGCCGCTCTGCAGGACTCAGTCAACTGATGAAGAAACACTGGAATAATTTTCAAGGAAAGAGGAAAACATGAAACGGGCTTTTCCTCTCATTTCTCAGACAGACAGTAATATTTCTAGTGACACATAGAAATACTTTCTAAAAATTGAGTTCACTACCTAGGGTGTCAGTATGACATTCTTAGACGGCATCAGATGTTTGCCAAGCCTGCGTGCTCCATCCAATTAGTAACTGCTGGTGATTTGTGTGTTTTTCCCCATGAAAGGGCCGAGTTGTTATAATTACTTTTATTTAAAGCTGTGAGTGTTCATGCTTTGCAAAACCCAACAGAAGCTCTGTGCCTGCTCTGCAGGGCTTCTCTCCTCACAGCCCATGAGACGCAGGAGGGAGGCCAGAGGGCAAAGCCCATCAGCGCGGGTGTGCCAGTGAAGGATTCATTAAAGGCAGGAGTTTGGAGGAGAGGCTTGAAGCTGGAAAGCAGTTAGGGACAGTCCTGGCGACCACTGAAGTGGATGGAAAGAAAGGCTGAATCTAACAATGAAAGCCTAAGTGGACTTGAATGCACCAGGCCATTAAAGGGAAGCAGAAGGAGGAGAGAGCAGAGAGAGCTATTGTCGGTGTATGAGAACAGGAAGTCGCCGAGACACAAGAAAAACAAGCGGAAAAGTCCTAATGTCCCTAATAACCCAGGAGTCACTAGCTTCACCACCTTGCCACTGTAATTAAGATGAAGATATGTTGGTTTTAATTGCTTCTCACTGAAGTACTGGTTCTGCATTAATCTGTTGGCTCTAATGTAATCACTCCTCTCTGTCATTTCCTGCAGCCCTGTAATCTAATGCTGCACAAGCGTCTCACCATGTTCACATCCTCTATTGAATAATTGTGGCTTCAGTTCCGTGATGCATAGTCTGCTCAATCAGCCTGTAATTGCAGCACTATCTGGAGGTATGGTTGATATACCTATGTAATTATGTTTACTGTTAATAATGCAAATTGAATCTGTTGAGTTATACAAATCAGTCATCCTCACTTGCAAGAAAAAGTTTCTACAGATGATTTCTTCAGCTGCTGAGAGACTGCTTTTTCTAGTTCTCCTCTGCTCGCTCACACAAAGGATACTCTTCCTGAAAGATAGCTGAAAATAAGAGCCAAAGCCCTGTTGTGGAAGTGTCAGCACTTCCACATATAGGCTGTGCAGAACTCTTGTCTATCCAAAAAGAATAAATAAATTAGTTAATTAAAAACAATAAATAAATAAAATGGAGAAGGCCCTGAATACAGTGGAGTGAGTGTGGTTCTGGCATGTGGACTGAGAAATGAGAAGTGCAAGAATTCCTGTTTGGATATTGTTTTATATGGGCCTTTCTGAAAAAATGGGCAGGGTGATGAATCCATGACTATCTGGAGGTGCTAGTCTCCTCTGTAAAAGCTTAAGAGAAACAGAAGTAGGTATAGTGGTGCTGTTGCTCTGAAACTGTATTTTATCTTCTGTGGAAGCCTGTTGAAAATCCTTTGTCCCTCTGATACAAATTCTCCCCTATACCAATCTCATATATAGTCAGCCTTGGCAAAGATTTTCAGATCTGGGTTTACAGGTAGTGTAACTGTCCATACTCTCTGCTGTAAAAAATAGCTCTCCTCTTCAGTTTCCTTCTTTTTACTCACTGCAGTTTCCCTCACACTGTAATGTTACATCTATCAGGATAATATATTCCATAATTTCATGTGAAGTATTTAGAGACATATAAGGCTGATTTTTAGGATTATACTGTTTTCCATTAACATCAAACTGCTCTGGGGTCATACTCTGACATTTTGGATGTCACCTCTTCTTTCATAATCTTTTGTTTTAGAAGGTATGCAATTTACTTTTATCTGCTCTTGAAACATACAATCATCTGTGTTAATAATTTCTTGAATGTTAACATGAAGAGGTTGTAATCCCTTGGAAACAGGCTGATGCGAAGAGCTCTTCATGTCAGAAGTATTACACTGCATCAGTGCACAGACTGCAACTGTGCTGTGAGCATTTGGTAGGACTTGTCTATGTCTCTGCTAACACAAGAGAAGGGCTTAAGCCAAAGATTTGTAAAATTATACAAGTTAGAGGTAGAAGAGACTTCATTTTTTGCGGAATAAGTTTCTCAATCTGCAGAAACTGGTGTAACCTATGAGAGGTCTGACATGACCTATCTCTGGAGTTTACGCACCTACAGTACTACACTGTAGCTACAGGCTACATTTCTCCAGTCAGAGCTTGTTGCAGTAGGCTGTTGTTCTTATCTTGACAGTGGGAAATGTATATCTTAACTGATATCCAAGCCAGCATCCATTTGTGAAGTGTTTCATCCACTACTGACACAGGCTATATGTGGATCAACAGCAAGGTACAGTTTTCTGGTTCATTATCCTCCTGCCTTCATCACACTTTGAACACCTAGATATAACTCTCTGCAGTGGCAGTATGTTGCTGCCAGGTCTAATATCCAAATAATGATCCAGCCCACATGCATTTATACATGACATGTGATGGGATCATGGCACAGTCATGGCTGCAGGCACCTCATGGAAGTGGAAGTTGAGGAAGTGTTGCAGTTAATCAGATATGAAACAGGGATATGAAACAGCAATGTCAACATATTCTGCTGTCAGCTCTCAAAAGCATGTCACCTTATGGCAAACCAAACCTTCCCAGCCTGAGGATGAAAAAAGTGGATGTCCATTCAGAGGAACGATGGTCCTTTTGTGAAACTAAAAGAATTCCAGCTAAAAGGGTGTGCTAAACATGTGTTGCACCACTGGCAATATTATGCAGAACTGTAGCTGTCATTGGATTTAAGAGTGTAATTTAATTTGAGAAATTAATGTCTTCCCATCACCAATTGTATCAATATCTATCATATCTATTTATTCAATAGATATAACCAATATCTATCTGTATCTATTTATTATCAATATCTGTTTTTGTGAGTGCATGTGCTATATCCACCTGTGCTTCCCTGAGGTCAGTTTTAGAGATAGCATGTTTACCATATATTGCCAACCTGGTGATGAAGAATTCAGAGTAGAAAAACAATTGCAATTTCAAAAATTGCAGGGTTAAGTTGTTTCTCATGATTTCCTGGAGGTCTGGCTTCAAACTCAACTCAGAGCTAAAAGTAAAATAAGTAGCATATTTCTCTACTTCTCTCTCAAACGCAGTCTGTCATGAAAACCTTTGCTGACCCAGAATATATTTTCTGTTTATGCTGTAGAAAACAAACAAACAAACAAAAAAACCCACACCAATATCTGGAACCATCAAGGACAGGGCAAGCCTTTAAGATTAATTTTGTACCTTCACCAGGTAGAGCTGAAAGACAACAACATTGTTTAACATATATTTAGCATGCTAAAGTCAATTATGATGACAGAGACAAACCTCTTTATTCGAAAAAAGATTAACAACTCAGTTCACCTAAGTGTGCTGTGTGCACTTATGTGCAAAGGATAAGGTAACTGTGCAAGTGTGAGTCCAGGGATGAGATTTGAGGGGGGCTTATGGCAGGAAAGGCTGGGGGAAAGGCTACCAATAACCGGTCTATGGATTGCAAGGAAAGTAGTGGAAAACAGCCACCTGGGTTTTCAGACTAGATTAGTAGTATATTTGGTGGGAAATACAAATTAAAAACAAATCATGCATTGTGAGAAAGAGTGCCAGAACAACATGACAATATTCCTCCACAGACACACAAGTGAGGTCTTACATTTAGAAATAAAATTCATTAAACAGTTTAATATTTTTAGATGCTTTTTCGCATTTCAGTGATTCTCAAATAGAGCTTGCCAGCAGAGGTCTATGTGTGCTTTTCTCATCATGAAGAGATGCACTTTGCTCTGGGTTTTTATGGTTTTCCCCAGTATTACTCATTTATTGTTTGCCGTTGCTCTTATTGATGGTACATATCTATGCAGTGGTCATACAATCTAAGTCAACTGTCTCCCTAAACAGAAAGGTCACAGCTGCAGAGAAAAATAAGTGAGACACTTATAAAATATAGGCCAATTTAGCTTCATCCTAGCTAAATGATAAAGTGAGAGAGCCAAACAATGACAGAATGGGATGTGTTAATGCAAATCACCAACAGGGAAATATTTTACCATTGCAAAACCAATAATAAATAGAAAAGAAAAAATAGCTAAGCAAATCCAAACACATATCAGGACATATATACAGCAGGGCTTGGGAAGAATGGTAAAACAGTTTGTAAACACTTGAAGAATGTAGCCACTGGGAAGGGACAGGTAGTATGTAATTAGGAATACTAGAATGACAGAGAGAAGCAGAACACAATTTTACTGCCCAGAAAAAAAGAAAAATAATAAATAAATAAATAAATAAATAAATAAATAAATAAATAAATAAATAAAGGTAGAGGTGAGTTTGTGAAGTATCCCTCTAGACAGAGTATTGGAAATTTAAATCCAAAAGACATCTGGAAAGACAATGAGCCAAATATTTGGGCACACACTGTTGGCACTGTCTCACCCTGGCACTGAGTGTTTCTGTACATGAGGCAGGGACTTTCTGCTTCCCAGCAGTGTGTGGCACCTTGCTTCCTTCTGCTGAAGCCTGCTTTGTTGGGACTCCCATGTCAAGAAGAATTATTTTGTGGTCATTTTAGCTCAGGATGCTCCTTCTGTAAATGAAGAACTGGTCATAAAGTACAAATAAAGTTTGAAAGGGGATGTCTTGAGCACATTTAATTGAAACTGAATGCAGCACCGTTGCAGTGAAATAAATTCAGTTCAGCCGTGAATAGGCGAGAACACTGAAGGTTTAGGTCTCATAGTTTCAGAGTTTCCCCTCCCCCTTTTCTGCATTTAGATGGTTAGAGGAAACTGTTGATACTATATTAAAGTTATTCTGGACAACTGTATTGCCAATGGCTCCGTAAACTCCCTGAAAACAATTATGAATGGCTCTGGGCACAGCTATTTACATAATGGCTGTGGAGTTTTCTCCGGAAGCACCTTCTGAGCATGCAGATCCCTCCTCCTGTTGCGTGTAGGGTCCCCCTGCTCTGACGGACTCCAGATATAAGAATCAGAGAATCATCTAGGTTGGAGAAGATCTTCAAGATCACCAAGTCTAACCATCAACCTGACTTTCTGAGTCCTCTCACTGAACCATGTCCCTTAGTGCCACGTCCACACGTCTCTTGAATACCTCCAGGAATGGGGACTCCACTACCACCCTGTGCAGCCCGTTCCAATGCTTGACCAGACTCTCCATGAAGAAATTCTTCCTGATATCCGATCTAAGCCTCCCCTAGCACAACCTGAGGCCAATTCCTTGTGTCCTACCAGTTATCACCTGAGAAAAGAGACCAACACCCACCACTCTACAACCTCTCCTAGTTTTAGAGAGCGATAAGGTCTCCCCTCAGCTTCCTCTTCTCCAGACTAAACAGACGCGCTTTCAGGTTCACGTGGGATGCAGAATACATGCATGAAGACCTGCCCGACATGGAGCCGTCAAGGGTTGGTGTTATTTTGTTTACACAGAACTCGGAGTCCCCCTCAAGACACTGTTCCTCCGCCCTCCTGTCCTGCAGCCAGCCACCAAGGCCCGGCAGCAAGGCCTATGTGTGTAGGGCCACGGCCAGGCCCAAGAGTCCCTGCCCATCTGCTCAGCGTTGTCCCTGGGCGTGCAGCAGCTCTGCTGGGGGCAGAGTCTTGCTGGCTTCTTGGGGCAGGGTGACAGAAAACAGTCCAGGCGAACCTACTGAATTTTTTGTTTGTTCCTTAGCAGCTCTGGCAGCCTGTTTCATACTTTGTTCTGTTCAACTTAAGCTTTGAAGCTTCAGGACTTCAGGGCATTTTCAGTAGTAAATCCAGGCTTTTGGCTAGTCATACCAGAGCACAGTTACTACTTTGTAAATTAGTCAGGTTTGTGTTATAGCAGTTAAATGGGAAGTATCAGAGTTTCCTCACAAGCTAGACAAGAGCGCTCTCTCATTGGTTTTGTCTTCCATTGTTACTCCACCTCCACTCTGCTCTGAAAGTAGGACTTGGCATGGAGATGGACTGGTTTTCTTCTTTACAACATAGGTGACAAATTGCATTCATCTATCTCTTCATTACATCTGTAATTTTTTTTTCTTTTTCCCTGATATAAGTGTTGTTCCTCTGGAGCAACTCCTGAGCCCTTAGAAGCGATCATCTCAGCAAAGACAAAATTTCTGGTCTGGAGCTCAGATAAATGCAAACCTTAGTATCTACATGCAAACTGATTTCACACTAGAGGTGGCTAAGAATGTCTGAAACCTAGGCACCAACAGCGTGTTTCCAGAAAGCCAGATATCCTCAATAATCAGCTCTAATCAAAGAGAGTGAAAGCGTCTCCAGTTTTTTATCTGGTCTGTTCTTTAATGATGCCACACTTCTTGGCTAACAGATAAGACACAGTGTGTCTCAAACACAGCAGAACACCTGTGAAGCTTTTTCCAAGATCCTGTCTTTCTCCGTGCGTTTCCCAAGGGAGCCCATGCACCCACTTTAGGGTCACGATTTCTGACAGATGACAAGAGGAACAATACACAGCCATGCGATTCCTGAAGATTTCGGTGGGTGTTTGAAGCCCTGCTGAGCATTTGCCCATTTGTGGATCTAAATTCATGGCCTTCACCCCTACGGTAACTAAAAACTGCCCTGTACCAATACGAACCATACCCAGGTAGAGGGAGAACTAGACATGTTATAGTAAATAATTATGATAATCAGCTAAAACTCATAATACAGAATATCTGTTTTTTAGCCAGAATAGTCTGTAGCCAGTACAGCTGGTGTCTTTTTCACTTATACTAGACCCTAAACTATTAATATACTGCCTTTAAAATACAACAAAATCCTAAAAGAACTTAATATGACTCATTGCCTGTAAGGAGACTGTCTCTCTTTTTATTGACTAACTGCAAACTGTGTCTCCCCAGGGTAATTGGAGTGGCTGATCTGCCTTTCAATTCATGACTGGGTTATTGGTTATATCACAGCAGGATAAATAGCATCAGAATAAATGGTAGGCAAATGACAAATTTGTACAGTGAATGGCAGCACTGCCAATTATGGCTTGTGTGGACTTCATTGAAAGTCTGCAGGTAGTTCAACATCATCTGCAAGACAAACTAGAAGCAGGAATCTCTAAAGCAGGTGGATTTACTACTCCAACCAGATGTATTTTCCAGCGATCCTACTGCCAGTTAAAAAGTGATTGGCTATGTAATTACGGATATGATTACGAATATTAGATCAACAGGCTGACAATAATCATGGTAGCCAGATTTTAGTCTCTGGCACAAATGAGATTAACAATTGAGAAGTCCACTCATGGAGACTAACCAGATTTCCTGTACGACATAAGCATTCTTTATTAAGCTTGTCAAACAAAAAGGCCACAAGGCATCCTGAAACAGCAGTTCCAAGAAAAGTATCATTTCATCTGTTTTTCTTTCTCTGAATAGGTCAATGTGTGATGTTCCCCTGGCAGTTTGTTCTGTAGACTCGGGCAATGCGGAATGACAGCCAGGTTCAGTGAGCAATCCAGACCTGGCAGGTAGAGAGGCAGAGCTGGATCGCTGCTAGGTGAGGCACCTCAACTGACTCTGGAGCAAGGCAACTCGCTCGGGTACTGGGCAAGCAGCGGGGGGCTGGTGCGAGTGCAGTTCTGGGCAGCGGCCAGATCTGAATTGCAGTATCTAGAAGTCACCAACATCCCAGGCCAAGCAGGCAAAGATTCTGGACAAAGGCAGTGCAGCTGCTGAGAAGGGCAGCCAGCACCTTTTACTTGAGACTCTGTGTGTTCACCACGCTGGGTACCTTCCATTCCTGCTGGTGCAGAGTCCAAACATTCTCCCCCTTAGGGATGCTAAATCCCTTTAAAGAGGTTCTTCTCAAAGCTTTCTGCTACCTTCTCCTAATGATTTTTGTATGGATGCCGTTGATAATCCAACCCCTTGCTAACTACTGCTGGCTGCAGTGCCTCTGTGCAACATTCACAGAAATGCCAACCCCAAATCTCCAGCCACGCTGTAAGCACCAAAACAAGAATCATGAATTTCTGTATAAATTTTAAAAAATAATATTTTAATGGTCCCTCTGCCATCAGCCTTACTGCCTTACAGAGTGCACCTGAACCTTGTGTTCAGGCTTTCCTTTGAGACCATGAGAGCATACTGTCTTTTATAAAAGGAAGCTGAGGTGCTCCTGGACCACAGTAATGCAGGGACTGGGACTTCCAAGGAAAGTTTTCAATATCCTCAATACTCCAATAAAACTAACAGTGCTGACAGCGACAATGAGTACTGCTAATCACTCCAGGAGCAGAGTGGAGACCTTGCAAGGCAATGATAAAACAGTAAGAACATTTTGGCTGGACGGATGGTGGCAATAGCTGAAGTGATGAAGGGAGAGGAGGGGGAGCAGAGCTTCACAGTGGCCTGCTGCCTGACATATGAATGGATTTCAGCTGATTCCTGTCACTTAACGCCAGAGAAGGGATTTCCAGAAGGGGACAGGGAGAGTCTGGAGGTGTGTAACAGTGAATAGAAAAAGATGGGACTGTCATTTTTTTCTCATCATCTCATCATTTCTTTCTCATCAGCTGTGTTAAGAACATTGGCAAGTCACAGTTTACATACACTCCAAACTAAAAAAAGGAGTGTTGGGTCTGACATGTCCTCAATTAAAACTGAAACCAGCAGGAATATGATGTCTCAGGCTGTGCTGCCAGACTCCTTGGAGGAGGATAAAATTTCAGGGCAAACCCTTAACCTTAACTCACATTATAGTGTCTTGGGTTTGTAAACTGTTCTATTCCTCCCATGGTAAAAGAGATGTAAGGGAGGAAAATGAAGCCCAGAGTTTCATTTCTACGGTGAGATATCCTGATAATGCCACACGTCTTTTGGACCCAGCCCAGCCAGGCTTCCCAGAGACTCAGACCTGCTGGAGAGCTCACTGCTGGCCCCTGAAGGACAGCATTACACAGCAACCTGAGAGGCCAAGTGGTCAGGAGGCCCAGGAAGGCTTCTTTCTTCCTTCTCCTTTCCATTCCCCATGCATCATGGCTGGAGATACTCGCTGACAACCTGGTGACTGAAAATTTCTATACATGCCAAGGGCAGCCTAGATTTCATCCTTACCTGTCCACCTTAGGGGAGGGATACACTTCCAAACATGCAGAAGAGCTCAGTTTTCTTGACCGCGTCTCTCTTTAAACTCTCCCCTCAGTGCATGTGGTGGCCAGGCACCCCACCTGCAAAGTACCCTGAGGCAGGAGCATCAGCCCCAGAGGAGCAGGCCACAGGCACAACTCGCTGGTTTTGGTCACCTCTGTGTTATCCCTGGTACAGTGGAGAAGCTCTCAAGTCCTTTGTCTGCACAGGTTAATTGGAAAGAAACTACCACTGCCTGAGCATGAATGCAATGCTTAGGACCAGAACTGGTTTTAGTCATTAGGTTGATTAAGTTTGGTGAAAGTAAGTCTACACCAGGGCTGACTGTAAGAGCCCTGCCTGCAGTAAGCTGTGGCCAGCTCCAATGAAAGTCCAGAAGCAGCACTAACACAAATATTTCAAGTTTCCTCAATTAAAAAAGTGGAAGCCTGTTAATGGCTATAAATTCTTTTTGTTAGGCTTAGGCCCATGGGACCAGAAGCATTTCATGTTCCTTGAGGATTATGTTATTGAACAGCTATTGTTATAACTAGCCATAATAGATAAAATCCTCTTTGAACATATTTCAGTTCATTGTCTGAACTCTGCCTTTAGCTCAGTTATTCATTTCCTATCTAATTACCAAGTCATATTTCCTCTCTGCTACAAATCCCCTACTATCTTACCCCTGATAAAGAGTCTGAAATTTTACTTCCCTGCTGCTATATACCTAACGTGTAAATTGCTTCAGGAATTCAGCTGGGGCAGTTTGTTAAGGACAGGTCATTAATTTACTTGCCTGGATTGCCTGCCCAGTTCTCTGCAGCTGGGAGTGCAGGTGCAAGCAAACAGTGGTGACCCCATCTTGCAAGGTGCTAGATGTTACTTTCCGGCACACAGCCCTGCTTTCACTGCAGCCAGCCTGGTGCTGCTTGGCAAACACTAGTGCAGCAAGTACCTTCATTAGCAGCCTCCCCAGAGAATGAAAACACCACGTTAGCTTTGAGACTGGATTCACTTAGCAGCAACGCAAGTGTTTCTCCTAACTGCAAGATGACAATGTTCGGGAAGTATAGGAGGATTTGCAAGACTGAGGTTGATGTGCGAGCCAGCAGATAGCATTTGACACTTGCCTTTCCACTGCTCACTGCCCCTCTAAGTTACGCTGTCAGACTCCACTTCTTTGCTACTTTTCCTGATTACAGGGACACAGGGTGTCTCTTTGTGGTTTCTCTTCCCTCACAGTTGGTGTGGGGAATCCTTAAGCAGAAAAATCACTAGAGGCTGAAAGGCTGCACGGAAATACTGTTGCATGAAGTCCCCTGGACTTCTGCTATTGGCTGCTGCGGGAAGCAGAATCAGGTCTTTGACTCGATCTGATCTGGTACGGCTTCATTAAGGCTTTTTCCATGAATGCTTTTTAATTACCTTCTAGCATATTCCAATATAGAGGACAGTTTGTATACAGAAAAACATTGAAATTAGCAGGTAGTACAGCCACAAGATGCTCGCATCTATTCCTTTGTGCTCCTTGAGAGATGAAAGCTCATTTCTAGCCACAAGAAGCATAGCACTATGTAATGAAGAAGCCTTTTTTGTTCGATTGGCAGCTTTGTTTTGGCAGGCTAAATCAGACAGCAGAGATCCCTGTCTGAGCATTACCTGTTTAGTGAAACTCTGAACAATCAAATTCTGCCTCGAGAGGCCTTTGGTTTGCAGGAGACAAGCGCATTTGTGGAAATGTGCGTGATGGCTTGGTTTCCTACAGAAAGTCTGTACTAATGCAGGAGGAAAGAGGGAAAACACCACCTGCCTGTGCCATGCAGGCTCATGAGGGGGAGGAGAAGGGGCTGCAGCGATGCAATCCTTCCCTGCTAGCACTGGTGAGTGAGGCACACGCTCCCCAAAGTTGCAAGAGCCTGTGCCAAGCAGAGCCACCTGTGCTCGCAGCTCCTGGCTCCTGGTGGGTAACTGCAGCACCCGTCAGCCCTGGCCAGGCACAGCTGGGGCTCAGCTGCCTCTGTCCTCATGAAATTTTAGCTCTGGAGCCAAGCAAAACTTCGCCTTCTGTATGAAAATCAAAGAGCTCCCACACAACCATGTATTTCAAAAAGTCTGAAAAGCTGGCAGGGGTTGTTCAGGTCATGGAACACAGTCCCTATGATCCCGAGCAGCCACACAATAGGCATTTAACACACTGCATCCTCCAGAGCATCCCCTCCATGCCAGAGCTCTGTGATGGGAATATTTCCCCATAGCCTGTGATGGGTGTAACCTCTGTTGTACACAACACCAAAAATACACAAGACGAACACGCCAAGCAAAAAGGCACAGGAGATGCAAAGAGTCACCGCAGCCACCGGAGCAGCAGTGGGGCTTTGGTGGGGAGACATGCTCATCTGATCTAGAAGCTGGCAGCAGCTCAGCTACCCTGCAGTTTGTGTTTCAATCTGCAGAGCCTTCCTTTTGCCCCTTGGGAACAAGGAATTTCAGTGGTTGTTTTCTCTCTGCAAACTGCCTGGGTGGTTTTGTTACTGCAGCGTGCCTGGTGCCCTCTTTTTGCCTCTGGTTGTGTCTAACAGCTTCTTACTCAAGCACTTCGGATTGCAAATTCCAGATAGTTTACTTACATTTAATTTTGGTTTCTCACATGAAGCCACAGCCAGAAACCACATCCCCAGATGAGAGAACAGGGTTGTGCTGCTAATTAATGCCCTGCCAATTTATCATACCAAGCCTAAGCTCCCAGCACAAGTGGCCACATGTTGCACTCTGCTCTAAATTTGCCCAGGAGAACAAATGGAAACTACACTGGTTCTTTTTTAGAAAAGGGAAAATTAAAATTAAAGCAAATGTCAAAGATACTCTGAGGTCCTTTGTTGCACTTAACAGTCCATTATTCCTATTGATTCATCTCGAGTGCATGCAGCACGTCTAAGCCACGGCACAGAGCGAGTCTGAAGTCTGTCGGGAGGGAACTGACCTGTGGCGAGGCCAAGCGATGGGCAGATGAGCATCAGCCCCGGCTCCTCCAGCACGGCAAGCAAACCCCAGGGGCACCCATCGCACAGGCAGCTGATGCTGGTTTTCGGCAGGGGCCCAGCCAGAAGGCACGTGCAGGGAGGGCAGAGAGCCCGTGACGAGCAGTGTCTGTATGGCTGAGCACCCAAAGGAAGCCGTACGACAGTGATGCGGCGTGACAACGGCAGCACCAGTGCTCCCAACCTCCCAGTTGCCTTTCTGCTCTGTACGCTGCCCCGCAGAGATCAGCCTGAGCTCGCCAGGCAGCGCTGTCTTTCCTAAGCTGGGGACAGGCAGGTGGCATCCCCCTGCAGCAGCTGGGTGTCTTCGGGTTAGGAAGAAAAGCACAGCTGTGCTAACACCAGGACTTGTGTGTTTTGCTGTCCCCTGACTTCGCAGCAGCTGCTGCTGCTGTCCTAGCACGGAGGTATGAACTTGAGACAAAAGCTGGAGGAACAACTCCTTCCCCTAGCAAAAACCTCCCGGCCTCCAGTATGGAGAGAGGCACGAAGGAAGGAGCACGATGCAGCGCAGCTGCTTCCAGGATTTTGTAGCACAAGATGTCCGTACGTGGGAGATGTGAGAGCACTTTGGGCTTAACCGCAGTGAAACACCTTATGTCTTTTTCACACCTCCACAGAAGTCAGCACAAGTACATCCCAGCAGGCGTGCGCACTGCCACCACTTGTGATGCCAGCTGGGGAGAGCAGTTGGATGTGAAGCATCTCGGAAGGACGGCGCTGAGTCACCGAACTGGGACAGCCGTGCTGCGAACATCTTGCACCCGAGGCCCCCAGCCGCTCTGCAACATCTGTTAATTCTCACAACACGCTGTGGTGTCGATTTTTATTGCTCTATTTTTGCAGAGATAAAGAGCTCGAAGAATAGGTGACTGAAGCTGGAAAGGTAGCTGTGTCTTCCATAACATTACCACGCTTGTAGGTCTCCTTCTTAAAAGTTGGAGGAAGTCTTACATGCTGGTACAGAGCTCTGGAGCTGGGTGGGGACAGCAATGCCAAAAAGGGATCAGGAGGGCACAGCTGCCCCCCCAGACTGTAGCTACATGGCAATCTGCAGCTAATGGTGCCATCCATTGGCACGGTGTGGAGAAGGCAGGCTTTTAGAGAGAGGATTTCCCTGCTCAAAGGCATTAGCACTTACTTAGATAACTAAAAAGAGCATTCATGTCAATCTGATGCCATTATGTTTAATGGAGCTGAATGCGTGACTTCTGCTGAAATAAAATAGTCTTACAGCAGTGGGAGGAGAGAGAGACACGCATTGTACATCGCAGCAGCCTCATGGGATGGAGAGGAAAGCTACAGATGATGCCAGGCTAATCACAGAGCTGTGGTTATTCTGTGCATTGCAAAAGTGACCATGGGATGGATATTTACATGAATTCCCTGGGGAAGGTGAGCAGGGCAGAGTGGCTGGCGTCCTGCTAGCACTTCTCTAGCTGCCTCTTCTCTCCCCTGGGATTTCCCTTTCCTTCCAGTGTCACGCCATTACACATGGCATAATATCAGAGCCTTTGTTGTGAGGGTTTGGTAGAACTAACCTTCCTGGCAAAACAGCTTCTCTCCCCAAAATTCAGAGTTTTAAAATTGAATAGGTTAATAAACTGTTGTTTGCATTCTCTGAAAATGAAGGAGAGAAAAATGGCCCTCCTTCCCCTTAACACCTGGTCAGGGTCTCACTCTGCCCCCCACCCCCCCATGGAAACTCGCAACAGAGTGAGGTCTGACTCTTACTTTTGCCCACTGAAGGTTATCTTGCTCACACAGGCCCTCTGGTCCCAACTTTCCTCTTAGGCTTCCTCCACAGGGCAAGACTTGCCGGCACAAGCAAGCATGAACAGTTAGATCCACAAAGGATTCACATGCCCAAGGTCACGCAGATAGCCATGGCACGTCCATACAGAGAGTTGATAAAGTCTGAGACACCGAGCTTTAAACACAGTTGCTGCTCAGCCCTGAAGGTGCCTGGAGTCATTCCCATGGTGGCCTCCTCAAAGTGGGTCAGCAGCAGCTGATTTGGGGCTGAGCAGCTTGGTTAATGCCATAGGGCACCCGGATGCTGCTGTTTGGCCTGCAGGTGTATTGGGAGCACACCTGGTTGGACTCTGGACAGAGCAGACCTTCCTCCCGTGGTGCTGAGGCTGCAGCACCCAGCAGACATGCTGTTAACTCAGGTTTCCCTAGGATGGCAAACAGACCTGTTCTTTTTCTGCCCAAAAGCAAATCTGTACTCCCAGAGGAGATGGTAGGGTAAGAACAGCTAAAAACGGTCCCTCACCGAAGCTACCCAGAATCCTGGTGTTCATGGTCTGCAGATGATGGATATGTTGCTACTCCCCTAGATCAAAGTCCCATTCATAGCCCAGTTAGCAACTGTGGCCTTGCTTTTAGTGCCACGTACGTGTATGGATCAGTAGTGATGTTGGTACGGTGCAGGAAACATCCCAAAGTAAATACAAAATAGACATTAGCCTCTGGTCATCTGCCAGAGCTGAGCAGCTGGAATCAAATCTCGTGATTTGGGACTGTTTTTGGAGGAAATAACACAGCTACTGCCTGGGTTTGTACCGTGGCTCACTGCAGTCACTCTTTTCTTGGTGTATTTTCTCACCACACTGTTCAAGTAAATTTTGGAACAACAGATGGTAACGTGACCGCCAGTCAGCTTTTCCCCCCTCTTCTGTTATGATTGTGGGTCTCTGCTCAGTTCCTTACTACTGAAAGAATCTTCGGTTGTACGTGCCTCTTTAATTAATCCAGTTATTTTCTGAATTACAAATCACATTTTCAATTTCTCCATTTATCAGGCTTGCAAACCGTTCGATTCATTTCACAGCCCACAATTCCCGTAACGCCCGGTTGTTACAGAGCGGCTCCGCATCGCTGCCGTGCATCTATCACTCGGGGCTCATTCACTTCGATACCCATCAGGAAGAGAAAACATTTTGTATTTCAATGGCATCATTTTGGTCCCGGCTCAACAGAGCATTTAAGCCCATGCTAAGGGCCTAGGGGGTCACCGGGCCCCAGCATGTGTTTCAGCAGGCGAATGGTGCGCTGCTGTCCCAGGGCACGACCCGGAGGAGCTCGGCTGGATGAAGGCAGCATCGCTGCACCTTTCCGCAGGAGAGCCACGCCGCGCCTCCAGCAAGGCTGCTTATCGTACAAGCATTACACAGCTGCTCGCCGCAGGAGTTGGGGATGCTGGAAGAGTCAGTGGCAGCTTCATCTGGGTCATGTTCCTGAAGGGCAGAGAGAGCACCTGCAGAAGTCCTGCTGCAGGTAAGAGATGACCCGGAGCTGAAGGCGCACGCCAGCTGCCGCTGCCGCCTCCCACCGCAGCCCCCCGGGGCCGTGCGGCTGCTCCCCTCCACGCTGCAGCAGGAGCCCTGTGGTGCTGTAGCAGCTCACGCCTACCTTACGGCAGGCAATCTTAACACATTTTTTCAGAAAAAAACATTTGCCTCGCTGGCTTTCTGTTTCGAAGGAGGAAGGGAGAGCCACTCAGAGCCGCTTTTGGCACTGCCCAAGCGAGGTGTAGCCCTGCAAGTCAGGGTGCAGGGGATCAGCTGGGGACTGGCAAGGTGTGCAAAACCTCTTCCATGCCAAAAGGTAGCAAATGCCACCCAAACCCTACATCTGGCCGCGGCAAGCTGTAAGACATTCAGTTATGCCAGCCAAATTAACTCACTGTTTTATTAACAGTTATAATCCTCAGTACTTACTCGATACCTTTCAGTCGGTAGACTTCAGGAGACTAAAATGCTATCATCAAATTAAAATCCCCAAATTCCATTTCTACATTGCGGATGAGTTACTGAAAAGCAAGGTGCCGTGCGAGTTTGCAACATGGAAGCTGGGGCGGAGAGCCAAGCGGTGGCACACTGGCACCCCAGCGCTCCCTGGCAATCTGCGTCTTCTGCACGGCTGAGCTGGGAAGGAACAGCAGTGGTGCTTGTGTCCTGGGAGCAAGCTGGGAACTACCAGGTCTCACACCTGATCTCCCGGCAATTCTTCCCTTCAGGTCAGGGAGGAGAAAAAGTGGTCTTCTGAGAGCAGAAGCAGAATGGTTTGTTCGTTCGTTCTTTATCTTTCTTTCTTTCTTTCTTTCTTTCTTTCTTTCTTTCTTTCTTTCTTTCTTTCTTTTTCTTTCTTTCTTTTCTTTCTTCCTTTCTTCCTTTCTTCCTTTCTTCCTTTCTTCCTTTTGCTTCCTTCCTTTCTTTCTTTCTTTCTTTCTTTCTTTCTTTCTTTCTCCCTCCCTCCCTCCCTTCCTTCCTTCCTTTCTTCCTTTCTTTCATCACTCCTCTCTCATACTCCTCTCTCAAACTTGCCAGCAGGTACTGTAGTAGCAGAGCATTACAGAATCAGCTTATATTTGGTTAGATATCCCTAATGATATCTAATGACCATGGGCAAATATTCCATCAAGAAAAGGAAACTACTTTTTTTCCATTCACGAAGTTACTAGTATGGCTACAAAAGCAGACCAAACACTGGTCCATGATTTCATCCCTATGGGTCTCAGCTTGACCTCTCCTGTAAAATTCTCTCGGCTCCAAGGATCACGGTGTGCTTTGTGAGCTTGTTGCCCCCATACAAGTGTTCTTGTGCCTACAGGATTACAGCCAGACGCACAAGATGCTCCTTTAACACACTGTGTCCTGAGCCAGATCCTGCAAGGACACCAAGTGCTCCTACAGCTTGCGGAGATTCTCGATTCATAAAACTCTCAAAGGAATCATGCCAGAGGCAAATTTAGGGAAAAAAGTCTTATCACTTGGACTCCACTGTGAGCCTTTCACAGGTCTTGGCTTCATTGGTCTGACTTAATTCCCCTCATTTGATGAATCAGAGCACTTGGTAAAGAGAGGAGCCCTGACACAGTGCCACCAAGGCAGCGAGATTCATTTGGGAGCAACTGTTTGGGAGCAAATTGCTCTGACTTCTGTTTGGTTATAATCAGTGTGTCAGCGTGCTGCTCCTGAAGATCAGAACAACCCTTTCTGGAGGGTTTTTGGTTTTGTTCAGGGCCTTTCAAAAGTAACATTAAAATAACAGCTACAATGAGAAGAGTTTGTGCCTCCAGTGCTTCAACAGCTCAGCACATTCATTCTGAAGTGAAATGTACTCTGCTATTGAGTCATGTTGAGCTGTATTACCAGAGTTTCTCCTGAAAAAAAAAATCAAAAAAAATCTATTGTCTACTCTCTTCGTCTTTTGTATTTATTAGTTTTAAGAGACTCGAAGTCTTCAAGTCATCAGGCAAAGGTGCAAGAACACACGGGAAGGGAGTAGAAGTTACTATACTGTCTCAACAGTTATACTCATTTAGGAAGATAATTTCCCTGTCCCAGAATTTGTAATTACTTTCAGGTCCATAAAGATAAATCAAAAGCACTTAATGCTTAGTGCATAAATGCTGTTTATTACCAGGGCTTTTATTCTGTAGGTCTCAGTGAATCCTACAAAATAAGTTATTGCAAACCATTCTACAGATGGAGAAATTGAATTATAGAGAGCTTAGGTAACTTTCTCAAACCACTGCTCTGAAGTAACATCACCTAGATAAAGTCCAGGCTTCAAAATTCTGTATCTGATACACCGTAGTGCATGACGCACTAATCACGTATAGAAAAGGAGTAGAGCTGTGCTCCAAGTCACAAAGTTCACATCTCCATTTGGAGCCCACCCTCCCAAGCCTTACATGTCTCGGTCAGTCCAGGGCTGAAGTATGGTTGTGAGGTATATGGATCTGGTGTTAATGTTCACAGACAGTGATGGTGGGTTTGATCGCAAGAATACTGCCTCCAGCCTCTTCCAGTTGCTCAGTAAAGGATATTTAACAGCTAAGCTGTTCAACTAGGAGAGCTATTATGAACTCAGATAACCACAAAAAATGTAACATACTGTTTCACTCTCATTGAGGACAGAACTCAATTAACTCATAAAAGAGAACCATGGAAAAGCCACATAGTCAAAACGTACACTGATTTATTCATTGTATGGTGGGAAGATAAATACTCATCTACTTCTATATCTCGAGCACAACAAGCCTCATTAGAAGTCTATTCACAGCTCATAGCAAGCTATAGACTCAAAAGAGTCAGTGTACTTCAAGGGAGGTGTAAAAGCCATTGTCAGTCAGCAAAGCTATAATTAATCGTGATCATATTCTCTGATGACTAATTGGGGATTACATTATATTATTCTTGCTTTTCAAACAAACCATGGTAGCCTTAAATTGCTGAAGGGAAATATTAGCTGTGATCTTTAGTTGCTGAAATACTCTGATATATTCTGGTATTTAGCGTTATCATTTCTGTACTTGTCTGAAATTGTTTACTGCATATGGCTCGCTCTTGAACAGATGGCAGGGAGTTTTGTTTCTGAATATTGCTCTGATGGTGAGGGGTCAAGAATCCCACAATTACTGTGAACCTTTGCAAAGTACAACAGCGAGTGGAAAGCAAATAGGGTTGCTTTCTTCTTCTGCACAGGCAACAAACCAGCCAAGCAACTAATTTCTGCACAAGCTGGAGTGTGTGCTGATGGTGGGACAGCCACCCATCACTGCTGGCCACACACGTCGCTTTTTCCCCGGTGGTAAATGTGGAAGATGGAGGTACCGAGAGAGTTGACAAGGTGGAGATACAGAGAGAGCTGACCAGATACATATGTTTTGGCTACGTAAGTAAGATGTCAATTCCAAGGATATTGGCTTGATTAGAGACATCTTGTTGGGCAACACTTGTTTTTACAATTGGAGATTAGTTCTGTCAGTCCCAATAAAATCTCGACTCAGTCATGGATATGCCCAAATATAGACGCCGAGAAGAGGATGCTGAGGCTCATAAAATGGGACCCAACGGGTGACTCATTTGTCTATTTGTTAGGAAAAAATTGAACCTTTCTGTTTAAAGAACATCCAGTATTATTGGTATTGTAGGAAATAATTGCCCAGACAGGCCCAGTGGTTTGGATCAATGCAACAGCCATTATATCACCGGGTACGTTCTGTAATTATTCTATATTTAAACAGTGGCTAGAGCCTCATCTCCCCACACCGGCACCCTGATTAAAGCTAGCAGCACAGAATGAGCTCTCTCAAAACCTCCCTTCTCCTATGGTACCTGCTGCCAGCAAGCCTCATTGTCCCACTTCTCAGAAGCCCAAGTATGCTTGCTTTTTGCATCAACTAAGTTTTTTGCACAAGATGAACACATCTGCAGCACCTTGGCCTCTCACCTGGCCCGCATGAGGAGGCTGCTGCCCTTGAACCCTTCGCCAGCACGATGCGATCTGACCTGTGCAATCTGGCACCTGCTCCTGCTGCCTCCCTTCCTGCGCATCTCTGCTATACAAGATCTCCCCCGGTGTCCCAGATTGCCTTCACTCTCCACCTCACTCAACCCAGCAGTTTGTGTACTTTTGGGGCCATCAGCTTTGGTTTTGCATTTATTGTACGTTTTAGGAGAGATCTTCCACAGCTAAGAGCCAAAAAAAGACTCCAACAAGCAGAGGTGTGTATATGGCAGGGAATGGGACCTGGCCAGAGCACCCCTCTGAAGGGAAGTGGGCATTGCTGCGACCAGTACAGGGCACTCTGATGTATTTGTCTGAGGACAAGTCTTCCCCTTTTCCAAATATTCATAGAGCAGCCTGCACAAAACAAGAGGTATTGGAGGCTTTTCTCGGGAGGGGAAGACTTGCTTCTTGCCAGCCTCACATAGCTTTCACCAGCGTCGCCTCATTAGCTGCCTACAGTCCAGTCTGTGTAGTTTCAGGACCTGATGCATCCCATATCCGACAAAGTCATTCCTGTTTCTGTGTCATGCTTCAATTGCTCCAGTTTGCAGGAAGTATTTTGATGTTAAATTTGATTTAAGCCATTATGTTTCATTTTTATTGAGAATCTTTGACTCACCATTTATTTAGCTGCTTCAGTTGCTTGTATGGCAGGTTGCCCGCTGCCAAGTCATCTGAGCACCTCATCATCAGCTTAAAAATCGGCAGACAGACGAGCCCCAAATCCCGAGAGACTGGGCCACGTTTTACAAGGAGTGATTCATATTTCAGCTTACAACTTCCAGCTGCTGATATCGGGAGTTTTAGTCCTCTGTATTGACAGCACAAACGTCTCAGCCGGTCTTAGCCATCTCTTGTGATAGGAAGAGATAATGTCTAAACTAGCTGATCCCTGATGAGAGAGGGTCTGCCTGTGTTTACTGGCAGTATCACGAAGGCTATGTACCTTCCCTAGTGCCACTGATAGCCCTTGACGTCAGTGAGAAGGGAGCAGAGAGCAGAGGCAGAGGTGTCTGTGCGTGTCATTTTCTTCATCCACACTATCAAGATTACGAATCAGGACTGAGCGTGAGGCATCTTGTAATGAAGCAACATGTCTGGAAGCCATAAGGAGAAGCAGGTGTGGTGTGTTCCCTACAGCCTCAGGGACCCTAAATCAGTGAGTACGTTGTGGGAGACTCTGGGGTTCCTCCAGCAAGCTTCTTAGCATTAAAACGTCAAAACAGCATGCATTTGGGGAAAAGTAGTGCCATCCTTTTTGTGCAGTGCTTTGAGCAGTCTCCATAAAGATTTCCTACATCCTGTACGAGTGTACTTAACACAAGCTGTAAAGCATATGGAAACATCAACACCAAAACTGCCAAGCACTCCCGAGGCATTGGCTGGTGTATCTGAGGGGGTAAGCCCTGGTAATTCCTGCTCTCCTCACCAGCTGCTGTGGTGGCTGCACTGAAATGTCAGCCCTGCATGATCCAAACCTGGGGCTGCTCCTGGGCAGCTCCTGACGTAACCAAATCTAACTTCTAAGACAAGGCTGACAAAAAAACATTAGGGCCGTGGGTGCCGAGGGGGATTTGCGAGCTCCTATTTGCATCTGTGCCTGCCCAAATACATCCAGCAATCCAGGCGTGAAGCTGTCTGCTGCTCACAGGGCAACACCATGTCAGCCTCAGGAACTGGTGACGCACAGGACAAAAAGCCAATAGGATGTCTGAGCAGCAGGATCCGGCTCCTAAGAGTCACATACATTTTGTAGCACAAGTGATTACTGAGGTATACAGCTGCTGAGCTGTATAAACCCCTGCATAACTGATTTACAGGACTGGGCCCCCAATTGCTTGCTTAGTGCTGAAAGACTTGCTTGTCCCTAATCCTGAGCATGCACAAACTCTGGCTTCTTTCCTGCACATTTAAAAAAAAAATCATCATTGTATTTAAAATACATAGGAAGAAGATGCTTTAAAACTGTTTACATCACGATTTGAAGCATAATTAATATTAAATTTATGCAGGATGATGGAGCAGAGCAGAAAGTAACTTTGATTTTGGATTAATTCATTTCCTAACACCTCTATTAGAGAGGGAGGGGGGCTGAAACCAGTATTATCTTTTCTACAACTTTATGTGGTGTTTTATTCACAATCCAATTCAACTGCAGCTGAATCCCCTGTGGAAGCCTGGCTATAGCTAGCAAAAAGTGAAAATCCATTCTCTGGCCCCCTCCCAGGAAGGGCTGGTATAATTGGGCTGCAGAGGAAAGGTGTGCTCTTTCTTAAATCTGGCTCATTCACCAGTTAACTCTAGGGAAGCAATATATATATGTATATATATATTTTTAATCTAACTTTAGGATAATAAAGCTACAGCAGGGACAAATAATTTTATTGGATAAGTATCCAACAAACAACTAAAGCGGTTTTCTGTCTCTGGACCTGCCCACTTGCCTTCCTTACATTAACAGCTTCTCGACTCAAATCAAAATACTTCCTGGTGTAAAAACCACTTGTCCTGTTTATTCACACCTCACAAGGTGAATAGTTCACTTTGTAGACTCAGAAGGAAATCGTTGTAAGCATCATCTGCAGCTGGACAAAGGTTGCCCCAGGGCTCTCTGAAAGTCTTTCCCATCTCCATCTTTCAGTCACAACGTGCCCGAGACAGCAGGGCGGTTTCTGGCATGGCAGCAGAGCAGGCAGGGCCGTGGTCCAGGAGCCAGGAGAGCCAGGTGATGCCCGCTGCGACTCACCTGCGGCACAGCCCTGGTCAATTCCTTCTTGCCACAGCTCCTCCATGGGTTGTCAGCCGCTGGGACAGGGTGTCTGTTCAGCAGGGCTGTCTCTGGTTGCCTCTGCACTGGGTGCAGCCGAATGAGGAAGGACCCTTCGTGGGACCGTGGAGCAGAGCAACCGGCTTGCCTCACCAGCCAGAGCTGGAGGGGGCTCTGGAGGTGTTTGCTCACTAATTTAGTCCGGGGACAGCGCTAGATGTCCCCTCAGGGCAATGCAATTGAATGCGATTTCCTTGTAATGAAATTTAAAAATGCCTAACTGAATACCTACTGTGCTTGACCCAAGTCAAGTTAAGGAGAAGACGTAGCTTCTAGCTAAGGGAGAAGATGTAGAGATCTTACATCTTCTCCTCCTAAAGCTCTGATGACATGTTTACACAATATTTTCACAGGCAATCCAGGGCGATATGGCATAAATGAAACTGGTTAAAGGTGAATCAGAACTGACTGAAAACTGCGTCAGAAACTAATTATAGTTCATTGTCAAAAAAATGACAACAGGCCCCAAAAAAAAAATAATAAAGGCTTGGTATTATTCTGTATTTTCACCAGTGAACAGGTCAGAATTAGTCTGTTTTCTGGGATGAGTCCCATGGATGTCACGGGATGTTTCTGAATAGTGCATGGCAGAAGGCAGGAGCTGAGGGTAGAGGCACAAAGAGGGGTGCAACTGTTAAGTTCTCTGGAAAGGACACCATGAGGCTTTCCATCTTACTGAGAGCAAAGGGAGCTGCTGCCCAAACAGGACAGACCTGCATTGCAGAAGTAATTGCAAGACCATTAGTTTATACTTTTCTTTGAATATAAGAAAATGTGTGCATCAGATGTCAGGAGTGGTTATGTTAATTACATGAATGATTAGGTCAGATCAATGATTGCAAAGGGATTCAGAGCAGCTCACTCATCTAGCTGCATTACTGATTAAATGGAATGAATTTTCAACCTAATTTTCCTCCATCCGGCTTCAAAAACATATCTGATATTTTATGTAACTAAATTCCTTAAGCTTAGGGGGTTGGAACCTATCCAAAGATCTTAAAATTAGGTGAGATCATCTAGCACGGACCATTTTGGAGTGCCAAGTTTATGATGTACAGCGAGCTGTGCATGTAACATTATAAAGTGCGCAGAACACTTCACAGTGGTACACGGCTGGCCCCACACCACAGAGCTTCTGTTCATGGTGGTGTACAGCAAATACAGTTTGGGAACCCCTGGTGTAAAATTAAGGAGTAGAAGTCCAGAGTAACAGTCTGTAACACTAATGATGCTCATTAACACTTCTCACTCTATCATTTTGCCTACAGTAAACTACAACATATGGCAAACATGGGACTAAATTTTAATGAAGAAGTGCCAAAACCTCCCCCTTCCCTCATGTTAAAAACAGAAAGCTGAAGCAATAAGCACTGACTATATCACGGCTGGGGCTTGGGGGGAATATATAACACTACGTCTTTTCCCCATAAGCTTAAATTCTCCCTGTTCAGCTTCCATTAGTCATCTGTCGATTTCATCACCCGCGAGCAAAATTTTGGACTGTGCGTGCAGTTCGGGCAGTAATATAAGGAGTGTTTATAGCACAGAACCAATAATGCAGTATTGATCTACAAGTATTTTTGTTAAGAACTTTTCAGAACAAGATCCAAAGCTGAGAAAACTTGCCTGAAACCAAGTACTGACATCAGACTGACTGGAGCACACCAGCACAGCGAGAACCCCTGTTGGAGGCAGACACAATTTCCAAAGCGATCCCGTGGTGCCTTGGAGTGTCTCATCTCACATTGTCAGCCTTTCAGACCTCAAATCACCCATACAATGTGTTGCAGGAGAACTGACACATTTCGCACCTGTTAATATTGCTCAGAAGCTACTTAGTTGTTTTTATTTTTTTATTTTATTTATTTTTTACTATTTCAGAGTAATATTGGGAAAGCTTGGCTTTTGATCTTTGTCAGGTTACACGTAAGTCCCTCCAGGAGCAGCAGACACCTCCTCATCCCTCCGAATGGGCCACCTGCACCCTTGCTATATGCAGGTAGCTATGTCCTGCTGTTACTCAATGTATGGATTTGCCATACAGCTTTGTAATGCAAAGAACAGTTTTTAAGATGAATATTTTTTCACATTCAAGTCTTGCTAGCCTCAGACTGCTACGACCTGGCTCACCAGTGCACTGACGGCCCTGTTCACAGCGGTGGAGAAGGACGCTTCTTCACCCTCTCAAACACTGTGGTGGCAATCGCCACCAAGCAACCAAACCATAAATCAAGGCATGGAGAATGTGTATGCACATTAAAATCAAGTCCTAGCTTTCCCTAGCCACTTGTGAAATCCCATACGTCAGTATACTGCTGATCAGTATATTGCCCTTATACCTGGATCTGGTTTAATGTCCTCTCTGCTACTCATTTTAGGCCTGCTAACACCTCTCAGTGAGCTAAGGTGGGGCAGAATGGGAAAAATTACTGTTTCAAAGCAATAAAACTATCATTTGGATGAAGGATGTGAATCTATTATACTACAAGAAAACAGAAAGCAATAACAAATCCACTGTACAGTCAGACACTTTAAAATGAAATGATTAATAATTTAGTCAGAGCTAACTAATCTTAGCTAGTTTTTCATATGAAAAATGCTTTATCAGAAGACAAAAATATCTTTGCTCTTTTTACTACTGCTATTGTCATTTTATTGCTGCAGTGTCATATGTCATCTTACTTTGCAAGAAAAATGAGTACTTTTCCACCAACTTTGCAAACTGTGTAGCTGAAAGAGATATAAGTGTTTAAATAGGTGCAACAGAGAGCAATTTATTAGAAGTGAAAACGTATTTTCCCTGTAAATTTGGAAGGATGGGAAACAGGCAAGCCAGTGAGACTTTTCCAGGTCAGCTAGAATATTGTATGATGAGAGTGAAGATGGTGAAGGTGGTGAAGATAGGTCAGTGCTGAAGGTCTTGGAGAGTTTTGATTAGGAAACTTTTCTCAAGAAACATCCCAGTTTTAATACCATTGGCCTAATTCTTCACTGCTTTTCTCTTATGCTCTTTTTGTAGATGTTTAAAATGTTACATTCAACTTATGGAAGTGTAATGCATGATCTCTTACACAGAACAAAGTGAGAAAATAATGTCCATCTGGACAGGAACACTCAATATTAGACATGCTAGTTTTTTAAGCAATATGAATTGTACTATTTCTGGACGTAAGCTACAAGTTAAGTGAAAGACATTAGAGAGAACTTTCCCAGATAGGCAGATCATTTCATAATCCTCCATTAACAGAATTCAGGCACTCTTCCCTAAGACATCTTGCACTGGCTACTTGCAGACACAGATTTGAATACACCATTCATGTGATGCAGTATTATATCCTTCTCTTCCCATAAAGATAAATAAAGTCCTAGTTGTTTATTCTCGGATTTTGGGGGTGGGTGGGTGTATGGAATGAGACAAGGAGTTAGAGGATTTATGTTTTTGAACTTTTTGCCCCAAGATGCTCCCTACTATTTCTTAACATCAAATGCATTACTTTTAAAACACAAATAGTTTAAAGATACTAACTGCACTTCAGGAAAAAAAAAATATAACCACATCCAAAGTTATGCCAGGCTTAAAGCATTGGAATTTGGAATTTAAGTACATCAAAAGAAAAGGATTACATTGTGACAGTGCTTTGCCTATGCAGCCTTGAAAACACTGATTTTGGAAGACATTGTTTCAAAAGAGAGAGTGACTTGAATACAGATTTTGGAGCCAGACATGTATGTCAGAGCTGGATGGCATCACCATGCCCAGGATGTCTTTATACTGCTTAATTGAGTAACAACAGAAGCAAATCCATGACAGGCACCAGGACTGACTGTAGAAGCCTGCCAGAAAAATTTGATATTAACCTTTGTACCTAGGGCATTCCACAATGCTTATACTGACGTTGTTATTCAAACTCACTGGGCTGAGGGGAATTGGGGTTAATACTGTGATGGCAATGACGGAATTGGTAGCGGATTCCAGAATCAACAAACTGCATTCCTTTACGCATGAGCCCATCATGCCTAGGAATGAATGAAAGAAAAGAAAAACACAGACAAAATGTAAATCTGTTTTTCATGCCTTTCGATAACCAAATGAGGAACTTCAGAAAGAGTTACAGGTTCTGAAGAATCAGAGGCCTGAGATATCCCATCTGTTGGAGCCCAGTCTAATTACCAGATGACGGGCTACTCTAGGGTAGGTCTTTTCCTTCCTCTCTTTTATTGTAGATGTATTATATATCAATATTTGTATAGAATATTTAAACAGTTACAGTGCAATAGCTTGAGTACTGCTTGGGAGAAGGAAGAGACCAGCTTGAACACTCAGGTACAGGTGCAAGTTGAAGCTAGATCTCTTGCAAACTAAACATATACTGCAACCATAGGAGCCGTAAGATCAGTACCCAGGCTAGTAATAAGAAGTTTTTTTCTTGCTCTGTTGTTAGATTTGGCCAACATCTGAATTTTATGACTGAGACAATTAATTTTTTTTTCGTCAGTGTACTGTTCTGTTAAACTTCCATCATCTGAGGAGACAATTAAGGAAAAAATCTAAGTGCCAAGCAATAAATCATTATGATGATAATACCAGGAGCTGGCTTGGAGCAGAGGCAGGCCCAGGAAGAGCATCCCACCCAGGTGGAGCTGTGCGGGGAGTGCAGAAAGACAGCGGCATAAGGGCCCAAATGGGCAACGAAGCTGGCAGGGCTGGAGGCTGCATATGAGAAATGAGGGCAGTGTAGCACACCTACACAGCTGTGAACAGAGAATCATGGAATCATTAAGGCTGGAAAAGACCTTCGAGATCATCTGGTCCAAACAAGACACCTAGGCCTGCCATAGCCATACAGGGAGTGACAGAGAAAGGATTGGGAGTGATACGGTGAGAACAGAGCTGGATTAAAGTGCTTTTGCAGATCTTGTCTGTAGCTGGTAAGGCCAGGAAACATTTGTTTACTTCTGCATAATCCCAAACTCAAAATGTCTCACTGAGCCCAAACACTGCAGAAGTGTTTTCACATCCATTATGAAACACTGGGACAAACACAGAGCACTTGCAGGAGAGGAGAGGGCATGTCTAGCCCTTGGAACAAAATGGCACTGAAGCTTACAGCTGCTGCTCTTTCACCACAATTAGCAGAAGAAGGTGTTTTCAAGTGACATCAAAGAAGAAATGTTATAACACAATAAAACAGATTTTCATATCTGCAGTTCTAAGTACTGTGTGCTAACTATAGGCAATGCAGCACTCACCACCATGTTTCAGTTGCCTCTCTATGAATGCATATTTGCAAAGTCCTGTTAGTTAATAGGGCATTCACAGACAAGAGGAAGAGGGAAGTAACAGTTTCCTTCTGAAGTGTTTACGTGAGGAAAAGAGAACACAAATGAGTGATTTAGTGAGAAGTGGAATTACCTCTTTCCCCTTATGGGCCCCATTTTGTAATTGTCAGAGCCAGTGGCTCTCTGAAGGCTCAAAGTACCATTGTGTCTTTTTCTCTGGACCCAGATAATTTTAGCCAAGAAAATATTCAGCCAAGCCACTTGAGATTGATGAGATTTCTGAGTCTTGTCCTGAAGAGATGCAGCTGCTGTACTTGGTGAACAGAAATTGGAGGATCTGACTTTGATAAGCAAAGGTAGTCCAGGCTGCTGAGAAAAAATAATTTCCATAGCTCATTGTCTTAAAAACGCTTCACTAATGAATATAGATCTGAATTTTACTCGTTTCATAATCAGAACAGATGGCTGGCAAGGCCTATGGATGTTTAACTGGGCTCTGTCTTTACCACAACATTTGCACTAGGGTAACAATTAGTGCAGAGCCATGTGGCCATTTCGAGTTCTGATTCTTGGAGCAGTGACCTTCATTTTCCTTGTCCTAGAAGGATTTTCCTTTTTCCTCCCCACAAGCCAACACCCAGAGCCTTGTTCAGTGCCCCTACCCATAGCCCAAGTTCAGTATATCTGCCAAAAATGAAGAAGTGTGATATAATTTCTACTTCTCTCTGATCAGTTGGCTTGAATGGTTCCTTACCAAATCTGAACACAGCACACTCCAAAGAAACACCAGTAAATATGATGTAAATGCAAAACACTTAACATACTTTATCCCACTACGCGTGTAACTCATTACTGCATGTAGTTAAATCTAATCCTCCTCCCCCAGAAGAGTGAGGTAAAGAGAACTGGAAACCAATGTTCTCAGAGGAGATTCATCAAGATAATCACTGGTGACAACAAAGGAAAGTGTCTTAAATACACCAGGGAACCACCTGCACTGTGGTGCTTTATTACAGCAAGTGCTAGTAAGGTGTCTAAACCAACTTGTCAAGAACCAGAATATCTGAATTACCTCGCAGCTTTGTGACATATCCTCAGAGTATTAGACTTATTATAGATCAAAGATATTTTAACAAAATGTGTGCCTAAACTAGCGCTGCTTTGGGGATAATTGTACAAGTACAATAGGTATGTCTGATTAGATACTTAATACACGTAGTCATGTAACATTGGAAAATGCGCTGGGCTTGCTCTTACCTTTTTGCTGCAAATGGAATTGCTTGACTGTGCGCTATATTGCTAAAGCTGGAGCAAAATTAACTCCTATTGCTTAAACAAACAGTAAGCTGCTCTTGGAGTAGAGTGATTGGATTTTTGTCCACCGTCAGTGAGAGTTTTCAGGTGACCATGACATGCTGTGTGGTGATAACCACAAAGTGCTAGCTGGACGTGGGTTTGTTAACAGGATGACAGTTAAATGAAACTGTCCTTCCTTTTCCTACTACAGATACTTCTGCTACCTCTATCTCCAGCAGATGAAATGATAATTTTAAATATTTTTACAAAAATACTTGTCTGCTACCATGAGGCAAACAGTTCTGAAAACTGGGAAGAGAGCAGCATAGAAGTAACAATGGTGAAAGCATGAAAAAGGATTAGGCAAACCCAACATATTAAGATTTGTGTAGAGGTAATACAAGGTGCATGCACACAAATGAGATAAAAATGCATTTTTCATAGGATGTTTAACTGAATATGTCTCTGGGACATATCTCAGTCATTCCTCTTGCACAGTCTGGGCTATGGAGTTTTACTGGGGATTTCAGTTCAATCTCATTTCCCAGACTGTTACAGATATGATATGAAAAAGCATTGCCTTACATAGTGCTGCCATTTAATCTATGAAGTACTATCTTTCTTTTAGCATTTGGCTACCATCCCAGGAAAAGCACATAGATATGGGAAACATTTGCAAAATAACGGAGAAACCTTGGAGGAGTTGATTCAAACAAGCTAAACCGAATTCTCTTCTGCAAGAATCTAAGAAACTCTGCCTGTATAAATTCAGACAACTTTAATGCTTAGGATCTGGCTGGATGTTTTTACTTTAGGTACAATAGTAGCATGTGCAAATAAACCCAGTGCAAGTTTTTTCATTAGCTATCTGGACAACAATGGCAATGAAAACGCAACCCTTCAGCACATTAGCAGATTGCATGTACATACAGCAATCACATCATCACAGTCCCTAGGTGCTCTGGTTCTCAGCTCACAATAAAAACCAGGCTGCCAGACCTTTACTCAGTTGTTTCTCCTGTTGCAGTCATACCTGATACTTCTTATCTGAGCATACTCTGGATCACCTCAGTGTTGTTAATTTTACAGTTACTGCCTTTTGTGGGGTAATTAAACATATCCAGGGTCTTGAACTATGTGCTCATAGATTTGCACATATTTGTACTCCAAGACTGCACAGACATCCTTACCTGTAAAATTGTCAATTCCAAAGAAAAATTCTAAACTTTTGTCTAAGACAGAAGATGAAGTATGATAACTCGATTCACTATCATTTTTTTCTGTATTGTTAGCAGAGAAGACAGAATGAAGTATTCTGTATTTTCTGCAAATTAAGACTGGAAAGCAGATAAATGTTTTCTTGTTCTTTTAAGGTCATCTGTCCCATCACAAATTCCATTTAAACAGGCTATGAGAACCCTGGTGTAACAACCAGAAAGAAATGGAACCGACAATCATCCCCATTTCAATCAAACATTTTAATTCAAAAGTTGAAAACTGCAGTATAGGAAGATATGGAAATTCTGCTCCTGTATATCAGATAACTAGCTCATAAGGGTGCTACATCTGCTATATGCAGGGGGAAAAGATGGGACATAAATGCAGAGGGAACTGCCAGCGTACTAAGTAGCAAATTTCCGTGAGTGTCCACATATTTCTATCAGTCTGCAAATGCAGACTTCCTCTGAGCACAGCTTCTGACATTCAGATCCAAAATAATGGTCAAGAGACCATTTACATTTATTTTCATCAGCAACAAGTGGCTTTAAATTACCACAGTGGCATTGGCATGTGATGAAAGCCTCAGAGTCAATCAGGAAGAAGCAGGAAATAATCAGTAAATTCTGGGAGTCTTAAAAATGAAAAAAATAAACGAGAATGAGTTTAGCAGGAAGGTCCACGGAACTTGACACGGTGAAGGATAATCATCCCCCCCTTGGCTGCCCCTCACAGCAGGAACAAGACTTTCAGAAAGGATTAGAATAAACAAAGCAGAAAAAGTACAAACAGAGAAAACAAACAGCCAAAATCTACCTCAACACTTCAGTAGAAGTACGCTAATAAATGGTAAGAGAAACCAGTCACCCAATAAATGTCAGAAGTAACATTTTTAATTGGAAAAAAAAATGACAGAACTTGTGGTTATTTTATCTGAAGACTGAGATTCTAAGAACTCAAAGACCAAAAAAGAACAAAGGATTACTCATTAACGAAAGGCAAGTTAGAATGCCGTGGTGGTTTAACATGGCTGGGCAGCTAGGCACCATCATGGTGCTCTCTCACTCTCCCTCCTTAACAAGGAAAAAAAATTGATGAAAAAAAATGCTTGTGGGTTGAGATAAGGACAAGGAGATCACTCACCAATTACCATCATGGGCAAAACAGTCTCAGCATAAGGGAGACTAATGTAATTTATTACCTATTGATAAAAGGCTAGAGCAGTGAGAACTCGAAGCCAACAAAAAACTCCTTCCCCCAATCTACCCGCCAATACCTTCTCCCTCTGTGCGGCACAGGGGTATGGGGTCTGCAGTCAGCCTGTAACACTTCATCATCTGCTGCTCCTTCCTCCTCACTCTCTTGCTCCTGTGTGGGGTCCCTCCCACGGGATGCCGTCCTTCCTGAGCTGTGCCTGCAGGGGCTGCCTGCAGGCAGCAGCTCTTCAAGAACTGCTCCCACACAGCTCCGTACCATGGGGTCCGTCCCCCCAGGAGCAAACTGCTCCAGCACAGGTCCCCCACAGGCAGCAGCTCCCCCCAGACCCCCTGCTCCTGCGTGGGCTCCTCTCCACGGGCTGCAGCTCCGGCCCGGGGCCTGCTCCTGCGGGGGCTCTCCATGGGCCGCAGCCTCCTCCAGGCCACATCCACCTGCTCCACCGGGGGCTCCTCCACGGGCTGCAGCGTGGAGATCTGCTCCGTGTGGGACCCATGGGCTGCAGGGGGACAGCCTGCTCCACCAGGGGCCTCTCCACAGGCCGCAGGGGAACTTGTGCTGTGTGCCTGGAGCACCTCCTGCCCTCCTGCTGCACTGACCTGGGGGGCTGCAGGGCTGTCTCTCTCTTATTTCTCACTCCTTTCTCCCACCAGCTGCTGTTGTGTAGCAGTTTATTTCCCTTAAATCTGCTCTCCCAGAGGCCCAACCAGTGTAACTCATGGCTCGGCTCTGACCAGCAGCAGGTCCCTTTTGGAGCCAGCTGTAGCTGGCTCTGATCTGACACGGGGCAGCTGCTGGGATCTGCTAACTGAGGCCACCCTGCAGCCCCCTGCTACCAAAACTTTGCCATGTAAGCCCAATACAAATGCAAACAAAAACCATTTCATAGGCTCTTATATTATCTTATCTTGTTAGTGCATTGGCCGTTTCCAAAGATATAATCTTTTGGACAGGCTTTCAATTCCCACTGTAAATTTCACTGTATGTGATGAATATTCAGTGGCTGGAAGACAAGATCCTAAGCTTGGGATGTGAACACTCCAAAAGAGAGAAGGGGCAGGGCACTAATCTTCAATATCCCTAGCTTCCCAGAAGCTCCTCTAGTCTCATTAGCATTGATGTAAAACAAGAGTAATGTCAGGTAATGACAAGCCATTGTCTTGTACTCAAAACTATTAACATCAAACAACCCTACTGCTTACAGTAAAGCACCACGCGTTCCTAACAGAGTGCTTGTTGGTTGATATTGATTGCACTGGAAATGAGGAACAACAAAAGGAAATGGAAATAATATTCAGTTCAAAGATACTGTCAGCCAATGAATAAGGAACAACCAAATGCACACCGACATTTACATGCATTTGTCTTTCTGTGCTTATCAGGCCTGCTCCATCATCGTGCCACAGGTAGTGGTCTACAGTGAAGACAAAAATGGTGTTTTGTTTTTTTTCAGCTGGCACAGCAGTGTCCTTCATCACCCTACTTATTCACTAATATAGATCACAGATTTTTTTTGCCTTGGAACAAACCCTCTCTTTGTCAAAAATAAAAAAAAAAAGGCAGTGGAGCAATGTCTCAGCTGTGACATTAGTTATCGCATCTCCTCTGTCTAAGCATGTTAGGAAGATGAAGAAAGTGGAGGTGTGAAACATGCTGAGCTGAGGCTGCAGGACTGAGCTCTCTGCTGCAGCTCTGGTCCCCAGGCTTTCCCTGGCCATGCATCAGTGGCTCATCCATAAGCGGAGCTTGATTTGCACTCATCTCCAGGTTTCTTTCAAAAGTAAGTGGTAGCACAAGTGAAGGGGATGATCTGATCTGATCTCCAACAAGCCTCCAGCTAGGCCTGGTATGGAGGAAAGGGCAACCTGAGCATACTAGGAACATACTAGGGAGAACTCTTCCCACCACAAAGACTCAACCTCAGCAATGACCACAGCAGTATCACAGAGGTTAGTTTTCAAACAAATAATTGCCTGGAAGCACCCTTAACAATTTCTCCATCAGCATGCCTAATTCTCCTTTGAAGTAATTTGAAATTTTTTGTCACTCACTAATTGGACAACTTTCCAAGGCTTATAGTAACATTTTTTTTTTTTCTGAGATGGATACTTCCCAAAGAAAACATTCAATGGCCTGGTGACTGAGGCACTAATCTGGGATATAGGAAACTGCTCTTTAAAATAACACAAATCAGGTCTGATCATTTGTTTCCAAAAGGGATTCCAATATTTGTCCTGCACTTACACAATGAATTCTCTTGCAGCATTTGTTATCTTACACCAAGCAAAGAGGCAGGAGAAGCCTTCAGGAATCTATACAACACACACCCCAGGTTATGCTCTGAGAACAGCGAAGATCATTTATTTCACGTTAGAACTGAGTTCTCTCCCTGCTCACCATGTACTTGTCAGGAGCACAAACACAGCCACAAGATGAACTTCCCGAAAATAGAACTGAAGACATAAAAATCATCTAAATTACAGAAAGTGACTTTCAGCGAACAAAAACATCTGCCTTTCAGCAAACACAAGAGCTGTATGTGTGGATTTGACACATTGCAATAGAAGGGAGGAGTGTCTCATCTAACTGTTTACTGTCATTCCCTCAGCGCTCTGCTTAAACCATGAGAGTGTTTCAAAAGCTGTGTTAACGTACTAATAGATAGGGTCTTACAAAATGGCTCCAGCCTGTGACAGGCAGATTAAATAAGAGCATTCATTTGGCCCACTCCCGTTTTGTTTTGGCAGGGAGTGCTGGCTGCCTGTCCCCTCCACAGGGGTGGCAGGGCCTTGCTGGGCTGTATCACAGGCTGGGGCAACAAGACAGGCCTCAAGCAAACCACGAACTTCACCATGCTCTCATCACCCCTTGAGAAACTTCTGCCCCAAAGTGACTGACCCTGCCCAAGTCCCAGGACCTCACATCAACCCCAGGGCCTTCAGCCCCTGTCCCATTGAGGCTACCAGCAGGGCTAGGTTCCAGATCCCTGCTGCCCGGCCCTGCCAGCCATGGGCCCTGCTGAGCCAGGCCCACCCATGGGCCCACGTCCCAGCCTGGGCTCAGCCCGACCATGGCCCTGTGGCCACCCCCAGGGCTGTGTCTGACTTCAGTTCCCATCCACAGGGTCTCATCCAGACCCACCTCACCCTGACCCCTGCACTGCCTCTGCTCCTTGCCACTTTAACACATTTGACTTGTAGAAATGCTTTTGTTTTGTGTTGCAAAGTGCCAAATCCTAATGTGACCCCAAACCACCCACCATCAATTTCTGTGTTGCTTTCCCCACCCTTTTTTGCACTCTAAAATGCTATTAGGAACAAACAAACAAACAAACAAACAAAAACAAAACATTTCTTAATGTCTGTAGTCATCTTGGTCCGTGTTACCTGAAAAAAGCCACTCGTGCACGTGATGACATTGCTATCTTTTATTGAATAGAAAAATATCAGTATTCTAGTTTTTAAAACACTTACAAACCATTTCTGGGCATGAAAATAAATGGACTACATGCTATCAGATCCTTTAACATCTTTTCATCTGTGGGAACCAAACATGGTGACGGTAGACCTTTTGTAGGTTCAGATTTCGTACTTCCTTATTGCTTGCAGTGTGCTGCACCAGTCTTTCTAATAGCTGGTTGATAACTGAATATCTCAGTGAGAAAACGTTATCAAATTAATAGGTCATTCAAGAAACAGGAAAAACCATTTCAAAAGACTTGAATCTGATAAAATATGAGTTTTGAATGGTATCACAGCTGCCTGACCTCATGGAACATTAGCCTGGTCCTTTATGTTAAGCTTATACACCAATTCCCAACCTCTGTAAAAGAAAATAGCTGTTAAAGTAGAATATGATGATGAAATGCAATGCTTAAAATGAAGTCAAAAGATTCATACAGCTACATATATTAGCACTTTACTATTTATTTCCTTACATGTCTTATAATGTAAATATACTTCTACATTGTACCACTATTGTTATTCTAGTATTTAACTGCTGCATTGATCATAAACGTGGGCCCTCCACATGTCCTCAGAGAAAGCTGAAATGTAATAGGAGACAACTGGCCTAATGTTTCTACCAACCAGTGCCAAAGGCCAAATCTTTCTCTGGTGTAAATCTAAATAAATTAAACACTCTCAATTTAACCCACCTGGTAATCTGTGTAACTGCTTCTCCCTTAAACAGTCCACCCAACATTTCAGCATTTACCACAGCTGAAAAGGGGCTTGGTGTTTTGCATCAGTTTGTAACAAGCCTGTTGCTTTTGAGGGCATTCATCAGTAGAGGAAAATTTATATATGTATGATATGGCTGTAGTATATAAACATACATTTTTCTTTTCAATAAATATTCTGATATGGGATCTATATTGCCCTTACCACAGTCATATTTCTAAATTACATTTGCTTTGCTCATGTACTTCCTGAGCAGTTTAATAATATGGGAAACAGTATTTATGAGAACTGCAGAGGTTTATTGGTCTTGTTACAAGTCCTTAACGACACCTGCTTAAAGAGAAAAGTATAAAACCTTCACAGGCAGTATGTCTTGAAATGTACATGTTGCAGGAAAAGACAATTTTTTTCTTAGCATTATTAGCACAGAAGAGTGAAGATTCAGAAACATTATTTTATACCATATCACACAATTATTATTTATTTAACCATCCATTTTCTAAATTCTGCTGTGTTCTTTACATGGATATTGCTCATCATCATCTAAACACAACCTTATAAGTGCATTTTTTCCTTTTGCCTACTTTTCATTTATTTTCATTTTAATCCAATTCAGTCATTTCAATTCTTTCAGTGGAGAAAACCAAATGGGTCCTGATAGTTACCTGTTCTGTTCTTTTTGCTCTGCAGGTCGTCCTGCTGCTGCACACCCAGGACTCCAGTGAGACACGTGAGCCTTGCACAGGAGAGAAGAGCTGTCCTCCTCACCCCCCAGCATCGCTCCTTTTGAAGGGTTGCCTTTTCTCAGCTGTGTGTTTCCTTGTGCTCCTTGGTTTTCCTCTACTGCCCAGTCATGATAAAAGTGAGACTCACACTTATTTCAAGAGTCAGATCTGCAGATAGTTCTGACTTTGTTTTTATATGTGTGTGCCTTAGGGGTTAGCATGTAGGGACCTCTGATTTGGGTATTTGTAATTGCTTTTACCTGGGCTTTATCTTTTTACATTTGTAATCATCTTTTGTTCAAACTATTACAATAATAGCTAGGATGAGGACATATATCTAATCTATATAGTGCAATAACAGAATCTTAACACAGTTTCATATGCTACTTGTTTTTTTGATTGATGTTGCACCTTGAGTAGATGTCATCATTCAACTGCCTTTGGAGATACAGACAATAGCTTTTATACTTGCCTCTATAAATTCAGAATCCATTTCAAGCAGTTTAATATTCTTCCTTTAAAATAGAATATACTCAGATGGTTTGTGCTATTACATCTGCTATTAACACAGTATTTCTGGAGTGCCTCAGAGTTGTCTCTGTCTCTACATATGTGAAGTATTATTCTTTGTTCAGATTTTCCACTAACTGTTCTCCTTGAAATGTTCCAATCTTAATTCCTGGAATACTCAGATTCTGATTAGTTATTAGAGTATTTGTGCTGGCAGCTGGACTGCGTCAGATGCAGATTCCCTTCCCTCCATCACAATACCTGTTTAGTTTAGAGGTTTACCATGTTTACCCGCTCCTGCTCACGCTTTTTTTTTTAGTAATGAGCTGGGAACACAACTGTTTGGACTGAATGTAAGCTCAGCCCTGCCTACAGAGCTTTGCAAATACATTATTTCAGTGGGAGTTGGGTACTTATTCTTTTTTAGTCTGCCAGGGTCTTCTATACAAAGGTATAAAAATACCTTTGTAAATCTGATCAGTGTTGTGTTGCCAGTAATTAAAGACCTGTGGTCTGAAAGGAGCATTAGAAACCATGGAAATGCAGTTCCCTTCAGAACTGACCAGGCTTCCAGAGATGAGGTGAAATAGCCCCATACTCCTGATGTCTCCCTTTTCATTGATTTATCTGGCAGTTTGTCCTGAAATAACATTTGAATCTCTCGTCTTTTTTCAACCACATTTAATGCAGGGGTAGAAATCTGAAATATATTAAATTTCTACAGATTTTTGTGAATATAAGTGACCAGGAGACAAGTGTGCCTGAGGGAAAGGCAGGGGCAAGCTGTTCCCTGGCCTGTCAGCAGCCTGCCCAGCTTAGGTCCTGCTGGCCAGGGGAGGGGGCAATGCAGGAGGCAGGGGTATTAAAAATGTGGAAAATAATTTGGGTACTACAGTGGGCTTGCAATGGATACAGGAAGGAGCTGAAACTGTCCGAGAATTGGGGTAGGGCGTCATTGGGAATAGAAAGAGAGAGGCTGGATTGCTTTGCTGGTTGTTTAGGGAATACGTGGATGTTAAAGTCATTGCAGGGAATGAGTATAGGGGACATTAGATATAAATTTGTATAAAAACTACTAGTTCCACTGCTCATGGAAAAACTTGCTTATTGGGATTATGGGCAGTGAAACCTCTGGCAGTGGCTGGGCAGACAGCCTGATGTGCAGCCTTTGCATGACAAGTGGGCTGGCTTCTCGTCGAAGGAGGCATTTGGGGTGATAAGGCCACATCACTCACTCTCTGCAGAGCTGTGGTGTAAGGAGATGGACAAAGAAGACTAGTGTTGACAACATAGCCACTCTTTTTAAGTGGCTTATGGAACTTGAATGAAAATATCTCTAATACAGAGGCTCAGGCACCCAAATCATCTAGGTATATTAGAAATTTTATTATCTGGGAGGAACCTGGTCTGTTTATGTCCTTCTCACCATGACAATAGGATTACAAGATTGCTGCATGCAGGAGGCACTTTTGCTTACACACATAGGGCAAATTCTTGACAAATGGATTTCATACATTTGATATGTAACCCTCCATGGGTCTGAGAGGGAGGAGCACAACTTCCCTTCAGCAAGTCTTACCTAAGGCCAACTTCTCTGCAAGGAGATTTCCTTATGATTGGTATCTGATGGGAAGGCAAAGTATATGTTCCACTTTTTTTTTTTAATTATTATTTTTTCTGTCAGCCAAGCATTTGGTAGTGAACCAGGAGCTGAGATGGTTTAGATGAGTGAACAACATACTCCTCATGTGCTGCACATTCATTCTAAGTCCATAAGTTTTGTCTGGGGAATGATACAAGGGTGTTTCCATGATTTGTTGGTTGCATAGCACTAATCCTGCAATGCTCACAGAGACCAATGTTTCAAAAAGATAATCAACAGCTTGACACATTGAGGGAAAATGGTTCCTGAAAAATCTTTTTATCATAAAAAAGGCATTCTGTGTCTCAGTACTTTTAACCAACAAGATTAAATAAATATCTAATATAATCTCACATAGAATTGGATTTGATATACAAATTTAAACTAAAATTGAGCTATTGAGCTCATATTTATAGAAAAATGGTCCATGCTCATGTATGACTTTGTTTTTATGGATTGCAACTTTTAGAACAGGAATGCATGGGATGGGCAGGAATAACAACCCAAATCCTCCCAGGTATTGCCAAAGTACATTTTTATTTTTCGGAGTGCATTCTTCCAGGTATTCTTTCAAGTAGTTTAATCTGTTTCACTAACTCTTGGAACACAATTATTTCATAAGAATTAACTGTAAAAGAAAAGGGTGGAGTTTTGTGCTGGAGGCTCAGTAAATCAAGATTTGCATTTATTTCATTTTTTTATTATTATTTTTTTCCCTACTAATCAGTTGTGCAAATTCATTTAGAGATCTGAAAGCTAAATCTTTTCTGGCTCAGGGCTCATGACCCAGGATAAAAATATTGCAGATGCAGGTTACTGTCACTCACACTTGATGAAACTAACACATGATGAGTGCAGAATTGACTGAGAAGCAGTATTCAGGCCACAGTATGTACAGAGTGATGGTTAAGTATCAAAGTGCAAGAAGGTATCTGTTGGGTTCTGCAAGACCTGCGTGGGGTCAGTATTTTTGTTAATTACAGGGGTGGTGGAGTAGATGTGGAAGGACTAGCATTCAAAATGAAATGGCTATGGGAAAGGGATCTGAAAAAAAAAATAATTTGGCATTAATAGCACGTGACAAGCCGAACATGAATCAACGGTGCTTTAAAATAGCAAGCACCTGTCTAGAACCTAAATGCACAGGAGATTCTTATGTAAGATGAGGAAAATAATCATGCTGCTCTGTGTGCTATATTAGCACATTTTCTGAGTCATTGTGTCTGATTTTGGGCGCCATGCTACAAAAAAAAGTGGATCAACCAGACAGTCTGGAGCAAGTGGATTAATGATTAAGAACACATTTTTATTTTTATTTTATTTTTAATGGACAACATATGGCTCTGAATTCATATTGATTAAAGAGGTGGCTTTTGTTTCGTTTTGGTTTTGTTTTCCAAAATCCTTTTTTGACAGTGAATCCACTTTCAAGTGCAATGTTCAAGAGAGGGAAAACCCGTGGTATATTTGGGTAGGGGAAGGCTTTATTGAACTGAGGTAAAGATGAATGGAAAGAAAAAAATGAAGGTTAGAAGCCCTGGCAGGTATTGGCTGAGGGAAGAAAGGTGAAGGCAAGAACAAACTCACAAGGGCAGCCAAGACAGAGCTAAACCTGCCCTTGCAGAACTGCAGACATTTCCAGGGAAAAATGTAAAATTTGTTAGTTTTCCAGGCAAGGAACTGAGTAACTACCAAACAATTCTTAGAGATAATAATCAAGATACTTTCAGCTGAGATTCTAGGTCGGGTAGATGGTTGGACTTGTAGATCTTGACAGTCTTTTCCATCCTAGATGATTCTATGACTCCTTGTAATTAGACTATTATTTTCAGACCAAATAATGGTCGCTAGGTAGAAAGCTGATGCACAACACAGCAAGGCATGAGCAGAGTTAACATTTGCACAGCTGGTAATAAAAGCAAAGCAAAAGGCTAGTCAACATTTCTCTGGATTATTAGTAAAGTGAAAATACTTCTTGTGAAAAATGCTAGATAAAGAGCCCAGTCTCCATTGAGCAAAGTCTCCATTGATTTCAGTGGAGCTGAATCAGTTTCGGAGCTGAGAATGCAACCAAACCCAATGCACAGAGCAAGCCGAGATCTTCTGTGCTGCCTGCCAGAGGGGTAATACCCTGCCTAGAAGTTTAGGGCTGACAGAGACTGATTGACCTTTTCAGTCCTTGCCATCTCTAATAAGACCGCCAACAATAATGATATCTAGGGATCAAAATACCCATCTGCTTTGTATTAGGCTGAGAAAAACAGCTGCCTAGATGCTATTTACAAAGAAATGTGTTTAACCTAGAGCTAAGCATTTTCCCAAATGGAATAGCAACAGAGGAAGGGTTGTCATTTCCTTTTTGACGGGAAGGTGGTCAATTTTTCACGGAGAAGGGCACTTCCAGGACACACTGAGTGCTACATGCAGAAGCAGGATCACCCAGCTGCGTAACAGGCGAGATGGGCAGTGAGATGGGCAGGAGCTATCTGGACCTGCTTTGAACAGGGGTTTGGGCCGGATGGTCAGAGGCCCCTACCAGCCTAAATTATCCAGTGAATTTCTGAACTGGTGCTTCTGGAGAGCATTATCTCTGTTTATTCTGGCCCCATGCACAGGATGCAGACGATACAACACCCGGGGGCTAGCAGCCAGCGATCGCCTCTGCTGCAGCAATTTGGTCTGTAATGGTCCCAGGGTGTCTCCTGCCCGCCACGTGGATCAGAGCACTGGGGACCCCGGCCTTTCTAATTCTAACAGGCGTAGCATAGTGCCCACTCTTCAGATCACCGTCTCATTTCCAGCATTTAGAACAGATGGGAAAATGCAACTTGAAAGTTGATTTGAACTGTGACTATTCACTACTAAGACCAAACCTCTTTGGTGAGCTGGAGAAATTAAACTCTGACAGGAATGTCAAATTAACAAAACGGAGAGGATTTTAGCAGCTCCAAGCATGTACATTTTAAGGTTATTTAAGGTTATTTTAATTTTTCTCCATGTACATCCTTTCCTTCTAAAGGTAATAAAGTGCAAGGTTAAGTTGTCTCAGATAAGACCACAAACAGAAAGGACGGGCAGCATTTCATTGCTTTGAAAGGCAGACTAGCTTTGAAAGGTATTTCCCCACGATAAAGTTTGAAATCTAGGGCACCTTGCCTCTCTCTAGTAGCTTCTGCATGGACACCTAACAGGAAATCCATTTGGAATCCAGAAACTGGCACACTTGCTTGGAAAGTAAACCCATTAATTTTTCTTTTAATCAACCTTTCCCTTTATAAAATGCTAGGCAGACTGAGAGAAAGGATATTTCATTTTAAACAAATCTCACTTGCCTCAAAATCTTAGTGAACGTATATTCTTCTATGTTATCGTAAATAATTTACAAATCATGAAAACTGTAGGAAAATATTAGAGCAGAACTAAGAAAAACAAAATATAAATTAGTGTTTCTATTCCGTAATATTGTTCTTATATTTCTTTAAGCTTTCAAATGTCTGCAGTGACTGGGTTTCTCTCTGGTGTCACATGAAACAGTTCTGTAAACATGGGTCGTTTCAAAAAGCTTCTGTCTACCTGGGCCTGAAGAGTCATTCCTTGTGTTTACGCTGTGCGCCTGTTGAATCTGATAAAGAATAGGGCTGTGTTGTTCTACCTTGATGGGCAATGGCTTTAATTTTCCTAGTGAAATATGACCTTTTAGGCAGTAAGCACAGAGTATTGTGTAGGCATTGTTGCCAAGAGATGCTTAGAAAATAGGGAAGAGGGAAGGAATTGTATTCTTATTTCCTGGATTAAGCAAAACACTACCATGAAAGCTCTCAAATAGACAGATTGCTCTGGTATATTTAGCAGTATTTTCTGCCCAGTGGAAAGACAACACTTGGTGATTCTCCACGGTTGTACACAGAATTTTACAAAGTAATTTTACTACTTCTTGAAGGAGTCCAAGGAATTACAGCTCTAGCCAATTTTTAGTAAACTAAGTCAAAATAAGACAAGATGTAAGCTGAGCTGCTGTTCCACAAGTGGAGGCATTGGCAGGTCACAGCAAACAGCTCCCCTTCCGCAGCTGTAGGAGAGGAGTCATCCAAACAACTTAACACCCTCCACCTCTAGAGGAAATTTATTCAAATGCAATGTTAATCAGAAAGCTTCTCCCCCAACCTGACCTCTTTCTCTTGATTAATTCAGTCTGAGAAATGGAGCCAATTTGTTCTTCGTGCCCAGCCCAACCTCCTATTTCCTATTCAATTTCTAAATGTGTCAAATGTAATTAAAACTGGCAGAGGCCAAGATTAAATCAAGCAAACTGTAAACATTGCTTGTGCTGTTGGGTAGATGCAAAGCATTCACCATAAAAGGCTTTTAAATAAATGAATTCAGCTATTACTGTGCAGCAGCACTGAAACCTTGCTCCGAGTGTCTGAACTTTTCAGGGACACTGTCAGGGCAGCTTAGATTCAAGACCTAAAACATGGCTGAGGTTCTGAAATTGCCTAGGGGAACTGGGTACCTAACTTCTGCTGAAAGTCAAAGCGTGGCAGCAGGTGAGTTGCCTTTCAGCAGGAACTAGATGCCTTTGAAAAGCCTATTCATATCCTTGTAAACACAGGACTGTGCCCTTTGCAGAGATAAATAAGTGTAACTCTTTCAATGCCTACCTACCCACACAGCAAAGCAATCAATGAAAACATTTTACAAAACCTAAGACTGTCCAGAAAAAAACCTGAGAGCTACCTTTACTTAAGCTATTTGATCATATTTTCTTTAGCATTAAATATTTCCTTTTACTGTGCAATAATGATAATTTACAATACTAATATTATTACAGTGTGGCATAACTATAACCCCAACTTTCAAAAAAAGTTAATTTATTAAGGAGTATCAGTTTCAATCTTCTAGCCTGCAACTTGCTATTTAATCCAGTGGCTTTAGAGGTACTCCTGACCTTTTAATTGCAGATTCAGAGCCTCAGTACATCCAAGATTTTCAGAGAAACATTTTTGCATTAAAAAAACAAAGCCCACATCTCATTAGCCGTAACGCAAATTCATATCAGGCAATGAGGAAACTCGGTAATTTTGAAAGGTTTATGTCTTGCCAACTGATATTTTAGTTCTAAGCAATACAGAATTAATATTTAAATTAGACAGCTTTGAAAATAGATCCTTGGCTACTTGACATTATTTCCTTTAATTCCTCATCACTGCTTTCATTTGCAAGAAATGTGATGTTTCCTGTATATTTGTTGTATTTTATTTTTTACACAGGATGGGCATTTGGCACTCTTGTAACAAATTTTGCTTTCTTGGCACATGTATGCTTACATCTCCACATATTCGATGTCTTTAAAATCCTGATGCTACAATATGAACTGAGCTTTTGAGGATTTCTGTCCAATACCTTTAGAAAAACAACTGTAGTAGTACCATTGGACCAGAGTCAAAATTTTCCCTTTCCAGCCTTGAGGTCTTCTTTTTAAATCCCTAATATTCTCCTGGAATTCCTCTGGCCATCCAAGGAAAGCATTCTGCATGGCTTCTTACAGACAAAGTCAGAGGTGTTTCGGGGACAGCATGACTTCATGATAGAAGATGGCATGGTCACAGATGTACCGGCCCTTCATCTCTGGAACGGCAATTCACATCTGAACAGAGGTGATTAGACAAAATTAGCGCACTTATTCCCTCTTTATCTTCAGTGGACATGAAACCAGACCACAAAACAACTATAGATTGTCTTGCAACTGGCAGGCTCTGGTCATGAGAAAGCCAGAGCTAGAGAGAGCAGAAGGCTGGGGCTGATGAAGAAAGGCAGAGCTTGTGCACACCAAAAATCTCACTCAGCCTTGACCAAGCCATTTGGTTGAGACTGCATTTTATTGCCTTGCTTTCATAACCATAGATGTTTTCAGATCTATTGAATCCAATAAAGATTCCTCTGTGGTGATGGGCAACCAGGGGTCAGTGTCACGAAGAATGGAAAGGAGCTGTATAATTGGTCTTGGGAGCAATGGAAACCACCTCCTAACGATCCACTCCTGGGATGTGTCATATTCTGAAAGCTAAATATCTCTGCAGAATTGATGGTGCAGATTTTAATGTTTTACCTGTTTCCATCAGTATATATGTATTCCTCTCTCCTTCAATTTTTTTCACCTATTTGCTATGAATGTTGCCTCAAGTATTATTTTAGTTGTCTCACTATGTACTGCTTAGACTTCCAGAACCAAATTTGAAAGCTAATTAGGTATGGAAGGATGTAGGCTAAAATCCTATATGAAAGCCAGATCTTTCATTAATGATGACACAGAACGATAGAATAAATGGACTCAGGAAGCTTGCATGTTTTGGTTATTTGTCTAAGAGGCTAATGGGGTATTGCCTTGATCGTCAGGGAAAGGGATTAACTTCTATCTACAGTGCTCAGCAAAATCTGACATTTGCAACTAAGAACTTATAACTAGCACAAATGGAGAAGTAAGCTGCACTTTTCAAGACCACTTTTTCAGGATGAGATCTCTGCTTAAGCAATGGGCCAAGTCCTAAATTATATCTGATAGTTGGCAGCATGAGAAATACTTCTGTAACAATGAAATCGTAGGGTGCAGGCAGTGAACAGAGGCATTGCTGAATGAAATCAGAAAGAAGACTTCAGAGCAGAACTTTTTTCTTTTTATATGCAAGTCTTTTTATTCAGTAAGGTTGAGACAGAAAATTTTGGGATAAAAAAAAATTGTAACAACATAATAGATCTTGGGTACTATAGTATGCCTAAAACATCTCAGTGGCATTTTTTGAAAATATGTAACACCTCCCCTCCCTCCAGTGACAAATCAGACTGCTCTTCTCACCAAAGTTAAGGTTTGTGAGCTGATTTCAATTTCACATGAATGCTAATGTGGGGGGTACCATTAGGGATATTTTGCTGCTGCACAGGTGAGTTGATACCAGACTTTTGACTACTGACTGCAGCTTGAAGCTCTCCTTGCAACTAAGGACAGCAGGACTTGACCTTTAATCAGGATATTTTAACTGTAACATGTCAGGAAGAGCTTGCAATTCCTTTCACTCATTAAGTGCAGTTTCTTAATCTAATCTCTGGTTTTGCTTTATCACAGGAAAGGATTCCAAGAGGTATGTTTTTCTTTTCAAATTCAAATATTGCTTAAAACGAGTGTTAAAATGTTATCCTGTAGTATTAGGAACCTAAATAAAAGAGTTTCTGGGCAGAATGAAGAAAAAGAATATGATATTATTTTGTAATACAAGTTAAACTGAAGAAGCTATCTGCGTTGTTCCACACGAGAGAAATTAAGAACTACATAGGGGTGTTGCCTAAAACTGTAGTATTCTGAAACGTTTTCTTGCTAACAGAAGTGAGAAAACATCCAGTCCTGATGCATGTACTATTCTCTTTAGGGAGAATTGGCTCAGGTCCTTTGTGACCCATTCTGCTTGTTTACGCTCTCATATAGTGCTCAGCTTTAATGCACTGCATGGTAAAAGAAGAAACTGGAATTCAGCCCAGACTTCCTTAAATTCTTGCTAGAGTTTATGTTAATTTCATCCCTTTTTTCTCCAGTTATCTAACAGAAAGCGTGATTTCACTGTCATTAAAGATCACCTAGTCTCCTGTTTTCATTTTCTTTGTGCTGTTATTATGCTTCTCATTGAAGTCTCCTTTCTAGTCATAATGAACACTCAGAGCATTTCATTGAGAAAAACGAGGAGTTAAACATTTTTTATTTCCCTAATCAAGACCCTGTCATTATCATTAATGAATACCAGAAAACAGGTGAAGAATTACATGAGAGGTAAAAAGGACATTGCCAAAGTGATTTTGTGATCACAGTCACTTATAATAACGTGCTGAATGTTGGCATGGCAATCTAATCGCCTGCTAAAAAGCCTGCTCTGTAAACCCAGTTACTAGTTGCATTACATAATGTTGATGTTGAACTGCTTCAGTCAAAGTTGAGCATAATATGGACAGAAATTTGTAAAAGTCCATGGTCTTTATTGTGGAATAATTCATACAACTTGTCAGTATGATGATTTTTTCAATTTTTGAAACAGAAAACCACAGTGATTCAATTCTAGAAGGAAAAGTAGCCTAGAAAAAAAAATCATGTTTTGCAAATAGAAGAAAACAAAAGTAAGGTAATTTTTTATTCTATCTCTTTTGACAGTATCCTTTTAAAGGGAAGACGAAATTAAATTCTAAAGGTCAAATTCTCCTCTCATTCACATCACAATAGCTCCAGAGTTCTTCCACTGACTGTCAGAGAATCGCTCCAGATCTATACATTTTTAGAGCAGCAGAACCTGGCTTTTCAAGCCTAGATGTTTCACAACAGGAATACATGTTAAGGAGTGATACTTAAAAGAAAATATTTTGTTTTTCTATTCCATTAAATTAAATCTGTAGAAGGACAGAAAAAGGCTCATAATGATTCCTCTTTTGGTCTCAGATAAGCTACCTTCAGAAAACACTTATGAAAAGTGTAAGAGAGAAAGCTCAAAACAATCATTGAATTAAGTATGTGTCCAGAAGACACTCTTGATTTCTTCCAGTACCACAGATTTTTTATCCTGAAATCTGTATTTCACATAAACGGAGAAGCACAGGACATGGAAAATTGATCTGAAGGCTAAACAGAATTTCTCCTGCAGTAGTCTGTTTGAGGCATGGAAAGAAGGGAAAGAAAGGGAAGAAGGAAGGCCGAGACTGGTGCAATTCAAAGAGCCAAGATATTAAGTGGCAGCCCAAAAAATGTGTGTGAGAGGTCTGCCAACAGAAGGTAAGCTCTTCACGTGCAGCCCACCCTCTGGCGACACTCTCCCTCGCTACTTCCATTCGATGCATGTTGTTTCTGTATGTGCTGAAATGCTTCACGCTGTGTCACTGGTATTTCTGTTACTGTTTTACCTGTCCACGCTTGTCTCTGCCAGTCTGTTATTCATAATTGCTAGGGCTCCAACCCCACCAGAGAATCCATTTTGCTTTGAATTAGTGCTCATTTGCCTCGGGTAGCCATTGGCAGTTTCCGACAGCTGTTTCTGCATGATGGCCAGTGACACTTTATTGGAGGCCAGGAAATCTTTCATGGAGATCATCTCTCCTGACAGCCGGCGCCCATCTGTGTCGCTCTCGTTGACAATGTCAGTCTCGATGGAGATGTTTCTCCGGCTGCGCATGTTCCCCGGCATTACCACGTTCCTCCGTGACCGAAATAATTTCCTTTGGCATCTATGGCAGCACCTGCAGTCCAGCTTCTTCAGTATCCAGTTTATGGATTGTTTGATGACAATAGAGATCACGTTAAATAAGGAATAGATGCAGCAAACCCCCATGAGTATGAAGACAAAATTGCCAAAGCGGTAAAGGCCCTGGCTCTCATACTGGGTGTTTTGGCTGCTGACCAGATCACCAAAACCGATGGTGCTGAAGGCCACGAAGCAGAAGTAAAGCGAGTCAAAGTAACTCCACCCTTCAATTGGTGTGTACATTGCAGAGGCACAGCAGGAGATGATGAGTGATGCTACACATAAAATCAGCATGACGTAGTACACCGAGGGCTTCCAGCCCGCCAGGCTGTCCGCCTCCGAGGTCCCCGAGCCCCGCCGGCCGTCGTGAGGGAGGACGCCCTTCCTCCTCAGCTGTCTCTCGTGGCAGGACTTCATGACATAGGCTATGACGGTGATCAGGCGCTCCAGGAACAGGTTAAAGAACAAGATGGTCCCTGCACATCCTATAAGGCCATAAAATATCAGAAAAATTTTGCCTCCGACAGTGGCTGGGGTGGTCATGCCAAACCCTGGAAGACAAAACAGAAGGGTTTTTAAAAAATAAGCCTTTAGTTATCACATCAGAAGTTTTGTCACAGGCTAGTCAGAGGAACGGGCAGCAAATCCCTGTGGCCCAGCTCAGCTCAGGAGGAGATAGAGGTCTTTCTCCTAGACTGTTACCTGCTTGAGGCTCACCTTTTCCCTGCAGCAAGGGGAAGGAAGTTCATGCAGAATGAAAAAAAAAGCAAGAGAAAACACAAAGGAAACAAAACAGAGGTTAGTGAAGGTCTGGATTTTCATCTGGTTGGTAGGCTCACTCCGTTCCCCATTGTACCTTGGTTCATTTCTAGGCCCAGGGTTATCACACTCGCTCCTTCTCTCTGATGCTGTTCTGCACAGGGGATCCGATCCAAGGGTGACTGTCACCTCACAGGCACAGGGGTCAGTCCCCACCAGAGCCGTACAACCCGAGACAAAGCCTTTCTGTGCCTCACCGAGCTAGCTGTGGGCGTGGATGGGACGTGGGCATCCAGCACCACATCTGACCCTAGTGCTGATTGCCCATTATCGGCCTCTTTTAAGTCAGCACTGATGAAGTTTTCTTGTTTGTCTGTATCCTGCTCCACAGCTCAAATCTGTATTTGGGACTTAACAAATATCTCCTCTGGTTTCATTCCCTGTCGAGGGATTTCTCAGGTCAGAAGAGGTTTCCCTTATCTCCCTTCCTTCCTACAGCTTGCAAATAGCAACTTTGTTTTGGTTAAAACTATTGATAAGACCTACTTGTTTTACCAGGAGATTACTAAAGAATAAAAAGCGAACAAGCATGTCCAGAACAACACTGAGCAAATTAGAGTAATATGCATGATAAATAAGTTTGCTGCTGTTTTATTGGGGTCTGGAGAAGATTAATAAGGGATGAAATAACTCATCAATTAAGCCAATCAGGTAGAGAACAGCAAAATCATGTTGGACAAGAGACAGAGTTATTTGTTTCCCTCTCTTTGCAATTGTGCAATGCTAATTATAAAAAAAAAAAAAAGAAATTAAGCTCTGGGAAATAAAGGAAATTGTATTTGAAGTGTGACATGTTTGTGCTTGGAAGATAGACAAGTGCAGCGTGAAGAGGCCATGTTTCCCAAAGCTCCAAACTGCACTCCTCCTCCCACCACTGGAGACCTGCTACCAGCACAGATCCCTCTCAGATGCTGCTTCTGCTCCTGCATGTCTAAGTGACAGCCCCTGTCCTCACCCCTCTGCACGACTCCTGTCCTGCCGAGCAGTGTCCCTCTGAGACACGCTCCCCAAACCCCTGCTTCCAGGGGACCTGGAGGAGGCTCCGGCCTCCTTGTCAAATCTCTCTGCTGGAGGGAGCTGGGCTGCTGCTCTGTGTTGTGGGAAACAGGGCAATAGGGAAATCACCCCGACAAAATGTTCTTCATGACAGCTTTTTGCTGTTGTTCCTCCTGGCACACAGATCTTTCCATCCACCTGCTTTCCCCTCCTTCTCCTTGAACTGATCTGCCTCTAATCCTAGTTCTGATGCTGCCTTATTTTCTCTGCAGCCTGTTATATGCAAGTCATGACCTCCACCCTGTGGACAGACACGCAAAGACCGACAGACAAGGGGAACCTCTGCAGCCGGCGGGATCTGCCCAAAGCGGCGGCGGGGAGGTAGGGGAGCGCTGCCACATCCAGGCTGGGCAGAGATGGAAAGCTGGGCAGCCTCTGGCACAAGGTGACCAGCAGCAGGGACCAGCGTGCGTGCCAGATGTTGTACAGTAAAAGCCCTGGCATGAGAGCTGCATTTACGGCAAACGGTGCTCACGCCTGCAGCGTGGCGTTACGCCTTCGGCTGCTTCGTCCCCACCCGTGGGCACCTCTCAGCAGGGGCTCGGGTTCAGTCGTCTCTGAGCTCAGATCTGCCTAGGCAAAGACCCACCAGCAAAGGCTTCACAAAGGCACCCAAACAGGCACGGGAAGAAAGGCACAGTGCGCTATAAATACGCCAAAATGCAGAACATTGATCCAGAGAGACAGTGAGCCTGAGCGCGGCTCTGTCCGGTGCCAGTTCCTCCTCTTCAGCTGCTTTAACCTTCTGGAGAAAATGTATTTTTTAAGTTCACTTCTCTGTTTACAAATCTCAATATGGAGCAATCAATGCTAACATTTCCAAAGAAGCACTACAACGGAAAACCTAAAAGCAGTATTACAATAAAGATACCAATTTTAGAAGCACTTCCCTTTTAAGACCATTTGTCAAAAGCTTTTAGTCACAGAAATAATGTTAATTCTTGAAATGTCTTGTATTTACAAGTACTGGATGACACTAAGTCTGTTCAATGTTGACTATCACAGCTAAGATTAATCTGGTATATTGTATTATAGACTAGGACTTGCCTCGCAATAAGTAATTTTTTCTCCAAACAGACTCTTGGGGTGTTTGAAATTATTCATAAATCCAAGTAAATTTGGTGAATTGTTTCAACAAAGAAATGCAAGAGTGCAAAATGGTAAAAGGCTGAACTAGATGAAATAAAAGGGACTGTTTTCTTTTGGTATTTTTGTGGTAAAACTTTTCATTTCGAAAGATAGTTCACCTTTTGGTTAGAATTTCTCAGTTTGAAGTAAAACAAATGGAAAAAAGTAATTGCCATACATTTCAGAGTTTTAAAAGCTTAATAATCTTAAAATGTAATGCAGCATTTCACTGTGTCAAAGTAAACCTATCAAAACTTTCATTATTTGTTTCATTATCTTTTCCAATACAACTTCAGGTCAAATTTTTTCCCAATTTTTCCACTGGCCATCAAGCCAGAAATCTCATTAATCTCTACTAAATAAATGAATGTTTTCACAAATCCTTTTAATACAACAGCTCTGCAAACACTACCTGGAAATAAATTGCTTTCCTTGCTTTTCTTCCCTCTTTTTTGTTTCCAAATTTGTACAAGGAAAAATAAAGCTCATTCACGGACAAAAAGGCGTGATAATGGGAGTCGTTCTTGTTGTAGTAAAGCTACTGACAATACTGTGCTGTGCCAGGCATGAAGACCTGTGGCTTAAATGAGTTCCTTCATTAGGTCAGCGAAAGCTCTCACATCAGACCCTGCCCTCTAACCAAAAGACACCAAAATAAGCCTGTTGGCTGCGTGCTGGGGCCATGCACGTTACTCAGCATCGGAGGGGCTGCAAGTTCGTCTCTGAGAGGAGTGATGCCTGCCCTGAGGCAGGTGTCTCCATCCACCACCTCTGCTCACTGAGATGCGAGCAAAAACGTATGTATCCTCTCTCTTCTGCCTCAGATACCCTACAGTGCAATGGTCCAAAGGTGTTGAGTCCCTGCTTTGCTTGCAAAATGCCTTTTTGGCAATTTGGTTATAGACCAGGAGAATGAGATCTGGGGCAACACTACAGCAATTAAAACTGAAATACTGCAATTTTGTTTTGTTCTTTTTCCAAAATGTAATGTGAAAAAAAAATGCCTGGCAGGTGCCTCCCTAGAAGCGAGGCTCTCTGTGACACTCCCTGTGCGCGCTGCCTGCGTGCCAAACGGAGCCAGAGGGGCACGGGCCGCGAGGTGTCTGAAGTACGACTGGCACACTTGATTGAGGCAGCACTTCTAAGCCAAAATAATTAATTGTGCAGCTGAAATACATCAACGTGGAACTGAAGTCTCGGCACAAGGGTAGGACACCCATTGATCTGCCTGCTGTCTTTCCCAGGTCCCTGTGCCGTCCCAGGAAGCCCACAGGTCTGCTGTTGCATTTCTTCGCCATTGCGAGGCCGTGGCTGTCAGCTGAGGGGTGCCAGCTGCACCGGGGCTGGGGACTTCAGCGGGAGCCTGGGCGAGCAGCACCAAGCTGCAGGGCCACAGAATTGGGTCAGACCCCTGCCTCCGACAGCGCTGGGTGCGTGATGCTCAGAGAAAGGATATAAGAAAGCGTGAATAAAGAAGAAAGTATGAATAGCGTCATCTTTCCCTGGCATATCTTCCCAAGAATCAGCAATTTAGAGGCTTTCAGGACATCACATTTAATAATTTCTCCATCAATCTTGTCAAATTCTTTTTCAAATCATTTACGCTTTGGGTCTCCTGAGGCAATAAGTTCCACAATTTAATTACGGTTTGTGGAAGAGAAATCTTTGTCTAACCTCCTACCTGACAATCCATTTCAGGCTTCCTACCTTTTGCATTGTTAGCTGTAATCACTCTCTGCTCATTTTCTCCCTTCACCACCCGAGTTTATAGACTTCTGTTGTTTCTTTCTTTCCCACTTCTTCTCCAGTCTGAGGACTTCTATAGTATTTAGTCCTTAGTTTCTGTCTGCTAAGACATCTTACTGGTCCCATTGCCTTGCTTGTTTCTTTCTACCTTAGTACAGTCCTTCAGAGATAAAGGAGCAGGACAAGGGCTATACACAGAACTTGCAACGTAAAAGTTCTGTGAATTCATGCAGGGCATACTGATGTGTCCTGCTTTGCTCTCTGTTTCATAGTAATTCCTGTTTGTCCGTTTAATTGCTGTTAACCACCAAACTGATATTTTTAGAGGCCTACCGACAGAGGATGAGACTTCTTGCTCAACAAGTGATGGGCGGTCGGCTGCTATTAGGCATTTTTTTCCATGTACATTACTGTGTGTTTGTCACCACTGAATTTCATCTGTCATTTTATTACTTAGTTATTCAGTAATATGATATCCACCTGCAGTTCTTTACAGTGAAGTTTATAGCTGCCTATCCTGAATACTTCTCTATCTTATGTAAATGTTATCTAATTATCTCGTCTTACATTGTTTGTGATTGTTGAAATGTAAAGGTAGCAGCATAGAGCCTCGAAGACCCTGCTGTTAATGTGCTTCCGTTTCAAAAACTGAATATCATTACCTAGACTTTTCTTCTTCTTTTTTTTAATGGTTATTTATCAATGATAGGAATCGACTTTTTATCCCAGTAGAATTTTATTTCTTTAGAGACTTTGCTGAGGACATTTGTGAGACTGCTTTTTGAATGCCCAGGTAACCTGCAATTTTTGTGAGACCTGACTTCCCTCTTGAAAAGCTCCATCATCTCTATGAACATCCCTGCTATGTTCTTCTTTACAGTATCCTAATGTGCCGCTATGGAAGACAGACTTACTGGCTTATGGCTCCCAGGAATAGCTTTCTAGCCTTTTCTAAAAACCGTTGTCGTGTTTGCTATTTTTTATTTTCCTTGCACCAAAAATGATTTTAAGTTATAAATCACACTTAGTTAAGCAGCAATTTCATGTCTGAGTTCTTTTATAAGTCCTGCAAGAAATACTTCACTCCTAAGAGTTTGTAAGAGATTATTCCGATATGAGACATAGAGGAGAAACCAGTGGTAAATATATAGATGGGAAATGCCCTAGAGAGCAATTAGAACAGCAGTCTGAACCATACAGCTGAACGGGGAAAGAGCAATAACCTAAACTGCAGACTGAGAAGCAAATACAGAATGAAATTATGAAATCAGATAAAAGAGGAAATAAAAGCAGTGGCTGACACTTGGAGATTATTTGAAAACACGAGATTACTTGTGATGAAGAAATAAAAACAGGAAACAACCACAGGAAAAAAACTACTAATGATAAACATTTTTTATAGTATGAGGGATGCTGATGAAATTTCATGAACTTTATTTTACAAGTTGAGTGACATTTCTTGAAAGAGTTATTTCATGTGGAAATCAAGATTATAGTCAATCAAGAGAAAACCACATCATTTTGAGTTGGAAGAAACAAATGTTTTTATACTACTGAAGAGTGTTTCAATGGATTTGTTGGATGTATCTGTGGATATGGCACTGTTATTAACATTGATAGATATGCATGACAAATCCTAAGTATGGCAGCATGGCAATGAAGAAGTACAAATTTCAAATTTCTATTCTGAAATCAGCACAGTACCGATTTGCCTGTGTCCCATGATCCATTGATTACTATAACCTGATATTATATTTCATGTTATTCAGCTAGACTGAGCAACTACATTCCTTGTAGTTTCAATTTTCCTTCAATTATTGTTTTTTTAATAGTGCTTTAAAAAGAATTCAGTTTTGTTTGCTGAATATACACGCTAATTCTGAATTTCTCTGTAGCAGAGCTACGTTTGCAGAAGTTGGAAGGAATTCAAACTCCAAGCAGAGTCAATAAAAATTTTCTAAAGCACCACACACCTCCTACGCAAAACAATTTTGCAGATTTCATCTTGGCAGCAAAAATTCTGTCTTGAAAATTGTTATTTCAAAGTGCTCTAAAATCCACCTGTAAGTTCAGAGTATATTGTGTGCCTTTTCCAAAAGGATATAGGGATACTTAAGAAAAAGAATGATAGAAGAATTGTAAACCTATTGACAGTGTAATATAATCATATTCCATGGTTTCCTGAAGCGAGTAATAAGGATAACCAAAGAAAAGCAAGCAGCTGTAATTCTTATCAATAGTCAGTTTGACTTGTGTCCAACAGGAAGCTCTCCTAAAGATTAATAATCTGACAGAAGGTGAATATTGACCAATATTAAGCAAATGTTGTTCTCAATCTAACAGTAACAGGTTTATATCAAAATACAAGAGGAACCAGGCATTATCTTTCTATAATTAATCAACCCTACAAAATATCCAGTTTCTCTACTTTCTTTCTTCAATATCCTGGTTTATCAGCCTTTGAAAATCTGGAAAAGCTAAATTATAACAAGCACCAACCTCCAGAAGCTGGGCGCAAGGACAAGGCTATGCAGTGGTCCCACCCAGCCGTTCTCACCCTGCCCCATCCCATCCCGTTCCCCTGACAGGGCACAGCCCAGGGGACTTGTGCCACCCTTGCCCTGGTGTCCTCAGGAGGCCACAGCAAACGGCCTTGGTGAATCCAGATTTCTACTCCAGTGTGGGTTCATCTCATCTTTTCTGTTGCAAACTACTCCAGAGCTACCAACTGCTGCAAGCGTTTTTTCCCTAGGTCATTACCACACTTGCTTCCTCTGCCTGGTGGTGCACAGTTTGGCACGTGTTAATTCTGGATTTTCTGACATTCACAGGTTATACCAGTTAAACTTTCAGTTTTCATTTCATGGTACTCGTGGTGCTATGAAAGACTATGAGAAACTGTTCATCAGTCCTAATCCTTCATGAATGAAGCCTGGCGCACCAAATATAATTTGTGTGTAGGAAGGCTAGGACAGACATATAGATTTTACACTTCATTTTGGATCATGAGATCGGGTCTTTCTATTGTCTTGCAAAATACCTCTTTTTTTTCTGAGAGGTTTCATTTCCTTTTTGAATGTGTGCTCTCAGAAGTACAGCTTGCTGCTACTGCCTTCCCCACAAAGAGGAAGTGGGTAGAAAGAAGGGGTAACGCTATAGCAACAATAATGAGTCATTGCGATGCTAGAAATAAAAATTTCATCATGAAATGGCTTTCCAGTTTAACCTACAATCAGAGCTCTTTGTGTTGTGGCTATATTCCTATTGCATTTTCTGTTTATTTGATTAACTCTCTTCCTTGTTTTACTTTATCAGCTCTACTTTGGTCATGACTCACTGGGGAAATGCTGAATTTCACAAGGAAATGATTGAAGATCAGGAAAGGTGTAAACCAAACTAAATATGACCAAGATATTCAACTACAATGAGGAGATTAAGAAAACTGTAATTAGATAAGAGAAATATAGGAAGTCCTGGATAACTGCAAAGACGCTGACCCCCTTTCTTCCAGTACACATTCTGTGCTGAGCTATTTCTGTAAGGATATGGTGTGCTTCTAAAAGAGAGGCAGGAAAAACAACTCTAAGAGAAGCTGTACTTGAAAGACTTTATTGAGAAAATGTCCTGTACTGTTCCTACAGTGTCAAGACACTAATAATGTGGCAAAATTCACTTCTACCATAATAGTTTGTTCTTATGCTCTCTGAGCAGGATAAGTAGTCCTAGCAAAACTCTGGTTCTGCTGGAGTAATCCTGTCACCAGCAGGAACTCTTCTAGGAACAGCTAAAGCACTCTCAACCCATCTCACATCACTCCCCTTATGACAGCAAGCTTAGAACAGAGTCCTGTATTGTAAAGGAAGGAGGACAAAAAGTCCTTCCCAAAAAGAGAAGAAAAAGATACATTTCTGTGGTGACACACCTACAGTCACACGTGTTGTCAGAAACGCTCGTTTCAACTTCTTGACCTTCTCTCTAAATACAGGGGGAAAAATGAGCTAGCTGAGTCCTGAAACCTTCTGCTACTGCAATAATTATTTAACGAAATAATATTTTCTCAGGGACAGCCTGGTGTGCCATGGCATGTATTTCATTGGCGATGGTATTCTCTTGTGCAGTCAGCTACGTGGTGGAGGAGGGCTCAGCCTGCTGGGAACGCAGGGCACGTATGGCTATAGCAGCACTGCTCTGTGCTATCTGTTCTTCTGTTTCGTGATGTGCCTGGTGCCTGTGAGTGCTGCACCTCCTGTCTGGGCATCCTGAGCGCTCTGGGGAGCTGTAAAAGCTGGAAATGCCTGCAGGGCTGTTAGGGCTGAGTCATATCTGCAGATATACCACTATGCTGAGTGACCGGCTGCTTGGTGACCTGGTACCCTGCCCTGAGTGGCGTGGCTGCTGCTTCATTCTGGGCCAGGCTACATCTGCAGTGTCATGCATCCAGCTCAGGCAGACTTACAGAGATTGTGACCTTCTGCAGAGCTCCTAGCAGGAGTAAGTCCATTCCTAAAGGGCAATACTGAAGCTGAAATTAATGATATAAGATGTTTTGATGAAGCTATAAATATAGTTACCCAAGTACAAGCTACACTTTCTCATATATCTTGAGATTTCCTCCTTCTTGAGCTTACCTGGAGAGTCATCAAACCTGGCAGAGAGCACTACTGCCACTGTTTCAAAGACTACTGAATTACTTCCAAAGAAGTGAGGCCAAACCATATGGTAGAAAAGATTTTTCCTTCAACTCATGGTAGCAAGAGTTCAACCAGTAAAACCAGTAAATGAGTCTGACTCATTCCAGTAACTGTACTGTCCTATCTTATTCAAACATCATTCTTAGCTGTCCACAATCATGGAAAATTACTATGGGAAAGAACTAGAACATTGAAGCTTGGTTTTAATGGTCCTTCTTGTGGTTCTATTAGGTTGGTTCATACATGTTCCTGAGACACTCATGGCATGCAGGAGCTTCTGGTGTGGCTCTCACACCTGGAGCTCAGGAGACTCAAGGTCAGCACCTCGAGGTTTTGGGTAACCAGAGTCCTTGGATCTGTGGAGCCAACAATGCCAGGTTATCCTGAGACCCACCTGCATGCCCTGCCTGATTCCAACAGAAGAAGGTGGGATCTCAAGATGTCCCCACCACCTTCCAAACTCAAACTAGGCCCAGACCTCTCTGTCTTCAACTCCCCCTTCTCTCTGAAGTCAATAGGAATCTGCTGCTCCTCTGCTGTATGAGATTTTGGTAGGACTAAAAGACAACTTTTAATGTCTTTACTCTCTTCTTGTCTTTGAGAGGTAGAGAAAGTGGTTTCTCTTCAGAGTGACTGCCTTTCCTCAAGATGTGCACTCCATGCACACGTGTGTGCACAAATGCACACTTAGGTACACATATGCATGTGTATGTGTATTGGAATTAGACTATATTTAAGGTCTCTTCCAACCCAAACCATTCTATGATTCTACGTTTCAAAACCTTCCTGTGGCAGCATGAGGGCAGCTCTGCCCCTTACACCCAGGCACAAGAGAACAAAGACCCAGGACACAAGCTTGACCCCAGGGACCCTGCCGTGCAGCTAATGCACCAGACCTGTGTGTCCCCCGCAAAACATCCACACCAATGCATATTCTAAAAAGGCTCAGAAAAATTTAGACAGGGATAAAGCAGGGGCTTTCAGACTATACTCCCAAACCATATATATGGTTATGGTATGGCCCAAACCATACTTTCTTCTTCTTTGTAATTCCTCATCTTTACCGATCCACGCACCAACTTTCCAGTACAGCTATTCAAACTACACCTTCCTTGGGCAGTCTTCTGTGCATACAGGATGAACAGATGGACCTGGATGTGAAGACTGAAAAGGGCATCCCAGGTTTTTTCAATGAGCAGGTCAGGGGGCCTGTGTGGCTTGGTGTCTTCCCTGGACCAAACACATATCAAAACTGGAAGATGATTACTCAAATTCTAGGTTACTATGAAATGGGAACAACTATAATGTACAAATCCAAAAAACAAATCAAAACAAAACCAAAAACAAAAACAGAGGAAGAATGTTGGCTGGTTTGGATAACATAGGCAAAATAAAACAGAAAAATGAATTGCCTGTGACTATATAAAGCCCTAAAATTGTGATTCAGTGGCATTTCTTTTTTGTCCCTCAACAATCGAATGATAATTTTCCAAAACCTTTGAAGAACACAACACCAGCAGTAGTTCTGCAGACAGAGATGAGTATGGCAAACGTGCTTGCTCTTAAACCAGTGCCAGTGTGCAAAAACAGCAGAACTGAAAGGAGGGAGATATGCTTTGAGGATGGTGCCAGTCTCACGTTCAGCCTGTGACACACCAAGGATATAAAAGACTTGTGTAAGTGATTGTGCATAATATTTCTTTGCCTCTGAGAAAAGCCTTCTGAAAACCGAATCTTGTAACACAGACGTAGAAGATCAGTGTCATGATGAGTGTGTGAATGGGACTTTGAGGGCAAAAATAGCAAAACCTTGGGGTTTTCAGTGATTTTGTTTTGGAGAACAGAAGGAAAGCTTTTTTTGTTTTGTTTTGTTTTGTTTTGTTAGTGTGTATGATACAATGCCTGTATTTAACACAGTGGAGTTTAGCTCACAGTGAGTCACTGTTGAAACCTGTCTGGAGAGTTGGGTACCTGTTATTGCCATTCATCTCTCATTTCAAATATAAAAACTACACGTTCTGCACTGAACAGAAACACAGCTTAAGAAAAGCTTCCACTTTTAAGAAATCTAAGAGGCTTATATGAAAAAAATGCTAAAGGGACAACAGTGGATGTAAAATATAATAAAAATTCAATATTAATAGACACTGTCTTTATGGGTCTGTTGATACCTCAGTTACAAAGTCCTTAAATAATACATGACTCTGTGAGAGACAGCGTCTGTAATTTTCATTATTTTAAGGGTGCTTTTTTTTTTTTTGGTGTAAGATAATTCATGGGAAATTTGCCATTCTCCTTTATGTAATTAAGTTTATATTTTATTTAAGGTTCATGCCAGGTCTTGTGTAACAAGTACACACAGCCTTGTAACAGCTCCATTGCAATCATAAATTCCACTTATAAATATTTTATACCTACCTTCTGGTTTCCCTTTATAATTTTTATGTAGTTTTTGAAGCCTGCGGTGCTATGCCCAATGAATTTCCATCATCCCGTGATAGATTTGTAAGTTAGTACACCCTGTGTTACTACAGGACTAAAGCACAGCTAAATTTTGAGAAAGCATTGTTACTATTTTTTTTTATGGTTACTTTTTATGACCTGTATAACAGTCATTTAAAGGCTTGTGTAATTTTTATGTATTCTTAAAACACAGAATCGTTGATTTTAATTACATCATCTCGATGTTATTAACACGGCTGTATTCACTATTTCATTAGCTATGAATTTTAATATTTCATATCAACAGGTGGTCAAGATGTACGTGTGGGTGGGACACCGTACCTGGCCTAGCCCGATTGCTCACCAAAGCCGTCAGTAGTTTGGCGGCCTCCCTCTCCCCGCGGAGCACATGGCGGGCCCCAAAGGCCCAAAGGTACACCAAAGGGTGCCTGGAGGTGCTGGTGTGCCTGTTCACCCATGGCCAGGGGACGGCTCTGCCCTGCCACACACCCAGCCCATCGCCTAAGTCCTCTCCCCATCTCCCTGGAGGGGGGAGCCAGCACATCCCAAAGAATTTGGCAAAACTGTGGTACGGAGATGTGAGCCAAGCTCAAGCTACAGCAGTGTTCAACTCCCACAGCGGGGCAGCAGATTGGTTACCGCTGACTGAAAATAATTAGATGGTCATAATATTTCTGGATAATTTACCATCAAGTGTTACCTAAATAATATCTTTCCAGAAGTAAAATATACACTGTTCTGAAATGTTTTCCTTACAGCTATAATAGGTACAATATCCTGAACTCCAAGATATAAACACATTTGTCAAAGGAACAATAAGAAAATGTGGTAGAACTTGTTGATCCTTTCCATAGTTAAAAATGCCACGGCTGAAGAGATGCTTTATGTAATAAATAACTAATAAAAAAATAGCATTCTCATCAGTTTTAATTTTAATCACAACAGAAATATTTTCAAATATTTTCAAATTGAAAAACAAATGCATACACATTTGGATTTAAAGTCCTTGATAAAGGAAATGTAGCAAATGGCAGATTTGCTATGCATGTTTGGTTAACACATAGCACCAGGAGGTCCCCATAAAGACGTATTTATAGGAAAATAACTCCTTAAAATATTGGCCTTTTCTTACCAATCCCAGCAGAATACGTTCAGCAGACAGGTATATACTATATACTGTATACACCGTATATATGAAGTGTCTGTAATGTTTGAAGAATCAAAATCAGACCTAGAGATCTTGAAGTGTGACTGAAACAGATATTAAAAAACTAATTTTTGACAGCCTCAATACATCTGAAAGAACTTAAGAGAAGATAAAACAGATTTATTTACATGCAAAACTGAAAAATGCACACAGCTATATCTGCATCAGATAAGCATATGCATGTATGATGAATATGTATATATATATGTATATAAACCTTTTCTTCTGTTGAATAGTATACCTTGCTAACAACAAATAGTAACGTCAAGCCATAATTCGTCTTGGCCCAATAGTACTTTATCGGAATCATGATTGTAATGAACACTGCTTCAAGGGTATGTTTTCAAGCAGCCAGTCTGAGTAAATACAGTAACTTGAGCTATTAAGGAATAGGAACAAAATGTTGTGTGTTAATTAAGTTACGGGTTTATTTACACTAAAATTTTCCTTCTAAACAGTACAAATTTGTGTGTATTTTAAGGGTTTTCCAAGGTTAGTTTAAATTTTCTTTTTTAACTTTCATTCTTGGCATGTATACACAACGGACCTTACTTTTCTTGGAGGAAAAAAGTGTTTATGTATCTCCTGGAGGGATTTTTTCACATAATACTGTAGGAAAGGTACGTACGTCTGTAGCTTTTGTGATTTGCTTTGTCAGGCCAAGATGTATTAATACATCTTTCCTCTGCTGTACAGCTTTAGTATTTTTTCTCATTTAGAGGTAAAGCTACTGACAATAAGGCAAGTTTTTTTGGTTTTCGACAGTCGGAAAAAAACAAGTGAGAATATGTGGTATGTGTTTGTATCTTGGCAATATGAGACTCAGAAAATCACATCAATGGCTTTTTGGTGAAGTGGATTTTATAAAATTAATGCTCTTTCCTGTCTCTAGATATAGACACGGAGCAATTTTATGTAACAGTGTCACCTGCATTTCAGCTAAAGGAAGAAGATCTTTGCTGTGATCATTATGGGAAGAGGAAGGGGAAGGGGAAGAGCAGTGGAGAGCAGAGTGGAGGAGAGGGGAGGGGAGGGGAGGGGAGGGGAGGGGAGGGGAGGGGAGGGGAGGGGAGGGGAGGGGAGGGGAGGGGAGGGGAGGGGAGGGGAGGGGAGGGGAGAGGAGAGGAGAGGAGAGGAGAGGAGAGGAGAGGAGAGGAGAGGAGAGGAGAGGAGAGGAGAGGAGAGGAGAGGAGAGGAGAGGAGAGGAGAGGAGAGGAGAGGAGAGGAGAGGAGAGGAGAGGAGAGGAGAGGAGAGGAGAGGAGAGGAGAGGAGAGGAGAGGAGAGGAGAGGAGAGGAGAGGAGAGGAGAGGAGAGGAGAGGAGAGGAGAGGAGAGGAGAGGAGAGGAGAGGAGAGGAGAGGAGAGGAGAGGAGAGGAGAGGAGAGGAGAGGAGAGGAGAGGAGAGGAGAGGAGAGGAGAGGAGAGGAGAGGAGAGGAGAGGAGAGGAGAGGAGAGGAGAGGAGAGGAAAGGAGAGGAGAGGAGAGGAGAGGAGGAGATCTTTTGCATAGGCTGAAATGAAGCTGGACTCAGATAAGGAAAGATGATTTTTGGTGATGTGAATAAACAGTTTATGAGCATGTGTGTTTGTGTGCGATTACATCTTCCTAACCAATTTCAAGCTTTATCTTGATGACAGAGAGGCATCTCTGCCTGGGAGGCATCACTACCAAAAACATCACATGTCAAGGGCCTTGGCATTGCCACCTCAATGTAACAGAAAACCTCAGCCAGAAAATGAAGTTAGCCTGACACTTGGATACATTGAGCTGAAGGACAGATCAAAGGAGCAAGTATAAAAGACAGCACAAACACCACTTTAGTTCCTCAGAGACTGGCAGACAGCCCCCAAAAAGCTAAGAAAATGACAAAAAAAATCAGAATTACAAAGCAGGTGCTTCAGGGGCTACAAATAAAAAGCAAAGAGCATGAGCTCACACCATACAGAAAAAGCTGTTGGTATGGTATGTAGTAAGATTCTTGAAATATTCTGTATAAAAGAAGAAGAAAATATGAATATTCTGATTAAAATTATGAAAACTGGCAGACAATGATGACAGCTATGTTAACAGAGACTGTGACGAATATTTGCCACTGGAGAGCTGGTGATGTAGCACTGGCATTTCTCTGAGCACTTGCTATGAGCATATGATGAAGAGCTTGAACATGTGTTTTATCAGCTTTGAATTTCCTACCCATTAACATGCATAAGATAGATCAAAGACTAGAATTTAGAAAGGAGACAAAGGCTATTTTCCACCCTTTTAAACATTTTAAAAGCAAGAAGTTATGCTGGGGGGACTGATAGTTGGACACTTGAATAAACAAGCTAGTTTTGTGAAACAGTGCCAGGCTATTCCAAAGGATACATCCCCTACAAAAGAAGCTTTGAAGCATTGTTGCCACCAGATGCAAAATGTCAAGACAAACTTAAGATTCTATACAGAAGAAAAAATAAATTAAAAAAAGAACAACCAACAACAAACAAACATTAATGGCAGCAATAGACAGCACAGTGAATTTTGGTTTGGAGGAAAGAGTAAGTCTGGACTGTGTGACAGTGTGCTGGCTTCTACCTGCACAACAGCAAAACATATAGCTTAGTTTATGTCTGCAGTTTATGTCCACCTAGTTCAAAAGGCAAGGACTTGCTAAGCCACTAGGCGGCTGTGAGAGCTGCTGGCACTTTTCTCATGGGTTTCCTAAATGAAAAGCACCTGCCCCTGCCTGCAAAGCCAGAGACAGATGCTCTGCTAGTGACAGGACTAGTGGTGTGGGTCTGTAAGACAAACCCAAAGCCCAGCAACACAGCCTACTCATATGGCTTTACAGGTGCAAACTTTTACATTAAAAATAACCTATATGTAAAATAAGACATTGTGCCATTGCAAACATTAAAAAACCAACCAACCAACCAACCAACCAAAAAACTACAACCACAAAACAATGCCTCTTGCAGGGACTGATTCTCTCTTTTCCTACCTTTCTGGGTGATGACCAACTCCTGCTCTCTGTGCATCAGCTACATCCTAAATCTAAGCATCAGCTGCCTTACCCACACAAGCAATTATTAAGCACCACCACAAGCATGCAGAGAGAGTAGAATTGAATGAGATTAAGGGATGTTAAAGAGTGGTGAAAAGCTACAAAGTCAGGCATTTTCTGTTATAAATGGACAAGTTACTGAGGACATCCCAAATCAGAGGCTGGCTGAGGTTGGAAGGCGCCTCTGGAGATTGGCTATAGTGTGTGTCCAGTGGGACGTGAAACTATCTGGAGGATAACAGGGATGGTAAGGTCTTCCAGACAGATATTTACAGATTTATGGAAACAAAATCATACTTTAATTATGTCTAGAAAAAGAGACACCCATTTATGAAAGATAAAACCAGGGTGAATCCTTTTAGAAGGAAAATTGCAAAAACATTTCTGAAGTACTTTTGATCAAAGGTTAAATACACCTTGCAGAAGCCTCAGAAGAGAGACCCTCAGAAACTCTTTACTTGATTTTCCTCTGCTTTGGCAGGTTTCTCTCTGCAAGTTTGTTAACTGAATTAACAGCTTTTGTTCATGAGGAAGCATGGCACTGTTGCTGGAAACATAAAACATTTTAAAGAATCGCTCACCTCTGCCCACAGGTATCTATAGCTGCCTGGTCCAACAAATTAGATACCTACCAGAGTTCAAGCCTCAAGGAAAAGTGAACTCTTTTCTTCTGAGTGATTACTCGAAGACATGACGATCAGTTGAAATCATACAGCTGAAAACTATAAGAGTGAAAACTCTGGGGGGTGAATGCCTGTCTGAACTTTAAAGAGATTACAGTGGATTTGGAGTGCAGCACATGAACTATCTTTCTGGAAGTTTGCAAGATGTAATTGAGGGCTATTTCCTGGTCTCTGTGCTAAGACAGTCACATAAGAAAGGTCCATCATTTCAAACATTGGTGTTAAATGAAATTAAAACGTTTTAAAAAGCATAAAGAGAAATTTCTCACACGAATCATCCCAGAGATGATTTAAGATTATTTTGGAAGGTAGCTTTTCCCAGTCTTTCAGAAGCTGTTACACCTGGAAGCAGAGAGGTTCAGCTGCTGTCAGCCTGTATACAGCTGCTCTGTAAATACTTAACACTATTTACTTGATACATTTAATGCTGATCAATTAAATAACTATAGTTAATGAAAATGATTTTACAGATTCTGCTTATGAAAGTAGTGAACCTGAAAAAGCTTTCACTATATATGCTTAACACAAGAACTGAAGTATCACTAGTTAAAAATGTATTCTGCCAGGGGAAGAAGAAATGTTTGAATAACTCTCAAAACCAAACATGTCACTCATTTAAAAAAAAAGTCAAAAAAATGTTATGAAACAGCAAAGCAAAGTCCTGGCTCTTTCCAGAAGTTTTGAAGATGTCACCTGTACTGGTAATAGATTTAAATGTTTCCAGTTTCATCATTCACAGTTCTGAAAAGCACGTTTTAATTTGGAAAAGAAGCACAGAATTAAATAATGGGATCTCTCGGGAGTGTAAGTGACCAATGTCATGGCTAACTGTGTGAAAACAAATCTGGAAGTTTTGAAGCTATTTATCAAGTCCTTTCTGTACAAAAAGGAACCCATGCAGCCTTTTGTCTCTCTATAATGGCTTCCTGGCAGCCATGTCCCAAACAGTTTGCCATACATGAAAAGGAAATAGTGCTTTGATATAGCATATAATGCACACGCTGAAAAATAGGTGCAAAAGCCTGTGTCACAAAAGAATCTCTTTTAGAATAAAAAGGCTGTTAGTGAAATAGTTGAAGGAAGGGAGTTTATCACACTTCCATTAGAGGCTTGTTTTCTTCTGAAAACAAGGCTTGTCAGCTACACTTTTTGTATTATTTTTTTTCTTTTACCCAGCCAGGAGCTGAAGAAATTAATGGTTTCAAAGTCAGAGCAACTTTTTTAGTTTCTTAGCAACTTTCTGCATGAAGCAGGCAGTGCCCTGCCTGGCTCTCCTGAGCCACCACAGCGCTCCGGGCTACAGACGGGGAGCAGAGAAGTCATGTGCAGGGCTTTGCAAAAATTCTAGGGAGAGGAATTGTTTTTCAGGGGCTGCTTTCTGGACATCCACGTTTCCACATGACATTCCACCTCCTGGCGAGAATAGTTTGTTCTCTTTGAAAGCTGATGCTTTTGAGTACAGCCCCAGCCTGGGCAAACTATCGCTGCCTTCTCTTCCAAGTGATCACACAAGAAGGGAAAACTTGCTGACTGAAAAATGTTCGTGTTATTTTCCACAATGTAAATAAATGCATTTCCTTTTCTCTTGGAAATCAGACCTACTCCTTATTCATACCTAAAAGAGAGCATAAAGACAGAACAACATGCTGGGAACTCCTACCTTGTTTCTGTGCATAAAGTTTCACACAGTTCTTACTTTCTAGATAAAGAACATAATTTGATAGGTACATGCTTCCTAGATTCAATTCAATAGAGATGCCAATGTCATGGGAAAGATAAGTGAATTGAATAGGAAGACAGAGCACGGGTCAATATGACTATATGCATGTGCAAACATTTCCCCCCAAACTTTGTGGAATTAAGCAAGGGAAGAAGCTGGTTAAATCTTTCAATTAAACAAGAAACTCTGACATTAGCAAGTACTTGCTCAGTATTAACCAAGGAGAATTCTGAATTATTAGCAGCTCCTATCAAATCTGCAACGCCTTCATAACTGAAGCACTGCCATATAAATTGTCCTTGCCATCTCCTCCCTATCCTTGCAAGAAAAGCCTTTCCATTTCAGTAGATGGAAGTAAGACAGAGTTAATCAAATTGCATTTAATCAGCTGAGGCTGAAAATATGTTTCTTAGAATCATGTTAAATGCTTGAATTTAGCTGCTCACTACTTGTATTACTAGAGGGCAGAAAAATCCAGTTGACCAAGTAGTAACTACAGAGGTTTAGGCAGATTTCTGTACTATTTGTACATGATTGCATCTCAGACAAATATAGTGGGCAATCAGATTTTGGCTTGATACAAACCATATGTTACAAATTAGACATAAATCTACTACAATCACTGGAATTATATTGGTTTTGCACCAATAAGGGTGAGGTAAAATTTGATCCACAGCCCACACTGATTTGGGGTTCAGTGGGAGCTAGCTATTTATAATAAAAATATCTTAGAAGCATAAATACTAAAAATACAGTTGTTTACTTTTGCCAGCATTTTATCTTGTCAAGAAATTGGGGTTTTGCCTGCTGCTGTTGATGTGGAATTCCTGGAAATTGCTACTCTCATCTTAAGAAATGAAGTTTTGCCATTAATTTTTGTATGATGAGAGTGGATATTGCATTACAGAAACAAACTCTGAAACGCAGAAGAACAATGTAGACTGAAAACCATATATATTCATGTAGCACGCTACTTTTGTCTTTCCCTACATTTGTATAGCACTGCTCAAGATCATTACTTCTTAACAACTGACAAGTGATTCTGAGGAGTGAATGAGAAAGCTGCGTGACATCTTGTGATGAGTTGAGGACTTTGTGTAGAACAAGGTAAGTAAGTAAATAGATACGTTTGCAATTGTATCAAATTATCTGGCTCAATATGTAGTAACTCAGCCTAGGGCTGACATGTCAACCTCCTCTCTGGAGTAAATAAACAGAATAAAACAAAGAATTTGACTTCAGTAACCAAATTCTGGATAGCTGATGAAAATGCCAAGAAGGGTGTAGAGCCAGAAAACAATAAATTTGATTCCTTTCATTCTCAGGGAAGGAACAATGTTTAACAGTAGGTCATGCAAAGGAACAAACATAAATGTTTTAAAGAGGAAAAGGAAGCCAAGGGCAGTCAGAAGAAAGTTTTTTGCATCCTTAGAGAAGGGGACTTTCTAGGGGACAGAAGGAGCCATGTTTCTTCTGCAGGAGAAGGCACGATGAAAGGAGTCTAAGTGAAAAGATGGGGAATTCTGGAAAGCTGGTGCAGTCCATCTCAGCAAACAGACATTTCAGCTCAGTTTGAGTATTTCTTTAACTCTTCAGAGAAAGCTATGGTTGAGCTGAATATTTGAAGAGTTTGTGTGTGATAAGTTTCAATGTGTGGTCCTGAAGAGGTAAACCACACGTCTGAGCTCCCTGGGGCCCAGGGCTCTGGGAAGGTGGTGCTTAAGCGGACAGGGTGTCTTATGGGATGAGTACCAGTCCTGTAAGCCATGGCAGATGAACAGAGAGAGCCATGAAATGGAAAAAAATCAAAATCAAAATCAGTCTTTTCCTCAAAATGGGCTAGAGAGACCAGAAAGGTTTCAAACTATAGCTCAGAAAGCTAAAGCACAATGTTCATGAAGTTGGGTCCAAGCACAGCAATTTGGTGAGAGTACAAAAGAGATTATTTAAAGAGAGACTACACAGATTGATGATTTTTCTTGGTTAAAAACCAAACATACAAAACAAACACAATCAATCAATCAAACAATCACCTAATCACCTTTTAATTAACATTCTCTGGAAGTAAACACAGCTAGGAATTAACTTGCTGAAGTAAAAGTGTGTGAAGAGCACCTAGCTGGCTGCATGTCAAAATTAGCGGCTGAAGACAATAAGATTGAAGACAAGATTGATTGCAAATAAAATCCTTAAATACTTACGAAGACCAAAACAAAAATGGTACAAAAGTACCTAAAATGTGTTTCATGAAAAATGTACGTGACAAAGTCTAAGAACATGATGCACAAAAAGCCAGCTTTCCCTTAGGTATTGAAAAGCCCATGGATCCTTGTCTTCTCCCCTTGTTACTTCTCTAGATGCTTACTTTTGCCCGTGCATGCCCATAGATGCTGTTACCTTCACTGGCCTGAGCATTCCAGAGCTGTACAAGCTCGGCAGTCCTCTGCTGAGGTCCCCACGATGCCTGAGCCTGTCTGGCTGCAGTCTAAGCATGGCTCACGTGCAGCCACGGGGCTGCGCTTAGCACAAAGCACAACAGCTGCACCTCCGTCCACTTAAAAGCCCAGCTGGTGATGCCTGCCTGCTAGGGGGAGTTTGAGATCCGGGTTCAGTCCTTTTGACATTGATCCCTTGTGCAGAGAGCACTGGGGTTGAGCAAACAAATGCGGAGTTTGTGTAAAACACAGTCAGGGACTCCTCCATGCCAGGTGGAGGAGAGCTGGCGTAAGGAGGCAGGGCACCCGGGTGCACTGCTATCCAGCACAGCTACTGAGCACCTTGCAGCGCTGAGCTCTGCGATTACAGAATCATAAAATCATTCCGGTTGGAAAAGACCTCTGAGAGCATCTAGTCCAACCTTTAACCTAGTTCTGACAAGTCCACCACAAAACCATGCTGCTAAGTTCTACACCCACACGTTTCTTGAAGAACTCCAGGGATGGCGACTCAACCACTTCCCTGGGCAGCCTGTTCCAGTGCCGCACAACCCTTCCAGTAAAGAAATTTGTCCTAAATTGCACCACTGTGGCTCCTTCCTCCTCTGCCTGCATGTAGTCGTGGAGCACACACAGACGGGCAGCTCCTGCTGCTCAAAATCAAGGAAACCTGTGTGTTCCTCCTGCTTGCGGCCAGTGCCTGGCGAGCAAATTCCAGGGGTTTTGTTGGTGAGTGGGTGCTGTCAGATGAGGCTTCTCTAGATGAATTTGGCCCCCTGTGCTTCCCACCTTTATGCTGTCACTTACAGCATTGTAAGAAATGTGTCAGGCTCCTGACATTCCCTGAACATGTCTTTGAATATAAGATGCCATCTGATAAATCTGCACACCACCTAGAGAGCTTTCATGAAGAGCAGCATGCCAGGTGTCTATCAAATTACCATGGATTTAATGCAAGCCAAGAACAGGGAAAGAATAAATCAAAATTATTCTAACAAAAGTACAAGTTTCCACGCCTGATTAGTGTACTGGAAACAAAATCAAAAATAAAAAAAAAATCTGCCTAAAAATTTCTCTGTTCAGACTCTAACTCAGGGTTTCACTTTAGGAGTCAGAGCTGCGGATGCAGCTTCAGAAATGGTCTGCCCTGAGATTTACTTCACAGACCAAACTTTCTCTTCTTCTTATACCCCCTCTTCACTAAATATCCATGAGATCCATCTGAAACGTCAAAGTGAAGCTGTCTTGCTTCATCTTTTTTTAATCACTGTCATCAAAAATGTAGAAGAGGAATTCTGTAGATTGACATTGACAGGAGTTCTTCTAAATGTGGTGGTTTCCCAGGAATTGGTACTGGGACCAGTTTTATTTAGCATCTTCATCAATGACTGCAAGAAGAGTGCGCGCTGTGAGATGCATGGGTCTGCAGATGATGCTAAGTTTGTCTGGGTAATGAAATTCCACAAATGCAAATTCCATGCAGAAAAAAAAACGAAACCAAACAAACAAATAGCAACAACAAACTGAATTGGGATAAGTTGTTTCTCGGATTCTGAAATACCAGAACTAGCACATCGCTCAATAAAACAAGAAATTACTCTAAAACTTAAAGAAAGTCCTTTAAACAACAGGCGTTTTGAGTGTCTACAATTTGTCTCCAAAAGAGACTGTAGAGGCAGACCGTATTAGCAAGCTCAATAAAGAATTGGACAAATGGATGGACAACGGGTCTGTGAGCGGACAATAGGAGGAAAAGGTCAGAACCTATCCTTTAACAACCATGTCCAACAGTTCTGGATGCTGAGGAAGTACAAGGGGGATGGACCTGTGACTCTGTCCAGGCTCACTTACCCAAATAGCATCACCTCCTGCTGCTGCTGGAACACAGCGCTGGACTAAAGGGACCATTGGTCTGGCCTCATCAGGAATTTCTCATGTTTTTATAGGAGCCTTGCTTTCCTGCTTGCCCGGTCAGGGTTTGGAAGTAACTCCACTGTGCTGCAAATTTCGTAAGAAGGTTGTCTCTGTCCCCACTCTCCCTTCTCTTTTAGTTTTGGGTTATATGTCACATTTCTACTGCGTTTTTCCTTAGCAAAAGTATTAATTAGAGTTCAGAAAACCCTTTTTATCTTGCTTCATTACTTAATGAAGCACATGTCTTAGAAAGTGTCTTCTGTGAAAACATCTTAGAAACATTTAATTAACCGTCTTCCAGCATTTCATACAGATCAAATATAACAGACTTACTACAAATAATTAAAAAAAACAACCAACCAACCAACCAAAAAAACTGAGAGGCTGGGCTGACTGACATCATACACAATTATATTTTAGGAAACTCTCTCCAAACAAGTTTTAATGTGAAAAATAAATTGTTAATAAAATTATTAAGGGATACTAGCAAGCTAGGTTTATTTTACCACAAGTCAATTTAAATTTGAGCACAAGACTCTATGGCTAAAAATATATAGTTTGATTTGCAAATCACCGTAGTGTCTCTGTACATTATTAAGGAACATATTTCCTTTCAGCAGAGAATAATCATGAATACACACGTTTCAATTTTTGTTCAACAGCAAAAGTACACAGCACTACGTGGATGACCTCCCGTGTCTCTTGACAGCCAAGGCCTTGGAGCTTGCAAGAAAGAGGATGTTCAGTTCTTGCATTCTTGTCTTTCCACAGAACATTCACAATTTCGGTTGAATACTGTTCTATTTTTACCTTGCAACAATTGAGTCTAAGGAGATCTCTGATGCTCTGATGATTCAGGCAAAGACACCATTTGCTTTACAGTCCACTTGGCATGACAAACAGTAACTGCTTTTTTTTTTTCAGGGACTTTGCTCACTGCAAATTTATTGAAAGTGCCAATGTTATGGTATTCTCTTACTTTGGTACATGACAAAAGGTAAATTAAGAACAAACAAACTAACTAAAAAAAAACCAACAACCCTGCCAGCTTTTATATATCCCCATAAAAAACATAGGATGAAATGAGTTCATCCTTTTAAGGAAATTGTACAGTTATGCTTCATATATTACAAATGAGTATTGCTTTACTTGTTCTACTCAGATTAGTAAGTTGGGAGTCCTTATTATGGCGTTCTCCAATTAATTCTGCTTTAAATAGCTTGAAGTGGCTGTTTTAAACGCAGCAGTGTGAAGGCAGTAATTCAGGATAGTTATAACTTAATGATGTGAGCAGGTGTGAGGAAATGATAGATTTATTCCAGCACTATAAGGGTAAGCAGACACTAAAGCATCCTGCTAAAGGATCTTGTCTTCCACAATGTAACAATACCAACTAGTGAAGTATAGATGCATTTAAAATGAAACATCCTTTAATGCTTTTGCTTGCGAGATGCTCATATGTAATTTAAAGACCTCTGAATCCTCCATTTTACTCAACTTTTTGCTGCAGCAAAGCTCTGCTTGGAGGGAGGCGAAGCATACAGTGCTGCCTGTACCAGTCCACTGACAGCTGGATCAGGCATACCGCTGAAAAGATACATACATCAGACATACATCAGGCTGAAACGATTTAAAAACCTAAAGCATGGGTTAAATGCTTTGAGTAGGATGGTATCTATGAGTATTTGAGCTTCTCTACCCACTGTCTTAGCTAAGGTCTAGGTTCCCACTACAGTTTCCATAAGCTTCTCATCAGGATTTACACGCCCACTGTGTATTTTCCAAGCACTGTTAAACTACAGGCTTTACATAACAATAGAAATTCACTTTCAGTTTGAAATTCTGTAAGATACTTCTATTTCATCATGGTTATTAGAGGTCAGCCACATACATTTCTTTTCTGATTTGTATTTGGACATAAGAACAGCTATAGCTGTAAGAACAGAAATAAACTCCCTCAGGAAATCATTACCTACTAAAAGAAATTCAGCATACCAAATAAGAAAATGAAGGCATTATTAGCATTGATCAGGGGCAGGTTTTAGTTGCCCAGTTTGGAGCTGCACTGCTATTCTGAGCTTCCACATACCAACTTCAGTAGTTCATGTTCAGAGACCTCACTGTGTCAAGCCTCAATCAATGCTGTTGCAGTTTTGCTATTTCAGTAAATTGAATTTGTGTAATCTGATGGGTTAAAAGCTACAGATCCATGGTTACACAAAGCTGTCTGGTGGTGGCAGATGTAGGGGAAGCAAGAAAAAAAGAGCTTGGTACGAGGACAAATGACCTGATGTGGAAAGCTTAGATCTGAGTCCAAACATCCCCGACATTAATGCCAAGAAGACCAGGACTTGGATTTCCAGGAACACAGACTCGGCAGATGCTGGAGCTGTATCAGCATCGGGAATCTTTTACCAAACCCTTTATACTTCCAGCTGATGGCAGATTTGAGTGTGAGACTCCAGTGCAGGTGGGTTCCACGCTACCTAGTTCTGTCTGAGCTCTGTTGCTGTAGTCACACCAGCACAACTAGAGAAGTTGTCTGCTATACTAACAAAAATAAGCAGCTTTCTCAATTTACAATGAGATTCAATAAGCATTTACCTCAGCGGCAATGGCAGCAGAACCAGCTCTTGTCCACTGATCCCCAGAGTCAGCTTCCTTGTGCCAGTGTAATTATCTGTGGCCACACCTTGATTCACAGGAACGGTTAAAAATAACCCTTTTTTACAGTTTTTTTTTTTTTTAACCAGGTCAGTTCCTTGCCCCAACTAGTGGCACAGCCCCACAAGAAGCAGGTGGATGGGAGAGGAGGGGTGGTGCTGGTTGCTGGATGTGGACAGGATTTGGGGCTGCTGGGTGCAGCGCTGCCCTGAAGGAAGCTGCACAACATCGGCGATGTGATGCTTCCACCAGGAAAACGCCAGCGTGGCTACTCACGCAGGACAACCCCTAGTAAGCATTTTGTCAAATGCTTTTGGTTTGGGGTGTGCTGTCCTCTCGCTCCTGCAAGCTGCTGTTTTCTGAAGGAATGTATCTGAAGGGCGGCTCAGAGCTGAGCTCCTCCAGTACTACGGCTGGCACCGCTGAGCTCCCCTCCGAGGGCCCGAGAGACGGCACCGGGCCTTTTCAGATGGGTGTTGCTACGGGCACCTGTCCGTAGGAGAACGTAGGCTAAAGGCGGGGAAAGCCAGGGGGATGGAGAGGAAACAGCCCACGAGGACGGGTATAAACACTGATATAATGGCAACTCAAGTGTCTGCCAGCACAAAATCACAGCCAATACACCAGTGGACGCAGCCGGCAGCACATGAGTTCCCGTGCCCCCCCAGGTGAGGAGCCTGTTCCTCGGAGGCCGGGGAGCGGACGTAGAGTGCAGGGACTCAGCAAAGCACTCAGCTCTGCACCTTGCTCCCCCGCCACCCCTCCTCTTCAGAAAGACGAGGAGGAGCTGGCATCTGCTGTCCATCCTGATCAATAAGTTGATAAATAATTATAAACCTTCCTCACGCTTAGCTGAACACATTTATTAGTAATAGTAGTATTTTTTATTTGGAACCGTCAGGGAAATTCATGCTTAATTTTTCTTCAGGCACTTGCGGAGTGTCTGACAGGCACTTACCAGCTTCAGCCGGCTTAATCAGAGTTTACTCATCCCAGAGTAGAACAGGTAACCTCCATGCAACCCTCCAGTAGAAAAAAACATTTTCTTTCCATTAACATCAGAAGTAACAGAAACTGCTATTACACACCTGCATTTAAAAGCTGACTTTCACCTCCAGTTGATCTGCAATTGCATTTAGGAGTCCGAGACAGACAAGCTCTATGAAGAAGTGACAGAGAAATAGTCTTACACAATTTATACCTCATTGCCATTTTTTTCAAAGAAAGATGATTTTCTGCAAGCCCAACTTTAATAAAGTGAACTAAAACATACCAGGAATTTTCACATCTTCAAGTGCCCAATTTTCTCTAGCATCATTAAGCAGGTACTATGAGAAATCTGCTAGCACCTGGTGGAAAACCCTAAAACATCTTCTAATTAAACACAATTCTACCTAAAGACAACATTCAACTTTCTTGCCCCTGTTTTTTTCTCTTCTCACATTTGATACAGACATAGCATGGTAGAAAACAGCAGTCTCACTTTCTTAAGATTTTAAGCTTCTCTTCCTGCTACTTATTTGCACGTAGACTAACTGGAGCACTGCGAGAGAATTATAGCTCTATATGGGAAATACAGAACAGGAGAAGATCTCACTTTAAAGCATGCACATACAGATGAAGCACTGTGTTTATGAAACACGCTCCCCCTCCCCATCCTCAGCCTGCAACACAGGAAAGTGTTGAAGAAATTAATTAAATTAAAGTACAATAAAAATTGAGAAACGAATTTATCCTTTATATGCCTCCTTAAAAGAGCTGTATTTGGATTTGGCACACCGGATAGGATGCAATTGCTGCCACCAATAATTAAGGAACAATTTCTAGCAGGGGAATCTAACATTAGACATTGTTTGTAGAACAAGTGAACGACTCCATTGGTACAAGCTGACTCTCGACGATTTAAAGTATTGAGATGCAGGATACTGCCATGTTAGCTCCTCACAGAAAGTTAAGCATATCTGGATGGGCAATGGACCCCTAAACCTCCTGTTTCTGACAATGTCTTTTACTGTCTTTCAGGATGAATCCCACAGAATGTCAATGAGCAATATTGAACTGCTATGAAAAGATGCTTCCTTAGAAATTAAAGCCTTACTGTGAAATGTGCACAGATGGTGTGGGGCTTGTGCCTTGAAAAAAGTGAAGTGGTGACAGGAAACAGGAACTTCAACTCTTTTAAAAAGAAAAACAATTGTTGATGGCACATTCTGATAAAAAATGAGCGTGCAATGTGTGCAATGAGGTTGATTCTCAAACTTTTGAGTTTCTCACCAAAAGGTGAATGACTGAAAATATTGTCATCAAAAAACGTACACATTTGCTTATTTATCCTTTGGTGAGGAATTACTGGCTTTAAGTCATGAGAAATTGAAGTGCATGGGGATATTTGTGAAAGACAGATGAATAAACTAATGCATGGCTATTCAATCCCAGTGACAATTTTCAGCACAGTTTCAGTTACAGTGGATGGGTCTGGAATTTTCTTTCACTGATAAAGAAGTCTGAGACTGTGCTTTTTTTTCATTTTTTTTAAATGTGTTACATTGATCCTGATAAAACTCTGTGGAGATCACCACTGGTTCTCCCAGAGATGAATTTTATCTTCACAATTCAAAATAAAACAACTCAAAAGTCAAGTATTTCTATTTCTTCTTCATTGTTAATAACACAGTGACAGACTACTGAAAGTGAGAAAGGCAACAACAATAAAGCATTTCAGTAATTGCCAGCTGTGGCCATTCTGAATTTGTTGTTGTTGTTGTTGTTTTTCCAGTTATTTTGCAGCTAGCAAAAACAGGTACGAGTTCTGCTTTTATATCTGGACAGATTCTCAGGCAGCAATATACAATGCCACATATTTTGGCTGCAAACACTACATAAAAAAGAAATAAATCTGTGTTTTAATGGAAGTAAGTATTTCCATTAAGTAATCATGCTGTCTGCGACAATAATGTGTTCATCAGCATGTGGAATGGTAATTTGAGGACAGAAGAAAATATTAAATTAGTGTTCTTTTTAAGATTTAGACTGTCCCTGGAGAGAAATGCCTTCCATACAGCATCTTTTCCTGTATTATGATGCCTAGAATGCAGAGAAATACACGAGGAGTTAGTTTTTTTCCTGTGTATCACATGCAACTGAGAAAACATGGCAAACAAACAAACAAACAAAAAAAAAAAAAAGGAAAAACTTATGAACTTTTAAAGTATTTTGGTTTGTTGTTCGTGTCTGAAAGGGGATGTGTTATGTGAGGTAGAAGACTGTTTAAAGCAATTAAAGCATTTAAATTAAGAAAATAACACATAGTTGTTTACTTTCAGTTATCTTCTTGCAGAGATGTTAGAGAGAAACCCTGGCTCTTTCAGCTACAGAGCCACATGCTCTGCAGGCTGCTTGCTGAGTTGCTGACCATGATAACCCCCAGAACTGCTTAGGAGCATCTCCCACCCTGCAAATATGAGTTGCAATCTTGTCATAAAATGCACAACATAGCCCTTTTGGCCCTGCTGAAAATTCTGGAAACTGCTTGTGCTCCTCACCCAGTGACACCGTCAGATGCCCAGGAACTAACCCAGCCATGCAGGTTTGCATATCCTTCTAGGATCATGCTTATTTCCTACACCAAAGCAGAAGCCTGCCCTCCTCTTGCAATTTCCCCGTGTTTTTTGTGTATTTTTGAAGCAAGAAAGACAGAGCATAGACTTGTCCCAGAGACGAGACAGAAACTTGGAGAGGACTTTGCTAATACATCTCTGGTGTCATATATAAAAAAAACAAACACACACACAGAAAAAAAAAAAAAAAAACCCTGAAAAATCCCAGGTAATGAAGCAGGACGCTGAAGGAAGTTTCTCAGAAATGACCAGCAGTGCCCTGACATTACTTACTCACAAACCAGGGGAGGCCATGGGCACAGAATTTACAAAATACTTCTCTCTATAATCACAAAGCTGAATGGGGTAAGCTAAAGAAACTCTCACATTGTGTTAGAATGTGCAAAAAGCCCTGCACTTGGAATAAAATCTTGACCAAAATCAATGGCAAAGCATCACCTTGAAAACTGAAGAAGCTAAAGTCAATGATGTTTTTAACGCTGGTATTTGTCTTTTTCAGAACTCATAAACCCAAATATTACATCATGTATATGATTAAACTAAATCTCACTGCACTTGTATTAGATAGGCAAGCATTCGTGCCTAGTTTTCCAGATGTTTAGACTGAGGCACAGGAGAGGCAAAGCCCGTTAGTGGCAGACCTTCACACTCATGCTGAAGGTTTTTGACTCAGTTCTTTAAACAACTTATGGCACAAATTCCTTGTCTAAGCAGATGTCACGTGAGTACAAAATGAATGCTTATCGGCTGAACATGTTAAAGCAAATACAACAGGACGACCCTGCAACTGCTACCATCTAACATCAGTCACACTGGTATAAGGTATCTCATGGCGGTGCACAGCTGACCTTCACCTGACTTACCGCAGCTAAGTTATTCTACATTCGACCCTGTGTGGTGCTTCCATTTCTAAAGCTTTAGTACGTGGGACCTGTGACAGAAAGGATGATGACTGAGGATGCAAAAGGACAAAAACACCAACTGCCTCACATCTAGGCTGTACACTGTGATATTCCCCCATTTCCAGCCTCCCTGACAAGGCAGCACGTTAATCCTGTCGCACAGGTAGGATTTCTACCTGCCCAGGTTCAGGGACAGCTTCCTTGGCTGCCCTCACCCTTGTGTGCTGTTCCCATGTTATTGTTCTGCGATCACACCAACAGTTTTAGAAGAGACACAGGCACTCGTGCTCAGATCTTCTGCCCGTGCACACAGTACGAGGCAGTACGCATCGCCTGGGAGCCCTGCGCTGCACAACCTGGGAGTGATTGTAAATGGCATTAAATACAGGCGAGACCATGTTTTTAAAATGTCATTCACCTCGCTACTCTTGTGCTACTGTTTGTACTGTTTGTTTTCCCGAGGAATAAAGATATAGCACTATATATATATATATACATGTTTATAGGCATCTGAATGCCTACTGCAGTGTATCCTGGAAAGTTTCCTTCTGTCTGTCAGCTGGAGATCAGTTTAGACTCCAAAGCATAATGATTTACACATCTTACCTCCCCAAAAAGTCAAAAAAATTGTCTCTGTTTGTGGATATTCGCATTAGTGATTCACAGGTATTCACCTGGGAAAATTTTACAGCAGCCAAAAGTTTGGTCTAGTGCTACGTTACTCCTTTTGTACGCCTTTGTAACTCCATTACAAAAAGTCTGTTTACACTGGGGCAACACAATGATGAGTCAGACACCAAGATAGCAAATTCAGTGACATATAAATGTTCTGTAAACAACAGATGTAAAACTTTGCACAAATGACTCACCATCTAGCAAATAAAATAAATACTATCTGATAGGAATGACAAAAATTGAGGGGAAAAACATCAAAACCTCAACGTCATTTTAATAGCTTCATTGAGTAATCAGCTACCTAATATTTCAGCTATGTTACTTCTAAGTTACATAGAAAAAATATGAAAAGATTTGGTGTTCTGAAAGCTATTGTTGGGCATAGCTTTTCCATTAAAATGAAGTTGCACGGCATTCCAGAATCTAAAGTGGGGTTCTTATTAAATCAAGAATTCTAGCCCACTGAACTTATTGAATTGGCTAAAATAGATCAGGTAGTAGGATCCACACAAAGCATACTAATAAAATATTCCAAATAGACTTATAATGGATTCTAAAAGCTTCTCCTGTGCAAAACCCCACATCGTATTACAAGGGATGCTTCATAGGTATCTCTTCGACTTGTGACTGAGCACATCGATTCCCTTGGCATTTGCAGTCATAGTATACCCCCTGCCAAACCTGGCACAAGCACAAACTTGGAAGGAAATAATAGGAGAAGATTCACGGTACTTTTAGTCTCCTTGAAAACCACTTAACAGATCAAAAAAGCTAGAACGCTTAGCAGCAAGCATCTTGTAGACCACTACTGATTCAAAAGTACAATCTGACAGCGGTTAATAAAATTTCCAATTTTTTTTCTGATATTCATCCTAAACTTATTTTCTGCTAAATTTTATCCCATTGCTATTAATCATATTCTTTTTATACTAAGTAAATCTACTCCTCCCATATGTTTATGTTTTCAAATATTTAGAGATCATTACCAATTTATCCTGTACTATCAAACATTTACAGGCTGTTACTTTACTGCTTCTTATCAAGCGATTAGTATTTGCCTTTTTTTTTTTTAATCTTCTCTCATCTTTCCACACCTTGACTCTCAGGAAATTTGTGAGGCTCTCCTTTATTCTGTAAAAACTTTGCTCAAAGGAGGAAAAAAAAAAGAAAAGGAATAAAAAGGGTCCAAACAGCTACGTATGCTTTCCCCAGATGAAGCTGTGCATTGGCACTCCTGCTCCCCAGAGGCGCAGCAGGACTGTTTCAGGAGCTGCCACAGTTCCTGCCCACCCTCCGGCACCATTTGTGTTTCCTCTACCTGGCCATGGACAAGGACGACGGCAGATGATCAGTTTGCTCTGCTGCCGTCCCTATGGAGCCCACCGATACTGACGTATGTTTCTAGGAGGTTTCAAAAGGCATTGACTTGAGGATTTTCTTTAGAAGCTCGGTGCTTGAGAGGCCGTCCAGGAGCTGGCAGTACCCCGTCACCCAAGTCAGGGAGCATCAGGGGTGCTCTAGGAAGAGCTCATGACTGCAGAAACCGGCAGACGGGGAATATTGTCGCCTCCACAAAACTCGGTGAATTGGCTAAATGACAACTGAGTTTCCCAGTTTCTGGAAGTACAATGGAAATGCATAACCTGACTTGCAAAAGATTGGTGTATTTTTATTGGCACCCATGTATTTATCACAAGGACATGATACTACTGTTTTACTGTTAAAGAGAATTGTTTTGTTTGTTTGTTTTTAAAGAAAATATTCCTGGATTACTTTCTTATAAGTAGGAGGGTTTATTTTAAAAAGTCCATGAAAGTCACATAGTTTCCTCAGCGTTCTTCCAGAATTACTGAAATCTGTGATATATTTATACCTACATCAATTGCATGAATGTATTTATTGGGAAACTCATGCTGTCTGCAGACTAATACTGCCATTTGCTCTAAAACTCAATTTCCACCGGCATTCATGTTCTGAACAATCATCTATTAGCAGAGTTAGCTCAGGGCAGCTCTAATGAGCACTTAGGAGAAAAGTCTGTATGCAGATCCCCATTAAAGCTGGGCTGAATCCCCAAAATCAATACTCAGCCTTGGTGCTAAAATACACAGTTAGCAGTAAATTTATCCCTAATTCAGGGTGGCCCGTGATTTATATTAAATGACTTTTTTTGTTTGTTTGCTTGTTTGTTTGTTTTCCATGTTTTCTCAGATGAAGACAGGTTCTGAACCAAAACTTTACTTTCAGGCATCGATTTTAAACCACCATTCATACGTACGCACTGCAGCCACTATTAAGGGCTAATTGAATAGACTGTAGCCCTACTGATTTCATTATATATCCTGGCCATGGGCAAAGTTAAAATGCATACCAAGTGCTAAAATAGCAATGTCAGAAAGCACAGAGAGACTAAGTTAATTTTACCACCAGCAATTTTGCTGTTACTATGGCAAGTGTGAAAGCATTCCCATCACTGAAGGCAGAGTTGTACAGTGCTTTAAGTATCCTCACGCTGTTTGCCACCCAATTAGGGAAGAGCAAACCACCCCTGAGATACTTAAACCCCCTTTTTCACACGCAAACCCATTCTACATTCACCTCTAGCTTTTTTATTGTTGAAGAACATTGTCAGCCTGTGTTCTACACATTGGTCACAGATCTGGGGCTTTCATGACAGCTTCAACACAACATCTGGATCTGATGTTGTCTAAAGCCATCTCCATGCACTCACTGGCTTTCCTCCTGATTTAATTCACAGTCAAGAGACCACAATCAGGCCCTAAATTTTGCCCAGGGAGTAGTTCAGTGAAGAGTCCCCCCAGGGAAACAAAACCAAAAACAAACAAACAAACAAAACCCACAAAAACAGGAAAAAAAAATCAGGCTGTGCAAAAAAAATAATGAAAAAGAGGCATAAAGTAAAATAGGAAAATAACTTTTAATTAACTAAATTAGTCTAATACAAACCTGTCTAATACTGGTCAAATACTCATCTCTGGAAGGAAACGCAAGAGAGGACACAGGTTTCCACAAAAAAAAAGAGATGCTGACTGGCCGCAGCAAACTATTTTACCATTAAAAAGATGTAGAGATTAGTGACCATCAAAATAGCCAACAAAAGATAGAACATAAAGAACTGAAGCTAAAATTAATCTTAAATACAGCAAAGGCTAAGGTACCACATATGCGATTAAAGTTAAGCACTTAGGCAAATACCCTGCTGGAGTCAGTGCGTGCAGCACAGGGAAAAGCCATACCCCACATCACTGGTGTGCTCTCATCACAGACATCATCTTCAGCTGTAAGCTGCTCTCAGTGTAGGAGAAAGAGGATTTGAGCTAATAATGATAATGACAAAAAGCAAGGGAAACCACTGAACAAAGAGAGATTGAAAAGGCTCTGGCTGTTAAATTCAAAGGGAAGATACACTATGACAGTGAAAAAAGACTAAATGGCTTAAAGAAAGTGAGCGCTCTTGCTTATGTTTTCTTCTAACCTAGGAATATGGGAGTATTTGAAAACAAATGCATCCTCAAATACTGATGAAGACAAGTAAATATGTTCATATGATAAAAACCAACCTGAGACAGGGGTTGCACACTACCACGCAGTTGCACAATGCAACCCAGAAGCAGGTGCGTCCTCTGGGTATGAGAGCTCTGTGCACTACTGCAATTTAAATATGAATAAACCTAATCAGCAACAATAGCAACAATATATCACAGAACAATATCATTAAAACAAATAACAGTCACTCTGGCAATACTGCTGCAGGACTCGTTGATTTATGATAACAGGAGGCTAGCAAGAATCCACAATTTGTAATTTTACTGAAACAAATATCCTCTCTTACGAAGAAGTTGATAAAAAACGTAAAGGATATATAAATTTCCATGCTTTGAGGCACAAGCAAAATCACTCATTGACTCATTGAAGAAGAGAAGATAGGACTGGCAGGACCCAAAAGCTCATCTAAGCTGCTTATTGCATGGCTCTTAACTAGCTAATGATTTCTTCAGCAAACTATGCCTCCAGCTGTTCCCTGACAATTTGTTCAGTCAAATGCCACGCTTCCTCTTCTAGGAAAGCAACCACAAAGTATTTTTCCTGAAATATCCTGGTCTTCTTCTAAAACACTATCTGGTCATTTTCAGCAGATGACTTCATGCTCTTTTATCATCTTTCTGTTATATTTAGGTTCCAAGTGAATAAGTGGGCATATCACACACAGAGAGCAGCAAAGTCTTCACAGGAGGTTATAAATACCAGCGAGGAGCAAACCTCCTAATGCTCCCTTTTGTTTGCTTACCTGTTGCTTATGGGTAAAGTGTAAAGCAAAATGCTTCATCAGTGCACGTGGAGTGGTATGGGGACAACTTCATAAAGGCCAGCTCTGTCCTCCTGATGGATGTAAAGTCCTCCTGATTGTTTGTCACCCTAGCAGAGTATCACTAATGATTCCTTTTTGGTTACAGAGCTTCTAAGGGAAGCAGAGAAAGCTAACATCCGCAGATTTCCGTTTCAGAAAAGGTCTAGTTTCTCAAACCAGCAGCACTTATGCAAGTTCCAAAGCAATGGGAAGAATGTGTGTAACACCAAGGAGTTCACCCTCACATTCAGCTCATAAGCACTATATATACATACATACATATATATGTGAACATATACATATATCTTAGAATACATACACATGTAGTACATCTTAAAAGCATGTAGGCCTTTTTTCTTCGTATTTGCATTACCTACTTGGCTCAAATACATCAAATACATTCCCTGACCATCTCTAAGACGCTCCGCAGTGATGTCTCGGGTGTGCTCATGGGACGTGCAGCACCACTCCATCAGCAGCCAGGGTCTTGCCCCAGCGCAGAGCCAGAGCCGGAGCCGGATCCTGAGCCTCTGCCTCTGTCCTCTGGGAGACTTACAGCTCCCCCAGCCCATGCTGCTGCTCCAGAACCCTGGGAGCAGTGTTTCCTATCAAGACCATAACAAAAATTCCTTTCTTCATTTTCACCAGAGGTACAGGGCAAACAAATATGTATCTGAGAATGGTTCCTGTTTTTCACTTCTGGTGAAACACCCTCTTATGTCTCCTTAAATTTCTATGGCATCTTCTTCTGCATACTCATCTTCACCTCTCACTGACAGTGGACTTTGTACTTTCTTCTCCTTAGTTTATTTAACCCACTGGGATTCCATGCTAGCCAAATTTTGCATTGAAATTTTTGTTTCAGCAGTATTAACAGGGCATAATTACTGAGTATTTTAGCTCTGACATTATTTGTAATTGAAGGATCATTTTGCTAATAAACCTAAATTTATTCAGCTGCATCTTCAGCCCACAAAATACGAGCTAAACTTAGTCCTTTTTTTTCAGTGATATTATTGCATGGAACACACTCAATTTTCTTTCTTTTTCCTGCTCACATAGGTGGGGACGGATTGTACGATGCAGTACGCAAGATCTCTATGGTATGGCCAGCTGACATTGTATAATAGCAAAGAGATGTTCTGACATCTTTAAGCAAACAAGATGTGTACTTTCAGTGAGGTCAGACTGCCCCTAATTCTGTTCTTATTTTGAATTATTCCCACACGGAAAGATAAGCAGTGCTTCTCTAAGACCAGAAGGCATCAAATGCTTCTCCTCATGCTCAGACATTAAGCCAGTGTGTCTTCTATCCATACATGGGTGCTGTAGAGGTGGGATGTGAAGACCCCACAGCACTTAAAAAGCGTGGGGAAGTCCCATAGTCCTAACCATCTTTACATCTTTCCATATTCACTTGAGCTGAGGCACTGCTCACTTTATTTCTTAGAAGGGGAAGCCCAGAATATACCCACAGTATGAAACCATATTCTGAAAGACAGAAAGATCTACAGGAAAACATTGCTTCTGAGCTACCTAAACACCCGTGTTCAGTACACTGCAAATCATCCCTGATGATTTATATAAATGGGAACTCTGTCCGTAGAGCCCCAAAGGACAATTTCATTCTAATGTTCTTCTTAGAATACTTTGTCAAGGGAGGTATATTTGAAAGATGATGCTTTTTTCTGTATCATAAAGATCTAGGTCAGGTCATATCATTGAGCATTACCTGGCAAGTGTAGCTTGCTACTTTTTAGCACATTTCCCATTCCAAAGCACTGATACAATCTCACAATATGCCAGAATCAAATACAAATCACTAGAGCTAACACAAATGGATGCACCATGAAAACATGAAAACATCCATTTTTTAACGACATTTATTTCCTTCCAGATCACACCTTTATTTTTAAGAACAAAAGACCACTTCTCAAGGAATATATCCAGTAATGCACAGTTTGGAATAAAAAAAAAAATCCAGTCCAAATCTGTCTAGGTAAGAAATTATAATATAATTTCCTTCTCCTTTCTTCCTTTCCATATTGCAAATTGACTGCTGAGAAATAAAAGTATTGCTGAGTTTCCAAGTTCAGAAGTTTCTGGGCTTAGATATTACCATCAGGCTCTAATCTAAGACAGTAGACCCGTGGCTCAAAGCACATTCAGTTCCCAGCAATAATCAGTGGCACAGCCTCTATCCGTGAGGAACTAAATCAACATTAACAGTGAGTTTCATATCCCAATGTGCTAAGTATGTACATTAGCATTGTAAAATGTGCAATCACCAGCCTCTTTCCCAGTGGCAGAGCTGCTACTTTCATCGCTATAAGGCTCCTGAAGTGAGGACAGAAGTCTTAGGATGATTTGCATTTCTGTACGGAAACCAGAAGGACCTGAGAGCTGCAAATTCAGATTCATAAACTCATATTGTCATGGGTACAAGACTGCATTAGCAGTAATATTTTCCTTGTAACTAACAAACATTATCAGGACAGCTGGCTTTCTTGTCTATGCTAGTGATAATCTTTCTAGCTGGCACTACACGTTTGTTCAAAATGATGGTTCCATATTCCTAAGTTGTAAATCCCCACGTGAACCAATGAACGTTTTCCATTGTTTACATTTCAAGGTTGATTATTTGTCCTGGATTTTCCCTACAGGGTGCTGAGAGCTCTGACAATGTATGAGCCCCAGGATTATACTGGGGAATGGAACAGTGAAAATCCTCCCAAAGAATTCGCCTAGCATTGTTCCTCAGCTGACACAAAGGCTGCTTTCTACAGTAACTTGTGTCTTAATGCCTGCTGAGGAAGATCCACACTGCTCTGATCTTCATTTAATGTTATCATGAGCAATGTGTAAGAGCTGTAAAGTTGATTGACTGGAATTTACTGGGGGAAAAACTACAGTCGTGCTATTTTTACCCAGCAAGTTTTTTCACAGTCCCATGGCAATGAGGGGGAGGAGAAATGGAACTCTTCAGCAGAAAAAATGGTGGAGGTAACAATAATGATTTCAGATGATAGTGTTTGAAAGATGAAAGTAAAGTTTTGTCTTAGTCATTTTCATTTGCTGCTCAAAAGTTGCTCAAGTTTTAATCTGTGTGTGAGCTTCCACACTGCATATACCTCCTGCTCACTCCTTATATTCTAGGTTATTAAGAGATCATTTACAAAGCAAAAAACTTTTTTAGGCAAAGAGCATGTGAACTTGTAAAGGTGTAGGGCTCATAGGTTCCATGCCTAATTCATGCTCTGTTGAATTTAATATGTACGCTCAGAACATGTAAATGCAAAGACATTCTTACCATGCCTAGCCAGGAATTCATTACTTGCCCACAGATACATTGCAAAGCTCAGAGCTTTCAGAAATCTGAAGAAAAGTTTGGCATAGGAAAGTCTAGTAGTGACAGTATCGGAAAAAATAAACATACGTATAGTTTCAGCTGAGGTCTGCAATAAGATGGAGTGTATATGCCCACCAGCCCATCCTCCTGATTCCCTGTCAGTCAGAGAATCACTCTGCCTGAGCAATTTTTGGAGCAGTCGATTAGACTCAGTCAGATCTGAAACAGGGCTACAAGTTGCCAAAATAATTATGATCCCACAGATTTTCTGATAATAGGAGTTTGCGTGGCAGACAGAGACCATAATTCACGTTATCCTAAAACAAGAGCAGTCTGGATAAACTTTTTTATGCTTTGTTTGGCAGCAATCAGCATATATACATTGTCCAGACATCTAACAATGTAGCCCTTGGTAAGAAACAGCATGTGCTGGTTTTTGCAGTACACAGGGGGCCAGAAGATACAAGTTTAGTCTGGAGAAAAGGAGGCTGAGGGGAGACCTCATAGCTCTCTACAGCTACCTGAAAGAAGGCTATAAGGAGGAGGGTGTTATTCTCTTTTCTCAGGTGACAAGTGATAGAACGCAAGGAACTGGCCTCAGGTTGTGCCAAGGGAGGTTTAGATTGGATATCCTGAACAATTTCTTCATGGAAAGGGTGGTTAGGCATTGGGACGGGTTGCCCAGGGAGGTGGTGGAGTCCCCATCCCCAGAGGTATTCAAGAGACATGGGAACGTGGCACTAAGGGACATGGTTTAGTGATGGGACTAGCTAGTGTTAGGTTGATGGTTGGACTTGATGATCTCAAGGGTCTTTTCAAACCTAAATGATTTCATGATTTTGTGAGGACACGTATGATTACTGTAGAGTTGTTGGCTGAGGGAATAAAAGGAACAAATTAAAGGAAACTGAGTTAAAGTAAAAAAGATTAAAATAAAAAAAGTGATAGAACTGATACAATCTTAACAAAATTTCAATATATCTTCACAAACATCTAAGTCAGTTTGGGTGTTACACACTCACAGTTCAGCTGAAACCTACGTTATATCCTCAGCCTTGTTTCCTGAGGTTATTACCAGATGTACGAGTACCCCAGACACTGCTAAAACCATCTCCAAAACCATCCCTAAGCTCATTTCCTCTGCCTGGACTGCGCAGTCTTCACCGGTCTCCTCTCTGAGCAATCTTTGCTGTTCAGTACAGGAGAAACTGGATGCATTTCAAGCGCCTCTGAAACACAGAAGTCAGCTAAATGATACAAAGTTGCTACAGGTCTGAAAACATGAGAATGCCAAATCAAACACTGAAAAACTGGGGAAAACTTTGAGGATTCGGTTCATTTCTATTTATTATTACACTTGCTTGTGTGTAGACATGTAAATGAATGCAGGTCTTCTGAGGCATGGCAAATGTCACACACACATTCATGAAGAGGTGTCCCAACAGCCCTTCTCTGTAACTTCTGGAAGGAAGCATTTTGTAGGATTAGAAACCTTCATTTCTAATTGTTGATGCCCTAAAAAAAATAAAAAAGTAATTTCTACCCAAGTCTAAGATAACATCACAGGCCTGCACTTGCAGATTAGCATGGTTCATAGGCTCAGCGGCCCTGAAGTCAGGCTGCTGGCAGCACGTCAAGGCAATCTTTGGCAGTGCAGCATCTTGTGCCGAGACCTTGTGATTTAAGAGCGAAAAGCCACAGTTTAGGCTTCACACTTCACGCATACAGTCAACTAATGACCATGAAACTGTTATTGCCATGGTTCATTATGTTATGTCAAAGGGGACAATGACTGTTTTCCAACAAAAATGCACTTAATTTAGTGAAACTAAACTGGTATCAATTACAATCCAGAAGGGTTCAATGGAGATGAATATCTCTAAAATCCTGCAGGGTTGTTGTTTTTTATTGCTACTTTGTGCATGTTTTGACAGTAATCACTGAACTCTTTGAAGTTTCCAGAGGTTCCCATGGTGCTGTTATGAGAAGTTTTGGCAGATTCTGCAGTCCTCAGATGAACAACAGGAGGATTTATGCAACAGCAAGTATTGGATTTGTTCTTGTACTTCACACATCAGAGCTTCAGGCCTACATATTTTTCTCCTATCTTAAAATGAAATGTAAAATGTAAAAGTGAATGGACACTAAAAACCTGAATTCTAATCTATTTTAAAAATAGCTCCTTCCTTATAAGAGCTTTCTGTGTTTTTAGAGAAGACTTCACTTACTATTTTGTTTCACCTTACTTTAAGAAATGCCAGCACAGAGAAAGCTAGCTATACTTTGCTGTCCTGTGAATAAACAAACAAACAAACAAACAAGACATTTCAACTACATCAGTTACACGTTTTACATATAATTGCAGAAGGAAAACTTAAAACTCACTTCTGCAGAGAGCTGTTTATACATGTTACTTGTCCTGAACAGGAGAACACATAATTCAGTTACTTCAGGGAGATTATTGAGCATGTGTAAGATGAAGCATCTGCACAACTCTGGATTGTATTTCAGACACCTGTATACAGCACCATCGGTTTTAGGCACACTTTCAACACAAATTCAAGAGCGCTATTCAGACTCTCTTTCCTCTGCAGATATCTGACTCGAAATTCCTGGAGCCTGGTTGCTCCTCCACAAAGGTCCCTAAGCACCTGAGTTGCCATGAATACTCTGCGGGAACGCAGCCTGAATATCCAGACTCGGTGTTCCAGGAGTCATAGAGAGAGATGTCTAAACTGTCTTTACATCTCCTGACTGATACTCATTGGCTTTGCTAGGCATTGGCAATTATGAATTATGTTCAAAATCACCAGTGGTGGTACCTAAGTTTATTGCATACAGAGGGCAATGACTGAAGTGATCGATTACCTAGGAAGTCAGGAGCTTCAGCTCTAAATCCTATCAGCCATGGGGAGGTTTCAAGCATTGCCCTCATTCCCCAGGTGGAATGCTTGAACATTGCTTGAACCCACCAACTTGAACACAAAGCTGAGACAGAAAAGTCCCCTCCTAGGGAAACTGGGCCGCTCTGTGGACTACAGCAGAAGGAGAAAGGGAGCGTGACAAACAGCTGCCAGTGTAGAAACCACCTGGATGGCAGCTCAGAGGTTCCAGTTCCAGCTCTTGGACTGCTTATGGCTTTTGCATTATGAGCTTCACTGAAGGAAATACAAAAACACTTTTGGAGTACATCTGGGTCAAGACTCCTGAACAGATGGGAATGGGACTGCCCAGTCACATGTCCCAGGCTGGTTCAGATAGACTCCTTACCTCGCTTCTCCAGCGCCCAGGCGAACAAATGGAGCACAGCACTGCCCTACAGAAGTGCCTGGCCGCCTCTTTCCAGCCAAGGAGAGCAGTATGTATCTCATTTGGGTGTGCTGAACCACTCCATAGATACACTAGCTGACTGTATAAAGGCACTTCAGTAACTATGTAGGCTCATCTAAGTCCCCCTGCAAGGCTAAACATATTACCTTTTAATGTAAATTAGCAATCTAAAAAAATCGTTCTGGCTATATAGCCTTCTACTATTTTAAAGAGATGAATACCAGTGACAGGAATATTGGCTATGGAAATGCAGATGAACTTCAAAGAGACTTAAAGGTAATTTTAAAATTTTGTCATTCTGTTTATTGGACAAGAAACAGTTGACAAAGCCACCAAAGACGCCTAATACAGCCAGGAAAAATGTAAACACAGCAAAGATCTGAGGTATGAATTCAGGGTAGGCTAAAACACCATAAAAAAAAAATACCTCCCCGATTTCACCTAATTATCTTGATCCTGCTGTAAGCCTCCATCTCAGCTGACTGATATTGTCATGACCAGAGGCTCACTGCCCAATGCCACTGGCTTCTGTACAGAAAGCAGCTGCACGGCTGTCCCTTAATTTTGGTCTTTGAGGCTGAGCTGATTGAGATCAGTGATGGAAAATAACATTTTACAGGACAAATGACCTAATGATTTTATCACCTCTGCTTTTCATTTTACTAGTGCAGCAAAGTTCCGACACTGCCATCACTAACGAATGTAGCCAAGGGATCATCTTTCCACCCTGCCCTAGGAAAATGAGATTCTTCAGAGGAAACTGCTCCTAGAAAAAGCTCTCCTGTCAGTCCCTGAGCTTATCACACCAGACAGCAGGCTCAGGTAAAGGCACCGTGGGGCTTCTCCAGAGCTCTGTCCTAGGAGAGCACTCTTCAGAAAAGACAAGGTCTGGTCTAAAGCAGCTGGAACGCCTCAGTCATGCCTGTGTTATCATCAGGGACAAGGCAATGGTCAGGAATGAAGGAAAAACCACACAGTGAAGAGAGAAAGAGAAAGAGAAAAAAAAAAGTGGACAAAGCATACCAATGAAACCATCTGCAGCAGTGTCTGCTGCTGTCATCAGACCCCACAGCTTTACTGGGCCCTGAAACTAACACCAAGACCCAGAGAGGCTCTGACGGGGCTTCACTTCTCTGACTGGATTGTTGTAAGCACTACATTTTCCATGTTAGATACAAAATTCTTAAATTAAAAACCACTCTGGTACTGCTTCTATTTGGCCAAAGCCAAATTCACGATTTTAGAAAATAAAACGTTACTTTTCTGGATGTCCTCTGAAAGGGTAATCACTAAGGACAGTACATTGCTAGGAAATCAGTAGTCCCATTTGAAGATGTTACAGTCAGAAATCTTTCCCATTCTTTTGAAACACCTGTTATTCTAAGTACTCGGAAATTGTTTTTTTATGTAATTGAGCCTTTTGCTTCTTTTCTCTATCTATAGGTCCTTTGATTGCCTCCTAATTAATGAAATAATGACAACCAATTATATTTGCATCTAACACAAAGCGTATCGAAGGTTGTTACACCCACTTAACCTTCCTTTCTCACTTGTTAACACAACGTTGCAATCTTAACTTTTTCTGCCTTTCTGTCTCACTGCTGCCTGGTGCATTAATCAGCAAAATTATTCCACTTCAACATTTTAATTAAGTGGCAGTCGAATACGATGACCTGAAATGTCTACGTAACTCATGTCTCACAGGATGCTTGCAAGTAAAGTCTACAAAAGCCTTCAAACACCTCAGGATTCTGTGGGCGATAAGTAAGTTAGAAAAAATATTATGTAGTTCCTGAAAACTTGGGGACCCTGTGAAGTTCTGTCATGGACTCAGACCAAGTTGCCTAAAGTGAGGAGTCTAAATCCATGTTTTATCAGCGATTTGAGTTAACTGATCACTGAGCCAGAGCCCTGCAAGCACACGAGCCTCAGAAAAGGAGAGGAAGGCCCTGTTCACTTTCTTCTGTTCATGTTCATTAGTACTGCAGAGTTTTTGCCAAAGAAAATTTGAATTTGGCCCTGTAGTTAGGGCAGAGGTTTCTGACATCCTCTGTGGAACAAAAAAAAAGTTTGTTTTCTCTGGATTCCAGCAAAATTCTGTTGGCCACTGTAGCTGAACTTCACCAGGCAGAACAAGCTGACTTTTTACCAAGTCCCATAATAGTTACTTGAACTGAAAAAAAGCCCTTGTTGCCAGATACTCGGTTCATTTCTAATTTTAAAAATAGAATATCTGTAAAAAATAAAAACAATAAGGGAACAAAGAAGGAAAATTACTTGTATTCTAATTGTTTCTGTGTAGTGGAATTAAGTAGGAATTTTCTGACAAAACATTTTTTCATGGGGAAATAACAAAGCAGCAAACCCAAGTGGTTCACAGAAACATTTTGGTTTTGACATATTTTTCCCAAAACAGAAAGAGCGTTCTGACAATTGAGAAGCCATCTCGCTGAGCAGCCTGGCTTCCACGTGTGTGGCTGTGAGACGTCCCCACTGTGCGGGCTGCCAAGTGACAGGTAACTCGTCACCCCAAAAGCAACCGCCTCCTTTTTAGGTCCAGCAAGTGGAGCCCCCGGTGCACCTGGCAGTGTGCAGAATCCCTGACACTTCAGACGTGGCTGCTCCATGTTGTTTGGAAAAATGAGGAGGGAAAAAAAAGGGTTCCTGCAGACAATTTTGTATATCATCTATGGAAAATTTTGGAGTCTCATGCAAATGGCATCTCCTGTATAAAGGAAATCCTGAGCCTGGTCTAGCTCCAGCAGGTCACCTGCCTCCCCGAACTCCTTCAAACACGCTTTTATTGCGTACTGCCCTCTGGAAATGTAGCTGAGCACTAAAGCCGTGTCCTGGGACAGTTCCAGAGCTCAAGTGTCTGGTGGGCCGATAACCAATTTCCAGCTAACTCCTTTCTTAATAAAGTTGAGCATTTGTTTTGTAAACAGTTCTGCTAAGGAACACATTTTCATTGTACAATTTAGTCTGTAACTCTGAATTATCCTACAGTCCTGATTTATTGTTAATGGGCAGATAAAATTATGAGCACATGTTTGAATTTACAAGAGCTCAGATAAAGAGGAATACTCATTATTCCCGGTCAGAAGCTGATATTCTGCTGGAGTCAGGAAGAGATTTGCCCCCTAATATCCACCTCCTCACAGCTGGTTATCTGCTCTCCATGATTTTGGCATAAGATCAGAACCAGGGCCCACGAGGCATTACATGAAAAAAAAAAAAGACACACAGAATAGAAAGGAAGAGTGCGGAAGAATATATTCTTGCAGAAAACAAGTCTTTCCTCTGCTACACGAGGCATTATTATGCCATGACAGAGGTGGACTGGTGGGCCTGATGCTGTGGGCTAGTAAGACAGACCCTATACCCCTGCCTACAGGAGGCTGTCAGAGCAGCCAGTATTAGATAAAGGTTTCTACATGATGCTTTCCTAAGAGCATCTTTCTTCTAAAAAAACCACAGGAATCAGTCAAGGTATGAGGTTTCAGTTTTTCCAGTTACACAATTTGGGCCCAGCTCCTGTCAATAGGTAGGATAACAGTCAAAGCAAGATGGGGGGAGAAAAAAGGGAATGTATTTGGTGACGAAACTCCATTCAATATGAAAGAAACTGATGTGATTTTAATATTTCAGATGAGACTCTCCTGCTGTGGATACTTACTGTTTTCCTGCAAATTCACAGCCCCTCACATTTATTCCTTTCTTCCACAGCTATTTCAGCTTACAGCTGGGTCACCCACTCTTCCTAACACTGCGGCAAGGCACACGCCAGCCCCTGAGCAGCGCAGCGCCCAGCTGCAGCCAGCTGCGCCAGCATCGCGGCCAGCACCGGCAGCGGGACTCAGCTCAGGAGTCTCAGAGCGGCTCTCACTCTTACCCAGATTTCTTGCTTTCCTTTTTCTCTATGCCGACCAAGTGTTGATTCTATGTCAACACTAAGATATCTCAAACTAATACTTAAACGTTTCACACTTTTTGTTTGTTACTCATTATATCAAGAGCTGACATGATTTTGTCAGGATTGTAAATGCTTGCCAGTGCTCCCCCTTTAATCTGCCAGCAACGCAATTCTAGGTAGGAGCCTGTTGTAACTCACAGCTCTAGCAGCAAACAAACACATCAGAAACCGAGCTGATATTTTTGTATGCTCCAGAGATGTTCATTTTCATGCTAGATTTGGGCTACTCCCTACTACTTCCTTCTTGTGCAACATGTTCTGTCATGGAAAAAATGATCTGTTTGTATAATGCATTGCTCTAAGAAAAAAAAAAAAACAAAACACCATAGATTAAAAAAAAAAAAAAAAGAAGAAGCTATTTTAAGTTGTTTATTCTACCCAGCATTCGATTTACCCTACTATGGACAGAGGGGCCAGTTACACCCCAGAGAGTCAGAGAGCTCATTACACCTTGGGTACTTTCTCCTGAGCAGCTGGGGTGGGGGGTGACTGGCAGCTGGATCACCCCAGGGATCCCACTGAACCAGAGCAGCTTTGAATTCCAGCTATGATAGCACAAGAGACTCGGAGAAAGAATGCCCCCAAAGTGTGCAGACTCGGTGACAGTTAACGCACTTGTTCTGCCCTCTCCTCAGTCAACTTTGGTGATTTCTAAAATACCAGCCTCGCTGTCTCAGACCCCCTTATCCTGCAGGAGAACTTTCTGCCACCAGTGGCACTGGGCACAGCCATAGCTATGTGATCTAAATCTCTGCAGCACGGATTGTACAGAAATCTGTGTCACTTTTAAAATACTTAGGAAGGCTCCCGGCGTGCTGGGACAGCACTAGAAGAGGTTTGAACAGGACTGCCAGGCTGATGCTGCAGAAGAGGGAAGCTACGTATATGCAGAGAGATCATTTTTACTCTATATAGGTTTCTGGTTCATGTTAGTTCCTTGTTCAAGAAATTCTTCAAATGGTCGTTTGACAGGCCCCACCCCTGTCGATAACTATATGTGAAGTTTGAATGTCTGTGCTCAATAATGAGATTGAGATAGGAGCACATCTCTTTTTAGGATGAGATTAAACAAACTTTAAGCCCTTGCCCCAGGTGAAAGAAAACACTAACTGTACCTACTCCAAGTGACTGTATTTTCTACATATGTTCTAAATGCTCCCGACTAAAGTGGTGCGAAGAAAAACAAGCATTCCACGTGTGGAAGAAATGGATAGACACAAACCAAACAGATCCTTTCATTATGTTAAAGGTCCTTCCTCCTCAGGAGCTACAGACATGCCAGTTATCAGCTGTAGGAGGAAGCACCAGTGTGATGCAGTAATTGTCAAGTACAAGCAACAAAATCTATTTTAGGGCTCATTATAGCAGGCAGTCCAGGAACATGCAAGCCAAAAGATTTTGGAGCATAGCTCCGCTGCTAAAAAGACAGATGTCAATATTAAGCATGTTCTTTAGCCAGACTTGTGTCTTCAAAACATCTGTAACATCTGCAAATGAGGGACAGGGCATTTGGTATGGGTAATAGTCATTGCCACTAGAAGACAGCTGGATAATTGTGTTTGAGCAAGGGGGATGGAGTACCCGTGCTGCTGCTGAAGCTCAGCTGGTGACTCTAAGCCCGTGATCCTCACCTGCTTCCCCACTGGCCCTCCACAGTGAGCCCCTTTTTCTCTGCAACTGCCATGATCGCTTCCCCTGGCAACCCTCTGCTCACATCTGCTGCTCACTCCCCATGCACCTGCTTTAAACAGTGTCGATACCCAGCTGACTGCAGATCTTCCCTTGAGCAGATTAAAAGTAGGATTTCCACCTTCCTTTCTGATGCAGTCATTTATGTTAATAGCCCTCAGAATTAATGACAAAGAACTTTAGGAAGAGAAAATACATAAACTAGCACTAATGAATGGTATTTATTTATTTTTATTCAACGGAGGCAAAATTTGATTTTTAAAGTGCAAGTCTGTTCTGAGACGACAGTAAAATCACCTAGTAAACTGAGCAGATCTGTTTTCTGTGTATTTTGAGTCATGCCAATGTTTTCTTTAGGGTGAAAAGGCTTTGCAGACAGCTTCTGTAAAACACTGAATTTAGTCCCTTGAACACTGGTAAGATAAAAACGAATCTTAAAATCATCTGCCTTTCAGTCTAACAGCCTCTCCAAGATATGGCATAGGCTTGTAAACTAAATAAAACGCTTTTTCAAAAACCAGTATTTTGTCCTTGATTTGAGTAGACAAACACTTTACAGTCTGTGTAGAAGTAACACTGCAAAAGACAGCTTTTAAACTGATTGCAGACTCACCTACCTTGTTATTTACATGATCAACTCTAACCACATCAGGAAAACAGTTCCAAAGTTTCTGCAGTAAAACCTCATCCCGCTAATTTGCTTTTTCCAGTACTCCCCTGAATCTGTTCACTAAGTGGGAGATAATTCTTTCTGGGGAAGCATCAGAGAAAAAGCACTGCTAACAGGAGCATTTCTCCTATCAAAGGATAATTTGCAAAGCAGTAATCCATCCCCTGCTGCATAAATTACAAAGCATTTACTATCTAGTTTTGACAAAATTGTTACATGCCACCTTCTACTCCTCTGCTCCTTTGGATTCCAAAGAAAGAAATTGGAACGAACAGATGTAGGGAGCCTTGAATCTGTCATTAATGGGACAAAAATCTGACCCTCAGAGTAAATGTTTTATTCATCCACTTACACTTAAATACTTAAAATACTACTAACTTGTGAAAAAAAAAATCCTTCCAAAATGATTTTTTTTAGATTAGATAGTGGTGTCTTGTCATGGCACTGAACGATAGCAATTCTGTCATGAAACAAGTTTGTGACGGAATATAATCTCAAATTAAAAAAAACACACGGGGGATGAGGGAACAGTCAGAACAGCGTGTCAGTTGTAAATGTGGGGCGAATTCCTTTTACGTACCTGTTCTGAAAGCATCCATCCCCACTGAAATATGGGCAAGACTGAATTCTTACGGAGGGTACCAGGGCAGTTTTAATAATAAGGGGATTCGGCTTACAGCTCCTCTGGAATGCAGTGTCTCTAACAGCACAACGTTGCGTTGAAATGGCACCTTAGAGGCAGGAACAGCCACCATTACTCACTGAAGCACACAGGACAGTCTTAAGAACTTGCTCATCATGCTACAAACCGGGCTTGTCGCTGCTTACTCTGTGAAACAGGAATACTACAGCCGCAGGTGGGTGATGCAGACTCTGGCTCTCTGGACAGATGAAAATTCCTATTTAAAGCATTATACATAAAAGATGAAAGGAGGAAGGGCAGCCTGTATAACAAAATTAACTCCTACTTACAAAAAGAGAGAAATTGGCCATTACAGAATATAATTTTTCTGACAACAAACAGCACCACAGTGCCACTGCAGAGCATATAGAGAATGGAAAAGAGATGGGATGTAGGGAGAATAACAAAAGGAGGGAATCAAAAAACAAAAAAAAAAAGAAAAAAAAAGTTGCATTTAAAGAGAAGGTTCTGTCCCAACAGCACTACCCCATTTATATTTTGGTAGAAATAACTTCATAAACCATCAGTTTCTGCTTCTAACTGAACTATAACATCTTGTTATTTTCAAAGCATCTTATGGAACACAACCATTTTGCTCCAACCAGCTTTAAGATGTTTGAGCTTGACTATATTATTAACTTGATGTGTGTGCTTAAGAGCACAGAATTCATTATCATGGGAAGCAGCAAAGCTCAGCTGTGCGTATAGGCTGCATATACGTTGCTGACATGAATAAGAGAATCACAAGTACAGATGCACACAAGGAACAGCCTTTTTAGTACGAAGGCTGCACAGCTGTTGCTGTGAAGTTCTGACTACTGCAAAAGAAGTGTTGAAAAAAGTATAAAATGGATATAAATACGTGCTTAAAATAGAAAACTTTTTTTTTTTTAGTTTACTTTGGTACATTTATATTCAATGTTTTATCACCTCTTACTATTTTTTTGCCTTTTTTTACAATGTTCTAAAGTGAAGCAATAAGTACTTCCCATTTCTTTATCTTCCTAATGACTGAGGACTATCAGATTTTCAACAGAATAGCTTTCTACTAAAAAGTGTCACATTTAAAATGCTCACCACTTCTCCTGTGTGGATAGAAACACATTAACAGTCTCGTTAACATTCTTATTGTGAGAACAAAACCACCTCAAACTCAAAATTGGTTTGAGGTTGCAAGAAGCCTGGGTTATATTTACAATCAACACCATCTTCCGATATATTGAATTTTCACAAGTCAAGAAAACTGAAATGCTTCCACAAGCTATAGCCCTCCGTCAGGGATGGCACTGTGAATTCAGCAGAACCCTTAAGCCACATGAATGCTTTAAAAATCCCTACTTTATAATCCTAATTTTTTCCCCGGAAATCTAAGATATATAATAATATTTCAAAGAATACTGTTCAGAGATGATTTTTTTTTCAGTTTTAATATTGAAACAATTTTGTTTTGAAGTATTTTATACTGCTTTGAAAAGGCTTTAACGTATTAACTGTTCGTGCATCAACTATGTGAACAAATGCTTCAGTTTATCAGCAGAAATAATTCCACTGTAGTAGGCAGAACTATTCATGAGTAATGATAAACAGTCACCAAAGCCTTTATTTTCAGTGTTTTATAACTTGAATAAACTATTCTAAAATTCAGTTGAGTCAGCTAATATTGGAATTAGAGTTTGCAACCCACCTCCCCAGCATTCATTTAACTACAAATTTGCAATAGCAAAATTTGTATATACATCTTTATATAAGCGGTCTCATCCAAGTTAAAGCAACTATTTTCTATGAATAGCTATTATATAAAAAATTATCTGAACTGACCAGTTTTAATCACTTATTTCAAGTCAATACCGTCTCAATGTTTGGTGTACATACTCCTGCCCTACTCTTAGCACTCATCCATTGCACAAATTAAGACAGCTCCCATAACCAGCAAGTAGTTGGTTTAAATTGGTGTTTTTCTTTTCTCCATCCAACTTATCCCACTTCATAGCATGTCTAATGTTCTCAGCTCTGATTAGGCTTTTACTTTCAATTAAAAAAGTAATTTTCTCTCCAGGAAATAGGAAAACACAGTATTGCATGTGTCACCACTCCCCTCAGAAACCCCTCATTTGCTGTGTGCTCCAACATGTAGAATTAATCTCCAGCTCAGCCTGCAGCATGCTCCTCGGGAAACTTCTGGCTTAGAAAATTATGCAGATTTAGTCCTTTTTTTGATATCTTGTTTTTTCAGGTCACCATGTAATGAACAATTTAATAAGGGCTCACCATTACACTGGAAAGTGTTATGCACAAAGCCAAAACCTCAGGTCTTTCAGAGAAGCATCCCTTCTCAGTCAAACAAATGGACTAGATAACCCAGGGAGGTATGGATTTTCTTACTCTTTTTAGATATCCCATCATAAGTGTAGCATGAAGGACAAAAATGTTTCCTGTATGAGTTCAGGCAGAGCCACCACAAAAGCTCAGGGAAGAGAGGGAGGAATTACAGCAGGGAAAGATCTTTGCACATGGGACGGGAGAACAGGCCCACTCTCCATTTGGCCCTTTTGGAAAAAGCGAGCATCTACCGGAACCTTCCTTGGCCTGAAACTGGTGTGCTTGGTCATTGACAGGGAGCCACAGAAGCAGCCATGAGCATGCTGCATTTCCTGGACTATTCACTTTCCTATAAAGGACTGCACTGTAAACAGCTTTGGGATGGATGCTGGGCAAGCCAGCCACACTTGTGACGTTCCTTGCAATGTGCTGAACTCTTTGGGGTACCTCAAGCTATTAAACGTGTTCAGACCCATGGTTTGATGTTCCCCTATGCTGTGAGTGAAGTTGTCCATCTCTCCTTGCATGCATAACTGCAGGTTTTGTTGTATTTGGGCTGGATGAACAACTGGAGGTGAGTTTTTGAACGACATGGTAGGCAGCCTTGAGAGAATCTCCCATTACACAGCAGTCAGTACCTGCAACAGCTACTGCTGGGAGCAGTTCAGATGAGTTCCTCCATGTCAAAAATCCCATTTCCCTGAGGCACAGCTTTAGTATTTCGGAAATATTGTTCTGCAGATTTAAATCCTTTGCTTTAACCACGCAGAGTTCGCACTCCGCAACATTATTCAGTGTCCACTTCAGGGAGTTTGCTAATTAGGCTCCTCATAAGGAGAGTATTGCCACCAGAAACATCCAGGTGAGTTCAGAAGCAAACTACAAATGTTTTAAACTTCTAGGATCTGATCCAGCTACAAACTCATGTAGGGCCTGAAGTTTTACATCATTTAAAGAGGATATAGTTTTAGCTTTCCCAAATGTCTCAGTCCTTTCTCCTCTCCTCTCCTCTCCTCTCCTCTCCCTCTCCTCTCCTCTCTCTCCAGCATTTACCCAAAAACTATTCTAAAAACCACTCAGCTGTGGCCCCAGCCATGCCCCACCCATACATGAAGGCGAGGTCTGGGCGTGCACAGCCACCCTTCCTCCCTTTCCTTCCCTCCTCTGGTTTCTGCAGGGAAGCACTGCAAGTGAACAGCGGCGTGTTTTGCAAGGTCTCTCTTTAGAACAAGTGGGAGATGCAAGGAGCAGTGGAAGGCACAGAGGAAGATACCCACTGCTCACTTTAAATATAATTCTCCAGCTGTTGAATAGGAACAATCGCACTTTCCTCCTGCTCTTTGTCTCTAAGTCACAGGGATATATATAACACTACAGAAGGAGGTACACTTAATTACAGCTGACAGAAGAGCATCTTCCAGCAAAGTACTTAGCTCCTTACAGGACCAAGTTCTTCAAAGTAAAGATCTGTTTATATTAAGCTGTGGTTTTGATTAATCTCTTTCCATCCATTTTTCTCTTTTCATTCTAACAGCAGTAAAGATATTGTTGTATCTGATTTCACTGCTTTAATTAAGTGCTTCTCAGTGTATGATCAGTTCTATTTTAGGCTGTTTTAAAGTTTATTTAATTTGAGATGTATACTAAGTAGGGTAACACAATTGCACTTGTCAAAGCCTGTTTCGTTCTAATATTAAAATCTTGCTTTGATTTCCTGAGGGTTTAACATTTTTTTAAATCTATATTTTCCCTGTAAATTTGTCACAAAATGCTTTTTATCTGCATCCTAAAAATACAAGTGAAAACTGCCGAAGAACAAAGTTTTATATACAGTGTGCTGAACATATAATCTTTATTTTTGGAGGCTAATGGGGATAATGAGTACATACTATTACAGAACCTGGGGAGAAAAAAAAAAAAAAGCTCTGGCAGGGGCATAAAAAGGTCATCCTGTCCATTCACTGCCCAGTGACGGAATTACAGTTTCTGGTGTCATTCTTGGGATGACACCAGGGATATCTGGTTAACCTGCTTTCAAGGACTACAGTGCTGGATTCTCTATGGCAGTCCCAGGGACACTGCACAACTGGTTCGCTTTATACTCGGGGTTAGGAAACTTTTTCTTGTGTGTAACCTGAACTGTCGTTGTTGTAAGTTAAGCCCCATTAACTTTTGTCCTAGCTGCCGCGCACTTACAGAACAGAGTATTAAATCCATCTTGCATCAGATTTTTCACATATTGTGTTCTTCCACACAAATTCTCTTCTCTTGGCTATTCAAATTCCTTGATTTCTTCTAATTTTGGCATATGATCTTTTTTCTAGATGCCTGGTCATACCAAGTACTTCCTGGTAGACTCTATTTCTAGAAGTGCAGCAGCCAAACATGAAAACTGTGTTCTGGATAATGCTTCCCAGAAAAGAATATAGTGGAAGCATAACACTGCAAGCTTCTTCATACATTTCAATGTGATTTTTTTTTCCACTGGCATAGCAGCAATTCCGGACTGCAGGCAGGCCCCTGCAGAGCCCCATTTGATACATTCTGACAGGGATCCAGTGAAAACTGTTCAAAGAACACCGCTTCCAACTGGGCCCTACCCTATTTCATCACGACCACACAACCATTTCCTATATGCTTCCTTCTTGTGATTGAAATCTATAACTAACTGAAAATTTAGACATGCTGGTCTTTGACTGCAGTTCTTGTCCTCTTTCTACACGTGGATCATTTGAGCCAGCATCATTAGTATATTTTGTCTGAGAGACTGCTAGCCTGCCTTAACTTTTCTTTAGTTTTGGTTCCTCTGAGATTGTATGCTGCAAATCTCTGCATTATTAAAACTTTTGCTCTTGAAATCCCCCAGTTTTCTCTTCCTCCTTCTCCTCTAAAGATTAATGAACTCTGCCACTTTGTGGTCACAGAAGCTGCCTTCTACGTTTACACTGCAGCTAAGTTAGAGACGAATCTAGAGGGTTTCCTCTTAAGTTGCATTTATGTTTGAAAAACTTGTAGAAGAATTTGTGCTAATCTCCCAGCATATAAACTTGTGAATAGATAAATCCCCCATTATGATTAAGCTCTATGCCCTGGACAAAAAGCCTCATCCCAACCTTCCTGAAAGAGAGTTACTGATAAAATTATTGCCTCTGCGGATTTCAGAGTGCTTTTAAATATTTACTGATCTAATTTAAGGAAGAGAGAACCTGTGGCAGAGAAATTAACAGTCAGTGTCTTGATTCGGCTGCTTTCTGGGTGCCCATCATCAGATTGCTAGGGTGGGATTTATTTCACCTCATTTTCAACACCGTTAGAATCATTATCAACTTTTGCATTTGGAACCTCAGCTGTTTTTTTCTGGTCAGGGAAGAGAAACAGACATATTAGGACACATTAATTCATCTGACCTAGTTAAGATATGTACTGGAAAGCTGGATGACTTGAAGATCACTTGAAGACTCTGACATTAAGAGAAATAATAAAATGTACACAGGAGAACTCACCTGGCCTTTTCCTAATCTTGTGGGTTACTCTTGTGTGGTTTAACCTTGTGTTTTAACCTCTGTCCAAGAGAGAACATGCTAGGCTACCACTCCTGTGGTTTTTTAGATCTTGTTTGTAAATGTCACAAAAAAGAAATTCCAGATCCATTTAATTTCATACTTTCCTATTGCATGGTTTGCTTAACTTAAAAATTTCTGCTTTGTTCTGCGTATAGACTGATGGCCATTCTGTCATCATAACCACCACTCTCCTTTTCATTTTTTTTTACATCTTTGCTTTATACTGATCTGTTGTATATTCATCAGTAACTATTACAGTGAACCAATCATTTACTTGGGCAAATAAGTCCTTCAAAGGTGGGGAATGTACTAGTTATACAAACAGATGCAATTCTAGGACCAAATAAAAGTTAAGTAAATGGAGGACTACTTGGTAATCTCTGTAAAGCAAATAAACAGCCTCAGTTTACCTGCATCTTCCCTAAAGCTTTAGCCTAAGCTCTCCGTATTGGCAAACATGGATCAGAGAGAGAGAGAGAGAGATGAAAGATGGGAATGTAAAGTGAAGAGCCTTTAGTTCCAGACATGACTTTCCTGAACTGTCCCCCCAAGCCCAAAGGAAGGGAATCAATCTTGTAGTCATCCTCTAAGGGCACACATCTTTCAGGCTCTTAGAGCTATCGGATCAGTAGCATTAGAATGCATTTTTAAAGATGACCTACAACTAATGAAAACCTTTTTTATATACAGTAGGAAAAAAACTTTCTTATTAAAGTATCAGGATGAGATAGAGGAAAGATTCTTCCCTTTTTTTCACTCTACCAGTTGCCTGCATGTCAAATAAACCTCCTTGTTTTTTGCTGCTTCTAATTGCCTGCATGTCAAATAAACCTTGTTTTTTGCTGCTTCTAATTTCATCTTTTTGGCTGCTGTTTCCTCTAGTTGGCACTGGGCAAACCTTGTTGTTCCTCTTTCTTTAGTAGCTCCATTTTTAAGAAATGCATTAAGTGAGTTTTTTAATATTTAATTAAATCCTCTTTGCACTCCTCTTAATGCAAATGCAATATTATTTGAAAAACAAAAGAAAAAAAAAGGTCTGTTCTATTTACACAACAAAGGCCAGTAGGATTGTTTCAATACCTTCAGAAAATAACAGCCTCCAAAATGATCAGTGTGACAATATTTTTGCATTTTGTTTCTTTTGCATTTGTGAAATATTTCAAAGAAAATCTAAACATCATCTCCTTGCTTAATCTTACTTAACCAGACACACTTTTCATTTTTAATTATCACCATATACTAATTAATACATTATTATTATTATTACTGCAATAATACTTTTATGAAGCCCTTTCTCTACTATTTCTGCTTATCAGAATTCCAGGTTTTCTACACTGAAAGTCTGAGATCTTTGAATACCTACCTTTTGCCTTCACGGAAACTAATTACTATTTTTAACGTCTGCTGACAGGAAAAGGACATCAGACATGACACTCAGTTCCCCATATTCTGCTTTTACAGGGTATAAGTGGAATATGCTTTTCGAGTCAGAGACCGCAGGATATGGTAGATTCAAAGGGAAAGAGAGAGTGGGTGTCATACTAACTCAAGTAGCCATAACCTGCACTGAGATTTGGGGCATTCTCATCCTTCAGGCAGCTCTACAATAGAGGAAAGCAGGGAAATCATTTGTTACCTTTAACAAAGCTTGTTGGAACTAAATGTTTTATATCTTGTTTTTTTTTTGTTGTTGTTCATTTTGTTTTTGCTTTGTTTTGTTTCTGTTTTGTTTTGGTTTTGTTTTGTTGTTGTTGTTGTTGTTTTGTTTTTATGTTTTGTTTTGTTTTTAATCTGAAGGAGAACCTAAGTGGCCTGGTGCAATCTTTAGGGCTTCTGCTGATGAGTATGGCAAGATGGCAAAAAGCACTTTACATCCAGGAAAGGACTAAGAGGCTCAGTGGCTCCAGATAGTGTAATCCAGTCCTTGCACACTAGTTCCGTATGTCAGACCCGGGAGAAGTTCAAAACCTCAGAAGGACACCTGAAACAGTCCCCACAGCACAAAGTTATTGATAGGAGTCTCCATTACTGACAGCAACCTTGGTGAAAAGCATTTCAGAGTCAGTAAAGATCCAGAAAACAGCTATGTACACATCACCCTCCACTAAACACAGGTGAACAGGCATGTGGGCTACGCCCTCAGCAAGAATAGTCAGAATATGAGAGGGGACAAAACAGGGAACTGAAACCCAAACTCCCTTCTTGTGGTAGAATTTTAAACATGATGCTTTTACGCAGCAGCCATATGCCACTGTTTATAAGGAGAAGAGGGATCTCTTTAAAGGAAAATGTGTAAGGGTTTACATTCAGACAGGATTCGGGGTCAGATGACGTTTTCTGAAGTTCATGACATCCAGCGACAAGTTCAACTGACATTCAGGAGCAAGAACCACAACAGACTTTATGAACATAAAAACAAGCTTAGCCTAGTGTCAGCTCACCAAGAAGAAAAAGTACTCCAGAATCTACGACAAGAAACATCCAGAACCTGAATGAACATACTGAAAAGAAAACGCTGGCTCCTGTGAGCTTACCTCATTGTCCCACCCGGGATTACTGAGTCTCGGTCACGGCCCAGTGGCTAGAGCAGGCCACTGTTTTGAATTATTAGGGCTGCTTGCAGCATAAACAGAATTTAAAGAAGAATAACATTAGCCAGGAGAACAATGTACCTTGTGTTGTACAAGTTCCAACATGCAGATCGCGTTCAGTTGGGTAACGGCCCGTCCCTTGGTCTCTGTGACGCCAGGCCCTTGGCCACCGGGGGGGCACTCGGTGCAGCCGCCACCCTTTGCTCACCTGACGGATGGTAAAGACAGGGCAATCTGAAGGCTACAAACACCCAGTTCTCTCTTTTTAACGACCTTGGTGTTTTGCTGGGCATTATTCCTCCCCCTCCTTTTGGTTCCCCCGCTCAAGCTGTAACTCTCCTCAGAAGCAGGTGCTGCGTTTACACAGGTGAAAACAAGGACACCAGCATTTCGTCTGGCACCTGGCCACGCTCCCTCCTTCACTCCACGACTGGCAGCATGGCTGCCTTGCCAGGGAACAGCCCTGCCGTGGGGGTTCCCCCCAGTCAGCCAGCAATGTTCCCCTCACAGCCCCGTCTAGGTGCTCAGGGGAGATGCTCTGACTCCCCGTGCCCGCGTCCGTGCACACCACCACCTGGTTGCCCCTTGCTCTCTACTGCACGAAGCCCACCCTTCTGCCAGCACATGTTGGCTCCTGGGCCTCAGCTGAGGCAGCAGGGGGACAAAGCTCTTTTCTCACCTTGCACCAAGGCTGTGCACCTCCAGAACAACACGCGGCAGCTTCTGGCAGAGAGAAAGTTTTGGCAATTTCTCCACAAAATGTACCTCATTTTGTGAAAATGATATAACTTCCTCCTCTGCCTCACAACTTACAAGCAGTTCACACAGAAAAGACAAGAGGCAATGGGCACAAATTGAAATACAAGAAATTCTGCTTCAACAGGAGATAAAAAAACTCTTTTGATGTGAGCCTGGTCTAACACCACACACACGCTACATCATACGTCAGTTTGATGAGTTACTTTCTTTAGGCTATGCCTTTGTGACAAGGCACATTTCACATCATTTAGAATTAAAAATAAACCGCTTTTAATCAAGACCATGATACTGCCTGGGACGGGCACAGGTTTTGTTTGTTTGTTTTTTAAAAAGGAAACAAAGTCCTTTCAATTTTGTTAAGTTATTCACAGAAATACAGATGTACCTGAGATAAGGAGGCAGTAATGGTAAGTCCTTCCTTTGATGCAACTGAAGTCAGTAACTTTTTTTTCAGTGGTTTCAAAAAGCAGAGAAGGAGGAGGACCTATATGCTGCAAATACCCCATTATTTTAACCCTCTGGGCAGCAGCATCCACCTATTGCAAGCGGAATAGAGGGTGTCGAGGTGTCTATCACAAAAGACAAGCAGCGATCCAATCCATAGCTCTTCAAGCACCTGGGCAGCAGCTCCCCAGCTCCTGGAGGCACTGCTGTCCCAAGGTACCACAGAGCTCGTTAGGCATCAGAGTGCCTGCTGACGGCCGTGATCTTACAGTCCGACGCTGCTGAGCATCCAGAGCCTACCAAATACTAGTGCATTATGTGGCAAACAGACGATCTAACTCAGAAAACAAAGGGGGTGTATGAAGGCTTCTCCTACAGACATGGCCCTGTGTGGAGCCAGGTGTTGGACTCAGTGATCCTTGGGGGTCCTTTCCAACTCGGGATATTCTGTGCTTCTATGATCCTACACAGGTAGGCTCCACCCCACAGGTTAGAGTTAGGCAACTGCCTTCATAGGATAGAGGGGCTTTAACCCCATCTTCTTCCCTGGGTTGACCTCCTGGCAAAACTAGGTAATCTACCAGTTGGGCAGGTGCTTGTGGCTGCCTTCTTACGCCTCTGCTGTTTCCACTACATAGGTAGCCTCATAATGCTGGATCACACTAAGCAAAAGACACATCAAAATTAGGAATTACAGGCTGAGCATTGATATGAACACATCCTTTGACAGAACAAACTCTAAATTATTAAACTGAAAAAAAAGGCTTTTTTTATTAGTTTAGCTTTGTATTTTCTTGACAAATGAAAAGAGGTTGGTTATATTTTGTTTCAACCTCTTGACTCCACACACTGATATCACAGTCTGGTATCTGGGTGACAAACATCCTATATGAATCTTAATTAAAAAGACAGTACTATCCCCTTAGATATTGTAAACCTCTCTTCTTTCCTCTCAGAGCCCAAAATACACGATGGTAAATCTTTTGAGCTAAAGTACGGGTAGGCAGTTGATACTACCAGCAACACTTCAGTGATGCTTTAGCAGTATATCAAAGTGGTTGGGTTTCCATTATTTACTGCAGAAGAAATACATTTACTCGAGTACAGTAGCAAAACAATTTCCACCATGTGGAAGAGAAAAAAATATAAAACATAAAGTTTATAAGAGAAATAGAAAACAGCTACTTTGTCAACAATTTACCTATTAAATCAAAACCTTTGACACCAGTATGTATTACTGAGTGTGGAGGATTAGTTTATACAGGGAATATGCCATAAATGCACCAATCCCCGAAAAAGTGTCTTTAACTGAAGGCAACAAACTTTATTTAGCTGTAGAAATGTATGTGGCCACCAGAAGTATAGAATGAAAAACACAAGACATAATTTTTCTGCTTTCCTCAGAGTAGCGAGGTCACAGCTGGAGTAATACATTGATTTGGGGGCACTCTACTGGGGCATGAAAGAAATGCAGACCATCCAGAAAGGGTCAAGAAGAGAGTAAAACCGCTGATGAGAGATGTTTAAAACAATCTAGTGTTAGGATGAGCCACAATTTGGTTGATAAAAACAAATGTGCTTGCAGGGCATGCAGGAGAACGCTCCTGCATGGTGTGGCCCCGGGGATGTGGCCAAGTCACCATCGTCTTGTGACCATCCAGAGAGCCCAGCCTGCGGCACGCACTAAGATAAAGAGCTGAAACACACCAGCAGCCTCACAGAGAAGCCATGCTACTGAGGAGATTAAGGAAGAGTGATGACATTGATAAGACTGAAAACATGCAATGCCACTGACCAGATTAAGAAAGAATGATGCTGTTGATAAAACTGAGAAAGTGACACTATTGATACGACTAAGAATGAGAAATGTCAAGTCAAAAGAAGGGGTAGGATGTAAATCTTCAAAGACTACAGACCATCTGAAGGAAAAAGGGTTCTCCAGGGCATTTTCTGAAGAAATGCTGATTGAGTTCTCAATTGCGGGCAACGGAAATCAGCAAACCAAAGAAATTACCAGGAAGTATGAGTGGCTAAGTGGATATTTGTGCTTGTAAGTAATTACAGCTAATAAGACCACAGATATTCTTCTCCCTCTAACAATCTCATTTATATAAGATAAATATTAACATTAAGAACTACTGGCATCAGTTATTACAGGTAACAATTAACTGAATCACTGCAAAGGGGTTTTATAATGATGTGGCTTTCTAAGTTGGGAAAGGACTGAAGGGACACAGAACAGTATTTTGAGTACCTAAGAGGCCATTCTCTGTGTCTGAGGATAAGACAAAAATTAGGAAAGTCACTAAACTGCAGTAAGATAGACATTGGGATAAACTTTTTTTCTAGTGAGGATGATAACACACTAGGCTGGATTCCTTGTGGGAGCTGTGGAATCTCCAGCACTGCAGGTTCAAAACATCAGCTTGGACAAATGTCTATCAGGAAAGTAATTGCACACAAGATACCTCCTCTAGGAACAGAGGTGGACCTGGTGAACTTTGGAGATCTGGTCCCAGCTCTGTTTCCTGTGATTTTAGGGCAGTAGCAAAGGTTAGGATCAACACCATATTTTGATCATACAGGAAACACACCTGAAGGGAGATGTTACAATGGCAAACAAACAATATCAGTTCTCAGAAACGGTTTTAGAAATGTTGTAAGTCACTTTAAAGCACCAGTTCAGCAGAACATTTAAGCATACTTCTCCAGGTCTAAGGACACAGAACACCCAAACCCTGACGCCCTGAGGTAATATAAAACCAGTCCAATGACACCTGTCATCACAAAATTAACTAAAGACCTAAGCAACTCGGTGCTGGGGAATCAGCCACTTGGAAGCGTCAAGTGTTCAACAAACTGTCGGACAGCTCACACGTCCAACAGAAACCAAGACATCTCAAAGCCCATGTTCAGGGAGCAAGTGTTAATGGCGATTTCTTGAAGAATTGCCCTTAGTAATTAAATAATCATTCCTCGGTGTGTTTCCCATGTGGAGTGAAACTGATTTGAATTGGAAATCCCATTACTAAGACGTAGTGACCCCATTTATCACAGCGGTAAATGCGCAGAAGATTGCCTTTCACTAAAGCAAGCTCTGTTTCTCCGGGGCTCTTGGCTGCCCACAGCAGCTAACGCAGCCTTTCTGTTGACACCCACAGGCACCCTGGGGCGCTGATGTCAGCTCCCGGCTCTGTCCCTTTCCATCTTCATGTACTCTTCTCAGCCCCCCTGAATGTTATCTATTCAATATCACCTTCCCCTGCAGCTCCTTCAGCCCGGATAAACTCGGGTTTGTTCACTAACGAAGCAGGCAGCGCCCACCGACCTGTTGATTCTGCCACGGAAAGCCAGCGCGACGGAGAGCTGGGTGGTTTGAAACCCAACCTTCCCAGGCACTGCACCTGGCAGCTGGGCACCACAGAGCCGGTTTCATGACTTTTGGTCTGTAAAAGATCAGCCCAGCAGCAAAGTCCCCTCAGAGCTCGCAGCCTACCGACCCTCCCCAACTCCGGACCGAAGACTCGCTCCAGAAAGACGCCGCAAAAATCGGGACGGTGTGGCGGCTCTTCAAATCCTTTCGGCTTCGGGTGTGAGCGGTGATCCCAGGAGCCCGTCCCTGCACCCTGAGGATCCCCCGTCCCTCCGGGGAGGCGAGCACAGCCCGCGGGCAGCCCACCTGCCGCCGGCCCGGCTCGGGCGCCCCTCCACAGCCGGGCTGGGGCACGCAGGGACCCCCGGGCACCGGCACGACGGCGGCACCCCCACCCCCCGGGACCCCGTCGAGTCCGGGCACTCACCGATGGTGGAAACGACGGTGCCCACGAAGTAGAAAGCGCCGGTGAAATCCCACCGGGGCCGGATGTCATCGACGCGGATGCCGGCCACGGTGGCCTCCTCGTACTCGCGGAGGAAGTGGCGGAGCTCGGCGCGGCTGAGGTTGTGGCGCTGGGTGAAGTTCTCCAGCCGCTCCTCCCAGCGCTCCTTGGCCTGCCGCTCGGTGGGCAGCTCGATGGCCGAGAAGACGGCGGCGCCGCACAGCATGTACAGCACGATCAGCACCGCCAGCAGGAGGAACCGCGCGTTGTCCGCGTTCAGGCGGCCCGCGCTGGAGCAGCAGCAGCCGCCGCCGCCGCACGCCATCCTCCGCCGGGCGGCACCGGCCCGCCGCGCCGCGCCGCTACCTCGGGGCCCTCCCGCTGCCGCCGCCCGGCATCACGGCGGCGCCGCCCGCCACGCGTGAGCGGGGACAACGGCTCGGGGCGTCCCGGCGGTGGCGGCCACCGGCCGTCCCGTGCCGTCCCCTCCTCCCCGCCCCGTCCCGTCCCGTGCCGCGGAGCCCCTCAGCCCCCTCGGGCCGCCCCCGCGGCCGCCGTCTGGGCGAGTTTCATATCCCCTTCCTTCCCCCGCCCCGAGCACGTCGGAGAGGGGCGCAGGGACAGGCACCGCCAAGCGCCTCCTGCCCGCCCGCCCGCCGCCGGGGGGGTTGAGGCGGGCCCGGCGGGGGCAGCGGCAGCACGGCTCGCCCCGCCGCCCCGGGGCGCCGCCATGTGAGGAGCCGGCGCCCCGAGGGCAGCTCCCCTCAGCCGAGGCGGCACCGAGGCCCTCCGAGGGGCTGCGGGCGGCGGCTCCGCGGCCACCCCGCCCTCCCAGGGGCTCCTCAGAGCCCCTCAGAGCCCCCTGGCAGAGGCGGGCGGCTCGGCGGCTGGGCGCCCTCACGTGCGAGGGCTCCGGCGCGGTTGTGCCCGCGCTGCCACAGCGCAGGAGGAGTTACTGCTCGCTGCCAAAAGAGGGCACCGCTTTCTTTGCGGGGCTGGTGCTCTCGCCTCAGCGAGGCGTTATCGGCTCCGCGCCCGGCACCCAGGGGCCGTGCGTGAGGCAGGTGCCGCGCCCGGGCTGCGGGGTGCCTCCGCGCCGGGCTGTGTGCGGCCACGAAGCGCTCTCGATGGAAACTTTCTGGAAAGATAAGTTACTATAAAAAGAAAAAGCTGAAGACAGCGATATCCGGCAATTACCGCAGTGCTGGATTCTACTTCAAAAGACCGTGGGTTAGAATTCACCTCTGTACAACATATTCACACAGAAACGCTTTTTCTTTCCGGTGAAAGACAAGTTACACACATCTTATTTTAGAAATATGGTTAATGAGGTATTACTGCAACATCCCCCCCTCCCTTCTATTAATTATGTTGCAGCAAAAATGCAATGGGAACTAAGATATTCTTAATAATTATCCCCTTAATGTCAATCTCCCTTAATGTCAAATAAAGAACACTTGGTGTGAGAGCCACGGGCCGCCTCGTAGCCTGAGACGTGTTTACATCTCAGGCATGGGTCTGAGTCCTGCGGGCTGAGCGCGTGCAACTCTGTGCTGGTTTCCAAGAGAGGATCACCAAGGATGGCATGGCAAGGGACCTGCTTGGCCAGCACGGCACTGAGGGCAGCCAAGTTACTCCCCACATCACACAGCAAACCAGCAGATGAGGATGAGTGAGACTCACGCTCCCTCTTTGTTTTTCCTGTTTATTGTTATTTGTAGATGAAAAGTAACACATTATGTTGTGGTTTTGTTCCCTCTTCATTCCTCTTCAGCATACACTGGCATATTGCAAATAAAATTAGCAGCGATGCCGGAAGACATTGAACAGCCAAAAAAGAAGACTTAGATGCCAGTCAAACTAACCAGACTGTGCCACGTGCAAAGGTAACCACATACTGCCATTAAAAATGCTGCTCTATCTTTAAAATTATCAACAGTTTCTATTAGAAGAAAAACAAAACAAAAAAACTTTATCCCCTGCTTTGACAGTGAGAAAGAAGATGGATCTAAATCAGTTCTCTTGCAAAGAGCGCCCTCAGCCTGCTCTGAAGCTTCTGTCCATCAAAGTTGTTCTTCAGTGGCTTGGATTGGCACAGTGGGCACAGGAGCCTTCACCTGCTTGTAACCATGATGTCTCTGTGATTGCCACAGGAATGTGAAGAACAATCACGTTATCCAAAGAGTTATCCAAGGAAAAATAGCCAGGGATTTAGAGTTCTTACTGGTTTTTTTGTTTGTTTTTAGTATGAAATAGTTTTTGTGTCGGTTTTATGTGTAGCGTGAGCATGATTATTAATACAGGTACAGAACATCTGGCATGCTCCTGAGAAACAATGAAGCATACAACTGTCATGGGGCATCAAAAATTGCAAGTGATCCTAATTTGTCAAATCTGATCTTCACCAAACGAAAGCATTACAAAGGATGTGCAGTAATTTAATCTCTTGAGAAAGCAGCTTATTGATGCTTCCTATTAAGGGACAGAACAAATTTGAGTTTATATTGACTGGAATCCTGAAGCGGAAAATGAAAAAATGGCTGGCAAATACCACAGGTATGGTACCTTTTATTGTTTTAAGCTCCTTTTTCTTCCTTTAGTTCCCCTATTTCTAATTAAGGTACTTACTCTAAATAATACTTTCTTGTAAAAAAGGTCACTAATCCCATCGCTGTTGTGTAGACAGCTGGAAAAAAGTTTCAGGTGAAAAAAAAACACGTTTAAACGTATTGGTGATATTTAAATTAACCCTAAACCCAAATTAACACCTTTTGAGCCTGAACACTGAGTGCATTGCCATTAACCTCAGCATGTTCACTTGTGGTATTGTCATCAGGAAATTTGCTACATTTGCCTTACACCTCAGAACCACAAGCACACAGTTCCATTGTGTTTTTTCTGTGCATGTTATTAGGGTCAAAGGAATTTGTGGTAGTGAGGTTGAGCATGATTGTAAATAGTAAAAAAAAAAATAAATCAATGTATTTTCTGGTTCTATTGACATTGTTAAACAATAACCCTGTAAATAAGAAAAACGCAGTCACTGAGTACCCTAATAATCACAGAATTGTAGGGGTTGGAAGGGACCTCCAGAGATCATCGGGTCCAACCCCCCTGCCAAAGCAGGTTCCCTAGAGCAGGCTGCCCAGGTAGGCGTCCAGACGGGCCTTGAGCATCTCCAGAGAAGGAGACTCCACAACCTCCCTGGGCAGCCTGTTCCAGCACTCCGTCACCCTCACCGTGAAGAAGTTCTTTCACATGTTGGTGCGGAACTTCCTGTGATCCATTTTGTGGCCATTGCCCCTTGTCCTGTCCCCACAAACCACTGAAAAGAGGTTGGCCAAATCCCTCACTTAAGGTATTTATAGACATTGATAAGATCCCCTCTCAGTCTTCTTTTCTCCAGGCTGAACAGACCCAGGTCTCTCAGCCTTCCCTAATAACGATTACTAATAAATGTCTGATCAGAACAGAGCTATTATTGTGTCAACAAGTAACTTGGAAGATTCACAAAGAGATTTGGTTTCTGTATCTCACTGATGGGATATTTTTTAATTAAGCATTTATCACATTTGGAAGCGATAAGCTGGTACGCTTAACTGAAATGCATTGCTTGTCTTTGGAGAAGCTGTGAGAGAGCTGCAATTTACTTCCAAGCAAGTTTTATACACAATGAAGTTTCTTCTGAAATTTAATAAACTTGAAATTAACAAACATCTGGAAAAAAATCAATAAAAAAAAATAAAACACCTTCATAAACATGCGACACTTTGGGCATTTAGAATAGGCTAAAATTTTCAACTTCCCTGTTCCATTGTTAAGATTTCCAAAGAGATTACATCTCTGGTGGAGTTCTACTGAACACGAAGTAAGGAATGTCACATCTTGCCTTTACCCATCTATTTGCATCTCTCACAAAGCAGAAAGATCACTGAATCTGCTTGTATGAAAAAGATTTACAGAAATGAGAAAAACGACTACATTTTCCATCTTTTCCACATCAGTTATTAAAATGGAAGGATCATCATATTCTAGACTTCTTAGGGATGACTGTTTCATTTATACTTAGAGCATACCCTATAGAGGGTATTTTTATTTGAAGATTAAATTTTGCTGTTGTAAATGAGAGACAGAGAGATTCAGGACTTAATAGTCCCTACAAGGGACTCCTCAAGAGATCTCAAGAACTACCACCACTTCTGGAAGCCAATTTACAGCTGCATGCTGTTTAACTTCTCTCATTTCAACAGGTAAAAAACCTGAAGTTGATAGCTTAGTTTTCCAAACCGCATAACAAACCAACACCATTCAGAGCGGGTTTTTCTTTGTTTATACTTTTTTTTTTTTTAATGTTTCCATATATATAGGCACATAATTGGAAAAGTCATTTCACAGTTTTCTGTGCCTGCAGTACATCTGCTGTGTAATATATTTTGTCTCTCATTTCTGTGTAACAAGGCCACTGATTATGCTTTTTCTTTTTTCCTCTACTTTTATTATCTGCAGTGAAGTAGCTTTTCCCAAGCTACTCATGTATGAGCATGCCACTCATCTTCCTCTGGGGTTTTCAAAGCACCAGGCTGTGTCCTGTAGGGCTTTGGCGGCCTTCCTTCAAGTTCCTCCTACTGCTTTTCGTTCTACGTGTGGCAGAGCTGTAACCCACATCTAATGTTTGCATGACATGGGAGCAAACTTTAGTCAACATAAGGAAATGCCTAAGCTGCAACTGTACGTGGAGATGAGCTTTATCCATGTGGAATGCACTTTGTAAAAGCAAGGCCTGGAGATAGGGTAATATTTGTATCTTCTTCAACCTACACCTGCATGCCTGGGAGCTGCCTTCTCTGATCTCAGTTGACTAAAAGGAGCTGCCTTCATCTTACTTTAAGACAATATTTGTAAGAAAAACAATACGTTTGGTAAGAACAAAAGTTGACTTGGGCAGAGCAATGGACAACCCTACAGGTTTGCATTCCTTTTACTACTATATGATGTCTTCCTTCCTTTGCAGAGATAAAAGCATCAAAATAGAAGAAAAAACATCCAAAAGTTTGGTTTTTTTTTTTAATAGATGACAAAGTTCTTCCTTTACCCACATACATACCATTGCAATGAACCTATAGAACAAGGAAATGTCTAGATGTTCAACTTTCTGTGAGCAAAAGACATGAGAATTGTGTTGGAAAATTGTATCCTAGATTGAGATTTTCACTGGTGATATCTCCAGAGAAATATGACTACTTTTTCATGCTATACATAAGAAAAAGCAGTACCTTTTTTAATCTGCATAGCAGTAGCAGAACCAATCAAGGAAGTGTTGGCTGGCTTACCCCTTTCCTACCCATATCCTAGCAAGAAAGGAAGAAAGTAGAATTCAGGGGAATTCTAAGTAAACAAAATAAAAAGACACTCATATACAATATATTTATTTCCTCAAAAAGAGCAAAATGGGGGTCACGCAAAGTGTCATGAGAAGGATGCATCTCTACAGGCACTTCCATGGAGGATTTTTCAGAAAGTGTGGACTATAATGTTATTTGTAGCAGTGCAATAGTTTGCATATACGTGTTAAATAGATTTTTAAAAAAGCACCCAAAAAAATAATCACTTCAGCTTTACCCTTTCCATTTCCAAAAGAACAGAAGTCACAGGAGGAGAGAGAACGAATGAAGTCAGCGCCAGAACTTCTATTTGTTTCAGTATAGTCGAGACTTCCACAAAGCAGGATGCTGTTTTAATAACTTATTTTAAAATACAGATGGTTAAAAATCAAATGCAAATAAAGGGTCCAGAGCTGTTACAGTAGTAGTTGAAAAAAAAAAACAAAACAGGCAATTTAGAAGAAATTAAAGAGAATTAGTCGACACACAATTCCCAGAGACCATGTAAACTAAACCAAAACATTAAGTTCCCAGATTGGCACTGGAACTGTGCATGGTAGTGAATTGCACATTAAGGGAGAAACCTAGACACACGAATCAACTTGTATATAGTCAGAATGGAATTCGAAAACGAGTAAGTAGAGTCAATTTTGATAAATGAAGAAGCAGGAAAGGCAATATATTAAAAAAAGGAGAAAGGAAAAAAGAAAAAAGCCAAGGTATAAAGATTAAATTAAAATAGGAAATTATTTCTCTGATCTTACTGAGCTCATTTTGGCATCTTCAGCATCTTCAATAATTCTCACCATGTTTCTTGCTTTTGTCCTTCAGGATACCAGTTACAGTTGCTCAGATTAAAAAGAAATTCAAAAGTAAGAAAGGAAATGTTAGAGCTAACATCATTGTATGGCTAAAATTCTGACAACCTTGGTCATGGTGATTTATTCTAGAGCTGTGAAATCTCATCAGCTTCACCAATATGAATAGAAATATCTGTGGAATTAGGTGGTGTCTAGCATTATAAAGAACACGAAAATCTATTTGAGCTTTTTCAAACACGTGTGTGGGGTAGGTAAGATATCAAAGTGAATATCCGCACACTACATGAGTTTACTGGTCTCCATATTCAGTTCTTGGCATTACATCTATATTTGCTTATTTCCTTGGGATTTTATGTGCAGTTATTTGTTACTTTCTTCACATTTGTTTATATTTACATTACTCAGACAGGCTGAAATATTGAAATCATAGAAAGTCTTAACAGCAGAAAGTACAAGGAATTAACGTATTACTCATCACTGAAAAAGCACATTGACACATCTAAAAAGTCCACCAAAGGAGGCACCTATAATATCATTGCACGTTTGCACACCTAACATGGAACAAACCACATGGAACCTTTCACACCTTGTTACATTTATAGCACTGGATTTAATCTCAGTAGCAGTGAAAAAACTAGCTAGATCACTGTATTTGTCTTAAGCCAAAATTAGGTCACTGGTTTACTGTGCAACTCCAGTAAGAAACTAGTCTTACTTTGCTCCTGACAAATTTCATCTGTTCAAAAGTCACAAGCAACGAAGTTTCCTGTTTTGTCCCTGAAGGGAGTAAACTGGGACTATCACATTATGTTAGAGGATACAGCGACACAGGCCAATAGTGACACGCAAGTATGATACTAGATTTCCAGTTGTCCACCTTGATCTCTGGATGTTCGGCAGCTCTGCAGTTTGCTTCCCTTCCACAACATGACCTCTGTGATAGACGGCTTATAAAATCAGTACGGAACCTTGTACGGTTGGGGGGTTCAGTCAGTTGAGCTTTTAGAAAACAACCAATTGTATTAGCCGTTAAAACAGTTTGATCAGACCCTAACCAATTTTATCCACTTACTTACAAGGGAAAATAAAAGCATTACCTTCTCCTTTACAGCCTTATTAGCAACACTGCAAAAACGTATGCATGTTACTTGCACCAGTATGTATCGATATGGATTAACAATGAATTATTGCACTGTTGTAAGGAAAAGCACTTCATTTTGAGGGGGCACCAGGACAGATCCATTCTCAGCAGGAGCAGACTATAGTCTTACGTGCTCAGGCAAATCTAGTTACATATATCAGACATTCTGTGGTATGTCATAACAGAAGGAAAACAGCGTCTGAAAACAGATATTTCGTCTGTTTTCTCCTTTGCTTTCACTTTCCAAATATTAGGGCCCCTATCTTCTAAAGACAATTCTGAAATCCAGAAGTTTTCTAGATAACTTCTAGATAAAAAGTATTATCTATGATTCAACTACTTACCAGAACTAAGTGACGTAGGAATGAAAACAGGAAAATTGTGAAAGACGACACGAAACAAACAATTAGGATGGTATAAAAAATGGGATTTTAAAGTATTCTGCCTAAGAGGAATTAAGAAGCATTCAAATCTGTCCTGGCTCCTGAGAGCTTGTAAACAGTCTACAAAATAGTGATTAAACAGCATTTTCTGGCCAAAGGTGTTTTCAGGAGCTTTCTGTTCAGCTCTAGTATGTCATCAAGCCCAGCTGGATGCAGAAGCTCGTTACCATGCTGGTAGCTTTGGTCATCTTTGGACAGTTTCTTCAAAACAGGTTTTCCTTACTGTTACAGGACAGTGGAAGTTAAAAAAGAACTATGTACTATGTACTACTATGTACTAAGAACTATGTACTATGTACTAGAACTATGTCTACCAAGCTCCAACTTTTACTTGAAACGTTAGCCTTAAACCGCGTACTGTTAAGCAAGCCAAGTCAAAAGCCTTTTATCTCTTTCACCTCCACCACCCATCAGTGCCTCAGTTCACACATTATGTCACAAAATTGCTTTGGGTCACAGTCATGTGGTGGAAAGATTTCATGTGTTTTCTAGCAGAACTGATCACTTGGTTTATTTGTTCACACTGATGAACCTTGGAATGATCTTCTGTCAGTGGATTAATGTGAGCCCTGGAGAGCTGAAGTTAAATAATGCCAAGTTACTGGAGACCACAATATTCCAGCTGGAATTTAACCAGGAACGCCTCAGCCTGTCAAACCACTCTATGCCAAAAACAGAAATAGCCATAGATGTAGCATTAGTAAATTGCAACATTATTCATTCACAATAGATGAACATCTATTAATTTTTAGCCTACCTTCTAGGAGTCTTAAAGTTGTCTTCATATAGGACTTCTCCACTCAGAGCTTCTTGAATTTTCACAGATGGAAATAATTAAGATGTAATCATACTCTTAAAAATTAATAGAAAGGCTACCAAGTTATCTCAGTTTTCAGAACAGTGCTCCGTTTACAAGTTACTTTCCCTGATCCTCCACGCATTTTCAAGCGCATCAGGGATAAAAATCAAACTGTTACTGCAAGTAGTATAAATAGTAAAGATTCTGCACATAAAATCAAGGAAAGATAGAAACCAGAAAGCCATCTTCCAATCTGTTCCACAGACATCCCTGAAGCACTGATTCATATGCAATGTACATTACGTGCAAAGGTCTCAACTGGAAAAAACAATGATCAATGGGCCTGTAAATTGCCAACAGTATAAAAGAAATGAGCAGCCTAAATACTTACGTTCCTGGTATATGCTGTGTAAAGTGAGTGTAAAATTCCTCTGTGCTATAGGCAAGGTTACCTTTTGCATAAGAGACTGTACAATGGTTTCCTGAACAAAAACTTCACAACAACCCTTTTGATTTGTAACCTTTTTGGTTTGTAAATCGTAACTGCAGGAGAGAAACTGAAGTTAACTAAAGAGGGTCCACCAACAGGAAAAGGCTAAGAAAGACAGCAAAGCAGCAGTGCTTTACAGTGTTTCTTTATGGATTGGTATGTGACACCATAGGAAGGAAAACAACTCCTTGCTAGTCAGATGCCATGACAACCTAAAGACATGCCTTTTTCACGGCAACTTCTGAATGAAACAAGGATATACATTAGGCAAACATTGGGAAGACGTGCTTCCCCAGTGTAGTCCAAGCCATCTTGGGGAACGACACTGCAAAATGAAAGCAGCAGTACTGGAACTGCTACCCAGTCTGATTATTTGGGATCCAGAGGAAATTATGAGTGGAATACTGCACTATATAATAAGATTTTTGGATTACAGGACCTGTTTATACATCCTATAGTATATTTAGGACTACTTCTCAGCACCCCCACCCACCCAATTTAGTGTTTTTGACAGTACTTGAGTGTCTGCAAGTGGAGGTAAAAAGGGGGGCTTAGGAAATAACTTATGTGATGTACTGCCAGAAGCCAAAACAGCAAATAAAGCTTGCATTCGAAGTGAGTTACCAAAGGAAATGTTCAATCCAATTTAATATGTACACACTTAGAAGATGGAACCAAAGATATACAAACAAGATTAACTTTATTTTCATTTAAGTTTTACATACAATAGCTTTTATTAGAGCTACTGGGGCCAACTGACAGTCTCCCAGAACAATACAATTCAAATCCACTACAGCTAAAAACTGCAGAGAGGATCTCTGAGAACAGTCTTACACTTGTTTTAAATCTTGAAAAAAATCTTGAAAAACATACTGGAAACAGCAGTAATGAAAAAACATACAAAAAGGTATTTAAAAAAATGCAGTGTTACGAGTTCATTTATAGTAATATAGTTACAGATTCTCTAAGACTCTGTCCAGTATCAACAGATATCTTTCAACTAGAACTTAGCCATTACAGCAGACATCATAGCTTAAAAACACAAATAAGCAGTCTGGCATCTAGCATAGCAGGCTCAGTGTCAGTCAGTGAAACATCACAGAACACCGGTAACGTTCACGATGGAACCCACATGTTTCCATGTGTATCAGGGGCATCAGTGTAAGGAATATTCCAAATCCATGGTTGATCTGTAAACCAGAACAAAAATAATGCTGAGGAAAGTTCTGTTATTAAACATAAAAGTTTGATCTTCTTCCTCTTCCCCTGCCTTTGGAGGAGGAAGAAAGCTCAAAGCTTCCACTGGTTATCACACGATCCCATGCACAATGTTAGTACAAATCCTGATAAACAAAACACACTGAGGCCATGGTCAGCCATGAATCAGGGAAGATGGCAGGTCAGTCTGGCAACTATACTAAGTGTCCTGCAGGTTAAAACATCTTTCCCTTCAAGATCAGTAATATTTTCCTCACAGCCACTATGAATTTGTACCTGCAGGACTTTACTTGGTACACACCAAGCTAAGCTACAGTGCCTCCTACTTGGGCACAAAGAAATGGCTATTATGGTTAGTGTCTCAGTGCTGTATTGCTGCTCTTACAGACTTTTGGCATCAGCCTCCTAACACTAGGACTTTAAGAGAAAATTTCCTGAAAAAGGAGGGGAGATAAACTGGGCACAGCTGGCAGTCAAGTTGTATCAAGACATCCACAAGCACGATCCAAAGCTTCTGCCTTTGCCCGTGCTAAAAGCTAGAGCTGTATCCCTTTGTGCAAGGTAAGGCTGGTACAAGGAACTTCTCTATGCATTGAAACAGAAGTGATGTGAGAATCACTTCTAAGTGATTCTTAGAAGCACTCTAAATCAAGTGCTATGCTTTCACAATAGGATCAGGCCAACCTGTACGGGTGAAAGACGTAACATAATCATGGAATCATTCAGGCTGAAAAAGACCTCCAAGATCATTTAGCCCAACCATTAACCTAGCACTGCCAAGTCTACCACTATATCATGTCCCTAAGCACCACATCTACACCTCTTCTGAATACCTTCAGGGATGGTGACTTAACTTCTTCCACTGGCAGCCTGTTCCAATGCCTCACAACCCTTCAAGTGAAGAAGCTTCTCCTAATATCCAGCCTAAACATTCCTGGCACAACTTGAGGCCATTTCCTCTTGTCCTATCACTTGTTGCTTGGCAGAAGACACTGACCACCCCCCCACCCCACTACAACCTCCTTTGAGGTAGTTATAGAGCATGATAAGGTCTCCTCTGAGAACTACACAGTAGTTTTAGCCAGATTTCTGTACTATTTGTACATGATGGCATATCGGACAAATGTTGTGGGTCACCCTTGAGCATCTTTTTCTCCAGGCTAAATAATCCCAGTTCCTTCAGCCATTCATAAGACTTGCTCTCTAGACCCTTCACCAGCTTCACTGCCCTTCCTTGGACACACTCCAGCACCTCGATGTCCTTCCTGTAGTGAGGGGCCCAGAACTGAACACAGTACTCGAGGCGTGGCCTCGCCAGAGCTGAGTACAGGGGACAATTACCTCCCTGCTCCTGCTGGCTACACTATTCCTGATACAACCAAGATGCCATTGGCCTTCTTGTCCACCTGAGCACACTGCTGGCTCATATGCAGATGGCTATCGACCAACACACCCAGGCCTTTTTTGACAGGCAGCTTTCCAGCCACTCTTCCCCCAGCCTGTAGCATTGCATGGGGTTGTTGTGCCCCAAGTGCAGGACCCGGCCCTTGGCCTTGCAGAACCTCATACAGTGTGTCTCAGCCCATCGGTCCAGCCTATCCAGATCCCTCTGTAGAGCCTCCTACCCTTGAGCAGACCAACACAACTTGGTGTTATCTGCAAACTTACTGAGGGTGCACTCAATCCCCTTGTCCTGGTCATTGATAGAGATATTAAAGAGAACTGGGCCCAGTACTGAGCCCTGGGGGACTCCACTTGTGACCAGCCTCCAACTGGATCAACTCTTCGGGTCCAGCCACAAATAGAAATAATAGGAATATTTCAAGTCAGATGAGACAAAGGAGCTTGATGAGAAGAAAATTTTATCCAGCAAAATAGCAGTACTCATCAAAAAGATTCAAGAGGGGAAAAAAGTCTGAATATTATCAGCAAAGCAGAAAGAAATTTAATCTATAAATATGCCTAGCTGAGACAGGCTGCTGTTGGCTCATTTCCCAAATACTAGACTGAATCGTTATCTGTTTTACTTCCAAGGAACTATTAAATTATATTCCTTGCCTATATTTATATATATAAATAAAATCTTAGTATCATCAACACATTCAGCTTTATCATAGCCTTTTCTGGGCTTTTTCAGGCTGTCACAGCAATGTGAACTCCTGTCATTGACTAACAGATCATTGTATATAGTTTATAAACTATATAGTTTATCGTTAAAGATATGAAGTAGTTCTATCATCTACCAGATGATTATTTTTCTTAATTCTGTTTTGCCCTGAAGATGCATCTGCTGCCTACAAATAGGCTTCTGTTGTTCAGCTGACAATTGGAGGTGAACAGCTGCCATTGTTCAAAACAGCAATTTGCAAAGAGTTAATAATGTACAAGTTACATGTAACAAATGTTATCTGCTAAAAACCAATAAGGTCCTTCATCACTTCAAAGAGTAAGATCATTCCTACTCTATTTTAAAACTGCCAGATGTTAAACGTGCATGTTATTCTCTGCAGCAATAGAAAAGATGCAAGCTATGTATATCATACATGGCAAAACTGATAGCTTCTCCCTGCAACTCCATTTCTTCTGGTTTGCGCTGGCAATTTAAAGCAGCTGGGGAGAAATAGTCTAAAGGAAAGATGCTCAAGTAAAGGCTCTATGTGCAACTAACTCTGATTTGTTAGGATGACATTGTTAAATTTCATCAGACTTCAGCTAAAAACCTTGCAGTCTGCACAAGATGGATCAATCCCATGCAAGTGCAACAACTAGACTGGGCATCATACATCTGCTCTGAAAAAGAACAAACAAAGTAAAATGCTTATTTTAGACTCTTGGGTTGACCAACTACTGAAGCAAACTATTGACCGTCCAATGAATTTGCCATCTCATGATGCTCTCAATTAACGACCTGAAGCATATTCTGGAAGCGCTCTCTCAGCCAAACACAAGATTTGAGCTCAAAGAAATTGGCTAGCACCATGTGATAAGACCAGAGAATCTAGTGGCGGCCCATCCTGGTCTTCAAGACTGTAACCCTACTATAAGGCAATACACCGAAGTGGTAAAATTAAATATTGACTAACTCAAATTTCCTCTACAAAGTGCTCATTTCTTTATGACCATTAAAAAGACCTTGACAAAAAACAGGCTTTGCCATGTTACCAAGTGTTATATGTGGACTCTGAATGGCCATCTGAGTAAGTTGGCCAGTCTGAAGAGAGCTGCAACCTCATACGGCAGGTTCACCAACCAACAATAATGCTTTTGGTTACACCCAGGAAGGAAATGGATGACAACACTACCTGAGATTGGTTCCAACTTCTCCCAAGAAGACTACTCTGATATACGAACTACAGTGATAATGTGCACTCACTACTTCACAAGTTGAAAAATTAAACTTCTAGATATACTCAGATTTATTTTATTTACCACTGCTGTTAATGTTTAATCTAGTAAGTGAAATACTGTCTATTGAATCTATTAGTAACACTAGAAACAGGACTAGCTTCTAGTTGTCATCTCCTCAGAAGGAACATCGTCTTAAGAGTTTGTACAATATTAAGCATGCTGAGAAGACTTGAAGTTCTCTAAAAATTTGAAAGGATGCTGCAAGTCAAGTTCTTGCAAACTCTAGGAAGTACACAGGTCCCATGTAGCTATGCAGTATTAATATGAAAAATGGAGGTTATTGAAGAATAGGAATGACTTCCCCACAAATCTTCTTTCTTAATTTCCTTCCCAGATATTTTAACTACTTGGCAGAGAAAATAGAGAATTCTAAGAATGAAGCAAGGTGGGAGAACAGCAGAGTCCAAATAAGGTGACATTCTCCCAGGACATCCTAACGATATAGCAGGTCCTTGTACAGGAGCTCAGAGTACTAATTACTTTAAGCTTACCTGGAGAAGACCCTGATCTCCTTGTTTAGGTACTGTCACTAGACAGGATAAGTGAAAGTTATCCCTACTCCTGAAATATTTTTTTTCTAGTCATAAATAACTAAAAGCACCAGACTGCAGGCAAATATGCTGCGAAATTTATTTTTACCCAACACTGAACACCAACTTTGTCTGTAACAAAAAAAGATGGTGTTACTCATTTCCTGAAATCACTACAAATATCCACTAAATGTAATTCCACCATACTCCTAATTCCCACTTACTGAAAATAGGACAGAGTAACAAACACTGTATATCTGGTATTACAAGGAAAAGGACAATTCCCTCTTCCACAGCGTGGCAATGGAAAAAAGTCAAGAAGAGAAAAGGGCCTGCCACGAAGGAGAAACCTGTTCATGTGAGATATGACATACATTTCTGTGCATTCTTAACAAAATGAAATCACAACTGTCAGAGGTTGCAAACTTTAGCTAGGAGAACTAATGAATGGTTAAGTGGACTGTTCATTTTTCCACAATGGTTTAACTTGCATTAAATCCAATTTCCATCTCATTTGCCTACCATTCTTCCACCTTCTCAGAGTATGAGGTTTGATACCTTTAGCCCACAGTTAACAAGGATAAATTTGATTTCTTCTGGGAAATAATGAAATATATTAATACATTTTCATAAATTATTCGAATGGCTCAGGAAAGAAGTGCTCAACAAAAAAGCAAAATAACCAAAAAATGTAATACTGGAACCCATCTTCTCATACACACACAATTTTCTGTGTACTGTTTGTCAGCTGAACAGCTTGCATGTTTCCTTGATTTAAATACATACACTGAAAAGAAAACTGAATGGGAAAGAACTTGTTTATCAGAAATCCCCCTATTTTGTAGGTTTTTCCCCCCAGAGGGTTTGAACAGTTCAAACATTAAATTCCTGTCTTGTAACCCAGTCGCAACTTAAAGAATTCTCACACTGGAAGCCAAATCCCATCTGAAACCCCAATTAATATGTCATTCTGTCATAGTGGCTTGGCCAAAGAAGGATCTTTGCAAATAGATTTCCACAGACTAAGGAATTGCTTTTCTTTCACTGTTATATTATATAATGTAATTCTGTAACATTAAGCATGTCTGATCAAAGATTGGAATTCGTATGAGCACAGGAAAAGTGTATTTTTGTATACAGATCTACTTTGAGCTTTAGATTGCATATTAGATTGCATATGTATGGCCCTGCTCCTGACCATCTGTTCACTAGTCTACTTGCTTCTCTTCCTTCCTGCTGCTAATACAAGTTTTCTGATTATATGAAAGTGATCTATAATTCGCTTTCCCATGTTCAGAGAATCTGAGTTCATGGAAAAACCCCTAGAGCCTTTTCTCCTTCAATTATAGGGATCAGTCAAAACGGTTTCTTTAAGGAAAGGATAATTACTTGCGTTTCTGCTTCTCAAGACTTCATTAAAATAAATTTATACTACTGACTAGAGACCTTGGGAGTTGATAACTGTGTTGTTACAGACAGATTTTACGAGTCCATCCCATAACATGAATGTTCTTTAGATATTTCTTTAGATATCTGTTTCAATTCTTCTGCCTCTTGGTGGAAAAGAATGTTTAGGGAAAAGATGTGAGAAGGCATGTGCAGCTGACTGTGTCTACTGCCAAAGCCTAGAGAACTTAAGTTCTGACATCTATTCATTTCACAGGAGAAGGCTGAGACCCAAAAGCTGAACTAAAGAAAAACAAGTTCTCCACAGAATTAAGTTTTCCATGCAAAAAGTGAAAAAGGGTTTTTAGAAAAAACTGTTTAGACAAAGTATACATGAAAATCACTGATGACTGTCTACAATGACAGTCAAATGCAGGAATTAAAAATATATATAGTATACAATTACATTTTTGTAGGAGCAAACTAATAAATATAACATTTGGGAATAGATTCTAATTTTAATCTTCGTTGTAAAGTTTTCAAGAATTTAAGTATGAAGTTTTATTTAAGTATGAAGATTAAGAAAAATCTTTCAAAATACATCAGTTTAAGCATTAGGTACCAACCAGATATCAGTGTTTCATGTCCTTAGCACTACATGAGAAATCACCCACAAGTGTACATGTTCACAGCACTTAATGGAACATCAGCAGATAATCTGACCACTTCCATTCTTAGAAAGAGTTGAAAGCTGGGTCACTAACAGTGATAATATGCAGTAAATTCTTCCCCTTTATTAGCAAGTAACTCAGGCACAACCCCATGTCGTCTCCCCCCAACAAAACATTGATAGTACTTAAACGTACAGTGTGTTTTATAATAGATAAAAAACAGTATTAAATAGATTATCATTTCTACATTGAGCCTTCCCCTCTCCCCTGGGAAAGCTAGACTACCACTTAAAACTTTTAGATTAATTCTTTTACTTAATAAAAGAATGCAGGAAGCTCTTAAAGCAGACAAACCATCTTTGCAAATTATAAAAATAACATGCATCATATTCCTGCAAGTCTTACAAGAGCAGATCTAACGTCCTACTGAAGGTAAAACAGAAAGAGACAAGACCACCCACTAAACTAGTTAATGCAGGTATGACTACCTCTACTAGCATGACAAAAGACAAGATTGATCCATCCAAAACCTAAATAATAATAAAGAAAATTTGGAACCAAAAGACTGTAAACTGCTTTCTAGCTGCTTGCTTTGAAGTTTTACCCAGAATGTGGGAGTGATAACATTTCAAATACAAAGTCAAACCACAATAATATTGAAATAAAGCTCTGGAATATAACATAAGTTAAAATGACTTAAGAGTTACTCAGATTAGTGTGCCCCTATATAATACACCTACTTTTCTTCTGAAGTCACATCTTACCTTTGCTTCCATACCGTTCTGGTGGCAGGTCAAAAGGTACAGGAAAAGATGTTGCTGAATCATTACCTTCTGAAAGCATTTTCCCTCTCACACGGAAGTAACCTTTGTCCAAACCCTATATAAGAAGGGAAACATATGGAAAAAAGACATGCTTTTTTGGGGGGAAAAAGAATCTACTGTTAATTAGGTTTGTCTTTCTCAATAAAAAGACTTCAATGAACAAAAAGTTTTGCTTCCATTACTGAGATAAGATGCTTAGTAAAGCACTTTATCCTAAGAACTCAGTGGTGGATATACTCTACCTTCTCAGTCCCATATATATCTACCAATTTGTTTTTGGCTTGTGGTCTTGCCTGTATGAGCAGTTCCATCCCCCAAACTGGATAAGGTCTTTCCTAGCTCCACAGGGGCAACATATCCTAACACAAAATGTTGCTGCTTTCACAAACATGCTTATGGACATCGGAACTGAATTTTAATCAAGACTGTTACACATTTAGTCTTTAATATTTAACTAAAGTGAAGAGCTTTAAAAATTCTCTTTGCTGTTTAGTTTCATCACTAACCTATTGGTTAGATGCTCGATGTTAACCAAATTAAGATTCAAAATTTTGTTAACCAAATTAAGATTCAACTTGAGATAGAAAAGTCTTCAAACTTCATGCTTTTCAGTTAGGTTGCATAACACCATCCACAAGCAGCAAAAAACTTCGTGCAGATTTAAAACTGCTTGCACAAAGATTTCATACTACGCCCCTATTAGAGTTTGACAGCAGATTTCAAAGTGAGATTACAGGTTAAGAACCACAAAAGAACATGCTACAATGAAACATGGTACAAGGGCAGATGGATTTAAAGCAATTCAAGTAACTTTGGCACATGGTATCTCTTAGCCACTTTTTGATAGGAATAGGAACCCATTCATCAGTTGTAATGAATTAAAAGCAATCTCTAATATTGAGATTCTGTTAGTATATTGCCAATCAAGTACAATTCAATTAGAATAGACCAGAAGTTTAAAGGCTACAAAGCTTTTTTAAAAAGTATTTCAAATGCATTCCTAAACAAGTGTATTTTTCCCTGTACAAAAGTCTGAGTATCAACTTATACTCTTGAGCCACAGGATCCATTAGTTCAAGTTTTACTAGACTAAGGTTGTTAAAGTACAAGCAAGATTCTTAATTACCACTATGTAATTCTATTTTATTCAAGTATAAATGATGACTGAATTTATAGCCCCACCTATATATTGTACAAAATAAAAGTTTTATTTTAGCTAAAATTAGCATTGTAAATAAGTCAGAGGAAACAACATTCACATGACCCCACAGAAAGCAAGGGAAACAAAGCAGCCTTTCACCTTTCCTTTGATACTCTAGAAGCATAGTAGCATACAAAAGGGAGAGCTTCCAAAGACAATGTCAAGCCACACTACAGCAGTTTTTGTAATTCAAAGAAATTCCCTTAGAATATAGATGCTTATTTTGCCTTGTGACCTAAAGCAACAGGAAATCACTAGTTATAAAGAAACACTATGCATTACTTCAAGGACTAGGTAAAAAAACATTTCATTTTCAATGAAAGAACAGGAGAAAAAACAAGGACCATTCTAAAGGACTGTGCGAACCAAAATCTGTTTTAACTTCCCTTTCTTATGCCTTTCAAGTCAGTGAAATATTGATAAAATCATCTTATTTAAAACCAGGCTCTTGTAGAGATTAGCTTTTACATAAAAGTAGTATGTTCAAAATATACCAATACAGAGATGCGTAAAATTATTTTTAAAAGCTCACAAATCATAAGGGATTGACTGAATAGTAAAAAAAATTCAAAACTTAAAAAAAATGCAACAATCAAGTTGTACAGCTTTACCTTCAATGTTCCAGTCACTCAGGGACTGATAGAAATTTCATATAAAATATAGGAATCTCATATAAAATGCAAATAACCATGTTTACCATCTTCTGTAGTAGAAAATATGAAATACACAAAGGATGCTATAGGTCATAAAGTGCAAGAATTGTATAAGTGAGGTGGTAGGGGAACAGCATTTTTGTACAACCCACAGTAGTTAGGCTTCATTTGGTGGAGGAGGTGGGTGGTGGGCAGCCTTATAAACTATTCATAAGTTGACATTTTAATTGCAAACTAAAATGTGGAAACCAAGTCATAGAAACCAGTTATCTGTAACCTTTCTCATTTTCCACGTACAGCTAATAGAGAAATATGGAATAGTAGACAATGCCTCTTTGGGGTTTCATGAGTTGGTCCTTTTTCTACAATGAACTTTATACATGTCTGACCAAGAGCACTGAAGCTAGACAAGCATTGCCAGGTACCATGAGTTTGAAGTTTTTATAATCATTGCCATGAAAGCAGAGTGAACAGCTACTTGGACTCCACAGACACCCTTGGTAATCTCAGCCACTTCAAGTATCAAGAGCAATGCCACATCTATTCCACTCTGAAGTTCACTGTATTGGGTGTTTTTCACACAACATGAAAGAAAATACGCCACAGAACATATAGCAAATTTGCAGTACATTTGTAATCTCACTTCCTTTTGTTATCCAGATTTCTTTTGTTGCCTCCCTCGACCCCAACACATTGTTTTTGTTTCTGCTACATTTCCTCTACCCTCTTTGTTCTGTTATTACTTAAGTGTTTCTTTTCAAGCTTTTTGCTTTATTCTTGTTCTACACCTTCACTTTCCTCTTCCTTGCTCTTCCTCAGTCACCAGCTATATTTTCTCCACTTCCGAGTGTCTTATTTTTCTGATACCATCCCGCACCCCCATTAGACTCCACCATAAAACCATTCTATCAGAACTTAACCCACATGTCTTCTGAATGGAAGATCTCTCTCTAAGAAAAGATATCTAAAAGTTTTCCTCAAAAACATCCTGGAGTAAAAGTCTAGGTTACAGAATACATTCCTCAACAAGGCACTCTGAGAAGATTCACATGCTTTCAAAAAACAACAATCATACGTCTATCTTCACACAGAAGATCACACAGAAATTAAAACTATTCACACATTGTCTCTTTTGAGCATTTCCTGGATGTTGACAGCTCTCATTGCTGCTTCCAAAAACCAACCAGCAGGATCTTGCCTAAAAAAATAGGCTGCCTTGCTTCTACGTTTTTCCCCTCAGACATACTCTATTCTTCCAGAATGTTTCCTCCACAGCTATATTTTGTTCTCTGACACTGCTGCTCAAAGCAATAAGTTTTGAAATGTTAAGAGATGCATTTCTCAGTTGAGAAAGCATGAGTTTTTTGTAGTTACAGAACTTCAGATACTGCTGTGGGTTTTCCTAGTACCTTAACATCATACGCTGATGAAGTAGGCACTGGGAAGAAGAATGGGAAAATGGAGAATGAAGTACCAAGTTTTAATATCCTAAATTCCACATACAACGTAGGTAAAACAAGATTTTATATTTAATTCTATATTGAACATATTTAATTAATCTTAATTGTATTAAGAATTTTATTTCATTCTATATGGAACAATACTTCACTTGAAAACAGAAACTGAAGGGGGAAATGGTACTACTATGTTACTTTGCAAATTAAACTTGGTCTAAATCAAGCAATGACTGAGGTTGCTTTAGTTCAGCCTGAATTTAGCAAAAGCATTTCAGTTCTGCTCACACACAAACATGATTGACCACTGTCTAATCCAGATTGAGCTCATAATTCTCTCTGCAGAGAACTATGAAACAGTATTTTATTATTTACCAGTCAGTCAATATTTGCCATCAATATGGCATTTCAGAATCTGAAGTATTATTGTTAGATGTCTGTACTGATCTTTTATCTATAATTGTAGCATCTGATACCAGTAGGTAGCAGTAACAGGTAACCTCTCAGTTTAATCGCAACTACGGTATTTCTTTGAGGTTTTATTTCCAAAAGTTCCCTGGCTAGCACCACATTCTTTAACAGTCATTTTAAAATATTTAAGTATTCCACATTTTTAGGCTAGTTAAGCTCAGTTTGTCGTACAACCTTATCAGACACAGAAGCTACAACTGTGGAAGATTCTGCTTTTCCAATCCTTAGAGGATTTTAACATGCTTCTCAGAACAACTCCATAGCATTAGGTGAAGGGGTTCTTTCAACATTTTGTGTGTTAAAGATCTGAGTTATTCCAACCTTTGTAAAAGAACTCCCAGCAGCTGAAAAAGCAACCTTGAACACGAATGACAATGAAGATATGAGGCAAGAAACAGAGATAAGGGAAATGCAGAAGAAATGCAGTTCCAATAGAAGACACGACCTGTGACTCTATAAACACTACTTTTTAATCAATAGAAAGTTACGATCTAATGACTACTTCAGCTGATTTTTCACTAAACACTAAAATTGTAAATGATGACAGCTGTAGCTATGTTGAGAACAACCATTCAACATATTTCTGTAAATCTGGATTAGCACACCAGGCCAATACCCAACCTCAAAGCATAAGTGCTGGAAAGCATTTGGAAAAAGACAAAAGAACACAAATGCTGGCAGTCAAAAAGATGGCAAGGAAGAAACAATCTACTTCCAAGCTTGTATTCAGCAGAAAACAGAAGGTAGAGATTGGACAGCTAGCAACGATTTTAAGGTTAAGAACATTAAGCGTGTGGTATGCAAGCTTCTATCAAAATCGGTGTCACTAACTATAATCAAACTGCGTGAAACAGCCTGAAGAAACAGAATTATCAGGAACTGGCAGTATTAAATTGGCATTCCAATAGCTAGAGTGTATTGAGTCTCTTGATGTAGGAATGCTCTAGTTGTTTCAAAGCACTTAGTCCCATTTGTATTCTACATATTTTTAATGATAAACTTTAAAAAGTTTCTAGAAATGTGTTAGTCTATTTCTATCTCTCCATTATCTTCACCTAAATCAGACTATTCTAACACATAGTATGTTACAACCATACTGAACCGACAGAAGTCTTCACAACAAAGTTATCTAAGAAACTCTATAGTGCAGAGTTAACTGCAGAGCATGTACATACAATAGATTAACAAATTAAGCATAGCAACTTGAATATCAGATGATTTCATGTGCATAAAGACGAGTATAGATAGCTGTGGAATCAAATATCTACCTCCTCATTATCAAGGTGTCTCCACTGGTGTTTCCCAGTAAGGAAAGGAAAAGACAACTGCAATGAAGTTATATTCTGAGGTCTGAAACTCAAACATGAAACCATCTCACGAATGCTGACAGATTTTAGTAAAGCCACCTGCAAAAAGCAAACATGCTCCTGTACAATTTAAGAAAAAAGCTGAGAGGTCTGTAGAGGAAGTATTGTATTTGCTTGCATGAAGCATCTTTATATTGCATATATTTTAACCACACTACTCAACATAAAATCAAACCAGAATTTGTAATGAAGTATGATATATTAGAAATACGTTTCTCATGTATACACATTTCTGTCAATTTTGGATGAACAGCTCTCTCATTTGCTTGAACAACAATCAAAGGCTAACTTATTACATAGCAATCTGTATAAAGCACAACAAGCTAAGCAGTTTCAATGAGTGAGAAGAACTTTGACATCATCATTGTACCACAGATTTTTGACATCATCATTGTACCACAGATTTTTATCTGCATCTCACGTGCATCTTTGGTCCCTCCATTCACTACCCACTCAAATGGTGTAGAAAAATTACAGAAACACAGTAAGAATGATCAAAGCTCCACTTAAGAAAGCAGTTGAGCAGGTTTAGGACTCTTCATCCTAGAAGGATATAAAGGCCTACAGAAGGAGTGGCAAGGAAAAAGTGAATAGGGATTACATATTTATTGCCTCTTCCAGTATAAGATGGGAAAGCCATCAGTTGAAAACAGTTTCAAAACACTATGCTTCCTGTGACATTGTTAAACTCAGCTACAGCATGCTGTGAACACCAGGAGCTTACAGGCATTTAACAGAAGATGTTATATTGCCTCTAACTCAAGAAATTTTCAGAAAAGCTACTACATACATACCCATTATATGTTTCCATAAACATCTGCTTTTGGCCACTGAGTTTTGAGATGTACTAGTCTTACTCTTTTATTGAATATAGTTACAAAACTTCCATAAACCTCCCACAGACTTTGTCTATTGGCCCCATTCTTTGTCATCATTCTCATCTCTAAAGGTTAATGATACCATTGAAGTCATTGAAGTAAGTGATTTTTGACAGATGTGGATCACAAGGGTCAGATTCTCTTAGAAGAGAATCCAGCATTACTTGACTGAAATAACTTACTTCAAGGCTGTTTTTCAAGTTACAGATACTACATTAGCTCTAACTTAGAGATATTTGGAAACATCTTGAAATGCTGACTCCTGAAGATGCATGAAAGGAAAACAGTAGCCAAAAGCATCGCTATCTACTGAAATATTACAAATGCACTTACTGAATGGCATGTCACCATAGCAGCAGCAAGTTGTACAGGTATGCCTGAGGAAGCCTTAAACTAGCGTGTACAGTGCTAGCACAGTAATCTTAATATTTACCGTGGCTCTGCATTAACTCTAGTTCTTGGACAGTTCCAGCATTTTACGGAACTCCGCTGCTATAGCTGTCAGCTGGGAATTCTCAAGAAACATCTTGTATGCATTAAACTATTTTTGGTTTTCAGATATGAGATTGTGTTATGCACGCATCGTAAGGATAAATTCACACTGCAATAATAAAAAACCATCAGCCAAGGATTCAAGTCCTTGATGCCTACAGTTAGATTTGTTTCCAGCAGTACTCATTCACTTGTTGGTAGTGACTCATCCTCCCAGTATCTGTTTCAGCACTCTTGGAAAGCTAGCAGGTTCCTAAACAACCCCCCTTCATTCCCACCCACTCCTACCTCTCCCCAAAGGCAGCTTGTTTATACTTCCATGTATGGTATACAAGTCATGTATAGTATACAAGTGAAAGTTCAGTTTTAAATATACTGGCCCCTAAATTTCACAATTTGACACTGTCTATACTAAATTTAACATTTATTTTCCACTTTAAAAAGAAATCACAACAAAACACAGAAGCTGCATTTTTCATGACAATTTCTCTTAAGGGCAGAGAAGGTGGATGCTCCCAAGATGAAAACTAGAACTTCATTATGGAAGTAAGGTTGACAAAGTTCCAAGGGTGTGAGATAAAGCAGCAGCATAACTACTACAGCCTTAAAGCAACAATCAGATACTAGGAGCAGTGGAGTGGATTTTTAATGGACAAATCCCACTTATCTGATCAATCTGATAGAACCTTACAGGCATACTATGAGACTCTAGTTATTGCTCCAGTACAGTTATTAATTCTCCCTCCCTTTTGCTACTACAAACATCACAAGACAAACATTTTGCAACCCCTTATTTATTGGTCCAACCTGAAATTTCAGCAGTGACTCTCCCATACCGCAGGAAGTCTTCACGCTGCTTGCTGCTTCAACTAATAGCAAAAAAAAATCAGAGCAATGTAACAGTAGGAAAACATGATCTTTTGAACATAGTGGTGATTGGAACTGGGGGAACAGGAACACCACATTGCCTTTTCCAAAAAGCTGATCGAAAAACAGAATACACGTTATCTTAAATCAAGGACTTTTACACACAGAATCAGAGAATGGTTTGGAAGGGACCTTAAAGATCATCTAATTCCAAATCCCTGCGATAGGCAGTGATAACTACCACTAGGACCAGGCTGCCCAAAGCCCCATACAGCCCGGCCTTGAACACCTCCAGGGATGAGACATCCACAGCTTCTCTGGGCAACCTGTGCCAGTGCCTCACCACCCTCTCAGTGAAAAGCTTCCTCCTAACATCTAATCTAAACCTGCCCTCTTTTAGTTTAAAGCCATTACTCCTTGTCCTATCACTGCACTCCCTTACAGAGTCCCTCTCTAGCTTTCCCATAGACCCCCTTTAGGTACTGAAAGGCTGCTCTAAGGTCTTCCCAGAGCCTTCAGTTTTCCAGGCTCAACAATCCCAACTCTCAGCCTGTCTTCACAGGAGAGGTGCTCCAGCCCCTTGATCATCTCTGTGGCCCTCCTCTGGGCTCATCCTAGTAGGTCCATGTCCTTCTGGTGCTGGGGGCCCAAGAGCTGAGCGCAGGGCTCCAGCTGGGGTCTCACAAGAGCAGAGGTGGACAGTCACTTCCCTCACCCTGCTGGCCACACTCCTTTGGATGCAGCCCAGGATACAGTTGGCTTTATGGGATGCAAACACACATTGCCGGCTCATGTTGAGCTTCTCAAACACCACCAGGTCCTCCTCCTCAGGGCCGCTTTCAATCCATTCTCAGCCCAGTCTGTATCTGTGCTTGAAGATTCTACAGTGTTCTCCTGGGTTCATTTTATAAACAAGTTTAGAGTGTACACGGACAAAGAATATGACCAAAACTAATGGAAAGCCTTCACAGAAAATTCAAAGCAAAATTCCACAACTGAACAGAATTCTCTCCTGTTCCTAAACAGAGAGGGAAGTGGTTTGGCAAAAAACAGAGAGAAAGCAGTCCCAATGTCTTCTCTCTCCTCCCATCCCAATGACCACAAAACTTGGGCTTCGTTATGAATTGCTTATCCATGAATATTTATTGAAACAGTTCTTCCTCTAGTTGTCATTACTAGTAGAGTGCTCACATAGGATTTATAGTGAAATAACTGAGTTTTCTGTGTAAACAGGCCCATAGGCTTCTGCTAAAGGCTGGAGCAGATGCTTAATGAATATTCAGTGTATTTTTAATCATCAGTAAACTTCACTTTGACAAACTTAAATCCAATATCTTTTTGATGCAACGTAAGAATAAAAATACACTTCTATTTTTAGTAAGTTTCAGTCTCTTAACAAATGGCTAAATAACGTTTGTTCCAACTGCTAAGACTGGCCCGCAAGCAGAAACAAAAGCTTTAATAATTTTGGTTTAAATAATGACTTTTTCATCCTTCTGGGTGTTTAATAGTAGAAAGTTCAAACTAACTCGCAAAGAAAGTAAATTGTTAACTTCAGATTGCTGAAATATTGTAATATTTGAGTGCTTCAAAATATTTATCTGATTATTAAATGACCCTGAACATACATTTCTTTTCAACAAAAAGAACTTGATTTTTGAATGAAACTGAGTTATAGAAAAAACTCACGAAAAGAAGATCGTAGGCATTAAAACTACTATGATTTTAGGAGTAGGGAAGAAAATTCAAGATCTTTCTCCATAAATTTTAGCCCTCTGAAAGATATTCTGGTGATCCTCCCTGTCCTGATCCATGTGCAAGAAATTCCATATACAACTGAAGGTTCGGGATGGCACACAAGCCAAATATTCTCAGATTTGTTTTTTAAAGCCTACAGGTACAGTCATTCTTGGCAAAAAGACTTATGTTAACTCAATTATTACTGACTTTCTACCCATTTGAAGTATGTTTTCAAAAAGCTAACAATGCATGGAAAACATGAGTCAGAACAGGAATGTTAATTTTAAATTAAAAATGACTGCTCGATCTGCTGATCAGTTATCATCATTAAATTAAAAAATCCACAGAAGTACAATCATTCCACTGCCACAAGCAAGTTGTTTGCTCAGCAGCATCTGGAGATAACCGCAGCCAACTTCTTAGAAGATTATTTTATCCCTTGATGTCAGTTGCTTTTGTGCAGTAAGTCTCTGCACAATTTTTTTGCACAACTTTTCATTATTATGTTACCAATGCTTCCTGCTATAGGAAGTCATAGGATTTTCTTGTTTCAGTCTCTAATCAATCCACTTTATCTAAAAGTTGTATTCCACAGAAACCAAGCTTGAGAATGTAAGATTCAGTATCAGAGACAAAGACCACACTACTACATACATGCCTTAAGTGTCAAGGGAACTACAGTCAGAAGCTACCAAATGACAATGGTATGACAATGGCATGACAAATTTAGGAGACAGTAATTATATAGTTATGGTAAGTAAGTATTTTTATGAAGTTACAATATTAGCAGATACTCATTTGGGAGTACATTACTGATCAACAGAAGTGATCAAACACTATTTGCCTGTGAACTTTTAAGAAATATGTATTCTTCAGAAAAACGTTTCTAAGGATTTTTGGCATACAAACTCTTTCAGAGAAACTTGCAATTCCTTCTCTGGAAAAGTACAAGTTTTACAGAGGAAGTTTGAATGGTTTCTGATCATAGATTAACTGCTGTTAATAACATTTTGGTACCAGTAGGTTCACAAGAAAGAAGCAATAAGCAACAGGAACAAACTCCTATCTCCCTACTATCAGGCACCACATTTAAGAAAAAAAAATCATCCATTTTTTGGTTAAGTACAATGCACAATTAAAGTCACAGAACTCAGTACCACAGGATTCTGTGGGGGGAATAAAACCCAACAAAATTAGCTCAGTAACGAACCTGATGTGTTAATAGATAATCCAAGTTGTGGTCACTAACTTAGTCTGGACAATTTCTGGCCTTGAAAGTCTTAAAATAAATCATAGGGAACACACACTAAAGAGATAACAGATACTGTTTATTGTGCTAATCCCCCATAGCATGTTAATGCTATCAGACTGGATACAAGCTGGATAGATCTTGGGTCTCACTAAAACATTTTTACATCTCCCAGTCCTCTGGTCCACATGCTAAAGTAGTGTGTATTTTGGGCAAAGCTTGTTTTCTATATACTGAGACTGCTGTCACAGGTTTGGAGGGTAAAATCCTTCAGCGTTTAGACTCTTATAAGGATGTTCTAAAATCTACATAGGAATCTAAGATAACACATCAGAATTTTTTCTTCAAAGCAGAAAGTATGAGAAGAAACAGTCATGTGCCTTCACAAGTATGTCAGAAAGCATGAACAATCGGTTTAAAATTAGGATTTGTTTTTGAAGTTACAATCCATATACATCACTTCAGTGTGAATATGCACTCAGGAGAGCTTTAAGTATGAAAGGGATTTGATCATCTTCACCAGCAACATTAATTAGCATTTTAAAGTATTATTGCCTTTTAACAACATGACAAAAGTCACATCAATACTAAATCCATACTTGCTGTGCAGGAAAACAGCTTATTACCATTTGAAAGAATAACTTGTACAAACTCCATTTGCTACAGGCTTTCTAACTTGGAAACACAGGAACTAGTAACTAGATTATTCAGTCACATTCTCAGCACATCCCAGTATTTGTACTTGAACTATGAACTTACAAATGCTGAAGGCAAGAAAAGGACTCCAAGTTCATATGAGCGGATCATCAGTTGGGTGCCATTTTTCTCCAAAGCTCCCCATGCTGCTTTAGATAGATTGGCACTGAAAAGAGAAAGCATTTCAGCAAGGAACAATCTTCAGAGCAAAAAATGCTGAAGCTGTAGCAATGCACTACAGCTGTAGCAACACACTTGTAGCAGGAGGACTTCACTTCAGTCACACCAATCTTCACTAAAAAGTGATTTGGGTGTTATTCTTTACCGTTATTTTTATAGCACAGTGGGAACAGCAGGGGCAATAATCAAAAGAGAACTGATGGAATGCATGCAGATAATTATACAAGCCTGCTTATATCATGCAGATCTATAAAGAGATTCAGCCTTTGGAATCTTCTCCGCACATTTCAGAAAGGAACTGAAAATTAGTAAATAGCTTCAACTTAACGACATTAGAAGATTAAAGGCTAACTAAATTATGACTAGTTATAAGATACTTAGCATAGAACATTTTTTCAAGTGTTAAAACATAGAACAAAATGTTAGGAGCAAAAGGTACTTTAACACATTCATAAACACAAGTATTATCAAAGAAGAATATCTTTGTTTTAACGTGCTATTCAGCAGCAGCTCATTGTTAATCCTGCATCAGTATCAGCTATGAAGTAGATCAAGTGAGAGTCAAAAAACTACAGAACTGTTCTTGTAACCTACTTTTACAGAATAATACAAAGCCTAAACATTATGTTTCAACCAACAAATATACTGGATGTTTTTTGATAGTTAGCATATGGTGGAAGGGAAAAGACATGAAGAGGAAAAGTCAAAATAGCCATGAATTTCTATATTAGGTAGACTAGCATCACATTTGAATGACACATCTATATCCTTTAACTACCACCGTAATCACTGATACTACTACTACCTACAATAGTAGCAGTGACCAATGAAATTTAAGAAGCAAATTTAAGAAGCCAGAACAAAAAAAAATCAAAGTAACTGAACATTTTAAGAGGAATAATACAAACATCATAAGCTTTAGTATATATAGTTACACAAAAATCACTTTTTTCCAGAAATGAAACAAATCTACTTTTTCGTTCACAGTAACACATCCTCTCCTCGTGTTAAGGAATCCAAAGAAGGAGCAAAAAATTCCTTAAAAAGATGCAATAAGAATGTGGTCTGTACTTGATGTTAAACAGCTGAGCAACTCAATCTGACAAGAGGCCAGATTCTAAATATTAGATGTCTATGTTTTGTGACAATAAGCCAGCACAAGGATAAACTTAACCTTAACCCATTCTATTTTGTAGCAGTCAATGGACAAGCCAGCACATCCAGCATGTCCATATACAGCATGTTTTAGAGAAACTCAACCTAAGGTTTAGAAAGTATTTATTACTTCAGTTGATGCTGGACCCTGAAACTGGAAGTTACAGCGCAGAGAAGAATTTGGGTTGTATCATGTCACCATTAAGGAATTAATTTTAAGAGTTTCTTACATGTCTTCTAAATATGTAAGATTTAGCATTTCCTGAAAGCGCATGCCAAGAACAAAGTTAAAGCAATTCTAACATTTAAGTTCTCACAACACGCAACTGATTCTTTATGCTACTTAGAAAAGCTAGACTATCTTGTTTCTTACATGCATTTTCCTAACAATGCAAAGTTTATATTCCTAATTTGTGTGTATATATATATATATTTCCAATGTATATCTGCATCCATAAGTGTACATACACACTTAACTCTTTTAAGGTCAGCTCCATTTCCACTAAAGACTTTCATTTAAATCACCTGTAAAAAGAATGAGACTTTCTAAAAAGAAAGTCCCTAAAAGTATAACGAAGAAACATTATATATGGACAAAAATTCTTAATACTAATTATAGAAGTATGGGGATTATGGTAGTAACTCACCTGTACCTGCAATTTATGAGAATTCATTTTTTTTGTTATTTATTCGTTTATTATTTAGTTATTTACCTTGTAACTAAAAACCATGCAATCTTTTTGAAGTCAGGAGAGGGTCTCATATACGTCTTAATGTGAGGCATAGCATGACTTCGACCTGAGACTTCTGCCGACCATTTGCTAGAGATACAGAAGAAAATGAATGTTTTTCAGATATTTTTATTTTGATTAAAAAACAAAACCCACACATACTCACCATGCTACAATGCCATGTTTTTGGTACTGTCTTTATCACATCTAATACTTGTACACCTTACAGAAAAGTTAAAAATACTTCATTAAACTTAATTTTTAATCTTGAAATCCACAGCCTTAATGCAAGCCAGATAGGCAGGATAATTCTTCTCACTACAAACAACCCAGACAGACATTCTCCTCAGTGTATTAGAATCCCCTAAAGAGTTTTCCATTCTTCCACTCCAGACAGCATTCAAGAAACCAAATCCAAACTTCCATCCAATTTTTCTTCTTTGAAGACAATCAATGGTTATGCCTTTAAACAAATGAGCTTTGTCTTGGCACCAAATTAAGCCTTACAAAATTCCCCAAAGTTATTACAATATATTAAACACAAAGTGGGAGCAGAGCAATGACACTATCCTTCCTCTTCCCTTCCCTATGCCCCTAAGCCACTGAGAAACTTGAGGACTTAAGGCAGTAGAGGTCATGTATATATATACACACACACACACACACACACAATAACTAGTTTAAAACAATAAACCATTGCTGGGGTAATTCAACATCAATTGTTGATCGTCAGAACTCAACTGCAAGTAATCAGTAAAAGGTACGTACAGAACTACAGGTGTGTAACCATGGTGTCTACAAGCGTTTTCCACTCATAACTGTTGGCCCTCACTCAAAATCAGGAAGTAAGGGGGCTTCCAAATACACCCACATTAAACCAGAGACCTGTCTTCCCTAGGTTTGGAATGTAATACTAATATGCTCTGGTTTTGGTTGTCACAATCTTCTTTCCCTAATTTGGCATTCTTTTCTAAAAGGTTGATCAAAAAGAATTTATCAGCTCTGAAAAACCTCAAGTGAGCTTTGTTCATTTAAAAGCCTAAGAAAATTCAGGAACTGGGAGGCCTGGAATTATTGATTTACTCAAGCTGACTTTCAGGACGTAACTTCCACATGAGTAAGTCAAGAGGCTTTGCAGTTCAGATTTGGTTACTTTAACATGCCTATCCTCAGATGAAAACCTACCGTTTCTCAGAACTGGTACAGTATTCTGAAAGGGCAAGAGTTGAAACACTGCTCAAAACATGAATGCAAACTAGACATCTTTCTATTTTAATACATACCACATTGAAGTTGTTTTTCAAAGAGTAGGCTAAGATACATAAAACAAAAATAGCTAACTAGTGTTCCCCTACAGAACTCAAACTTCTATATAAGTATTATATTATTACACATCATGTATGTTATGTAATAATACCATGAGTAATTGTTAACATCTTTTATCTCACAACTAACAGTTCAAGCAAACATTGTCTCATCTTTGCAGAAGAAAACTTAAGGCACACAAAGGAAGTTAAGATGCTCCAGTAAGATTATACAAGTGAAAAACAAGAAGAAATAAAATCAGGAATGGAACACTTTTTTTAAAATCTTTTATCTCAATGCCTTACTTGAACACAAACTTATCTCTGAGTATCTCAAAGTTTTTGCAGTCAATATCTGTCTACTTCCTTCTTGCCTCCTTATCTCTGAGATACAATTAAGTACTGCATTTTAGCAGTACTACCGCTTCTCTTCCACCTACATAATACTAACTGCATTTAGATTACTGTAGTAACTACAAGTGATTGAAACTAGTATTCCAGAAAGAAATAAACTGAACATATATTTTGGCCATGCTTCCTTCAGTAGGGCAGCTCTAATACATAAGGATAAAAAGAAGGGGAAAGCGATTATGCTCTTTTTAGTAATATGCTATTTAATACCTCACTGAAAATCTCAGATGCTTTTAATAAAACCGCTATTAGCAAAGAGGTAGTTAAGAAGTGTTTTCACTTCAGCCTAAAAGCAAGCACGTAACTGAACTGCTTAACAGAATGACAAATTGAATGAATTGGAAGGGGTTTCAGTCAGGCATTTCTGATTTTTAATACAGCTAAACTTCATCATGAAACTGTCCTGGCATGTTTCAGAAAAAATAGCTGAAAGATTACAAGAAGCCTGAAGATATGAGATCAGTTGTTTAGAAGAGCGCAAAAAAGAAAGCATATGATAATATAACAAATTCAGGCTAATTCTAGTAAAACTGACTTAACACATTTTGATTTGTAAACTTTCCATCAGTGTAGCTGGCAGAGGTTGTACACAGGGCTGATATCATCTTGCAGTAAATTTCAGGCATATTCAATCTCTCAAAATTCAGTCTCACAGTAAATACAGTAAGTTAAATGAAACTAGCTTTGATGTACTTTATGGAGCAAAACCACAGCTTAAAGTAGTTATTTTCTTGACAGTTAGATGGGTCGCAGTATAGTGTAAACTGAAGGCACAAGTGTGAGTAAGAAAAAGTTGTATGGGTAGATATCAATCAACTATTTGACCAGTAAAACACGAGAGCTTTTTGCTATTTTAAGATTTTATACTTACTAGCTTAACTGACCTCAGACCACTATTCCTGAAATTTTTACCACTAACTTACTACTATTCCCTCAGTCTTGTGTCATTTCAGCCCAAAGTTTTTTTTTTAAAATTACACATTTATCACTAGGTATAACTATGAGTCGAAGCATTGAATTGAAGGGCCACTCTACTTTCCTAGTCTTAAAACACAACAGTTTTCACCTGCCCTGTTCCTCTCTTTTTCCAATAGCTGCCTTTGAGTTTCACATAATTGGTTTTTAGGGGGGCGAGGAATATGGGTAACCATGTGAATTCTCTACTTTGAATAAGGCAAGTATTCTATATTGCAAAAGATATTTGTGCAGCACTACAGATAAGAATGCTCAGATTGTTGCTTTTTTATCTACTTGCAATATTTCAGAAGTATGATTTTTATCAAAAATATTAAAACTATTTTTAAAAACATTTTACTCTCCAATAAATTTCTGAGTTTGAAAATAAGAGACACTGCAATTGTAGTGCATTTAGCTGGAAGACATACAGAAAGTATCACTCACCACTAATGCCTGACATTTCTGGCACAAATGATGTAAAGGAGCAAACACAGCCTGCCTCCACCCCACCTTTTCAAGTAGAGCTACTGAGACAGGGAAGCCAGATAATCCTAACATCCTGAAAATAAATCCAATGCAAACACATTCAACGCAGAAGCAGAACGAGGAATAACTAATTTTCTACATCACCTCCATCATTTAGTTCTCAGCTTCAAATACTGAATGGGCTTTCTATCTTGAAATACTGGCAACAAGGCTTGATCATAGTGAAGAGAGCTCATACCATTAGTCTCCACAAGAGAACAGTAGGTCCTCTGTGTAAATGCTTCATCTCTCATCTTTTATGGTGTTAAGGGAACGAGTGTGGTTCTTCAAATTGAGAAGAGATTATTCTTCTTCAGAACTCTAAAGGCCTAAAGAATACACAATGCTCTATAAACAGACAATAACCAATTACAGACTTGTCACTGACAAGTCAAACAAGGTCTTGTCAAGCCAACTTTCATGTTTTGAAAATAAGTATTTGACAAGGTAACTGCATAAACATAACACATGCTATTAAATGTTAATCAATTAAAATAGCATTAAAATGCAATGTTTTATATACTCTTAAGAAAATCAACTGTTTCAAAAAGTAGTAATGAAATCATTGAGGATTATATGTTTCTCCTTATCAATGAGTAATACTGAATGGAAAAGACAGCTACTCTATCAGAGAGAAAATTGAGCAATTGCACCACTTATGCACTAGCTAATTTAACAGAGTAGTCTAGTTTTCATTTGTTCTGTTCTGGTAAGAAAAATGCAATCGATACTAAGTTTAGTCATCTTGTTCTTTTGAGAAATTACTTCTGAGAAGTCACAATTCAGAGCTACATTACAGGTTAACTACACTCAACTGCTAGAAGAATTAAGAAAAGCAGTCCATAGACATAATTTGCATAGGCTCTACCTGTTTAGAGAAGAACATAGACCACCATTTTCTTACTCCATAAATGTCTCAGTGCTTCTAAAAAGGAGCTATTCCTTCACTCTTGCTTTAAGCATGATGTATGTCTCTTCTTTCAACCCTGGTAGGTTCCCTACTTTCTCAATGGTTTTGCATTATGTTCCAGTGAAGTAAAGACAAATTCCTCTATTTCCTCTACTGCTCAAAGCCTTCTTATTACATCAAGTCTTCAAAATAGCTCATCTTACATTTAATGCTACTGAAAAAGGACCTACCATTTTTTCTCTCTCTCAGGTTACTACCGTGGATAAGAAGCTGTTGTATGTCATCCACTGTGTTGACAGATTACATGCAGGCTCTCCTCAAGTGCCAGTGTGTTGTATTACTACTGCAGGGTAAGAATCTACATCTGGACAGTCACTACAGAGCCAATTATGCAGGGCCACTTGTCATTTGCATCCACTTCAACAGATGAATTTAAAACAGCTCTTTTGTTGCCAGAGAATGTCATGAATATATTCAATGAGACAGGTATGTGGAGCGTTCTTATTGAACAGGAATAATACAATGAATGGTCTTATTACCAAGGAATGTTCTGTGCACTAAAGAGACTAACTGAACAGAATTGTTTTTCTTCCAGTAGGATTCTTACGAGGTATATGCTTACAGAAGGAGAACCGAGGCTGGACACTGGCCAGCAAGGCTCACAGTAGCAATCATGCTCACTCCAGAATGGGGTACGCTCTCTGCAACTAGCAATCGTATTCCCAGCCCTCTGAATATTTACAATATCTCTATCAATTCTGGCTGTACTTTAATGTGGGCTAAGTATCTTGGAACAGCTTCCACCTGGAAGAGTTAAAGTTTCTGGTGAAATGAATGGAAACCAGTGGTCTTGTAAGAGGTTACCAGATTTTTCAAATTTTTTTTTTTTGATCTGCACAAAACAACTTCTCCCATTGTTCTCAAAAAAAACAATTAAAATTTTAAAAAGATTCAGCCTGAGGGAGACATCTGGCATGGGTTTGTCAGATGGTTAGAATTTGGCAAAAATTAGTAGCAAGTGAAAATAGAAGCTTTTAATGGAAAACGTCAGGCACCTTTAACAAAAGATGGCATTACCATAAGGAACTAAGAATTTTTACAGCAAGACTGCCACACTTGAAACAAAAAAGCCTAACCCTGCTGTGCCTCAGCTGAACTCCTATTAACAGTAAGGCACAAATAGAAAAGTGAAGCACAATTGTACTAAAAAAGTAACTTGATTCCAATACAAAGAAGGAAAGCCTAAATAGAAGATTATAGAACCCCGAGTCTGACTATTTATTTCATTAGCAACAGTAATCTATATCATTTTTACAGGTATAAGAACATGTTTTAACCACATGTTGGAGATGAGACCAGCAGATAAGTACTTAGAGGCTTTTATTTTAAGGAGTTTAAGGATATCATGCTTCTTATCACTGCCACTTAATTTGCTTTTAACACTCAAATATACAGCAGTTTTGGTTTAAAGATGAAGTCTAAAACAAAAGCAAAGAACAGTTTAACTTACTGAAAATAAGTATGCAACCACAGCTGTTTCTGTGCTGTCTGTATACTGTATGGAAGGGAGCCACCAGCTGAAAGATAAAAAAACATACAGAACACGTATATTGACATTTTGAAAGACATTCTGAAAGCAACAAGGGACTTGGGGGATGTTATCTCTGTCCTCATGACTTACTTTCGGAAAACTTAAATGCTCCAAAAAAATAGGATTTTTTTTTTTTAAAAATTCTTAAAATGAAGCAAGTCCCCAAAGAAAGTAGCAGATTTACACCGGTTCTTTTTTCCTAGAACACAGGTTCTAGAATTAAGTCCTCTTAAAAGAAATGCGTATTGGTATTTTTTTTTAATGATACCACTTGATATCAACAATCATTACTCACAGAAGCAATAGGGAATAAAGCAAGCAGCATTCAGAAAAAACATTTTAAAAAGCAAAATCTCTTTAGTTGAAATTGTATTTGTATTGGATCTGGTCTTTGGATAACACGCATTGTAATTTCTTGAAGTGAATTTAAGATAGACAAATCAGTTGTGGCATACTGAGTTACATTAGTGCTGTGTATTAGAAACATGATGCAGAACCTAATGCATTCAACTTGTCCTTCAAGAAGCCATAAGGACTTCTCACAGAATCTCTGCTATTTTCAGGGATGCAGGAATCCAAGGACCTGTTTATTTGCAAAAATGCAGAGCTATGCAATTCACCAAGTTATTTCAAAATATGAGAATGACAGTAAGTAAGGAATCGTTGCATACACGGTATTTGACTCTGAAAGACATGAACTTTCCTCCACAAATGCTGTAGACAACTAGACATGAGAAGAGATTAACTTGCTTCTGGAAACCACATATCTATAAGTTCAAAGTTTGCAGTTTCTACATACACCCAAACATTGCTCAGTTCAGGAAAGAGATCCAGAGAGCTGAAGAAAACATTCCTGCTAGCCCTGTGTTTAGAATTTCCCTACCATTGTAAGGGCTCAGCAGCTAATCACTTCATACCTAAGTGCAGAGGTATCTGACTTGGAAGAGAAACATGTTCATGGATTCAACAATGAATCAGCAAATTGTAGAAGCTGGAAGTGCTCTCTGGAGACCATCTAGCTCAACCTCCTCACACAAAGTAGCCTCAACTACAGCAGGTTGCTCAGGACAGTGACCTGTCAAGTTTTGAAAGAATGAAGACTTCACAGCCTCTTTTGTGAATCTGTTCCATTTAAACATCAAAACTTTTTTCCCCCCCTGTAAGGATACTTTGGAATTTCCTGCATTTCTATTTATCCCCATTCCCTCTTGTTCCTTCATTGGGCACCAATGCAAAGAGCCTGCCTCCACTTTGCACTCAGGTATACGCATAAGACTTCCCAGGAAAGTTCTCTTCTCCCATCTGAAAAATTCCAGCTACCTCAACCTCTCCTTGAATGACAAATGCTCCAATCCCTTATTCATCTTTGTGGCCTTTTGCTGGACTTGCTTCCATATGTATATCTTGAACTGGAAAGTCACAGACTGGACATAGTGCTCCAGGTGTGGTCTCACCAGTGCTGAGCAGAGAGGAAGGTTCACTTTCCTCAGGCTGCTGACAATGCTCCTCTTAATGCAGCCCAGGATGCTGCTGACTTTCTTGCCGTGAGGGTGAATTGCTGTCTAATCTTCAGCTTAGCTTTGGAGAAGACCTGGTGCTCACTGCTTTCTACTGGCCAGCCCCCAGCACGTCCTGGTACCTGGTGTTACTCCTACCCAGTACAAGACTCTGTGTTGCCCTTCACTGAACTTAATCAAGTTCCTGTCAGCACAGATCTCCAGCCTCTACAGGTCCCTCTGAAGGGCAGCATAATTAACTGATCCATCAACCACTCCTCTGATTTATATCATTTGCATATTATTTGCAAACTTACTGAGGGGGCACTCTGCCCCACGATCCTGGCACTTAATGGAGATACTAAATACTTGGCCCCAGTATCAATGCTTGGCACACGCCACTAGTGGCTGACCTCCAGCTGCGCTTCATGCCATTAATCACAACATTTTGGGCCTGGTAGCTCAGCTAGTTTCCAGTCCACCTCAGCCTCCACTCATCTAGCTTTTACTTCATCAGGTTATCTGTAGGGATATTATAGGAGATCATGCTGAAAGCCTTAATGAAGTTGAGATAAACAACATCCAGTGCACTCCTCTCCTTCATCAAGCTAGTCATCACAGAAAGACACCAGCTTGGTTAAATATCATTTCTCCTTTAAAAATCCCTCCTTTAAAAAACCATGCTGACTACTCCCAATCAATTTCTTTCTGAATCACCTTCCCAGGGATCACTGGGAGACTGGCTGGCCTGCCGATATGTCCTCAGATACTTCTTTCTTACCCTTCCTGAAGATGGGAAAGAATTCCTTCCTTTCAGCCCTCAGGAATCTCATCCACTTGCCATGACCTCCTGAAGACTAATCAGTGGCCTTGTGATGACATCAACTCTGGCATGCACGTGTGTAACCCACAAGCGTTGGCTTTCAAGAAACAGGAGCTTTACAGAATCAGAACACTACAGACCTCTTCCTCTTTCAGGTTGGCTGAGGCTATGCTTTCTGCACAAATATGTAATGAAGATTTAATGAAGATAAATGTGGGAAGACTGACACCAATTGCATATTGCAGTATTAAAATTGACTAATAAGCAGTAAAACACATTCTACCTGATGCGCAGAACACAGCACAGAAGGCAAGGTGAATCTGAAGTACAAACACTCAAATCTGAATTTTCTGCCAAAAATCAAAGCATGCCCACTGTTATAACTCCAGTCAAGAGCTGTTCTCCTATACAATAATATTAACATAACTATACAGATTTACTCAAATACATCAATGCCCACAAAGGTTTTTCTATTCAATCATAACAGAAAGTCCAGAGTCAGAAACCCAGTAATACTGAAATACTGTAAGGATAGTACTGCCAGCTGTTCAACCAAGTTATCAGCAAGATGACAACTTCAAATTCACGCAAGTAGCAGCCACTGAAATGATTGTGCAAGACACTGACCACAAAAAGCTAAATGTAATTCCTTTTGCTCATCTGCTTACCGGGATAGCCTTCCAGACTTTGCCTCACATTGTTCACAGTAGGATAAACCTTCATAGAGAAAAAAGTTAGCTTTAATAATGCAGCTTTAAATACATATGCTGTCAATTTTCAAGTAAAAAAATCATCTTAAAGTAAATTTATTATATGCTACTTATTTCCAATGTTACAAAATACTAAAAGCTTCATTTTTCAGAATGAATCAAGTTGCACTGAACTTGAAAATCAGCACCTAAGAGACATACCAAATGAACTGGAACATCACATTTAAGGAGAGTTGTTGCTCTGCTGCCTGCAGCCACCAGACTCTCCTGGAACTCAGAGCACAGCCATTTGGACTCATCAGCTCCCATTGAACCAATGCTTGAGAACTGTCCAACAACTGGCCACGACTCCTGCGCTGGTACTGATGAAGCATGCTCTTTCAAAAGCTAGTGAGGAAAATTAAAACAGTAACACATTCAACAGGAAGAAAACCTTAAGAGCTTCTATTCACTTGCGACAACAAAGAAGATTAACATTCATACTAACTAACTTGGCAATTAAAAAAAGTCATCAGGATCTCCAAGTAAACCCACTGCTTATTTAAGAGAAGACCAAACATTGCAAGTTTTATCCAGAAGCATTAGAGCCAACCCTTAAATGACTGGTAAGAAGAATGCTGGGAGCTTTTCCTAAAAACACAAAATATGAAGTCATAAGAAGTTAAACTTTTTTTTACGTATGGTGGTTGTTGACCTTAAAATTCCTCTCATATCCTAAAGCCCCAGATATAATGAGAGGAAAACCAGAACAATTTAAAAGAATTATTTCAGTTTTCTTTTCAAATTGTTCTTAAGCTGTGAATGAAATTTAAAGTCACATTAAAACCAGATGGGTATAAGCACATACTAAGTTTTATGTTGTAGCAACCTCTTCCCCACCGGGCAGGGTACCTATGACCAAAGGGGTTCAGTCAGTGTAGCATTACCAGATATACCTACATTGTTATTAAAGAAATTAACCTAAGAACACAAACAACAGCAACAAGAGTAATTTTATCCTTTACAGTTTTTTTCTGGTTTATTTCATTTTCAGTGTCTTACTGGCAAGAAAACCTAGGCAGATGACATACAGTGGAGAGGATGTACTCTATACCTGCAAGAGGAGGTCTAAAAGAGTTTGATTTTCAATAAAAAAATGTGATAGCCATTTTATACATCACTGAAGTTTGCCACAGGCAGTATTAGTATTTCTGGGTAATACCAACAAAAAGTTCAGCAAGGAATTTTATACAATGCCACTTCAGCAGGAGATGCAGATTGGAAATTCCCCAGCTATCAGAAGCATTTAACAGGTGACATGAAATACCTTACTTAGTAAGGAAGACTGAAAAAGAAGGGACCCTAGAAAGTCTTGATATGCAATATTGTACAAAGAATTACTATTGTGGCTTATTTAAATAACGTAGGGGGGTTAAAAAAACTAATTATTGATTAAAATAAAAGTCAAGATCTTAAACATCGAACAATGCTGAAAATCTGACTGAAAGGATAACATCAGCTATACACAAAAATGTTTTTTTAATTCAATGTTTTTGGCTAGATAGTTAAACAAGAACACTTTAATAGCCTTTAACAGTTAAGTAAATAAAACAAGCCTGATCCCTATACACAGAGAAGTCTTTATCAACACCTCATTCCTCAGCAAAAGCCTCTGAAAAAGGCCATGTTTGATACTCAGTCACAGAAGACTGGATCTTGATAGTGTCAAACTTGTTAGAAATGTCAAGAGCAGATAGAAAGTCATTTGAGTGATGGTGACTCAGATATCTCTAAGAGGCTTCAGGCAGCAAGCTGAACTTAATAACAGAGCTCAAACATAACGTGCAAGATCTACACTGCCATAAGTTGCAAGCTTATGTTTTTTGATAATTTAAACTGTATCAACGTATTAAAATATTACAGAGCATAGCTGGAAAAACTAAAAGGAACTAAAGAACTCTGAAATTACATTTACAGTTAACACATTGACAAAAAAAGGTTAGTTTTAGTACCTTTCTGAGCCTAAGATGACCCCACTTTTCTTTATCAATACCTTGATATCGTCCGGGGGTAGAACCAAGTAGATACACTCTACAGAAAGGAAAAAACACCAAGTTATTTGCAGCTTTGCTACCCCAGAAAAAGAACATACAATCAGTGGAAATCAAGTCAATGGGAAGAACTACTTTAACACCAGGAAGTGGAAGGTACTGCACATCCCAGCAGAAGACCATGACTTCTGTTTAAGATCACAAAAATAAGAACAGCAAACAATTAAGTACCATATAACAGATTTTGGAGTATTTTGGTGTGTGAAATTTCAAGGTATGCTGATAGGTTTTCCTTCCATAGTTCAAGTAGTATTTAATACGTCACTCAAGATTTACAATATGAAGAGAAGTAGATTTCCAGGTATTTAACTGTTAGAATCCTACATGGCTGTCATGCACCACCAGGTGGATCTATAGCATAGACATGAACTGTACCTGGTTCTGTGCACAAAACCGCAAGAGACGGGTATAGTCAGAAATCTTTGCCAGATGAGAATTATTTGCACTTGACTGGGCATGTAATTTTGAGTAAAGCCAATCTACTGTTACATACAAATCAACAGGTTTAGGTACAGATTTCATCTGGGTACTTAACAGCTCAGAACTTAAGTGCAGCTTTTAAAACTTTCTAATAATGGTTTAGTAATCTTTTTGACTTTGTCCTGAGAACAGAAACTTGCCCAGAATCTCAGTTTAAGAAGCTGTTCCTCATTGCATCTCAATCCTAGTTCTATCCAGGAATATCCCTATGTATTTTAAACAGCAAGGAACTGATCCACATCCGAGGAAGTGCCTCTTTCCTAAACCATGCATAAACTCACATCGGCTAGGGCCTACCTGACCTGTCCAAGCTCAAGCTCATCAAGTGGATAAAAACAGAAGCTCAGGCTCAAGTTAGCTCAGCTCACTATAAGCTATATCTTCCTTTTTTAATAATCTTGTAAAACTTCATCTGAATTAAAAAGGCACATCATTTTACATATTGAGCTAGATGTAGTTTCAGTCTCTATGCCCCAAAGGTCATTTTCAGCTTTTTCTGAACATTTCTGCTGGCTTGCAGAAGTGCTATTAAGTTGCCAAGGAAATTTATTCTTTCTGAAATAACTACCATCTTTCTGTAGAAATGCTGGATGTATCTATTAGCTGTGAATTAAGTGAATGCCTTTTTTTTTTTTTAAGTAATATCAACAGTGTAATATTAGAGAAGACTGTTTCAAGACAAGCTATGCTATTGCTCAACATAATGTTGCATATTGGACAAAACCTATTACTGTAATGGGTCAAATTCTACACATACATATATGAATTGAGCTCTGCCTTAAAGTGCAGAAGCCTATTCTTAATACAGTCCTCATTACAATAACCTTTGCTCACATGATCTCTCATGAGGAACTTAATACAACTCTTTTTTTCCCCCCACTGTTAAATTTAATGGAGCTAATACTTAACCCACACCAACTCAAAAGAAACCCCGTGTCCCTATCACTTAGGGCCACCTCTGTCAAGTTACTGTTGATGCACTTTTTTCATTTCTTTAAAAAGTATGTTTATTAAACTAGAAGTTGGTTAATTCAACACAATCTGCATAAAAGATTTAAAGGGAACTCCTCCTTACAAAGCAAAATGACAGAAACATTATCACATAAATACTTAAGCAATAGTTTATCCAGAAATAAGAGTGACTTTTTTTTTTAAAGCTGAAAATATCTGTTTTGGACTACGTGGTCTTCAAATTCCAGAATGAGCAGCTCAGGAAGTCTGTTGCTCCATTGACAACTGCCTACAGTTAGACCCATATTTGAACTGTTAAGCCTGAAAACAGCTGAGGTTACAGAACAAACTCGTCTAATAGATGTTAACCACACTGAGCCTTAATTTGGAGGAAGAAATCATGCAAACAACAAAAAATACAAGATATACCTTGTCTCTGATAAGTCATGTTGTTGAATCACATCTATCCATTCTGTGAGTGTAGGAGCATTGTAAGCCATCAAGTAACTTATTAGGTCAGATTTAAAATTAGTTTCAGATTCACCAGCAGAACCAGCTGTTCCCTGAGGTAGCCTTGGGTATAAAGGGCTTAGCCATATTCTAAAAACAAAGGCACAAAAAGAAGGACACCACACATTATCACAAGGTTTTAGTAAGTGATTAAAGCAGATCTGAAGGTCCTAAATTACTACTTGACAGATTTAGTTTAGTGTAATGCTACTGAAGATAACACAACTTACCATTGCTTTACAACTACAGAACCATCAAGTCTTCTGCTCGGTACCATAACATCAGTAATTTCAAACAAAGACAACAAATGTAAACACATTTATCCATGCAGATGCTTACAGATTTCTCTACTCTTAGAGGCCAGGCTTAGACTTACTGACCAGTTCGCCTTTCATCAATACTTTCAGTATGAATAGAACACTGCAACACATTCTACTAAGTTACTGGTTTGTGTAGAGACATAGAAAAAATCCTATTAGAGTCTGAAAGTTCTATATAGTTTTAAAAGTAGCTTATGATAACTTGCCTCTCCAGGATTTCCCTCAGAATAAAATGGGATGGGTACTATACAAGGCAAGAACAGCTAGCAGTTCTTCCCAGTCACACATTATTATAGCCATGGAAGCCAAAGGTTCTGCAGCATCAACTCCACAAAAACATTAATATTATCCTTCGTAATTCAGAAGTCAATAAAACATAGAGAAGCCCGTGGACCCATCATATTGGTAACATTGCATATTATTGCAGTGTGCATAAGCTAAAAAAATATTTTAATGTTTGACAAGTAGGACAATGTTAAGCACCCCATATAAGTATTTTCATGCCTTCTTAGCTTTCTGAAAAGCTGGCTGTCAAAAATACTAAAGCCCAAAATAATCCCAAAGTAAAAAAAAATTAAAGTCAAGAAATCAGTGGCTGTACTTTTGCCACTCAAATCTTGTGAGAACTTGCTTCAGACAGGTGAAAAGCCTCAAAACCTTATCCATCTTACTACCATTGAATATGACATCAAGATGACAGTGACATCTGAAAGGCCAATTTCAAGTCATTTGACTAAGAAATCTTAAATCCTAAGCTACTGTGGAGAGTTAACTAAAAAAATGCTCCCAGAAAAATAGCCTAGAGAACAGAAGGTTATATTAAGGTTATAATAGTATATTCATATTTCACCTTGTCCTAGCATAGTAAGAGATCTGATACTAGCCTATGTTTAAGGTAACAGCCAGCTCAGTACATAAATTTTATTTATAGTAGAAAGCAACCAGAGATCAGGCCTTGACAGCTACCACCATTCTAGGTCTTGTTTTTTTTAAATCTTAACAGTGTTAAGACTTGTATCACTGGATCATCAGATCTACTGTCCTGTCTCCAGAAGTAGAAGATACCTATGAAAAGTATTAAACTTACACCTCCCCTGGGACTGTCCAAGACTTCAGATGTTCAAAGGTAACTACCCCAACTCAGGATGCTTCTACCTATTTCTCGATAGTATTGCATGGATTTTGACTACATTTCCCTCCAAACCCATTAAAATTTTTAATTATCTAGAGTATCCTTTTGCAAGGAGCTCACAGACCAACTGCATGTTGCAAAGAAATCCTTTTCTTATTTTTAAGTGAAAATTTTATTTCATGAAACCTGATGTCTATTGAAAAACTGTCCTCAGCCTCTTCCATGCCATTCAATGCTTTATATCTTGTAGTTTATTTACATGAAGGAATAAAAAAAGAAAGCCTCAAGATTGTTGTGTGTGTACCTCAAAACTGATTTTGATGAACAGCCTTTTATGCAAGCTAAAAAAAATGGTTGCACTTGCAAAACTGAATAGATTGACAGATCTTAGCTAGATTTGATGATCTAAAACTGACAGATCCTTAGCCCTGACAATGTGATTCCTGTAACAGTACTGATACATTTCACAGTATCAGTCTGGCACAGAGCTAAGAATTGTTGTTGCCAGTGATAGCATGAGCAAAAAAAGTTTGAGTCTCCACTGCAGGCATCTCATTTTCCCAACGAACACTTATGGTATCTCAAAATAAGCAGTCTTGAGCACATAGGTATATTTCTAATTTGCACCAGAAGTGCTCCGATGACTGTAAGGCTGTCCCTCATCTCTCACATCCTCAGAACTCCCCTGGGGAGAATTCTCTATTGCCTACTATGTAACAGATCTTTGAACAATTTAAAAGTACAAGGATTATCACGTGTTTATTATGTCACCAGGTCAGCTGAGGTTCATATGCTCCAAATGCTGATTATTTTTCAGTAAAGACAATAAGGCCCAAATTACATATTTCCAATTGTTTTGACACATCAGATCAAAATGATTTGAAATGACATTTAAATTCTCTTTAGTACTTATGTAAAGCCTGATTTTCAGCATATTTGGGTGTTTAATGATAGGAGTACTTGCATACCTAGCACAATCAAGAGAACAGACCTCTAACACAAAACAAATCATACAAATTCACAACTTAATAGCAGGTAATCAAAAGACCTGCTAGAGATTGTTGCTTACCCCTGAGTTTTCTGATGCCAGTCATCAGCAATAAGATTGGATGTATGTATCACAACTCGAAGACCTTCTTCATATAACAACAGCATCATTTTCCTTAAAAATAGAATATAACACTTCATTTGTTTCAAGCATACAGAGTGGGAAATAACCTAATAACTCTTTAAAATGCTCCAAGAAAATAATTTTCAAAAGACTTGTTCTGTTCTCTATAGATTGAAGTTGAAGTGTTTTGCCCTATGTGCATGCCAGACTTGCATGACAGTCATTAAACTATTGCTGTGCATTTTGTCAACATCATGATTTATTCCAGAGTACAGCTTCATATCTCCAGTGACTGACTTCCAAAAGCAATGATGAATCCTTTCAGATTTGCTATGCTCTTTCAAATAAACTTATTACTTTGCAGATAAAAGAGCCATGTTTTATAAAAGAATTGTCAAAATGATTAATGATTAAAAAACACTGAATTGCCCTAAAACCAAAGACCTTCACCAAATCCATATGGAATATGGATTGAATCTGTTCTTATCTATTGCTTGCAATCTATGACACTCCCACAATATCAAACTCAAGTTTTTCTTTGAAGAGATCCCAAAATTCAAAGTAATTGCTTCTGGATTTTTTGCAGTCGACACGGACACAGAGCTGTAAATTAGTGTTCTGTCCAACCTGCCAATGACTGATCAAGTCCACATTATAGTTTTAGTATCAAGGCGTGAGTTAACAGCTGGTACCTACAGTTCACTGACTCCAGTTGTGTAACCAGCACACCTCACATCTACTTATTTCATTTGTTTCCTTAAAGGAGAACAAACCAATCACCTATAAATACAACACAATGAAGGAAATTTCTAAGAGTCAACAGTTTTTCTATGAAACCCCATTTTTTGGCTTTAAAATAACTTGCAGATCCATGAAGTAGACATATACAACATGAAAGACATTACTTTCAAATTGGACCAATATATATTAGGCCTTTCCTTCAGAATTCTGTCTTCACATATAGTAATAATCTATCTTTCTGTTCCCTAAATACTTCCTGACATTAGTTACTGGTTACTAGACCAAACACGGTAACTGCATGTACCAGGTCTGGGGTTATCTTTAGAAGAGAAGCATTCTGCTTCACAGCTGCTACTTACGTGTGGTGAGTTCCAAATGCAATATCCAGTTTAGCCTATAAAATGAAAGAGACAATCATTAAAAACTACTATTGTGCACATCTCATATGCAAGAACGTTAAAGGAAGAAGGGTGCTTCACCTTTATTTTCTTTCATTTCACTGCTCTCTAGTGGACAGATCACAAAATACATTACCCCCCATCATCTTTAAATATACTAATTGCTAGAAACTGTACTTTAAATTGCCATGTAATTGTTTGCTGGATCTGCTACTACAAAATTCCTTCAACCAGCAATATTTTCAGAAACAGTCAGCCTTGTAGGAACAGACCTAGGGATCCAGGAACCAGTAGCCTGCCCTTGCAGAAAAGGCAACTAATGATAGGCTGCATTAGTAGGAGCACTGCTAGCAGGTTGAGGGAAGCGATCCTTCCTCTCTGCTCAGCACTGCAGAGGCCGCAACAGGAGTATTGTGAACAGTTACGGATTCTCCAGCACAAGGGAGACATGGACATGCTGAGAGTCCAACAGAGAGCCATGAAGATGATTACGGGACTGAAGCATCTCTCCTGTGAGGAGAAGCTGAGAGCTGGTACTGTTCAGCCTAGAGAAGTAAAGACTCACAGGGGGATCCTTAAATACCTGAAGGGAAGGTGCAAAGAGGATGGAGGCAGGCTCTTTTCAGTGGTGCCCATGGACCAGATAAGAGACAACCGGCACAAACCAGAACACGTGGTTCTGTCTGAACACCAGGAAGCGCAGGTGACTGAGCACTGGCACAGACTGCCCAGAGAGGTTGTGGAGTCTCCCTCCTGGGAGACCTTCAGAGCCATCTGGACATAGTCCTGGGCAGCCTGCTCTGGGTGGCCCTGTTTGAGCAGGGGGGTGGAGTCAGACAGCCTCCAGGGGTGCCTTCCTACCTCAGCCATTCTGAAGCATATGGTAACTGTCACAAGCAGCTTAGTGGCTAACGTGGCAAAGAACAGGCCAGAAGCCAGGGACAGAAATACTTTAATCCTTTTTTTTTTTTTGCTATTATTAAGAACATTTAAAACAATTTCTAGGAAAAGGATAAAACACAAGTTACAGATGTTGAGAGGACTTTTAGTCAATGATGGCTCCAAGATTGTGCCTCGTTAACATGGGAGTGGAGCAGATATAAGTATTTACATTTCATTTTGTGGTACTGGCATAATGGAATGCACGGGCTGCTGGAAGAATGTGAAGCAGTATAACCAAACAGGAAAGCCATCGCAAACACAATTTGTCCCTACTATTTGCTAATGACTACACTGCCAAGTCTACCATATGGGATACATTACATCTGAATTCTTACGTGCGAAAAAGTTATACGCAAAACCATGGATTTGTTGTTAGCATATTTAAACTCTGAATGTAATAAAAAGTTGGTTGCTAGTCCACCCCTTAGTGTAAATACCTGATTAGTACAGTGCACAGCAGCCCAGAGAACCTGCCCCTGAGAACTCACTATGTTTGGCATCAATATAGTAATTTCAAGAAAACTTGTGGCTGCCAGAATGCCTGAGAAAAAAAAATTCAACATCACCATCTCAAAGATACCCCCGCCATTTATGATGCTGTCCTCCCAGCAAAATCCTGGACCACTGTCAAGTTGCTACAACCACCCCTCCCATGCAGGCTGAAACCAGTAACTTTAGGACTCACAGTCAAAGGAGTGTACCATCAGAGGGAAAATAGCAGACATGAGGCAGCATGCTGACAGCAGTTTTAACAGTGTTACAGAAACTATTTGTAATAGTATTTTCTTGTGTAAGACATATTTGGACTAAAAATAATTCCTTGATTAAGCTTAAGTTTACAGTAACACTAGGACTAAGTCAGTGCTTCCTTTTTCAGCCATACCAAGAATTTGAGCACGGTATGTTAGCAGAGAAGGCCCGCACCTCCTCTGTGAGCCACATAACGTTTTTTAGGACAGCCATCCTGTGCAAACTTTTTGTGGGTGGCAGCCTACTGTAATCACAGACCACTACAACTATAGTTTACATGTTCCTATGGTCCTGACAAGGATATTCCTTGAAGGATAAAAAAATTCTTGACTTCCCATACAAGGTGTTTCTCTTTCCATCCACAACAATACTGAGTGCAATAGATGGGTTAATTTCAACCAAAGGATTTTAAAAATGTCAATTACCTGACAGAAACTAATGTTGTCAAAAGGGCGTGCTTGTGCAAGCAGTTCAGCTTTGGATTCCCTCTTCTCACCATGAACTATCAACAATGGCTTCTTCCTGAAACAAAATGAGATCACTATTAAAACATCAAATGAATTAGTAATCAGCGCAAACCAGCTTTTGATGTAGCTATGACTTCTGGCTCTTAAATCCAATGGCCCATCAGCAAGATGACACTAAAGTCTACATGCCTTACTAACTCAAAAAAAACATTAACTACTATATAATTCTCTAAGAGAAAGATGTTAGAAAATTTTAGTAGAAAAAAACAGGAGGTGTATGGACAAAATCAAACTTGAAAATAAAAACTAGTAATACAGGATCTTGTAAGGAACTCTCATCTGTATAGCTGGAAATAGACAAATAAAATCTCAAGTACTGATATAGGAAATGTGGATATATAAGAATTTAAATATTGTTTCTTTACAGAAAAGATCAAAAGAAAGGAGAAGCTAGGTCTGTTTTAGCAGCAGTTTCATATTTACTTCCTAATACTCTGTTCTACTGAACTTGTAGAAAATGCAAAACAGGAAAGAAAACTTAAGTTCACTTTGTGTTGCAGGTTGCCATTTTCAGAATGTAACTTCAAGGAAATAAGAACTACTTTCATGACAATATCCAGCAACTCCAGCCATACATAACATCCCAATCATTTTCACACAATTTTCTTATACTCCTCCTACATTCCCTCCTTCCTCATGCATTATCTTTTTCTTGGGTCTGTGAATTGCATGGCACAAGGCTTCTTGTTCCATCTTCATAGGTCATCTACTACAGTGCAGTATTGGTGCACAGTGGGGTCTTTTAAACGGTGACTAATAAAAATCAGAAGCCAGCCATACTGAACTCTGTCCATTTAATACTTCTCAAAAAAATGCAAGAAATCAAGAGAGAAACAACTGTGGAGTAAGTGTGAAAGGAAAAAACAATAGCCTACACATATACAACCAGTAAAAGTAACTTCCCAGGGTAAGTAAAAGTTTATCATTCAATTGTAAGATGAACTCGCATGGACAGAATTACTTGAAAAATACTATTTCATCTTTGGAAAATAAACATACCTGAATTCCTGTGGATACTGTCTAACGAGCCATTCCACGTCTATGCAGTAGTTAAACTTGTGCATATAAAAAGAAAACAAGCTCATTAAAAAGAAAACAGCTATTTGTTGAAACAAGGGAATAAAAAATGCACGTTATTGCTTATTACCACTTACATCATATGAATGCACCATGATGCATCATCACAGAACGACAGTATAAAAATTTCAAGCAGAATGTTTTAAGAACAAGTACATTTTTGAATTTCAACTGATTTCTTTCACGTCTCTTAATTCAAGGATGAATTTGAGTTTTTCAAAAGAACTTGTTACTGTTCATAAAGTTTAGCATGCAGACAAAAAGAATCACATTTGCATGCTGTAAAAGCTGCAGTGCAAGAACCATCTCTTTATCATGTTTACACCATGAATGATAAGAATAGGAAGAGCTTCCATGCAGTAACAAAAGTATTCCTAGATTGCAACACTCACCTTTTTTTTTTTAACCACTTACAATTACATAAAGATGCATTTTTCAGTTGCATATGAGATGGTCTTATAAACACTTGAATTCTAAGAAGAACATGGGATTATTTTTGTATTTCCTAGAATGGCTTGGTTTGGAAGGGAACTTAAAGATCATCCAGTTCCAATCCCCCTGCCATGGGCAGGGATGCCACCTACTGGACCAGGCTGCCCAGGACCTCATCCAACCTGGTCTTGAACACCTCCAGGGATGGGGCATCCACAGCCTCTCTGAGCAGCCTGTCCCAGTGCCTCACCACCCTGAGTGAAGAACTTCCTCCTAATCCCTGATCTAAATCTCCCCTCTTTTAGTTTAAAACCATTCCCCTTTGTCCTGTCATTGTCTGCCCAAACAAAAAGTTGCTCACCATCTCTTTTATAAGTGCCAATTAAGTATTGAAAAACTGCAGTAAGGTCTCCCCAGAGCCTTCTCTTCTCCAGGATGAAGATCCCCAGCCCTCTCAGCCTGTCTCCATAGGAGAGGTGCTCCAGCCTTCTGATCAACATCATTGCCCTTCTCTGGGCTTGCTTTAACATATCTACATCTTTCTTGTGCTGGGGACCCTAGGTACAAGCGGGACCTCACAAAGGCAGAGTGGGGGGGGCGCGGGTCAATCACCTCCCTCCACCTGCTGGCCATTTTTGATGCAGCCCAGGACACAATTGACTCTCTGGGCTGCAAGCACACACTGCTGGCTCATGTCAAGTTTTTTGTCCACCAGAACCCCCAAGTCCTTCTCTGCAGGGCTGCTCTCAGAGAATTCTCCCAGTCTGTACTCCTTCATGGGACTGCCTCAACTCAGGTGCAGCACCTTGCATCTCATTAGGTTCACACGGACCCACTTTTCTAGCTTATCCATGTCCCTTTGGATGGCATCTCTTCCTTCTGTTGTATCGACTGCACCACTCGGCTTAGCGTTATCTGCGAACTTGCTGAGGGTGCATTCAATCCCACTGTCTGTGGGATTTGTGTCACTGATAAAGATATTAAACAGTACCAGTCACAAGACAGTTGAAAAACATTTAGGGTTCCCTCTATATTTTAACGAGGTTCCCTACTTGCATCAGCTTCATGACAAACATGGGTTATCGGGTTTGAGGTTAACAAAGTGAAATAAGCAAGCAAAGTCAATCTGACAAACAAGAAACTCACCTGAGCAGAAGATATGAGAGTCCCAAAAAGAGGAGACAAGATATCTATTAAAAACATTAAGACATAACTGAGTAAAAGAGTTCAAGTGAACATCCTGCATCTTGACCAGCATAACTACTACAACATGAGTGCCCGATTGTTCACACTTTGTGCAGCAGACATTCACAATTAAGTTTACTGATGTGAATATTCAAGTTCCTGGTTCTGCTGTGAAATGACTACAGTCTTACAGTTTTAAATAGCATTATCCCTCCAAAGGAGGAAACCAAGTGCAAAAACTCAGTAGGAGAAAGACTAAGATCAGACGGAGAAAGGAACGTTACACTCCTCTCTCCCCTGTACAGAGGCCTTGAAAACTGTGGCAGGGTAGAAACCATAAGTCTTAAGACTTAACTGTGCCCTTATCTGTTGCAGGCTGTTTGTACTAGTACTTACAGCAGTTCCAATTCTCCTCGCTTTTATTTTTTTTTTAATTCTTTTTAAAGGGTAAAGGAGAAGAATACAACTGCCCACAGCTTTGTCTGATACCCTGTCAATCAACACAGGTAGGTAGACTAGAAACTTGAACTACATGAGGGCTACACAGCAGACTGATTGCAGGACACGTATCCTTACTGTGTTTTATTAATAGGAGCACAGAATACTAATCAGATTGAGCACTGAAAACCTGAAAAACACAGCATCAACTTGAAAACGTATACTACAAATACATTCTAGTAAAGACATAATATTTCATAAATTATCTCTACAGAAATGGTTTTACAGGTTAAACTGAAAAAAACAGCCTCTCCACCAGCTCAAGCAATCACCTAACAAGATAACTACTCTTAAGACTGGCCAAAAGCCACAATGTGTTCACGAGGTAGGCAAAGATGTACAACAGTAATGCAACCGAGGTCTCAGACACCTGGCTGCCTTCAGTAATAACTGATGCTCAGAAGGGGCAGCTAAGGTTGAGGCACAGCTACAGTCCAGTTGTATGCGAACAAATGATTAAGGACCCATATGAGGTATTACAGAACTTTCCTACCCAATTTTACTACCTCTCTGTGCACAATCCCCTGTTAAGATTGCTTTTGATTCAGCCTGGTGACCCAAGAGATTTTTCCAGAATAAGGGGATGGTTGCAGGTGCACATTGCTTTTTTCCCCACTTATCAGCTATATAACTAATTTTAGTTACACAGCATAAAGCATCAGTATCACATCACTGAAGACTGCTCTATTTTGACTTATGCTCACTTCCAGTTGTGCTGAAACTGGAACCCTAGCCACAAAAACCCACTAGTGGTACCCTCTGCTGTATCAAGTAACAGTGAATTAGTAGGTCCAAACAACTCGGCAGCATAAATACAAGCACAAAAGGCAGGTAACAGAACCAATTCCTACAACATTCACATTCAGAATATGAAGCCTCAGTTACAACGAGGGATTTGGGCATTTAAAAATAGCCACAGACTATAAGGAATTGTTCTCATGCACACAAGCACCCCCAAAAAGCCCACTCCCGCAAAAGTCACTCGCTCACCTTTTATGTGCAGGGCTCCAGAATTATAGCTCTGTTCAATTCCTGTGACTTTAGTGAGAAAAAACCTGAAAGGGTTCCCTCCGTTCAACAAATCCCAGGTATCCTGGGCTTTGTTAGGTGCTTCGTTATAGTCCTCTGCTTTATGATTGCCCAAGCGCTCATCTTTGCTATGATTCGGAGGTGGCTCTTTGGGCGCATCACACTTCTCTTCTTTCAGCCTTTCTTTGGGGAAACTCTTTTCTCGGTCCTCGGGCTCTTCATCACTACTGGAAAGACACCAGCCTAAGCCTTCTTGGCTCGCTCTCTGTTTTTCTGCTGGAGGTGTTTCTGGAGCAAGACTTTTATCACTGAACTTCACCGGAGAAGCTTTTCTCTTGAGAGCAGCCTTCCTGGCTTCGGAGCAGGGGTACTGGGGCCCGCTCGCTTTGCCCTGAGCGGCGCCGAGCAGCGAAGACGTGGACGGCTTCTCGCTGTCCGAGTTCTCCTCGGTACTCTCATCGCTGCTCGAGACTGTCCATTTCCCGTGCGCACCCTCCTGAAGCATGGTCCTAGGAATTAAGAAAAGGAAGAGAAATCGGTGCATTTCTGCTGTGCTCAAGGCTGTTTCCCTTCCTAGCCTCCACCGGCCCGTTACCACGACCTTTGCTTTGGTTTTATTTGGCAGAAAGCTCGCATAATTCCTAACCTCGTACCTGGCTTGCTTGCCCTGCTCCCCAGGACACAAAGAAAGGCGGGAACGGCGGCGGCTGCCAAGCAAGAGCCGAAGGGGGAAACCCACACGTGGAAAAGGGGACGGAATAGGGGCGCTCCCCGGGACGCATTTAGGAAGCAGGAGGAGGCGCCCCCGCACCACGCGGACCCTCACGGACCCCCGCAGCCTCGCTCACCCCGACACCGGCCGCGGCGCCTCACAGCCACCGCCCGCCCCTTCCCGTTCCGGGAGCGCGGCGGCTTCCCCCGGGCCCTAGCGCCTGGGCCTGAGAGGAGAAGAAGGAGGAGGAGGAGATGGAGGATGAAGAAGAAGCCTGGCCCCAGCCCACTAGAGGTGCTATGCCTCTTGTCAGCCCCGCCGGGAGCCCCCGAGGGCCCTTCCCACCTCCGCCGTGCCCCCTGGTGCTGCCCACCCCACAAAGCGGGCACGTCCCAGCCAGCTGAATTAACCTCGTAAATCGTCATTTGAGCTCCGTGCCGGCTTAGGGCAGGTGCGGGATTTGCATAATCGTTCATTCAGCTCGGTGTTAATTACTGCAGCTGAAGTGCCCTGCTAATGAGATAACTGCACGGCGACTTCAAGGAGGGAGTGGGAGGAAAGCAGGTGTAAAATTAATCAAAGCGAGAGCCTGGACTACATCAAAGCGTGCTCCGCCTAACGAAATGAACTGTCCCAGCGTTTGGCTCTCATTACTCTAATTTATTACAGGCTTGTGACTGCAGTTAACAAATAATGCAAGGGTCTTTCATCCGCATGTAATAAAATCAGCAAGCTACAGTTCGAAAAATAGTAGTGAAGTTTCAACTCGTTTAGGTAATTTTACTAAGACTTTTCTACAGACTTCAAATGTAATACTGTGTGTGGCATTTCTTCCCCAAACAACTTATGTTTATATCCTTCAGTACCAGAAGATCCAATGTATTGTTATCAACCCTGGCTGAAGCTCTTCTGGGGGAAAAGCTCTTAGGAAAAATGCCCATTTCTACACGTTTTGTGCTTAATCTCTTAGCTAAGCATAGAATATGGAAACAGTATTCTTTTCTAAAAGTTCTTCAGAAAATTTGATGGCTCCTAACTATGCTTGTGTTCCAGTCTCTCAGTCCTATAGTTCCTGTCTGTACAGGAACTTCGGTGAGAAATTAAGCATGCATGCATATTTCAAGAGAAAACATCCTACTGAAACAACTTTAATATGATTTGGTTTCTAGAAGTCTGTACCAATATCTTCTAAGTTTACAAAAAGGCTTTTATTAAGCACATAAAGAATAAGGAAAATTTATTTCAACAAAAATTTTAAATTAAATTGACTACTTTTAGTACTTCAGGTTCCATAACAGAGTTCTGGCAGAGATGGGACTAATCTTCACTTTTTTTTTTTTTTTAATAGCATAGTTCATTCAGCAAGTGAACTAAGTGAACTATTCTATTTTTCCCATAACAATTATTCTAAGTAAAAAAAAAAATAAAAATGGTCAGGTTTATTGGTTTTTAACCCAAATCAATTTCTTTCTGCAGGTTTTTGAAGTGTGTGATGAAGATAACAAAGGCTGTTTAAGCAGAGAGGACTTTAAAGTTGCAGGAGTACTGTTGTTTGGTTACAAGCCCTCAAAGGTATATATACTTTTATCTTTTATGTTTTGAAGATCCGGTCTATGTAAGATCCAGCATGTGTAGATGTCTTACTACTGAGAACACTGTTTCCTGAAGGGTCTGTACAATTTAATTGGGGTAAACAGAAACACCTATAGATTTTTAAAGTGATTTTGTTATCTGGGGATATTTATTTCAAAAGAAAATAATAAAGCACTTTCCTACTGATAAGGTATCCTGTAGACTGTGATGAGCAGAGGGATGCATTATATTTATTGATCAAGAGATTAAGTCAAAATTATTGTGTTTTATGAGTGGTACTCTCCATTTCTTTACTCAATAGTTTCACTAGATGTGAAGATGTGTATATCTTAATAATAAACCCCTATTCTCAAAAACACCTGTTTTTGGATTCAAGTGAAAGTTGGATGTGTTTAATCTTGACTTCTCTAATATATATCTTCCTCTGTATGAAAATCTTAACAAAAGAAAGGTTTATTGAGAGAAACCATGTGTTCAGTACTCTGTACTCATAGGAAGGTACATGATAAATTGTATGGCTTAATGCAGTTCTGGAAATTACATTTCTACTCTAGTACTGTAAGTGATCTCAAAAAGAATATAAAGAACACACACAAGACTTTGAAATAAATACATGTATATCAATGAGTTTGTCTTTCTCATGCCATGACAATGCAATCTTGGCCAGTATGTTTTCATATATATTTAGCATAGAAATTATGATTCATCTTTCTTCTGCAGCGTCAGCAATATTCAAGGGGTTACTTGTGAATAATTATGTATTTCTTTTTTCTTCACATACATATTTTCAGAAAATAGCCTAACAAGGTCATAGATAAAATCTTGCATATGATCAGTTAATGTAAAAACCATAGAAATGTTTTATTTAACTGTGAAAGCAATCATCTCTGATACATTTCAACTATGAGTAAATATTTTCCCAGAGTGCTAGGGTCAGATCTAAAAATAATTTAGGCTTCTAAAGTGAGCCTTAACTGCTGGATTCTGAATCTGAAAATGCTCAGTTTCCCCTTATCTATATTCCACTGTCTGTTCTTACATCTGTGTTAAAAGATGTAAGATGCTCTTCTTCTGTTATATTCTCTGAATGTTTCTTCCAGTAGGAATACTCAAAGCTTGATTAAGGCATTCAAACAAGAGGAGTTTCTGTGCATAAGTCACTGATGGCTCCTTTATAGGAAGAGAATAGAAGTGGAGGACTCCCAGGAAGAAATGAGGTGTAGGTTTAGTTATTTCTTCTTGTAAAGGTGCCAAGTTACACCTGCTATGTCTCTAGACAGTGCTATGGCCACCTGGCTGTAAACTATTCTGTCTGTGCAGCTGCACAAAAATTAATTAAAAACACTTGTTCCAGGCGTGATTCTGTCCTCAAGTGGTTTTGCTAGCTCCTTAAGTGGTCACAGTTCCAGCAACTGTTGCTCTTTATCCAGAAACTGTTTAGTGTAAAACACTAAAAGCCCTGGGTAGGCAGGTACTTCTCTTTGTGCCTTTCACTATCTATGGTTAACTATGGTTCATGGCTGTGCCATACTTTTTGCTGATGGCTATGCATTGTGAGTGTTCTCTGCAACATTTTGGTTGTCTTTAATATCCTTATGAGAAACGCAACTTTTTCTGTGCACCAGATAGGAACCAAATGCAGGTCATGGCCCTAAAAATTGGTTGTTAGTATCCAGTTCTTGAGTATATTATTGTGCATTTTACCTTATTGTCAAAATGATTGAAATCAAGGACTAAATAACAGCCCTTATATTTCTTTAGAAGTCACAAAGAATAGCCCTGACAACGAGAGTACTTCCAACAGCTTTTCCAAGAAAAAGGGAACGGTGTGCATATGTTACTTGTTAAGTTGAGGCAAAACTGTTTACTCGACTACGCTTCATACTAATGTAATTCTTTTCAATAGAAATAGCATTTATTTAGCATCATTAACTGCAATCAATCAACCACATTTTTAGTAAATTGTTGCTTCAGCTTTTTTGGTCGTGTTTTCATTTATTCTATAAATTAAAAGTTATTCTAACATTACCCACAAGATGTCAGCAATGAACTCTTTACTGGAGGAAGTAGGACCTAAAAATAAGAATCACATTCATACTTCACTTGCTTTTTCAAAATCATTCATTATAATTTAACAAAATTCTATTTTATTTTTTATAAAATACTGTAATTGTGTGCTTATTCAAAGAGATTCTGAGCTGTCTACTGTTAAAGTTAAGCCTTCTGAGACAGGTAACTAGGAATATTTAAAAATGAAACAAGGTGAGACTGATTTTTTGACTGATACTAAATGTACATCTGATATATTTATCAGCACCTAGGAATCATCGTTTCTGGTAACTAGTAGCATTTTGGGGGTCATGCTTGGGTGACATAATACTTGTTTTTTATCTCTGAATGCTTGGTTCAGTCATCCCCTTTTTCCCCAGAATATTTTAACTGATCTAGGGTACTGCCATGTTTCAACACCCATTCAGCTAGCTAACTGCACATTCAGGCATTGTTTCAAATGAAAAGAGGGTACTGCAGAAATAGTAGCCATGAAAGCATTTTGTTTTCCAAGCTGAAGTTTCACTCACCGTATTACATGTTACACTCAGATCTAACTAAAAGAACTCTACACTGTGCCACAGTGTCCAGTGTCCAAAAAAACGCCCACTGTTTTCCCTGACCGAACTCCATACCTTCACATCAGGGCACCTGTAGCTGAGCATCTGCTGCTGATCAAGAAGCCAACAGCAGGACACCTTGGCATCCAGAGTACAGAAAGGCAATCTGAGCTCAGGGCTGCTCACTAACTCCAGCTGCTCTTCTGGCACATCTTATTAGAGCTTTCTGAAAAGGACTCCCACGTCTATTTGCCCAACACAGGCTGTGAAAAGTATTGCAGGCCAAATGGACTATAGGCTTAGGTTAACTGGTCACAGCATGTTTGGCTTGTCCGTTCTCCAGAATGGACTGTACTTAGAAAGCTGCCAAAGCCTCGTCTACTCCCATTGAAATGTTTCAGTGCTGCAAGTATGTGCAGTCTGCTATTCTAATAGCATAGATGCAAGAGCTTGGATTCATGAACACAGTCATGCTAAAAAGCAGTACAGATACAACCCAAAGTGGATGTCTGTGCTTTTTGAGATATACACTCCCTTTTTGTTCCTTAAATTGTTCAAACACGTTTGCCAGTAATCTCTCAGTCAGTTTCTAATACAGTTCTGAAAAGTCAGTCTTTTTGTCTTCATCAGGTCATTTAGCTTTAAAATCTTAGCTTTAAATCTTTTCTTAAATGGCATAGATGATAACACTGGAGTACAATATGTATTACTATGAGATCAACATTTAGAGAAGTCATATACTGTTGATATAAAATGGAAATCATACAGGAATCATTCAGATTTATCACTTCTGTAGAAAACCACTGTGTTATATCTTCTTTATTCTGGGTGGAGGAGGATGCAGTAATGTCTTCTGTGAAACCAGAAAATTCAGGTAATATACAAACACTAACCAGTCAATGATCTCCACTCATTTTTCATTCATAAATTTAAAAAATAAAATAAAAATCTGACGCTTGGTCTCTAGAGTTTTGAAAAACCTGAGTTTGATTAATGATAAAGGAGCTGACCGTAGCTATTAAAGAGGATTATAGGATTTCACTTAGTTTTGGAATATTTTTAGTGCTTATGTGTTAAATTTAACTTGGAATTCACTTGCTTCTTGAAGTAGCATTTCTTAATATTATCTAGATCAGTGACAGAGAAAAATAATTAAAATATTGGTGTGTGAGTTGGTAAGTAATGAAAAAAAATTCATTAAAAAAATTTCTTTTGATACTGTTCCACTGTTCACCTGAGCAAACACACAAGTCTTACAGCACAGTTCAGTAAGTGTTTCTTTCTCTAACAACACCCCCATTCATATAGTTATGCTTTTCTTTTTTTTTTCCCCCCCCTCTGGTCCTCAACCCTATCAGTTGTGCCAGTGGAGCAATGTGGCAAATTGTAGAGATTATAGAGATTGTACAGATTCTTGTAAAAAATAAAAGTAGTGAAAGAAATGGTTGCTTTCATCAAGAAGTTCCCTCATCCAATTCACCACGTGGCCCACAAGAATTTGTATCAATACATTTGAAGGGTGTTGTGAGGGCTGTGTCTCTGTATTCTGTATTGATGCCAAAACCCGTGTTCATTAAATCTCACCCTTACTTTCAAATTTTTAGTTTAAGCAAAAATAGATAATAAAGATTTAACTTGGATTTTTTCAAGATAAAACCCACACATGAATGCCTCAACCAAAATAAGCGAATAAATACATAGACTATGGATTTGTCAATGTCTAAATGGTTTGAATATTCCGTTAACATGACCTTTTTGTGGGTTTGAGATAGCTTTACAGCCTGCTATAGTAGCACATAAATTGCCAACTCTCAAGATCAATGAATAGGCGGCACTCTATTATAGGAGTCATTCTATAAAAGGAAAATTGTATACTATAATTTTCTGGGCTTGTATGTTACTCTGAAAGAGAAAAAAAATAAATGGATGGAAATCTCATATTGCTTTTCATGGTTTCACTTCCATAGTTATCCAATTGAATGGAAAGCTGTTCATGCAGGCAAGTTCAGTATGTTTAGGCAACCTCTGTTATTAAAGAAATTGTGCATGTACAGAGCCTAGCAGTTGAAATCAGCATGTCTTTGTAATCCTGGAAACTGAGACTATAATAGTTCTTAATGTATGATTTTTCAAGAAGAAATAAGGGAAGAAACACCAGAAAGCCATAGGCTTGGAGTCTAAGATTTGAATTGAGACGGCAGGTGGAGCTGAAGGAGCTGTGCTTTTGAGGCACTGCAGAAAGAATAGAATCTGAATGAATCAAAAGAAAGAGAAGTGCACAGCTTTTGTTATGTTATTAGATTAAAAAAAATGAATTACAAAATCCTGCAGAATACAGTCATGTCACCTTCTTATGAAAATTAAATTGTTAAAAATGAGCGTAAGGCATATATTAGAAGGATATGAGAAAAATATTAGACTGTGTTTGAATTTTGAGCCGAAGTGTTGTTTTGTTTGCCAAAAAATGTATTGCAGAAATTTTTATATGCACTTATCTGCATATTTCATGAGGAGGCCTAAAGTTTGGGGGGTGGAATTTTGTTCCTGAATTTTATGTTTTAGTTCGATTTTAGAACAAACGGTCAATTCAAACAGTACTTGCAAAGTAGGTTTGCTTTTTAAATTTCTTTCAGTTTTCATTCATTAAAAGGATAAGATAAATTTACAAGTAAAGACTTCAATATAGTACACAGGAGGAATAAACAATCCATGCTTACGCTCAATTTTAGTGTGACTCTCATAGGAATCTATATCTGATTATTTCAGAGTTCTCTCAGTGCTGGGAATGATGCCAGATACATTGTTTATGCAGCATCTATGGAACTTTATCCATGGCATGCAAGTGCTTTGGACTGAGAAAAGTCCCTGTTTCTTTCCAGTTCAAGGCAAGATGAGATGACAGATTACAAGAACTTAGTAGAAGTAAACAGCTGCATTATAGTCAAATACAGAAAATACATAAGAAATTAAAAAAGACGTTGAAATGTTTGTATGAGCCAACTTTGAAGACATTTATTTCCATTTTTATTTCTGTATTTATTCTTGTAATTAAAATGAATCGTCATTATTAGACCATAGTAATACATATTTTAAAGGGGAAAAAATAAAACTGACATTTTTCAAGGAGATTTATTTCCATTTTTCCAGGTATATTATTTGAAAAGTTTTTAGATCTCATGAGCGCAAGGAAAGCTGCACAACTATACAACTGAAACAAGGCAAATATTCACAGCTTTTGATGTGCAAAGTAAGTTTCTTCTCTGAAACATTTTGAGTGTTAATTCTAAAATAATAAAGCAAAACAAAACATCTGAAGGAAAGAAGAAGAGATTAAGGTGGGGTGTCATGGATGTTGCCACATGAAGTGAAAAAGTACCAGAGTAACAAAGATGGTGATAATATTACTATTAAATAAACTCAGGGTCAGTATGCTGCAACGTTCTAGTTGGTATCTCTGGGTTGTCTGTTGTACTGAGCTCCTCCAGCTGTTGAAAGAAACCTCTAGGCACTCACCCTCCCTACTTGCTGTTACTACCTCTCATTACTTCTCTGTTACTCCTACTCATGTGTTGCCCTCATACTTATGCCACACATTTTAGACATATCTGTCCTTGGTGATGGCTGTAGATCGTTTTCACTTCTCATGATAGATCAAGGAAGGGAAACCAAAGCAACATGAATTTCCTCTAGTTCTTTTTGTGAAGTAGATGTGGTGATTCTTTTTTGTTCCTGTTAGACAGCAAAGAGGATGTCCCATCACCAAACTGAAAAAAGGAAAAAAGCCTCTGAGCAAATAGACATTGAGGTGATCCTTTCCAGGTTTCTTCCTGACCTGAGATAGGACTATGGCCCTTGAAACAAGTGAAAGTGAAACATATGGCAGATCAGATGTTGGGATGATCAGATGAGCATTCACTGCAGCTTTTTGCTGTGAACTGAAAGTAGCTTTTGAAGTGTTATTTTTAGTGAGTTATTTCAAAGGACTTAACTGTTTCAAGCACTGTGCTTTTGTTTGTCTTGCTATCTGCTGCACACCATCTGTGATAGCACGGTTTAAGGTGCTTTATTTTCCAGTTGGATCTGGAAGTGAATTTATAACCTAAGTGACTGATCAGTTGATATCACTGATATGTTTCAGGAGCTTCAGCAGGATTGAACTGGAGGAGAAAGGTTTTATGGAAGAAAGTGTGTTTTTTTGAAACACAGTGCTCATAGTGACTAGCATGTCAATGAAAATGATAGATTTCAAATATGATTTGACATATTTGAGAGTATATATTTTCAAAGTTTCACAAGTCTGAATTTTTAATTCAAAATGTCTACTTTTAAAATTAAAGATTTTTAATAAGAGAGTTGTGGTTATTGTAGGTAGTACTTTCGAACAGAGTTCACACTGGCACAAAGGAATTTTAAAATCCTTTATGAGTATAAAATCTTTCTGAAACTGCTTATCAATATGACGTAGCCATCCTAAAATATTTCTGCAAGTACAATAACTTAAAGTGTATAATCATTTCAGAAATGTGAATTGTTTAGCTCCTGTGCAAACATAATTGTATTAAGAAGTTGTTTTTTTTTTTAAGTTAATTTATATTATTTTTCTCATGTCTAATCTTAATTTAAAAGTTAGAGGGTTTTTGACTTTTAAAGGCTTCAAGAAAACCTTCAATTCTGTTTCTCCAAAATTATCTAAAAGAATCGTACCTGAAGCCTTCAGGTAAGACTAACAGAGAGATCCTTTTTCCTGATTAGCAGTCTTTTTGTTATATATGTTTCAGTAAATTGAAATGATTAGATTTTGTTGTGCAACTGAAGATACAGGCTTCAGCACATTTTTATGTAAATGCCTTTAATAATGAATATTATACATGTAAACAATATTCTTTAATATAAAAATAACAATAAATAGAAATAACATATATGATACATACAATAAAATAATAGATACTATTAAATACAGGAAGTAAATTGTTGCCTGAACTGTTTCTTAAGAAACCTAGTTATTTACTTTTACATTTTGCTCCTGTAATCAGGAAATCTGCATTCAGGAGCTGTCTCTTGAAAACATTAGAGTTAAAACTAGTGCATCTGTATCTTGTAAGATTTGGCTGAGGAGTGAAAGGATAAAATTTTGAGAGTTATTTGTGGATCATAAAAAAAAAAAAAATCTTACTGCAGCAGTTGCAAGTAAGCATTATTTCAAAAGCGTTTTGGAAAACATTGCATTGCAAAGTGTAAAACTTTCTTTTTGTGATATGAATGATTTGTTTGGTAGTAACTCAGGCATTGAAAGAAGTGCTACACTTTTGAAGGCATGGCATCAGGTAGCTTACTGAGGACGATCTTTAAAATAGGTTATGTGCAGTTTTCCATGAAATTTCCCAATTTTGAATTTCAATCATAATCATGATGAATTTATTAAATGAAGTATACCACAAATGTTGCAGTATACCATACAACTAGGGAAGAAGACATGTCACAATCACCAGCAGTTCTAATATTAGCATATTACTCAGTGAGTAACACAGTCCAGCAAATGCAACTTGGGATTGCATATTTATGGATGAGGTTTGAAACAGGAAAAGAAACATAGAAAAAATTCTTTTTCAAACAGAAATTTGCATGTTCGTTTGGCTACTCCTGAAAGAAATTGCTCAATAGTGTTGTGTAATACACATTTCCATAGGATTGAACTGGTCAAATCTGCATGGAACTCTTCAAAACAGTAATTTGGAATGAGAGTTCTTCTAAATTCTCTTTCAGATACACACCCCTTTTGGATGTTTCTTGTAACTCTCAGTGTGTATCTTGAACTTTATGTAGGGAAACAGAACCAAGACTTTTGCCTTAAATTGTACAATTGGATTAAAACTGTATGAAAAAGAAAGCCAGAGGAAATATTTGGGGCATAGGTATTTGTCAGAAGAATCAATGTACTTGTTCCTATCTTACCTGTTCAGCAACTCTAACACTCAAAATCATGTTATGGCTAACAGGATATGCACCTGATACATAAAGCAAAAAATTATTGTTAATAAATTGAAATCGTAGCAATCTAGTCAAAGAATAATTATTAGTACAAATTTAATATTTACAGAAACATATAACTAAAGAAGACTGTATTAAAAAAAAATCTCAATAACAATACAGTTAAATATATTATACACATTTCCTAACATCTACTCCTTTTTGGTATTGTTCCAAGTCTTTCACTGCCCGTTTTGGTTCTGTGGTGACAGGTTCAAGGTGGGCAGGGCATGGCGAATTGCTGTTATTCTGACTTCTTCACAAAAAGTATGGTACTCATTTTGGTGATTTCTTCTCTCTCACGCTATCATGCACTTAGGGTCATTTTAATATGTTTGCTGACAGACTTTTACACCATCCTCTTTTTGCATTGGTCTGCAAACCCATGTTGCATCCAAATTTATAATATATGGCACATATTACGTATTTTAGATACTTCTTCTTTGCTCTCTTTCTCATCTGTGAAGCTGGTTTTGTACAGCTCCTGTCTGCGTTTCTTTAACTGACTGTTGGTGAGTTGTTTATAGTCTTGGTCCTCCAGTGTTAGCTTGTGCCCTGCATCTTAACATACTAGGCCTATATTCCTCTGCTCTATATGCTGTCTTACTTCTGAAGGTTTCTGCTATCAAGCCAGGTCTGTATTTCTCTACTGTACATCATTATCTTAAACTCATAAATATTTCATTTTACATAGAATAAATTCTTGTTACTACCGTCTCTATAAAACTATGTTTATACTGTATAAACATAAGAACAAATTAGGCGTAGCCACCTAATTTTTAAAAGAACTGATGTTAGAGATAAAGCAAGTAAAAGCTTCAGGCAGGTCAAGCAAGCTCAGACCAAGTCTGACAAGTTTTAGTCCTCAGGCCTTGCACACTCAGTACAGAGTTTGTGATCTGTTACTGTACTGTGTTTGCTGGAACACAGAGCTATGAAATACACAGTTAATACGTCTGCTTTACTTTAACACTGTATATTCTTTTATTAATGTATAAAGATGTATTGAATTGGTAATAGCATTTCAGGATGGGGTGGTATTAAGTGCTCTGTTTTATAAAAGAAAAAAAAATGGCATTGTTTCTGAGTATAATAAGTGGGCATTTTTATTTTTTACTTTTAATTCCATGGGAATAAGACCAAATATATTTTCATCTCTTCCTGATAAAACAGTTTTAATATAGATATTCTTTCTCCTGATGGATTGTTTTCTTACAAATGTCAGTAATATTCTGCAGTTAGTTGTTGCTAAAGTTTCACAAAATGTGGTTGAATTTTCTGTTTATTTTATTAACTGACCCTAGTCTTGCCTGAATTTTAGGTTTACAGTAGTGTAATATTTCTTTTTTTCTGTGTTAATACAGCATTTATATTGAACAAAACACTCAAATGCTTATCACGCACCTGGTGTGCACCTGATTGAAATGCCATCGTACCGTGAAAACTCAACATTCTTTGTTGAGTTGCAAAAGTACCTTGCGAGGTAAATGATGTGATGATCTGTTCTTTCATGGCGGGGCTCTTTTTAATGGGTAGCACAGAATATAATAATGCTGTTGTTCTGCATTTTGCAACATGGATATGAAACGTGACACGTCCTTTGCAATAATGATTTGTGATAAACTGCTGGGTGTAAGTGAACATGTCTTTTAAAGCAGGACCCGAATTCTTAAAAAAAACAAGTAAGGTGAATATGAATTAGAAATATACAATATTATTAATTATGACTGCTAAGAAAATGTTTGTCTTAGCTGTATCATTTGTTTAGAGAAAGTCGGTATTTGTGTGCTAAATCCTCAGGCTCTGATAATGGAAGTGGTAACAGAAATAAGCTGACAGCCAATCAGACGTGAATGTGAGTGAGCCTATAAACGATGAAAAATGTCCTCAAATACAAAAATGGACAGAAAAGTCTCCTACAGCTTTTAAAGGTGGCAAGCATAAAGCAGATCTCAAGGAAGAAATGAAGGCGTTTGTGATCTGCATGTTATGCTGCTGTACTCTTAGATTGATAGGATGGCACGCTAGAGGTATATTAGTACTTCTGTGTGTATTGGTACTTTCCATACGAAAAAATGACCTAATTGTCTCGTTTTTCTTTCATGTAATTATCTAATAATGAGAAAATAACCTGGTTTTCAGAGCCACCCCACGGAAGAAATCTTATGCTCTTTTATGCAAGTTTGATTTATAGACATGTACTGCAGAGCACGGTGAATATGAAACATTCATCTTCCTATGGCTAGTTGCCGTGGAAACGTAGTACACAGTACAGTGTCATTCCAGCTCTGGTGATGCCTGCAGTAGTTTATTCCTTTGTTGTTCTTGTTTCTTAAGCAACTGTCTTGCAGCCTTTCATATTATCACACTTCATCACCTACACACATCTTTTTCTTTACCTCCTGAGAGCCATTTCTAACAGAAAAGATCAAATTTTTTTGTCTACCCATGCATATCTGTATATATACATTTTTTTTTTCAAATCAGCAGTTAAAAGCTTTTCCCATGCCCACAAATAATTAACTATTGCCCTAAAACTGGTAAGACAAGATGGTAAGCCAGATTGAACATCAAAGTGGAAAGAACCTGGCTCAGCATCTTATTATCTCCTATCAGGGCCTGGAGTTAAGACTGTTTTTCTATAACCAGTGTGTCATTCCAGGAAGACATGAAGTAAAAATAAGCCAACAGATTCTCCTACCTGTCCTTAACTGGCATTTGTGAGGTGGAGAAGAACGCAACAGCTGTAGTAATATTCACTGTCTTTCACCCTTGTGAGATATAAAACCAAAGGAAGGAGGAAAAAAAAAAAAAAAGAGATCCTCACAATTAATCTAAAAAGGTACTAAGGATGTTCAGGGGGAAAGGAGGAGTAAAAGAGTTTCTCCCCAGGCAGAGCAGGTATAGAGATTATAGTACTTATTTAGGAGCTCAAGGATCTTGCTGGTATGGACTGTGAAATAAATCAGAAGATGTTGTCTTGCATCTCTCACTCATAAGAGTAGAGGGTAAGGCCTAATATTTATAATAACTGCACAGCAGTGCTGTGTATGCATTGAAATACCACTTTGTAAGTAACTAATAATGAAAAGAAAAGGAATGCTCATCTCAGGAGAGTTACTTCATACAAAGCAGTTCATTTAATTATTTTTCTCAGCAATTTTTCTTGGTCCGTTTTTGATCTGTGTGACTGCATCATAGAGTTTCTCCTTAATAATGGGATGTGGAAATCCGCTTTTCCAGTATTGTAACTTACTGTATTTCTGTGTCCAGTTAGATCATTATGAAATGAGTTGATTGTAGTATTAACAAGATTTTTTTAAATAATTGTTTTCTATGATGTGTGGTTTTTTGAGTGGTGTAAAAGGATTTGCCTAATCTGGCCAGTTAAACCAATAGAGAATGGACTAATTAAAACACTAGAGCACGCTTAGCCTTCCATACTGCAAGGAAATTGAATGTGTTTTATACTCAGAAGATGTATCCTAACACAAGTTGTTGTTTTTCAAGGCAGTACCTGTTTGATTATTGATTACACAGGTGATACACACAGTTATGACTGTATGAGTCTCAAGCTCTGCCTTGGTGGGTTGATACTTTTCAAGAAAACATGTATGGTCGAAAATATTTTGTAGAAAATCCTGAACAACACCTATTGATAGATACATCTTTTTGGTAATTATTAATAATGTGTTTTGTTTTCCTATCTGTAAATATGTTACTGTTTTTGTAATCCAGTTACTTACAACTTTGCTACTTGTGGTGGGTTGACCCTGACCAGCAACTAAGCACCCACCTGCTCAGTCAGTTGTTCACTCCTCTCACAATGGGATGGGGGAGAGAATCAGAGGAGCAAAAGTGAGAAAACTCATGGGTTAAGATAAAGACACTAACAAACGAAACCAAGTTGAACAAGCAAGAAGAGAAGAATAAGGTATTCATTCACTACTTCCTCCCAGTAGGTGTGTTAGCCACTTCTGAAAAGCAGGGCCTCAGCACACATAATGGTTACTTGGGAAGATAAACACCACAATCAAAAATATTCCCCCTATATATATAGAATATCCCTTTGGTCATTTTGGGTCAGCTGTCTCAGCTGTGTCCTCTCCCAATTTCTTGGCCACCTCCAGACTACTCACAAGGTAGGGAGAGTGGGAAAAAGAAAGCCTGGATGCTGGGCAAGTACCACTCAGCAGTAGCCAAAATACTGGTATGTTGCCAACACTGTTTTAGTCACAAATCCAGAACACAGCACCACAGAGCCTGCTATGATATAAATCAATTCCATCCCAGCCAGACCCAGTATACTACTGTAAATTCAAACTTTTCATTAATCCTAACATTTGTCTATTAAAATCACGTCTAGCTAAATCTAACAGGAACTGGGCATACTGTTCCTTTTGTACCGATATACAATAATTTCACATCTACTGAAAGTATGGAGCTCGCCCTATAAATAAATCTGACACCAGGCCATCCTAACAAAAATTTTAAAGAAAATTTTTAGCTGTCATGACCCAAGTTTGTTTATTTTCCTAATCCTTCAGAAAATTCATTGAAAATTTTGTGTAAAATTTCCTGTATACTGAATTTCCTGTATAACTGAAGAGACAGGGACTTCTAAAATAACTGAAATAATCACACACACGAATTTTTGCAGGTTCGAGACCGAGCATGTGAGTGTTTCATGCAGCATACAAAATGCTGCATGTTTACACACTCATTCATTCTGAATAATTCAGCATACTTTTTTCTCATTTGAGAAAAAATACGGCATAAAATAAATATTAAAATATTTTTAAAGCTAAACCTGTGAAATAAAAATAGTATTTAAATTAAAAAATTATGCTTTTTCTATTTTGAGGATATGTCCAAACAAATATTTGCAATTGCACTAGCAAATTTAAATAAGTCACTGTATTGCATTGCTGTGGAGTAGGAATATGCACATGGTCAGTTATGATATTAAATCCATGGTACTACAACTTATTAAGATGTGCTAATGCCACAGTAAGTGCTTAGCTGGTAATATCCTCAGGGCTCTCTTTTAAGACATTTTCTTTCAGATAGGATAAAACTATGATATACAATTAAAAATATTAAAGCGTGTCAGCTATAAAATAGACCAAATTCACAACATCAGAGGTTGATTTTTTTTGAAGGAGTAACATCTGGGTTAGCAGCAGCACAGATATTTTTTGTCTCACCTTCAGCTGAGAAGCAGGTCTTTTAGCAGTAGCTTCTATTTGTTCGGTTTGCTTGATTGCATTGGATGGTAGAAACTGGCAAAAAGACTGACCCCGACAAACTCATTAGTAAACTACTAAACAGCTATTAGATTACAACTATTCTTGTTCATTTTAAACTAGAGCTGCACCTCTACACTATAGGCAAAAATGTTTCTTAAGCTCTTTCAGAGCATACTTTTTAATAAAAGTAGATTTTTTTTTTTCTCCAGAGTTGAGAATAAAAGATTTTTACCAAAATAAATGACACCTTGTATTTGGAGTGTGATCTGTGATGTATGCTGTCAGACTGAAAACCAGATGTTTTTTTCTAATCAATATCAGGTAATATTAATAGCAACAACTTTGCAGCAAAGACGTTTTTGTAAAGTCTAGGGTCCCTTTATGGTAGAAAAAAGTGTGACAAAAAATAAAAATGAGCCTGTCTACAGCATAATAAAAGAACAGCCCTTGTGTCAAATTGTCAGCCAGTTATCTTAGTTTTCTTTTTTTGTTCTTTTTTTTTTCTTACAAACTCTGCTGCATTATAAGAAAACTAATCAGCATCAGAATTAAAAAGAGGATATTGTAATACTGAATTCTAAAAAAGCTTAAATTAATAGCAACTTTAAAAAATACCTGATGACAACACTTGTTTTTAGTGTGACAGACTAAGTTAAAACTTGATTTAATAACTACTCACATGTTAATTGGCATCATGTGCTGTTTCTGAGGTAGCTGCACAGTGACCTTTTACTACATCTTTGGTATTTTGTTTAAAGTAAGAGTAAAATATTAATAATAGCATTTAAATGACTCCCAGTAATCCCTATATTTCTGAATTTGACTAGGTTTATAAAAGTCTTCATGTTTCAGCTTTAAAAGAATTTCTGTGAGTTTTTAACTGGCTTCTTATAAGGCTAGCATGATGATGGGCGTCCTCTCACTGATACCTTTGGAACCTACAGGTTGGTTTCAGCAAAATATCACAAAGAGCCGAGATCAAATAAATAATTGGATTTCCACAAAAATCATAAAAATAGGGGAACAAAGAAGAAGAGAGAGATAATGTGAGTGCCCCCAGCAGAGGAAAGGGCCGTTTACGTGAGATATTGAATCTTAACTGGAGAGTCTACATGGAAGTAAGACCCAATAAAGGCCTAACTGCAGCGAAGCCTCAGACACAGATTTCATCATAGACTCTAAAGTCAGTTAGTCATAAGATGCAAATCTGCAGGAAATCACGCATCGAAAGTACAACTATTCACAGAATTATTTGCTTAATGAGATTGATATCTATTGGATTCTTTTGTTGTAATATTTCTCTCAGAAACTTGAAAGGCATAATGCGATAAATCCCGATTAAATAGTTTAAGATGATTTCTCTATGTTTAAAATTTAGCCACTGATCTTATTCCTCCAAATATTTTGTATATTGTGCAAATTCTCTTAAAATAAGTTTGATAAAAAGAACACCTTTTAATCATGGAATCCTTGAAAAAATAAGATTGCAGATACCCCTGAACACGTGCTGTGTCTTGTGTTTTGGTACACTGATGATGTTAGAGAAGAGGATTCTTCAGTACCAGAAGTCATACAATCATTAAAAAGACCCCAGTATAGCACGAGGCTGTACCATGACATGAGGTAATGTGTACAAGTTGCTTCAGGGGAAATTCTGTCTGAATATAGGGAAAAAAAATCTTCATTGTTGTGAAGAATTAACACTGGATTAAATTACAGAGAAGTGGTGGAATCTCTCTCCCTGGAAATATTGAATGCTCAGCTTCACAGGGCTATGGATATCTAAGGCCCTACTTTCAACAATAAGGTTGGATCAGATGATTCAGTGCTTCTAAGATTTCTGCTACAGCACAAGAAGCTCAGAAGTCACAGTAACACTTGAGGGAGTTGGTTAAGGTCTAGGGTCACATTATACCAGGCACTACACTTAGCAAAAGCACTTATAGTAAGCAAAAGTACTTATAGTACTTAGTAGTTGTAGTACTTAGCAAAAGCACTTAGCAAAAGTACTATTTCTTTCCCAGAGACTTTATGAGTTACCGCTGAGCAAATCGTAATGCATGTGTGAAACAACAGATTCCAGAACCTGGAATCTCATCTTTGAGAAATGAGCTCTTTCTCTGGGTAATGAGAACATTTTGAGCATCCAAAACCTTCACAGTCTTAAGAACTGTGGCATATATCGAGTTAGACAGACATATGGACCTGACTATCCTTAATGATTTGGAAAATGATCTTAAGGCTCAGAAATGTATCCACCTGTCATAGAACACAACCTGGAATGGTTAAAAAGAAGTCAGTGTGCCACAACAAAAGATTGTTCTGCAGTAAGATGGAGTTGGATTACTATTGTCATGGTGCTCAGTAGTCTGCATCAGGCCTGAGGCTATGTTAGGGAAGATGTATCCTATGCCAAAAAGATAACAATAAATGGTGTTTTTTTCTCCCAACAAAGATTGTCTATTGTGACTATCTAGTGATCGAGCAAAATAGCTAAAAGAATGATTGAGGGTGCTTCACTGATGTGCTGCAGGTAAAAATTCCAAGTGTTGATGTATTTATTGGTAATTTGAATAACAAATTTTGTTAACTTTGTTACCAGTTCTTTTAATGATCTCTTTCTGTGTATCTGGGGTCTGTGTGCCTTTCCTAGCTTTTTCTCTTACAAATACAGTGCATCTAAACATAAGAAAGAGCATATGTGGCTTTCTCACGGAACTTCAGTGTCATTACCAGTGAGATGGTACAGAGAAAGCTCTATTCAGTCCATTGATTCAGTGGAGTCAAGAGGATTCAGTTTCCTCTCATTGTGAACAATTTTAGATATTCCCAATAAAATGCTAGTCAGTTATGAACCTTTGTTAGTATCATCCTTGAGCAGTACTTACCTGCCACATATCCTGAAGAAACATACCCTCTTGTGTTACTATTTTGTTTGAAAAGAGCTTTCTACAAAAAGGCCTTTGCTGCCCCACTCTAGACTTCCTTCTCTCAGACCTGATCAGAAATTGTGGCTTCAGAATTCTTAATGCTGTGTTTCTGTTCTGTAGTGATACGAAAGGTAACAGTCACACTAAATGGTATTTTCCTTTCGAAAAATAACCTTCCATGGCATTTTCTTACACTGTTGGTAAGTGGTTTGTAGAATCTCAATCCTTTCATTTCTAGTTCTTTCATCCCATCCCACCCCACCCCTAAGAATTCACATTTTTTTCCTATTTTTCTTTCTTTGTCTATGTTGGTTATTAACTAGGTAAAGGAAAAACAACAACAACAACAAAAAAACACACCTGTTTTTATTGGGTAAAGTGCTCCATAATATTTTTTTATTTGGAATGTGATGATGACCACTGTGAGAGGCAGTGACCTGGGGGAGGAGATTGCTTATTTGTCAGATAGGCTATTTTTATTCCCATGTTTCTGTAGAACAGCAACCTTTTTCCTAGGAATTTTCTCATACTTTTTTGGAACTTTTCACTAATATGAATGGTTACAGTTTCCCACATGAAACTCATAGATCCATTTCTACTTTGAAATGTCCCTATCCAGGCTCTGTGTCTTAGAATTGTGCAACAGCTGTAATTTCATTCTCTGCATTGTACACAGACTCTTCTAACTGAATTATTTTAATTTATTTGTTTTCACAGCCAAGCCAAGGCTGTTGAAGTTTACAGTTTCCAATTCTATCATCAGGTGACGTGTCATCTGAGTAACTTGATGTGGTATCTTTTCATTATCATTTATAGCGGGATACAGTTATAAACAAGAAAAAATGAGCAGAAGGTTCTTTTGCCATATGATGTACCACCAATACTCTATGTCCTCTGCTAGGTGTACTTGGCATGACACAGTCTCTTCATCTTGATATGGAAAATGCTATGTATATTCTGTGGATATATGTATATCTATATTACAGATGTATTCAATCTGCTCCCAATTCTCACGTGTTTAACAAACACTGAACTTCTGAAAAATTCTTTTGACAACTTAGGAAATGTTTTTTTTCTCTTGTGGAACTTTTCTGCCAAGTTAATAATATAGTGCCAGTAGGCTTTAGAGCTTTGAAGCACATTCCTTGTGTCCTAAGACTGTTGGGCAGCTCAGAAGAAGAGATTCCCTTGCTCTTTTCCTTCCCCAATTGCAAATTTCTTCTAACAACCTAGAACTCACCAGGTCTTCCTATTTAGTTAGGGTAGTGTTTTTTTCCCTTCTCTTATACCAGTTAACGTGCTGTGTTTACAAAGTTTGATTAAGTATTTGCATCTTACAGGAAGTATGAAAGAATTGATTTGGAAGCTGCAAATCAATTTCAGCAAAACCAAAATTTTGCAGCATTATGATGTTTCAATCAATTAGTTGATTGCCTACTGAAAGCCCTTTGTCAGAATTATGTAAGTAGAGGGCATCAGAATATGTGTTCACTTCGCAAGCAGGAGAGTACGTTCCAGACAAAGGTCGTATTTCTTGCACCACAAAAAGCATAGGGGAACACATTCAGATCTTCCTCTCAAGGTAATGCATCACTCCCTATTGTAAAATAGCCTTCAGAAACAGGTAAAGAAATTATTTCAAGTCCTCCTTCATTTGAAGTCTTATTTTCTGCGAAAGTTTTGAGCCTTGCTGAAAGTAAGCCAAATTCCACAGGTAGAATGCAGTTTTGCTGTTGAGAAATGGATTGGTGATCTCTGTAATTTAACTGGTAAGTACAGTTAGCAAAGCAAAAATAATGATCCTCTTATAACTACCTTGTGTTAAGGATTTATTTTATTTTTTAGGATATTCCTAGTTAACCAGTGCCATGCCTACTGTGTTTTATGTGTCTTTCTTTGTCCATTGTTTATAAACTTCTAGTATTGTTAATCACTTTTGAAATCAAAAAATTGTAGGACATGGGTGAATGAGCAACACTTGTTTTCTTGCTTGATAATTTTGATTCATCTTGTCTATTGTAACTCAGTGTCTCCTGATTCATCTAATAAATACTCCGCTGTTTGTCTCACACTTCTAAATAGCAAACTTGGCAGAACATTCTCTTCTTCTTTCTGTAGGTCTTTATCGACTGCTTTTTTCCCACGAGTAACACAAATATGGTATATGCAATACAATGCCAAATGTGATGTGAATTCTTTCCCTAAGTTAGCAAATATACATGGGGAATGGTCATCTATTTAGACATAAACATGCATAACGTCATGATTGGAATTTTTCAGCACAACTGTTATTCCAGTAGAAGAACCTAATAATTTGTTTCTTATACTAATTCTATATTGAAAAACTAACAATTCTGAAAAAAAGTGTAATTCAAAGAGCATTTCAAGTTTTATTTGAAAGAATTTTCTCAACGATTTACTCTTTTCCTCTTGGCTTCTTGTGTTGGAAGGTTAATAAATTCTTCAGGCTTTTTCATGCTGACAAACTCTGCTTCATAAGCACTTCAAATGGAGTCTGATGTGGAGTTGTCTAGTAAAAAAGGTCAGTAAGGAGTCACTAATGCATTTAATTAACGAGACTATAATTAACTAATTTGTTCTCCTGCCCTCACTTAAGTGTTGTTTTTTTTCTGAAGATAGATTTTAGGGTGTATTATACTTATTTTCCTATGTGTGTACAGCACAGCAGTTCTCTTGTACAGACGCATTCCTGTTTTTCACACTTTAAATCATGACTGTTCAGGACTGGAAGCTTTTCAGAGTTGGCCTCTTCTGCAAAATTTCTTTTTGCAGTTGTTGATGTCCTTCATTTGGTAGAAAGTAAACAGCGATCATACGTCACATATACACGTAAAGATAACAGAGGAGGGTATGAATTTTAGTGTCTGTAGCTTCTGAAGTCAAGTGACAAATACTGTTGGTAATTCCCCTAGGCAGTGTTAGTAGTTAGAATTCAATGGGTTTGAAAAGCACTGTTCTTACATGGTAACTGTTCTCCATGCTAACGGGTTGTAAAATTTGGACATTTTTGTCTTTTAGTCTGTTTTATTCTTTGGTGACCAGAGAGATATGGCTTCTCTGATCTGATTGGCTTGTTTGCAAGGCTGATGCTGCCTATGGTCCCTGATGGTCTAGGAGAACTTTGTTGGCCAGTTTATGCAGGGCCTACTTTGCAGGAACAGCAGTGGAGAAAAGTACACATTTAAACAGGCTGCAAAGAAATACATTAAAAAAACAACAACAAAAACCATTTACATCTGTGCTTTTAAAATAAGTCCCAGAAGCCTAATATGCAAGATGGGGAAAATAGAATGTTTTATTTTAAGCCAAGTTTGTTGACATTATAGATTTATTGAGAACTTGAAGAAAGTAGGGCAGTCAGTTTAACATTGACATGGACTAAATCATGCTGGTGTAAGAATGATACCATGTAGTAAAGAAAATGCTAGTAGAAATTATGTTGATGGATCTGTTGATTTCTCCTCCCTTCCTCCTCACCCCTCTTAATATCTTTTAGTTCTATGAAAGTCAAAGAATGGAGCAAGATTTTTGGAGTAAATGGGAAAACTAGATAAAGTTTTGTCTGTGCTCAAATACAGTTTTGGCTTAAGAGGACACTCGATTGCACAGTTTAATGCAAAGTTAATCAGAGGCCTTTTAAAGTGATCATACATATGCTGACATGTACAAGAAACATTTAAAGACAAGGTTAGCTGAAAATAGAAGAAAATTACAAAAATTAGAAGAAAAATACAAAATGCTGCCTACTCTGGAGTAGGCAAACACCTTGACTCCTCATTCCGTATCGTGACTTTTGACCAATACTACCATCTACCATTCTGGTTCCTTCCTGCCTACATATAGGTAGTTTTTAAACATAAATATAGCTTCAATCAGCTGTGGCAGATACTGCCTCTTACACAGCCAAACACATGGGAAGCTATGCGAGAAAAAGGAAAAGGGTGAGAAACATGAAAAGATTTGGAAGTATTGTAAAGCGAGAAGTCACTGGGGAATCAGGTTATTGTGGTAGGGAGATGTAGGAAATCTATAGGAGGATAGATTTCATTATTTCCGTACACATTAAATATCTTGTTTCTGCTCATCTTATTTTTTTTTCTAAAAGAGAAAATTGGATTGATGCTGGCAGCTTCTGTTATTTCGCAAGACTAATTTCTTAGGATTTTATTAACCACTTTTTACCCTACTGTAACCCATCTGGGTTTTTGAATATTCCTTGACTAGAAAGAATGGCAGGTGGTTGAATTTCTTTCATATGCTATAATAGTTTATAACCAAGATTTTTGATTTTTGTTAAAGTAAATAAGAATTCTTACAAGAAGACACCTGTGATGTCTATATAGTCTTAAAAATCTTTCGGAGAGAGTTTACTAAATTTAACCTGCTTCCTATTCTGTACAGATTTCAAGAAACAGATACACGACCAAAGCTTTCCATTTCCTAATTGCCAAAGTAATTGGTTTATCCAACACATTCTGCTTTTTAAATCCCACATTAGCTCCTTTTTCATAGCTGCATCTAATTTACAATTTTCTCTACCTCCAAGACCCTGCCACATAATGAGACCAGGTGAATCTTAGACGCTAACTCATGTGGTCTTTTGCCCTTCCAGGGGGTCCATTCTTGGTAGCCTTTCTCTCTTCTATCCATGACTTCATACCTCTGTGCAAGTTAACAGATACCTTTCTTTTTACCATGGAATGTCTTCTGTATCAACTGTTTTTATTTTTATTTTTTGTAATTGGATAGTGATAAAAATGAAGGAGGAGCATCAACATTGAGTATTTAAAACTATATGGGCTGCTTAGGAATTATATTAAAAATTGAATAGGTATTTTTAGGCCAGTTACTGTGAACAAGACATGAAAGAATGTGGAAATCAATGGCAAAATTGAATGGGATAAAGTATTGGAAAAGAATGACACAAATAGGAAGTAGAACGTGTTCGAAGATAAATGAATGTATGTCCTAATGTTATGCATGTTGCTTAGCGACAAGCAGTAAAAACGTGGATGAACAAGTAAGTACGAAAAGTAATTAAAGGAAAGAGGCATATGCGTGGCATGGTACAGTATAATAATCAGGAATACAAAAAAGATGAGAAAAGCAAAGATGGAAGAAAAACAGATTTAAAGAATGTTAGGATAAATATTGAAATTCGTTTATTCTCTGGAGACTTTTTTTTCCCTGCAATGTTAGCTGGAAAAGATAGGCAGCAACTTTCTCTGTAAGAATGCCTTAATATAATATAGATTACCCTAAGGAAATATGATTTTCAAAATGTGAATTGAAATTGAATTTAAATATAAATGTTTAAAAAAAAGGACATCAAAGTAATATATATATATTTAAGTGTACTTTGCAACATAGAATTAGCATGGGTTTTTAATAATTTCAATTAGAAAATGAACATTCGAAGTAGTACCACTCTCTTTCAGCAAGAATCCAGTTTGCCCATAGCTTCTACCTCTGACTCAGTTCTCGAAAGTGTGTTCTTGCTGTTGCTTTTAAGGCTTCATCTTCTAATGCTTAGATAAAATTCCCTGCAGTAGTTTTGCACTTGCGTCTTCATATATGATTTTGAATTTATGAAGATTTTTAAATAAAAATCTATCAAGATACATTTTAGGCTTTTTTTCTCTGGACTCGTGATTTAGAAAGCTATGCTAAGGGTGTGTTAACATGCAGAGATCAATGAATATGCTTATAATGACTGACTTGTAAGAGAAGTGGGAAGAGGATCTGTGGTTTGCATACATGCCAGAGGTTATTGCCTTCTCTTCTGAAAATTGCTGTGCTGGTTGTGCCTCAGTTTCCTCATTACAAAATGGCGTTTCTCACCAGCCACACTGAGCACCTTAACATCATAATCCCTAATGCTTTTACAAAGTTTGACTATTTGTAGTGGTTAGGCCATAATGGAGGACTGCAAAAGATATGCAATATATTTTCTATTGTAATATATACCTGTTGTTACATGAATTTTATTCTCATAATGTACATAATCAGTAAGAGTTATTAAAAACCTAAATTTATAGTCTGTTGCTCAACTGTAGTTTTCTAAATTTATTGTGACAAATTTGAATAATGACTTGAATGAAAGTTAAGTTGTAACAAGAGGCTGAAATCTAAAGTTAGTAGGAAGGGCTCTGATGGAGGCCTTTGGAAATTTGAAGCCAAAAGTATGCAATAATTTGGAATCTCAATAATCTTGAGATGCTGTATTCCAGACTCCCAGCAGGATTTTGTAACATCATTACAATGCTCCAATTCCACATACAAGGAGTTCCACATACATAAAAATTGTTAATGGATATAAATATATATATATTCTGTTAGCTCAAGAAGATGTGAGATACATTCCAACTTTAATAAAAAGCTATTTGAATACAATACCTTTACTTGGTATAAAACCTGTAAAACAGTACGTTTATAGAATTTATTTTAGAAGAACATGAAGGTTGCAGAATCAAAGATGTGCTTTCTGCAGCATTTTTGAGCTGCTTTGAGAATATGCATTTTGTAACAGGCTTTAGTTATGTGCCCACATATTGCTTTCCTTTCTTTTTTAAAGAAGGAATTCCTGTTTCATTGTTTAACTCAGAGTCATCAAGTGAAACTGTTCAATTAATGAGCATCTGTGCAATAGTTTGTTTTATTCTTACTGTTGAGTGTGAGGCCTTGTACCTAGTTTAATCCATACTTTACAAAGAGTAGTATCTGCTAAGGTAATTCAGGTGTGGTTAATCAACCTGTACACTATTTTCATGTTACTGTATCCTCTGGTATCCTGTATACCACCAGTAAGTATTGAGACTTACAGTCATAGACTGTGGAAAGTGTATCTGCCTTAAAAAAAAAAAAAAAAAAAAAAAGGCACAAAGAAACAAAAAAGCCAACCCTTAGTTGCTGACAGGAGCATCTTTGTGACAGCAAAAGGTATGAGGGGTAACATGTATCTTTGAAGGTATGTAATAGAAGCATATTCAAGTCCAAATTTGCAGGAAGATCCCATTGTTACCTAAGGGGGCCATTTAAAGCTTAGTCCCAGGTTGCACATGAGTTTATTTACCCAATAGCTTCTTGTGGCTGTGCAAGTGGTTTCTTCACTGCAGTGTTTGCCTTTGCCTCTTTGTCTGTCTTTCACTTGGCTGGGTCACTGTGAGCACCTGTTCTGTGAGCCTGTCAGGAACAGGAGCAGTTCAGCAACAGCAAAGTTTTTGTTCATCTTTTCTACCTTGGAAGCAAAAGAGGAAAGAATGGAAGAACAAGCTGAAGAAGGTCCAAGGCTTTCTGGTCACAGTTCGCTGCTAGTTTATACAGAGAAAGGAAACAGGTTTAAATGAACATTTGAAGACTACTGAAGCTCTTCAATGTGTATCAGTGTCCTAACAAAAACATGATTAATATATATATATCATTATCGACTTCTGCAAGGAGCCAAAAATAACTGATAAGTATCTTTCCTCTGTTACTACTTCTGCTGGTGGTTTTGTAGGTGCCGTATCAGTGTCATTTTCCTTCATATTTTGTAATTGGTACCCATGAGGAAAATCAATTACTTTGTGTGGAATGTGCTTTTAAAGTAGAAGTGTAAAGTTCTTCTGTTCTTACAAGATATAGGTCTGCCTTGATTCAGCAGCAGTGAAATAAACAAAGTGAATACTTTAATTAATCTGACTTGCAGAGTACTTGAAACAATGAACTCTGTGTATAGACGTAGCAACGAGTCTCCCAGAGGAGACAGCTCAGGCTTGCAGAATAACTGGATGAGAATGCAAGAAAACAGGAAAAACAGATCCAGTATGCTTCAAAATATTTTTCATCAGAAAATGATTGCATTCTGCCTCAAGATGTTGAGATTAATCTTAGCATGTATGTCTCCATTTTTGCTTTTGTGCTCTATTTGTATGGGAAAATTATTTTCATATGCAACTTGCCATCTATGAGGTTGGTAAAAAGTCAAGAAAACACTTTTTTACTGCCGTTGTTGTCAAACACTAGGACAGGTTTCACAGAGAGTTTGTGAAGTCTCCATTCAAAACCTAAGTCGAGATGATCCTGGACAACCTTCTCCAGCTGACCCTGCTTGAGCAAGGGGGTTGGACTAGATTATCTCGAGAGGTTCCTTCCAACCTTAACGATTCTGTGTTGATGTTGAATTAAAAGATAGGTGTGTCTGTTCTCAAAAGAGATTACTGTTCCAAAGTATTTCATAAATATTGACTGAAGGCAAGCTTCCAACGTTATTGAAGGCATTTTAGAATAAAATGAGAGGAGACTGCAAAGTTGGGGACACTTTAATTTAGGAAGCAGATAAGTATTAGGATACATAATATCAGTTCCTATTACGGAGGTAAAATAATTCAATTTGTCATCTGATGGGAGTAGTAAAGCAAAGGGATAGTAATAGAACTGAATGAAGAAATTTCCTTTTGATGAAATGATGTATTTTTTGGTATTCATTTTGGCCCAGACTATAAAATACATCCCATAAAATGTAACCAATACTCTAAAGCCTAGCTGCATTCAAGAAGTGTTCTATGAATAATAAGAATATTTGTAGTTACATTGGTTATTTGCAGTTACATTGACAGTACATTGCAGTTATATTGACAGTTTTTAATTACATTACATTGACAATGACATTACAACCAGTTGCCAGCTGCAGATAAATTTCAATAAGAAAATTTGTCTGCGTACAATCTATTTAATGCTTTGCTACAATGAAGTTTCAGGTACCCGTCTATGAAGGGTCTAGGAAAAATGGTTGGAAAGGAACAGAAACTGAATTAAAGAGATATTCAGTTGATTCACTTTTTCAGGACCAACACCAAACAAAATATTCTGGAAACAGTTGACTGTTACAACCACCATGTTACAAACAGATGCTGAGGTAAAGAGAAAGATGTACTGTCAATCTGAAAATTATGCTTCATTTTGAAAATGATCCTGCATTTGTAATTATAAAGAATCCACTTTTAAAGTTTAGAAGCTTTTTTTTTTTTAATTTATTTTTGTCAGTTCTTACTTGGTGGCTTTGAAGCTGCTTCCGTCATGTGAGTGTTATTTCCCCCAGACTTTGCAGAGAACTCTACTGAGAAAACCAAGGGGAAAACTGGAATTGAAGAAACAGGATGGAAATGGGCATAGCAAAAATAGAATTTATAGCAAGTAAGGTGATGTTTGTCATAGCTGCCCTTGTACTGGCCAAAAGGCCTTTAAAAACTGATTGAAGACAGAACATTTTTTAATCAAACAAGGTAGATAAAGAGTAGTTCTGGAGAGTTCAAGCAGTGGAAACTTCATAAATACCTGATTAGTGTATAGTACTCATCAGCACACGACAAAGCTCTTTGCATAGAAGATAGTGTCATTATTCCATTTCACAGAAGCCAAATATAGTGACCTCATCACGACTGACCAGAAAACTAATAATATCAGGCATAATCAAGGCATATTAGATAATTTTTTTTTCTATTAATGCTGTTTTCTCTGAATGAAACATGGTAAAATCTGTTATTTGTTAAGTATTCTTTAGATAAAAAACATATTTTCTTTCAATTTTTTTCTTAGTTGTTTATTTTTTTGAAATGTATGAGAATGTTACACTTTGCATCTTGAAATGCATTTTCTCTGTTAGATTAGTAGAGTAAAAGAAAGACAAAGATGATAATTATCTTATCAGTTAAAAGGATCATTTTCTGTTTTGTGAGTTTCTTACACAGTAACGTATTTTACGGACCACGAAAGCTCTTTGAGTTGGGAGCTGGCCTTCAGTTTTCATGGATGTAGTAAAAGAATGGATAAATAATGGCATTGATATAGACGAGGAAGGGTTTGCAAGTTAATATTTTGTATTAGACCAACTGATGCAGTTGGAAAAACTGGAGAAGTTTTCAGATGTACCAACATTTATTGAGGTCAAAAAGTTAAGCCTTTTGTTTAAAAGTTTGGAGTATAAATTCAGTCTTTACCTGGATTTGTGCCAGAGTTCATCAGTTGTAAATAGTTATCTAGTTGCCTGGGCTGAGGAATCAAACCCTGACTGCTTCACTCTTTGTGCCCTGTTGGCTACAGAAAATAGCAAACAAACTGTTCTAGCATAATGAATATATAGGTTGGATTTGGCCTTTGATCTTGACTCTTCAATCTTTATTTAAGTCTTCTACAAATACAGAGATAAATCAGTAATGCACTTATTCCTGACTGTGATCTGTTGACTTTAATGGCTGTTCTGGTACTTCAGCATATGCACAAGAATCAGTTGGTTAATGGGAAGTTAAGAAACACACGAGACTCAGTTTTAACAAGTACACGATAAAATATCCAAAACTTTGACTTAGATTTAATGTAAAAATTCAGTAAGATATTTATGCTATAGAGTAGATAAGAATTTAGACTTAAAGCATTTTCCAAATCCTCACACTCTATTTCATTTCACTTCCTTGGTAATGCTTTTTTTTGCCTTTTTTTTTTTTTTTGCTTTTTTTTTCCCCTTCTCTTCTAGTAAAGATCTTCCTCATAGTAACAAGCTTCCTCTGTAGAAACAGAAGATCTATTCTGAGAAGAAAGAGCTCTCTTAAAAATGTGTTTGTTAAAGCAGACACAGCAATGTGCTTGGCTTGGAGGGTGTGAATCAATTTTGTGATAGTAATAGATGATAAAAGTTCTGAGCAAAGGCTTAATAGGTAGAGCTATGATGTTTCAGGAGTGTGCACCTACTGCTGTAATTATTATGGGCCACTTTCCTTGGAGCTTGGAGGTGATGACCTCTTCTTCTCTTGTTGGGTAGGATGCTATCAGTGAAGTGTTGGGTTTCGGGTGGAGCCCCAACTCTATGTTACTCACTGAGAGTCATTTCTATTTAATTAGTATTATCATAAAGAACTCTACCATGTGCATGGGAAATGTACTTGTATAGATGACACGCACAGCCACAAATTATTTGCAGTTTTAATGGATCTCTTTTGTTACCCCAAGATCAATGGTGTACTTTACAGTTAGTGCTATTTCTGACCTTGTTGCTGTTTATTGTTATCTTGCTTAGCATTAATTGTTGCTCTTCACACAAGAGCACTTTTCTCATTAGTATTAAAAGGTCTGTATCTATTCTCCTGCCTCCACTAGGCATTGGATGGATTCTGGAAAAGGATAAGGATTTTTTCATTTTTTCTTTTTGAATAAGCTCAACTTAGTATTTTTGTCCCATTTTAAAAATTACATTGTCTGTATTGTTTAGAAGTAGAAGGCTGGCAGTCGAAAATGTACAGCAGAATTGGTAAAATGTCTTTATGAGCATAATATTCAATAACATCCTATAAATATAATAGAAAAATTAACTGATAAAACAGGTAACTAATTTTTTTTGCAAATAATGTTAAGGTCCCAGAGAATTACTAGATCTACTATAATTATCTTTATGAAGATAGTATTATGTTGAAATTCACACTGTCATATTTGTATCTACTATTTTTGAATATTGTAGTTCGAATTGTCTTTTATTCCATCATCTTTCAGAAATATTGCTTTTAAGAGAGAGTTAAATGTGGTTGTCAGTATATTGTCCATGCAAATCAAGAATACAAGCGCAAGAACTTTTGCTAAGCTATGATAGCTATTTTCTAAGCTATGTGAGTTCCCTGTGCCTTTTAGGGTGTCCTGGTTCCAGTTAGGACAGAGTTAAGTAGCTCATAGTAGCTGGTAGGGTGCTATGTTTTGGATTAGGATGAGAAGAGCGCTGATAACATGCTGATGTTTTAATTGTTGCAGAGCAGTGTTTACACCAGGCCAAGGACTTTTCGGCTTCTCGCTCTGTCCTGCCAGCGAGCAGGCTGGGGGTGCAGCAGGAGCTGGGAGGGGACAGACCCAGGACAGCTGACCCAAACTGGCCAAAGGGGTATTCCATACCATCTGACGTCATGCTAAACAATATATAGGGGTGGCTGGCCGGGGTGGGGGGCCGGCTGCTCGGGGATAGGCTGGGCATCGGTCAGCGGGTGGTGAGCAATTGCATTGTGCATCACTTGTTTTCTTACACATTATTATTGTTAATACTATTATCATTATCACTATTATTATTATTATTGTTATTATTATTTTCCTGTCTTAATAAACTGTCTTTATCTCAACTCACAGGCTTCACTTTCCCGTTTCTCTCCCCCATCCCAGAGAGGGAGGGGGGAGGGTGAGCGAACGGCTGTGTGGTGTTTAGCTGCCAGCCGGGTTAAACCACAACATAGGGTCCCATCTGATGGTACAAATGAGTAGGTACGACACACTCTTTATTAGTTTTCCCGTACTGCCCCCTGCAAGGCAGATTTTGGATAATAATTGATTTTGTTCTGTGAGATGAAAGATTAGGTGATAAGGTTAGGTTAGATGTAAGGTTAGGTGATGCAAGGTTAGGTGATAATGATCACATTGGATCACCTAATGATCCAACAGCCGGTGACCCAACATGACAGTTGGATTATTTATGAATCTCTATGATAAACCTTAGACAGCCTATGCAGGTATGCAATGTACCCAGTTACTAAGCACATCCATGTGGATGGTCCACCATTCTCAGAGAATGTCTTCAGGTTATTCCTAAGGCCATTGTTGGCCTTAGGACAATAGGCTCACAGGACAATGTAAACAAACATAGCTAAGACCTTTACTAGCAGCAGCCTGGTAAATGACTCTAGTGGGTCAGTCTAGTGAGATGCAGAACATATCATTTCTAGATCCGGGTCAAAAACATCAATATGCTTAAAATTCAAGGTCCAATGTGAACAATGAGGCATAATTGCCACTGAAAGCTCACATCTCATCTAGCTTGCACAAAAGGAGTGAAATTTACTGAATATTTTAATAATACTGTTTGGTTTACAAGTTTCTGAAATGCCTGGTATTCTTCTTTGGTTCAAAACTGAGATGTCTAAACCATTACGATGTGCTGTTAGGGTTTCCTTGTAAGTTACAGTCTTTAGACGGCTTTTTACAGTTACCATCTAGAGCTATCTTAGCTATCATCTTAGCTATCAAACAATATTTCCAGGCTCTTCCCATTGCTATATTCTCAAATGTAATTCTATGTTTTCTGAGGGAAGTGGGAAGTGAAATAAATATTTTTTAATTCACATTTGACAGAGCAAAAACTGGATCATGGAAACGAGACTTACAGAAGAAACTGCACAAAATCTGTAGATGAAACAGAAACTGACACCAGAGTTTATGAGTGTAGGCAGTTATGGTGACTCCAAAGTCATTCTTTTCTTGGAAAGGTTCTTTTTTCCCTCACTGATTCCAGTCGCAACTGTTTTACCAACCATTTCAATGTCCATTTTCTAATATCGTGAGAAAGACATTCAGTGTCATAGTTCTCTTGATGAATGTGTATAGGTGTATTCACTGTAGCAAAATTAAAATTCAGAGCCACTGCATGGCAGTTGCCATCTTTCTGAAATTATTGTTTTATTTACAGTGTAAAGAACCGTGAAAAAGCAGACCTTTTTTGACTTTTATGTTTTGCTTCGGGTTCAGTGTGTGCCTCACCTTCATTAACTCTCCTCAGAAAACAAGGTAAAGTGCAAACTGAAATTACTGCAGGTTGGATGAGGCCCTGGACAACCTGATCTAGTGGGTGGCATCCCTGCCCATAGAAGGGGGGCTGGAACTGGGGGATCTTTAAGATCCTTTCCAACCCAAGCTGATATATGATTCTGTGATTCACCATAGCTGAAAAATTAGGTGAAGTTGGCAGTTTTGTCATTGGAGAACCAGTACTAGCCTGCAGTTACATACAGCTTTCATATAGTATATTCATATACTAGCTCCCCAGTTATATAGGTGACGACTGCACAAACATAGAAACACCAAAGACCAGCATAAAAAGAAATAATTACTAGCTTGTTATGCTAACACTGAAGAAGAAATAGCATTAAACCTAGCTCCCCTCTCCTTCCATCTTCTCTAGCACAATACCAATTAGTAATCAAACTACATTCTCTCCAGGGAGTCCTGAGTCTTAAAACATGCTTTGGCAGGTTTATAGGTGAAATGATAATTATTTAAAGGCTGTAGGCAACACATCAGTTTGACTCTCACTTCATTATTTGGCCAAGTTTCATTAAAACAATTGGTCGTATAAAGCCCATGATATGAATAGATTCCAGAGCTTTTGACAAGAAGTAAAACTGCGATAACTTGATCTTTGCACTCCAGAGGTCAAAGATGTGACTTCAGTGTAGAGCTCATTAAAATGAACATGACAGATAATGTGCAACTATATATGAAGTTGGGAAGACTCCGCTAGTAAAGAGACTTTCTTTAAATAGAGGCTCCGACCTGCTCTTTGCTTGTATTTTTTGTGATTACCAGCCAATACTAACTATCTTCCTCACCCCTTTAAAAAACATATCTAAACAGCTGTAACTGTCCCAGTTTTTTGGGGTAGGGTGTCATCCAAAGAGATGAAATAAAGTTTTAGTTTGGTCACTTGTATTCTCAGTAACATCTCTTTACAGTAAATTAATTGAAGATCACTGCAATTTAACTTGGTTTTAATTTCTGTGGCAGTTTCCGTTGATTCAGAGGTCAGTTGACAAGAGGGCCTCTCACGCAAGAAACACTTTCTCCAGTTATTAAATGCATATTTGGTGGGGGTCAAAAACAGTGTGTAGTAAACAGAATCTCTCAGATGGTTTTCTGGACTTTCATTTGCCAAAAATGAAAATGACATTTCATAAGGTATTTCCCTATGGTGGAAATTCCAGTTTGACATTGCCTTATATAAGCTTGGATTAATAAAATAATTCTATGTATTTCTACTATATAGATCCAATCAGTTGATCTAGTTTCTCCCATCTTTTACTCCCTTCATTTTCTATGATTTACTTTGTTTTCCCATAGATTGATTGAGATTTAACCTTTTTCTTCCTTGAAAATTAGTCCTTTTACTGTTGTCTTCTGACTGAGTGGTCTTCTGCTGATGTAGCTAGATCCAAATAGCTAAGAATACATGCCTACAAAAATAGATTTGTCTGCCCTCCTCTTCAAAGGCAAGAGACTGGAATTCCTTAGTACACTTACCATGTGTATAAAAAGATATGCATGAGGGAGCCCCATTCAGCAATAAGACACAAATCCTGTTTCTTCCTTGATTTGACATTTCTTTACACTCCTGGATTTGTAAAAGGCAAGCAATGTATATACCATAATGGCAAGGGTAGTCTATTTAAATACTTTTTCTAAAAAGCTGCCTCAACAGTGGTTAAAACCAAGTGCTAGCTTATTTATTAATACCTCCAAGCGCACGTGCAGTTCCACAGCATTCCTAAAATACTTACCAAATGAAGTTGCTTTGCTAAAGTTGTGGTTTACTATAAAATCAGTGAACTCATTTCTGATGAAGCACAGATATATAATATTACAAAGATAAACTGGAAAGTAATTTGTACAGTTATATTACAATTTGAATCTTTTCTTGAAGAAGCTGGTAGAAGCTTTGTCAGTGGGTTCAGAAAGGAAGTATTCCTACAGATGACTCACTTTCTCTTATGTCAATATTAATGTGCAATGCATGTGTAATTTTGAAGGTTTTTTTTTTTTTTTTTGAATACACAACTCTTGCAAGCTAAGCTGGAATTCAGCTTTTGATATGTTAGTGATTTGAAATTATGTAATAAATTGTATGAAGATTTGAACATGTAATTTATTGCCAGTAGCCCACTGCTTTTCTTCTTCTCTAGACTGTTTTGTTACATACTCTGTTATACACTTGAAATACATTTTTCAGGTGTGTGATTATTACAGCATGCTGCCTTCAATGCCTTGCTCATATTTACATCAAAAGTTTCCCCTCACTTGGGTGTATCAGCCAGTTATGACTAGGTTTTGTCTTTTTACTTAGTTGAAAACACAAGCAACATGTTTCTCCTAGAAAGCATATTTAGTGAAATTATAGTTGTGTTTGCCATATGGTGCTTCATACAGATGGATGATTATTATGCAAATCTTTTGATTAGTGAGTTTCTGCTATTCTAGGAATCATTCTCTTTGTGTGTGTTGGCTTTGTACACATTTAGTTCCATTCTTAGGATGATCTGGGACTGTGCCAAATCTTTGATAATCTTGGCAATTTTTTTTTTTATGACTTAAAACTTTTTTTTTGAATTTATGGTTTATTCTATTTTCTTTGTTAATCAGGCAAAATAATTAACTTTCACTTCAATTTACCATATGAGAAACATAATGCAAGAAGCATCATTCCATGCTGAATGAAATCAATAACATAATTTGCATCTTTCCATCACAGACGTTGCCTCCATGGCTTTAGGCAAGTAGGACTGGTGAGGAGAACTGTCAAATAAAATAGTTTTTTATGCAACATATGCAAACAGAATCCAGTCTGATGACCTACTAGCTTTTCTCCAAGTAGCAAGTTTTGATGTTGAGCACTGGACAGATTGATGTATAATGCTACTTTGGTTGTCTTTTTGTTTTGTTCTGTTTTGTTTTATTTCTACATGGTTCATAAAGATTTTGGAAAGGTATCTTCAGCTCTTCAAATGTGAACATATGTGAGCATTGTATATGTTAAGAAAATGCTATTTTTATAGGTAGCCTTTTTGTTAACTTTAGATTGCTCAGATACAGAGTGCCAAGGTCCTTAGACTGATAGAAAGAATTCCATCACTGTTGAAGTCTGTTGTATTATGATTTGTTCAGGCTCATGTAAAAATCTTTTTTTGTTTGTTTGTTTTCCATTGCCTTGAGCAGGCCTAATATTCCTAAAAATTAAAGCATTCCTAAATGGTATAGTTGAGGTGCATGGACAGGAGCAAAAGACTTCTTATTTCTTCAGAGAGGTAAAAATTACAATTTAATACAGCTGAGATCCGAGATTTGAGAGATATCATTTTAGCTCCCCCACAGAATGGTATTGCATCCCAGGAGTGGATTTTCATAAATTAAGCTAATCTTTTATCTTTGTCACAAAATATTCAAATGAATGAGCCTAATGATTTTTTTTAATTGTATTTCATGTAAAATTTTGATGTTTTGCAAATATTTCAGACATAAACAGTATGAAATCATGCATTGATATTCCGTAACTGTATAATTCAAGGTTATAGGGAAGGATTTCCAAGAGTAAAATAGTATTTTATAATCAAAGCTGTTGCCTCTCATCCATTTATCTAAGTCAGCTCATTAAAAACATTTAACAAATATGTAGATACCTATCCCCTAGAAAGCAGCTCTTATTTCTTCAAAGGTTGCTGAAAATAATGCAGTTTTATCTATATCTAAGTTAAAAAACTAGATTGACTAGCTGTAAAGCAGAACTGAATAATTTAATTCATCAGAGGCATTATTGATTGGAAATTTTGTGGCCTCATGTATAAGGAATAACTAGATGGTTACAGCAACCCATCTGAGTTTTAATCCCATGAACTTATTAATCATCTTACTGTAATCAGTTGAATTGTAGAAAGTTTAACCCACCATAAGGTAAGAGGACCATTTCATTGCTGTCAGATGGAGACTCTTTAGAAACACTGCATGTTTCTGAATTTTGAAAAAATGCTCTATTTTCTTTTCACTAGTGCTATAGTAAGAAATGTTTCATTTTGATACAGTAAAAAATGTTTTTTGCAACCTGTAGGCATTATACCTCTATGAAATAATGATCCTTATTTACTTTTGAAAATGCTTTTAAATACTGGTTGTTCTAAATAAAGATGTTCCAGAAGTCCTACTTTGAGAGATAATAGTCTTCTTTGGACCTTCCTTGTCATTCTAATTTTGTATTTGAACAATTTCATTATTTAATACTAAGTATTTATCACTTTGCTCTTATTTGAATTTTTGGATTGTATCAAAATGAGACATATGTTTTAGTATGAACTTTCTAAATGGCCTGTCCACAAAGGTAAGCAGACAGGGCAACAAATGACAAATAAAGGAGCCAAATCATCTGCTTAAAGCTATAGAATTGTTCAATAGCAAATCAGTTAGAATTCAGCAGGTAACATTCTTCAGTAGCGAGGCACAAAGCCTCGATAACTTGGTTTCTCAGTTTTCTATCTGAATGTTTTAAATTTCCTTATCCCTCCTTATTGCAAATCTCAGTTCTGCTGTTAGTTTCTCTTCAATCTACTTAACAATCCTGTCTGTGAGTGTTACGACCCTCAGTTCTGGCATAGCATGTGTCCTAGATTGAACTACTATGGCACTATGCTTTATTTCTTGCTCAAACTTATGTATAATGCCATATAGTGACTGTTCAGTATGTGTTAATGATTGCTGCACATTGCATTAGGAACTGCTAATTTTCCCAGTATTACAGTCCTTTTTAAAATACCCTCCATAAGAATCTGCTGATATGGAAATATAGAGTTTGTATTGCTCCTATAACAATTCACTTGGAATGGTATTCATGTCAATCCATTCAGCAATTTCTCACACCCCTGTGAAAACATTGATAAAGAAAATTGTTGCTATACATCCAAAATGTTCATTATTTGACTCAGACCATTTAGCTTTTTTTTTTTTCTTTTTCAAGCCAGTACATTAATGATTTAATAACAATTTTCATAATATGTTTTCAACTGGAGGAAGAAAGATAAGTGGATATATGTGCTACTGTTCCTGAATATAACTCTAATGCTTATTAGGAATTTAGGAAGAAGCTGGTAGGAAATAGAGAGTAATAAAGGGGGGCATGTTTTCTTTACAGGCATTGAAGATTTAAACAATAGAAAGAAAAGTAAGATAGCCTGGAAGGTTGAATATGAATTTAGGGTTTCTGTTGAAAGGAGAAAATTCAAGAATGGTAACAGGAGAATTAGGCTGTAAATGCTACTGTGTTAATGGAGGAGAAGCAGGTAGCATACAGATTCACACTATGTTGAGATATAAAACTAATTTCTTCTTTTTTTATTGGTTTGCATATCTGCTTTCTGGCCCATTCATATGTGAGAAAGATTGTTTTTCTTTCTCTAAAACATTTCATACTTAAAAAGTCAAAAATTATTATTAAAACAAAATGATACCTGCAAATAAGTATTTAGTAAATGAGTAATCTATTTGAAAATATGGTTAACTTGTGAGCTATGAAAAACCTACCAATCAGTAAAGTCATATTTAGGGATAATAGTATTTTGTACCTTTCAGAAATATATTTTCTTTGTGGATGTAAAGGTGTATATGAATTTGCTTATATTGTTCTCTTTCATAGTTATCAGGTTAAATCTGTATTGTGATGGCACTATCATTAAAATTTCAATATGCAGCAATATTCCTTCATTACGAACAAATTTATTGCTTCATTGGCTTGCATAGTAAAAATGTGGGGAGCTACAAATTAAAATCATGACTTTCCTCTATAACAAAAAAGTAGTTGGATGTAAGGAAGGTAAATATCACTTACTACAAATGTATAATGTTTGTCTTGCATAATTATGCACCAGAATTCAAAGACAGCTATATTCTTTTAAGCACTTAACTTTAATATTTTGTTCTGTTGGACTGCTGATGATTGAAAGTGTAATTTCTAAAACACTAAATGCACTATGTTCTGCACAAATGGATAAAGCTGGTCAGATGCAATGAAGAAAATTACTTGTGGAGAATGATGGTCAGCAAATTTTTTTTCCTCCCCAAATCCCACCCCTGTTGACAGATATTTACAAAATTAGAAATGTAAACTTAATTCATATTCATAGAAATTGGTGGTATCTTTACCAACTCTAGTAAGAGCTGAGTAAGTCAACTATGGTTTATCTTTTAATATTTAGACCATTATTTCTCACTGTTTTCCACTGCAGCTAAGAGCTTTACTCATCTTAGCTGTTTTGATGTAATACAGTAAATACCCCTTTCAGGGGTAGCATCCAAACGTCATGAAATACTAGCATGTGGTAGCATTTTGTTTTTCAAAATTCTTGTTTTTGTTAAAACTGCCTTTATTTTACTGCCATTTAAAATTCAGTATTGCATTTAAAGTATTGTTTCCACCCCCAAAAAAATCAATTTAAAAGATATAAAATTTGAAGAACTTGAATGCCTAAAATCTTGCTTGATTTAGCCATCTCTCTTGCCTGATTTATCCAATGGTCTAATGAATTTTTCAGTTCTTGGACTATCTCAATTGTAACATTACACTAATTTTATCATAACTGATATTCTGAATCTAAGAGTCCTTTGTCTTACAGAAACTGGATGTTGGATTTCCAAATTAAAGAAATATCTATTTATTTGGAAGTAGATGGAGAGCTACTCTTATTCCTATAGAAAGAGACATGAAATTCCCTTCACAATATGTCTCCTACTATTCAAAGTAAGAGAATTGAGCAGTCTGGTCATGCCATATTTTCTACCTTCTTAGCAACTGATCAGCACTGAAGAGAAAAATTGGGATTTTTCCCAGTTCCAGAAGCTGCACTAGCTGCTTTTCTAAATATTTCTCCTTTTGTCATTAAACATAGTAATGAGCAAGTTCTTCTGTGTTCACAGAAAATTTGCCCATGGTATTCAGAAAGTTAGTTTTTGTCTCATTTTTGATGCTAAGATAAGGCTATTATCAGCTATTGAGACACAAAAAAAAGACCAGGTGAGACAGAAATAGCATTAGTAGGAAGAAGCACTTCAAGTTAGTAATATTTGTGTCACTTCAAGGGTGGATCTCATCTTTTTCTTCAAGTTGTCCAGTTGCTAGACTGCACCTGATATCCTTTCAGAATCCACAAATTTACTGTGTGAGCCAGAAATATGCAAGAACACATCTTTCTTGTGCATATGCAAATAAATAGAAGACTGCATTCTGTATTACAACATTTGGGCTGTGCTACAGTGATACTTGCCTTCATGAACTAATGAAATTATTTGCTGCAATTCCAATCTGTTAGTCCTTGCTGTAGCAAGTCATGTGCTCAGATAAGCTGTTTAATACTGTCAATGGTACCTAGCATGACCAATGGCACCTAGCAACACCATCCTACCCAACAATTAAGTTTTCTGTTATGCGTAGCTGAAATAGGTGTTTTACTGTTCATACTAAAGACCTTTAAAGGTATTGGTACAAGGTGCGGGAGCCAGTGCTTCCCAAATTTCAGTAATTTCTTTTCAGCACATAAATCCATCAGGAACTGCAAAGGTGAGTTTCCTCAATACAAGGAAAAGATCATTACGTTTCTTACCAGAAGAGAGAAGATAGACTTTGTCTTATTGTGTTTAGGACCAAAATACAAATTCTTTACTTCTTTTTCAATAGTTGCAATGTAAAAGAGAGAAAAAAAGAATGAAAGCAAGGAGAAAGAAGTGCAGGTAGGAATGAAAAGAGAAATAAAGACACTGTGACTGGCTCATGATTAAACTACTAAGCAGCTGTGATTTTATCTGTGTTGGACAAAATGGTGATAAAAAGGTCTTCTTGTGTTGGATATTGTGTCAAAATTATGAATTACCTTAGTGATGTCTGTAGTAAATATGTTAGGAACTTTTACATCCTCAAACTAAGATACGAGCACCTTACAACCACTTTTAAAGTGTATGCTTTCACAGGGTGAAGAGGTGCATTCCCTCCATGTTGTAAACACAGCTGAAGCACACAGTAGATGAAATGGCTTGGCTGGTTCAGTAACTGAACACAGGCCTCGAATTCTAGACTAGTCCATCTGTCTGCCAGATATATTTCTTCTTTATGATTCTGTCTATGATTGGTTATTAAATTCATATATCATTTTTTTAAAGTGGAACAACTCATTCCATTGTGTATGCAGTGCCTTTCCAATTGTATATGATTTCCTCTGAGGAAAAGAAATGTCACTTATTTGCAGAGCAACTACAAGCCTTCGTGGGAAAGAATATAGTATTTATATCTAAATAGCGAAATAGACATTACTTACTACTCTGCTTTCATTTGTCTTTCTGTTTTGTTTGTAAAGCTGTTGACAGAATGTTTGCAGTATTTCAGAATAAAATAAACAGTTGCATCTGATCACAGAGATTTTTTTTTGTCATTGAGAAAACAGAATTCTAAGAAATAAAGATAATTATAAATAAATTTACGTCTAAAGTAGTAATATCATTTGGTAGAAGATTTACTAATTTTTCTAACATATTCATTCGTCATTGAAGGTTGGCTGCTTTTTTCCGTGATCTTTTAACGTATTCTACACTGCTAAATAATGGGATCTCATTAATTTCCTTGGGATTTATGGGTATAAGGGATCCAGTTTACCTAACTGCTCCTATGTGTTTAATTTAAATTGTTTTTACCTAGCCTTGGCTGGGGTGGATAAGTTTAGGAGGTGGGAGGAAAAGCACATTTATTTTCAGAGAGTTTAGGGTGAAGAAAAATACATTTCTCTCCATGAAGACACTATGAGTCCTCTGTGGACATTTTGCTTTTTGCTTCATACAAACTTCCATGCTGATGAGAGACTTGGGCGATTTCAGGATGAGGACTATGGGTATGTCTGTAAAACAGAAAAGCACACATAAAATAAAGAGTAGCTTCAAACACGAGTCTTGAATAGCAGGATGGGGCTTGACTGTACCCAACAATTCTTAGGATATTTATTAACTATCCAAAAGGGTGTGTGATTAACAAAGTCACTATTCAATAAAGAATGTCAGATTATTTATGTTGGTAGGGACTGAGGGTGCTTACCAGAGTATCTAATGGAACATTCAATGCCAAGTAAATTGGTAGCTCAATAGGAGATAAAAACCATTATCTAAAGAATTGAGGTTATATATATCCAAAGGAATGGTTCGCAATAATCACATGCATTCTCAATTCTAAATTTACTTAGCAACTACTCAAGGAAGTAACCTGAATACTGTCGTGAGCATGTCGATGAATATCTCAGCTTATATTAATCAATAGTCAAAAGCATATGAGGTAGTGTTGGGAAGTAAAAGGAGCAAGAAAAAAAAAAGGCAATATTGGAATATTTTTAATATACTGTTGTAAACTGGTGGTATTCCTTTCCCTTGTTTGCTCCATGTGACTCAGTGGAAACAGATGGTCTCATCTTCAAAGGATTTCTTACAGGGCATGATTTATCCCACCTATGTTAGATGCCTGCGGTAGAATGGGATGCTTTCCTGTCAGCAAGTGCCTCTCCCTCTCTCCAGTGGCTAGATGAAACCAAGGTAACTAGTTACACTGGATAGGATTTTTAGATGACAAGTTAGACCACTTAAATCCTACCTCCTGACTCAGAAGGGATTTGTTTTTAATGGAAAAATTCCAGAAATGGGCAAAAAGTGTTACAGATAAGGGCAAATTTGTATGTTAGAAGAAATTGGAAAGATTTGGATCAGCTTGGATGAGAGAGGAATAAAAATATATGTGAAAATATATGAGTGAAAGAAACAAACAAAAAAGGATGGTTAAAAGGTAAGTAACTACAAGCTAGTACTTATCCTCTGTTGTAATAAAAGAAAAAACATTTGAAAAAAATGCAACGAGGATTGCATGAACACAAAAACTGTTACATAAATCTCAATATAAAATAGTATTCAGAAAAGGCTTAAGCATTTATGTGAGGAGTAAAAATACAGAAAGTTATATTAAGTTGATGGGTATTTTAGGTGATGAAATATGAACTCTGAGAATGTAGGCAGCCACATAGCAGTGAGCACTGGGAAGAACAGTCCTCCATGGCCTTAGTTCAGTACTTAGAACTATGAGCAAGTACTAGTATTTTTTCCAAAAGTATCTCCTATAGATAACTGTCAAAGGCTGGATACAAGATAAAACCAATGGTTTGAGCTAGTGTGATCATTTTTGTGTTTATATTCTTTACTTTTCTTAGGTTGTTTCTAATATGAGTATATCAGGTTATAGGGAAAGCTAGTTCATTTCGGATAGTATGCAAATGCATTAGCTTTTGTGTTAAATCCTCTTATGGTGTTAGAGGGTGCAGTTGTACCAGAGCATTTATCCATAGTACATGAAGTGTCTGTCTATAGATTGCAGTAGAAACGTATATTTTTTGAACAATTGTGAAGTGCCAATGAAAACTTGAACTGAGCCTAATCAGATTCTTGTTTTGAAAACATAGCCTTCTATTTACGCTTCTCTACTACCTTTCATATCTAATACAGTTGTATCTCAATACCAGAAGGGAATCTATAGAACTGATTCCTGAAAGAAAAAGGAAGTTTGCAAGTGAGTGGCAGAATTTCAGTGTAAATTCTCAAATTTTCTCACTTCTTTGTGGCTTTTTAAATTAATTCATTTATGGAAGTCCCTTAAGACAGAAAGAAATATATGTTTCAATGAAACTCATTACAGAGTCTTGTATTCATGATGGAGTGCACACCTGGTTCACTGACCTCTGCTTTCAGTAGAGCACTTGCCAGTAGTGGGGATTTGCAGAAACAGCATACCCTAGCTCCAGAGACTGATAAATATCGGCCTTTTCCTTTAAGAATTTTGAATTATAAATATGTTGCTTCTTTTTCTGAGGCATCGCATACGCTGGTGTTGTACATGTTGAAAGAACTTTAATATGATACTGGGAAAAGCATGTTCTTCTTCTTTAGTACTTCTACAAACTGTATTTTTTTGTATATAAAGACAGTTTAATGAAAATATGATTTGGCCAACATAGAATAATGGATTATATAATACATTTATTTAGTATGTTTAGTAAATGACTAGAATTTTTTTCTAAATCTATGATTTATATAAATCTAAAGAGAGATTTTCTCACCTCTACTGTTTTCATTGTAAACCTGCCCAATAGCATGTTTTTGTATTTTTATGTGTTGATGCATATCTTTGCTTGTGATGCATGCAGGTTTAATAATAGTTTAGTTCAACGTTTAAAGTATATAGTAACATACCTTTTACTGAAATAGTCTAGCTAGCTGGCCTAGTTTTCTTTAAATAAATACAAAAAGCTCCCTTTTTACAGAAAAAGTATAACTTCAGCAACTGCACATTTAAAGATTATGCTTGTATGATTCCATCTGTTTTTATCAAGGCAGCTTTTGAGGCAGTTTATGTTATCCAGCTCTATGCTACCCTTACGTGCTGTTTTAATACTGAAACAGATGGTAAATCCAGTTGCTGAGTAGGGAGAAAAAATGAGAATTAGTTGGAAGGCATAAAAATCTGAAAACCTTTAAGTGAAAAACTTTTGACGCACAGTTAATGCTATTTTTTACCTCATATATTTTTGATAATAGCTAGGTAAATAAATAGAAAAAAAAAAAAAAGGAAGCACAAAAGTGATTTCAGCTTCATTGTAGCTAACAGTTTTTTTTATTCACTTTTTTCTAATGTAGTTTCCTAAAAGAATTTCTTAAACCTCCTCTTTCTTTGTAGAAAAATTAATTTGCTGTGATCTCAAATTGAGCCTAAAGTATATAGGAAAAATGTGGGAGATGAGAGGACACAAAAATACCAAATCTTTGAATAAAAGTTTTTATAGTATGTCGTCATTCGTGGTATTTAATAAAATCAGAGTGCAAATAGCATTGTTGAAAAGTGGAAATTCCTGATACCATTTTCAGTATTTACTATTACCTCTTAATTGAAGCTCCTTGAGATATCTGCCTCAAAACAAATAATATCACCTGGCCCGTCGGTACTGAAAGAAAATTTGTGATTTACAGAATGGAATATGAGTAATCTGAGAAAGTTGCTTTTTTGCATCACTTTATGTATTTCCCAATCAGATATGCAAACTCATTAACTCATCACTGGAGTAAAGTCACATCTGAGGCGATATGTGACAGAAATGTAAGGTAATGCAAGAAACAAGTTGGAATCAAGACATAAGGCCTAACATATAGAATTAGAGAGAGTCGTTTAGGCAGGCAGAATGTAATAATTGAAGGTGTTGGGTTGACTACGTGCTTCAGTAATTGTGATATATCTTATAAGGGAGTTATCTTTCATGTAATACTAGTCACAGAAACCATAGCAACTATATTTCTTAAGGACACAGAGGGATAAGAAGTCTGTTTTGATTAATTAATATCAATAGGTGATCACAAGGACACTTTCTGATGAAAATAAAATGAATTGAAAGATACTCATTTTTCACTGAAGTGCAGAAATGTTTTATTAAAAACCAAACCCATACAAATAACAAAATCTCATATGAATGCCAATATTTTAAAAAGAGGTTTTGCTGTCATTTTACCATTTTTCCAGTAGTAAATGTAACTAAATATTCTTCCTTTTTCTATAAAATATTATGGAGAAGTTGTGGATCTGAAATTACCTCAAAAATTTAATCTTTAAAATAATATTACAGTTCATGCATAGTTTAAGAGATCAATTATATGAATCTGCAGTGTGATAGGACTACCTAGTGAAGTATTAATGCAAGTCTATTATAACCGTATCTCTGTGCATCAGTAAGTCGGGATAAGTATCAATTCCAGATGCTATTAACACATGGCAATATTAAGAACTAGAGCTCTATGATGTATACTAATATGTGAAAACTTGTCAGTGTCTTTTGCATATTGCATGTGCTATCATTTGTATTTGACTCGTTACGGTCACATGTCAACAGAAAGATTTATGTTTTACTGCAAATTTAGTGAATATTTTTTAAATAACAGTTGGGTTTCTTCTAAATTCCTCTACTGAGAGCATGATAAAAGTGGCTGTTATTTTTCTGTAGTGATTTACATTGTTTTTCTCCCTAAATAACTTTAGCATTAATAACTAATTAATTAAGTAACTTGGGCATTACTTTTGATCAGATACTTTCTGCCTTTACAGGCATTTTTCCATTTAACAGTTTCCTGAGCCCTTCTAGTTTTGTTTTTATTGCACTAGATTTGTTTATAAGTAGATAACAAAGAGGTGATGTTGGTTTGTATTGAAATTTTAAAGAATTGAACTGACTGCATATTATGAGTAAGAATACTCAATATTTTTCCAGATCAAATTGATAACATTATAAGAGATAGTCTCTCCTTAAAATTGTTGAAATTTTAATTTTATATGCTGCCCAAACATTTAGAAAATAATTTTTCCAAGGGAGAGAAGTTGATTTCACACTTACTGAAATATCTTGCCATTATGGGACAAAGTATTCTTTTAAGTATCTTTTTTGTGTCTTTAGTGCCTGAAGCGATGTTTTCAAATCTTACAATATTGAAAACTTTGGCTACCTCAGTATATGATCACGTGATAGCTATCACAAGGTTGAAATTTCTTGCTGCACAGTTTTGTTTCGCATATCAACAGCGTAGATTGATTCTGTTCCTGTTTACTGAATTTCTCTAATTAATAAAAATAAGCACTCCATAAACTACTCCCTTTATGTAGCACAGTAACTGATATTAGTTTCTCTTTTCCTGTGTTTTTGTTTTGTTCTTTAATGAGATTGTGTCATGGTTTGAAAAGGATAACTTACATTAGATGCTGTGCTTCATAGGACATGAACAATATTCTTTAAAAAATTTATAAATAAATACTTGGTAACCTGTAGGCAGAATATATATATTTTATGTATAAAGTTTAATCAAATACTGCCATGCTCTGCTTTAGTGATATTTTTACTAGTTTTCTTCTTTCAAACTAGTCATTTAGACTGCATTCAAGTTTGATTGACATTACAACACAGTTTTGTGTTTACTCAGCCACTAAGGAGCATCTGCTTAAAACATTTTAAAATATTTTGCAGTAATAAACACAGGCTCTCCAAAGTATTTCAAATGTTGGAGTAACTGAGAATGCAAAAGGAGGTTCAGCAAAAATTACCTGATGGGAGGAAGATTTTAGAGTCATTTTCATGCTCTTTTTGTATATGGTAGAAAGGGAACCCTCTGCAGTGCGTTATTTTTGAGGTGGCATTCTGCTACTCACCCTGGAGAAGGATGGCATTAGTGTTCCATGAGAACACCACCACCAGTTCCTGCAGCCCTCAGGACACCCCAAAGGTGCCTCTTTCTCTTACCTTTGTGCTCTGTAACTGCCTCTCTGCAGCAGGTTGACAAACTGGTTGTACTTGGTCAACCGTCCTCAAGGGCTCCTGGAAACTCTCTCTTGAGCAGCCATGCTTCCTTTACTGACAGTCCATGTAGAAGGTGCTTGGGTATTTGTCACCTCACCTTTCCGGGCCCTCTGCTTGGGAATCATGACTAGATTTCATTTTGAATGTATCATCAGTGAATGTATAGTCAGAACCATGAAGTCTCTCATAAAGTAGTGAATCAGCAATTGGCCACACTTGGCCAATGGGTGCAATCACTGCTACATCAATTCTGAAGTTTACAAATCCTCGCCAAATCTTAAGATATGAACTCATTGCTGTCACAAGTACATTGGTGCAACTCATCGATGACACCATCAGTTGAAGTGGTCGCTTTTCCTTTGTTGTTTCTTTTATAGGACTTCCCATTGCTGAGAAAATTCTCTGTTACTGGAAACATAATTTTCCTCATCATTATACTTCTTTTTGAGCTGAATCATAACATACTAGAAGATCGTTGAGCACAAAGTGAAAAGCTCTTCAGAATAGTTGTTCTTAAGGGATTAAATGGTTATCATCTCTGTCCAATTTCTTTCATCTCATAATCAAGTTCAAGATGGTACTAGATAGCTCAGTTGAAGTGATTATATATTTGAAATAGAAATTATTTGATGTCCTTTGTGGTATCACACTCTTTAAGACAGATGGATTTCTTTTTATTAATGCTAGTGTATCTGTGGTTCCTTGCAACTGTCCACTTACTTGAAGATTCAAGTGACATTTAGAGTATAAATCTGTCTAGCAGGAACTGATATGCTAGAAGTAAGATTTCAAGCTCTCTTATCTACATTGGCACTAATAAATACAATTAAGAAAAATGTCATTCCACTTAAAGTATTTCTTTAGCCAAATTAGGTGTAGAGAATGGGAACTTGATACCTCCAAGAAAGCTAAGTGGGGGGCAGGACCTCTCATTTGAACAGTCATCAGTTCTCGAAAGCTTTTGTTATGTGATGATTATATAGTTGTTAGTATTCCTAAGGTTTCTGAACAGTTTCTGTTGATAAAACCAGTATTTTTGTTAATATTATATGGCATCCATTTTGATAGTTTTACAGAGAGACTAAGATTATTACCTCTGTGAAGAAATTTTCATTTATATTGGTCCTTTGTTGAATAGAGTGTTTCTGGAATTTCAGTCCATTTTTAAATTTAATCCTTGCATGTGAGATGTGGCATGAGTTTCATTTTTTTTACATCACCTTAAATATATTACTGTCTAATAAAATTTAAATGAAATCATTAAAAGTGTCTAAGTCTTACTTTTGGGTCTGTTAGGCACTTACAAGTCTGTCTTACTGAAAATAAGTTACACTTAGGTACTCAAACTTTTTAAGTGCACGCCTCTTAATATTTTTTTTTCCTTAAAGGTTTCTAAAATGCATTGCTCTGATCTATTTTTTCTTTAACAATTAAATTAGTTGTCGCTAACATTAAATATCCTGGTTCATGTAGGACATGCAGTGCCATTGCATTTGGAAAAATAAAGCCAATGCTTTCCTCACGTATTCATACATACTTCATTATCATTGTAGCTGAGTCATTTCCAGAGCATACAGATAACACCTAAGTGAGCTTCTATTTTCCTTCATTGTCTCCTTTTACAGCAAAGAAGAAAAAAACTTAGATTTTTATGAATTTATTTCTGACTTGTGTTATTATTACAAAAGAAATTGTTAGTGAGGTTAAGATCCAAAAAGTACATCTTTTACTCAATAGCAAGTTCTGATGCTTTAGATGTGATGAGAATTTGTTCAACTTCTTTAGACTATTCTCTGTCAAAACTCGATCTACAGCACAAAACACACTTTGTCCTTAACGGGGCAGAGCTGCAGATTCTCAGTTAATCATTTAGGTATTTTGAGCCTAGACTATTGGACACCTTAAGGATAATGATAAAGACATCGAACTTGGCTCACTATTTTACAGGAGCTAGTGTGGAAGATGAAAGCAGATTTGATGTGCTTATAGTTCCCCGGGCTGCAGCAGAAATGTGCTGCTGTGTTCTGTGCTATTTTGAGTTTCCTAAGGGCTAATGGCTTTGTGCCCAGGATACTGCATTGCTGTAGTCCAGCTGAAAGGTGACAAAGGCATGTATCACAGAGGCCAAATCATCAACAGCAAAGACAGGATGAATTCTTGTACCTGGTTTAGGGTTATTGTCAGAGAGAGGTCCAGGATCAGTTCTAAATTATAGACCAGCTCACCTAAATGGAGCTGTGTAACATCAGCCAGAAGGTACTTCATGGTGCCACAAGCTCCTTAAAGTGTTTCTTCCTGCCACCAGTGTAACTTCTCTTTTTCTCAGTTTCTGCTTCCACCTTCTGCTTTTTATCCATGAGCTCAAGTACCAAGGCAGTTTGGTGACACTGTGTTATTGTATGCAATACAATATGATAAAAGGAGGGAATTTTGTAATACCTACATAGTGTTTTCACTGGAGTTCATGACATCCTTCCAGTTCTTTAAGTCTCTGTGTCTGTACTTTAAATAGGATTGAAGAAAAAGGGAACTGAGGTCCATTTTTCTACTGCTCCTCTCTGGTTATGGCTCTCTTGAAATAAACTGTTTCAGAACAGTCAGCCTCTTCCACACACAGTTCATAGTTCATTAGCTATGTCAAATGCTGTAGAGAGGTTGAAAAGAAAGAGCAGGGATGTCTACTGTGTTTGTAGTGTGGATTGTCTGACAGAGACAGTAATGCTCTTTTTATCCCATGTCCTGCAATAAATTCAGATTATGGCAGGTCTAAGTGATTGGTAGTATCCAGTTGAAAGCGTAGGGAACAAGAATATGATAATCAAGGTTTAGCAAGAATATCTTTTGAATGTGACATTGGACTCAGATTTGTGCAAGTAGTGCTACCACATCAAGTTGCTGTCTAAACTTGTGAAGTGCAAAGAATGAACTTAGAGCAAACTGTGCTAGGGCAGCTGCACACAAATGAACAGATGTGCATTTGAAAGCATGAGAAACAAGCCGGCCATTCATGGAAGTTAAACATCTAAGAGTGTGAGAAAATTGCATCGTTCATCAAGGAGAACATTTTCCTCTACTTTCAAAGTTTGCATCATGGGTTTGCAACTTTAGACAAATAGGAGAGCTTAACTTGCCACCTTTTAGCCTATTCACATGTCCATGACCTTCAATACTCAACTTTTAATCTTTTTAGAAAGATAACATCTCATGGCACAGGGTATCTGCTTTGTCCATGCTAGAACATTGTTTCAAGAGTGACTTAGAGGAATGAGTACTGAAACACTGATACTGCGCTAGTCTTCTTTTCTGACCTATGCCTTTGATTTGAAACTTTTCAGATCTGACCCTATCCAGCTTGCAAGATCTGCATGTGCAGCTTTAAATACTAAAAAAGAATAAATATATATATATATGGATGTGTGGTGTTTTTTTTTTTCCATGCAATCTGCGACCTAACTAGGGACTAGTATTGTTCTTTTTCAGTATTAGAATCAATAATGCTAGGATATGGAGGAGGCAAAAGTTGTTGTAGTTGTAGTATTGTTGTAGTTGTAGTATACAATGATAGAGTTGCTCGATGCTGTTTAACTATTTACACGTCTCCAGGAAAAATAGAGAGAATGCAGCTGGTCACCTGCTTGAACTGGAGCTTTGGTGTAGGTAGGTGCCCTCCTCTGCTTCTGCCATCTCTGGGTGAGCAAGGTTAAGCACTCATCACACAGGGAATCTTTTGGTGATGCCTAACAAGCCATCTCAATGAACTGGCAGCTCTGGAAAGTGGGCTCTCCATTTGCCACATAGAGTTTAGGAAGGTTTTAACCTAAGTTCCAATTTATGAAGCGTTTAGGACTAGTTCTCATCTACTTTTTTTTTTTTTTCCATGTGTTCTTTTTCAAGTATAAGTTCATTTTTTTCCAGACTTTGTCTTCTGTATTTTATAGTTCCTTGTTAAATGAGACCTCAAGCCTGACTGGGGCTTTTAGGCAAGAGAAGAAGATGAATACTGGTGATAAAAATAGTTACATATGTTAGCCATGAAGTAAGGTATTTCGTGTTTTCAAATGAATCTGTTCAGACCTGCAAGAAGGTGATAAACGGATGAAAACATTAAATACATTAGATTTATCTAAAGACTTGATTTTTAAACTCCTTTTTTTTCTCAGCTGATGAGTGCTGTGGGGACAATAGACAATCTCTAAGTCAGTCTCAGTGCTTTCACTGAGTAATTTAAGGCCGAATTAGTAGGATCTAAAGTTAGGTATATAGTCCCCAGCAAGGATGATGGTTTAAGTGAAGTAAAATAGTAAAATGGGAGTAAAACAGTAAAATGGGAAGAGATGAGGGATTGTCTGAACTCTTTTGACATAAGTATAGTGATTAAGTATATTGATTAAGATTAAAAAACTAAAATAAAAATTAGCCTGACAATTTGTACATTACAGGCTATATAATTAGACTCATATTTTTCTAAACACTTTTGTTTTATTCTTCACTTTGTCACTCCTTAGCCCTTGTAACTGGTTTTGTTCACCATCTCTTTGTTATGAAGTATTCTCTGGATGTAGGTACTCTTTTGTCATGTCAACAGCATCTGATGGAAATGGAGGAACTGATTTCCTTTAGGCAATTTCTGTTTCCAAATTATTTTTGGCAGGTTAGGTGTCTACGTCATCTAACATTTTAAGTATTCTATAAAACAAACAAAAAAACAAACCACCAAAGCAGAGAGAAGAGTTCCAGCATTCCAGTACTGGTGTCAACCATGGCATTTCGCATCTACAGCAAATATAATGCTGCTCCCTTATTTATGTAACGAAAAATGAGTTCACTCTTTATATCTTGACTGCTCCTTAAAAGCTCACACTGGGTTGCTTTTCCACTAAGATTCCTAGGCTGTTTATGATCTTCTTTCTATGATAAGCCTCCCATTGGGGATATTATCTGCATTTCTTTTTCCCAGGCTTCTAGTTTTGATTCTGTAAAACCTGATTTTGTTTGAACAGGCAACCTTGAGGCGTGATTCAGATTGTTGTATCCAACCACTGTGTCTTCCACATTATATACTATTACTTCATTCTCTGAATAATCCACAAATTATATATTACATATTATAATAAATAAAATGATAATATTATACAACATAGTATCCTATATAACCATTACATATTACATAATACATGTTATGTATTATATGTTACATATTATCTATTATATGTTATATATTATTATATATTATACTATGCAGGATATCACTATAATAGTATATATTATTATAATATCATATATTATAAATTATACTTAATTCTAAGTCAGGGATGAAAGTATTTATTAACTTTGTTCCTATAGCTGCTCAGTAAGTAATTCCACTAGAAACACATGCATTTAATAGTGATTACAAATGCTAGTTCTTTCTTGAGCTCTGCGAGGCATTTCTTAATTCTTTTATAAAACCTGTAGATCCGTGTAGGTCTCAGTAGATCTTTTCTAAGGGGCAGAGGCTTAAGAACAAGAAAAAGAAGTAAAAAAGACTGACATACGCAGGGTCATTTACATTCGGGGGTAACTTTTTTTACTAAGTGAAAGAGAGTGAGAAGACGTGAGGACAAGCTGCAGGGTGCAGTTGCACATGAAAAGAAGTAGAAGCTCAGAGGTTCTTCTGTGGAATGCCAGCGGAAAAAGAAGGCAGAACTGATCACGAGAAGAGGATCTGGGGTATTTCTTTCTCTGGGAAGTGTTCAGAGATGTAAAATGAAGAGTTACTCTCTCTACACAAGTACACTACTGGCCCTATGGGATCAAACATGGCATGAGTGATAAAGGCTTCAGAAAAGACAACCGTTTAAGAAAGAAGGGACAAAAATTGGCAGAACCAGTGTGCCCAAGACTATTTCCACTGTTCATGGAGAAGAAAATCAAGGAAAGCATAGAAAAATGGATAAAGAATATTGCAGGTAGAGAATTGGCATCAAGAATAAAGTACTTTACAATTATTGACAGCAGCAGTCAGGTAGTGCACTCAGAAAAAACAGGACAGCATTTATCCCAGAGAAGAAACAACTGAATGCAATATACTGTTGGAACAAGTTCTCACCAGATAGTAATTTGTTTGCTCTCTACTTTAAAATCATATTTCTAAAAACTGAACAGCATTGAAGGTGAAGCATGATTCTTTAAGTTCTCCTATATGATTGAAACTTCTGACTGCTAGTGTTCCACATCCTGTACTTTGTGTACTTTTGCATCCTCTACTGTACGTACTTTGCCTGTCCTGTTTCAGGAAGCAAAACCAGAAGTTTCTTCATAATTCTTCTGCATTTACCAAAGATCAGAATGGCTTTTCTCAACACTTGGGTTTTAAAGAAGTGAAATTAATATACACATTAGTAACAAAACAGCTGTGGAGCTCTGCAGGAATCCCATCAACAAAGAGGCAAGCACTATGAGAAGGAAGAACCAGCTGGTTAATCAGAAGAGAAGGCAGCTTGTTGAAGAAGCCGTCATCCTTGAATCTTCAGTTGGTGGGTCATTTTATCCTCGGCAGGGATTCATTGTGTGATGTGTAATTTTTACTCTTGCTGCTCAATCAGTATGACAGCTTTGGTTCTAATCCAGTGAAAGTATTGACTCTGGCTTAAATTATTCCCTGATGGTTTTTTGTAAGAATATCAGATAAACATAGTAGCAATAAAATTTGAATGTAAAAGATATAATCAATTTAAAATTCTGGTTGTGAAAACTTTATTCTTCATATAACTGTTGAGATTATATACATGTGGTCTATTTACACAGTTTCTAGCATTTTCAGGTTGGGGTTGGTTTTGTTTTTCTGAATATCTGTCAAGTAATGAGTTACTTATTCAAAGCAATTAAAACTGAGAAATACAAGATTTCAGCTATTGTAGTCCCAAAAGTCTATATGATCTCTGTGTAGTTTAGTACATGCTTGAGTAATATTTCTGCATAGTCCCTGAAATTATATTGTAATCATATGGAATATTTTTATGAATCTGTTTCACAGGCCGGTACTTCAGAAAGTCTATGAAAAGGTTCTGTTCTTTACATTTCTCTTTCCATAAACAATTTGTATAGGAGAGGGGGGGAAAAAAAGGCCGAAAGACCTTTTCCATTTTAAAAGGCGTTTTTCTACTTTATAATAGGTGCCTGTTGAAGCCAATATTAATTTATAAACCTGTTACCAAATAGTAGGCAAATGCATTTAACAGACCTGTATTTGTAAATTGCCTTACTTGTAAGCTTTAAAAATTATTATTTGTATAGTAATTCCAAAAGGAAGAACTCAAGGTTGAAATTTTCAGTCAGACAGTGAAATAAAAGACAATTCTGAGCCCAGTGCTCCTAAAATATAATCTGAGGCAAAAGACAGTAAATCAGTCATTTCCAGCTCATGGCAGACAGGCAACAAGTAACCATATTGATCTTCTGATGTTCTTCAGGTCACAAGGAATAAGCTAAAGTGAGGGACGACAGGATGACAGCCAAGTGTCATTTACCCGTATTGCTTTAGAAACAGTGGATCAAGGAAGGCTGGGAGAAGATGCACAGAAGCACAAGTGTCTGTGCAGAGCAAATGAAAGCAGAAAAAAGGGATGTCAGTAATGGAGTTAAATATAATTTGCATACAGTAGACAAACAGAATTTGGAAAATTTTATCATTGGGCACATACAATGGATGATTATGTTTTGATGGGAAAGGGGTTCCCTTGGAAATCGAATCCAGATTTTCTGACTCTGGCAGAGGCTAGTGTCAGAAGTAGTGGAGGAATAGCTGTAAAGGAAAATTCCTGGATCACATTGTAAGTTGCATTTCTTCACTGCTGCTACTTCCTTGAAAACACAAGTTAGATCAAACTGTAACATCTTTTGTTATTAGAGAAAAAGGCAGTCGAGTTTTAAGAGTGCCTTCTCCTTGTAAAATCACTGCGGGTTTCCTGAGTAGGCTGGCTCCCTATGATGTTCATATTAGATTTCCTTAAAGAATACAAAGGGAAAAGTTATTTTAATAGAAAATGGGCTTTGGATTATCACAGCTAGGTCAGAAGAATGAAGGTAAGGCAGACATTGTTAGATCTGAATGGTGCTGGGACTTTAAGCACGAAAGAACCACGCCCAGACACACTTGCAAAAATGACTCCAGGCCTAAATCATTCATAGCCAACAATCCTGCTGGCCTCTGATCTGTAAGTATGACAGAGCATTTGAAATGTAGAAAATATTTAATGAGGCAATAAATGTATCATGAGAGTTGCAAGGCAGTACCACTGAGCTGTAATTAAATATGGTACAGTACTTAAATGCAGTTTAGATACAATGTAGTTTGTTAATTCAGAAAACTGCACTTTTTAGCACTTCTCTGAAGTAATTTAAAAGAAGTATAAAACTTCTACTTATTCATGGTGTAAACCTAAATAATGAAATAGCAGGGAACATTTTTTATTATTATTACTTTTTATTTATTTTGGAGACTTGAGATAGAAATGAGGTTTGGCTACAATAAATGGTTAAAGACCACCACTATTCTTGGAATATCCTAAAACCAGTGAAACTGCAGAGAAGTTGAGATTTGAAGACACTGTATCCAGCCCTGTGTGCCTAGCGTGCTTCTGCCTCTAATTTAGAACTAATACTTCAGTGTGGAAGAAAAAATAGGGACAATAAAAAAATTACAGTAGATCACGGACTATTACAGAAATAAGTTACTTCTATACATGGTATATCTCATTATAACTTCATCTGTTCTGAGAAAAAGGTTGTTACATAGCAATACATAAAAAGCCATCTATTAAGCCACCACACATAGTCATTTGATAAATTGCAACTGTGTTTGCAAAGTAGAGGCCTTTTAATTTGTTGTTTCTCATAATACCTCAGCTATAAAGCACCTAGTAAATTGGTGAAACTAAAAGTTTTTGGAAATAGGTAGTAAAAACTTCTCAAATGTCCAATTTTATATCTATTTGTAAACAGGAAGCTGTCTTTTCATATTTAGTTATGGCAACTGTTAGTGCTGTTTTACCCAAATTTAAATGAGTAACATTTTTAAGTCATACATTAGCTAATTTGGAAAATCAAGTGACCATTTCTGTCACTTTTAAAATAATATATTTTTTGTTTGTTTGTTTGTTGACCAGTAACCAAAGTAAACCTCTATTCATGCAGACTGTTGTGAGAAGGAACATTTTATTTTATTTTATTTTATTTTATTTTATTTTATTTTATTTTATTTTATTTTATTTTATTTTATTTTATTTTATTTTATTTTATTTTATTTTCAGTGGTACCTCCCATATATTTCTCTACCTATATTTGGTTTACATGATAGATCTGCTGTTTTCTCCTCACTGATCTCTATCTATGAAAACCGCTGCCTGCATGAAATAGAGTAAATGAAAACTTCCTGCCTATGGGTTAACTTCAGTTCTTTCAAAGTCAAAGTGAGGACCATCCATCCTTACCTGTATAATTAATGATCTTTAACTATGTTTGCATAGTGGAGAAATCTATGCTAGTTTTAAGCCACCTTCCTCACTTGCATATATATGATGTATGGCCATGGCATCAGAGATCTGAGCAGAGTTTAATTTATCCTGGCTCATATGTGACTTTGGAGCTGCTTCTTCTGAGCTAACCAGTGAAAGCCAACTCAACACCAGTCTCTGCTGGCTTTGACATACTTTATTCTATGTTTTAAGTAACAGAAATGCTTGCTCATTTTTTTATTATTATTATTTATTTATTTATTTCTGATTTACCACTTAGGTCAGATACTGAATTATCTAGAAAAATACAGGGTAGAATTAAAATTTTTAATCTATATTTTTACATGCTTTGGATAGATATGATGAGAAATCATATATGAATCAGATAAAGAATATTTCAAATCTTGTGCCTACTTTAAGAGGTAGTGCTTATGTGAGAGTCCATCCAAAACGAAGGAATATTGTGGCCGTATTCTGTATTTGTTACTTTTAGTGAATGCTTTTGTCTTAGGAACTGCAAGATCTGATTGTAAGTGAATTGTTTTGGGGATAGTGGGAAAAAAGATTGAGTGTCTGCTTAATATATTTAAAAAATAAAAGGGTAAGCTGTATTTGCATGTGGATACTTTTATGATAAGTACTCATTTCAGTGAATTAATAAACACAAATCTTACAGAGGGAACTTATACTGACGTTAGTCTTTTAAGCTATTCATTTACTATACTCAGATTTATGGTTAAAATATTCCTGTCAGAAGGAAAGTGCCATTTATCTAATCTAGTTTGCTATGAAAATACACTTAGGTGATTTGGGGAGTCTTCAACTACTTAATTGTATAAGAGAATAATTTATACCTCACAGTCAGTAACTTGTGATGCTGATTATTACTCAATTTTCAGTGAGAAATCGTAGTCTACCCACAGCACTGCATACCTTGAAACATCTATATATATTTTATTAAGAATGTTAAATGAGTACTGGTCTATGAAATAAAGATCAATATACTGTGACATAGTATTTTTAGAATCATAAGAATGAATATATCATTTGCTTCTGCTAGATGAAAATGAAAATTTAACACTCCAAGACCATTCTAGCTTTTAGATTACTTTTGGCAAGGTTTCAGAAATCTGTAACATTTAAATAAACGCAGTATTTCTTCAGATTACAACAGTTAACTACTTACCAGTTTATTAGTCATTTATTTATCAGCCAACATATCTGCTAATCTCTGCTTAAAGGTTGTTCAGATGGTGATGCACAATTCAGACTCATTTGGTGGCTTTTGCAATGTAGAACAAACACCATATAAAGTTGAGGGCCATTTTTCAAGACAAGCTTCCATACAGGTACACGTAATTAATGTAAACATTAAATACGTGACTGTGCACGTAACTCAGATATATGGGGTGAAATACTTGCCTCCTGAAAATTAATGACAAAACTCCTGTTAAATTTAGTTTAGCCAGATTGTCAGCATTACCTTCTGAAATGCTTGTGAATTGATCTTTCAGAATTAAAGTTTGAGAATACCTTGCAGTATTAAGAAAAAAATAGATTTTGCTATTTGATTATTAAACTTTCTCTCAGTTATTCGAATCTGTACATTTTCTTTAAATAAACTAATTTACTTGCAAATAACACAGATTATAGTAATAATTACTGTCATTAAAATAGGCTTTTTGTTACAAAAAATGCTGCAATTGTTGACTTCAAAAAAAATGGGAATGTCAAATGAATAGCAGGTTCAAAACAAATAAGACGAAGTACTTATTCACTGAGCAGGTGTTCAGATTGTGGGCTTCACATGGCTTTGAAAAACTGTTAGAAAAATTCATGCAATAAACATGCATCAAGAATAATTACATACAAACATGCATGTCTCGTTTAGGAAACCCCTGAATGTAGAGAATACTCCAAGGGACAATAACCTAAGGAAGTATCACTACACTCATCCTTTCTTCCATACACTGATGGCTGCTGTGAGAGACGAGCCATTTGGGTAAATGAACTGATTGTCTGGGATGGTAAAACTATTCTTTTTATTCTGTGGTTCCTGTTTATTCAAAAAGCATCTGTATACAAATAGGGATGTATAAGTGAAAACAAGACGAGACAAGCATGGATCATCATTCACCATCTACATTGTCTTTTTTATAAGTCTATATCAGTGGAGAAAGATGGTGGTATTATTCCTTTCATCAGGTTCTTAAATCTTGCTTAAAATTTCAGGGTGAGCTTCATTTTATTTATCTCTATCCATTGTTCTCTAAAAATGCCTCTTCTGCTCTGTTACTGATGGAGACTGTCTAAATAATACCTTATATGAGATAGTTAAGGTACTTACATACAGTGCAGATCAATGGGTATGATTACCACCACAGAGTGAGCCAGTAAGGAAATATTTAAACCTAGTATTCTTCCTTTTGGCTAGAACATATGCTATAGCAAGTTATGTAGTCTTGATTTTAACACGATAGCAACTGTCCCATATCCGTAGGTAAGTTATCTCAACAGCTTGTCGGCACCATTAAAAAAATAAATTTTAAGTAAGTTATACATTTGTCTAGCTTTGTCTTCCAAATTTTGTCTACCATCATGCCTTTCCTTGCTGCTTAAAAAGATATTTACTATCTGAAATATCCTCTCTAGATATATACTTGTTGTCTTGATTTGATTGAATCCATTCTCTAATCTTTTTTTTGAACAGATGATTTTAATGTCTCATTATAAGGCGTCATTTCCAGAGCTTGTTTTTATAGCAGTTATTTTCTCAGTTCTTTTTAGTTCCTCACTATCCTTTTTGGAGCCTGGACACCAGAAATTAGACACAGTATTTCCCTAATAATTTTCCTAGTGCCATACTCTGAAATAAAATCAGTCTTGTATTTGTTTTAGATATTATCCTGCTTATACATTCAAGGATCATATTCACCCTCTTATGTAAAGCATCACAGTAGGAGATAATCTTCATCTGATTACTTTTTATGACTCCTCCGCCCTTTTCAGTCACTGCTTTCCAGGACGACATCTCCATTTTGTAATTACGACCTGAATTCATCCCCTACTGGTGAATAACTTTGCATTTGCTTATATTATAACATACCATGTCTGAAAAGATCCTTTTTACCAAGAAATTCATCAGATTGAGTTATGATCAGCTGTCATATTGTCCATAAAAACACATAGGTGATCATAATCCAAAACTTGTCATTACCTGAAAAGCAGTAGAATGCGAACATGTTTTGGTCTTGATCTAGAGCTAACAATGAGCTGAAGGAATTAATTTTGTTTAAATATTTCCTCAATGGTAGGGTGTCATTTCATGTGTTTATGGTCATGTGAGGTTCATCATTGCACCATGAGGCCGACCAAGTTCAGAAAACGTTTAATAACACGAGAGGTTAATAGTTTGCTTGTAGCATAGTTCAACATAGTACAAATTGTTTATTGCTAAGAAAGGAGAAGAATCTTATCGAACAATGTTAAAAGTTGCAAAGAGGTGGCAAGTTAGCAGACTGGAGGATTCTTGAATAAATTGCAGATTAATATTTTTTATTGAAGGGGAGAATGATAATATTTTAATCTAAATAGTACTTCTTCAGGGAGATGGAAATAAAAAGTACATATTCTAAATCAAGACCCTCCTTTGTGAAGACAAAGATGCAGTATTTTCTTCAGAAGAAATCTTTTTTCATTCACGTGGTTTGATGGTTACTGATACATTGAAAGCTGGATATTATAGAGGAGATTCTTGCAGTTGAAGTGAGGATAGACAGATGTAAGCAGTATTCTGTTTTCTTTTATCAGCCCTTGTAGCCTTTGAACTGTTTTCATATTTGAAGGTGTTGTAAATAAATTATTTTCTTTTACCTTTAATAGAGTTCTCTCAAGAGTGTGTTTAGAATACGGACATCATATAGAATAGAACATCTCATCCCTTTGTGTGAGGCTTTCTTTAAAACTGAGACAGTATACTACTTCTGCAGGGTCTAGAATCCCTTTGAAATTTCCAGGGCATTCAGAGGATAATAAAATGTGCCTCTGCTAAACAGCATGGATTATTTTGGAATTTTCAATTTAATCTATGTAGGAGATGCATCCCACTTTGCATACTGCAGTATCGTAAGAATACTGCCATGCTACCACTAATGGTGAATGTTGAATAAACATAATGATACTTGTTCTTTTTAAAAAGCTTTGAGATCTATATATGAGACGTACTACACAAAAAGCATTTTTAGTTAATTAATTCTTTTTATAGAATTCAAATGGGTAGGATTTGAGCTCTTCAAAACAATATTGGTGTTGAATATCTACAACTAAGTATAATGTCTGTTTTACATAATGTCTTTTAGGTTTTAGATACCAGATCTCTTTTCTCTTATAGAGAAGTTGATCAGGATTCTGATGGTCGCATAAGCTTCAAAGACTTTGAATCTGCAATGAAGTATGGACAAGATGAAGGATCACCATTGTACTTTGCTTAAAGTATAGTCTCTAGTGAAGAGACAAAGTGAAAACTTTAGATCTCAAGTTATTTAAAAATCAATGAAACTTCATTTGTTTCAGCCAGCATTTTAAGAACTTTGCCTGTAAGTGTAGCTCTGAAGAACAGCCTTTGAAGCTTTACTGTTGACAAGTTGGGTGTATTAATTTACATGTGTATGTGTGTGTAGAATACTTAAAATATTTGAAAACTCAGTTGATTCCCAGTCACCCTAGCTAGGAATTGCAACTCTTTACTTTTTGGTTTTGACAACATATGGAAAAGGACTGACTAATTTCCAATTACTGTGAAATTTATTTGTATGGTTTTTCAAAGTCCTTTGTTGACAGACCACAATGCCTCACACATGTAGAAGCAAATAAATTTATGGTGGATAATGCCTGTTTTTTAAAAAATCCATAGTATATTTTTCTTTCCTTTATTGTTTCCCCTTCTTATATTGTTCTTTATTTTTAATATTACACCTCATTTTTAATTTAGCATTTATTTGTTAATTGTCTATCAAATTTACTTCTGAGCAATTATGGAGAACTGTGTGGGTATAATAAAAATAATGAAGTAAAGTAAACATGAATATTATTTTCTCTTGAATTTTTTTTTAAATGGAGATAAGAATAAATCTGGAAGTGTATGTCATGGACCTCAATCTGGCAGGCTGAAAATAGTAGGTATTCAAACCTTCAGCTGACTCTTAGTGAAGAATTTCAATGTATATGCTTTAGTAATATCAGAATTTTCCAAGAGTTGAGGAGAAAAATAAGGTAGAATCTGTCACGGTGTACACACAACTATCTTCCCTTTTCTCTCCCTTCCTCCTTCCCTCCCTCTCTCTGTCTTTCTCATCCAGTAACTGCTTATGGAGATGTTCTTGCCTGCTCTAAGTTTATGTACACCCATCCAAGCTGTGCTGTAGTGAGATAAATCCTTCTTATTCAATTTATTTTATCTGTGATCCTTTACTTCCTACTGCCTTTCTGTTTTCATATTAGTAGTAATAGATAGTAGAGATTTCATTATGGGCACTGATCTCTGATCATATGTTCCACTCTGTTGCTCTATTTCTGTTTACCTGCCAGTCGTTAAATTGCTTGGATTAGAGATTTCTGCTGAAACTGTCCAGAAGCAATCCCCTCCTCATGAGACCTTATGGACTGCAGCATGCACTTAATACCACTGTAAATAAATAACAAATAATAATGATCAATAAGAGGAAGAGAGTATCAATTCTACTCTTAAATTAAAAGAGAAGTCTTCAATTTCTTCCTACCTTTAGTGAGACATGCCAGAATATAATACACGGGCAAAGTATTTATAAAATAATGTCTGTGTTTTCTGTTCCCATTACATATATGCACCTTACTACATACACATAAAGTGAAATCTTTCTCTTTTTTAATTCCAAGGAAGATAGTACATAAATAATGGGAGGAAATTGGAGGCGCTGAATATATCAGCAGATGTATCTGATTCTATGTATAAGAAGCAGATATCCATTAGATGAAATGAGCTGTAACTCAAGTAGCATGCTTTATGTGCTAATCAGTGCAAGAGGACTGGTGTTACCTTTGAAAGGTGAGGGCAAGACATGCTAATAGATTGGGGGTTTGCCTTAGAAATGCTATTTCCCAATAGACGAACGTTTTCATAATAGAACCGTCATCATGGATGTTAATTAGCAGTATCATCACCGTCTCTGCTGAGACACAAAAGATTGAATTATTATCCCAGAGGGACAGTTGCTACCGGTCTAGACACATTCACGAAAAAATGTATGACGGGTTGCTGTGCTATTACTTATATTCTCTTTTTTTTTTGTCAGTAGACTTCAGTCTACTGACCATGGTATCCAGTCCCTGCACTTTTCCTAAATGCTAATTCCATGCAGTATTATGTTATTATTACATATATCGTTTTATTGTTTTATTTATTTCAAAGTAATTATTTAGTTCATAAGGAGCCACTGATCTGAGAAGTTTCCAGCTGCTGGAAATCTTATTTTTACTACTAGCTTCCATTCAGACATTAAAAAGTCAATAGCCTCTTGTTTGTCTTTGTAGGCTGACTGTGGTTTGCTATCTAAATATCTGACAATATTTTCAGTTTATAAACTCTGTACCATACAAGAATAATCTTCTGTTAAAAATTATTACAGACCATTAAAGATTATTAAAGTATTTGTATGCTTTTCCTTCTAAGAAACATATGTCTTGTATATATATGTATATGTGGGAAGGAACTCTAGAGGGAAAGGTGTTTCCTTTTTGTCCATATGCTCTCAATACTTATTTTCTCAAGGACCTCAGAAGTTACTGTTAACTTGAATTATCTCCAGCAAAGGCCAACAAAATTATTTTAGAATGTCGCAAAAGGGCTTTTATTTTTCTTTTTTAGGAAAGAACGGAACTTATTAAAGGTTCATAAGTGTTCTTGTTTATCCTCCCATGAGAACCCATGGAAAGAAATTGCAGATGATCACAGCTGAGTGGAACTGAGTAGGCTCTGGTGATGCTCTCCCTACTGAATAGTTGAATAAAGACTAATTGCTAGCTACTGTTTATCAGGGTTGTGACTAGTGAACTGCAGAAATACTTCAGCTGTCACTACAAACTGATAAAATTAGGAATGACATTTAGTAGGTGTGTTAGGTGGTGGATTATTCTCACTAATGATTTGGGAAACAATAAAAGCAGTAGCTACTCAACTATCAGATGAAAGAGACCATACTCTTTGCATTTTTGTAGGTGTTCTATTGCTGATGTAACAGCTCCCTTTTTGGTCCACATGAAAGGACTGGCAGAGCTAAGAGCTATGATCAGCATTAGATCGCAAGCTGCAGCTCATGTCAGTGACAACTCATGGCAGCTCCAGAGTGACATAAAAGGGACTATACACTCACTAACAGGCTACATTCTTATTTGTAACACTTCCAAGCCTGTAAGGACAATGATAATATGAACCCTGAAAAAAAAAAAAAAAAGTTTTGTTTGATGGCTACCCTCTTTGGCAGAATCCTGGGAACCAAATTGGGACTGAATCTCCAGCACTGGAAAAATGAGTTGCAGTAGCTAAAGAGCCCTAGCTTTAAAAGGAACAAGTAATTATTCATATATGCAATGGAACAGCACAGAGGTGAATCTTGAGGACTTACTTAACAGAATGCTGTACTGTATTTCAAGTTTATAAGCACATTTGGTTTCCTATTATGTAGATTTTTTTTGTTTGTTTTCTGACACCTCAGTTACTTAACAAGCAGGATTTGCTTGTTAAAAATACCCATGAAAAGAATATTTACTTTTCTTGAGTTTTCAAATGAGGGATCATCTGTTCAAATTACTTGCAAATGGATACTTTGTGCACTTAGTTTATTGCTGCCACTTTATAATAAATAGATTATATAACCATACTTTCAAAATATATTTGTTTTGTTCTACTGGGGCTTCTATAAGTCACTAGAGCTCTTGAAGTCTAGTAATCAGTAATTTCTATTTAAAGGATTTGGATGATTTTATTGATGAAATGAGCAGGTGTTGAACTATGGTCTTTGGGCAACCTGATGTTTCTGGTAGTGTAGCATACTGAAATGCAGGAGAGATTTGACTGAAAAAGAATTCAGAGGACTGAGCCAGCTACGAAGATTTTCCTCACTGAAATGTGTTTTTTTTGTTTGTTTGTTTGTTTTTGTGTTTGTTTCCTTTTCCGGTGTATCAGATAATGAATATTTCATCCGTATATTCAGTAATCAGAAGACTCCAAAAGTAAATATGTGCAGTACGTCATAGAATATGCAATATGTCCCTATAAGGTTCCCAAAATAGAACTTAGTTCAAAGATAGTACATTAGGTTTGTGGCAGTGTTGCTGTGTCTTCTATCTTTAATCAGCTGGGTGGGTGGTGTCTGACAAGTCAAACCCAGTAACTAACTGACACACAAAATGTCTCAGTTCAAAGAAAAGCTTTGGTATGACTCTTATTTACTATAAGATATTAGCTTTATACTTCTCTGGCAATGAAATGCTGTCTTAAAATTAGTATGAATTACAGCTCCATCCCTGCTTTAATTCCTTAACACTGTTCTTTGAGTGGACAGCTACCCAAATGGAAAAAGAATAAGACCTGTTTTTAGCCAATAACGATTTCAGAAAATACATTGCACCATTTTCCCACAAGAAATATAAGGGACAAGTTGTTGTTTTGTTTGTTTGTTTGGTTGGTTGGTTGGTTTAATCATAGTTCTTCAAGGACTCTTATCTGAACCTCTTATTTGCAAGAAATTAAAAATTAGTGATTAATTTTAAAACAGTCCATATAGGTTGCACGTGTTAACATGGAGTAGTTCTGAAGTGAGTCCCTTGAAATTCCCCACTTTCTGTACATTCCTCCAATTTGCAGAGCCGTTATAGTGCATCCAAATAAGACTCATTCTGATGGAAAATAAACTAGGAGTCCACTCTGGGCACCCCCTAAACATGCTTCAATACCTAATGGAGATACATGGGTCTGAATGAGTGACTAACTTGCACCACCATGAAGTCCCCCACGTCCTCCAGCATATATCAAGCAGACGTGCAGAATGGTCAAGACCTTCTACCATGCTCTGAAGGGCTTCTCATGCTGTATGAATGATGAAATGGCCTACAAAACTTTAAATTCGCAGTTGATTGTCAATCAGTATTAGGAGGAAGGATTCAGAGTTCTTGATCACAACTTGGCCAGTAGAGAACTCATCATAAAGAACTCTGATTAAACCAATAGAGAACCACTTTGTAAGAGCCTCAACACCAATGTCAGCAAAATACTAAACTGCTTCTGCACTGAAGTATTTGCTAATGTAGATTTAGCCAGAAAGAGTCAGCTGTTTAAAACTGCTTTGATACCTGTGCTACAGTGAAAGTCTCAGCCTTAGTCAGATGAAACCTCACTGACAGCAAGGAGGAGTACTTCTGTGTGCACTGCAAAATGTCCAGTTGAGTTTGCATTTAGATATATAATTCTGTTAAAGTCATTCTAACATAAGTAGATTTAATACGTAAAGTGAATTTTTTGTTTCTTTTACTATTAGCTTTACTAAATACAAGAGAATGTTGAAGAATGTAGATAAATATGGCTTACAAACTAGTTTTTTTTTTCATAGAAAAGTAAGACATTTACAACAGTACATCTTAGGATGAATTGCTGCATTAAAAGATGTAAGGTGGGTCTACTGAGAAAACCGTAGAAGCTGCAGAACATTTATGCTGGAAAGGAAAGAACTTTGAATACTTAATCTTTCTTGGAGAAGAAAGCTGTGAGAGATGTTAAATAATTGTGAAATACTCGGTGACATATTGAGAGGTAACAGATGCTATGGCATCATGTCATAGTCAAACACTGTACTAATTTTGTGTCATATATTTGTTAACATTCCTATTCCTGGCTAAGGGCAATTTTGAGAGTTAGTAATATGAAATTCTAGTGTTAAAAGAGTACAAATAACACGTCAGTTGAAGCTCTACTTACTCTCTCTGTTGGGGAAGCAGCACACAGATATGTTTAACTGTCTAAGAAGGCCTCGGTTGAAGAACTTGAAATTCTGTATTTTGACAGTGTTGTTTTGGAAGAGGGATGCATTATTCCAGAACTGATATGCTGCACCCAAACAGAGCAGCCCTGAAGAAAGACACCAAGTATCCCAGATTTTCCAAGGCCCCATTTCAAAGATAGGTCACCCCCTGATGAACTAGCAGATATATTAGCAGCTTTATTAAGCCTTCTATGCTTTAAACCTTCTTTTCTCAGAAAGAATCTTAATTAATTAAATGGAGAGTGTTGGGAGAGGGCTGCTTGCTTTTTTTGTTTGGTCTTTTTCCACTTTTTTTTTTTTTTTGGAAGTGGACAGTTAAAGAAGATTTTAATACTGCCCTGAAGTCAGACCTACAGACCTACAGAGACAACTGCAGAATAGTGCAGGCGGTGGAGCCCAGAAGCCCCATCTGGACAGAGACCCAGGATTTCACTGTGTAGAAGATGGAAAGCAGAGTCCTGAATCTTAAACTCAGTGCCAGAAAATTGTAACTGTTGTACAGGACAGACCTAAGGTCCCCCTATCTCAATGTCCGGCCTCGGACAGTTGGCAGTAGTGATGATTAACCATATAGCAACAGGGCTGCGGAGAGTGCTGCTTCCCCAGCACAGTCTGTGTGTCCATCAGTCAGAGGTTTACAACTCCTTGCTATTACATCCTGTATTATAGAAGTGATTTCATCTTGAATCATACTTGCTCTTTTCTTTGTCTTTTTTTTCTTTTTTTTTTTTTTTCCAGTCCTGCTATAGTCTTTTTTAGATTATTAGAACTGCACTCAGTGCTGAAATTGTGGAAATAACTGTGGCTTTATATAGCAACATAATGATATTTCCCATTTTATGTTCTATAGCTTTCATAACAGTAAGTTGAAGATTCAGTAGTGAAGCGCAGCTAATTCAGAAATTATATTAGGAACCGGTTAGATTTCTTTTTATTTTTTTCCATTATCTTCAGTCATACATTATGTAACTTTGCTATCATAAAAAATATATATCATGAATAATAAATAAAAAATAGAAGTCGTATTTTTTGCAATGTTTAAGCACCTACATAAATAGGAAGATGGCTCTTGCAATCTGCAAAACTGTTGAGGCACCTAACTCTTAGCTTCTGGAATCTAACAGTCCTTACACTAACTACTTACGGGGCTTTGAAAATCCTGAAGGAGTCAGCCTGTATTTTTAAGATTTTAAAAGTAGACACCTCATGTGAATAAATAATAAAGCAAAGAGCTTTAAAAATGAGACAAGTCATAGATTGCAGCAGTGTCTCCTGCCTTGTTAGGCAAGCAGTTCCAAGCTTTATGCAGGGCCACAACCTGGGTATATGTTGATCATATGAGACAGAGACTACTACTTAGAAAGATTTTCTCCATTCGCAGCAACCCATGCAAACAGCTGCAGATTTCTAAACTTAGCAAATCACCTAAATTTACTGGGGCTTAAGAAAAATGACTCATCTGGATTTATAAAAAAAATAATACTGAAACTTATTAGGTGCCTCTGACAAAGACTAGTCAGATACTATGATTACATTGTTGACATGATTATAATAATTTGCTCATAATTATGAAAACTGTCACAGTCTACAAGCTGGTATGATATAATAAAACTTAGATCAGGAAAAGACATTCTCAGGTGTACAGAACTGAGGACTGTAAGTCAAGGGTGAGAAATCACATTGGATCTATTGCTGAGAGCCAGTCATGGCAAAAAGAACAGTAGGATCACAAAGAAAACATTTGTAGGTCTCTGATTTGTGCCAGTTCTCCACTGCAGTGATTCATTATTGCAGTTCCCTGTCCTCTGTGGCAATTCTTTAACTACAGTATGGAACTAAAAAATTGAGAAATGGTGTACATAGACCAAAGGACATAAAGAAATTCAGGCAGCTTAGTCCTGCTGAATAAGAAATACCCGATGAGGTGAGGTCCATGGTCCACCTAGTTCCGTAGCCTATCTCCAGCTGTGTCGACAGGAGATGTTATTCAGAAAGAGTTCACAAGCCAGGACGCTACCTGCAGTTCAGTCCCCTCATGCTGCCCCAGAGGCACTGGATTAAGAAAGCTGGAGGGGACACTACTTGTCTTGAAGACTTGTGAGAAAACGGAACATTTACTTTACAGAAACTGTTAAGCACAGACTAGTGCTAAACTTGAAATGACTTAGACCCTTCCAATCATCACTGACAAAACAAAACCTAGACTGTGTCATGAGAAAATGTAAACAGTCCAAGGCTTTCATAGTGTAGATCCTTCATATAGATATGTCATTTGCTGTTCTTATACAGGTCTTTTTTTGCTAGGAAGTGTACAAATAAGATTAGATTTTAACTGCTAATTAATGGTGTGCCACAGTCTTGTGCTAACAGAGGAAATTCTTCAGAGGCAACTCTGCTATCACTTACACCTGCTGTCTTTTAAATGACTTTTGTAGCACTTCCAGCACGGCTATAGCTCTTAACAGGGACGTTGGTATAAAAGTTGGAAAGATCCAAGGATGTGTTTTCATGCAGAAGAAGAGTTGGACAAATCCTTCAGTTAGATTTTACTTCAACACCTCTGTTTAGTTGGGCTGAAAATAAGGAAATTGTTTTTCTCAATGTCATATCCCTGGATCTCACAAAGATGTGCTTGATGTGGTTCATGTATTGCATCATTTTAAACATGGTGAAGAAAATGACCTAACTAATGAATGAACACAATCATTAAAGAATAGCATATTAATAAAAAAGATCACAAAACTAGTCTTCCAGAAAATAGAAATACACAATGCAGAAAATAATTGAACACATATATTCAGCAAAGATTTCTCATAAGCTCGTCAATGAGGTTTTTTGGGCACTTGAATCCCTTTAGAATACGCTGTACTGCTTTTATACAGTAATTTCAAAATCCAAATGCTGTTTAGTACTGAGTGAAATGCCTCACAGAGACTGTCATATCAGAACAACATTGACATACATGTCCTGGTTCCAGTTAGGACAGAGTTAAGTAGCTCATAGTAGCTGGTAGGGTGCTATGTTTTGGATTAGGATGAGAAGAGCGCTGATAACATGCTGATGTTTTAATTGTTGCAGAGCAGTGTTTACACCAGGCCAAGGACTTTTCGGCTTCTTGCTCTGTCCTGCCAGCGAGCAGGCTGGGGGTGCAGCAGGAGCTGGGAGGGGACAGACCCAGGACAGCTGACCCAAACTGGCCAAAGGGGTATTCCATACCATCTGACGTCATGCTAAACAATATATAGGGGTGGCTGGCCGGGGTGGGGGGCCGGCTGCTCGGGGATAGGCTGGGCATCGGTCAGCGGGTGGTGAGCAATTGCATTGTGCATCACTTGTTTTCTTACACATTATTATTGTTAATACTATTACCATTATCACTATTATTATTATTATTGTTATTATTATTTTCCTGTCTTAATAAACTGTCTTTATCTCAACTCACAGGCTTCACTTTCCCGTTTCTCTCCCCCATCCCAGAGAGGGAGGGGGGAGGGTGAGCGAACGGCTGTGTGGTGTTTAGCTGCCAGCCGGGTTAAACCACAACAGTCTTTTTGGCGCCCAGCGTGGGGCCCGAAGGGTTGAGATATCGACAAATCTGACCAGAGTGTGTTAAACTAAAATTGGTATAAGTATTGGACCTGCTTAATAGTTGCTAGTCACGATGTTGATTGCCTTAATCTCCAGTCTGCTGTACCTGTATTCCAAATTGAGTTTTATGGTGCGTTACTTTCTGTATGTGCTCCCTGTTGCACTGTTTATCCTTTCCGGGCCCTGGTTTAAGATTGTTATGGTACTGTGCGGTGTAGCAATGGCTTATGAAATGATGAAATATCTGGTCACGACTTTAACCTGGTATTTGTACTCAGCACTGACGTCGACTCTATACTTTGGAACCCATATCTCGGAAGCTATTAGCAATTACACCTATTGCCTGTTTTCGTTAGGGAGCCAATCTGTGAAGGGGACAGGGGAAGACATGTTTCCCTACCTGTTCACTCTCCCTTTCTCCTTCACCACCACCCTCTTATCCCCCGAGTTAGTTACGGTGGTTCTCCGAGATGTTGAATATCCTTGGGATACTCAGACCAGCCTGCTCTTGTTGTTATGTCTCCTGAATGCACTTCAGATTTTGTGGAGGGTTAAACAACTACTTAGGAATCTCATCCGGAGATCTGCCTTGAGGCGGGATAGTTGCGAGTGGCAGGGAGTGTGGGAGGATATGGGCAGGTTTCTAGAGCAGTGGTCACCTCCAGTGTTTTGGACATTCACCCCTGAACAACTGCAAAATCCTAAAAAGCTGGCAGAATGCTTGAAAAAAAGGTGTCATGACTCTGGCAGTTCCAAAGTGACACAAATCACTGTAGCGTGCTGGGGTCTGGCTTGTGCCTATCGAGCTGCAATTGATGCTATTAGCAACCTAGCTCCAGCTCCTGCAGCCGCTCCAGCTGCAGCTCCTGCAGCCGCTCCAGCTCCTGCAGCCGCTCCAGCTCCAGCTCCTGCAGCCGCTCCAGCTCCTGCAGCCGCTCCAGTTCCAGCTCCTGCAGCTACTCCAGCTCCAGCTCCTGCAGCCGCTCCAGCTCCAGCTCCTGCAGCCGCTCCAGCTCCAGCTCCTGCAGCTACTCCAGCTCCAGCTCCTGCAGCCGCTCCAGCTCCTGCAGCTGCCCCAGCTCCTGCAGCTGCCCCAGCTCCTGCAGCTGCCCCAGCTCGTGCAGCTGCTCCCACTCCTGTGGCTGGGTCAGAGAAACGAGCTGTAGCAGTGCAAGTTGACCCCGCAGAGGGTATCCCAACCCCTGTGGCAGACCCTGTGGCTGGGTCAGAGAAACGAGCTGTAGCAGTGCAAGTTGACCCCGCAGAGGGTATTCCAACCCCTGTGGCAGACCCTGTGGCTGGGTCAGAGAAACGAGCTGTAGCAGTGCAAGTTGCCCCTGTAGACAAGGTGAAAAAATGGTATAGAGGCTCAGGTCGTTTAAAACGCAGACAGTCTTCTGCTAAGTCTGGGCGTAGTGAAGACGAGGCTGGGCCATCAAAGGTGCAGGAGACTGAAGATGAGGATGAGGATGGCGAAAAATCAACAGTAACTACCCGGACTCCATACCAGCCATCAAAGGTGCAGGAGACTGAAGATGAGGATGAGGATGTCGGAAAATCAACAGTAACTACCCGGACTCTACACCGGCCATCAAAGGTGCAGAAGACTGAAGATGAGGATGAGGATGTCGAAAAATCAACAGTAATTACCCGGACTCTATACCAGCGTGAGCTACGAGATGTGCGAAAAGATTTTGGTCGCTGTATAGGCGAGCAGCTTGTCACCTGGCTGCTCCGGTGCTGGGACACGGGAGCCAATTATGTGGAATTGGAGGGCAAGGAAGCCAGGCGGCTGGGATCCCTTGCTAGGGACGCATGCATTGACAAAGCAATTGGAGATGGAGCACGATCTCGCAGCCTCTGGAGGCGTCTCCTGTCAGCTGTGAAGGAAAGGTATCTCTTCAAGGAAGAACTTGTATGTTTACCAAGCAAATGGACCACCATGGAGAAGGGAATTCAGTACCTGAGGGAATTGGCCGTACGGGAAGTAATTTATAAGGACCTAGACGACGCACAAACATCCGCAGATCCAGATGCAGTCCGGTGTACACTACCCATGTGGCGGAAGTTTGTACAGAGTGCCCCATCATCATATGCCAGCTCATTGGCAATGCTAGCCTGGAAAACGGAGGAGAATCCCACAGTGAATGAAGTGACTAAAATACTCCGGCAGTACGAAGGAAATCTCTCCTCTTCCCTAAAGGCCTGTGTCTCAGCTGTGGAGAAACTTTCTGAAAAGATCCACCAACTTGAAGAAAGATTATCTTCCCCTCCACCTGAACGAACCAGTGTCCACCAGCTAAAAGAGAATACTTTGGAGAAACTTTCTGAAAAGATCCACCAACTTGAAGAAAGATTATCTTCCCCTTCACCTGAACGAACCAGTGTCCACCAGCTAAAAGAGAATGCTTTGGAGAAACTTTCTGAAAAGATCCACCAACTTGAAGAAAGATTATCTTCCCCTTCACCTGAACGAACCAGTGTCCACCAGCTAAAAGAGAATACCTTGGAGAAACTTTCTGAAGAGATCCACCAACTTAAAGAGAGTTTATTTTCCTCCCCACCTGTACAAACCAGTGTCTCAGCTATTAGGGGTAAACGTTCATCTATGCAAGGAAGACAATATGGTGGGCACACACACCGCGCCACCCTGTGGTTTTACCTACGTGACCATGGAGAGGACATGAGAAAATGGGATGGAAAATCTACTGCGACCCTAGAGGCACGGGTACGTGAATTGCAAAGGAAAACAATTGGGAAAAAGGAGTTCTCTGAAAGGTTTGCTGCTCCAACTTCCAGCAGGCAGTCCTTTAAACACAGAAATGAAGATTCTGACCAGGACTAGAGGGGCCCTGCCTCCAGCCAGGGGGAGGAAAGGGACAATCGAGTTTATTGGACTGTGTGGATTCGATGGCCTGGCACGTCAGACGCACAGAAGTATAAGGCTTTGGTAGACACCGGTGCACAATGTACTCTAATGCCATCGAGCTATAAAGGGCCAGAGCCCATCTGTATTTATGGTGTGACGGGGGGATCCCAGCAGTTAACTGTATTGGAGGCTGAAGTGAGTCTAACCGGTAATGAGTGGCAAAAGCACCGTATTGTGACTGGCCCAGATGCTCCGTGCATCCTTGGCATAGACTATCTTAGAAGAGGATATTTCAAGGACCCAAAAGGGTTCCGCTGGGCTTTTGGCATAGCTGCTTTGGAGACAGAGGACATTAAACAGTTGTCTACCTTGCCTGGTCTCTCAGAGGACCCTTCTGTTGTGGGGTTGCTGAGGGTTGAAGAACAGCAAGTGCCGATCGCTACCACAACTGTGCACCGGCGGCAATATCGCACCAACCGAGACTCCCTGAGTCCCATCCATAAGCTAATTCGTCAACTGGAGAGCCAAGGAGTGATCAGCAAGACTCATTCACCTTTTAATAGTCCCATATGGCCAGTGCGAAAGTCTAATGGTGAGTGGAGACTAACAGTGGACTATCGTGGCCTGAACGAAGTCACGCCACCACTGAGTGCTGCAGTGCCGGACATGCTAGAACTCCAGTATGAACTGGAATCAAAGGCAGCCAAGTGGTATGCCACAATTGATATCGCTAATGCATTTTTCTCCATCCCTCTAGCAGCACAGTGCAGGCCACAGTTTGCTTTCACTTGGAGGGGAGTCCAATATACTTGGAATCGGCTGCCCCAGGGGTGGAAACACAGCCCTACCATTTGCCATGGACTGATCCAGTCTGCGCTGGAGCAGGGGGAAGCTCCTGAACACCTGCAGTACATCGATGACATCATTGTGTGGGGTGACACTGCAGAAGAAGTTTTCGAGAAAGGGAAGAAGATAGTCCAAATCCTTCTGAAGGCTGGTTTTGCCATAAAACAGAATAAAGTTAAAGGACCTGCACGAGAGATCCAGTTTTTAGGAATAAAATGGCAAGATGGACGCCGTCAAATCCCAATGGATGTGATCAACAAAATAACAGCTATGTCTCCACCAACTAGCAAAAAAGAAACACAAACTTTCCTAGGTGTCGTGGGGTTTTGGAGAATGCATATTCCAAATTACAGTCTGATTGTAAACCCGCTCTACCAAGTAACCCGTAAGAAGAATGCTTTTGAATGGGGCCCTGAGCAACGACAAGCCTTTGAACAAATTAAGCAGGAAATAGTTCATGCAGTAGCCCTCGGGCCAGTCCGAACAGGACCAGATGTAAAGAATGTGCTCTACACCGCAGCCGGAGAGAATGGTCCCACCTGGAGCCTCTGGCAGAAAGAACCTGGGGAAACTCGAGGTCGACCCCTGGGGTTTTGGAGTCGGGGATACAGAGGATCTGAAGCCCGCTATACTCCAACTGAAAAGGAGATATTGGCAGCATATGAAGGAGTTCGATCTGCTTCAGAAGTGGTCGGTACTGAAGCGCAGCTCCTCCTGGCACCCCGACTGCCGGTACTAGGCTGGATGTTCAAAGGAAGGGTCCCCTCTACGCATCATGCAACTGATGCTACATGGAGCAAGTGGGTTGCACTGATTACTCAGCGGGCTCGAATAGGAAACCCCAGTCGCCCAGGAATCTTGGAGGTGATTATGGACTGGCCAGAAGGCAAATACTTTGGGATATCACCAGAGGAGGAGGTGGTTCGTGCTGAAGAAGCCCCCCTGTACAACAAGCTACCAGAAAATGAGAAGAAATATGCCTTGTTCACTGACGGGTCCTGTCGTATTGTGGGAAAGCATCGGAGATGGAAAGCTGCTGTATGGAGTCCTACACGACGAGTTGCAGAAGCTGCTGAGGGAGAAGGTGAATCGAGTCAGTTTGCAGAAGTAAAAGCCATTCAGCTGGCTTTAGATATTGCTGAACGAGAAAAGTGGCCAGTTCTCTATCTCTATACTGATTCATGGATGGTAGCAAATGCCCTGTGGGGGTGGTTACAGCAATGGAAGCAGAACAACTGGCAGCGCAGGGGCAAGCCCATCTGGGCTGCGGCATTGTGGCAAGATATTGCTGCCCGGGTAGAGAACCTGGTTGTAAAGGTACGCCATGTAGATGCTCATGTGCCCAAGAATCGGGCTACTGAAGAACACCAAAACAACCAGCAGGTGGATCAGGCTGCTAAGATTGAAGTGGCTCAGGTGGACCTGGACTGGCAACATAAAGGTGAATTATTTATAGCCCGATGGGCCCATGACACCTCAGGCCATCAAGGTAGAGATGCAACCTACAGATGGGCTCGTGATCGAGGGGTGGACCTGACCATGGACACTATAGCACAGGTTATTCATGACTGTGAAACATGTGCTGCAATCAAGCAAGCCAAACGGTCAAAACCTCTTTGGTATGGAGGACGATGGCTGAAATATAAATATGGAGAGGCCTGGCAGATTGATTACATCACACTCCCTCAAACCCGCAACGGCAAGCGCCACGTACTTACAATGGTGGAAGCAACCACCGGATGGCTGGAAACATATCCTGTGCCCCATGCCACCGCCCGGAACACTATCCTGGGCCTTGAAAAGCAAGTCTTATGGCGACATGGCACCCCAGAGAGAATTGAGTCAGACAACGGGACTCATTTCCGAAACAACCTTATAGACACTTGGGCCAAAGAACATGGTATTGAGTGGGTGTATCACATCCCCTATCATGCACCAGCCTCTGGAAAAGTTGAACGATACAATGGACTGTTGAAGACTACACTGAAAGCAATGGGTGCTGGGACATTCAAAAATTGGGATACACATTTGGCAAAGGCCACCTGGTTAGTCAATACCAGGGGATCTGCCAACCGAGCTGGACCTGCCCAATCAAACCTGTTACGCACTGTAGAAGGGGATAAAGTTCCTGTAGTGCACGTAAGAAACATGCTGGGTAAAACAGTCTGGGCTACTCCTGCCTCAGGAAAAGGCAAACCCATTCGTGGAATTGCTTTTGCTCAGGGACCTGGATGCACTTGGTGGGTAATGCAAAAGAATGGGGAGGTCCGGTGTGTACCTCAAGGGGATTTGATACTGGGTGAGAATAGCCCATGAGTTGAATTGTAGTATGTTAATTATTATATAATAATGTATGTCATCACTACCATGATTGCTATATATCATAGATGAAAATGGTGATTAATTAGAATGTATTGGACAGAGTGTAACCTGAGCATGACATAAATGGTATGGAATAAGGGGTGGATATCTGTCCTGGTTCCAGTTAGGACAGAGTTAAGTAGCTCATAGTAGCTGGTAGGGTGCTATGTTTTGGATTAGGATGAGAAGAGCGCTGATAACGTGCTGATGTTTTAATTGTTGCAGAGCAGTGTTTACACCAGGCCAAGGACTTTTCGGCTTCTTGCTCTGTCCTGCCAGCGAGCAGGCTGGGGGTGCAGCAGGAGCTAGGAGGGGACAGACCCAGGACAGCTGACCCGAACTGGCCAAAGGGGTATTCCATACCATCTGACGTCATGCTAAACAATATATAGGGGTGGCTGGCCGGGGTGGGGGGCCGGCTGCTCGGGGATAGGCTGGGCATCGGTCAGCGGGTGGTGAGCAATTGCATTGTGCATCACTTGTTTTCTTACACATTATTATTGTTAATACTATTACCATTATCACTATTATTATTGTTATTATTATTTTCCTGTCTTAATAAACTGTCTTTATCTCAACTCACAGGCTTCACTTTCCCGTTTCTCTCCCCCATCCCAGAGAGGGAGGGGGGAGGGTGAGCGAACGGCTGTGTGGTGTTTAGCTGCCAGCCGGGTTAAACCACAACACAGACTTGTAATCTCATAGGAAAATCATATCAAGTTTATTTAATAAGATCTGATTTTTAAAAATGTGTTGATTGACGTAAGTATAGTGCCATCCTGTGATTCCTTATTGCCTGAGTACTGTATTATCTCCTGCATGATCTGCAATTCTTATTTTTATTTAGGCCTTTTCATGTCATTCTCACACTGCAAAGGGATTTTAGAATGAGTGTAAATGTAATTTATACTCTTTTGAACATCCCTTTATATTTCTCAAATGGTATAAAATGAACAAATGAAGATCATAGGCATGGTTATTTTTATGTAACTTTCTCTGTGTTTTAAGTTGTGGGCTTCTCTGAGAGCCTTTGCAGAACATCTCAGATTCCTGCAAATATTACTTCTTCCAAAGTGCCTGACCATAATTGAAGTACCTATCTTCCATCTCTCACGTTAGAGGTTTTCTTCACTCCTTCTGTTACACAATGGATATGGACATGACATCCTGTTATTACAAGAAAAAGGGGAGATTTCCAGGAGATTAAATCTCAGTTAATATAAGGACCCTTTGAATGTATATCTCTGGGAAGTGTACCTAAAAATTCCCCTGAAGGAGAATCTGAAGCCAAGTTAAGCAGATTGTATTTTTTGTTCTGTTTTGTCTTGTTTTCCAGAGAAACACTGAATCTTCATACTGTAAATGAGCTACTTCAATTTCTTCTTGACTTAACTTTTCTGTTTACTTTCCAACAGTATGAATTTATTTTATATAAAACAAGATTTAGACTTCTATTAATAAAATTGTTACGTACAAGAAGAAGTTTTAAATAGATTACCATATTTAAACAGTCCTGCTGACTGTATAATAGAAATATTGATGGGGACTTAGTAAAGACACTGTTTTGAACGACAGAACTGAAGCAGGTCCAGAAGCAGACTGCTTCACCCCTCTGCAGACGGGAAAGGAAAGTACTGTTGCAGGGGCACGGAGCCGAGTGAGACAGCCCGGCCTGCTCCCCACGTAACAACTAGTCCCACTAAGAAAAGGCAACGGGTGACGGTGGTAGGAGACTGTTTTCTGAGAGGTACGGAGGCACCCATCTGCCAGCCTGATCTGCTCTTGGGGGAAGTCTGCCACTTACCAGGGGTTCATATCAGGGATGTTCCCCGGAGACCTCCAAGCCTCGTACAGCCTAAGGACTGTTACCCACTGCTGCTGTCTCACATGGGCACCAGTGATGCAGCCAGGAGCAGTCTGAGGAGTATCAAGAGGGATTAGAGAGCCCTTCCAACCCAAACCAGTCTGTGATTCAAAACAACGCCAAGCTTTCAGTGTTGTGTCAGACTGACCAGAGGATGTCAGTAGAATTGAGAAAACCTTGGAAAATTACACTAGAAATGAACTTAAAGTATTGGAGGAAATATACAAACAAAGTGTGGTTTTCATACGAAAATAGTTATGTTTTCTCCTTTGATACGTTTTTATTCCATGGGCATAGTTATAATAGATTATTAATTGTGTATTTTTTTATTTTTCTACTTTTTTTTTGTAATCCGTTTCACCTGATGCAAAGTCAGTATATGCAGGAGGACTACGTAGGGACCAGTGAAGGTAAACGCGGGATTTTCAAAAGTGTCTATGAAAATAAGTTTCATGCCTCACTGAAGTCATTCCACATGTTGCTGAATACCTTGGGGCTTGACACAGCACGTAAAATGATGTGTGAGCTAATTCATGTCAGTGAAAAGTAGTTGAAGCTAAACTGCTTTCAATATCTGAGCTACTTCATCGATTTCTAACTGGGGAGGTCTCTGTATTGTGCTCCACAACAGAGAAATACCCCTGGACATTTTTAATATCCCACCCATAGTCAGTGGAATTAGAGATGTCAGTGAAGATTTTATTTTGTCTGCACAATCTTGAATTCTGATGGTAGTGCATGAAAACAGTAATCTAGTTACACGTCAGGTCTGGAAGTTTTGTTGGAAGATTTGCAGCTACACAAAGCATCTTTTTACTTACAACATATATTTGATTAGAAAAACCATTGGTGCCCAGTAAACAAGAAACACTGCAATATCATTTTATTGTCACTTTTCAGAGCATAACAGTTAATCTAACTCTACAGTTACACTGTTACTGTATAGTATAAAATATATGTTATATTCACTTACCTGCAATATAGGGATAGGGTTATGTTAAACTTTGTATTTTTATGATGTTTAAAGCCTCCATCCTGTAAACTGCATGCAATCCAGTATAAAAGCTTTTCTTTCCTTTCAGCACTCGTGGTCACTATTTCAGGAATATTTACTGCAACAGCATCTATCCTTGCACAGGATCCCATTAGGCAAAGTACTCCACAAACGTCTATAAAGAGTCTCTAAGAAACAGGTGCACACTCAGTCCATGTTTCTTCCTGCTGAGATAACCTCCTACTCCACTGTTTTCTGACTGATTTTACTTATCTCCAGCTACATGCATGCTGAACTTTTTGCAGGTTTTGCAAAACCCACTAATGCCCCTTCCTGAATTAATCAACAGATAACCTAAATATTTCACCTCTGTGAAATAGTCTCTGGTATTATCAAAGAAATCACAGGGGCAGCAGTAGGTTGGCACGCTATGTTTGATGTTTTGCCTCCATGTGCCAGATAATATATGTGCATAATTGCTCAAGTACCGTCTGGTTGCAACTTAAGATGTGTTGCTTATTGATAATGAAAGCGCTGATTTGGTCCCACACATGAACTACAACAGTGTTTAATATGAGCCTGCTTGATTTGGTAGGACCCTGATATTAAAAAACAAAAAACAAACAAACAAAAAAAACGAGGAATGTCTTGTCAAAACCTTTAAAGAAGTGTGCATTTAATAACAGTTTTCCCAAATGGAATGAAAATGTGACTGGAAGATACCTGATTGTTTGAGGTGTGAAAAATGTAATATTTATTATAAGCATTAAGTGTCAGTATGAAGCCTTCACCCAATTTTACATATACTACTAGGGCTTCCCTGACACAAGGGAAATATTAGGGAGTAGTTGCGTTCAAAGGTCGTCACAGCTCAAGCCAGTTTCTGTGACAGTAAATGGGAAAACTCCCTTTGCCATAACCATCGATGGCATCACCCTTGTCCCTCCAAAACAGTGGGTGGTGCCAGAGCCATCTTTAGCTTGCTTTAAAAGTCAGGGCAGGTAGAAAAAGACCAGTGGACAGTGCTTTGACCTCCAGCAATGCTGGGCAGTGGAATGGGATCAAGAAAGCTCTTCTAGGCTTGCTTATATTACTCATTCTTGTGTGTTCCTTCCTAAACATGAATATGAATACATGCTCTATAGAGCAGTATATTGACATTTGTCAAAACCACTGCCTGAAGATGGAGGTCTTTTAGCAAGAGCCCCAAAAACTGTGAGGACTGTGGAGGACTCGATCTTTGCAGAAAGACTGAATGAGCTATGATTGTTCAATGAGGAGTGAAAACTGAGCAGGGACGTAGTAACATTATTCAAATGCACAGAAGACTTGAAGATACTAATACTTTTCTTCACATTCATTGATGGTACAAAACCTAGTGTGACAGAACTGCAGCAAGTGAGATTTTTCTTTAAAGCAGGAAAAACTCTTCAGTGATCAGGGAGTGACTGGTAAGGATCTATTACCTGGAGACACTGTCAAGTGCCCGTTAAGAGGGGGTGCCTAAGGACAGGCTGAACGTATACCTGCCAGGAAAAACTTAGGTATAGTCAGTTCTGCCAGGAGGCAGGGAAATGAGAGAATGACCTTTGAGACCCATCCAGCCCCTGCTGTGGTTCTCTGTATCCTGCTTGAATACTTCTCATCTCCCATGCCTTAATACCACCGTTTTTGTATAGTTGTTGTTCAGCTGAGCCATGTCCTTAGCAGTTCTTCCTGATGACCCGTGTTTGAGATGAGCAAATGGTGAAACATTATATATTTGGAGTTCTTAAATCAGTTTAAAAATTTGCTTCCCTACCTGATAACTTCCATTTTAAACACAGATTATTGTCATTTCAAATGTGTGCAAAAGTGATAAGGGAGGTGACTAGAAGCTTATTATTAATTTGCTGCTTTTATCTTTGGGAAATTAACATTCTGGCAAGGAATTTAATTGGGCTTTTTTGTTAATTCTCACAGTGATGCTTTGGTTTTTCCTTTTGGGACTGCAGAGAAAAACCAGCATCTGGTGTTTGAGGATGCTAGGGATTTACACCATATTATGTGTAATATCTCTACTGTAAATAAACAAAATGAATAATTAAGTGAATAATGAGGTGTCCTGAATGATGACTTCTCTGACTGTATCCATGGAAAATCAAAAGTGCATTTGTACTCCTGTAGTTTTTGCTCTGTTGGGCATCTTGGGCTTGTCATTGCCTATATGGATATTGGCAATATATTTTGTCAAGCAGAAACTTGAAATAGTATTAACGAAGGCTACTGGATAAAATGGAGGGACTTTTGCTCTTCAGTACTGTATCTGTATTATAAAGGGTAAAACATGAGAATATTAGAAATCGTGTTATGGCCCTGAGGAGATGTCTGGGCCGTACTGCTTCAGCCCAACCTCCCGTGACCTGCCCAGGCTCAGGCCCCCATGTCACCCTGCAGCCCTCAGCCCCGGCCGCAGCAGGACTGGGCTCCAGCTCCTCACAGCCTGGCCCTGCCCGGACATGGGCCTCAAAGAGTGGGCCCACGTGTGGGCCCATGTTCCAGCCCATCCCCATCCCTGGGGGGTGCCTGGTGCCCCCAGCTGCTCCGCTCCTGGCTGGGGTGGTGGGACCAGGCTGCAGGCCTGTGCTGCCTCAATAGGTTGTGAGGTGGTTTTCTGTTTCTTTGAGTTTAGAAGAAATACAGAAGAGCAACACTGAAGGTATTGTATGGTCTGTCCTGGTACAGAATGGAATTCTCAATTTCTTTGGGGACATATTGGACGTACATGCCATCTTCCACCTCGCCATAACAAGTGGCCAGACTTTGCAGTGGATGGTAGGAGGAAGTGTTCAAATGCATGTGGCTTGTGCGTGGCACGAAGGGCACCTCTGCTCACAGTCCACACGGCAGTGTAAGGACAGAGTAAGGGACAGGACAGAAAGGTGACAACACAAATGACTACTCAGTACCTTTATAAACATGTGGTGTCAGAGTGCACGCATGATTGTTTTATTTGACCACTTTATTAACTGCTTGTGCTTAGAGCTGAGACCAAGACCCAGGCCGGTGCCACGGTGAGGCATCAGGAGCCACCTCCCGTGGCTGGGCATGGAGTCAGCTCGCTGCAGGCTGCGGCGGGCACAGTGCCGCAGGAGTCCGCAGGAGCACGTCCTGTCCCCCGATCGTCCTTCTGAAGGGAAATTACCGGGGACGCCCAACACTGGGGCTGCTTGAAGCTGCGGCTGGAATTAATATTATCTCAATGCCAGCTTTCCACCTTGAGCAGAGCTGCACATAAGTAGAAGGCAAAGTGATTTTTATGTGTATGTGATATGATAATTAAACTTAGCACTTTCTCAGCATTTGCTATTCAAAACTGTAAAGGGAAGCTAAATGAATTGCCAAGGAGACATAGTGAAAATTAATGACGGGGATAGGACTCAGAAGAGCTGTTGACATCTGGGCTCAGTGCTCTGCAGAATATCCAGTCATTGGTTAAAATCTGTTAATATCACCATAGATGAGCATCCTCGGCTTTTTTCTGACAACTCCTCTGGCAGTTAGCTATGGTTTTGTGCCTTCATTTCAGGCCAGTGCCAAGCATGCTCTTCTCCTGTTTCCTGGGGAGAAGGCTGAGCTGAATTGGCAGGTGACTGCTGCGACTGTCTCACCCCCTTGCTCTGTTCCCAAGGGCCAGTGCCCACCACCAGCCATCAAGGTATGCAGTCAGGAGTGTGAGCCTCTCCAGCTTCCTATCAACACTGTGCTGCTTAGGGAGGATAAACGTTAACAACTGTGCCAGACAACATTCAAATTTGTAGCAAATAATGCCACTGTTGGTGATGGAAAACTTCATATATCTCATTCTGGACCACAACTGTATGAAAATGAGTCAAAAAGCACTGGTTCTCTGCAAGAACATCACTGAGATTTGATGAAATGACAGTTCTTTTAGAAAAAAGGGATTCTGATGTCTGCCTTAAGACACCATCTTATATAACAATTTATATTCACAGAAACATTACATGAAACCCTTAGACATCACAACTACACAAAGTATGGTTTGTCCGATGTTAAACCACCAGCAAGGACAAACTATTTTTAGAGCTGTCATATATTATTGCACCTGAGCTTTATTTGTCTTCTGATTAATAGAGGTTTTTCTTCAGAGAAGTTCACTTGAATTTTATACTCATTTACTAAGTCTTATGTTCCAATTCAATTTATTTTAAAGCAGATTCTTTGGGGAAAATTATAAAGCTAATTTGAATTGATTCTTTGGAGATTCGGGCTTAAATGAAGTGCCATAAAATTGGCAGTCAAAGTGAAAAAATAGAATTGAATGTTATACTTGTATTACTCAATGGACACAGGCACCTTGCTCTTTGCTGCTGAGGGTTTTGATGTTGTATATTTCAGACAATTTAAACACACATAAGAATGAAACTTCACTGAAGTTTTAGTTACTAAGGAATCCACAGAGTTTTCCTTGTTCAAATATATTTTATCAGATTACAAATTTATGGCTGACAAGATCACAAAGTTATTCATGCTCTCTTTCCATTTTTTCAAAACTAGTTCTATAAACTCTTAACGGTATTAATCCTAATTTTGAGGAAGTAAAATTAAGTCCTATATTTGTAGCACATCAGAAATATGGTACTTTAGTGTCTATTTGTCAGAGTAATGTTACTCACCAGGAATATTGTCTTACTCCATTTCCAAAATTACAGGCTAGTATTTGGTAAAAATACTGAGCTGTTTTGGCTGTTGAGCAGTTTAGAAAAGGTCTGAAGTTTGGGTGGCAAATGTGTGGCTTTTTCTGAAACCAATATCTTTTTTTGAGGTCTTAGGATCACATATTCCAGGGCATCTAAAATCACTAATCCTTTCATACAATTTAGGCCACCATGGTAATTCATTAACAAATGAGTCAAAATGTGGTCTTACAGGTTTTCTGTCAACAGGTTAGTTCGATTTTTTTAATTTTTCTTCTCCCCTAAAGCCTGTAGACATACCTAGAAAAATGGGGCCTTTTGTTTAATAAAATTTATGTTTCTCTGTTACTATTTGATGCATTTACAGCTTGGGAAATTCACAGAAATAATGGCTGAGGAGCTGGTTGTTCAATTTCCTGTCACATAAATTACTGGCTGGATGTTCATTACTCTATCCCAGCACTGTGCTTCCAACCTAATCAGAAGCAGAAGTGAGGATATGAAAAGACATGCTAGAGAAAGCTCCAGTCCATTCCATTATTTATTCTGTAGATGTGCTAAATTAGAAATGTACATTAGAAATGATTGTTATGTTGTATGAGTAAATACATTAAGAAATACGTAAATAAATAACAATAAATAAGTAAAAAGATTTGTTCCTTTTTTCCTTTTTTTTTTTTTAACGTGAAAACAATTTTACTGAAAGAAGCCTTCAGTCTCGTGATTATTTTCTCCTGTGCTCAGCTTTCCAAAAAGAATTAGACAGGAGCAGAGATGCTTATTGCTTTGGCCACCCATTGTAAGTGTTGGACACCTGAAATCAGACACAAAAGGTGATATTTAAATGTGGCAATGGAAATCCCCCAATGTTTCACACATGCTGAGTTGCTACAACCCTTAGTGATCTCAGTGGGAGCTGTGGCTGCTCAGCATTTTGAAAATCACGCTGTTTGAAGTGAGGTGCTTAGTGAAGGAAATAGATGTCTGACCGCCTTGATAGCGATCAAACGTACTCTGGAACTGGAGGGAGGGGGGGGGATGCGATGTTGCTCTTGTTTGCAGCACTGCTGAGCTGATGGAAACCCATGGACTGCTCCCCGAAACCACCCCTGGCTTTCTGAAAGTAGTTTGGCACCCGCTCTTCAGAAAATTTCTTCTGCCCCTTCTTACATAGGGAGAAAAAAAAAAAAAAGAGCAGAATTTGCCAGTGTGCTGCCAGCTACAAGCGTATCTAAGCTGCTGGGCTCAGGGCAGCGCCACGTGGTGCATTACCTCATTTGCAGGGCAGAATTTTGATAGACTGAACTGATCTCTGGATCCCTGGAAATCCTCCTCCATCTGTCATGATTACAAAAAGAATAACATTTGCTGGGCAGTACCTCAAAGACAGATCTATGTCCTGGTTTTATACCAATGGCTGAAAATCTCACCTTTCCCTCTATTAACAATGAAATTGTTTCTGAATTCCACATGCATTAAGAATGTAACACAGTGAAGAATAAAGAAAAAAATTAAGAGAAGTAAATTTTATCCAATTGTCTCTGCTTTGCATTTCTGCTTTTGCTCCACCACAAGCCAAAGTCTGTCCCCTCCACGCAGAGCAGCGCTTTAGGAGCTAGTGCCTACCTGAGATGTGACCCTGGGCCAGGGGCATCCCCCCGTCTTTGAAGTGAGCATGTGGAAAGACAGCAGCACTGTCCAGTCCTTAGGGCTTTGTCGTATTTATATGCTATAATATTAAGCTACATCAGATAACTTCTCTTCAATGTGTAAACTCAGCTGTCTGTTCAAGTTACCTCTTTTTGCCCAGTGATCTCTGATGAATTTTGTTTTTTCTTTGGAGATGTAAGATGGCTGGCAGTTTTGGTTGTTACCCAGTGGTCAATAACAATACAAAATGATATTTGCATGATATTTATTTATCTGTTGAAAATGTTAAAGGGTTGTTAAGAACCCCAGAAAGCTTTGGGAGATTATTAAATTATATATGGTAAAATACCTTGTTCTAAGGGCCAAGCTGATTACAGTAAAGGGCTATAGAAAGTACACAAATAGAAGGTAGGAAACTATATTTTTTAGAAATAAGCTGTATTACAGCAAGAACTTACTGGAAAAAAGTGTAAATAAATTGAGATTTAAATATTTTATATATAGATAGATGTTTAATATCAGTGGAATGTCCTTTCTGCTTAACTGTGCCTGAACCTCTTTCCTGATGTGAGTGCTGTCCCTCAAACAGGGGGTCTTGTATCTCACTTGTCATAGGATGAAAACCCATGGTTTTCTCAGTTTCTGTCTTCTAATCATTACTTTAAATAGACCCGACTTTATTTGGGTGTTTATTTGATCTTGTCACCAGAAACAGTAATATAGTAAAAGCAGTTCTGTTTATTAGCTGATGGAACTAAGCCCTAGGCAATACGAGCTCAAACAACAAAAGAGCTCACATACCTATTTAGCTTCATCCAATCCTATGCTTTACTACAAATTAAAATAGATAGGTTTTCTTTGTGAGTTAAGCAGCAGATGCAATTCACATTCTTTTAGACAGAACAATCATTTTCTTTAGAAAACTTTTTTGAAATGTTCTTTTAAAAGGTTCTGACATTTTTGTTCTCATCTCTTCTAGGGGCATGTGAAAGAAATACGGAGATTCAGGTGCAGGAAGAAAAAAAAGGAAGAAGCTGAGGAGAAACAAATAAATGGGAAATGGAAAAAAATCTAACACACCTTTTCAGAGGAAGCTGAGCAAGTACATATTGTTTATTTCAAACTACCTGTAGAAAGAGTAATGTAAATGAAAATACTTGCCATTATTTCAGGCTACCAATAAGCAGTCTTGCTGTAATTGCTTTTCTCCATGTACAGTGCTATGGTATCATACGTAAGTGCTCTAGAGATGACAATAGCTAGATAGGCTTTTGATAGTCAGTCATGTAGTATTCAAGGTGAGAAACAGTACAGTGGATAGAGGATTGCCCTTATTTGGGAACTGGGTGTACATCTCTATGGCGAAGTGGAGAGCGAAGCAGAGCGCGCTTTGCACAGCACTGTGTGTCCTTGCTCCATGCTATCCATGAGGAAAGTGGCAAGTCTGTCTGGGTGCTGCTGGCATGCAGGGTGCTAGCCAACAGTCATGGTGCCCCCGCCTTTGCAAATGTATTGACAACACATATTCTGTGCAGACAGTGCGTTTTTGCTGTCTGATGCTTTCCAGATATAATTACAATGGGACATCAATATCCAGTTCCAGCCACAGCTATCTTCACTCTTTTTTAATTATCTAGTGACCTTGGTGACTCCATTTATTTATTTTATTATTTTACCCATCTATCGGAAAAGTAAAATCTGAAAAATACATCTGAAGAGCCAGAAGATGTAGGAAAGAGATTTTTCACAAAAGCCAAATTTGTAAAATGACTACAGATAATTATCCATCACAGCATTTACAAAACAAAGACTTAAAAAGATGAAAATTAATACTTAAAGAATGTGCAAGTCTCAGAGTGAATCTTGTAGGCTGGTATACATAATACATGTAAAAGCATTGGTGTGTCATTAACAAATTCCTTTTTCCACAGCACATAGAAAGACCTTGGATTTGAGCTGCCCCCTTAATAGTCTGACTTGTTCTTTGCTTGTTGTCCATTTAAAACCCGTACATCTTCACTCCTCTGCATAGTTTTGGCTTTTAGAATTATGGTTTCATATTTTTTATTATTATTAATGATAATAAGCAGAAAACATTATCAATGGATTTTAAAATAACAGATCTTGTCCTACCTGACAATGAAGACATACATTTTTGAACACATACATTGATGTAGAAGTGTATTCCAAGATGCAGAATGTTTTTATATCCAGAAGTCTGTTCTCTGTCTTAAGGCTAGTACAAGTAGCTGAACAGGCTGATCTCCAAAGAAACCTGAGTCACTTCAATGGTTTTACAGTAAAAATAAGTTACTTACAGTTTCTTCTAATCTGATGCATCCTCTGAAAGGCTGAGAAGATGAAAGACATGATTCACTAGACTATGGTAAGTGCTCCAAGGAATGCGAAACTCAAAAAATAATGTTCCTGTAGCAGAATGCTAAGTGCTTTGTATCTGCTTTATTAGTAATAGTAGCATAATTACTAGATGGATTTCATTAGATATAATTATTAGATATAAAACTAGAACAATGAAGACATACCAGCATGCTTAATGTGCTCCATTCACAAAACTAGGTGTAAGCTGTGCTTATGCATGTTTGATAACTTTCCCTGCCTCCTGTAATTATAGTATGTGGAAGATCCATGGTGCCATCACTAACACAGGTGCCACTCCCCTTAAATTGCCTGGTCATTGCACCGTGTAATTGAGGGTAGAAATGGACCAAGATCGTTGTCTGCTTGGATATGTCAGCAAGGGATTATCTATAATGATTCTTTGCCCATTTATCTTTTGATAGAAGATTTTGTGTTACTTTCTTCAGCTCTCATGCGTGCCCACTCCACAGTCATGTTCACTGTGTGTCTCACTGGCATGTGTTGAAAACAGTCATTAGCACACAATGAAGAGGATCAAACAGGATGTTCGCAGCTGTCATTTCGCTGGATTATCTTTTGCTGTTCCCTCCCGTTCAGGCTAATTATATCTGTTGTCACCAGGCAGCTGGAGGACCATGTAACGGGGGCCAAATGAAAGAATCTCCTCATCAGACAGTACTTAGGGGTAGGAAACCCAAGGGAAATTAATACTGAGGACATGAAAAGAGCAAATAAGCAGAAAGAAGGAATACCAGAACTTTTTTTTCACAGCTGAGTGATGTTTGATAACTCTGGTGGAATTTGGCTTTTTGATGAAGCTAGTGCTTCATTCAGTGCAATCTCATTTAAAAATATCTACAGATTCAAAATGATATTCTGACTGTGTCATCTGGTCTGCCTCTGACATAGCAAGTATAGCTATGAGCAACTCCACGTGGCCACAGCATTGCAGCTGCAGGTGGGGAAGCCTGCGGCATTTCCTCAAGTTCCTGCTGAAATGGCCAAGAGGTTTTCCTGAGTGAGGGAAGTGGAGACCCTGTGATCGGACTATGTTCCCGACAGCATGGAGACATGCTGGGGGAGATTCGCTGTATCTGAAGGCCTGTCAAAAATACAACCAACGGCACACACAGTGATTCACAGCTAAGAGCCAGAGGCATACTGAATACACTTCAGCCAGTTATCTTTCTTCACCTTTGTTTTCTCTCAGATGTTTAAGGCAAAGACAAGGGTTCAAGTAAATCATACACGGCTTGGGATGTGTATAGGATATTACACTTGAAAAGTAAAAATGCTCACAGATACTTGCTGCCCTGAGAACTGAGAACTAGTTAGAAGCTGCTGCTCCTAAAGTCCAGCCATATACATTAGGAGAGCTAATGTGAAGTTTTAGTGTGTCAGTAGATAGTTAAGTACATGAGTATTTCATGGAGAAATGTGAGGTAAATATGCAAGACGTTTTTATTCAAATATGAATTCGCCTTAACTCAGGCATTGAATTCTGTGGATGAAGGGTTCAATATTTGATGCAGAGTGTATGTATCCACATGAATTGATGCTTCTCAGTTAGACAGTGGGTGTTTCTTTAAAATAAGTCCTCAATCTAACAAAGCTTAAATGAAGTCAGTGGCACACAGGATGTGCCGCAGGTAGGAGAGCAGTAACACAAGTGTGGCTTTGCATAACACATGCATTTTTTATATTATACTCTTCATCTCTTCAGATTTTGTCTGCAAGAGGAGTTTGGTGCAATCAGTCACAGTTCTTACAGGAAAACAGGGATTTGTTAATACTAATAATCCCCTTTAAGACAGAGCTCTGTACCTTTCCTCCCTCATCTCCCTCTCCTTGCCTGCCAAAATGTGAGTGAGTGTCAGCACAGGGACCTGTGAGGAGGCACTTTGGCATGAGCCTGGCAGGCACAGATGGCCGACAAGCTGCAGCCCCCAGTTCTTGCTGGCTGCACAGACGTGCTGGTCCTCTAACTGATCCTCGGCAGCCAGCGAGAGCGATGGTTTGCTCCAGACCTCAGCCCCCCCGGTTTCCTTGGGCTAACACCAACAGGCACGTTGCAGTTCTTCTCAGACAAATTCTCCGCTGCCCACTTCAGGCCTACAGCATCGCAGACACCATCATGGTTTCCTCCTCTTCCTATTCCATGAAAAGTCTCTCCCCCTTGTGCCCACTCCTCATTTTATAGGTGCTTGCCCAATACACAAAACATGGTTTGCTAGGCTGACACTCTGGGACTCCAGCTGGTGACAGTGCCTGCTCCTAAGGAGCCTGTGGTCAAAACCAGCAGGGCAGGCCCATGGCATGGGCCGTGCGGGTGCCCAGGCAGCGCAGACACCACCAGTCCAATGGTGTTCCCCCTGTGAGGAGAGGTGAGGGAGGCTGGAAAGGAAAAGCAATGGGCGAAGGAGCAGTAAAGGGGCTGTAAAATTAGGGGAGACGGGGGGAACGTGCACTGTGGTGAGGCATTGAATACAGGCAGTTGGTGGCTGGGAGGGGACCGGCTGGGGAAAAGGGCAGCAAGGATGGGGGAAGAATGTCCGTTCAGAGCACAGGGCACCTGAGCGCAGGGAAGGCCGCTGCTGCGGTGCCTGCAGCCACTCCCAGTGCCCCTCAGCTGCTGCCCCCATGGCCACATGGGCACCGTGGGGTCCCAGCGCTGAGCCTGGGGCCAGGGGTGGCCATGGGTTGGGCCTCCTCTGCACCCTTCCTCCTGGCACTATGTCCTGGCTCTGGCCTTTCCTGCAGGCAGCCCTTGAATCCCACTGAGCCAAGCTGTTTTCCTCTAATTAATTTCTAAAATCCCATTTGTTGTATGAGTCAAGCCTGGTTTACTCTTCCCCACAAAATGAGCAATGCTGTGTCCATCTTCCTCCTCACCATCTCTGGTTCCCTCTAGAATGAGAACTTGTCTTTGGTTTATCCAGCTCCTGTCTGTGTTCTCTGAAACTGCGGGGTTTCTGGGTAGACTGGCTTCCCACTGCCCTGCCCTGGTGAAAGCTGGTCTGAGGGTGGACCTATTCCAGGTGGACACTTCAGTGTGCAGTGGGGCTCCTCTAAAATTCATGACAACCCTGAGTACTTGCACCTAGACTGTGGCTAACACTGCAGTTGCTTTGACTATTTCATTGCATTTATTTTTTTCCCTATAGTTTTTTTTATTTTTTTCCACTCTGCTTGGTACTTCTCTTCCCGCATTATCCAGCCCTATGGTTTCCTTGCCTATGCTAGAGAAAGGAGAAATCCGTGACAATTGTACAACAACAGTGTCTCGCGACTATGACACAGTGGTAGACGGTTCAGACAGTACAATTATGTTGAAGGCGGTGGAATTGAGCCTTTTTTATTCCACAGCTGAGAACCCGACTTCTATTTTCAAAAGATTAATTCTTTTCAGGTTTACAGAAGTCAGCCAATGTCTACTCCTTGCTGTTGCTTTTTCTTGTCAAAGCACTTTACATTTCTGTGCTTACAACAATCTTTTTATTGGGAACAGTGAAAGAGTTTTATAAGAATGATGGTCTTGTCTGTGATGCTCAATCAATCTAATTTTCAAATCTCTTCAAAGTTTGCCAAGCAGCACGGCTTAAAAATCCACACTTCAGCTTCTCACAGCAAGTGTGAGATGTTGCCTGCGTTGCTGGGCAGTTGGAGCATTTGCTGTCCTCAGGCAACATCAATTTGTCTGTTACCGCAATGAGCCCATATTGCTTTCTGTGGTTTGATTCAGTTCCAGTGGCAAATTGTAAGATTTAGGCACTACTGAGAAAATATAGGTGGGAATTTCAAAAGTTCCTCCAGCACATACCAGCTCGGCTCTCCTTAAAACTCATGAGCACTTGTGCTCTAGGTCAGTCAGTAACAATGTCTGGCCACATAACACTTTATTATACCTCTGCTAAGGTATGTTAGGAGAGCCCAGCGGGCATACTTCTTATTTCTGAAGTGACTGCAAGCTGGTGAATAGATGTGATTCCCTCTGCTCTACTGAAAAGCCATGTGGGTAATGTCACCTGCAGACATACAGATGAATATTTACTCGATGCTGGTGAACTACTTACATCTACTGTATAATTTGTCTTGGTTATTTTTCTGACACTGACAGGAAGGCATTACAGTTCTTGGCCAAAGCACCTCAAACAATAATTCTGTGAATAAACTGAATATGGACAATGAACTCATCTGAGTGATTTGTGACCATACCTCCAGTCAGACTAATAGAAGTGCACATTGCTGCTATGTGGCCATTGCTCATGCATGTACATATCCTTCAGAGGTATTACCTTCTGGTTTTGAATTGAAAAAAAAAAAAAGTTTTTACATAAAATACATCAAAAGAAGCAATTTCTTACAGTATATGCAATGAAAATTAAAAAAAAAGATACTGAACAAGAAGTGTATGTATTTTAAAAAGACAAAAAATGAGTTGGTACCATGAAGCAGAATTCCAGAGTACTGAATTTCTAACAGATGATTTCTAAAATAAAGATTTCTCTGCATTTTTATACTATGAAATATAATCATATTGGTTACTATGTTTTAAGAGCTTCTATTCTCTGTTTCTTGTCACACCACAACAGAAAACTGAGACCATATCTTAATTCCCTTTTACTTTGCCAGTGTGTTTCCTTTTTAGGTTTTAGCATTTAGTAACATAGCTCTTTGCTTTTTTTATTGGTTTCCTGTCAATGTTGCTTTTAGGCTTTGATGTTTGAATATTTCAGTGTTTAGTTAGTAAATACTGTCAGGGCATACTTACTTGTATTTAAACATATTTCAATTGAAAGAATTAAAACAGAAAACACTTAAAACATGCCTGTTGATCTATGATTCTGTAAAACATCTTCTAACTCAATTGTATGCCAGATTTCAAAACACATTAAAGAATAGGGTAAGAGCTGATATATTCACTTATTATTGAAGTGATGTCTTAAGCATAAAACAAAAGGTGAAGTGATTGAATAGCTTGAAAAGCACAGAAAGATTTTCTCTTTATGTTTTAAATGGTCCTATGTGCTGAGTTGAAGTGAAGTGAAAGTCCCAGATCCTTCCCATTTGTGAAAATCGGACCAGAGAAGTTTAGCCTAAATACCTAGATGTGGATTTGGTTCTTAAATGCAGTCAGACGCCTTTGGCAGCTCAGCAGTAAAGCATTGAAGTTCAGTCAATGCACCAGAACGTGCCTTGGGGGAGCAGCCCTAATTAACGCTTTGGTGTCCTATGCCTTTTCTTTCCCATGATCGTGTGCCTGTCTTTTCCTTGGGAACAAGGCTGAGACTTGGTGCTTTGACTGCCCTTCGCCCCTTGGCAGCAGCACCATGGGTTGTGTGCCAGCAGCTGTGGGTCCCTGTGCCATGGGAGTGAAACCGGAGGCCACCATGAACCCCAGAAAAGCTCCCTGACACCTCGGTGCCACAGTGCAGTTGGAGGTTAGTGCCACCCCTTCACATTTCTTCTCCAAGCCCTGGAAAAAAGACCTCCTCCCTGCCCCAGGAAGGCCATCCATGAACTCCAATTTCTAATGCCACCTGTGAGTGCATACCATAAGAAAAGGCGCAGAAAAGAGATAGCCCAAGGCATGGCCTGACAGCAATGGCAGTGATACTGAACACAAGAAATGCAAACTGGACACCCTGTAGAAGCTGTGCCCCTACTTTTAGGGCTGAACAGACTGAAACAACTGTGGAGCCCTGTCTTGCAGTACCCATGTGCTAGCCCTCTACAGAAGATGCTAAGGAAACACACTGCTGTCTCTCCATCACTCAGCTGTAAAGTAGCCCCCTTCTTTATTTAGTTCCTTAGCCAAATGTGATTTTATCTGCTCTGATACGGTCCAAAATGTTATGTACAGGTAAAATACAAGCCTGAAGTCCACACCGTGACAGGATCACTTGCTTTTGTATACCTCCATGTGTTGCTTGGTGAAAGATGAGCAGAAAGATGAAAGCCCTTCCCTGTGCTTGTGTTTCTGAAGTGCTTCAAGCTCAGGTGATTTTGTAACTAGCAGTTTTAGAGTGACCGCAGTACACTTCTGTCAAGCGATATAAATCAGGTTTTGAATACCAACGTATACAGTCATGCATTGAACTGTTTCTGTTCAACTTTTCCTGTTGTTTCCATAGCTCCAGAAGTACTCTGAGCCATGATGTCAGCACCTCCTGCATACCGCGCTCCCCAGGCCAGTCCACTGAACTGGGAGGACCATGCGAGCCCCACACCCAGGTACAAGCTGCAGATACACCACCTCCTCCTCTCTTGCATGACTCTATCCATGGAAAGAAAACCAGGCAAGTAGGAGGCCAGACAGGGTTGTGTGGAGTTTCCACCAGGTCCCTGAACCAGTAACCCAGGGACCAGATGGCAGGGCGCACTGAATTACTCATGCCCACAACATAGAGGTTACTTATGCACTGAAGTGGCCTTAGGAGCCAACATTTGGAAACACATTTTTTTTGCTTGCATAAATAGTGAGCTTCTCACACCATTACTGTACTTTGTTGAAAGACACATGCCCTAAAATAACTTGGCAATAGCCCCCCATTTCCAAGGGAGGAGCTCTGGTCATTCCTCTCCTTGAACAGCCTCTAGCCCTCTTTTTCCTTCCTTGAATCTTCTTCACAGTTTAAATTATTTGTCAAAAATAGAAGAGTTATTTGCATGCAATATTATCCTGTGCTAGTTCTTCACATTAAAGGCCTAGCTGTGGGCTCATGGAAAAGTTCACGTGTGAAGGAGTGCTGGACTGGGCAATGCCCTGGGAACACTCCCTAAACAGCTTGTGCAGGTTGTTATATCTTGATTTTTTTTTATGTGGCTAAGATACTCAAGTTTGGAAAATAGCCACTGAGTGTGCAAAGTAGGTCACTTCATTAATGCAGTGATGTGCACAAGCTGACTGCAATAAAAGGGATCTTCATACCTGGCAGGAATTTATAGGCCAAATGCTTGATCTTCAGAAAACTAAGCAGATGAACGGTCTCTCTGGCTACCTTTAGACTTTCTTATCAGTTTGCAGTTGAGCCCATGCTTTCCCCACATCCCACTTCATCATTTCTGCATGTTTGGTTGTTCATTGCAGTACGTTTGGAAGCAGTTAAACCTGTGGTGGTGTGAAGAATCTGGCCAGCATGCAGGTTCCCAGCCCTGAAAGTGGTACAGGTGTCAGCAGCACCCAGCAGGCTTGACCCAGCTGATCCACACCTTCCAAATGTGCCTTCAGAGGCGACCAGAAACACCTGCCCTGCTTGTGAGATGTTAAATGTGTAAGGGTTCTCACTTAGATAGTGCTCTAAGGTCTGGGTAAGGTGACTGTGACCACCTCTGTTGTGAGGAGCTAGGTAGGCTGGTGATCTGGTCCTGTTCATGATGTCACATGCAGCAGGAATAAGAGCTGACTTCTAGCAAAGAGGCCTAAACATACTGCCAAATAATGTCTTGATTGTATTAGAATATGTAAAATAGTCAGGGTGTTCTCTAGACTCCTTGAACTGGGACAAAGCAAGAGATATTATTTATTTATTGGGGTTTTCTGCATACATCTAGCACTAGATTCCTCTAGGACTGGAACAGGTCGCTGCTATGTGTATGCTGCTGCTTGGGTGGCTTGTAAAGCCATGCTAAGTGAAGGCACTATGTTTTTAGCAATTTGGAAAAGCTGGATGAGATGGTGTAACCAAGGTTTTCAACTACATCTCTTGCAGTTGTGATGGGCTGCTTCTCTCCATGCTGAGTTTTGCCAAGCTGAGGATAGCTGAGCTGTCTGGGAGATGGGGGCTAGCCTGATGAAATGCTGCATGCAGCTGCTGCCAGAGACAAGCAGTGTGGCTGCCGTGGGCTGGGACCCTGTGGTCCACTGAGTCTCAGTATGAATCTTGATGACTTTTATAACTAGGAGAGATGTAACCTGTAGTGTTTCTGGGCAGAGCTGTGTGCAGGCTTACCTTCGTAATCTTGGGTTCTCATAACACCATGTATTTAAGGCTAATGCAGTAAGTGTGAGCAGTGAAGATCTTTCAGGTGACGCTTGCATAATGATTCCACTTTAAAAATAACGTATGGATTAGAAAGAAGATATTAGTTCAAACACTTCGCAGCTATTTGGGACTTGATATCATAATTTTTCTGGAATAAAAAGGGCTGTCTGTAATATTTTGGCAAACCTTGCCTTCCCTGTTCCTTGTTTCTCAGCTCTATTGTACCTCGTCATGCTTTTAGTCTAAGCTAAGAAGCCAATCAAAAGCCAGGTAAAGTAGACTGAAAGATCTCTGCTGATTTCAGAGGTCTCTGGAGCAGACTGTAATACTATTAATCCCTTAAAATAGGGACCCAATTTCAAAGATATGTATGCTGATAGAATAACTGTTTGCTCTGGGAAGTTACTCTACATCTCCATTTAAACTCTTCTCTTTCCATTCATGGATGAATCACAAGGCAATGCTACTGTGCTTTATAAGGAAGAGTGTGTAACAGGCAGTGATTGTCTCCTTATGCCCTCTTATGAGGACTTTATTTTCTATTAAATTCTGAGCAGTTCTGGATAGGTAAAAGCCTTGTGCTTCAGATTTACTTTTTTTTTTATACCACTTAAATTTTTCATCTATGCGAAGTCCTTGTTCCTCTCCAGTCCTTCCCGGTCATCTCCTGCCCTAAGCTGCTGCTTAGCATTTTAGTCAATGGGAGCTTCATTGGTGCAAGCATGCGAGGAATTGGCCTGAGAGCAAGTATGCTATGAGAGTTTCCTATTATTTCCTGAGAGAAGATAATAGCATCTATCAGAAAATGGAGGGAAGAAGGAACCAAGCATATACTGAGCAAAACAAGGAAAACAGATGAGTATGGGAGCAAGGACGGAGGATTTGTTAAACTTGCATTCAACTCAGTGGAAAGAAAATGGGGCCAAGACATGCAACATGTCTGCAATTAGCATACAGTGCTTTGGGACAGCCATTGCCAGTCTGCTATTTCCCATTTTGTTTAATTTTTAATTCAAATTGTGTACTAAAAATAGGGAGCGTTTTAGAGCTGAAAAGATGAGAGTGGCATAGGGAGAAAAAAAACAGAAATTGTGGGAGGAATGCTGCTGTAGCTGAAACAGCCCTGCTGGGATTTCTAGCTTTGTCTCAGTCAGTCACAGTTACAAAATGCACGCTTGCCTTATCTGGGCCATTGTAGCTGAGAGACCCCATGGTAGTCCCTCTGTAAAATAAATGATAAGCCTTAGCTAGTGGTGCTCAGCCTAACTCTGGCCCAATGCATATGAAAATTGGATAGTTCAATTGGTAGTTATATTTCTCTTTGAACAGCAGAAACATCGCTCAGCTGCAACTTCTGAGAGTGCATGAGAACCTGAAAGCATAAGTAAATCGCCACAGGTAGCATGGGCATATTTATGTGCTGCAGGAATGTTCCAAATGTGCTTCTGCATGTTTATAAGTTGTTTTAACTGGAATTTTTTAACATTATTTTTAAAAATTTTTTTTACAGCAATATTTTTTTTGACTATGGACACATATGGAAGCTTTGGTTTATTACCTTGATTTTGGGCCAAATTGGATTTGACAGGTCAAAATTAAGAATAAAATGTTGACTTAAAAATATATTAAAAAAAAAAAATCAGTGTTGCACACTAAAAATAGGAAGGAGGAACCTGTGTGACAGAACTTCTTCACCTTCGTGGTCATGCATGGGTGCTGCAGCAATGACTGTCTTGTCCAGCTGCAAGGCATGTGGAGCACTGAAAGGTGCCTGGGGCAGGTCTTCTCCTCCCACCCACAGCTAGAATGTGGGCACTCTGGCCCCACTGCTTTCAAAATCAAAAACCCAGAGGCTTTTGATTTCTCGTGAAAGGCAAGAATTTTCCCATCCTGTTCCTACAAAATTAATGTTTCTGTAGCTAGAGCTATTCCTCTTTTTTTCTTTTTTGTGCATATGAAGATATTTGTGCAGCTATTTATTAGTAGCACGAAGGTTTTATTTCTGGGAAAGTTTTTACACAACTGTGGGAGTCTCTGGTTTTCAGTTAGTGTTGCTGCAGCATGGCTTGCTTTTCCAGAATGAGAAAGTCAAGAGGCTCTTATCTGGATCAAAATATGAAACCTTATGCTTATGCATTAACCTCCTCTCCAGAGAAGACTGCAGAATATTTTGCCTGAAGTCCCCATTCAGCATCTTTTCTGAAGAGGTCCCTTAGAAAAAACAGAGATATCTCCTTTAGGCTAAGCAAGAAAATTGGCTGGAAAAAAGGCAGAAAACAGACTTGTCTCATTTTTGAACAGATGTGCTTCACAAGTCTCAGAAGTCCTCCAGCATGAGTGTATGAATGTGGTCTAAGGAAATTACTGCTTTCAGCAGCCATGTGAGGTGATGCTGCCACCTGTGACTTGGAACACACAGCGTGTTGAGACCAGCACCTTTGGCTTTGCGTAGAACAGGAAATTCTGGGTGACAAAGACACAAACCAGGAGACTTCCAAAAATTCAGGTTTTGTTTCAGGTTCAAGATGCACAACATTTTGAGACTATATCACATGCACCACCTCAGATCTACACCGAAGTTTGTGTGGACCTTTGTTTGGAGGATGGAACACGTTTGCCTACATCACATTAAATTTTATGCTCTATCTTGAATTTTGCGGAGCCCCACCCTTCTTTCCAGAGGATGGGAACTGAAAAGCTTCTTCCAAGGTTTTTCAAGTATGTCCACCTGGAAGGATTGTAATACCCTAATGAATCAGCTTCTGCCTTAGAAAACGCTGGCGTGTTCAACTAGAGCACAGGGTATTTTAGAAAAATGTTCCACATGTTTCATTTTTCTGACACTTCTAAATCTACTAATCAATTTTGGTTCAGGGTAACCAAGGAAAACAAAAGGGATTTAGGTGCTTAAGTCAGGGCTGGAGTGTAGCTTTCTGATTTGTGATGACATTGATAGAAACCGAGTACCAGGAGACTTCCAAATATACCACCTGATGTCTGCTTTCAGATCCTGCTTAGCTGCTTAAAATCTAGCCCCCTAAATGTTAAGACTAAGTGGAGTACTTGAAAGCCCTCTGTTGCACTGTCAGTCAAGGAATTGGCTTTCTTCTCCCAGAGAGCTTAGGAAAGCTTTTTTTTTTTTTTTTTTCTTTCTAACATGCTTTGGAACTGACAGTTATTTTGGAGTTACAACCAACCAACTGTAAGCATGTAAGCATCCAGCATTGAATAAGAGTTTGTTCTTTCTATGAGAAAGGGATTTCAGCTAAGAGATGAGCCAAGTGAGTCTCCAGCAGGCAGTGAACTGTGTCCAGCCCCGGTGTGACAGACTGCTGGTGTTGGAGTTGCAGCTTGTGTTACGATCCTTTGTGATTGTATGTGGCTAGGAAGGAGTACTGCAGATACGTACCCTTATCGTTCTCTGAAATTCATATATGTCTTTATAGGAGAATTGGTTCCCAAACATGACGGTCTCTCTTGTCTTCCCTCACTGCTGTGGAAGAGATACCAGGGACAACTGAAAGCAAATTGCTGGTGTATTACGTGTGGCTGGAGCTGAGCAGTCAGCTGCAAGCTGAGCTCCAAAGCTGTTGCAATTGCAACCCAGCTCCCCAGAAGCTGCTCTGTGGAGGTGTGTGTTTGGACCAATACAGCATGTTGTCACTGCGGAAGAGGATGGCAGGGATAGGTGTGCTGCATCTGCTCTTCTTGGCATCCCAGCAGCGTGATTTCTCCTGCAAGAGAGCGTGTTGGAAAGCTTAAATAAACCTTTGAGGAGCATGTCACAGTCAAAGAGCAGTGGGGGCACAGCCCACATAACTGAGGGGTAGTGGAAAGAAGACTCTTGCATCTTTCACTGCAATAATTCCCCCGTCAAGTTTTAAGTTTAGTGCAAGCAGTGGGAAAAAATATCTTGCTTGTAGGATCACCTGAAGCAACTGCACCTCAAAGAGCAAGAAATTTTGTGATATCCTGCTGACACACTGGGACAGCAATCCTTTAACACTTACAGAGTGGTTTTTTATCTTCAAAGCTTCACAAACACTAGCTAGTTAATCCCCACAGAGCCTGGGGGAGTTATGTATGTATTGTTATAAGCCATGGGCCAACAAAGGACTTCAGTTGTCACCTTGCCTCATGCTGTGGCTACTGCTGGCATCAGCCAGGGCAGAGATTAAGGTCTTCTAAAACTAAAAGGCAATCTCCTTTCATCCCCCAGCAAGCAGTGGTTCAGCGAGACTCTCCACAGTGGTGCAGGACCTGGGATGCAAAGCCAAGCTGGGCTGCATCTAACCAGCCTGGTGCAGTGCCACCAGCTGCAGCCAGCGTCTTTTGGCCAGTGGGCTTTGGGCTGGGGAGCTGGGGCACCGAGCCTCCGGTGGGGCTGTACAGTCAAATTCCCGGAGACCCAGCTCCTGCACTGCCAGAGCCAGGTTACAGCACGGATGTTTCACCTGCACGTCTCAGTGAAACTCAGAAGTAGATCCATGGCAGTGACACAGACTGAGCAGTGTTGTGGTAGCTCTACAGAAGCTGCAGCCCTCTCCTGCCTCTCTTGCTTCATCTTCCAGAGCCATATTACTGGGGTGAAGCAGCAGCCTCGCGCATCTTGCTGCTCTGATAGAAAGAAAATATGCTCCTCCTTAGCATAGATAAGGGCCATCTGTGCATGGCTGAAGTGAGATAACATTTAGGAACCTCCCAGGATATTAAGGCCGCACTTTCTTTGGTGTCTCATGCTGTTCAGGCTCATGATAGTGCTCCCTTTGAACTCGCTGTGGTTTGTAGTTCTCCCCACTTGCGTAAAACGAAGCCGAATGCAATGGTTCATCTAACTAACGTGGCTCAGGGAGAGCGTGTGTGGCAGTACGCGTCCTGCTGCAAGCCAGCTGATGCTTGGACATCACAGCCCTCTGCGTGGGGTACCTAGAGGTTTGACATGCATTTGTTAAATCCTTCAGTCAATAAAAACTGTGCTGCTTGCTCCTAGAGGGCAAATTCCGTATGGAGATCTGTTTTCTCTGTGGGTGATAAATCCAAATAAGGCACAGTGCTTTCTGGACTTGTTACTCGGACTGAGACAGCACTGGGAACATGGGGACCTGCGTGGAGGTTGTTCCAGGAGATGTGGCTGTTGAAGCAGAGCTAGAAGTGGCTGCAAGGCATCGTTTTTCTGTACCACTGAAAGTCAGACTATGCATCCTAAAGGCTGTTTGTTTTAGCCTGATGTTAAAGACCTTCTCTAATGGTGGTTCCACTGTCACCTCAGTGAATCTTCTCTCGTGTGTCTCTATCCCGTTTATGGTTTTCCTAATATCTGACCTAAATCTCTCAAATTGTCACTGTTGCAATTACATCCTCATCTGTTACTTCTCTGCAATTACTTCCTGCCCAATCCATCACAGACATGGAAATTACTTTTTCTTTCTCTTTGCAACAGCCTGGTTCCACTTAAAGGGTGGTGTTGTGCCCTCACTCAGACTTCCCTTTAGTTTAAACAGCCCCGGTTTGTTTAGCTGTATTTTCTGGATGGCTGATCTCTTGTTCATCCCATCTGCTATGTCCCGGGTTGTTCCATGTCTACCTCGGGACATACTGGAGATGTGACCTCACCATTGCTGAGCCAGCAAGCACAATTACCTCATGTTTTTAAGATTACCCCCTGGGAGGTCTCTGCTTTTTGGGTGTGTCGGCACTTACTGGGGGCCTGGGACGGGCACAGACCCATGAGTCAAGGGGGGGGACAGGATTTCCCAGTCTGCAGCAGGGATCCAGAAAACATTTCAATGGTACACTTACCATCCTGGTACATTTGCCATCCTAGTTTGTGTTCTTACCTCTTTCATTATGTCAACTGTAGTAGTGAAGGAGACTTACCTCGGTTAAGAAATCACTTCTCACTCATCTGTCTTCCTAATTTAGTAATGCTAAAATGCAGCAGCACTAGGGATGATATCACAGCTGTATCAGAAAACTCATTCCAAAATGAATATACTCAGGACTCCACCAAGTGAAACAAACACTGTAATGGGTGAGTCATGATAAACTGTAGAAAAAGGGGAGTTCAGGATATTTAACAGAAAGACAAAGGTCACATGCAAGTCAGTAGGAGATGGAATTATGTTATCAGACCTTAATTTTTGCTCCTTCAGAAAGTAAGTAATGCAATTCTAATTGAAATACAAGTAGTCCTTTGCAGAAAGACAAAACAAACTGATTAGCGAGACACAATATGCAGAAGTATGTCATTTGTTACCAATACCCTGAGCCTAGCCAAAAGGGGTTACACTGCTGAGTGGCTGGAATTTGACCAATCTTGATTTCCAAGTAAAAGTAAAGGTACGTTTTGACAAAGAAAATGTGGGGGAAAAGGTGGGGTGGATGGAGGGAAATCACTGTAAGGGAGAGGGCAAGTTGTTTAATTAAAAGGAAAATGATGGCTGGTGACCAGAAAATTTGGTATTTGGGGAAAAGTAGAGGGAATATTGACAAGAGGGAGTAACCTCAAAGTTTGAGGTGTTTCTCCCACTTCCCTAGTGCTTTCCAAAGAGGCTCTGAAGAACGCTCCTCCTTACATCATTTGTTGCTGTGTGTTGCAGGAAATGAATGTATTCTTAACAGTGTAAGACCTTATGAAGGGAAGGTGATTTTATTTTAAACAAATCTATTGCCAGTCCCTCATGCTCAATCTCTGACTGCTCAGGTATGCGTGCACAAACACTTCTCCTGTGTGTTCTCATCTGCTCAGGATCTTTCTTGTCTGCATCTGGGGAGGCAGGGACACGAGATGCCGACAACTGAGCCCTCACTGTGGCTCTTGGCAGTGACAAACTCCTTCAAGAAAGGCATATGTTTGTTTTATCCAGGCAAGACAAGGGCCAAAAATGTAGGTTGGCAACAATGAAAGCTGTTACTAAAGAAAAGAGCTGTAAGAGGAAAAATGCCAGTCTGCATTATCAGTTAAGATCTTCCCAATCTGTTTTATCATCCTCCAGCCTATGAGACTGGCCTCATCTCCACCCCACTTGGCCAGAGGATGAGGGCATCCCGGGGCATTCATAAGGCTGCTCCCCCAGGGAGGGAGGTGAAGAGCTCACCCTCACTGCTCTCCCTGCAAGCAGTGTAACTTTGCATATTTTTTCCTGACTGCCTGGCATCTTACGCTAAAGATAGGGTGGTAAAACTTTATAAATTGCAACCCTTGGGGGGGGGAAAAAAAAGATGTTTTACAATCACTTCATTAGAGTTGCACTATCCTTCCTGCGCTGAGCTTTTCTTAAAGATCAGAAATGATGTGGCTGTTAGACTAAGCATCCATCTCTATACCTACACAGTTAATTTAAGGGACACTCTTAGCCAGGTCCCATCAGAGGGAAAAGGATAATACACTATTAAAGTTGCAATTACTGTATTAGGTTCATAATGTAAATCCATATACCAGCTGTTATAACGCAGCAAAAGAGGAGGGGGAAGTCTGGCAAATAATTTTTGTGGACTTTTATATAGCTGCTCATAACAGTGAAATTAAATGAATACACGTGTATGCGTGTACAGCTAGATTTATAGGCTCTCTTTAAAATGTGCGTATTTCAGGTCCCGCTGAAGTAGCAGAAAACAAGCTGGGATTGTTTCACCTGCGTAGCTGGCCTTCTGCTTTCATGTAGTCTCATACTCTTTGCAATACCAGAGGGACCCACCTATGCCTCCAGCGCAGCCACGTCTTGGGGCAGGTACGGAAATTCAGGGGGCTGACCTTTGGAGCGCTGCGAAGCAGGAAGGAAGCTAAAATTGCAAAAAGCATTTCCTTTGGCAAGTGCTACCCCCTTCCCTGCGCCAGGACCCCTCAGTGAACCAGAGTCTTCAGGGCATCCGTGCTAGCAGTAGCACAAAGCCCTGCTTAAAATCTGTGATTTTTTTTTCCCCATGTATTTTCTCTCCCTTAAATATCCTTGGCTAGATCTCCAGCCAGGGCCAACCTACTGTAGTTCTGCCTGTTTCAGCAGAGCTTTGCTGATTTGGAGCTGAGAATGTAACTCTCATTCAGCAGAAATGAAATGCCTTGTTCAGCCACCGGTGTGTCGTTTGAGCTGGAGGACAATGCATACATGGAAGTATGCACAGTAAGAGTTCCTCTTTGTGTGTCCCACCACCGGAATGGTGCAGAGGTCCACAGGGGATGTCCTGAGCACAGTTTAGGAGTACATATGATCACTTTCTAGAAGTATTCATCCTGCAGTTGAGTACCTTGTGATTTTATCTTCTATATTTTTCAACTTTCCATCTTACTGCAATAATTCTGTTACCAGCCTTTCTTTTTTTATATAAATACAGCCTATGTCAGTTTTCCAAAGTTACTGAGGTCTTTCTGCATGATATTCCTACGCTTTGTCACACTAGTAATACTTCCTCAGTCTGTGACATAAGAAAAATTTTCTTATATATATATTTAAATGTCATATTTATGTAACTTCCTTTTTGCGAATACCTCTAATGAAATTGTTGTACAAGAGCAGTTCATGGACAGTATTTGTGGTTCCTCCCTGTGTAGGATACTCTGTTGGCATGGTCCCTCCTTTTCCAGTAAAGCCTCTGTCCTGTAGCACTGGCCTGATCGCTGCCACGTTTGTGCTGTGAATCGCACATGCTGACTTACACAGTAATTTCCCAATTGACACGATTGTAAATGCTTTACCAAAGTCCAGATAGTTATAATTTTGTCTTTTTTATTCTTCAGAAAAGTCAGTTACCTCGGGCATAAATAGCAGATAACCTTTGGTTAGCTCAGACTGTTTTTCCCCATTTACTTTCATGTTTTTGATATACATACATATATATCTCTATATGTGTGTGTATGTCTGTATTCAAAAATGTTCTTAACAAATTGCGGAGAACTGCGCTCAGGCAACAGGACATATAGTTACCCAGATCACTTTTTGTTTTCCCTGTGCTGTTCTCTGGGGAGCCAGTGCCCCTCGACAGCATTGCTCGGTGTTCTGGTCACTCAGAACCGGGAGAAAGCTCACCCCCTCCTGTTCCTTCCGTCCCCATCTGAACACACCACCTCGCATTTCCACTCCCTTCTTTCTCTCCTGTTATCCATCATAATATATATATATATGCTTTCTTCCATTAAATTCAGTGTCACTGTCATTATAGAAAACTGAAGTAAAGTACTCATTTAGATTTGGAGCCGTACTTGAATTATCTCTGATCTTTACATCATTCCCATTTCAGAGCGGTTCCATTTTTTCCTTGTTCTCCTTTTATTTATATAGCTGAGGAACCATTTGTCATTTTAATTTCCTTTGCAATGCTTCACTTTTAGCAGTCTCCACTGTATTTCTGCACTTTCTGACTTCCAAGTCAGTTTTCATTGCTGATCTGTCTCTTTTTCCATGTCTTCTAAGTGCTCTGATTACTTGGACTTAGAGTGATTAACTTTGCTTTGTTTTAAAAGAGATGTGGGGTCTTGTGGCGAGAGGCACATCCCACGCGTTGGGGCGTGTGACTGGGTGTGGAGCTGAAGCTGGCCTGGTCCCTCCATCGCTGTGGAACTGGGAGCAGGCTCCTGCTTGGAGGAGGGACAGAGGGAACCCAGAGCTCAGCACCGCCTCAGAGATTGTTGCCAAGAGGTATGTAGGACAATCTGTATTTCAGGACTGCACTGGCAACCTGCGATGTCTGATCTCCCTGTGAGTAATAGCCATTTTGAAGGGATTATTCATCATGTTAGATCTGAAGCATTTCACTAAAATTGTTGTTTTTCCCCCCTCCCAGCTTACTTGAACGTTTCTTTGATCTGAATGTCACGCCCTTTCTAAATTGAAGTCCTTGAATTATTTGGTCAACTTATTTTCACTAGTTGTTTCCTGGTAGTTCAATAAATAGTAACAGATCTATTTTTGTTTATTCTTTGATTTAATTTTAACTGAGCCAGCCCATGCCTGCTCACTGCAGGATTCTTGTCTATGATTAGCTCTTGCATGATGTATTCCCTGCTCACCGAAACCAGGTCTTAACTGCAGCTCTACATATTGACTCTGGTGAAGAAATCTGACTTTCCCAGTGAGTATCTAGACCATAATATTGCTGGCAGTATTTGTTCTAGGCATTGGATGTGAGATTTCTGTGAGAGCATTATGGAGAACTATAGCCTTTCCTGATGCTGTTCCTTAGGCTGTTGGAGATGCAGTAGAGTCAACTTTTATTGTCCTTCTGCAGAATTATTACGTCTTGAACAATCTTCTGCCCATGCTGTCTTGTCTTTCCTTTATAAGCTACCATGTCATGGCACTACAACATCAATTTGCCAAGATAATCTCTATTTCCATCTTTCCTGAACAGCATGTACCTTTCAAGGATTTGCAGAACACAAGGAAATAGATTAGTTTTTATGACCGTGCTTTCCGTGTGACTTTCACATCCTTTATTCTGCGCTAGTAAAGTATAAGTAGCCCTTTCTCTAACTTTTCTTAACCTTATCTTCTGCCTTAGCCTGACAGAGAATGGAGGCAAATACTTCCACCTGCATGTTAAATAATCATGTGGAATTTCAGTCATGCCCTTTCTTCTTTTTTTTTTTTGTGCTGAATTTTACTGTGAGATCCCAACAATAATAACAATACTATTTCTCTTTTTTAACGGCTTGCTTTCCAGAGGCACACGTGCACACACATACACACACACACAAAAAAAAAAAAAAGCAGTAAAATCTTCCCTCGGAAACCTGTTTGCCTTGTCTGAGGAACAGGTATTTCGGGGCCTTTATTGGGAATATCTGAGCTGTACAAATACTATGCTAACATTCACAGCCCCTTTAAAGGAAGCCAGTGCTCTTAGCACGTTCATCACATATCATCCCCGTCGGAGGCGTGCCAGAAACATCAGCCTCCTTGATTTTTTTCCCATCCTTTATTGTGTATTCCACTATCCATCTGTTATGAATCACTCATAAACCTAGCCTAATCATGACAAATATGTGAAGAACTAATTTGCAGTTCACAAGATGAACTGAATTGAGTTGAATAATGAAGGCACTGATGCCAGACTTGATTTGATTTGTATATGTTTAGACACATTTTGAAGTCAACAGGGAAGTATATGCAACTTGCAGAGCTCAAGTGTTTCCTGGTTATTATCTTCCTTTTCTAATAATCAAATTCATTTGCAAGTAACCACAACCGAGCAACCCAATAACAAAAGATTTATACCATGTTGGCAGTTGAAATGGCCATTTCATTTGTAATGGGAGTCTGTTGTGAGGTGGATCCTCAACAGCGCTTCTCATCTTCAGATCTACCTGTTTATGCAATTGTTATGATTTACAGTGTCATGGAGAAGAATCTGTTACAGTTTCTGCAAGTAAGCTAGATGCTACATCAGATAACCAAGTTTCCTAGAGCTATTAGCCACGTATAGCTCAGATAAATTGTTTTCCTTGTGTTAGGAAGTCAAAGTAAACCTGTTAAAACAATAACAGTACATCAATATCTTAAATTTCCTATTAAGCTCCATTTCCCTTCAGCTCCTCCAGCTGAGGGGAGAGTGAGTCAAACAGCTAAAGGAAGTAACGTTTTTAACATCTTAATTCAAGAGGGTGCAGGGCCATATTATGAAAATGAAGTTCATGTGCTGTAAAGAAAGTAATGTTTTTACTGAATTGAGAACTTGATGTCAATAGTGCTTTTCAGTTGTGGAAGCCTGTTGTTTATTGCAGCAGCAGGTTTTGTGTGAGTTCCTTCCTGATTTACTATGATTCACATTGATAGACTTCTAGTCTGTGACACTGCCATCACAAATGATAATTTATAACAGCTTTAGCTCTGCTCTTTCAGCACTGGTTTTCAAGGACTAGAGCCAAGAGCTATTCACCAGAAGTAAATCTGGGAGGAAGTTCACTTACTATGAATATTAATTAATGTTTATATACTACTGTTTATTTTGTTATGCAGTGATTTAATTCAGAGTATTCAAAATAGTGTTGTATGGGTGAAGAGATTCAGTGGCCATGTGCTCAATTCATTTCAGAGATAAACCTGCTTCCATTCATTTTCTTTTATGATATAACCTGAAAACAAGCTTTAGTCAATGCAGCAGAAAGGAGAGTGCATAAGCCGGTGACAAGTGGTGCTTCTCTGTTCTCTGTAATTATGCAATAAAGAGAAGATGTTCAGATTCACCTCCAAGCCCTTCCCCCGCGTTGCTCTTCCTATGTGCTAGAGTTAACCTCTTCACTTTGCTGCTTTCTTTTTATTCAGGCTAATCGTCTCCTTGCGGAGGCACTACTGCAAGTGATTGAGATGAAGGGGTGTAGCATCATCTTGATGCTGAAGAGCATTCATGGAAGGTGAGTGCCTGACTTCCCAGCAGAATGAGAGAAGAATACACAGCTTAAAAAAAATTCATCTGTGAGAAAAACAGGAATGGCCGTGTCATTACAGATTGCTAGCATGCTTGGATTTTTCATGATGTAGTACATAAAAGTATTGTCATTTTGTATTTTGTAATCAGAAGCCTGCACTTTTGCTCATGGTTCTTGCAAAACTTTAGTTTTATTAGGCTATATGCTCAAAAGGTGCCTCTCATCTCAAATCCACGAAACGAGTAACAACCCCACAGGAAGGCCCAGTAAGTCTCATTTTCTGGCATCAGCACTTCTCTCCCTTAGGGTATAACCCCAAAGCCCAGAACTGCTCACTGAAGGGGGCTGAGTATCAGAGCCAGTCAGCAGAGCCTGCCGGGTCCAAGCCCTCTTCGTAAGAGCGTGAGGTGGCCACGGTCCCTGGTCCCTGGGATGCCTCCTTCCCCCAGCCTGCCCGCAAAGCACAGCCCCTCCTCAGCCACCCCTCTGGCTTCTCAAAGGGCTGGTGCTGGTGGCTGTCCTCGCCCTGTGGGCACACCAGCCTAGCAAGACCTTTCCTTTTCCTTGCATGCACGGTATATGTCAGACAAGCCTTAAATAGTTTGCACCTACTTCAGTAAGTAACTCAGAAGTGTAGCATCCCACAGTAATGAAGAAAAACCCTTATTCCGTTAAATTAGGCATTAGGCATAATGTGAGCTGCATTCCTCCATCATCTACACCCAAATTTCCTTGGTGAAGTCAATAGGATCTGGGCCTGTAGGGTTAAGAAAATAACTTGACCCATTTAGGTGGCACAGAACAGACGCGGGTGGATTGCACAGAGTAAGGAGCGAGCAGAGTGTTGCCCATTGTATTTACTATCATGTTTGTTGGGGGAGCTAAATTATTCTTACTAATTCTGCTAGCAGTGTAATACACTGTCTCAGTAATGGAAAGCATATGAAAGCAAGCAGATGGTGAGAGCAGAAAAAAATCCGAGCGTGTCCTGATAATGTAGTAAGCAAGTTCATTTTTTTGGCATTAGGCTTTCATAACCGAGGCATGGTGATAACAAGTACAGACACATTTTTAGAGCACAGTTCATCAAAAATTATAGCCAGTTTCATTGCAGGGCAATGGAAGATTACTTTCTGAGACTTCTATACAGATAAAAACTAGATGTGAATGTTGTTGAATTAGACCCATCATTTATTACTGCTAGCAGATGAGTGACAGAACAGATACTGGTCAGAAAGATTCCGTCACGGCTCCTGCGATTGCTCATATCATCACAAACAGAGTCTTTCACCCATTATTTTGCAAATATGTAGCCACCCTGCATTCCAGAGAAACCACAGATACTTCGATACAGGGTGTTATCACAGTGGGCAGTATTGGAAATTCAAAATATTTTACTTCGCTTTAGAAGTATTCGGTCTCTGGTTTGGAGTTTTGTAGTTCAAGGTTGTTTCTCCTTGGACATCTGTGTGTGTATCTGCAGCACGTGAGGATCCCAGCCTGACTGACAGCCCCTCGCTTCTCCTCCCCACGTCCCTCCTGTGTGGAAGGCAGAGCACAGCCTCAGCAGGAGACACCCCGACTTGTTTAGCGCGTCAGAGAAAACGGAGCCAACCTTGACTCACTGCCTGAGCAAAGGGCCCTAAAATGCACTTTCCGGGGAGGATGCGAACCAGCCAGATTACCACCAAATCACATCTCAGGACAAAACATGTGCAGAAACGAGGCCAGATTTACCATTTACACTATCTGTCTTTTTACTATTCTACAGAAAAGAGGCACATTCATTTCTGTTATAACTTCCTTTTGAAGCAAGGCAGTTGCACCTTTGTGTGACTTCAGATAGCTTCAGCCATTCATCATGAGATGTGGCAGCAAGCAAGGCCCTTCCTTCAGCTTCCAGGAGTTTGTTTCAGATGGAGTAAAGGAGGAGGAGCTGTGAAACGCACTGCTGCAGCGATGAGAGGAAATGCCAGTGTATAATCCAGGGAATAAACAGATCTGAGCAGGCTGATCTCTTCTGCAGGGAAGAGGGGTGAGGAGAGACAGCCCCATTTCTCATTAAAGCATGTAATTGGTTACAATGCTCTTTTTTCATCATGCAGTAACACAGCATACTAAGTAATGCAAGTTTTTTTCAAATATTTCATATGCATCTGGTTCATTCCTGACTTCAAGAAACAAAGGCAAGAGAGCCTTTTTGATTGCTTGATCCCTCTGAGGACACTGTTCTTGCTGCTTCCTGAGGAAAGTTGTCTCCCTTTATCTTTTTTTAGTAATGGCTTGCTGATTTAACCTCCCAGGAGATAATGTTTTTTTTTCTTCCCTATTGCTTTTAGTGTCTCTGGCAAGTGGTAGGTGGTAGCATTCAGATTTCTTTGATGGCCCCGTGTCCTCTTCGTTTCATTACCCAGGCAGGACTTGGAGGAGGGAGGAAAAAGGATCGATGTCGTATCTTGGCTCCCAGCCCTCTTCCTGCTCCCTGGGCTGTGCCACCAGCCTCACCGATGCCACCTCCCCTCGAAGGGGCTGGGGGCAGGTGACCCAGGGCCACCTCTGCTGCCAGGGCAAAGCCTGAGCCTTTCTCCCAGCAGAGCCTCGGGCACTGCCCCCCTGCAATCTGCGAACCTCTCCTGCAGTGACATGACCTTGCTCCCAAATTGTTTAGGCTGAGGCCAGCGAGCCTGTTTTCAAAGCAAAGTGCTGCTCTGCCTGTGCAAATCTCTCTTGATTTTTGCTTGATAATTCCCCCAGCAAGGAGGTTTAAATGCAGTGTCCGTATGCAGTTGTTCTTTTCAGTGGTTTTCCTGTAATGAGCCATAACGTGTTGTGTCTTCGCATGCCTCTGAACAAGGCTATGAAAACATTAGAGGATTTTTCTAACAACTGGTGAGTCTGCCGCTCTTCACAGCCACCACAAACCCTCCCGACTGATAAGCCTGGCTGCCCAGGGATGCCATCTTTACTTCTAGGGTCAGAGGAAAAACAAAAGGAAGGTGGGAGCTGCATCTGAATATTTTAAACAGCTAATCCCAATGGAAACCAGTGGCACAACAGACGCTTCACGAACAGAGGCATCTCAGGTGTGTTGGTGGAGACACAACGGTGTGTAGAGGAGGGAGTTTGGGCAAGAAGGATGGAAGCTGAACTCTCTGCTCCTCTGCATCTCTGGGCACTGTGACGTGATTTGCTCAGTGTCTTGCCCGCCAAGCAATGCCAGCGTATCCATAGCGATGCTGAGAGACTTAATTCACAGTGAGCGAATTACATCCACAGCAGTGCTGTGTGCCCCTCGTACCTGTGCATAGCTCGGTGCCGGAGCAGTATTGTCCCCATGACGTCCTGTCCTTGAAAGGGGAGTGCAGGGCAGTACCCTGTGCCCGAAGTCACGGACACAGCAGCGCCTGGGGGAAGCCTTGGGAGCACTGCTGGCTCTTGCTGAGGTGTGCTTGGGCAGGCCAGGGTGCTCTCCCTGGGTCTGACCACCTGCGTGCTCCTCAAGCGTCCCTGCCGGAAATGACACAGCCCTGCGGCTCAGAAAAACCTTTCTGAAGAATAAGTTTTTAGCCTGGGTCTCCCACACCTGAGGCTTGTAACCTCACTGCTGGTTCATTTTCCTGTAGGGACAGAATATGTTACGGAGCCAGAATTTCATGGGTAAGTCAGTCCCAGCACCTGCTAGATCCACGGGCTGCAACCTCCCACCTCCTTCAACATTTGTATTTTCATCTATGGGAAATAGCAACGTGGTGAAGAATTCCTTTTGTTTCAAATATTTTATCATAGTGTTATCTTGCCTAGTCTAAATAATGGTCCCGCTTGCTCTTGAGAGTTGTACTCTGCAGGGGAAAGCGCTGACAAATTTTGTTGTTCCCAGAGCATCCCCCCCAGCACGGGGACACAGATATCTCTGTAACATGGGGCAGCTGTGTGGCTCTTGGTAGCATCAAGCCAGACGCATAGTAACTGAAAAAAAAGAGGAAAAATTGTACCTCCATGTCCCAAGCTGACCCACCACAGAGAAAGATCCAGGCTGCGATGCTCCTGCCCTGGCCGTGCCATTTCTTGCAGCAGGAAGCAGTTCACATCCCAGGCTCCGTTTCAGTCCCAGCTGTGTGTAAAAGCCTAGGTGCTCCGCGCCCTGTACAAATCAGCCGGATCGCTTCAGAGCCCGTGTCGGTTCCAGGTGGCTGGGCACAGCCGGCGTGGTCGGAGGGGCCGGCACGCAGCGGTTTGTCACCCTGGCATGTCCCAGCCCGGCTGCGGCCCGCCCAGCAAGGGCACGTGAGGATCTCTGAGTTTCCCCAGTGATCACACAGCATCCTGGAACAGTTCCGGAACAAACAGCGGCTGTATTTAGAAAGGCCTTAGCATTGGGTAAATGTCCCACCCTGACACCTCAAAGCGTTTCAGTCCTTTTCCTGACTCAGTTGCTCACTGCGGTGGGTAAGTCCTTTCCATAGGAATTTGCCTGTGTTTTCCACCTGCAAACTGGGAAGAAAGGTATTTGGCCACCTCTGAGAAGGGCTTGGGGAGCTCTGCAAGAAGGGTGCTGTCAGGGATCAGATGCCTGCAGCAGCAAGTGGCATCGAATTAGCTGGAGAAGGGCTGGCTCTGTCACTGCAGCACTTGTTTGGGACCAGCTCCCGGGTGTATTAACACTCCACGTGCAACTTAGTCCGTCTGTGCCTTCATGCCTCTCCTGTACAACGGGGATGGTGACGTTCCTTTGGTTACATGAGTGCTGAGAGGTAGTGCATTAATGGTACTGAGACAATCACCATGCAAATACCCTGCAACAGTAGGTTTTTTTCATTTGTGTTCACTGACCTATTGGAGGAACTGAACTATGAGCACCTCAACTGTAGTGGGAAATGCCTGGAGAGCCAGGGCAGCCCCAGATGTCACTGAACATCACAGGGTGCCGAGTCCAAACCTGGGCTTGAATACAGACAGCACAGCTAATCCCTGCTTAACTCATAGTAGCCTGAACCTAAACATGAAATCCAGCCACCGAGTTACCAGAAATCTGAATCTGGATTTGGTTCCCCATTTTGTAACTCGGGCCTAGGTCTCGAAATTACCCAGTTGTCAGCTGCAATCTACTCTGAAGCTGGAGATTTATTTCTACAGGAGACAGGGAAACATATTATGTTGCCAAACTACTTCCAGTCTTTTCCAGAATTACAAGTCAGGGGATGGTGGGTAAGTCTTGTGATTCCATGCTACAATCTAAACCAGATGGGCTACTCTCCCAGCATAAATATTTAAGCAAAAAAGCAAAAAAACTGGCAGAAAAAGGTCTGTTTTCTGATTAATTGCAGTATTATGGCTTACATTATTTAATGAGATGCACATAAAGCTGGTTCACAAGATAGTTTGATCACCGGCTTAGATTCATCCCAATAAAATTTGGAATTTTTGTTTTCTCGGGGATAATGAGGTAACCATAGAATAATAAAGTGGCTGTGCTTATTAGAAACAGAAAACAGCCTGCAGAAGTAAAGCCCCTCCTGGTAAAGCTCATGTTAAATTAATCCAAATATACAAATAATTAAACGTGATCCAGCAAAACCATGTTACTAATATCAGCCCAGGTGAGATTAACAGAACAGAGCACAGACCGTGGCAAGTGAGAAAGGGGAGGATGAGGAGGAAATCTGTGGCCAGGTTTCTCGGTCCCTATCAAGGCAGAACTGCCGAGAGGCTCTGGTCCCCTCGCTGCACAGCACTGCGGTCCTGTTGCTTGTGTCAAGCGTGCGGGCTGAGAACTGTGAGGTTCTCTTTTGGGGGAAAAACAAGGTAAATACACAATGCCCTATAGCTGCCTTCAAAGGGGCAGGGCAGTGAGGGAGCCCGTGCACATGGCTGGGACGGGAGTTGTTAATGGTGACGAGAGAGAGGGTTTACCTGCATCAAGCCTAGAGACAAAAATGATGAACCTGCAAGCCTGGAGACTCAGGTTGAATGTCTGCTGGCTGCTCCTGTGCCTTCATGCATGTGCTGACCTTCCCGGGCTGCAGCAGCCCAGAGCTGCTGGCATGGATTTGGGGATGGGGCAGTCAGAGGAGGAGGGCACAGGCAGATGGATGCCCTAGCGGACTAGGATGCTCCGTACTTTTAATTCATTTCTATGCTAAATAAACTGGATTTGCTCAAAAAAAGAAAACAAAACAAAACAAAAAAACAGGGAGCAAAATTCTTACCTCCAAGAGATGCAGGAAAGCACATCTGCATGGGGGCGGCCTGAGAAGGACAGGGAGCTGTGGGATGCTGGGGGAGAGAGGGGACAGGCCGGGGAGCAGGCACTGATGTGAATGATGAGGGAGAGTGAGCATCCCTTTGCCTCAGGCTACACCTAGAATAGCTAGAAAAACTGACTGCATCTCACTGGTTGCACCCAAAATAATGCCTGTAACTATTGTGTACACTTTAGGATGTTAAAAGAACAGAAAGGAAAAAGAGAACTGGTTTTACAAAACATCACAGACTACCTTGCTTCCCAGTGATCGTCTCAGACAGGCACATCGGACTGAGTTTGGCAGTACCAGAACAGCTTTATGAATGTTTTCTTGTAGTTTTATGTTATTCTAAAATCTGCCTCGGTCACCGCTGAGTAGTCATCAGTCTTCTTCCCTCTGGCAGTAAAGTGTGTGCTGTTTTGGATCCTAGTTCCATGAGGTTAAGAGAAATCCTTCTGCTTATTTTTCGCTTTCAGTCTTTCAGCATTTCTGCCACTGAAGATCCTCTTCTACAGCCTAAAGTTGAAAAATCTTTGTGGCAGATTTGGCATTGCCTGTAATAATTTATGAACGTGATGTGTTGACATGTTTACTGTGTGCATACACTGAGCTACTTCAATAGCTGGATTGTCAAGCAGTGTACCCAGGAGAGGGGAGATGAATCCAGGCACGCATTTTTGAGGAAACACTTTGGAAATGAAGCAAGCGCCCTTCACTGTGACATTTTGGTTGGGCCCTGCTAGGCTCGCAGGAGATTTCCCTGGGAGGATGCGGGTGCCTGCGAAGGAAGACACGAAAAGCCCCGAGAATTTACTGAGAACCATTTAAATGGAGGCGTTGGAGAATGAGAACCCAAAAGGGATTGAGAGAGCTCAGATCTGCAGATGGCTAATTCTGTAGATGTTGATAAGAGTGCAAGATAAAGTGGATGTGATACTTTTTTTTTTTTTTTAACCAATATGCTTTATTTCAGTGGTTAAAAGGCTCTTCTGTTTTACCAGTGTTGTTTGGGTCATGCAGGAAGGATGAAGGTCTCTGTTCCCATGTACACCTGTGAGCTTGGAGAATGTACGAGGTACATGGGCTGGAGCTTGCTGTGAGCGTGCCACGACCATGTTATCCCATCTGTGGAAATGTAAAAACTCAAGGCCTGGCGTAAGCAGAGGGTAAGTCAGAAAGACCACTGACAGCCAGAGATACAGCAGTAACCATAACAACACCATCATCTTTCTTGTAAGTCCTAGCACGTAATTCTGCTAATGACTTTTATTAAACATTTAAGCCTTAGCCTTCAAGTGATTCATATTTGTTACAAAAAACCGTCCCATTAGCACAAAGTACAAGCTGAAACAAAGTTAATGAGCCCTAATACTTGCAGGATAATTCAAAGTTTAAGGGTGATATTAACAAAAATAAAATACGGAAGAGCAGAAGAAATCCAGTTTCATTGTCCACCAGAGAACCTGAGTCTTATCCTTTCGGTTCATAAAACCAAGTCTATTGCTCAAGTGACTCTTACGCTGTTATTAAAGTTGTACGAGAACACATAGATGTGCATAATTAAGTACCCCTTTGTGGCCATAACCGGTCTGCCTGGCTGTCCACGGGGAATGCGAGTGGGACTTGATTCATAAGCATGAAAGAGAGGATGTCATTACCGTAATCCCCCTGTATTTCCCCGCGTTGTCCGGGGCTCGGGCCCACGCGGTGGAGTGGTCGGGCACAAAGGCCTACCAGTGGGGGCCAGCTGTGTGCTCTGTGCGTCTGAGAGGCAATAGGGAAATGACCTGGAGCTGCATATGTGAGTATTTGTTCTATGAAAATCTTCAGTGGAACTCAAGTCAGGCAGCCAAACAACTGAGGCACTACAAAAAGTCATTAAGAGTGTCTGAAAATGCAGTATATTTTTAATTGTCTCCTTGTTTTGCAGTCAGATACTAATGGCAAACGGGTAGATGGAATAAAAGTCACTGACATCTTCCTACTCTTGAAAACAAATGATGTGGCTAAAACACTGCCGTTTTTATCTTTGTTTCCAAGTGAAGAGACTAAACACACTCCAGAAACGAAAAGGGTAAGCAGCACAGCTATAACATGCCGTATCGGAAGTGACGAGTGAGCATTTGTATGGCGACCGATTTCCTCCCGCAGTTACGTTCATTTTATGTGGCTCCCATTAAGCACGATACCTGGTCTCTGCGCTCCCCAGCCAGCTCGGTCTCGGCAAACAACTTTGGAAGTGCAAAAAGGGAATGGGAAAGGATGTGCTGCAACGGAGCTGAGGGCTGGGCAAGCACGGGCCTACGGTGCTCATCTCCTGCAACAGCTCCTCGTATTGCTCCTCGGTAAATAACCGCCTGGTGCTACAGCACCATGGAGATGTTCCCAAGAGGCGTCCCTGTGGCAAAGCACCCCTACGCTAGAATGGTTTTCTTGGGGTGGGAGAGGAGACCCCGGTGCTCTGGGTGCCAGAGGCCAGGAATAACCCAGCAGCTGCCAGCTGGGTGCCCGGGTTTGCAGGCTCTCCAGGAGAACAAGGCTTAATGAAAAACGCGAAGGAGAATTAGATGAAACGGGCTGACTTGGACATGGGAAAACGTTCTGCAACATAAATCATAAATTCTTCCCCGTTTGGAGAGAGGTAAGAATTTCATCTTCATTAATTTCATCTGGCAGATACAGATAACAAAGCAGCCCTCTGTATGGGAGAGTGAACATCGCTAAGGCTGATGCAAAGAGACAAGATGCACTTGGAGACAGGAAAAATACGTTGCTGAGAAAGTTTCCACTATTAATATTTTTCCCTTGCAAATGTGGGTCTTCTAAAACACTCTTTTCTTTAGGAAGGATCCAAATGAAGAGGAGGTGGGAAGCAGAGTTACAAAGCACCTAAGAAAGCCTCAAATATCTGAGTGGGAGGAAGGAAGAAGAAATGAAAGAATAATGAAGCTTGCATCACTGGGAGCAAACAGAGGAAGGGAAATGCACATACTTGTGGCTAAATTCTGCAGGAACTTAGGCTGAGGTTTAAAGCTGCTGCGGTTAGCACAGATACAGGCGCAGAGCAATTCAGACGACCTGATCAAAGGACAAAGAAACGCTGCTGCTGCTTTCATTAGGAAAATTACCTGGCTTGGAGTTAATGGGTATGTACAGGAAAAAGTGCTTTCTTTATAGCGTTGACACGGAGTAGACCTGTGAAGGGTAATCAGCACCTGCAGTGTCTACAATGACTGTGATTTGGGGATTCCTTGAGTGGGGCCAGGACTTTGCCATTCACGGAGACTCCCCTTGGCATTCGTGGGATTTCCAGATGTGGCGATACTGCAAACAGATAATTACACTTTCACAAGCAATTTGCAGACGCCTTGTTATTGACGTGGTGCCCAGGGCCCCCTGCATTAGCTGTGCTGACAGCTGAGCCAAAATGCTCCGCTCCCACCTCTCGGGGTGTTTTCATTAAGACTACACCGGGTGTTTCTACACGGTGAGCACCGCCAGCAGCTGCCACGCCGACAGCCGCCTACCTGGGCTAGGAGCGAAGCCTGGAAAAACAAACCTGTGAACTTTGCCTGGGGGCTCCCAGGGCTGTGTATGCCCCATGGGACAAACCCAGCCTGTCCGCACAGTGAAGAGTGAGTTTCGGGGAAGCAGCCGAGGTCACGGCCTTCTGCGCAGACACAGGGGCACCAGGGACACAACTGGGACCCCCAGAGGCGGGGGTGCTTTTTGTGATTTTCACGAGCAAAAGGGCCGGGCTGCTCCTTTCAACATCCACCCTGAGGGCCAGAAAAATGGGCAGAGGAGCCGTCCTTCTGTTCCCCTCCACCCACATAACCGTATATTACACAAACACACACAAAAAAATCCATTTTTTTTTCCCGAATCTTGTCACCAAGAATTCACGAGCTACAACTTTCCGCATCCTTCTGACCTCCAAAGGTCGCCCCGGGCCTTCGCCGCCTCCCTCCAGCCCGGCACCGGCCCGGGGCCCCCGTCGCTCCACGGCGGGCAGGGAGGTGGCGGCGGGGCGGTGCCGGGGCGGCGCCGGGGCGGTGTCGGGGCGGTACCGGGGCGGTACCGGGGCGGTGCCGGGGCGGTGCCGGTGCCGGGGCGGGCCCGGGGCCCGGCGGGCGGCCGGAGGGGGCGGCGCGGGCTGCGGCTGCCTCCCGCCGGGGGCGCGGAGCGGGGCGGCCGCGGGGAGCTCCCACCGCACCGCACCGCACCCACCTCACCCCACCCCACCCCACCCACCCACCCACCGCACCCAGCCGGCGAGGGAGCGAGGCGAGGAGGTAACGGCGCTGGCGATCCGCGCGGTCCCGGGCGCTGCGTGGCGCTGCCCCGGCCAAACTTTTGGGGCCGCTCTGCCCCGGCCCGGCCCCGCGGGGTCCGTCCCCCCCCCCCCCCCTCAGCGCCCCCCGGGGCTCCCGGCGCGGCCCCGCGGCCGGACAAGGGCACCGCCGGCGGGCTGCCCCGGCCGCTCTCGCATCTTCCGGCCGCTTCGCTCCGCTCGCGGGCCGCCGGGGCCGGCTCCCAGCTGGGCGGCACGGAGCGGCGCTGCGCCCGGGGGCGGCGGGGCGAGGGGGATCTGGGCTCCTGCTCCTCGAGCCGGGGGGGCTGGGGGGGGGCGTGGTGTTCCCCAGGCTGAATATTGCGCAGAAACGGGCAAACCGTGGAAATGAGTTTGTTTGGTACCAAAATATGTACGTGTGCGTGTATATGTGTATATCCGTAACACACACAAATGAGCAAGCCGTGGAAATGAGTTTGTTTGGTACCAAAATATGTACGTGTGTGTATATATATCCATAACGCACAAAACCGAGCAAAAAACCATGAAAATGAGTTTGTTTGGTACCTGTATATATGTGTGTATATATCCATAACACACACAAAAATGAGCAAACCATGAAAATGAGTTTGTTTGATACCAAATATATATATATATATCTCCATAACACACGAAAATGATCAAACCGTAAAAATGAGTTTGCTTGATACCAAATATATATATATATCCATAACACATGAAAATGATCAAACCATGAAAGTGAGTTTGTTTGGTACCCATATATATATATATATATATATATCAATAACACACAAAACCAAGCAAACCGTGAAAATGAGTTTGTGCGGTACTAAAATATATTTATACACGTATATCGAATGGTGAAATGAGTCCATGCACTATTAAATTCTGCCCGTCCGTCCCCCGGGCAGGGTGTGGGTGCGGTAGCGGGGTGGCAGGAGCCCCGCTGTGCCCGGTGCCCGGCGGAGGCCAGCGCCCAGTGGCCTTGCTGCGAGGGCGTGAGGCCGCCCGGCCGTGGGGCAGCTCTGGGGTAGGAGAGGGACTGTCCCAGGAGTGCAACATCTATAAACACTTTTCTGATTGGTTTAAAAATTTAGACACAGGAAGCGGATGGTATCTAATAACAGACAAGTGGAGACACTGTTGTCATGGAAACTGAGAAGACTTCCCCCCCCCCCTCCGTTTATTTAAAAAAAAAAAAGTCTGCATATCATCAGAAATGCCTGCAGAAACGTGTTGGCTTCTGGTGCCTTTCCCACAGCATCTGTTGAAACCTGAGAACGTGCCTGTCAAACCAAGGTCACTCGCAGTAAAAACTGCGCCGCCTCCACGGCTCCTCTCCTCTCCTCTCCTCTCCTGCCGGCCGTCCCGGGCTCCCACCGAAGGACGAGCGCAGGCTGGGGAGGCAGCGGGGTGCTGGCCTTGCTCGGCCGGCCTCCGTCCTGCGGTGCCTCTTGGGACTCGGGAGGGACGGCCGGGGCTGGTGGGGTCTGCCTTTGGTCCTCCTCAGTACAAAACTATATTCGAGCAAAGTGGTGTGAACTTGAGCGTTGAGGCCTCGACCCCAGCCTCACCTGGGGAAAAAATGGGAGGCTGTGGGAAGCGCTGTGCGATGGTTTCTAATAAAAGTCACCGCTTGGTCGTAGAGTGCTGTTTGGGGATGAAACCAGAGAGAGAACAAAATGTACTTCATTACTGATGAATGTAACGTGAGAAAAGAGGGCTGAAGTTTTACTTTGCCGGACTACTGAAAGTTTGTTGGGTGTGAGAGGAGAGTGGTTTTGCTCTTAGAGCAGCAGAGAAGTGTTTGTCAGGGAACTCGCAAGAAGGGCTTTAATGCTTTTACTTGTTTTCTTGGGTAGCAGACGTTGATCTTGGATGTTTTTGATGGAGAGACATCTTTGAGAACTGAGTAACCCCTGCGTTTTCTTGAAGCATTTCATTTTCTTGCCCTCTTTAATCGTAGTTTTGCAGCGACCAAGCCGAGAGAAGCACCGAGCACATCACCGCTGTGCCGGTCGCTGCTTGGGAACCTTCAGGGACCACTGCCACCTTCGGCATCCCTGGCTTACGTGCTCTGCTCTTTGGTTGTTGCTTCTTGAGAGCTCCAGCTGTGGCTGTTCAGGCCGGACGGCGCGGGGCTGAGCCCCCAGGTGCAGGCAAGGGGCTCAGCACCCTCCCCTTGCACCACGCCGTGGGCACACGGTGCCAGCGGTCGTGCATCGACTCTTGTCCTGCTTGCCTCTCATCATCCAGGTGCTGCCTCCAGTTGTTTTGGAGTGCAAGTGGAGAAAGTTTGGCTTCGGAGCGAAAGTGTGCTTGCTTCTAGAAAAGAATTTCCTGTTGTCGGGAGCACCCTTATCTGCAGGAAGGTTCGCCGGCAGGAAGCGTGTCGGTTACTTGTTTTTACAAAGCGAAGGAAACGGACTGGATTAGGTACTTTCTAGATTTACCCTTCGTGGTCCTTGGTGTCTCGGCTGCTGTGTTTGTCTCTGGCGGTTTTGGTTTGTAAAAGTTTTGTGATGCCAGCTGGTCCTGGGCGAGATGCAAGAAGTAAAATTCTTGCGTTGTCCTGCCTCTTTTTCCTGCTGTTGTTTAACACAAACAAACCGAACAAACCCAGAGGCTCTCTGGGCCGCGTTTTCAAATCTATGCAATTTGCACCTTATGCCTTTTGAGCCTAATTAATGATTTGAATATTCAGTGTGGATACTCAACAGATGTTTTTTTTCCCTTAAAAAGAAAGATCAGAAGTACACGTTATTTTACTAGTAGGAGCAGTCCTTATGCTTCCAAACTGCTTTTCATCCTGGATCATAAATCACCTTACCGAAGTCCATTTCTTTGACATCCGCAGAAATTCAGTGAGCATAGGAAACCAAAAGGTAGCGTTTCACATGGGCAGCCCAAAGTTATGGGGCATGGCTGGCAGTCAGATTAACTGCCCCTGGATTAGCTGTTGCTAATGGATTAAAACTATGAAAATCAGCTGCCTTTCACAAGTGTGCTGAGGCTGGTGTGCCCGTATGGAACGTGTGGATTTGGGGCTGGGGATGGGAATTTCGACAGTGACCCCAGAAATGCCAGTCCATGCTGGTCCCGTCCAACTTGGTGTGGCTCTCGAGACGGGACGTGGCTGGGGGTGAAGGTCCAGGCGAGAGGCAGGGGCTGCGGTTTGGTTCATTGTGTTCCTACAGGCGGGGAGATTCAGGGCAATAAACGGTATTTCTCCGCTGTCAGCTCACAACAGAGTATTTATGGTGTTAGGCTGAACTTTCATAGAGGGTTTTGAGGGGGGAAGCATGGAACAGTTGCATAAACTTGTAAGAGACTGCCTGGCTCGCTTGACGTAGTGATTTTTGGCATAGGGAATGTCCTGGAATTAGGAGTTGTTGCTGGCAGAAGAGGCAGCCAGGGCTGAGGGCTCTCCAAAAGCCGAAACTGGGCTGGAATGGGACCGTCCTGGCCGATACTGGAATTTGCCAGTTCGTGACTTGAGACGTAACGCGGCGCAGCACGGCTTTGGCCGCAGTTCTGAAATATGTCTGATGAAACCGCACTTGGCTTGTTACCTGCTCTCGCAGCCAAGCCAAAGTCAAACTGCAGCAGAAATCATAATAAAAAAGGAATCCAACAAAACAGCGTTTTGTTTAAATGTAAAAATTATGGCTGTGTTTTTTTCAGAAGTGATCAGCTGATTCTGGGAAACCAGCGTGGAGCTCTGGAAGGAGAGACAGTGTTCAGAGAGTGGCTCTTCTGTGGGCCTTGGAAGTCCTCCTCCGCTCACGGTGCCAGAAGTCCAGCTGTCAGGATCCAGGGCAGCTCAGACCCTCCCTCCCTTCACTTCAGGTGCCTTTGTCAGTGTTGAGACTTCTGCTTCGGGCTGAAGTTGGCTGTCTAGCCTGAGGTTGGCACCTTGGCTTCCTGGGCAGCCCATGAAGGAGCAAGGCTGCCTGTGGGTGGGCATAAAGTGATGGGATAGCCCCACTCTGGAGGGGCCTGCTGGTGGGTATGGGAGATGGATAAAGCTGGCTGAGGCTTTTAGGTGGGTAATGTCATGTCGGTCTGCCCTGGTGTTAGCTCAGCTGCTGCTGAATGCTTGCTTGCTGACGGTCAGGTTTTTCCCACCTCTGTGTCCTTCCGTGGTGGGGACACCATAGTGCTCAGGGATGGTCCCTAACAGGGGTTGCTGCTCTCTTGTATCTATTTTTTATTTTTTTCCTGAGCAAAAGGCTTACTTTTTATGATCAGGTAGTGGGAACAGTCCCCTGGGCTTCAGCCGGGACGCTCCACGAGCAGCAGTAGGCCGCTAAGCCCTGGCAAGCATGGTAGGGACAGATGATGGCTGGGTCTTTCTTTGGGACCTATTTGTACCTCATGTGTTTTGTAAATAAGAGGCAACAACAGCTTTTTTTCCTTCCCACCATCCCTAAATTATCTCACAAAGCGTCTGATGTGTGTTTTGCCGTGTGGGCCCGGGGATTCCCCATGGTGGGAATGCATCTGGTGCGGCGTGGGCTCCTGCTTCCTCAACGCAGGTGATGTGTTGTACCACAAAGGACTGAATGGGTGGAAAGCACACCTGTAGCACTTTGGGTTAATTGGTGAAAAGGAATATTTACAAGCTGCGTTCTTCTCATCCTTTACTGGTATGGTACTTTGGTTCGTCTCGGGGAGGACCGGAGGTGGTGGTGCTTTCGGCCTTCAGTGTTTCTCTACAGCAACCTCCTTCAGCGTGACTTTGACAAGTGCAGCTGTGCACTGCCTGGGCTGCTCTGCACAAGGTCGCTTTCCTGGCGTCTTCCCTGTGCCAGCACCTCTGCCTCTGTCACACTGAACAGCCTCTCAGAGCTTGCTCTCGTTTCCTCTCATATTATACGCAGCCACTGATAATCAAAGGAGGAGGCCAGTCTGTATAGCCCTCTTGAGATTTTACAACAATTGTAATTTGTTTTATTCTGTCTGTCGTTCCTGAGAGGAGTTTGGCCCAGATGTGGGAGAAAGCATCGTCCTGTGCTCTTTCAGACCTCTCCCTAAAACTCACGTATTCCCTGATCTCTTCAGGAACTGGACAGGCTGGGGGTGAAACTTTTGCCCCTTGTCCTGGATGGTATTTTGTCGCTTGTTCCTGTTACCTCGCTGCCTGTAGTTGGGCAGCCTCTTTGCTAGAGCCGGGCTTTCCAACCACAGCTCTGCGCTTCTGGTCAGGTTTCTCCCTTGGGCTTGGTAGAGATGAAGCCCTTTCTCGGATGAAGCCAGTGCTCAGCACAGCGGGCACGTGCTGGTGGCCAGGCCCGAGCCTTCCTGCAGAGCCTGCATGGCGCCGCTCGCTGTGGTGGGATCCTCAAGTCAGCTGTGTGGTGGCCGCCCGGGCTCGCTCTGAGCAGGAGCAGAGGTGTGAGAGGGGTCGTTGAAGATGGGAGAGAGCTGAAGTTTAACCCAGAACTGGGTTAAATCTCACTGTACCCCCAAATCCATCTTGTTTTGATCTGGGTCTTACAGTAGAGCATTTGCAGCAGCTGCCAATAAGTATGCTAATTTTAACAGCAGATTTTCTAAAGCTTTTTGTTGTTGTTGTTGGAGGTAGAGAAAGGGATCCAAATGTTTTGATCCTATTTTTATCATTATCTTCACTGGGTTTTTCTCACTCTGCACTTTGCTGAGAGGAACAAAATTTTAATAATTCACTAATACACTTTCACTTCATTAACATTTCATCATTCTGGCATTGTGCATGGGGTGAACTCTCTTGTATTCTCATTAAGGCCCTGATCTTGCCTCCGTAGTCTCACATCCCTCCAGGTGTATAAAAGCCCAAACACAGGTACTATTCTGACTTTTGGAAAGTTTGTTTGTTTGTTTTCTTAATAGATATTAAATTAAACAAAGTATGCAGGTTTTTTGTTTGTTTGGTTCCCCACAAAATGGAGGCCTACATACAGAGATAGTGATGTTTAGGTAGAGCTGCTGGGTGCCAAGCCTCCAGCCATTGCAGAATTCACCGGTGTGGTCTGGGGAATGTAAAAACATGGGGCCTTGCTGTGGTGTCGTCCGCATTATTTGATACAGCGTCGTGTTTGGTTTAAGTGAGATTTATAATGTTAAAGTGTTAAAATGTTCGTGAAAATTCTGGGTACCTTCACTGGGATAGCGCAGTGTTTAGTGACAAGAGGACGCAAATAACTCTTTACACATCTCATAATCACAAACGGGTGCTGAAATATGTCAGTTTGCAGGTGCATGCCTGTGTTGTGTTAGACAGTTGCTTTTTAATCGTGCCCAAATCTGAAATTGGCTGTTGAGCTCTGTGGCAACGTTCCTCCCACCCCCTTTTTTTTTTTCCTTTAGCATAAAATAAACCTCTGAATCAGTGCCTCATTTATTACTGCCGATTAAATACTGTTAGCACACCAATGTGCCAGGGGAGGTTTGGATTGGAAATCAGGAGGAATTTCTTCATGGAGAGGCTGGTCAAGCATTGGAACGGGCTGCCCAGGGAGGTGGTGGAGTCCCCATCTCTGGAGGTATTCAAGAAATGTGTGGACATGGCACCAAGGGATATGGTTTAGTGATGGAGTTTGATAGGTCAGCTGAATGGTTGGACGATGATCTTGATGGTGTTTTTCAACCCAGGTGATTCTGTGATTCTAAATTATGGCAGGCCTATTCAGAAGGGAGGAGAAGCTCAGTATAGCTGGAGGCCGGGCAGTGCGTAGGTACGAGAGGCTTGAGAGTGGCAAGAAAACTTCTGAGTCGTGGGTGGTGGAGAGCGAAGGGCCGGCTAGGAGCTTCAGGAGGCTGTGTATGTCAAAGAGTGCGGCTGTTGGGGGACCAGAGGACGAGAGAGCACAGTTGTAAACACAGGAGGTGCTGAGGGGCCTGGCTGAGGGTTTTCATTTGTCCAACGGTATATTTACTTATAGAAGCAGCAGGGCAGAAACTCGTCTCTTATAAATTGGTACGATGCTGTGGAGGTGAGTGGGATTCCTCGGATTTACAGCCGCCGAAGGTCTGTGCAGAGGTGTCACAAGAAGAGGAAGGATGTGAAGCGGGGGGAGCTGGAATGCCTTGTAGGCCTGAGCAACAGCAAGGGGGGAGCTGGTTCAGGCCGTGAAGGGAGGCGGGCTGGCGGCAGGTCCAGTGCTGCTATATCGGGTCTGATCTGACGGCGAGACGCCCAGCCAAGAGCTGTCAGCAGGGCAGGCTGAGAGATGGGCTTGGCTGGAGCCGAGTCAGCAACAGAAAGCACCTTTCTCATTGGCACAGCAGTGGCTGGTGTGGGAGTGAGCAACATCACCCACAGGGTGAGGAGAGGGGAAAAGTACGGCCAAGGCTGCAGCAGGAGCCAGGGGAGAGCATGCGGAGGTGCAGAGGAGCAGCAAGATCAGGACGAGGAGGGCCAGAGAATGGTATCTGACAGAGCCAAGGCAGGGCAAAAAGCCAGCCTGGGTGGAGGAACAGAACAAACTTACAAACTGCATGTGGAGCTGAGAAGAGAAAGGGAATGACCCCAGCTTCTTTAGAGGCATGAGCCGTGAACAATCTCCACTACAGTTAGTAAACTTTGAAAAGCTGAGCTGTAAATAAACTGCATTATAACTGCTGCATCTATTTTTTTTTCCTGTCTCCTGCTGTTGCAATGTAGTGTGCCACTTGCCGAGGAGGGTGGCAGTGGCTGTGTGGCATGCTCGAGGTCTCGTAGGCCTTGGGACTCCTCTGTGTCACCTTCTTGAGGGAACCATGATCTGCTTGTGGTGGTTTTGTGACTGCAAATGGTTTCACCGCATCTCTGTATTGTCCACCTTCAGCTTGCTTTTGAGTATGAGCTTTCCTTCATCTAATTCAGTGCTCTGGAAGTCACCTTCTTCTTTGCAGAGAGCTTTCTGGCTCTCTGCACTGGGCCACCCCATCTTTTGTGTAATTTGAGTGCATGAGCTGTGAGATGGCTTTTGGGGGCCTAACTCTGCTTGCACTTTCCCAAATGAGATCATCTTCTGAATATATTTTGCCATGGAGTAACTGTCCTCAAGGAGGAGGAAAATGCAGAGTGAAAAAATGAGATTTGTAGAAATTAGGCATGTGTGCTATGTTTGTCACCCTTCTTCACAAACAGGTCTCTGCAGGCGTGAGAGCAGCCCGTTTGCAGCTGGTCCTGGAGCACGCTGGAGGGACCTGAAATAGCAGGAAAGACAAGAAAAATATAAGAACAGCGTGAAAAGTGCAGTGCATTTAAAAGTCCTTTCACTTACTTTTTTGGCATCTTTTTTTGGTACCTCGGAAACAGCCTGGGTCGGAAAGTCAGTCTACCAAAATACATGGATTTATTTATTTCCTAGTTACATCAAAAGTATGCCTTGTTGTAGTTGCATTTCCTGACTCCCAAACGTTGTCTTGGTCCCCCAGACTGAGGCTGCCTGCTAAAATGAGAAAGATAACCTTGCTTGCTGGTGGGGTGCTTTCCTGGGGCTTCTCCTGGTTGCCCCAGCACCATGCGGCCTGCACAGCTCGCAGGATTTGGGGTACAGAGTTGGTTGTGGTGGTGCACGTACAGCTGCACAGCTAGTGTGGAGCCAAGGGGCTCCTGCCTGCCCCTGGTCCTGTGCAGCCTCCCTGATGAATGAGAAAAAGGCCAAATACAGTCATATAGGCCTTGAACCCCTCATCAGGGGTTTCAGGGTAGTACTTTCAGTGTAGGCTTTTTTATTTTTTACACAGCAAGACAGTATTATCTTCCATCGAGGGGCTCCGTGACAAGGCCATTACTATGCTGGTGATAGTAGTATCGCTGTTTCCCACTTGCCCAGTTCCACGGGAGCGTTACATCCCCAGCCGGTGGACTCTGCCTGCTCCCTGCGCTGGTTGTGCTCAGCGTGTGCCAGCCAGCCTGCCCTCTCGCTTTTTTAGCATGAATTCCTTTCCACCCAAATGGGGATGCCTGTTCACAGTGTGGTGTGGGCAGCTCAGGACTCATTTTGAAATCTGGAGCTTTTTTTATCCCCCCTAACCCTCATAGTAATTTTAATTCTGAAATTGTTTACTGTCATGCTTTATACTGTTAGTTTGGGGGTAAGAGCTGGGACCGCAGAACAGCAGAGATCCCAATCCTGGGCATAGTGGGGAAAAAAAATGTTCTTCCTTATCCTAAAAACCAGAAGCCTGAATAACGTATTTGGACCAAAAATTCCTCCAGTGTAGAAGTCCCAACACCAATATAATTATTTACCTTGCTTTAATGTTTCATGCACTTTAAGTTCCCGTTGCCTGCTAGTAACATATGAACATGGGGGAGATTTGGAGGGTACGCACAGGATTATTGGCATTTCTTCGGCAGCTGCTAGTAGCCTGCCTACGTTCAGCAGATTTTATGCTGTCAAAAACAGTTAGAGCACATGAACGAATGGGCAGGCAACCACATGAATATTGATTAATATAGACAGAAACTGGCCTCCCACCTCTTGCTCAGACAAAACAGCAATGACAAAAAAGGCAGCAGGAGTCAGCCCATGGCATGTTTTATTTCAAAAGTAGAGTTTTGTTTTGTGGAGACTCCCTGGGAATCAAGCTTTTCTGTCCAAACCCAAAGAAAAGGAGCTTCATCCGGGTGCCAAAAGGCGGTCTGCCACATCTGTGAGCAAGGAAGTGGCTTGACTTCTACAGGTGTTGAATCCAGCAGTGTGGCACTTTGAAAAACCTAGCCAGCCTTTCCTCTGGTGCCAGCATGGGCACAACTGCTGGCAAAAAATGGAGCTTGTCCCTTTCCATGCCAAAATCTACTCTCTCTGCTTGTCTTAGATGATTTCAGTGAAAATTTTGCCTGAACAAATAGCTCAGCATCTGATCAAGGTAGATGGTTCATGTTTAAAGTCCACTTTTGGGTATTTGTGGGAAGCTCCTGTGGGATGCAGTGACAGTTGCATCTGATTTTGTGAATGCAGAATTTGGTGCTCTGTTGCTGTTACTGATACAGTGGTAATGGTTATCATTATACATTTTTTATTCCAGTGGTAGATAAACAGTGTTAATATTGTGCTCTTCCCCAGAGATCCTCTCAGAATCCTCTGAAGCGTGTCCTCCATTGATATGTAAGGTGATTTATGCGAGCATCCCTGTGGCCAGTGCGAGTGATGCACGTAAGGCTTTTTGGAGCCCCTAAGCCCATGGGCTCATCTCCACATCTGATGACTACTGGGGTGAGTGAAGATGGGTTGTCAACACACCTCTCTCTTGTGGTGATTAACTCTGTTGTCTAATGACTCAACCCAGGTCGCAGCCTTTCCCCCAGGCATTATATTCACCGGTCTCTTGGCCACCTTGCTCTGTGGAGTTGCAGGAAGGTAGTTGTCCTTATGTTCAAATTTAGCAGTTAAGGAGTAGACAGACACACAGATGTGGGCAGCAGGATGATTGAAGGCCTTTGTAATAAATAATAAAGCTAACCCTCTTCCCCCAAAATGCTTTTGTAGTAGCCTAAAGAACTGCTTCACCTGTGAGCTGCAGAAGGAGACATGGTTGGATTACAGAAGTGCATGCAATGAGTTGAAATACAGTGTTTTAATTTTCACTGCCAATAAACACCCTTCATTGCTGAAGCAACTTTCTTTAAGACAGAAGCCCCAAAAGAGGTTCCTGTCCCTTTTCTATCTTGTTTAAAGTGATGCCGCTCTACTGAAGACAGGGCCTAGAGAGCTGGGGAGAAGACCGCTTCTTTTTTTTCCTAGAAAGCTTGAATGCAACATAATTTTATTTCTGCACGTTAAAGTTAATAACACAGCAAGTGTATTTTGAAGTATTTCTAGGATCTCTATATGTTAAATAACTGCAGGCAGACTTTATAGTCACTCTATAGGGCCTCATGATCTATCATTTTGAGCTACCTTCTATCTATTACGTTTTATCTGCCTGCAAAATCCATTTCTAATTCTGGCCATATCTCCTTTGCGATCACTTGCCAGAAATCTATTCCCAGGTTTCTCCTTATTTTAGTGAAATATCTCTGCTTCAGCACCTTTCCCAAGGTGGCTGATCTAATCACGGCACTATCAGTTATCGCTTCTCATTTCCTTTGCTAGCTCTGTCAAATGCAATGCACAGCCTAACAAAGTGACATTCAAATACTCCCAGTGACCAAAGCCATTTCCCTCTCTTTCACTTCGCACAACTGGAATTATGCGTGGCTTCTTCAGCACACACCCTTCGCTCCAGGAATGTGGTTTGTGAGGAACTGTGCAAAGTGCAATGTGAGAAGGCATTGAGCAGACAGAATAGCTCCCTGTGTCTGCCACAGGTTGTATTGACCGTCTGGGTGGTGGATCCCATGCCCATGACTGCTTTTTCCAGGTAGAGGAGAGCAGTGCTTCATTCCTGGTGAGAGAGCCCTGCCATCAGAGGAATAAAATGTCACCTTGCTGTTCCTAATCTCCATTTTTTGTGCCTCTATACATTTGTTTCTCTTTTAAATGTGATTATTGCCATATGCAGGGGTCATTGTACACTGAGCAAGGTGCTTGTGTTTCTCTGGGAAAGAGTCACGTATGAGGTGGGATCTTCTGTTAGGATTAAAAGTAATTTCTGTGGACGCAGCTCCAGCAATAGCATCTCTTTTTCTGTCTCTCTTATTTTGGGTGACAAACCTCTTAGCTTTATCTTAGATTGCTATCACAAACTAATACGTGTTTTAATAAGTGTGTGGCTGACTACTCCTCTGCTCTGGAAGATGAAGTTACCAACCTGCATCCTCAGAGTGCCTCCTGCTCTGTGCTGTCATGAGCAGGCCTTGCTGCAACCCCATTCCTCCATGGCTTTCAGCCAAGGCTGAACCCAAAATCTTGCTTTTTGTAAGGGAGTGGGGTCCAGCTCTGGCCAAGCTGCCTGCAGCCCCATCCAGGCTCTGGCGAGGCATGCCTGGGCTGGGAGCTGACCACGAGCAGCACGGCAGGACCTGGATTTCTTCAAAAGCACACAGCCTGTTTAATTTTTTTTTTGTTTCTTCCCACTGTGTGGATCAAATAAACCTGTCTTATAGTCTGCAGCACATCAACGCACATATTTCCCCTGTAGCTTGTTACAGGTTGCAGAATTGAGTTCATGCAGAAGGTGAGGGGGAAAATTACAAAAACGGGTTTTAAGCTGACAAAAAGAACCAGTCCAATTTGTTGCCACTGGCCCCAGGTACAACAAAACCCAGGTGCTCTGCGTTTGGGTCCTTTGGCAGGTATTTCGATATTTCAGCCCCTGTCCCCCCTGTTACCTAGCTCTGCTCCAGGGGGACTGCAGGGCCGGCTTCTGGGTGTCCTAAAGTGGTTGCTTCCAGTACAGCCACGTGGCGAGGACAGGGTCTAATGGCTAGAAAAGCTGTTCGTTGCTGTGGTTTTTTTTTCTTTTTTTTTTTTCCTAGCTATTTCCTCACCGTAGGAAGGTAGAGAAATCTGTGATAAAATAATAATTAAATGCTGACAGTACTAAATTTCCACCCAGCGTGAGTTGGCAGCAGTTGCAAACCAAAACATTAGGTCATTAAAGAAAAAAAAATGATTAAATACTTCTGTATGCTTTTCTGATTAGCTATTCTTAAAAAGAACATGTGGCTATAATAGAAGGGTGTACTTGACAGCAGCAATTGCTTTTCTAGGGAAAGGTAAAATTCTCCAGGTTTAATGCATATATATATGTGTTTTCTTGCTGATCTCAATGGGCATTTACATCTCACTAATAATCCATTTTTAAAAAGCACCATGTAATCTCCCCACCAACAAATACGTGAAATACTCTCAATATTATGTTTCTGGAGAGAAGAGTTATCAGTGACTACAATGCTCAGGGGTGGTTGTGGTCTCTTTTTCGTAGTCTCTGGCTGGGCAGAGCTGGCTTTGAGCTTCAGAGCCCCGCAGCCTTGGTGAACCTTGCTGTGGCACTGGTGGTGTTGAAGCACTGCAAGGCTCAGGGCTGGGCTGCGCTGCATATAAATGGTATAAAATGGTAAAAATGGTCAGAAGGTGCATTTGTAGGTTAATCTTTTCACAGTGCTCTAGTGTATTTTGGCTCCAGTGTGTTCCATAATACCGTTTCAGGGGCTGGTACCTATAGATCATGTATATCCTCTGCTCCTTCTGGATCCTCTATAAGGGATGCTGCAGGACCCAGCAAGCAGGGAGGATCCAGGGATGGTGGCATTGCAGGAGAGCTGTGGTCGCTGCTGGCCCTGCAGGAAACTCAGGAGCAGGGGCAAGGAGCTGGCCAGGGGCATTTTGAGTTATAATTTGGGGAGAGGAAGCCCCAAGGCAGTGGATAACCGCACCAGCAGCCTGGCTGGTGTCAGCTGGGTGTCAGCCTGGGATGCCGGGCGTCCCCTCTGCAAGTGCCAGGAGTGCCTCTGAAGCCTGCCCAAGCTCTGTGACCCAAACACACTTCCCAAGCATGTCCCCAGCATTGGAGATGTCCCTATCGGTGTGGCTCCTGCTGCCATCATATCAGAGCAGCTTGTGGGCCGTCATGTGCTTATCTCCTGTCATGCCTGCAGCACCACAGTGTCGTCCTCCCTCCGTCCACCAGCTCCTTCCTTCCACCTGCATGTGAGAAACTGAGGAATGGAGAGAGGGGTTTTCTCGGCTACTGCCACTGTTGTGTTTGAAGGCGAACCATAGAGTAATACAGCCTTACGTGGTAGTAATGTGCCCTTGTATGCACCCAGAAGTTGCACATGAACAACATGAACAACATGGTCTTAAAAGCATTACTTCTGTCCCCTGGAAGGTTCATCTGAAGGTGTTTGAAGGAGGATCAGCATCATGTGGTTACAAATTTACTCAGCACTTCTATTAGACTCTTCTAAGGGCAACTGGAATATTTGCCTTTCCCTTGGGAGCTGTGTAAGGCGCATTTTTTTTTTTCTTCACAGAAAGCAATTTCTCAGGAAGTCATTCCAGTTTAATCTCCAGATTATCTGTTTCTTTGTTTGTTTGTTTTTCCCCCAGGGTAAAGCAGCTGAATAATCGGCTAACCCTAATTCAGGCAGGGCTGAGGACTATGTATGGGCACATACGTAGGGATCCAGACTGGAGGAATGCTGTTGCTTTAGGCTGCAGTTTTGTTCGTATAGCCTGAGTGTGGTGGTTTCTTTGGAGGCGAGTGCAGGTGCTCTGGGACCCTGGTCACTGCACAGGGTGACCTGAGCCCCCTGGAGACACCTCTGATTTGGAAAGCTGAGAGAAAGGTGTGTTTCCACAGTTGACATAACAGTCAGCTTCTTGCAATTTCAATGCAGCATCCAAGAGCGAGAGGAGGGCCCTTATGTCTTTCTCTCCTGTACCGAGACGTTGCCAGCAAGGAAGGGTCTGGTGGAGGCCGGGGACCGCCCGTGTCCCAGCGCTGTGTGGACACAAAGGGGCCTGCATTCACTTGGGCCTGGTGCCGCGGTCACGCTCCTGTGGGGCAGCCTGTGGGCAGTGACTGACTGAGGTGTCCCTCGGTGGGGAGCCGCCAGTGCCTCATGCGGGGACCCTTCCCCAGGTCCGGCCGGGGCCGGGGTGGGCCGCCACTGAGCGTGGCGATGTGAGGTGGGCCCGAGCGCCCGGCCCGCATGGCCCTGAGGGTTCATGGGGTCCTTGTACTGCCAGCACCGGGCTCAGAGAAACTGTTTCCATCCCGATGTTTATGTGCTTGACCCTATAGAGCGTGAGGTGGCCGAGCAGTTACAGGCCATTAATCCTCAATTGCTCTTGTCAGGTACTGTGTTCATTAATCCAGGGCCAAGCAGAGGTTTAGCTGTCAGCGCAGACATGACACCTGTTAGCAGTGTTTGCAGCCGCGTAGACAGATTCGAATTTCGTCAGGCACCACGCCAGAGCTGGGGCTCAGCTTTGGTTCATCCCCTAAGGGCTCCTTTGCCCGTGTGCTGGTGGCTGCCTGAGAGCTGGAGCCCTGCTGGGTCCCCTGCCCGGCACCCCAAGGAGCCCGGTGGCGGTGGGTGGCATGGCTTCTGTGCGCATCCCCGCGCTGATTTTATTGCCTTCTTTTGTGGAGGAGGAGTGCTCCGGGCATCCTGTGGCAGAAATTCCCCTTATTCTTGGACATTGCCCAAGGGTTCCTCGGCAGAACAAAAATTGCTACAGAAAAGAAAAAACAAAACACTACGATGCTGAGCACCAAGACTTAGGCAGTGCTTTGATATGCCAGGCTGTGATGATTGTGTATAGAGGGACATCCTTTTGTAGCTTGAATTGCTATAAAAGGCTTCAATAGCCTTTCTCTGGCAAACTGCTGGTACCCGTAGTCGGGAGTTTGTCTGAGCAAGTTTTGCAGGCTCAGTTCCACAGTACACATATTGATCTGCTGCTGCTCCCGAGGTGAAAACTGTTTATGCTTTAATACATTAAGTTCTGCTCCCACTGATCTGTGTGGAAGTCTTGTTTTGAAAGTAAAAGAAAAACAGGAAGGGAGAATGTTGAGATGTTTTAACACAGTAAAAAGCATTTTCTTCCTACACAGTGCCATTTCAGAGAGAGAACAGCTTCTCCTCCAGGTCTGTTTTCGTCTAGGTCTCTCTCTTCTGAGATTTAAACATATGCTTATATCAGTTCTTCAGCTGGTGTGTATCTGTTGACGTACTGCATCCCCTGACATGGTGTGCTTTCCTCATTTACACCTCGTGTCTTTGCTGTGGGTCTTTGAAGTTGGTGGAGTCCTCAGGTTTTAAATGTGGTCCTTTAACAGTGCTGCACCGTGGGGGCTTCGGGGGTTTTGTTTTTGTGAGAAAAGCAATGACATAATTACCGGTAGGAAAATAGAAAAATTAGGAAGTTATTTATTGTCCTGATGTCTATCGGATTTGTTGCTTACTGTGAAGCAATTGCCCTAGTTCAGCAGATGGGTACAGCGAAGCTCCAGGTGGCTGAATATCACCTCGCAGCCCGTGGCACACCTGGGGCAAAATCCAGACGTGCGAGGTGTTGCCCCTGCAAGGCTCACCCTTCCCTCAGGAAGCTGCCCACAGCTGGAGGCACGTCCCGCTCTGGCTTCGCAGCTGGTGTGTAGGTAATACCAGAGCACAAACCCACTGACAGGCCGTGTGTGTCCGGGTGAGAGACTGAGATCACTCAAACCATCACTCGGCTGAGCAGAAGCAGGAGAGAGCATATCTGGGAACTCTTGGGGTTGCTGTGCCTGGCTGTAAGAGCCTTTACTTTCAGATTTGTCCTGTTCATTTTATTAGTTTGTGTGATTTTGTCCTAGCTGAAATAGCAATTGAGGAGGTAGAGTAGCAACTTTAGCCTCAGGTCAGGCCATCTGCAGAAAAAATGTTAATTATCAGGGACTGGGATAAAATTCTGATCCTAACGAAGGATTTCAATGACTTTTGAGGGTAGTGAGATCATCTACAGTAGGCTGTCCTCATCATCTCTGTTAGAGAAACTGAATGAGACTCTGTCAGGCCACAGGAATGGAGATCTCTTAACTTTTTTATTTATTGCTCTTGTTGTCTTGGTTCTGTTTTTTGCTTTCCCTCCATCTAGGCATTGTTGTGTTCTCATCCTATGTCCCACGCATGCATTCTTCTGCTAATGAAGGAAAGGAAACGGTCACACTCAGATTTCAGTCTTTAGGAAAACAAGAGCATCTTGATTTTATTATGTTTTTGGACAGGCTTCAGGGGATAAAGTTGAACTTGTCTGAGAATAAAGGGATGTTATCATACTCAGAGTTTACTAAGTGTAAAATGATTTGGAAATAAATTTGTTTTTCTTCCTATGAAAATTAAAAGCACCAAATAAGGCAAAGTGTTTTTTGCTGTGGTGCTTGGGATTTTTTTTCTAGCTTTTCAGTTCTGTGCTACAGAAGAGTCAGTTTTTGAACCAATATTGGATGGGAGTAACAAGTACCTAAGTCATGTAGTGTGGGTGTAAGAATCCAAGCTAGTTCAGCTGTTATTTGGACCACTCTATTATAAAGTCCTGTAGGCTAATGTCAGTAACTTTGTGTCATGAATACCATGCCATTTCTATTTTATGTGGACTGATTTCATTACAAAATTTCCACTAATATCTACCTGCCCTTCTTTGATTTCTTTGCGTGTTGTATGAAGGAGCATCCTTTACCTTGCTTCGCAGGACGGTACCATACCAACTTGGTGCTCAAGGCCTGCCCTCATGCCACAGCCATTCCTGCTGTTAGGGCAAGACCAAAGACTCCCAAGGATGTGTCCCCAGTGCCTGTAACGTGAGGACTGCAGTCAAAGAGGGTGATTTCACCCAGCTGGGTCTCTGGTTGTACGTTGACTTAGGTTAAAATCCAACTGGCAGTCGTGGTGATGAGAGGAAGAGCTTTAGGTGTATTGTCAGCCCTGGTAGTGAGTTGTCTGCTGCTTTCTTTTTGTTTGGCGATTCATTGTGAAGTTTCACCCTCCACAGGGATGCTTCTTGCTTCTCCTAGGCAAGCTAAGTAATTGTTGGAGCCTGCTCCTATTCGTGGCTCGTAACTATCATCACACTGTAGACAGACATCTTCTCCTCTTCCGAAAAATGGAAGGTTTCCAGTTTATTGTCTGGAAATAGGAAGGAGTGGATTTTTTTCCTTGTCTTATGTTGGTACTCTGTTGTGTACAGCAACTCATTCTTTTGCATTGGCCGTTCATACTTGAAGATTTCTGAGAAGGGGATTGATAATGTGAACCTTTAAAGAACAAGATTAGATGAGGTGGAACTGGCTTTGTTTGCCAGTTTGGTCTGTGATGCTGTACTCCTTTCACTGCAGTGTGGATGAAAGAGTATTCCTAAAATAAATAATAGTCTGGTGCTCACCTGAGTTCAGCCGTTTACCCGGGGGAAGCAAAAAGTTTCCTCAGAAATGAGAAGGCTATTCGAAATCTGTTTGGGGCATTTTAATTGCAGTACGTGATGAGTCTTTTGAAGTTTTATTACCTATTATATACATAATTCCAAATTTGCCTTTCGCAATAGCTCAAGGTTTTTCTATTTGCTTCAGAATATTAACATTTCTGTTTCAAGCTTTGAAAGAGCAAACTTTCTGAGCATGATTATGAACATTAGGTTAATGCATAATCCCCACTCAGAGGTTCTCCTAGATTTCCATGTGCTTGTTTAGAGGCTGTTCAAAGGTGCTTAGCTTTAATTGCCATTATGTGAGCACACAGAAATAAGGACCCAGGAGTCTTATCAATTATTCTATTCGCAAATTCATTTTCAGGTAGTCTCAGAGCTGTCCTAAGTTGAATTTACACTGAGGAAGTATAAAGGTTTTCATCTAAACGGGGAGGAGGTTGTATTGCCTCCTTTAAATACTCAATGGCTGCATGTTTTTGGTCTGAACGTAGTTGCTGGGGATCTGTTTTGTCTTCTGTGGCTTTGTTTTCTTGCAAGTGTTTTATGTACCTTGCATATGCAAACTTTTAGCTGCCCACACAGAAATAATATTACAGATCTGTGTAAAAATGGCGTGAATGCTTGGATTTCTGTGGTTTCCAGTGAGCTACAAGACCTGAAGTTCTTGAGTCCCAATGGAGAAAGGACCTTGCCTTTTAACGGCTTTAGAAAATTTTACTTGGTGAGGTAGAACTGGGGCAAGAGGTAGGGTAGGGTGTTCTGATTTTAGCATGTGGGTCCATGACTGAAAGCTAGCGAGACCTGCATGCTCCACCACCCACGAGAAGCCTCTGTGTAGTCAATTCCCACTTCAGGGTCTTATCTAAAGATCTGTGGAGTCCATAAGGAAATACAGAGTGAGTCACTGTAGAGTAAGAAACTGGAAATGTGCTTCTAGAATGCAACAAGGGCTTGGTGTTTGGGGAAGAGCTGTCCGGTGTGTCCTGGGCAATTGACAGAGAAGGGCATAATAAGACTAAGAGGAAAAGTTCAACCATTTTGTGCATTACACTGCAAAGTTGGGTGGAAAATATATTTTTAAATATCTTGTATTTCAGAATCAAGAACCGACTTCTAGATATCCTGTAGAAATACCCTGCACTGTTACCCAAATTGTGAGCTTCCCAGCACTGAAGATACTAAAACTAGTTATCAATAGCAATAAAGCAGAATGGGCTGGAATCTGTTGAATTAGAATTGAGATCATCTTTGACCTTGCTTGTCCCAACCAAGTGCATCAGCTGTGCATGTTGTCCTCCAGAAGTTGGGCTCTGTGGGTTTGTGGTCTCATAGCTGTGAGAGCTGATAGTCCTCTTACGTTATCGAACCCAAGAATGCGTTCTCCCCCTGTCTGACAAAACACCGTGTGTGTGTGCTTGGTGGAAGACGGATGGTCAGTTTTTCAGTAAAAAATCCAGTTAGCAAACAGCTTTTAGTCTGCAAAAAAAAAAAAAAACAAACAACCTGAGGTTCTGTTTTTTAGGTCACAAGCCCGATACAAATTTTCAGGTCTTCAAGAAAAGCAGCCATGGCCAGATTTTCAAAGTTCTCCAGGAAAGGCAAATGCAGTTTATAATGAATCCCGGTTAATTTGTTCGACATTCCTTAAATGTTATCCCCTACCAGTACCAGCGCTGTTACTGCTCTGGTGTCATTAACCATCTGCTTAGCATGTAAAACTCCTCGGGGCAGGGATCGGATCTTTGCTTTGTACTGGATGAAGTGGAGTCTGTAGCTGACACTTGAGAAACAATTAATGGTAATGCGGCTCAGCAGGGTGTTTGGATACCGAGCTAATAAGAGCGGTATAAATGCCTGGCTGGATTGGATTAGAGGGAACTTGTGTGTCCCAGCGGTGTGTCTCCAGCAGGTGAAGGGAAATAATCTTAAGCATCATCTGACGAGGAGCAGTGAGAGAATAAATGGCGTTTCTGAAGGACGCACAGGAGTTAAGGATGCAAGAGAGTCACGATTTGGGTGTGTATCTCTGTTCTGCTTATCGTGAGGCTTTATTAACTAAATATTTTTTTTTCTATTGTGAAATAAGGGATCGCTTCAGGGCTTTAATCTCATTAGTGCCTGCCTTTTCCTTCTCTCAGTCTTCTGCACGCGTGGTAAGTCGGCGCTTTATCGTATTTTCCTTTGTATCCTAATGATCCCCGTGTGTCGGGGAGAGAGCCGCGCGGCGGATTGCACCCTATCCTAATCCATCAAAATCAAGTTAGTTGCGCGGCGGCGGACGTCAGCGGCCAGCAGAAAGCTTGCCGGTTGCCCAGCAACCTCCGTGGAGGAAGATGGAGGGACGGAGGGACAGACGGACAGACGGATGGATGTCCTGCCGCTGCTCCGCTTCTAGCCCAGGTGCCACGAATGCCCCTGCTGCTCCCCTGCCATGCTGCTGCCTTTCTCAGGGGCTCTGGGGCTGGATGGGAATGCACCCCATGCCATCCTCATTAAAACCTCTAATTGGGTTGGCTTCGTCCCATTGAGGCAGGACTCTTAAAGGCACGCTGTCAGCATCGCTGCTCCCTTTCTGAAAGGCCCCAGCCCATAATGCCACATCCCGCCGCAGGTCAGAGGAGCTCGGTGAACGTGGCGCTCGCCACTGACCTCTTGCCCTTTGGTGGTTTCTCTGGTTCATGGCTCGGGCCGAGACATCTGACCTCCGCTTCTGCTGCGCTTCCCTTTGGTTTTCCAGCCCTAGGAGTCCGTGCCAGGGGGTCAGGATGCAGTTAGAGAAGTCTCTGGGGAAATAAAAGGGCAGTTGCTGTTGAACTGGGCTGCGTAATGGCCAGGTCTTGGAGCCAAATAGGATTTGACAGTGTCACTTTAGTTTTATAGAATATTTAATTATTATGCAACACATTTTTTTCCACTCTTTGGATGCCTTTAGAAGATGTACCCTTCTTGTGCTCCAGGGTGAACTTAAAATTCATGTACATTTACAACGTCTGGAGCTAAACTGTGCTGAAAAGCTCACACAAAACCCTACCTGTGCGATCGCAGACATCTTTCATGTCCTGCCCCTGGTGCCTTTGTTAATGACAAGCTCTTTACTTGGGGCTTGATTCAGGAAAGCACTTGGGAATGTGCTTAACTTTGAGTTTTTAATAGTGCCATTGAAGCTAATGAACCTCCTGTCGGGTTTAAGCTTGAACACGGGCTGTGCTGGACCTGGGGCTGTGTGAGTGTTCAGCCCACGATCCTTCTCTGCAGACTGGGGTACAGACGCACAAACAGGGTACCAGGGAAAGCAGAGGCTGTCCTAAGGAGAAACAATGCTGCAGCCACGCGGTGCAGCCCCTTAGGGTGAGACGAACCCCCCCCAGCCCAAGGAGCACGACTCCGGTTCCATCCGCGAGCCTCCCTCCGCCGCCCCTGTCGGCGCGCTCAGAGCTGCTCGGGGACTGTGGAGCGGTTCGGCGCGACTCCTGCTCGCGCTGCGCCTGTGTGTGCAGCAGTTGGGTGCCTTTTGGAATGCGTTTTCTGGTGGCAAGCTATTTATCAACCGGCTGTTGAACTTGTTATTTCCTAAAGCATATGGCATGTTGCTTGTGATTGAAAAGCTGCTGTTCTGCCTCCTTGTTCTTCAGCCGTACGGAGATTCCTCCCTGCTTGTTTTGCTAAAGTCCTTCAGCTCTAGAATGATAGCGTCCATCAGCTAGATGGTGGAGCTGTGCTCGGAGACAATGCTATTGTTTTTGTCCGTGTTATTTCTAAAATGGCTGTGCAGAGAGAGGGTGGCAGAGAGGAGTACCTGGAAGCAAAACATCAGGGGCCTGGAATTCAAAAGGAAGAATGTTTTCAGAGAGCCTGGCTGCCTGTTTGGTGGGAAGTGAGTAAGGGCTGTGGAAAGCTAACGTGTTTACCAGGTGGAAGACTGGGTGACAGCAAAAGGCTACATATTAAGGTTTTAACTGAATGAATTGCTGGTTGTTAGTCAGAATCATTTCTTAGAGTAGAAAGTAGGATCAGAGGGCAAGCAGTCCTGCTCCTGTCCCAGTCCCAAGCAAACCTTTGTCCCTAATACATTTTTGTGATGACAGATTGGTGTCTGAGCCAAGTCCAGCGGGGTGGGTCCTCCTCCCGTTGACAGAGACAGTGGGTTACTGCTTGTGGGTTCCCATCTCAGTGAAAGGTCGAAGAAAGATACTCCTTCCCACGGTTAGGCCAACTGTGTTTTCCTCTACGGGCGAGTCAGATGTGTATGTGCTGTAAGCTGCATCCTGACAAGAGTGTCTGCCAGGCTCTGCAAAAAGGAGCCCGCTCACCAGTCATAGCGAGCACGTCGTTAATTTGTAATGACTCCTGATGGGCCTGTTCTTACCTATGTACCTGTTGTTACTTGGTGCTGCATAAACAAACCAGAAAGAGCCATTTCCCACATTAAACGGTTTATATTACAAGAAAATACCCCACAATATAATACAGGCAGCTTAACTGTTAGAGTACGGTCTTTATTAAAGACCAAGGAGGTGCATTTGTCCTGCGTGGTGGGACTCACCTGGCCGGCATGGTGTGGATACCGTACGTGGCCCAGGATGCCAGCACCCCTCTGTTGCCAGCCTCACAGCATAGTTTCACTTACCTGGGATATATCCGGAGCTTGATTCTGCTTGACGCGAGGTGCTCCTACTTCTCCTCAGGATAAGGAGGAATCGAGGTGACCCAGTACCTTCTAGGATGGAGTCCCAGAGAAGCATGGAGGAAGGGCAGAGGAGCTAGGTAGCAGATCACAAAGAGCTACTAAGGCAGCCACAAGAATATCTTCTCTTACTAAAGATATTTAATCTTTTTGAATGAGTAATATAATATTTATAATATTATAGTAGCTGTGATAACTTGCTTAAAAATTAAAAATAGTTAATGGCTGAAGTGGAATAAGCGTATTTAATGCTTCCCACTGAACTGCCGCTGTACCTCCTGCTAGAAGAGTTTTATTTAAATGCATACTTTTCTCCCTTTAACAGTACTGACTGGAGTGAACACACTGGTTGTGTATTCCCTTCTGAATGCACATCACGCTGATGGTGTTTATAAAGTTCCCTGCCTGGTGTGTGTCCTAGCTCTCTGGAGCAGCACTTCCTACCGTTAGACGAATTACCCCGAGGCAGAGGAGGATGTTTCAGTGCAATTCATTGATCTGGCTGCCCTGGGTCCATTTTGGGGTTGCCATGCTAGGTCTTTCGTGGTAGGTGGATGTTGTATATTGCTTTGTGTGTTACTAGATTAGATTCCCTTAGTTCCTAGGAGGTTTGCTCCAGACGCACCCCAGCTCTGAGGCCGATGCTGTTTCTGGCAGTGCTTTCCCCATGCAGTGGAAAGCTCTGCTGTGCTTAAAGACCCAAACTGCTGGTTGCATTCCTCAGCTGGGTACTCTTGGAGATATTCTAGACAGCTCGGACACGTTCTGTGGGGGACTTGGGTGAACAGGACAAGACGCTGGTCTTGATTTGATGTAGGTCAGTGTTATAAAGCATGCAAAGAACTATATCCTCTATCACTGAAGAGATGCTCCAAGGCATTTTGTACAAGTAGCAGCAGTATCCATAGCACTGAAAGCTTCATGATGGGGTAGATTGCATGGCTATTGCTGATAGAGGGATGATAAAACACGAATAGCTACAACAGGGTCATCATTTACTAGAACGCGGTGGAGATCCCTGCCCAAAGTTGATAGAGAGTATTTTGCTGCTGATAGACTAGGATAGCTTGGTCTCTGTGTGAAATGTAAGCCTGACTACAGGATGAGTTGACTGTCAGGGATGGTGTAGGGACCAAGGGAGGGCATACCTTCAAGTGAAGGGACCTGCTCAGCGTGAGCAGCCTCCTCAGAGCACCTTCCTTCTCCCACCAAGTCTGTCTTTGCCTTCACAGATCCTTGGCCGGATGGTCTTTGTCACTGGACTGATACCACTGCCCGTAGCGAAGGCTAGATAGGGCTATGTGTCACGTTCATAGCATCATCAGTTTAGTCCCTAGAATCCAGGCACTTCATTCCCTGGTAGCTTGTGGCCATTCAAGAGGAGAAGCGTGGGGCCGTGCAGTTGCGGGCTGAAGGCAAATTGCCAGGAGCGCCTCCCCGCTGCAAGTGCCTGGCCAGAGTGGAAGAAGCAGCCACAGTGTCTTACTGTATTTAAGGTAGATAAAATGAAGTCTTTTCCAGTGTAAGTAAAGTATATAAAGGATTTGGTCTTTCACAGTGCTCTTAGAAATTCACAATGAGTGATAACATTCTGCGTACATTGAACATGCGCGAGAGGAAGATCCAGGGTAACTGCAGGCAGCTTAGCCTGACATCAATCCTGGGCAAAAGAATAGAAGAACTGATAGAGGATTTAGAGAATTAAAGGTAGGGAATATAATTAATGCCATTCAACAGTCTTTTTTGGAGAATGTGTCTTGTCAAACAAACCTGATTTATCTGATGAGATTGCAAGTTTGGGGGATAAGATAACTGTGTAGATATAATATACTTAAACTTGTGTAAGGCGTTTGATTTTATTCCACATGACATTATGATTAAAATATTAGCACTATATACTTTCACTGAAGTACATGTTAAATGTATTAAGAACTGGGTAACTGACAGATCTCAAAAAGTAGTTGTCAATAGGGAATCGTCACTGAATGGGAACATTTTTAATGTAGCTCTGCAGGGATCAGTCGGAGCCCCCATGCTATTCATCATTTTTGGCAGTGATCTGGAAGTAAATATAAAATTATTTCTGATAAAATTTGTGGGTGGCACAAAGATTGATGAAGTGGGAATAAGGGCAGGAGGATGCAGTGCTCTTGGTCACTTGGTTAATTGTCCCTGTGGAAACAAAATTATGAAAGTTCTTTAAATCCAATTAAATCAGGAACTTTTTATGCATCTGGAGAAGAGGAATGCAGTGCAGAGTTTTGCCCCAGCCTGGAAAACAGAAGGTTTGAGTTCCCCTTCCATCCCTTCAGTCTGCCGGCCTCTCCTGAGAAATGGGGTGCACCCCTTTGGCAACGAGGGCATAAGGTACCAAATCCTGCAGAGGGCCTTACTAGTCTAGTGCCAAGGGCCTTCAGCAATGACAAGCAGTAAGTGCAGAATAGGATTCTAGAAACATCTTCAGGTTTGTTATGTTAAAAAGTTTTGAAATGGCAGAGGAGGTAACAACTCTTCTGCTACTGCTTTTGTCTTTGACTGAGACAGGTCTGCTTGTGCTTGTAGTGCCAGTATGCTTCGTAGTTTCAAAACGTGAGCATCTCATATCGTCACAGAATTACAGACTCAGAATTTAGACTGGGAGGGGCTTGTGGTGGTCAATGGCTCCAACAACCTGCCCTGGGCCAACGGGAGACAGTTGCTCTAAGATGGAAACATTGCAGCCTCTCTGGGCAGTTTGCTCAAATACTTGACTGTCCTCGTTGTAAAAAATAAATAAATAAAAAAACATGATCCAGATGGAACTTTTTATGTTAAACTTGTCTGTTGCTTCTTGCCCTGTTCCTGTGCACCTCTGTCTGGCTCCGTCTTCTGTTACCTTTCCCATTAGGTAGTTACAGACCGTGATAAAGCTTCCCCAGAGCCTTCTCTTGTGTAGGCTGAAGAAGGCTCTTGTGTCCTCCCTCGCACCAGGGAGCCCACAGCTGCACACAGGGCTCAGGGGTTGTGGCTCAGGTGCTGGGCAGAGGGGAACGGCCATTTCTGGAGGGCAGAAATCAAAGCAAAAATGTGTCAGCATTTGCTGAGAGGATCCCAGCGTCTGGCTGTTGTTTTAAAGCCCACAGATGGAAAGAGGGGTTCAGTCAGACCACAACAAGAGGAGCCATGGAGCGGACAAGCCAGCACCGTGTCCCCTGGAGAGGTCTGCCTCAGCAAGGCCTCTGTGATCCTCAGCTGAGCACCACCTTGCCCCAGAGGCACAGTGAAGACAGAGATGCCCGTGATGAGACTGGAGGGTACTCCAGGTCCAAATAACAAGGTGCATGAGGCCGTGGCCCTCCCTTCCCTGTACCGCACCGATGCGCCCTAACGTTTTTACCGTCACTGTTTTGAAGGAGTGGGGCCGTTCATAGACAGACCAACTTTTTGTGTGGCTTTCCAGGCACAAGTTCCCCTCAGCTAAAAGAAAACAGTGTATCTTAGTAAATAAATGATTAGACATCAATGATTTTCTGCCTCCTAGAGTTATTTGGAAGCATGGAAGGAAATGGCTGCATCAGTACAAAACCGCTGCCCTTTGCACTTGCATCTTTCCCACAGAGTAATCTTTCATTCATTGTTTACTTAATGAGAAAAGAAGGAGGTTAATTTATAAACCAAATAAAAAACAGACAGAAGACTTTATTTGTGGAACAAAAAGCTGAATTAAATGAATGCTCTATCCATTAATGCTGCTAATTGTGCCGTGCTCCACTGAGGAAAACAGACAGGTCTGCTAGGTTTTGTTCTTGCTGATGGAAGCCACATCCCCTCTCCAGTGAGAGCCCAAGCCAGCAATCTGTGGCAAGAGTTTCTTAAAAACTTTCCTTGCTTGGTGAATTAATTTCGGCTCCCAGTCTGTGACAGGCTCAGCCTCTCAGGGGTTTCTTAAATTTAATAGATAGGTCCAGGAATAATTGGCAGAGCTGATCTTGCCAGTGAATGCTGTCTGAATCATTTGCAAATTCTCATGAACATCCACAGAGAGCTGCTGCAAGGAGAAGGAGGGACTCCTTAATTCATTTTCCCTGCTCCAGAAAAGTCTATCATATCCCTTTTATAATTTAGCTGCTTCTGGGCTATTTCTGTTGACTGAAGGACGTTGCAGATGTTGGAATGAAATCGAGGCAGGGGTAAGTCGTGCATTTCTCCTGAGCCTTTGGTGGTAGCCACTGAGCTCTGCTAGTCAGCGTAAGTCTGAAATCTCCACCATCCTGGTAGGGGAGAGAAAGTTAAAGGGGAGGGGAGCAGGGGAGCTGTGCCGTGATATAGATGAGAATTTGTGATGGATGCTTGATGCCGAAGCTCTTGTATCTCCCTCTTTCTTGAGTAAATCTGGACAGTAGCAAGGGGGTAGGAAATACCTTGGCAAGCATGGGGGTGTTGTGCAGCAGGGATGTGTGCTCCAGGGAACAGTTTGATTTTGCAGAAAGGCAAAAGTTAGTCCTTTTGGAATTACTCTGGGCTGCATGAAGTGGAAATGTTAATACAACTGTCTTCAACAGGAGGTGTTATTTTTGTCTAAATATACCTATTTCCACAGCTCCTTCCAAGTAGTAAAATGTCACCTGTCTCTTGATACCAAAAGCCAGTGTGGGATGAGAGTGGCCAAGAAGCACATCCCTAATAGCTTAGAAATGGCAGTCAGTTCATGAAGACACCTAGGAGTAGTTCATTAAAACCCCTAGGAGTAATGTTTGATTCCCTTTGGGAGGCTGAAGGTGACTGTGAAGTGTAGATGAGGAAAAGCATGTCTGAGGAGAAAAAAATATTAAAGTTGTTTTGTTGGAATTCCCTGGAATGTTTTAGAAGATTTTCCGTTAGAAGAGGCACTTCCTTCTGAACTGTGACTGAAACTAAAGGAAGTACACATAAAGGTTAGTCTCTTTACTGAACTTTATCAGCTATTCTGTGCATATTGGGGCTTCACAGTCTGTCATTACCTGATGGGGCATGAGGGCTTGTAAGGCCCAGCCACCGGCCCGCTGAGGGGAGCTTGGGAGATTTCGTTCCTCACTAACTTCCCACTGCCAAGGCCATAAACCTTGCTTTTCAAATTATGATAGTGAGAGTGAAATACTAATCCTGAAAACAATTAACAGAAATTCAAACAGGGCCCTGCACCACTGAGCATGTGCAGGCTTTGATGAAGAAAAATCTGGAACAGTAATACTTGGGGCTGCTTTTCTCATCCGTAGGTCATTACAGTCATTGTTCTGGAATTTGATCTGTTATTTGTTCTATTTCTGATGTGATATCATTCTTCTTCTTAACTTTAAACCAGACTTGTTTCTATATATATGCCTTACATGTATATATATAACATATGTATAAAGCGTGTATATATAGGATTATAAACAAATACATACGTTCTTATATTTATTTCTAGTTATATGAAAAAGTGTGCAGTTGTTGCACTGAGATAGCCTCCTGGTACATGGAATTACACGTGATCTTTTGGAAAATTGATTTTTTTGAAATGCGGTCATCTCTTTGTTAAGTATTCAAATAATATTGTAGGTATTACTGTATCTTTTAACTGCTGAGTGGAAAAAGTTACAAACATTTTTGTTAGAACATGTATTTGTTTGTAACCTGTTCAATACATCACCTATTTATTTGCCAGCTGGCTTCCTTTCAAAAATGTACTATGGAACGGATATTTTTTAATGTGGTGGTGTATTTTAATGTTGTTGTCATGCTTTGAGGGAGATTCTACCCTTCCATAATATCTTCTGGAAATATTTGTGAAACATAAGAGACTGTGATTTTTCTGAATGTATTGGCAAAATTGTTCTTGGCTTCGGTTTGGGCATGCAAATGATTTTTTCCTCCCAATTCAAAGTAACATAGTTCTGCTTGCCAACGGTTACATCAACACAGCATTGTTCATTTTGCCTAGAACATACGTAAGCTGTAATATCTTCACGTCTGAAATCGGGGCTTTGAACAGGCCGTGGATCCTGGGGCGCGACTGTAGGGCGGGTGGAGTTTGAAGCCAAACCCGGCTCGTTTTGGGGCCGAGCAGGCGCCCCGTGGCCTTGCTGGCTCCTTTCTCTTTACCACACTGCGACCTCTGGGTCTGGCTCTCCCTCCAGGGGCGCAGCAAACTGCGTGTGCCGTGCTTGAGGCTTTGAGCATTGGAGGAGATGTGACGTTTTTGACGTTTGTGTTTAAACGCAGGGCTGGGACTGGGGAGGGAAGAGTGACTCTGGGGTATAACTCGGTCTGTGTGTAATCATCCTTGCGAAGGAAGCCCAGGGTTGTGAGGGCGAAGCTGAGCTCCTCTCCTGGTCGGCTCCTGCAGGTTGTCCTCCTGCCAGCGTAGCCCGTTCCTGGTGGGCCACGGCCTGCTGTGGCTGCGCGAGAGCTTCTTCTGGTGAGGTCCTCACCAAAGCTGTCGTCTGTAAGGAATCGTCACCGCTCCCAGCCTCTGGGCGCTGGCGGTCAGTCACTTCGTCCCCTTGGCTGCTCAGTTTGGGATGTTAGCTTTTGCAGCTTCTTTCTGAGAGAAGTGGCGATGTGTTTTTCAGTGGAAGCTGGGAGCCTTCTCTGTATCGTCCTTCCTGCAGGAGCACTCCAGGGCTAGGGGCCTTGTGGAGCCAGAGGTGATTTTACCCCTTTCCGGGTTTTCTGCCCTTAAGAAGTGAAGCTGGCACCTCTTGGAAAACATATTTTCCATGTTAAAGAGTCATAGCTGTGCTTTCATTGTGTGTACATCACGATCCTCCAGAGCTGTCTCAGAGCCACCTCTGAGCAGGGATGAGGGACCCGCCATGGTGGTGGGCTCCTCTGGAGCTCTCTCCCATTCCCTGACCGGGTTGTGGTCGTGAGGGGGAGGCCATGGTGTTTTATGGATGCATTTGAAACAATTCTATTTTTTGTAGGTTATTTCAGTTAAAGCTGAGAGGAGAGCGCAGTGGGTTGAGGCAGCTAAAACTGTCTTTGTGCAGTTACCCTCGCGGGGGCCGTGGACAGGATATCCTCGGTCCCCGCTGGGCTGGGCTGCGTCACTCCTCCACAGCAAGCAGCACGAGCAAGGAGAGACATCTGAGATGCACAACATGTAAATATTCCATAAATACCGGGAATTTGGCAGGGAGGCAGCCGCGGCTTCCTCTCTCCCTGAAGATGCAGCCATATGCCCAGAGATGATTCCAGTGATTTCAGCAGCTTTGGCAAAACTGGATTTCGACTCCCTGTGGCTGCCGGGCTGGTACCAGCGCTGGCCCCTTCCTCTCAGGGCCAGGGGACAAGGAACACCAGCAGCCCCCCTGACGAAGTGGGTCCCTCAGGTGGCATGTCCTTGTGCCGTCCTTCCCCAGCCCTAGTTTTGGGGTGCAGAGTGGGGTCTGAAGTGGGGTGCCTGCTGCTATCACCCTCTGCCTCTGGCGGGTTTTCCTGTCTTTTGGGATCATGGCATGAGGTAGAATAGCTGCAGGAAAATCACTGTTATGACAGACACATTGCTGCAATAAAATCAGAAATTTACAGCAGTCGAAGGTCCAGGCACGTGTCTCTAACTTTTATGTGCTTCTGCGTGTTGTCCGGGTTAGGCGGCACATAAACCAAAATGAGCTGCAGGGGACGTGGGTTATGCTGCACTTACTGCTCCCTCCTGCTGGAAGGGCTCCCTCCTGACTCTGGGGGCGTTAGAGGGATGCCAAAAAACAAAGGAGGCTTTGTGTGTGTTTTGACAGCAGGAAGGAAGCTGCACCTCCTCTGAAAGGCGATGTTCAGCTGCCCCATGGCACGCCTCGGTGCGCGCTGCCCAGCAGCAGCGCTTCTTCCAGCCCCGCGTTGCTGCCGCAGAGTCGGTGGGGCATGGGGGTTTTTGGTCTGCGGCTTTTTGTACTCTCTTCTTTTTTCTCCACGAGGGGAGAGGGAGGTATTTGAGAGGGTGGAAATGTCAGGGGCAAAAACTCACATCCAGCTCCTCGCTCCGGTCTTCAGAGCACAACCCTTCTCTCCCCATACTGTCTGTCTGCTGAAATTAATGCTTTAGTAACCTCTGCAAGACAGTGCTGCAATTTATTTATTTAAACATTTTAAAGTTCCTTTGCAACTGCGGGGATTCAGCTGGAGCATCCTGTCTGGCCACTGAAATCCCCAAGCAGGCTTGTCACAGGCTCTGAAGGAGGAGGACAGCACGGGAGGTGCAGGTTTCTCCTGCATTTTCTTTGGCTCATTTTCCCAGCTGCAGCTCCCAGGGCGGGGAGGGGACCGAGGTGTAACCCAAAGCCGGGGCTGTGCCTGCTCTGGTCTTCACAGCTGGCCACGTGACTGTTATTTATTTTAAAAGGTGTCCTCAGCATCTCTGGGCACTGATAGCAAGGTAGCTCTGGCCGTGGTGCCTCACAAGGTGGGTGGGGGCTTCTGTGGCTCAGCCGTGCCCCCCTGTGTGGTTGTCCCCCAGCTAGCGTGCTTCAGAGCAGCGCGTCCCGGGGGCCCGGGCCTGGCCTGCAGCTGGGCATCACCGTGGGTTTTGTTCTGCTGGTTGGACTTGGTATCTTGAAGGTCTTCTCCACTCATGATTCTCTGAATCCTGTGATTCCCTGATTGTAATCGCACCTCTGGAACGTCCCAGCACTTCCAGCTGTTGTTACTGAAGTGCCTCACCCTACGTGCGTGGTTGGGATCTTCCTATGAGCCACCATGGTCCTTGGCTTGGCAAGGTCTTGCCTTGGCCATGCCAGCTCATGGTGGATACCATGTTTAATTAGAGACAGTGCAGTAGTTAGCCAGAGATTGTCAAGATTGTCACGCTAATCATTTTGTGATATCTTCCTGGTATCAAGCAGGGTTCTCACAGAGGGATTGCCCGGTTGTCCCACCAGTGTCTGCCCTGGCACCACACACGTTCCCGCTCAAGCTGCCGGTCAGGAGCTGATCTCCTGCCATCAATTCACATAGCTGGAGTTGGTGGTTTTGCTCCCGTGTACCCAGATGGGGTATGTCCTTTGTACTGCTTTCTGGAGCCTTTAATTACTCTCAACAAGTCCCTTTCACATTTTGAAAATCCTGTGGTGATTTCAATTTGAATCGCTTTCTCTGAGGCTGCTGTTTGGAGGAGCGCACCTGCTCTGGAGACCCAGCGGTAATTGGGCTTTAATAGTTACGATCCTTTAAATGCACTTAAGGTACCACGAGCTTGAAGAATTGATAACGATGCAATCTGGCACCTCAGTACAAGGTTTGTGTTGTCTTCGAGCTGAGCGTTTTGGCTTTAATAGTATTGTCTTGCCATTTACGGAGATTACAAATGTTAGCACGCCGGAGAACTTGGACGTAGTTAATTAAATGCTGCCCCGTGACCATGTAACATCCTGCGGGGCTGGGTCCTGTGCTGCCCGCCTGGTTCTGCTCTGCCAAACCCCTGCTGGGTTCAGTGGGAGATTTGCCAGATCAGGGCCCTAAAAAAGGAGCGTGGCTCATTCGAGCAGTCGTGCTCATTTGTGCACCAGCCCAGGCTCGTGTGAAGGGGCTATTAAAAAAAAATAAAGAACCTTCTTGTCTTGTCCTTGCCCAGAGCAAACCTTCATCCTGGTACTGGTCCAGCAGGTTAAACGTGAAGTTTCCTCTGGTTCGTCTGTTACCTAGAATTTTGTATCATTGATACAATGAATAGATGCAGGCTTTTTAAAGTTCTCTGCTGCCTTAATTCCCCTCTAAGGAGAGGAGGGAAAAAAAGGAAAGGCGTCTCTCTTACGCATGCCTCTTAATGAGCAGCAAGAGGTGCTCAGCCCGCAGCCTGCTGCTGCACTCAGAATATAAAATTCCCCCAAATTACAAGTTGGGAGTGTGATAATGAACTGAAAGTAAATACGGTTCAGTTTGATATGAATCATTCTTTGGGGGTTTAATTGGGCTCAGATGAGCTGGCATCCTCGCTGCGTGAGCATCGAGTGGTTACACAACGAGGCTGGCGACGCTGCAGCCGCCGCGTGGCACCAGGGAAACCTGGCCATCAAAGAGGTTTCCCAGCATGGCTCAAGGAAGGTCCTGCTCTTCTTTGCGGCAGGAATTTGTGATCCCGAAGTAGAAGCACTGATGGCACGGATGACTCACTGTGTCCAGGCAAGAACAGAGTAAAGTACACTTGGTTTGGCTCCATATGGGATGGGGAGCTGGATGGTGCCTTAACTTGGAATAGCACAGTGCTGGGGGGTACAGAGGACTTCAAAATACGAACTGTGCTGTAACAGGGAGAGAAAGAAATCGGGTATTGCTTGCTTTAAAGCCACGGTCATGGTTATAGGATGAGGTTCTTAACCTGGTGCACGGAGATTTATATAAGCGATTCTCATTAATGCCACTGGGAATTACTCAGAGAAATACAAGTGCATCTCAATAAGAAATGTGCCTTGGCAGTTCACTATTAATATTTGAAGGCAATACAAGCAAAGTCTCCTCCTCTGAGTCAAGTAGGCAAAAACTAGTGGTATTTTGGGGAAAAATAATCTATTATTTTAGTCTTCTGAGGGGTTATAGGAAGGTGAGCCATTCATGCATACAAGTCCTTAAAATAAGGCATTTCTTCTATGTGTGGCATGTTAACTGTTCCGGTGATTTTAATGCTCAGCTCCTGCCTGCTGGTTGCTGACAGGCAGCAGCCCCGCTCTGGGTTTAAGCACTGCCAGCCATCTCTGCTGACCCGCTCCATCCCAGGGCTTCAGTCCCGTCTTGTCAGGTACCAGCGGAGAAGTGTTGAAGTGCTGGACCCATTCTGCTCACAGTTACATCCTTTAATAACATAGGACGGGGAGGCTGCAGGTTAGAAAAAAAAAGAGAGGCATAAGCAAAATCAGAATTTGATTTTAGTCTAGTGAAATATCTCAAAGAGCTTGCTGCTTTTGAAGTGGCCGTTGAAGTGGGTAGAAAGGGCCGTGCATTTATGTGAGGCACAGAGGCAGGCAGACATTGGCCTCCACTTGATGTTTCTCGGTTAGTTGTTTTTCCTCTGTTCAGTTTGTGTCAGCAGCAAGCTTTCAAGTTGGCATCTTCATTTTTTTTCCCCTCAAGTTTGCATAAAGTTTGAATGTTAAAACCTGCGTTCTGGCAGGGAGGGTTATTTTAGGTGCAGGTCCCATCCTGCGGGGTGCTGAGCGCTGCCACGCAGCCTCCCCCCCGCCACCTCCCTGCGGTGGGCAGCAGGCTCGGGCTGCGTCTGTGCTCAGCGTGTTGCTGCAGTGCTTGCCCGGTCCCTGTAGGACCTGTGACTAATTGCTGCCGTGCTGTTTCAACTAATTTTCTCTATTATTCTTAGCAGTATTTACATAATTTTTAATGGAAGCCTGTTTCACTTAGAGAGAGTAAAATTTACTGCTCCTAGCAGATGTCAGAGCTTCGGAACAGCGCAGGACCTGGGGATGTGGCATCCCAGCGATGCCTCTGGCTTAGCAGAAGGTTCACCAAAACAGACGAGCCTTGCCTCTCGCCCTGCAGATGATAAATGCCAAAGCTGACCTTTATAACGGCACATTGCAGGTGACAGTCCACCCTGAAGCCAAGGGTTTCCCGCTGAGAAGGTCCTTGCTCGTGGCTGTGCAAGCTGAATTTCCTCGGTTTTCATGTTCCCAGCAAATAAATTGGTGAGATTAAAGTCAGTGCTGTGGATTGCACGGTGCAAATCTTCATTTTGCTCTCAGATGAGGGTACATTACACTGATAATGTGCTCTTTTAATACTTCAACAGAGATAACAATGCCTAAGTAAATATCCTGTTTGATGCTTAGTTAAAGATTTCATCCTGCTTGCCTGTAGGCAGATACCAGAGAGAGTTTATAATTTGCTGCCCAAGAATTCGATCCTTTCTTTCACTTTGTTTTGCATTCCAACTTGTGGTATATAGCTGCATAGAAATGACCACAAGGAAACAAAGCACGCGGTCACACAGTATTTGCACAGAATAAAGTCAGCAGATGATAAGGTGTTAGAAACCATGGACCTAGGAAGGTCCGGTGACTTGCCTAATACAGATGGTTTGTTGGACATTAAAAAGCAGAACTCACTGAGTGGTCACTGCTCTCCCCAGCGGTCAGACAACCACGAGACCGCGTGAGGGTGCCCCCCTCCCCTGCTCTGCTACCTGGACACAGTTATTTTACAGAAACCTCCAAAACCTTCCTACCACCGCTGTCATCTCCGTGACAAGTGTTAGTACCAGCCGGGCTCAGCTGGGAGCACCAGGCTCCTGAGGCCAGGCTGGTTTTTGGGTACCCTGCTGGTTAAACAGGAGCCCAGTTTGGCTGCGAGATGGACACGGCCACAGAGCACAGGTGAGGGTCCGCGGTGGTGGCAGCTGGGGGACACCAGAGAGGGACGCAGGCTGTGGGAGACGGGTTGCTCAGAAGGGAAGAAGGCATATTTTTTTCCAGCAGCTAAAACCCTTTTGTATTTTGGTTTCTGGTTAAGCTATTTATCCCGAACATTTGGGAGAAAAGCTGTCTCTCTATGAAATATTTAACACCCTTGCCTTCAGCTGTGGGCTGAGAAAGCTCCCAATCCACGTGTGAGTCACCAAGAGCTCCTCTGACAAAAATAGAGGAAGTTGATGCTTGCGATCGCTACAGGAAAAAAACAACAAAAACAACACACAAATGTTTGCTGATTTGGAAAAAGCCGAGAATGGTTCGTGTTTCTTGTACATCCGTCATTCTGTCACATACATGGACCAGGACTCGTAGAGTCCCAGTTTTTAGGTGAAGACGATCTCAATACGCTGGGTAGCGTCACGTCCTATATAACGTTGTCCACCCAGTCACTGGGCTTTTATTAAACGCTGTTTGGGTTCGTATCCTGCCATGATGAAGACTGCGAGATGCAGATCCCTGCTTCCCTTAGTAGCTTGTTCCTTTGGTAAATTGGTAGGAGTTTCATCAGCTTAGTTCTCACTTCCAGCCCTCAGTTCACGCACATCCCTGCGCAGCCGCGAGACCCGAGCTTTGCGGTGCCCCCTTCTCTCATGATGACAGCCGGGGACTGGTCTGCAGAGGGCAGGAGAGCGGTCCTGTCCTTCCTGGCATCGGAGGCGGTTCCTGGAGTGGCTGCAGTAGTGTGAGGCTAAGACCCCGCTGTGGACAAGGAAGAGCCTGGCCATCTGCCTGGATGTCAGGTTGATTCTGTAATCACAAAGCCTGCCACAGAGCTGGGGCTTTGGTTACTGAGCTCCTCTGGTTAATTTGATGAAAGTCGAAGCTCTGTGACTTCCAGTACGTTTTGTATCCTTCTTGATTGACTCCTTTAAGCAAATAGTGCTTGTTGGATCCTTCAGCTGCCGATCGTTTCATGTGTCCGTTTGACTATAAAGGAGCCTGAGGTGCTGGGTGGGGTAGAAAGAGAGCACAAGATAAATCCTGTAACAGGAAAGATCTGGGGTAGAGCAGATCACGTTACGGCTAAGGTGCGAGCTGTTCCAGCAGTGCTGTTGGTGAGTGCTGTTACGCACTGTGCTTACATGTGCTGTGTATTCATGGTTGCAACTGAACTTGCTGCTTGTTCCTATTTGAGGGACAGGAACAAAATGAGTAAAATTAAGATGAAAAGTTTTTTTGGCATCTTTCTCCCTTTGGCCAAATTATTTTTTCAACATGCAGGTGAAGTTATCAGCTGTGGAGAGAGATGGCAATCTCTGTCCTGTAGCTAACTACAGAGGCACCTCCAGCAGGGGTGGTACACCTCCTTCCACTGCGGACCACTTAAAATTTTTTTACTGGCAACGTGGATTTCTTGTATAGGGAACGCAAACCTACTGACGAGAGGTCTACTCCTCATTACCACTTGCAGATGTCATTCACTGAAGATACCTGTTTTCACTGACTGAAAACCAGTGACAGAGGCAGTTTTTGTGCTCTCTGAGGTCACTTCTCTAGGGAAGACATAGACGTAGAACACTTTTTCTGGCCTATGTGCTCTGAGTAGCTTTAAGCAACTTCTTGTGGCTTATGGACTTGATTCGGATTTCAAAGTAGTGTTTATATATTGGCTTGCGATAAGATTATTTCCAATTTAAGGCCATGAAAGTAAGATGTTGTTTTTTTTTTTTTTTCATTTATTGAGATTAGAAATATGAACCTTGTCCCCTGCTCCACCGCATGGCGCTTATTTGAAGAGGCAGGGGTAGCTCCAGTAATCTCTGTTAGTAACAAGTCACTAGCTGAGCTGCACCGATTGACCAGTACGTGCTGGCGATCATCCTTGGACCGTTTGCTCCTTTGCATTGTGCGGGTGGGACCTGGAGGTGTACCTGCACTACGTGCCTGCCCTTGGGTAGCCGAGGTTAGTGGATGTGACTCTTTGTAGGCGGCTCGCCTGGTGCCCCCCTTTCTGGGAGGAGTGAATGAGATTGCCGAAAGTCAGTGAGGTTTTGAACATAAAAGCCTTACAGACTGAAAGCTGTCAGACACCACCTCGATGGGCAGTCTGCAGATACTTAGAGACGAGGCGGGATGGTCAGGAGAGCATTCGTACCAGCATTACGGAAAACGTAAGGCCCTTTTTAAACCTGTAGCTGGATAAACACGTGTAAGGACTCCTCATCGGGAGGAGCCGGTGTGACCATTCACCTGCGCCTGAGCGGGCTGATAAAGCTGACAACCTCATTCCCTGCCCATTGCTCGAGTTGCCTAATGCTGCAATTGCCGGCCTCTTGGATGAAAGGCAAGTTCATGTATCAGATTGTTGAGCATTAGGGATAAGGGATTAGATTTGCAGTGTAATCTTCCAGTAACATTCCTCTTGATCCAGAGACCACGCTTTATAAAAAGGGCTCTTTTCTGCCTGACATCGTGGTGGCCGGCTAAGGGACGCTATCTTCCACCTTCATTTGGAGATAGTAAGGCTGCCGCTGACCTGATGCTCGTGAAGGTCACAGCTGCACCGGGCAAAATTAGTTCTGTGCAGGACAGTTAAGTAGATTGGATTTTCTCAGTTGTAGCTGATTTGCTTTCATCTAGGCTCCTCTTGCAAAGCCATTTAAAGTCCATTCCCCTCTGCCCCCCACCGCCCTTCTGTGAGAAAGGACTGAAAGGGAGATATTTCTGCCCGGGCTCTGATCCTGCTCTGTGCCCCGTTCTCACATCTCTCCCAGCAAAGAGCCTGGGCAGGGGCTGGGGCAGGCTTAGTAGCTGCTCTGCAGCCTCAGACTGGACTTTGTCCTACCGCAGATGTCGTAGCTCCAGCAGGGAAGGTCCCCATCAGCTGCTCCCACCTGCCGGTTGGCCCTCGCTTTGGGTCCAGGACCCGGGGACCCTTTGGCAGGCTCCCTGGGTGTTGCTGCAGACGTGGCTGAGCTCCTTCTCGGTCCAGCTCCTTCCTGCTGTGGCTGGATGCCCCTGCAGGTTTGGGAGACCTGATGGAGACAGTGAATCCTGATGGAGACAGGTAATTTGGGTCAGAAGGCAGCACAGCCTCTGACTTCTAATCAGGAGAAAGCTTCTGCTGATGGCCGTGGCAGCCTCCCGTGAGTAAGAGGTTTGATGAGGTGAGTCTGGCCGCTGGAAGATGTGCCGGGTACCTGTCTGTATTGGCAAGGCACGAGATGTGGTCCCGGCTGCGGAGCACGTTCCCTGTGCGCGTGACAAGACACGAGAGGCAGAGTGCCTTCCTCCCAGACACGTTTTCCTGAAATGCCTTTGCCTGCGAGGGTAACTGCGGTGGGGCACGTGCCCGCTGGGACACATGTCCCATGACGGAAAGCAGCCACTGATGGGAAAAGCCTCCTGTTTTCCAGGCGTCCTCCTTGTCCGCTCCCCTTTGTTGTGGTGAAACCCGAAGTCTGCAGCAGTGACCGCCCGGTGAATTCGGGAAGCGGTGCTGGAGTCTGTGGCAGGGAGCTGGCGGAGGGGTGCTGTGTGACGCTGGTAACGCGCGCTGCGGTTCCAGTTCAGCTCCGCAGCACCCGCGGGGAGAATTCACAGGGAGGTTTGCTGGGGGGTGGGGGATACCTCCTGCTTTGCAAAGGCACCTTCAGCCTTCGCCAAAAATCCCCTCCATCTGGGCCTGTGGGGAAAAAGGGGTATGGCTATAACTGAGCGGAGGGGGAGCTACTGTTCAGTGCTCCCTGCTCCCCAGACCCGCCGCCGATGCAGAGCTGGCAGACTGTGCAGGCAGGGGCACCTGCTGCAACCCCCGCTGTAGGCTCTTAGGCTCTTTGTGCTGGGACGAGGGCAGAGGCTCGTGCCGCTGCAGGTGCTGTGGCTGCAGTGTGCGGGCAGCCCAGCACGGGGTAGGTGAGCTCAGCGGCTGCCCAGCGTGGGCAGAGAGGTCCCCACAGGGCCAGCCTCACGTCTTGGGGCTGTTTCACTGCCGGGGAGGAAGCACTGGGCTGCCACAGGCCTCGAGCGGGTCAGCCGACGGTGCTGGGGACAGGTGCATGCCACGGTGAGGCAGAGGGATGCCGTGGCACCGCTGCTGTCCCCCCAGGGGATGTGTTTGTGGACACCAGCACCTGCAGGAGGGGGGCAGCCTGCAGGGGAGCACAGGGCTTGGGCGCAGGACACATGCTGTGCCAGGCAGGTTCCCTCAGCGTGGTCAAATGTGCTGAAATGTGAAGGAGTAAAGAGGGGGGAAGAAACTTTCCGGTAATATCTTAAGGATGTGTTCAGCCACCCGTAGGGCTGGGCTTTTCATTACACAGAGACTGCAAATAGCTGTTTTAACGCACAGTCTTACAGGCTCCTGGATCGTAGCACGCTACAGACCGTGCAGTAACCAGCGCTTTGATGTCTTAATGTAGGAACGGTTGCAAAAGAGAAGCACCGGGTCAGCTGATTATACATGCAGCCAAATTGAGATTTCAGATTCCATTTTCTTTCCTAAAAGCTTTCGTAACTATCGTTTTCCCGAGCTGCGCTGAAAACATGTGGTGACCCTGGTTTGTCTTTGACTTTTTCTATTACTTTTTATTGGCATCTACCTTTATGTTATGACGGTACATTCTATACTGAATTACAGGCATAAATATTGCTTCAGGGTTTGGGCTTTGTAGACGATACACGTTTGGGAAAGGCACTGGTGACTGAAGAAGGGTCAGTGCTCGGCATGCGGACGTGTAGTGATTGGAAACATCAACATCCTTTGTGCCTGCATGTCAGCGTAGGTCTGAGGTGCGAGGATTTTAGCTTTCTCGTTCAGACAATGTATTAGGGATATGAAGTATTTGACAGTTCTTTTATATTTACCATTTTAATGTCAAAAATGTGTCACATCTGGTATTAATTGGTGGAAAATTATGCCTCTAATTTACCAATTTGATTGTCTGGAAAAATGGGAGAGAGTGTAACAAAATAAACGAGTGCCTATTAATCTTTTAAATTTGTCTGTTTACCAGCAGCTAAGGCAGCTTGGTGCGTGGCGCGTCGTAAGCAGCTCCCCAGCAGTGCTGTCACTTGCGGAGAGGACCGTAGCTGGTGCACTGGGAACTCGCTGAGGGGAGGGTGGGACCCTCAGGAAACCTCCCAGGACCATCACCAAGGGCGATGTCCTCCAGGATGCCCCCTCCTATGGTGGGGGCAGGGTGCTGTTCGGTAATAACCCTGCGGGGTGACGGCACCGCGTCCCCCTTCCCGCTGTCCTGGGTGTGGGGATGGACGAGCAGCTGCCAGTGACATTGCTTTTGCTACCGCTTCACTGACGCCTGACACAAATAGGTGCATTTTTCCACTGTAATTGATGTAATCATTATTAATTAACAAAAATTATTTCCAGTGGCGTGGGTAAGAGATGGGTGGTTGCCATCAGTGTAAGCAGAACCAGTGCATCACCTGCGAGACAAGGGTCGTGTCTTCTGTCTCATGGCCGTGCTCACTTGGGTGCCTTCCAGCAAGCTCAGAAATCCCCCGTCTGCCCCAAGGAAGGCTGTATCATAATGGCGTTTCTGCTGGCAGTTCTTCTTCCAGCCCGCGTGAGCTTACAGCACGTGTTGTTTTGGCACTGGTTTTGAAGTAAAATGGACCAGTGTTCTCTTAAGCCCTGATTTTTTCACACTTGTTGAAGGAGGAACAGAGGTAAAAGAAGCTAGGTTGTTCTTTCTGATTTTGCAAACGCAAAAGTTGGTATCGCAGGTAACTTGTGGATCAAATCCAAACTGCAGATACGCTTCAGCAAGAGGCTGTCACTGAGGCTGAAAACCTGAGTTTAATGAGAAGGGTGGCTGCCGTGTTTGGGACCAACTGGCAGGCACAGCAAAGGAAGCCAGGTGCGGCACACGGCTCTTTGGGTATGGTGTGTGCACGGTGACAAGGCAGTAGCTTTTCTATCAAAAGACACCGGTGTATTTGTGAAAATATGTTTATGGAGAGTCAAATACAAGATGCTTATTTTAGTAGCAGAAAGCCCTTGAAACATGCCAACGCTGGAATAAGCACGTTCTGAAAAGTGACATATTCTGCATGATTATTCCGGTATGCACCATCTGTCAGTGGCGTATCCAAATATTTATGTGTTTGGATTCTTGTAACTGTTACGAGGATACTGAAGTTCATAAATCATTTCAAATTCAGCAATCATTTCGTTACCTCTCCGTGTTTTAATAGTGACGTCTTGCGTGTCCCCGCTAAGGCTCTGACACGGGGACCGGAGTCACGGCGTGATTATGCAAGGGACACGCTTCACACAAAAAGTCTGCGGCCAGGAGGTGCCCAAGGCCGGGTCCCCTCCAGGGGCTGCACTGACTCCAGCTACTTCTTCCCGTTCAGTTTCAGCCCGTGCCGCACTCTCACTCAGCTCCACCCGGCCTTGTGGAGTGACTACACTTAGATTGGCAAAGGCTATAATATGACTAATTATGTTTAATGCAGATAATGTCGTATAATCAAAATAAAGAGTGGATTGCAAACAGATCCTTAAAGGGCACCAGGCACAGAAGTGACGCTGTTTTTATTACCACTGGCACCACTGAAGTGGTAGCAGCTGCTCAGCTCCGGCTGGTGCGGCCCCTTCCCAGGGATACGCGGAGTTTTCCAGAAGAAGGGCTAAGTGCATCGGAAGCACATTACTGCTGATAATAGTAATTAGCTCAGATGATCAGTAGAGCTCAAAATGTTTTGTAAAATATTATTATCCCAGTGTTGCAAGTCTGCAAACCATGGCATGAAGGAACAACCGGAGGAGCTGCTGCCGGAGTCAGGGAAGGCTCCGGCTCCGGGTGTGGGGCTGCTGCCCCTTTCCTTACAGCACCTTGAGCTCTCCAGCTGACCCCAGAAGTAGTAGGGGAGTCCCCTCCCTCCCTCTGCCTTCCTCCTCACGAGCATTAGGCACTTCCAAAAGGTGGAGAAATGCACTGATGTGAAAGCAGATGTGGGTGGGACGCTCTTGAAAAGCCATTGTTAAGCCAAAAAAGAAAACCGCAAGCCATAAAGGTTGACGGAGATCCCCTGCAAGGGGCTCTTATTTTGCTGCATACATTTGTTTTCTCTTGCTTACTAAAGGGATAAAGTGCAATCTAGGTTTCAGAGAGAGATGGCTGATTAATCTGTCTGCCAGGTACATATGGAAATAAATTAGCAAATGGTGCATCTGGGATTAAACTACCGCAGAGATGATAAATTATGGCCATCTTCTATGGCTGTGTTACTGAAGCTTCACCGGGCTGCTAGCACTCGGTTACTTGCTATTCACATGGTATCGCCGTGGCTGTGGGGTGGAAAGTCTCTGCAGCTGAAGCAATTTTCAATGACATGCTGGTTTTGGAAGAGGTCTGGCCAGGCCTATGAGGTTATGCAGTACCCTTAAATTAAGCATAAACGAAGAGATTTGATTTGGGCCATCTTCTGTGAATGAAGTGCTGGGGGCTGGGAATGCTCAGGAGTGGGAAAGGCAGGGGCCTGCAGGAGCGTTTCCCTTTACCTGCCATCACCACCCACCCCTCACACCAAGCTGCACTGGCACGGAGCTGGGGGAGCCTGCAAGAGAGCATCCTTGAGTACTGGGGCAGCTCTGGGCACCACAGTACAAACAGGACGTGAAACTGTTGGAGAGTGTCCAGAGAAGGGCTACAAAGATGGTGAAGGGCCCAGAGGGGAAGACGTGTGAGGAGCGGCTGAGGTCACTGGGCCTGTTCAGCCTGGAGAAGAGGAGGCTGAGCGGAGACCTCATTGCGGTCTGCAGCTTCCTCACGAGGGGGAGTGGAGGGGCAGGCGCCGATCTGTTCTCTTTAGTGACCAGCGATAGGACCCATGGGAATGGTGCCGAGCTGTGACAGGGGAAGTTTAGGCTGGGTATCAGGAAGAGGTTCTTCACTGAGAGGGTGGGCGCACACTGGAACAGGCTCCCCTTTGAAGTAGTCACGGCACCAAGCCTCTCGGGGTTTAAGAAGCATTTGGACTGTGCTCTTAGTCATATGGTCTGAATTTTTGGGTAGACCTGTGTGGAGCCAGGAGCTGGACTCGATAATCCTTGTGGGTCCCTTCCAACTCGGGATATTCTGTGGTTCTGTGATCCTCTGGCCTGCTCCTCTCCCCGACCCTCGGCCTGACCCAGCTGTCGCTGCCGGTTGCACAACTCCCGGTTATCTTCGAGATCAAGACCGAGGTGAAGCACCACGCTGCAGCTGGTGTTTGCATTGAACCTTACTCTGGCCTTCTCAGCTTTGTCCCTGCTTTTGCTGCGTTTGAACTGATCTATAAGTGACCAGCTGGCAGCTGAGGTGTACCAGAGATGCCTGCAATGGGACATCTCTCGTGGTGCTGGGAGCTGCCAGGCACTTGCTGTGCTCCATGTCCCATGGGTGACACCGGTGAGCCCGTCACACAGCACTGGCAGCCATGGGCCATCATACCTTCGGGCCTGGCCAGGTGCAGGAGCTTGGCTGGGGCGATAGTAACTGGGTAACCAGCCTCTGGTTTTATTCTCAGTGTCGCTCGTTGCGGTGTGTGAGCCAAGCACAATTAGGATGTACGCGTTCGTAATTGAATAATGCAAGAACAACATGTCTCGTTACAAGATGTATCGGTGGGTGCAGGTCTGTAAATCTGAGCTAGTGAGGACTAGCTCTGCTCAATTAATCTAAACACGGAAATATTTACTAGAAATAGATATATCTTCCAGTGACTATTTGCAAATTTTGGTTAACAACAACAGTTTGCTTGTGGTATAATCATGTCAAGCAGCGAGTGGGACTTAGTGTTGTTCCTGGCCTTTCCCAAGAGGTGTTTCGAGCAGAATGCGGAGTGAGTCAAGGGAAGCACCGGCTGATGCACGAACAGATTGTGGCACAGTCATCTATTCTGCTGCGCACTTCAAGGAAAACCCCTGCAAATTAGATGTGTGGTTTTTAAATGTACAGAGAAAGCTACAGAAATTACATTTGGAATGAAAAAAATAGATGGAAGCGTCTAATCCTGTCTCATAAACAGCTCACGAATAGCTCCTGCTAAAATACTCTGCTTTAAGCATGCATTTAATTTGTGCTCCGGGAACAAAATAAAGTTGCTAAGATAAAACATTCTAATAATGATTTATGTAAATTTATTTGAACAAAGTAATGGTGTAGTTGCCTATAGCAAATTGTTTGGAATATGAAATGGTATTTATGAGCTGCTTCTCTCTATACGAATACAATAGACGGTAGGAGATGCTACATAAAGGAAACATAATTGTACATTCAAAATGGAGTCTGATGCCATGTTTAGTAAGCAGGAAGGCCAGTTGAACAGATTGCTGTGTGTCTGATAAAGAGTCAAGCTGGAGATTATTCTACAGGCTATTTAGAGCATGTGTTTAATTTAAAATTTAGATATGTGCCACAGATGACCACAACAGTCATAGCAGGGCCATGTATGATAATTCTGATTGTTTGCTTACAACTTGTATAGGGAAAAATTTCAAGTTGCTTTGCGAGCAGGAAACCAGGCTGCGTATCCTCAAAACATGGATGAAAAGAGAAAAACAATTGTAGTCCCCAGCTGCTACAGGCATATGGGGCCAAATATATCCCGTCTGTTGAAGGTTATGGAGTTATGCCAGGGATGACTTTGATCCCTTATGTCTAGCAAAGTGAAACCAATATGTCAATTTGAGACGTCCTGCTAGTTCTGATGTCCTACCAATAAAATGACACCCCGCACAAGGCCTGAGCTGGCCGATGCTGATGAACATCATTCAGAGCGGCTTGAATTTCCCAAGTGGCCAGGTCGCAAATGTGATCAACAGGGATATTTCAGAAATGTTCAGGTTCTTGCTATGCTCATGCATGTGAAAGCACTGAACAAGAAATTGACTTTTGCATCAATGAGGACTTAAGCCTACCACTTGCTCTTATAAGTGTGCACATCAGCCCGAAGCAGAGAAGACTAAGGGCCATTTGAAGCATTTTAACAAGGTGCTGCAGGACAGGGAGCTGCTTCTGCATTCGGCATAATGCAAAGCATCTTTCACTGAAAAGCTCTTTCAAATCAGGACGGAGAATGGCGTGTAGAAATAATAGGGTTACTTGCTGTATTTGCCTTAGCGTGCCAAAGTGTCTGTAGATACCTGGTGATGGGCTGAGCCACAAAGTTTGCATCCAGCCATTTACAAGTTTAAGAGACGTTTGAATCGCTTGCTTTGAACAGGGCAGATTTCCTAGTCCCCAGCAACTACTCTCCTGGGGAAATCGGTCACTCCGAAAGTCAATTCAGGTGAGCACCCTGTGAAGATTGGTACGAGAACAGAAAAATCTGTGTGCAAAATCGTGCCCGTTGGGATCCTAGAGGGATTAAAGTAAAATAGTGCTCTGTTGCCTGATCGGGGTTGAGGCAGCATCTTTGCAGAGCCGAGTTCCTCCCAGTTTGCTGTGGACCAGAGCTGACCTCCCGGTGTAAGAAAGCTGCAGCTGCTGCTGGGGCGCTCGGTGGTGGCGACAGGATGGTTTGTGGGGACCAGAGCGGCGTTTTAAAGGCAGTGATGAAAAGTAACTCTCTGGGCTCATGCTTACAAACCGTTCTCATGGGCCCTTCATGAAAGTTGGAATGAGGTTAGAAAAATCATATAAATGCCAATGTGATGTATCTGCAGGTGAGAGTCTGGCCAAGCTGATGTTTTTCTGATGACATTACATTAGGCTGTATGAAAGGCAGACCCTGGTAAACACCCTTCTGTAGTGTGGCTGGCAACATTTTACCCAAAATGATCCTGGGAGATGATGGTAGTGTTGAAAATTGAATGGTGGACATTCATAATCAAATCACTTTGCGCTCATTCGTTGTGTACTGCCTTAAAAAGAGGATTTCAAACTGTTGTGGACAGAGCTGCTCTGTGGTCCTGGCTTGCTTAAATGGGCCCTGTTACCTTAAAGCGAGGAGGTGGAAGGGGACAGCAGGCCTGCTCCGCAAGCTGCAGCTGGAAGATGGTCTGTTTTGCTCTATTTGTTCCTTTGTGACCACTCTCTTTTTGCCTGGGGCTTTCTGATCTGCACACTGCGTTACTTGTGGACTGCCAGACCAAACCTCTGAAGGCATCAGAGAAAGTACAGCAGGCTCGTGTTCAAATGTTGATTCCTGCAGTTCTGCCTTTCAGATCAGTTGGAGTTAACTGCATGAACAAGAGGCCCTGGAAATTGGGTTGAAGCCACATGCACTGTTCCCTTTGCTCCCTAGTGTCTTTGGGAAGCCCTCCCTTTGCCACGGCAGACCAAAACCAGGGAGATCACCGTGTTGTTTACTGAGGTTGCACATCTTCCTTCAGAAACGTCCAGGACTCAGTTGTGTTAGTAGCTCACCTATTTAGTGTGCAGGGTATGGCTGACGTTGTCTGTGAGGTGCCGTGAACTGAACCAGGACACATGTGCCACCTGAGGGTGCTGCAGCTGCTGGCAGGCTTTCAGTAGAAGCTCTTGGTCTGTCAGCAGTGACCATAGCTTGGCTGTCCTTAGCCAAGATAAAAGCTTTGTTTGCTTAACGGGATCGAATTTTCCTCAAAGAAATAATTGAAACAATAGGAGAATCGCCCAAACCTGTGCTGAGCATTAGCAGATGAGCCGTTTTGAAATCGATCCATTTGGAAAGGAAATAATGTGCAGATTGGTCAAGGTAATGATGGCATTGGATGATAAAGTAGAAGCGAGGATGGAGAAAGCTTGCGAGGGATATAGTGTCACCTAAAAGCTTTACAGAAGTGCTTTTATTACCCTGAATCAGCTCGGCTTTGCACTGACACTTAGCTGTTTGCAAAAGAATTATACTTGCTTTTGAGATAAATACATTTGGCAGTGAACTCTTAACCCCTCTTTCGCGGGCCTCCTCTGAGTAGTGGCAGGGGAGAAGTAGATGCCTTCGGTTGTTCTGAATGCAGCATTAGACAAAGTGGGGAGCAAAACTCTGGTACATAATTTTCTAGTGAGCAGAACGCTTCAGGAAAATTACAGTCATTATTGAATGTAATGAAACCTGACAAATTAGAGTTTCATAGGCCCTCCTTGAGATTAGCGTGATGCATTAAGCACGCTCCCTGGCTGCTCAGTGGCATTGTCCCGTTTCACCATGAGAACTACGGAAATCCTGAGGTAGCTCTGGCCAACAGCTGATTGAAAGCACCCAATCAAGAGCTCTTTAAAGGAAGAGGAGAAATTATCCTGATTAACATTATTTCCAAGAAGGTGCTCTCCGAGTAGGCTGCAAATTGCGTTAGGAGCGTTGGCGTATTGCGGGGACGACCAGGTTTGACACTGAAGTGGCCACAAAGCAATGAGAGGAGTGGGGTGATGAAGGGAAGAAGGCTTTGTTGATCGTGGTGGGAAAATCGAATTACTCTCAGCTGCGTAGCTGCTCAGAGCACGTGAGGTAAAGTGAATGATCCTCAGTTTAAAAGGAGAGCAAGCAAATACGAAGAGCAGAAAAAGGCCTTCCCCAAATCCCTCTGTCCTCATGATTTACATCTTCACAGCGTTTTACAGGGAGCCGTGTAGCACGCTGGCCGTGAGCACCTCATCCGTTACGGTAAGGCATTCCAGCGATGCAAACGGAATCAATACAGCAGCATTCTGTAAAATGATTGCTTCTCCCCTGACTGATTGTGCATTAAGAGCAACCTTTCGATGATGGCCATTAGCACCTGAGACCTGGTCACTGGAGCTGACTGCGCTGATGTGAGATCAATGGCGAGGGGTCCGTGTAATTGTCAGAGTTGGTGTAATCCTGCTGGGTTTCATCACAGAGCCTACGAGGGGGGAGTGGGCGACTGCCAGAGAGGGACAGAGGGTACTGCGGCCCCGATGCTGTGGAAGAGGTAGGATGTGGATGTACTGTAGTGCCTGATCCTCTGGGCACGTAGAGCACCTCAGGCAGTGCCTGGCTTTGTTACAGCCATGTTCAAACGAGTGCTGTGGCTGTAGGTGAGCACGGTTGCATTCCAGCAACAGGTGAGCCCTTCTGTCAGTGAACTGAGTATCCACATCCCACATCTAAAAGCAGTAAGTAGCATACGTGCACAGGAGGGATGCGACTAATTTAGTTTGGCTTGCTCTCTCTCTTGGGCTCCCCATCGCCCGTTCCACGTCCCACTTTGGGAGGTGCTGCACGCTGCTGGGCACCATCTGCAGCGCCTTTCTGAAGCTTTCGGTGCCACTGAAATGCAAGAAAAAATAAAACCTGGAGTAATGGCAGGCATTAATAGCTATTTCTGTAGTGCTGAGTAAAGATCTGAATGAAATTTTAAATTTCAAATGACAAGAGACACATGACTACAGTTTAATTCTGGGAGCTGGCTGGCCTGGTAGTGTCATCTCATTTCATGACAGACATCCTCAGTGACTAAAGCTGATCCAGAAGATTGATTTGTTGTATTTTTCTGAGATCACTTGTTAAAAATTGCTCAGTTAGTGGTGCTTTGGGTGGTGTTTCAGCCAGAGAAATGGACACTGGTGTAGTGGCAGGGTGCCTTGATGGCAGGCAGAGATCTGAAGCAAGAAGCATTACAAGGTCAGAAAAGAAAACAAGCACTTGAAATACCAGTAAGATTGCCATGATCTTGCCTCTGCCTGGAAGTAGGGGTCTGTCGGCATGGCTGCTGTGGTACAGAGCAGAACACAATGAACATGACCGCAATCCCAGAGAAGTTTGTTTTCCCCAACCTACTCCGTGTTAGGTGTTTGCAGCGTCGGTTCCTGTAATATCTGAGCTATATTTGCCATTGTTGTTCGGGAATGGCAGCTCAAGTCTCCTATCAAGACCAGATCTGTAAGAAAGATCTCTGCTATGATGTAGCTTATACAGAAAAATATTTACGGTAGCTTCTTACAGCTGTCCGCTTTCAAAAGATAAAGCACTTCAGTGCTCACTGAATGTCTGCTGCCTTCTCATCTCCCTGACATTCATTATAAACTGAGAAGCCAAGGGTTTTTTTAAAAGCTATTTAGATGTTTTCTGCTGTAACTTTCTCTAATAGATATATTCCTATTGATTGCAATGAGACATACAGAGTAGAACAGAACAGATCAATTGAAAAGTAAAGTTAAGACAGCAAGTACACTTCTTTTCCACTTACCTTAATGGAAGCAGTTATGGCTGAATCTTTCCCAGGTGTAATGCTGCTGAAGTCAATGGAGTTGTACCAGCGATGAATTTGGCTCCTAGTGTTTTGTTTTGACCTTTTCAGAAGGTTGCTCTGCAGGAGCGAAACTATTAAACACAGCCAGTGATATCTTAAGTCGAAACACAGAAAAGGCAAAGCCGGAGTGAATATCACCTTTTTCATTAAGGAAGAGGCCTGACTTTTATAGAGTGAGGGCAAAAGAATTGATTCCAGATAAGAGCTAAACTTAGTTTCAGGTTTCCCTGGTGAATAACAATCCCGAATTGGCATGAGGCTCAGACATCACTGCGCTGGCACGTGGCTGTCGGTAAGGGGTTTACACGGTCCTCCTGTCTGTCCGTGGGGCAGGGCAGTTTGCAGTTAGGTGTCAGCGCTTGCCGACAGGCTGTTCATCTGCTCGCCGAAGATCCGCGCAAGATGGCTTAGCACACATACAGGGCAAGTGTCCTGAAACTGCCTGGCAGTGCTCGGTGTGGCGATCTTTATTAGCAGGTATTTTTGGATTTCGGTAGACAACACAGATTCTTTACACACTGCAGTTGTCTCAAGAAGGCAAAGAACAGAGCTTTGGAATATTACCATCCCCAAGCCATTCTGCTCTACCCCCTCGGATGCACTAACCCGGACTAAGAGATTGCAGCATATCCGATGGACATAACAGGCAGCTGTGCAATGGGAATTGGCCCTCAGCATTGGCACGGCCCTCCTGCTGAAGTGGTCGTCATTTTCCACTGAAATTTCAAGTGATCTGTGAACGCAGCGACTGTGAGCCACACGTACTGGGGAAAAGGGCTTTGGTAACCAGGAGGGGGATAGCCAAGAAAGCTCCGTTTCCTTTGCAGAGAGCTGCATTTGGGAGGACGGCGAAAGCCCGGAGAGGTGCATCACATTGCAGCAGCACCTCTAGCCTTCTGCCCTCCTCTGCCGGTGCCTCCTGGCCGGACTGCAGCTGCAGAAGGGCTGTCGGCATTGCCAGCCCCCCGTAGCCAAGTGAAGGAGCACAAGTCCTGCAGCCATAGGTTAATGGAGAGAAACCATTAATAGCAAGAGGTGTGCTGGAGTGATGGCCTTATTGAAGAGAAATGCTGAGATTATTATTAGCTTAGCGGCATGACTCAGATCTCTCCTGTGGTATGAACTAACTTGTGTTCTCTTCTAATGAAGGTCTTCTTTTTAGCTGGATAACTGAAGTTGAGAGCAGCAGAAGCAAGTGCCTGGAGCTGCCGCAGCCGGAGTGCTGGAGGGGCAGTGGCAGACATGCGACACCCTGTTTGTGCTCCTGTCCCGCTTCCCATGACTTCTCTCCCTCTCTTTTTTCTTTTATGGACCCCTTTCCTTCTTCTGTGTTCCCCAGGAGCTCCTCCCAGCCATGGTAAGGAATTGCTGGCTCTGTCAGGACCTCAGGAGGCTGTCGGTCTGCTCCTGCACGGTGCTGCAGGGCTTTTGGGGAACAGTGTCTGATCCCACACCGCCTGGCTCGGATGGACCAGGGCCTCTGTTCCTCTTAGGTACTTGTGTGGTAGGTACACTGATGTGCAGCAACACCTGGTTTTGCTGCTGTAAGAGGGAGGAGAAGGATTCCTAAGAGTTCATGGAGTCACTCACACCTACCTAACATCCTTTTCAGGTAGCCGAGATGAGAGGATATTAGTCAGTTACAACCTCCATTTCCTAATTTGACGAAGCATTTATGAAGCCACCGAGCAGTCTCCCACAGCAAAGGCTTTACTGCTTTTGTAGAATATAGTGCGCTATGTTTACTAGTTTCTTCTGAAGTGTTATCATAAATAATTAAAGCTAAACTGTGCTTGTTAAATACACGAACAATGCCTATGTTCAGAGGCATTATCCGTGCTTCAGTGGTGCTCGTTTGTTTAGAGCCCCATCCCGTAACGAGGCAGCAGCCCTCAGCCTGAACCAAGGGCTGTGGGAGCTGCAGGATGTCAGGTGAAGGGCTAGGCCCTTGCTCATTTGCCCAGATCGGGAGTTTACAATTGCTCTTCCAAATTCTTATAACCTGTTTTTAGCATCGTGGTGAACGTTGTCTGTTGTGGTGCGATGAGATTCCTGGAGGAAGGTACTGACCTTCCACTGCGCGCTTACAAGGTGTGCAGAAGTCATTTCATGGGGTGACACCGCTACGGAGGGAGCTCCTCACACCCAGGCTGCCGTTTTGCACGTGCAGGACAACCAGGTGAAGGCCAGCAGCTCCCGTGTTTACAGCCACAAAGGGTTTTTTTTTGGTGCAGAACACATTTTTTTCCCATTTACCTCACTGCCCGTGCATGCCCCCACTTGTTCCTTGTGGCGTTTCCTGCAGTATGCCAGAGCATGTGGGCCTCTGGTTGTTTGAATTTCTCTGACAAGGTTTTAATGTGCTGTTAGTCCTTTTGTGCTTACATGACACACGCATGTCAATGCACGCACTGCATATGACTTAATCAGGACCAAGGAAATGACTGCTGCACGGATGTAGGCACACAGTCACCGTGCTGTAGCATCCCTTTCATAAAGCGATCCAACTTCATCTCTGAGCTGGTTTTAAAACTAATTGCTGCATGGAGTCTCACAGCCATCCTGATTAGTGATTTAAAACTTCTGGACTCGGTAACTCTATCTTCATTAGGAAGATCTGTTTTTATAATAATTGTCTCTAAAGAGGAGCTGGGGGATTATTAAGAGATGGCATTCATTATCAGTAAAAATACCACGAAGAAATTTCCTAGACAAATGTTGATGTCCTGCATGATGTTAATTTTTTCCACAAGGAAACAGAATTTTATTTAAAAAGCATAACTATCTTAATAATTATCTTGAAAGCTAAATTGGATTTTAATCCTTAGAAAGGTCTGTGATTTCTAGGTGGCTGGCACCTGCAGAGCTTAGCAGCTGGGAAAGTCTAAGGCTGGTTGTTTTGGGGGAGAGAACCAGAAAGAAAAGTCAGAAAAAAAGTATGAGGAGGAAGAGGAAGCTTTGAGAAGAGGAGGCAAGGCAAGGTTTTGGTAGGATGTGACATCTAGGAAGCAGGCTAAGTTGGAGGGAAGTGAAATCAGGCGGCAGAAACCAGCTTGGGAGCTCGAGGGGTGAATGCTGGGAGATGGGGAACAAAGGTTTCTTTTGTATTTTGCTTTTATTTTTTATTTTTTAAGTGGGTGGGTTACAAGAGGGCTTGGTAGCTAGAAGGTTTGCCAGAAGGCTGTGTGATGGCTCAGTAGATGGCTTGCTGGTGGCAGAAGAGAAGCCGGTAGATGCCTCGGCATAGGAAGAGATGGGCAGTGCAAAAGGCTGAGCAAAAGGAATGGGTGGCTGCTGAATTTCTACAGAAACTCGATTTAGTGCAGATCAAAAGCAAGAACAATCCACTGGTACACGGAAGCTGTAAGATCAGAGTCGGATGTCCATCTCTACAGTCACCAAAGGACTACAGGTATCCCTAGATACTTCTTACAGCATCTGAAATGCTTTTACCGACAGACTTCTGTCTTTGTAGAGGATGTGGTTGTAGAGCGAGAGAGAATGAATAGATTCACTTTTTTTTTTTTTCTTTTCCTGTAGCTCAACTTTGCCTTTGTGATGTTTATTCTGGTTATTGTGGCTTGTGAGGCTTTTTTAATTAGTGTTTATTTCTTAGGCAGAGCGCTTGTGAGTGGTGCAGAATGTCATGTCCGAAGCAGCAGAAAATAATATTTTAGTGAAAGGGAATTTTCTCTGGGGAGATAAGTTTCTGAATGATTGTTTGTGTCTGCATCTAGAAGAAAGGAAATGAATATTTCTTATGGAAGCTGTGAGGTGGTCATGAGGACAAGGAAGCCATTATTAATTAATCATCAATTATTATTTTAATATTTATGTAGCACTGTGTGGCTGGTGCCCCACAGGGAGCGAGGATCATCTCTCTGCTTGAGGAGCCTACATTCTAAATTTAACCGTGGCAAAGACTGCTCGTGGCAGATGATGCGTTTTCATCATTCTCTGCTCTGCCTCAGCTTTTCAGTTGAATCCCAATTTAATTCCCCGTCCCGTAATTCTTCTTTTGCCCGCTGACGGAGGGGAGCCCGCACTGCGCAGGAGTGGTGAGATCAGAGTCTACGAGAGCACAATCAATGCAGTAAACAGAGAGGCAGGATTAGAGGTCTGATCTCAGAGCTGTATCTTGCAATCCTTACCCAGAACTGCAATAATGTAAATAAAACCTTTCCAAGAATAACGAGTGTAGGATTTGGTGCCAATTCGGAAAGACCTTGCCGGGCCCTCAGGCTGGAATCCACATAAGGTCATTCTTTTTTTATTTTTTCTTCCAAAACCTTTAAATTGACACACTTAATGGCGAGACCTGGTGGTAGCAATACTGGGATGTTTGGTGTGGACGTTTGCCCTGGACTTACCTCTCGCTGAATTCCTGTTCCTATTTCTATGCTCTGATGCAATTGTTTCTGGATTTGCTGTGTCTATACCTGGTGCTACGCTCAGCTGGCAGCAATCAGCAGGGGAGTGAACTCCCGTAGATGTATTCTGATAAAAGATATATATGTAATTCCTAGCAATTAGCTGGTATATCACAAGGGCTGTAGTGAATAGTTCTGCAGAGCGTCAAACCGAACTCTTTGATTCAGGGAATACGTGTATGTGACAGCCCACTTGAAGTGGAGTGCATTTGAAAGGGCAACAGAAAACATGTAATACCAAGAGAAACCAACATTTATGTAAAGTACCAGTCATTGTCAAAGCACCGTGTAGTGGCTAGAACAGAAAATGGGAGTCAAACAGTCGAGGATCTATTTTTGGCTCCGGCATATCTGCACTGAAGTCAAGTTAATTGGAGCTAAATACAGAAATCTCTCCATATGTAGGATTTCTGATCCACTTTGAGAACTGTCTAACAGGGATATGCTACTTTGCTTTTCTAGAGAGTGCCGTGCCCCTGGCTGTTCTGTACCACCGCTGCAATGTCCTGGGCATTTCGGTGGCTTTCATTCCTCTGGAAGTGAAATGGTGACGGCGAGGGCTGGGGGAGTGTGCTGGGGGAAAACAGACCTGTCCCTTCCCTCTGCTGCTAACGTGCTGCTGACGCTGGGCTCCCAAACAGCTCTGTGAGGGCGCTGAAAGAAGCTAACCGGGGAGAAGATGCAATGGAGCAGGGGTAACCTTCAGTCAGGACCCTGGTGAGACGAATCCCCTGCTGTAGCTGCCCTCCCTGCTCACAGGCACGCAGTGTCGTCTTTGAGATGACGCTTCTGAAAGTACCTGGAGGCTTTGTCAATACTAACTTCACTGAAAGTCAATTAAAAGTCACTGAGGCCTGGGCTCTTAAATCTTTCCAGTGCTTTTCTTACAAGTTACCATCAGTACTTGAAATCTAATCTGTTGGCTGCGCCTCCATTGCACCATCCATCTAAGGATCTCTAATCAAAGCTGTAAATATCTATAAATCTGTAATACCTTATGAATTCCCTATATTGACTTGAGTTTTGGGATGTTTACTGGATGAGTATATTGATTTAGGTTAATAGGAAAAATAACCAAGTCAGTAATAAAAGCTCAGGGTAAATCACTTTTCCATGAAAACGGTTGAGGACAGACGGCTCCTGTACACGAAAGGTCAGCAAGTCAGCGTGAGCGGCTTATGTAGGAAGTCCTTGCCCATCGTGGCAGGGGAGAGTCCAACAGAAGTGCTTGGGGTGACCAGGGTCTCCTTGGGAGCTTGTGAACAGGCCGGCCGTAGCCACGGTGCCCGTTTGTGTATCGGTTAAGTAACAGCTTGGTTTTAAGGGGACTGCTTCCATCGCTGCGACAAGCCACTGACAGAAGTCCAGCAGAGGCCTTGCAGCCTGTTGGGTGAGCAGGGTTTGTGCCCACAGTGCAGTTCCTCAGGGCTACCTGTTGCTGTGCGAGCGGCTGTGGGGCTGCCCCCCAGGCTGGAGAACAGCACGGCGCCTCACACCCGAGGAAGGTGGGATCCGAACAACAGAGGAGTAGCGAACTGCAGCGTGCTTCGCCGATCCTGTGCACATGCAGGAAGGTGTCCACAGGTTACCCCATCTCGCGGCTGATATGGATCTACACCATTTTGCCTGAAGCCGATCTGGAGACTACAGCGCGAAGTATTAGTGATCTGCAGGGAAAGCCGGGCTGCCTGACACGGATGTAACGTTAGGCTTAGCCACAACACTGGGAGCAACAGAATTTGCAATCAGTGTGTGTTTTTTTTTCATCAAACTTCTTGGGATATTAACTTACATTGTTCTAACTCAAGCTCTTCTCCATGTGGTTTATAAAGCAAAAGAGCTTTTTTTTGCCCTGTTAATTTCCTGGAGCACAGTGTATTGCTTTCTTGTTTTAAATAAAGCTCCTGCTCTATTTTGGAATAACATAATGAGTGAAACATGAATTTATCCATCCTGATGGCAGGACAGCAATTTGTTACGCTGCCAGCTGGACAACCTGGATCAGAAACAAATTTGGGTTCCCAGGCCCTGCGCCAGAAGAGCTGAGACATATTTTTGAGGTGATGTACTTGGACTTCAGGGGGAGATTGTTGACTGAACTGAGCTGCTTTCAGAAACATCCTGCCAGCTGATCCACAAAACACCGCTGGTTTTTGCCTCAAAATGGAGAGCTCTCCTGGCCCACACCGGCTGTGGCTGTTAGGAAGTGCTCCAGAGGAGCTGGACGTGCAGGTGAAGAACTTGGGACACTCTGAGTGGAAATGAAGGAATTTCTGGATGCATGTTTACCCTTATTTATCACTTATTATTGATATATCGATCCAAATCCAAGTCATCATGTGTAAGGTTGTTGAAGGGGGGTTGTCCTTTTCACGTGGAGCCAGAGCTGAAACATGAGTATAAGATGTCCCAAGGACATCCCTTCCTGCTTTCACCACCCCAGACTTGACCTGACTCATGCCACTCTGTGAAACCACGTCTCTGTCCCTTCCCCGTAGCCCTCCCTACAGGCTCCATGACCCTTCCGTATCCCCCAGACCACCTGCAGACACCAGGTGTAAGCCAGGAGGCTGCGACCTGCACTGGAGCACCCCACTGAGGAACTCGGTAACTCTGAAGCTGCAGCTTTTTTAAAGGACTGCACCTGCATGGGGCCTGATCCGGTACAGCCTGAGCCTGGATGAGGCTCCCAGCTGCTGTTCTCTCCGTGGATAAAGATACTGTCAGCTGGAACGATCTGCTTCCACATTTTGTATGGACGTATTAAGTGCTTGGAAAAGCTCCAAGTGCTTCAAGTGAGACTCGGAAGCAAGATGTGACTACAAGGGAAAGCACGTTGTTAGGGCTGGTTTGTAGAAACAGAGCACCCTTTTCTCACATCTGGGTAGACACAATATTGATAATTATGGCGGTATGTTTAGATGGTCATTGATGGGTATGTTTATATGTTGTGTTTTATCGTTTATGTATAACTTCAGTTACTTTGAAAAATGTAGGAGTAAGTGTACTAGTAGCAGTCTGAGCAGTAAGAAGCATCTATAAAATCAAGGGGAGTCTCCACAGACACGAGCCATGTGTTCTAGGTGCGCGATAATTCCTTACTGTTCACTTACTACAAGGAACTGGGGGCTCCAACTAAAACTCTCAGGTGGCAGGTTTAAAGCAGAGGAAGAACTTTTTCCACAGTCAGTAATTAAAACAGAACTCCTTGCTACAAGATTTTGTTGATGCTGAAGCTCACATGAACCTGTTTTAGACAAATTGATTAAAAAAAATAAAAATCTTTGGGTTTAGAGCATAACACAGCATCTGATAACATCTTTAGTTGAAGAAGCTCCTAAGCAACAGGTTCCTGGAAGTATGGTAGTACACTGCAGCGTGTCGCTGTACGTTTGCCCTGCTCTTCCTCAGGATGTGACAGGAACCAGGATGTGGGCGAGAGGAGCTTTGGGCTGACCAGCTTCTCAGCTCTGGCGGTAAAGGCTCAGTGGAGTTATGTGACAGGGACGGAAAGGGAGAAATAAAGGTAGAGGGTTGGATGCCAATTTAGTTAGTGCTAGCATAAATCTAAGGATGCAGTGAAGCAGAGCACAGGAGCCACAGTGCACTGGGTACCTGAAAGGGGCTTCAGCACTCCTCCCCGAGGGCTCTGCAGGCACCGGTATTGCACTTGCTGCTCAATAAGGCAATCCAGGCATACATTTTCACCTGGACACCTTCAAGATCTTACTCTGTCTGACCTGCCAAAGAAGAAACCCTGCTTAAGTGGAACCTGTTAGCTTCAGTAAGGGCTCCCTTTGGGTACTCGACAACCAAAACCCCAGTCTTGAGGAGACTTGACCAGATACTTGCCATGGCCTGGATGCACACATGCACTGCCCTGCACACGTGCTCGCTCACTCAGTGATCAGCTGCTTGACAGCTATCGGAGCGCTCACAGGGGCAGTTCTGCAAGTCTGGAGGGATTCATAGATGCCAAATCAGACTTTACTTCATGTTAGGAAAGCCATCAACAAATTCCTGGACACAGTCCTCCAAATCCAGTGGTGTGCACCAAAATGACCAAATTTCCCTTACTGTCCCCTTGTTTCCCTGTTGTCTGCTGAACTTGGCCGATGAAGTGTTTTGATGCAGGGACAGATGTTCTCCCTTTGCTTGCGCAGTACCTTACACCACAGGCTCTTGGTCCGTAGCTAGGGGCCATGGGCCAGAATTACCTTCCCAGAGCACATTGTGTACCAGGGACCCTTCCCCACGTTGGATTTGTGGGAAGACTGCAACCAGAGTATCTTTAAGCCCCAATTGCAGGTTGAGGGTTGTGTGTGGCTCCCTAAATCTGATGGTTGTCTGTGAGAGTCCCCAGTCAGTCGTGGCTTTGTACAGGGAGCGTGCGAGTCCCGGTGTGGTGGCAGAAGAGCAAGCAGCATGTCACTGATGTCAGTGCTTGTTCCAGAGCATTTGTTTTGCATTTTCCACTATTGTCACTATAGTTGTGACAATAACCAGAAATGAGTGAGAGTCAGGATAATACATGTAATCTCCAGCCTCATCTGGACAACACTTAAGGACTTTCTCACTGTGCGAAGTTGTGCTCTCCCACTAATTATCCTGTAGCTTGGGGAATGTATAAATGCTAACTACCTTTGGGTTGGAACTGGCATGTGGTAATGGATGAGTAAAGGCCAATTTCATATACAAGGAGGTGAGCGTTATGCAATTCAAAAGGGACATAGCTTTTCCTTTGAGTTTAATACATGAGTTTTTTGCTTTATGAGCGTCTGAACTTACTGATTTCTGATAAGGGTATATACTTTGTTTTAACAATACAACCAAAGCACAGAGGAACCCAACCTTCCTGACAGATAAGCACATACTAGGGTCTTGAGAGCCATGAGATTATGTGCTTTGGAGAGCTGAGGAGCTGCAGGAGCAGTTTCCCAGTAGAGATAACAGCTGCACATGTTGTTGGGTTGGGCTGGGCTTGTCCTCAGTGTGATCCAGGCACCTTCACCTCAGCGACACCAGCTGGCACCCGGTGGTGGTGTGGATTACCCAGCTGGTTGGTGCTGACTGTCTGATGTACCCAGGGCATGGCAGTCTCATCTGAATTTGCTAAGAGGAACGTCACAAGACCTGCAGGTGACTTCTCAGGCCAAAGCCATCCACAGCACCCTCGATCAGATGAGTGGCGTTGACCACTGAAGAGGCACCCTCAACCAGATGAGTGGCATCAACCAGTCAAGAGATTAATTTCCAGTCATAGCTAAGTGTTGGCTTTGTTCCATGAAGTTAAAAGTTGTACTGTCAGTTTGTTTGCTCTTCCTCCCCCGGATTCGGTATTCCTCTGATTTTGCAGCCAGCTGTGGGTTGTTTTTATTTGGACCGGATCATGTCTTGGGGCAAAACTGACATCACCGCTGGGTGTTGTTAGGGAAATGAGGAGCAGGGAGGCGGGTGCAGGAAGTGCCTCCATTTCCCACCACTGAACTGGGAGGTGAACTCCACTTGCCAGACAGGTTGGTGGGGTCCGGCATGTGACACGGTTTCAAAGCAGCCCTTTGCCAACACCCTTCAGCTATGAGAGGCTCAGGAATCTTGTCAGGTGGAGAGCTGCTGATAAGTTGAGACTTGCATGCTATGTGGTGTAGGCTGCTCCAGTGCTCTCTTAGTGTTTGTTAGGGGATTTAGGTTGTTGGGTTGTTTTCTTTTAGTCATTTTAAAGAGCGGTACTAGCAGGGCAGCGGGGATTCAGCATGTCTCTTGTAAATTCAGAATTGTGGATGTAAATAAATGAAGAATAACCATGCAGTTGTCGGTAGGTAGTAAAGCCCTTTGCTTTAAGCAGTACACAAGTTCTTACTCTGCTGAGTTGTAACATTTCCAGTTTGAAAGAGTGATCATTAAAATTGCAATGGTTATTTCATTTGTGAACTTTCCTTGCCAGCCCCCTTATTTTCACATTTAGTATTGCTATGAAGTTGCTTTGTGTCTCCCACACTTTACAGATTACCGTGCCATATACCTTACACAGCTATGTAACTCCTGGCTTTCACTTTTATCTAGTTCTTTTTGACCTTTGGAATTGGGTTGTGTAACCAGAGGTGCGAGTAACGTTTTTTTCCACTGAAGATGAGACACGTGTCGTATATAAAGACAGTGTCTTTAATGTCACTTTGTAGTTGCTGGTTCAGCACGTTGCAAGATACTAAGCTGGTACTCGTAGATACTGTGAGCAATTTATCTCGCAGAGAAGAGCACCACGTGAAGAGAGCCAGTGCCTGTTGCAGCGCTGTGAGCAGCAGCAAACACACCGCTCGCACCGGGGACGTTGAACCGTGGCCTGTCTCCTATTTCATGCTAAACAGGATAACAGAAGTATTCTTAGAAATGCAATGTTTCTAAACATATCAGAGGCACGTCCAGCACCTAAAAACAAAGAAAAAAAAAAAAGAAAGTGTTTTTCAAGTTTTATTTTGGCATGAATCCTGAATGTTCGTAGGAGTATCAACAGGCTCTGGAGATGGCTTGCTGTTGTGCTCTTATTTTGTTAGACCTGGCCTTCCTTTTGAGGTCAGACTTTAGTTTCTGAAGATTATAATTTAAAGCTATTTGTAGCGCTTCGTGATCACCTGTAACTACTAACGAAAAAGATCGGGCAGCAGAGAAATAAACACGTATCTGCTGCAGCTGCGGCCGCTCTTGTGAGGGCAGTGAGAGGAGAGGCCCGGGCGCCATAGTGAGGTGCCCGCTCGGCGGCGTGAGGCTGTACAGGCCGAAGCCGGCGGCACAGCAGGCTCCGCATCCCGGTGTTTAAAGTTTACTTTGCTGTTTGTCTTAAGTGGGGTCAGTGTTGTAGTGAATAATTTATAGGCAGCATGAATGAGCTCATTAGTCACCTTTTCAGAGCTTAAATGAGTTTTGCGGTTGTCATTACACAGGCCTTCTGTTCAGCGGCACAGCGAGATGGCAGCTTGGCGGTTGGCCGCGCGGTCGCAGGACGGCCCGTCTCCTGTCACGGCCGGGCTGGCTTTTGTGCTCTGCCGAAACCCCCCTTCTGCTGCCCAGTGCTGGCCCTGTAGCCTTCAGGGCCTTCTTCGGTGACAGCCTCTGCTTTTGGGGGTTATACGTTACATTTGGTTTGACACTGTTCTGTTTTCCTGTTGTATTTCTTTTTTCCTTTATGGAAAAAAGCACTGAAATTATTGGACCGATGATAAGAGGAATAAATGAAACCCTACACATGCATACAAACAATAAAAATGACTTTTCTCCTCTAACATGCTTCAAAACTTGTTATGGCCATTGCATTCTTTGTCTCTGGTCCTCGAAATGCTTGTGGAAGTGCTGCACTGCGCTGGGACTGCCTGAACCTTAGAAGTAACCATAACTATCCCCCTTTACAGGGCCAGGGATTTAAAGAAACAAAATCCCCAGCATTATTTGCTACTGCTTTGGCTATCCAGGCCCATTTTATCCTCATGGTTGTGCAAAACCTGTGGAATGAGAAATTTGTCTGCAAAAATCTGCGAGGCGTCAGACGTGCCGTTTCTAGTGGCTCACTCCCTCTGCTAGCTGACATAACTTGTTGCCAAAAAGACCGGAGCAGTGCTGAGGGACCCAGTATGTTAAGGACCCAGTGCTACGTCAGCCCACACCATAATGATCCCTTGTCACTGGGGAGCAGCCAAAAGCTGCTTGCAGGGAAGCCCACCTAACCGAACATCAGTGCTGCGGCCAGGGAGTGGTTCTCTTGCCATTGCTGGAAACAGAAATTTCTCGTGAGATGTGGGTGATTTAGGTTGTTTTTAGTTTTTTTGTTTGTTTGTTTTATCTGTTTGCTTGTTAATTTTTTGTTTCTTTTTGTTTGTTTGATCATTTGTTTCTTTTTTCATTCCTTCCACTGCAATCTTTCATTGCTTTCTGTTCTGCTCCCTGATGTGTTTGGTGCACTGCTATGTAGCGTTGAAAACACATCAAGGATAGAGGTCTGCTTGATAATTTTATGTCACGTTGCTTGTTTACCCAACCTGCGTCCTCACAGCAGCGCTTGGCAGGCACAACTGTAGGTCATCCTTGCTTGTACTTCAGCACTGCATCACCTAATAGAGGCTATCTCCGTGTTGATGCAGTCTGGGAATCTGGACCTGCATCTCACAGGATTTCCTCTGGGAACGGTGTTCAAGAAATGTGCAGGAAGAGTAGTGCTGAGTGGTGAGCAGAGGAAAGCACTCTGGAATATCCTGTTGTACAATGAGCTGGAAATCAAGCTGGGAATCAATGCAATCATGGCTAGGAAATCCACCCAGTGCAAGCAAGTGGTCAGAGGAGAGTAATCACCTCCTAGCTTACAACACCAGTGATAGCAAACTGAGTTTAATGTCAGTTCATGAGGTCCTCAATTTGTGAGTTGTGAACACAAACTTCACGATCAGTGAAGTCTTGATGGAACTTAATTTTGCATGTATAGGTACACAAATAAAGGACAAAATCCTGAAGTCTTTGATGAAATTAACAGCTTGTATTCAGAAAAAACTGAGGCAGGACTCAAGATGTCCAGAAATAATTCTGTCTCAGTTTCAGAAATTTTGTTGGCAATACAATTTAGAAACTTTATAAAAGAACTTAGTCCTCCGTTATAGTTTCCCCCCCAGATTGTGATCTTTATTTCTATGCAATGTTGGCTGCTGCTTTTCTTCCACCTTGCTTTTAAGAATAAAAATTCAGTTGATTTCTGTTTTTGCTGATTACTTGTATGTTTGACTTCAGCTGCCACGTGGTAAATACTGATGTTGAGATAACTCCAGGCCAAATTTTGCTGCATTACACCTGTGCAGCAGATAGCAGAGTCTGTGCAATGAATCCCAGAAAACAGCTCTTTATTTTAGTTTTTTTTTTTTCAGCCTCTGCAAACACCACAACAATAGTAGAAGTACTGTCTTATATTGCAGTTAATTTACCAGCTATGTTAGATGTGATTTCAGAGCGCTATAGCCATTGCAGCTGACGACTCCAGTTAGTTATGTTTATCCCAGCAACATTTTGGTTCCCACTGGCTGGGCTACTAAAATAAGCCGCACTGGCAGGAGCTTGCCTTTACCAGTAAAAGCTAGGTTTACGCTTGGGATCCTTGTGTGTTGGTGTAATTACACTGGTAAAGCATCTCTCATATGGACCTGTTTTAATAAATGTGTGTAGGACAAACTAGCATGCATGATATTCTCCTCCCACTGCACTCATGTACAGAAACACACTTGCTGGTAGCTTGTCAGCTGTATATAATTTTAGTGCTAAGCATACTCATTTTCTCAGAAGCTGCAAGTGTTACTACAATAACGTCGTAAATGTGCATACATTATTTTATAAAGGAACTATTTCATAAAAGCCGTGCATTTTATAATAAAGTCAGTGTATTTCAGACTGTGAAGCAGAAATGCTGTAGATATTTTTGTTTCCTCTCACTTCTGACGAAGCTCCATTTCGGCGCGCCTTTTCTCACCGATTCACTTCTGTTTCTGTTGGATTTCTCCAGCTGGGGCAAATGAGAACTAGAGGGATAATTAAATGAAAGGTTGGGAAATGCCTTCTAAATCTGATTCCGCATGTCTCAAGTGAATAAGCAAAAGATAGATCTCCTCTCAGGAAGCTGGAGTAAGCTTGGTCTCCATTGTGTGTGCAGCTTGCATCCTTAGCTAGTGCTTGAAGTGGGAGAAGCCAGGGGACACGGGGCACGGAGGCAGGGTGCAGCTGCACTGGAGCAGGCAGGCAGTTAGCTCTCCTACCTCTGCGGGGGGCAGTGACTTCATGTGGGAATTCGGAGACAGCTGTTTCTCTGCCCCAGAAGTGGGCATGGTGCAAACAACAAAACCAGGTTGGTCTGCCGCGGTCAAAAATAACAAAGTGTTGATACTGCGGGATCAGGATCTCTGTATGAGACTACTCATTGGTATGCCATCGGTGAGAGTTTCGAGTGTCTGCTCCTGGAACGAGGGGACCCAGTTACAGCTGGGGCAGACGGAGGCATTAACATGTATTTGAATGGCGGGCGGCGAACAACAAACGGCAATGCTGGGCAGTGCTGGTGGTGTGAAGGAAGGGTCCAAGGCTGCAGAACGGTAACTGGAGAAGGGCGCTGGTAATGGGAATTGTGAAAGAGGAAACAAGCAAACACATATTGTATTCATGATTTAGTTTTTAATGGTGCCTGAAGGCGTTCAGCAGCTCCGTGCAAGATTAAATCCATTGCCTCAGAGATAACAGAGACTTGGAAGTGGCAAGACTGATAGGGGAAGCCAGCATGGAGGAAGAATGGGAACAAATGAGATGGTCAGCGGATGATGTTATGACTCTGAGAGGTCCCAGTACAAGAGGCTGATCGCAGCGGTCACAGGGAATACAGGGCAGCAGCCCTGTCCGCTTGTCTTTGCTAGGTACATGCGCATCAGGGGCCTTTCAGGATTGGGTGGTTTTTGGGCACAGCTCTACATCCAATTACAAATCCAAATGAACAATTAGCAAACTTGCAGCAGACTTCAGGTAAGAAACTTGACTGTGATGTAGGGAGAAGAAACACTGACAGGGATCCCAGTCAGTGAGGACGTTGCAGTTGGAGATCAGGTCAGGAACGGGGGCTTAAGGATGAGTGTAAGAAGTGCAGGTCTATTGAATGGTGAGATTGGTGGGGTCAGATGGCAGCAGATGGAAATATTTAGCGAGGTCATGGGGCATGGTTGGAATAGTAGCAAAGGAAGGTGTTCGCAGCTGAGATGGAGAATCGAGGCGGGTAGCTGAGCTTCGGAGGGTTGGTAAAGAGCCTGTGACCCTTGCTGTGCTCATTTTGCAACGTTTGCTTGTAGGGGGTTATCAGGGATTCCAATCTAGAGGAGGATAAGAGATGAAGGAGTGCAGGGAGATGGGTGGAAATCCTCATTAAATAAGATACTGAAACATCTGCGGTTGGTATTCTGAAATCTGAGTGGAAAGATTAGGCTGTTGTCTATTAGCCCACAGGGCTAAAGTGCAGCTCTGCACTGTTGGTACTTCTCGTCAGCCTTTAGTGCTGCATATGCTTTGGTCTTGATGTACAAATAGTTTTCATCTTTCAGTGTTGCCAATCTTTTGCAAAACGAGTTCGTGTTATTCCTGGCTCACAAATGGAGGCATCAACACCCAAGTAAATTCGGTGGCTTGCCTAAGACTGGTGAGTTACTCGATGGCCGTGTATTGGATGTGCTGATGCTGCTAGTTTCTAAGCCAACCGTATGGCTTGGAGAGAGCGGCAGGCCCTCTTAAGTTAGTTAACCATCTCATTAACGAGTCAGGAGAAGCTGGGGGACGCCCTCATCCCAAGAGGCAAGGTATCAGAGTTGTCTCACTGGAGGAGCCAGCCAGCGGCTCCTTGCTGCTGAGCTCAGGGTGAGGGGGAGGCAGCAGGAGGCACCCACGCCGCTGCCTCCCGCAGGGTGCCTCAGCCCGTAGCCCCGTGCCAGCCCTCCGGCCGGGGCTGCAGGATCCGTCCCCCTGCTCCCTGAGGCCTCTCGGTCCCCAGCAGCGGACCCCTGCGCTGGCTTTTCTGTGTGCTCGTCAAATGCCTCACGTCGGCGCTTCGCTGTAATCCCTACTGTGTGCGCTGGGGAAGTTCCTCCCTGCCATGGGGAGGGGGTAAAACCGACCTTGTTCTCCCAGTACTAACGGGGAATCTTTCCCCTAATTCTGAGCCGACCTGTGCTGTGTACCTGAATAGGATACACACGGAGTAAGGCACTACTCAAGGTGCAATATTGTCTATATACCACCCTGTGTCTCGCCAGGCTTCCCCCTTCTCACTTCAGGAATACTTCTCATTAGCTGGATTCTCCAAATCCGAAGACACTTGACTTTTACAAGTGAAGATAAATGTGATAAATCTCCTCGATGTCTGGCAAAGAGACGTGTTGATTCACAAAGAGAAACGTCTGAAGCATTTGGAGTAAACTTAGGTGGGTGGAGTTATGACTTGCTAATTTAGTTTGGGTCTGGAACAAAATGGCCATGAGATAAGAACTGTGTAAACTAATGGTCTGCTGACTGGTTTAGCGCTGGAAGCAGCACGGTCACAGGGCACGGCTACCAGCGGCAACAGCGCAGTCCTGCTGCCTGACAGGTACTGTCTTCGCCCTGAAATCCTGCTGGCGTGTCTGTTTGAAAAATGCAAGAATGTGAAATAGCAGTTCACTGGGTAGGGGAGGGAAAGCTATCGGCAAAAGGAGGTCTTAGCGAGTTATGACAGGAATTTCTTGTTTGAGAGAATAAGCGAAACACTTCTCAGCCCTGCACTTTGAGAACTAAGTCGTCGCTACTCTCCTGCCTAAAAATGAGAATTTGGCAGATGTTGTAGAGATTAAAAAAGGTAACCGATGCCTCAGAAAATGGCTAAATACAGGCACAGAAACGTGGTACAATACAGTGGTGATCCTGCTTAAGCAGGATAATATTGACTGTGTGGGCCAGGAGAGAATTCCTGCAAGGTCTTGAGACAGCTGTCCTAACTTTTCTAAATAAAATTGCTAAAATACTTTCCTTCTTGGCTTAGGGATAATTTGTGTCCAGGGCTCTACCAACATTCCTGTATTTCTAACACGTATTATGTTGCTTATAGATTCTTGCAGCAGACCTTTTCTATACTGAAGGCAAACTAATTTTGGAAGTACGCTAAAGGTGCAAGCCTTGCTTCCTCAGAGTAGAAAGTCCTGGACTGAGCCACAGAACAATTTCTTGTACTCGTTTCGAAGGCAGACAGCTATACCTTCATTCTCTGCTGTGGATCACAGAAGCTACCCAAGATCAAACACTTTGCACATAGGAGGGGATCCCATTTAACCGGAGCTGCCTAGACCGGGCAACTTCTTTCTGGTGTTTAAATCAAGTTAGCTCACTCCAATTAATCTAACTCAACTGATGGTGAGGGTTTTCTTATTTTTTTAATTAAGTCAACACCAGCTATGTCAAGATATGTTAACGGGGGAGAAAAGGCACCATTCTTCCTAACTGAAGTCAGGCCTGATTTCAAAGGACGTCTCCTTAGGCTAAGGGCTGACCGTTGGGTCGTTTTATCTGGGAAGCCGCCGCGGCTTCCCCCGCACGGTCCCGCAGCGGAGGCGCCACGGCGGGTGTCACAGCGGCGGGCGGCCCCTGCGGTGCGCGGCGGCGCGGGGAGGCGGCACGGCCCGCGGGCCCTGCGGGGGGATCGCCCCCCTGCCGCCGGGGGTGCCGAGTGCCCGAGCCCGGCCCCGAGGAGCGCCGCCGCCCTCCCCCCCCCCCCCCCCCCCGCCGGCGGCCCTCCCTCCCTGCCTCCCTCCCTCCCTTCCGCGGCTCTCCCGCCCGGGCTGGCCCAGCCCACGTTTTCCCTCTCTCCCCTCCCTCCCCTGGTCATGTGTCGCCTTTTTTTGTTTGCGGTGGAAACAATTTCTCGCTCTCCGGCTCGCACCCAGGCGGACCCGCTGCGGGGCGGCCCCGCGGCCCGGGCCCCGATGCTGCCGGCGGCGCCCCCTGCGCCGGGACCCCCGCGGCACCCCCGGGGCTCGGGCTGAGGCGGCGGGCGGCGGGCGGCGGGGGGGGGGCAGCGCGGGGCCGGGGCCGCTGCCAGCCGCCGAGGGGCCGCGCCGAGGCCGCCCCCCGCCAGGTGAGTCCCAGCCCCCGCCGCCAGCGGGGGTCGCGCGCGGCACCGGCGGGGCTGAGAGGGGACGGAGGGCACCGGGGGCGTCCGGCCCGGCCGTGCCCGGCCGCAACTTGGCCGGGAGTTGCCGCGGGGGGTGCGGGGCCGGCGGAGGGGGGGGGGGGTGAGGCCGGAGCCCGGCCGGGAGCGGCGCCGCGGGCCCGGCCGCTGACATCTGGGCGGCAGCGGCGGGGTGCGCGCCGCCGGCCGCCCCCGCCCGCCCCGGGCACCGCCGGTCTCCTGGCAACCGCGCCGATTGGCAGCGCCGCTGGCCAATGGGCGCGCGGCCCCCTCCGCCGCCCCGGCCGCGCGGCGAGTACGGAGGGAGCGGGGCGGGGGGGCCGGTGCCGCCCCCCCCCCCCCCCCGGGCTGTGCCGGCCCGGCCCGGCCGCGCTGCGGGAGCCCCGCGCCCCCCTGCCCGCTCCGCGCCCGGAGCCCGGCCGCGGGTCACCGGCCCCGTGTGGCCGCCGCGCCTTTGTCTGGCGGCGGGCAGCGGCCGAACCCCTCCCCGTGGCCGTGCCCCCCTCCCACGCCCCCCCCCTCCTCCCCCGGGCCGGCAGCACCGCGCCGAGCCCCGGCAGCGCCGCGGGGCGAGGGCCCGGCGGGGCGGGCTGCGGAGCGCCCGGTGCCCGGGGAGCAGCAGCGTGTCGCCATGGCAACAGCGCCATGAAGGGAGCGCCGGCAGCCGCCCGGCTCCGGGACGCAACTTGCCGCGGGAGGCGAACTTGGGCCGGCGGCAGCGCCCCGCGCCCGGCTCCTGCCCGGGGAGCCTGGCCCCGTGCTGCCCGCGGCCCGCCCCGTGCCTTCTCCCCTTCCGCGCGCCCGTTCGCCCGAGCCCGCAGGCGCTCGGGCACCTCGGTGACCGTGAGCGCTGCCGGGCTTCCTGCGTGGCGGCCCCGCGCGCCGTGACTCTGAGCAGCGGCCGCAGCTGGCGGGCGTGCGCGGAGCCGTCCCTTTGCGTTGCTGCCCCTCCGCAGCACCTAAAATAACCCCGGCTGCTCTCCGCCAGCATGGCTGGCCTGCCTTTTTTCCTCTGTGCGCTTCATCCCCTGGTCTTCTGGCCCGTCGCTTGCGGTGCCGAGTGCCCGCGTGACGTGTAAATGTGTCTCCGGCGGCCCCCCAGCGCAGGGAACCTCCGCTCTCGCTCTCGGCGTTTGTGCAGGAGGCTGCCTGTTCTTCAAGTACGCTGCTAACCCTTACCGATTCTATTTTGCTTCTGCTCGCCTCTCCAGACCGAAACGCTGGCAGTTTTACTGTATGGGAAAGCCAAGGGAGTCTGTCTCCGCTTTTGCAGAGCTGTTTCACTCCTGCCTGCTTCTGCTGAGTGCTCACACAGCTTCCTTCACCCACCATCCACAGCTTCCTTCACCCGCCATCCGAATCACCCAGGGCCGCCCGAGCCCCCCGGCTCGCCCCTATCCCCGGGGGCCTGCTGAGCGCTCCCCTCTCCCCGTCCTGCCTCTCCCAGGCCGCGGCTGAGGATCGCAGCGTGCCTCCCTCCCGACTTTCTGCCATGTTTGAGAGACAGCTCAGCTTGTGTTAGAGCTGTCTCTGTTTACATACATTTTTAAAGTGCTCTATTCCTCTGGCGCTTGTTTCCCCGTGTCTTGGCCCCGCTCCCAAAACTACTGTGCGTTGCTTGCCTCCTTCCCTGCTCTCGCCCGTTCTGTTTTGGGAGCTCTGCTGTAATTTTGGAGTTCTGTTGCAATGGTGACTGTAGTTGGGTCGGATGCTCGGCTGCCTGAGCCTTCAGCCAGAGCGCCTTTACTCACAATGCTGTTGTATTGTCCTCAAAAGTGAAACAGCTGAACTTAATCTGAAGCAACTGCTGTAAGCCCCCCCCTTCTTTTTCTTTTTTTTCTTTTTTTTTAAGTTTACATGCCTATTAAAGTGATATGTTCAGAGTACTCGATGATTTGATACACGTATTCATCATTAGAGGAATGTGCCTTTAGGATTTTCTGTGTGGGGCGTCAAGTACACGCAGGACTGAGGCATATCAAGGTTATCATCTTACTCCGTTCACTGAAATTTCTTTCCTTTTCCTGACTTTAGATTATTTTACTCAACGTTTGGGGATGCCTGTTTATGTGAGTCTGTCATTTTTAATACAGATCGCAAAAGGCCAAGTGACTGGTTGGGGAAAAGCTGTCAACATGTTATGCAGTATCTTCGTATGAGCTAACTTTTTTCTCTGTTTCTTTTTTCCCCTTGTGTTGGATTCGCTCTCCCAGGAGTCTCTGCCTAAATGGGTCCAGTCATGCCGCCCAGTAAGAAGCCAGAGGGCTCAGGAATTAGCGTGCCCAGCGGACTGAGCCAACGTTACCAAGATAGCGATTTATCAAAGGCACTTCACGATGACGAGGACCTAGATTTCTCTTTGCCTGCCATCAGATTAGATAAAGGGGCCATGGAAGATGAAGAACTAACTAACTTGAACTGGTTACACGAGAGCAAGAACTTGCTGAAAAGCTTTGGGGACTCGGTCTTAAGAAGCGTTAGCCCCGTTCAGGACATCGGTGACGACACGCCTCCGTCTCCTGCCCACTCTGACATGCCCTACGATGCCAAGCAGAACCCCAACTGCAAACCTCCTTACTCCTTTAGCTGCCTCATATTTATGGCCATCGAGGACTCGCCAACCAAAAGACTGCCTGTAAAGGATATATACAACTGGATCTTAGAACACTTTCCATATTTTGCAAACGCGCCCACTGGATGGAAAAATTCTGTGAGACATAATCTATCCTTGAATAAGTGTTTTAAGAAAGTGGACAAAGACAGAAGTCAGGTAAGTTCGGAACTGTGGAAACCTGTCTGGCTCTGATAAAATTCACCTGCTAGTCCTAAAATAAATTCGTAATAGTAAAATGGAGAATACGCAATGCTGTCCCTGGTAACGTAGTTCATTAAATTCAGAGAGCCAACATTTCTTTAGCATGGCTCATTCTGATTTTATTAAATTCATTGTCTAGACATCTGTAAGAAAGTACTCGGTGTGTGTGTTTTTTCTTTTCCCCCCAGCTGGTGTCTTCATGCATAGTGGTTAAATATTGTTTTTAGTTACCATGCTGTGGTAATGGTTTCCAGCTATACTAGATGAATGTAATCATGTTATAAATAGGCCGCTTGCTGTTCTTGGCTTATACAAATGTATAGTGAAAGGGTATGCCTTATGTAAGAGTCCATCTCTTTTTTTACTGCTCTGTGTTGTAATCAGAAAAAAAACTTTCTTTTTTTTTATTTTTTTTTTAACCAAGCAGAAGTAGTTCTGAATTTTGGTGATGAAGCTTTAGTCTGTTTCAGGCAGGTTTTAGAGAAACTCTTCAAACAGAGGAGATAGGTCTGGCATCGCAGGTGAAAGTTACCAAAAATTCGGTTGTTCTCTCTCTGGACGTTTGCAGCTTCTGGGAACAGTGCAGTGGCAGAAGTCTGGGGAACAGATTTTTTGCTTTCGGGTCTCTGTAGTTGCTGTCTGGTTTCACTGCTGGATCCTCAACTGCATCTGCAGGAAGAGGCTGTGTGTGAGGGAATGGGGAAACGAGCCGAGCGGCGGAGGCAGTGCTTTGCATAACCTTCTATTGCATAAATCTGACTGGGAGCAGATACCGTTTTCGGAAGGGGACGGCCTCCAGAAGCAGTGGTCTGGGTGAACCTTTGGCCAAGTACGAGTATTCCGATAAAAACCCCAGCGTGCAGATTAATTTCACAGTCCTTCTCACAGGTTGGCGGAATAAATAGCAGGTAGAATCACACTGCTGACAGTCTGTCTCTGCAGCTGGCTGAAGATCAGAAAGTGAAGGCTTTCTGCTGGCAGAAATAATAGATGCACTCTGCTTTTGTATTTCGGTTAAGTAAATGCTGTGATTGTCTCGTCACTGGCTACCCTGAAGCTAGACTTCTGTTGGTGGTGCTGTTCTCCCTATTTTGGGTGCGATTTAACTTTAAATGCCGTGGAATAGAAGCTTTCTTCTTCTAGAGGAAGAATCTTACATTACCCTAAGCTAACAGCTTTCCATTTTAGGTTAATTAACTTTCTTTTCTCAGCAGTTTTGCCGTTTTAAATGATTGACTTTATTTATTTTTAATGTCGTTCCCTGAAATCCACTGTCCACATATTGGAGTTGACACACTGTACGTTGGTAATTTTACAAATCAGTTGCTGTGAACGATTGTGTATGAGATTAAAAAACTTGTGCCTGGACTGGATCTTGTTTCATGCAAACCAGTCTTAAATTCTTGTTTGGAAGTGAGACTGTAATAACAAGTGCCACACCAGGCTTTTATGACCCTGCCCCAGACCATAAGAAGCCTTAACACAATACTCTTAAAAAAAAAAAAATATTGTAACCGGCAAGGCGTATGCTTAGCATTGCCGTTTGTTCTATCCCTCTTCCTCTGTTTACAAGTTGTCTATTTAGATTACAGCTTCCTTCCTATGAGGAACTTGTCTTCATGTATATCTGTCAAATATCCGGCAGCCTTCCGAGATCATATGAACAATACCACGAAGCGCTTCTCCACGGGGAAGTGGAGGAGCACAGTGCATGACTAGTCACCTACGTCGCGAATCCACAATTAGATCCATGGTTACCTAGCGCGACGATAAGGTGTGGTGGGAGTCCTTGCCTATAGCAGTGACAAGGTGGGGTTTGTGCTTCCCTGGAAAAGCCCAGGTTATGAGAGGGAATTTCTTCCATCTTTTCCTGCTCCTGAGCCCTTAATAACTACCCGGTCACCCTGCTGGTTGGCAGCATTAATGTAATTGAGATGAAAATCTGAAAGTTAAAAAGCACAGACTCGGGCCGTTTAAGTGCCCTGCTGCTTTTATCTCGTGTCCTGGCCGAGGGACGGCCGGCAGAGACCCGGGCGCAGAGCTGGCGCTCGGTCAGGATTGCTGAATCAGGTGCCTGACAGCTAATTGTGGACTTGGAAAGCAGTAAACCTCAACTGCTGGCGTTGAAATATGTTCATGTGCGTGCCTGCACCCTGAGGTTTGATTCGAGTGCCTTACAGCAAGCATCTCCCGTGTTCAGAAGGTGGCTTGTAAATCTGAGCGGGGTCCCTGGGACCTGGGGGGAAGGGGTGACCCCGTTACAAGGAACCATTTCATGCTGCTTCTCCCAGTTTGCAGCCAGGTTCTGCAGACTGCAGGCTCGGAGTCTGCCTGTCCTTCTGCTTTTATGTGAGGGTAAAGAGCATTTAGCACACGGCTTGCTCTGAAACGCCAACAAGCGAGGCTCTGAAACGTGCGGGATGGGGGGAAGGAGTTAATCGGTGCTGGGAATTGCAGGCATTTGCTAGTTGATGTGCGCTGACACATTGTGAAAAGCTAGAAGCTTTTCCTCTCATAGTTGTGCTTTCCAGTGTTTGTTTGCGTAGCCTTTCAGTAATCGTTTTTCTAAAAAAAGTTCTGCTGAACACTTAATTCTTTCTCGAATTCCCTCCGCCTGGTAGTTTTCTCAGTCTTGGGCTCCCCTGATTTGTATTCATGGGGCTAAATATGTATTTAATACATGCAGCTTTTCCTGCGTGCGTTTCCTGGCCTGAGATCCCTGTCACGGAAAGAAGGGCTCGCAGGCCGCGTCGCTCCGCCTGCCTCTTCTGGTGCTCTTGGGCCCGATGCTGGGAAGGGATGTCCCCCCAGGCCTGTGGACGTCCCCCCAGGCCTGTGGATGTCCCCCCAGGCCTGTGGACGTCCCCCAGGTTTATGGGGGCACCACCACCATCCCCTTCGGCTGCGGAGCTGTGGGGCTCACCCGGCAGGGCGGCTGTGCGCGGGGCTCGGCCACGAGGCCGACCTCGGGGTGCAGACGGGCAGAAGGGCCTGAGAGGGGAAAACGCTGAGCCCTCGCCTGTGCACACCTCTCTGCCTTGAGCTCAGCGGTCTAATAACAGTTGGCCAGGGTGTGAAGTGTCACGCGATGGGGGGCAGAAGCGGGGTTCCCCGCCTTTGTTTGTCCTGCCGGACTTGTGAGCCCAGCCATTCAGAGTAATCCCTTTGTGAGCGCAGGGATCTGAATGTCCTCTAGCGTACGTCCCATTTAGTACAGCCCGCTAGCCCATGACTTCCCTGACTTCCCTACCATCTGGTCCTTGGCTATGGAGAGGAATTTTTCTTGTATATGTGTCTCCACAGCAACGAGTGTGCAGTTGATATGGAAAGTAAGCAGTTGCCCTAGCAACAGAGTTACTGATGTGGCAGCTCCTCTGCTCGCAGGGAAAGGGCTCAGCTAGTTCAGACGCATTATGTAGGTTTGCTGTAATTATAGCTGCGCCCACTAGTGCTGCTGGAGCTAAGGGTCTGCTGAAAAATGTTGTTAAAGCCCCATTTTTATTTTTTTTCCCCCCTTGAAGGTTTGTGTTACCCGCGTAGGGATTCCCGCTTTGAACAAAGGCGGGTGAGGGTGTGTTTTCAGGGCATGCGATCCGTCTGTGCCTTCTGTGAACGCAAACTTTCTCAATCGTTACTGTGAAAGGAGGGGAAGGGACAGCGCTGGCTTCTCTGCGATCTGTTTTGTCACAGCAGCACCCAGTTGCAGAAGCTGAGGCTCTCGCCCCGTGCTCCTTGCACCCCTCCTCGCAGCGGGCTCCTCTTTGTGAGCGCCCTGTGCTGTCCGAGGCAGGGAAACACGCATGTGCCCCCGGCCGCGTGCACGCCGAAGAAATTCAAGACTTAAAGGTTTGTTTGGCACTTGTGCTGAGGGACGTCTCAATAAAAATGTAATGAGGGTAAGGGATATGTTTATGGGGACGGGAGAAGAAAATTCTCCTCGCTTGATGTAGGAGTTATTCTTAGAAGTCCGTGGACCATAACTGGGTCATGGAGATCCAGCCAGGCTCCTCCTCCGTCTGGAGCGGGCTCTGAGGTCTGAGGGCTCCTGAGTGGTTGTAGGGCTCCGAGGGAGCCGGCCTCCAAGTTGTCCCCGGCTCACGCACACCTTTCATACACGCCGCATCACACCGTGGCTGGGTGTGCGGTGAGAGCCGCGGGGGACTTCCCAGTAAGGAGCCCCTCCTGCGAGCATCTCTCCTCCGAGGTGGTAACTGCCGGGCTTTTGACAGCTAAAGTCCTGCAGAAAGAAAAGAGCCAGCTGGAGCAAGAGGAGAATGAGCCTGGTTGTTCTTTATTGAGATCTCTTAATCCAGTCTGCATATACACAACGGTGATGGTCTCCTCCCTCTTCTAACCTTATTCAGGAAGATCTCCTGTGAGAGCTGTGTGGCACGCTGGGGATAGAAATGATCTCCTCCAGTTCTGATATTGTCACCTGCACTGACCCAAATAGCACAGATGTCAGAATTTCACTAGGTTTGTAACATCTGGTGGAGCTAAAGTGTTAAAGAAAACCCTCAGACTCACGTCAAGGACTTCAGATGATGTTGGCTCCATTAGTAAAATAATGTCCTAAATAAACTGATCCAGCTGTTAATTTCCCAAATTGTTAAAAGGAAATGTGTTTTTCTAAGTCTTATTGAACTTGAAGTCCATTTTCTTTTACCTCGGTCTGTCGTATTAAAAAGCTGTCTAGTTCTCAGAAATTTTCTCCTCAAATTGTTTTTTGAAGAAATGAGGGTCATTTCCTTCCAGAGAAGTCATAGCGGTCTCTAGAACCTTCCCCTAATACGGGATTTCCATATATCACACAATTTGTGGAGAGCTTTCTTGAACCCTTTCAGTTTTGGTTTTGAAGTGCAAAACCAAGAAATCATACAGAACATGTAAATAATACATTTCCTAAGCTCTGCATGGAAATAATATTCTTCCATTTGACTGGCTTCCAGCTGGTTGACTTTACACCGTAGCTCACTCTTTGCGGTAGTGACTGGGTGCATGAACCGGTTTGGAGCTGTGCAGTGCATCATCGGTTCTCCTCCCAGTGATCGTGAAGACCTGGCAGTACCGGAGAGTCCTCTGAACCTGGATCTCGGGTGGTTGCCGTACGTTGCTCGCGGGGAAGAGCTCTGTGATGGATGGCTAACCACGTTGGCAGGCTCTGACCTCCCAGAGCAGACTGGTTGCTTGGGCTAAATAAACTGGAGTAACTGGCCGCGTGTGTGCTCCTCACCCTTTGCTGACACGACAAGAAGCGTGGTAAGCAGCGCTGCCATTTCTCGCCGCGGTCGCTCCTCCCTTGCTGGTGGCTGTTTGCTCCAGCACCTTGCTGACACACGCACTTTGCGTTCCAGTGGCAAACCGTGGATCTGCTCTTAGATCTTCCCCCCTCTTTTTTAATTCTTGAGTTGCTTTTCAGCCTGATTCCCCGGCTCAGGCCACAGCACAGTCCAGCTGACAGCCCACAGGTGACAGGATGGATGGGGAATGCCCTCGGTTGGGTTGCCCGAGGGGCAGTGCCAGAGGGGAGAGACCTGCTGGAGGCTGGAGCACCAGACGCTTCCCCCAGGTACAGCTGGGATGAAAGGAGAGAAGTTCAAATACAGCTGGAGGCTTTCTTCTGCTGAAGAAGTTGGCTTTCGGTTTTCTCCAGGAGCAGGGCTGTTGTCTTTGTTGCTCAAGCGGCCTGTGCTTAGCAGCTTTTCGGGGTGCTTTATGGCTGGTTAACCTGGTCAAAGCCTGGGCTGCCAGCACCAGGCACGGCCCCTCCGCGGCCTGGCCACCTTCCCTCTGCTGGGGGATTAAATGGCCCTGGGGCTGCCTTGCAAGCCCCTCTCCAGCTCTTACCAGCACGTGTCACTGCACGGCGAGCTGGCTGAAAACTTTATTTTCAGTTGGGTTATTTTTCAGTGGGCTAATTCAGTTGGGTTCATTTTTAGCTCCCTGCTTAGCTCATGGCCGTCGGGGTCGGGCGGGTGCCAGCGGCAGCACGGGTCTTGGGCTGAAAATGGTCCTAAGAAAACTGCAGTGTGGAGCGTGGGCACACACGCATGGATGTTTTCTCACCTTTGTAAGGTTTGTTCGTTTCTTTTGCCCAAAGGCCTTAATACGAGCAGCAGAGGTGGCTCCGAGGGGAGCTGTGCTGGGGATGCTCCGAAGAGCAGTTAGGGAAGGGGATGGCTGAGGAGAGGCGCGTTACGTGTCGCTAACGAAGGCTGCTCCGTGGGGAGTTAGAGGAGACCTGCGGATCTGGGGGGTTTGCTCGTCCTGCCCAGCATTCGCTGCTTTTGTCTCGCGCTTCAGTTCTTCACCAACACATCAAAGCATCCGTTTTAATTACAAAACGCGTGTCCTTTAGACTTCCTCCTTCCTTTCCTCGAGGGGAAGCGAAGCCTTTTACGTTGGCTGAAACCGAGCAGCGAGTCGTGCTGCGCGCCGTCGCTTCCTGGGCAAGGACCTCTTGACAGAGCGCTCAGAGGCCCGGCCGTAACCGAGCGGCAGTCGCAGAGACCCTTCTGGCAGCCGGGAGTAGCCTCTGAGCTGCCGAGGGACCTGCCTCCCCTCGCCGCGGTGCCACGCAGATGCTGCGTGCCGCTCGCTGACCCGGGCGGCCGGGATCGCAGCAAAGCGCTGCGGCAGCTCCGCGTTCCTCCGCACGTCACTCAGACGTCTGGCCCGCCGGGGTCTGCGGAGCGGCCTCTGGCTGCTCGTACCTGCGCCTCCTGGATCGTTTTCTGCTGTCTTATTGCTGCGTCTTCATGATAAATGTAGTTAAACGAATGGGCCAGGGTAACACAGGCTAAAATCCTTATGAACAAGAAGCCCAGCGGGACTCTGTTTTTAAATTTTTTGGTGTTTGTGTGTTGATGGGTGGTGGCTTAGTGTTTAGCAGTAAGTGACTTGTGTCATTTAGAGACTGGGCAGAGCACTGCTAGATAAGGGTGTCATGCAAACACCGCCTGTAGCGCTAACAAAGCAATGCGTTACGATGCAGCCAGACCTGTGGACACAGATTTCCTTCAAGAAAAAGCCATATAGCTACCTCTGGTGAGGTATTGCTCAGTAAGCACCTAGGGAAAGGCTGCGCTGCACGCTTGTTTGAGTTTTTTAAGCTCATGAAGATTTCCCTCCCTGTAAAAGTATTTGCTCTTACTTGATTCATCATACGGTGTTCTGAAGCAGCGTTAAGTCTTCTGCTTTCTATGTAAAGAAGATAGTGAAGAAAGTTTGCTTTAATGAAGCATGAATAGATCTTGCTTGTTTGTTGGCACTTGTAGCTTAAGTCAGTTTGTTACAAAGAAGAAATTTGCTGAGAACTATGAGACTTTGCGTTCTTCACCAGTGGCAACTGGTTTGTCATGATTCAGCCCTTCAGTTTTAGTTCTCAAGTAAAAAACAATGGCTAATTTTGCCTTGCTAACACCTGTCACTCGATTTAATTCCCAGTAAGTTTCAGCCCCTTGCCCAGCTGTTCCCTGCTTCCTCTGGTGCCTCAGAGCTAGCCAAAAATGGGCTGGATACCTGCTCAGTTTCAGGGACTGGAAATTATTACAGGTAGGAGAGGAGGTGCCAGAATCGATTGCCTGTCAGTGCTTAATTGACAAGCAGCAGAAAAACCCAGGCAGTCTGTCCAGGCGCACTTAGGAGTCCCTGTCCTTGAAGCTTGCATTATGAAGTCTTTGAAGGTTAAATAGATCCTGTGCGTCTGCTTGAATGTTTGTAACAGTTTATGCCTTAGTTTTTCTGTTTTAACTTCTGTGTATTTTCTCTGCACTGGAAGAATTCGGGCATGGAGGGAATAGCGTGCATCTTAAATCGCAGAGAGGAAGGCTGTGCTGCCCTAGGAGTGCAGCAGTGCTCTTGCTGCTGGAGAGGGGCCTGCGACCTGCTGCTGGGACGCTCTGACTCCAGCAGTCTGCCTGGCCTCGGGGCTGAGGGCAAGGAGCACCTTCCTCGGCTGTGCCGCTGTGAGCGAGAGGCTCCCGAGGTATTTTCCCTTGGAGCAAAACCAGTGTCCATGCTCCTCGCTGCAGTATCTGGACATCTAGTAAAGGTTATTGCAATGGCAATAGAAATGCGGCTATCTTTTTTGGAGAATAAGCATTTTGTAAGAGTCTGGACACGGACAGGATCTATATATAGTCACTGGCAGCTCAGCTTGCTTCCCCAAGCCCTAAATTTCCTGTGGCTCAAGTGGTCTCAGGCTCATCGGTGACGGAGGTCACGTAAGGTGCAGACCGGCAGGGAGGAAGAAGCGGGGTGACTACTTCAGCATTAGGGTTTTTATTCCTCCTGAATTTTTGATAGGTCACTTATTGGCCCCTTTTGCCCTGCAATATTACTTGTTTTCCTTCTGTTCTCACACCAGGCTGGACTCGTGACTTCAGAGGAGCTGCTTTGGATTTACTCTTGGGTACAGCAGGATTGGGACTGGGGGCTGTGTGGAAAGTAGCAGTTGTAGCCATAAATGATGTCTGTGGCTCTTACTCTGTTATCCATAGGTCATTTTGGAGACGGTACATTTTAATTTGTTAGTTATGTTCTTCAAATTCCATGCTGGGTGTTATGGAAACTTTGCCCTGGGAACTGCTGTAGGAATTTGTGAGAGGACTCATTCCAAGGATCTTAAATGCGAGTGGGTTTTTCCTTCCTACAGTAGAAAAGAGCCCAAATTGCTGTCCTCGACCAGTGACTTATGATACCAAAACTCTATCTCCAGCACGCCGAATTGCTGTGCTTCATTGCAGCAGAGAACAGCAGCAATTTGCCACTAGCTGAGTACTACCAGGATGCTGAAACACCAGTGTAACTTGCAGAAAGACGCCTGTTGGTAGGCGGAGGAGTGAATGGGCGTCTGGACGGGGAAGTCTGAATAGCGGGGAGAAGTGTCTGTGGCAGCGCACGGAGCAGGAACTTGTTTATGGGACCTTGCATAAGAGAAGCAGGCTGAATGCTACCAGTAGAATTCACGCTCATTCAAGCTATCAGCAGAAAATTAGGCTCTGCTCCAGAGCTGTATTTATGAGATCCCAACGCTGCCTAATGTGGGAGGGTGCTCACTGGGATGAGGCAGCTATTGTAAATGGTCTTCTGATTTTACAGTGGGCAGAAAATGCCTACAGTGTGACACGCAGGGGATGAGGGGTTAGTGCAAGACTGGGGTTAGGTACTGACACACCTTATCTCAAGCTTTCATTTCCGTATTTCCTACTCTTTTCCTCACCCTTTTATTTGAAGGGTGGAGAGTGGGAACACACGTCTCCGAAGGTTACGTGGTTCCGTTTAAATTCGGGAAAAAAAAGTTTTTGAAATGCTTTTAGGGTAGGAGGAAGGGGATGAACATCACGGTTACGGGCAACAGAGAATGTAACAGAAGTAGCAGTTTTGCCATTAGGTCTGTTCTCCTTAAATTGTTGGGTAGAGCTAAATATTTCACGTGGTTCATCTTTGGAATAAAGTCCTAGCCATGCAGAAAAACTGTTTGCAAAGATTCTCTTCAGTACCCCTGTCCTGTACTGCCTGTCCGTGTGCAGCCTCCTCCGGCCCTGCTGCACGAGAGGAACGCTGCACGTCCGGGGATCCTACTGCTCCTGATCCTACTGACCACGTGCAGCACTTTGGAGAGGGATGTTGGAGGGATGTAAGAATCAGATGCTGCTGGCTGAGCTGCAGCTGCACCAAGGCTTTCAGAGAAAATGGTAGGGAGCTCCTGGGTCAAGAGGCATTTGGGCCTGCAGGGCTCACCTTCATAGACTATAGTCACATATGAACTTAAGGGAAGGTGGTGACAGGAGCCCGACATGGTTCCACCCTTCCTGAGGTACTTCAGCAGAGGAGGACTGTAAATGATTCACTGGTTTCCCGCATAGCCAGGGCGTGCCCCGGGAGCTGCAGGTTTGGGGCACTTTGTGGGGAAGGAGGGAAGTTCGGGGGTCGCTACGGGGCTGAGCTGGTTGGGCGCCCGACAAACGCTGGCAGTTCTAGCATTGAGCTTCTTTGCTTTGAAGTAGTCAAACGAACCTGTCCAAAATGTTCTTCCTGTTTTGGCAGCTGATATAATGTGTTTATTGTTACCTAATTACCTTGCTGCACTAATTAATTCGGCTCTTCTCTCTCCTACCCCCATCTCTAAAGATCAGTGTTTTCCCTCAGTGCTAAATATGCAAACCTCGCTGTTGTAAAAGGGTAGGTGTTTTTTTTTGTTTTGTTTTCCAATTATATATCAAGTTCTAATGCTTTTTAGACGTTTGGATGCATGGCAGAGAAAGAGGAAAGAAGCTGTCATAAAGAGACAAATTGCACTGAAGACTCAGCACAGTGCTAGCTCCCAGCTATTGAGACAAATGGGATTTTATTGTTCAGGCTGTACTTCCTCTTCTGCTTAAATTAATTTATTTTTGTATCTCTCTATCCCTTTGTGAGCATGTGTGTGTGTATGTATATAAACACTACATAGCCACTTTGGTTTTTAGATCATCAAAACGCTTTTAAGGTAAAATGGGAGCAAAAAGCAGCATGGATTTGGATTGTCACACAGAGCTTCCTACCTCCTTTCTGCATTTCTGTATTTCTGCATTAGGAACCAATATGCTGCTTGTAGTGGCATGGCTGGGCAAAATTTCCTTAGGACAGAAGTGTTCTCTTGCCACAAATGGTTACCAGTTAGTCTGAACAGATCACTAAATCACGATACTAACCTGAACTGTCTCTCTCATTTGTTTGTGGTTGGGTTTTTTTTTTCTTCTTCTTTTTTCTTTTTCCCCAAACAAACCGGCCCTTAAAATTTAGTAAAAAGCCTCCAGTTCTGTTAGTTGTTCTGCCGGGTCTTGCTAAAACACCTGTAAGACTTGGGTGCCTTTTTAGGCAGTGCTGCTTTTGTTTGGAGGGATAAAGTTCCTTGTTCTTGGCTTAACAAGTCTGCTTTGATGTGTCATTTGCTGTTGGCTTTCAGAGCTGAGCAGTTTTGAATTTGGAAAACCAGAAATGTAATTATGACCGTTTCCACGAAGAGACAAGCTTCTCTGTCACTCCTCTTGTTTGAGATGAAATACAAAATTTTCATTTAGAAAGCTTTGATTTTAATTGGTAGTATTGAAATCGAAGGAAAGATTTTGCTTTCTCATCCTGTTTTTCTGCTGACTTGGGGAAAAAATAGGAAAATGTGGCCCCCTTCCCCCAGCTAAAATATTTGCATTATTTTAGTTTCAAAGTAAACATGCTTGTGATCTGCCCACTTTTGCTAATTAACATCTGCTCCTTCACCACCACTCGAGTCCCTCTCACCCTTCAGTGTCGAGTATGCCAAAAATCTGTTTGGCTGGGCTTGAGCTGACGGGACCGGCGGCCGCAGCTTCGTTGCGGTGGACTTACCCATGTGTGCGTCACGTCAACCTCGACTTATTTCCCCCACAATTTATAAAGCAGGGGTCACCGTCTTGATTTTGGATTTGCACTCTGAATCTCTAATTCAGGCATGCATTAAAAAGGGAAAGAGCCTGCTTCATCAGGCAGCTCTGTTTTTTCCTGTTTTGACAGTCGATTCCTGTTGTTTGGCATCAGTTTAAACAATAGGATGGTGCCGCAGCTTGTTTGAGTGGCTTTTCAATTCAAGCCATGTGTAACTTGAGCTCTGTTAATGGGGTGGGATTCCTTCTCACCCTTCATACAGATAGACACTTCTTTTTGTAAAGGAAGGGATTTCTGTAATTATCCGAATGAGTGTCGGGTGGCTTTTCAGTTAGGTGAAGTAGTGCTGGTGTCCAGGTGGGGGTGTGTGTAAAGGTGTGGATGCATACGATGGGTTTGGGGGGGATTATTTAGGCAGAGATTTAGGCCCTGACATTTATGAAATTGGCTTAAAAATCGTGATGTTATTTAAAGTAATGGGGGATGTCTTATTTTAGAACCTCTTAGATCCCTTTCCAGGCTCTTTACAGACATGAAGACAGCTGGAAACATTTTGGTTTCTTTCAGTTTGTTTTCATGATTTTGCACCATCTCATGACTTTTCTAATAAAAACACCTAAAATCCCAGTATGGTAAAATGCCATGAATTAGCAGCATTAAAGCCAGATTCTGGAGGTTACGATAAAGCTGTAATACGTCGAGCTTCTTTCAGACTTTTGTTGGTGGTATGTTTGGCATTTCCCTGGAGACCCTTTTGCAGAGAAAACACCGCAATTGGAGAAATCCTCTGTTATGCAGCATTGGCGGGAGCTGCGGGTAGATTTTCACACCGCCCCCATGCTGGAGGGCCAGCCATTGCTTTTTCAGCAGGGCTTGGGGTGCTACGCAGATCTGAAATGTGAGATGGGTGCTCTCAGAAGTTTTTAGTTGTCCTTTGGATCAATGCAGTTAATTTTTAGGTTCCCCTTCCTTTTTGCTCAGCCTTTGCATAGGGCCTTCAGCGATTTGGACCTCGTTCTCTAGCTGGATGTCTTTCTCTGCAAGGGAGTGTGTGTGTTATTTTTGGTTGCATTTCACGTTTAGGTATTCGTTTCCTAATGATAGTTTTGTTTCTTTTTCTCTTAGCCGTCTCTAACTTGCATGATCTAGCAGGGGAGCCGTTCGCGTACGTCTGGCCGAGGACAGCATGGCCGGGTGGAGGGCTTTAATTCATCGTCGCGCTGTGCTGAGAGTGCATTTGCATTTTAGAAAAGAAAAAAAGTTGCAAGCTTTTTTGAACCAAGATTTTCATTTGTAAAACGTCTGCTATTTTTGGTGCATCAAACATGAAGGCTTCCTGTGTGAAACCGATAGAGAAAAAGATCACAGGGGACCTGGAGCAGTGACTCAGGTCACAGCAGGCCGGTTTGCGTGACACCTGTGTCATCAAAATAGCCTCACTTCGGCATCCTTAAATGAGATTTTCTTTTCCTTTAGAGGGTAGATTTGTTCAAAGGTACATTTCATCTTGAATAATTTGGAGGAAAACAATTTTCTGTCCTTCTGAGAATATCATAAATCTTCTCCGCCTTGCTACTTCTGAACTCTTCGCAGCATTAACATCTGATGGTGGATGAATTGTCAATTTTCATTACTGGAGTCCGCTCAGAAAGTGTTTCTCCCTGTTTCCTTCCACTTCAGGCACGTTGAGTCAGATAAATTCATACAGTGATGTTTAATCACTGAGCACTAATCACCCTTGTGCAATATTGATCAGCAGCCTTTTTGTATACTATGATTAGAATGAGTGATAGCTCGCTAGTAAATACCACGGGGCGGGAGGGGTGGAGGCGGTGGGTTAGCCCTGTCTTGCAGTTGATGCTGCTTTTCTAATTTCCAGAGGTTTCTAGGCTCCATCGGTTTCTCTCTTTCCCCTCCCCTGCCTCAGGCTCTACTTTTCTTCTTGTTCTGGTGTTCAAGCCCTCCCTTCCTGCAGATGGGCTCCTGTCCCATCGGCAGCTGCACCAGTCCCTCTGCTGGGGCTGCGGGCACTCCTTTGGCTGCCCGCGGATCCTCTTCCCAAGGAAGGTGTCCTTCTCCTCCTCCTTGGCACACTCGAAGCACGCGCGGGCTTCCCACGCGGTCCTGTTTCATGGGTGGCTGTGTGTGAGCATCGCGCTTTAAAACGACTGCTTGCGAGTTATGTTAAAAAAAGACCGGGGAAAACCCAAGTAGGCAGGGCAGTGGTGCGTGGGTTGAAAGCTTTTTCCCCCTTCCTCCCACTCTTTCCTTACAGGGTAAAAGACCCAGTCTGCGCGTGAACTTGCTATTCTGAATAACCTCTCTTCTGCACACAGCAACTGATGCTCACATCCTGTTTTCTACCATCTTAGCCAAAAGAGCGCCCTGAAAAGTGACGTTTCTATTTCTGTTGGGTTTTGTTTCACACAGCTCGCAGGCTGGCTCGCTGCTGCTGCCTGCGTTGCATGTCTTCCGATTCTCTTTTGTGAATTAGAGGAAACCTGCTTTTCCTTTACTTTTTGTGTGACATAGCAAAACCACTGTGGGATTTGAAATAAAATGAAGTGGACTCTAAATGGAGGAAGAACATATATTGAGTCAGGATCCTTAATTATTTGGACTTTGATGAATGTTGTGCTAATGCAGAACTAGTCTGCCCGGGAAATACTGTGAATAAGCCTGCAAGCCCTGCTCTTGCCAAGCTGTAGGTTTTGATCAAGGACTTGCCACCTTCCTTGGAAAAAATCTGGATTTAAATATTCATCTTCTTGCTTTAAATCCACACACACCGGCGAGTCTGTCTTATTTGTCTAATGTAATCACTTTGCCATGTTTAATAAACTATCTGCACACTTTTCAAATCTGTTTTACTGGTGGAGGTGCTCAGGGAAGCTGAAATGCAGTATTAATTATCCACTCTGAAACACGCTTGATTGAGTGGCTCATGCTGCAAAGTCCCTCATGCCAAGCGTTGCTGCATCTGCTGCTTTTCGCGTTTTTCCATTTGCAACCCATGTAGCCCTGCTCATAAAAATACAGGCACCTGAAAACCCAAGGCAACTGAAACCTAAATGATATCTGTCTTCTTGCAGTTCTCATTAATCTCACTGTCAACAAAACTTTGAAGACTAAGCCTCTCTTGTCTCCTCTTGGTGTTTTTACAAGCCTGGTGCTGGTGAGCTGGGGATGGAGGGCGAGAGAGTGCCGCTGCGCAGGCCCCGTGAGGAGGTGTGGAGCAGCCCCAGGACCCAGGAGGGAGCCATCCTTGCTGCCAGGGAGCGTGCCTGCAGGGCAGGGTGGGTTCCCACCTCCTGGATGGACGCAGAAGGTTCCCAGTAGTGGCCTGGCTGCTCCTTGAGGTTGAGCGGTCCTGCTGAGGGCACGGCGCCCGGTTTCTGTGGACGCCCCCCCTCCAGCTGGCGATGCCCGCCGCTGCGGCGACCCTGCCCTGCTCCCACCCTCGCTAGCTCATGGATGAGGTGCTTCTCCAGAGCCTCGTGGCTGGTGGTTGGGAGGAACAAGGGTTTGTATGGGCTGTCAACAAGCTCCTCGGTCGCAGTGAAATCCCCAAACTTCAGCGGGTGGCGCAATGTGGGCTTACGGCACGTCCACTGCTGACGCTCCTAAAGCCAGGCCCTGCCCCCGTGAGTTGGTGCTGATCTGTGCTAGGCAAGTGAGGTGAAGGCTTCTGGGGCAGCTGAAAAGCGGCCCTGTTTTGGAGGACGTTTGCAGTGCCGGGGGGAGTGCTTTGTTTTGCTTTCTGGGGTTCATCATCCAGCCATGAGAAAGAGGAGAGAAAAAGATAAATGGTGGCAAAAAATCAGTGTCTTTGGACTTGGCGTAGCAGTGGGACAAAGGAAAGATCAGGGTATGTGTGTGAGCAGCAGAAACAACGTGCATGTTGATGCATGCACCACAACAGAGCGGGCTCTGTCAGCGGAGAAGGGCCCGGGGTCAGTGTGTGCCCGCTGCAGGTGCCCGGGATGAGCGGGGCGCAGGGAGAAGCACAGCTGCGGTCCTTTACAGAGCACGGGGACACTTCAAAACACCACATCTAGGCAGCCTCTCAAAACATTTGTCAAAGTGCCTGGTTTTTCCCCTCAGTTCATCGCGTGAAGCAGTATTAAGTACTAAGCAAGGAAAAACCCTACATTAAACAAACAGTTATATGGGAAAATGGTGACAATCCATTAGCTTTTGTCAGGTCTTCCTTATTTCTATTTTTATTTGTCACTGCTAATGGATTTAGTTCAACCTACTCCCTCCCACCCATCTCTGCTGGCGGTTAACCCCTTCCCCTGGAAATCCTCTCCCTGGCTTATTTCATCATTAATGCGCTGGCAGACATGAAATGACCCCCAAACCTTTAGCACGGATATAAGTGTTGGATAATTTTTTGAGTATCTGTCGGGTGAAGGGTTGTGTTTTAAAATTGTCCTGGGTTTTCACGTACTGTGTAACTATCTATTTGTAAGAAAAGACAGTTCGTGTTGTCCCCAGCTGTACAAGCCATGAAGAGTATCGGATGGCCGGTGGGTGTTACACCAGTGCCCCTCTGACATGAAAGCACGTCCCACTAAAACAGCTACTGGTCTGCAGCCTCAGGGTGGTTTTTTTTCTTCTCTTATGCCGTTGACTTTATAGGTGACCTTGAGCAGTTAACTTCTTTTTTATTCTTTTGTTTCTGTGTCTCCTCAATTTTCCTTTCAACAGAGTAGGGCTAATTACGCTTTCCGTGTATACACGGAAATTCTATAGGCTGAAACAGCATTATTAATGCTACCTGCTACCTAATCCCCCTCAAGTGTGCCGTGTGATGGCCCTTCACGCTGACAGGCTTGTCTGCTGGGCTCTCCTGACTTCCCAGCCCAGTCTCCCCGCGCCTGTTTGATCTCGGGCTTTGTTCCTCCCTAACGGTGTCACGGGCTTTCTTCTTTGGTGCCCGCGCTTTGCCGGGCCGGGGGAGGCTTTGGGAAGGCCTGGGGTTGCTAGGCGCTGCCATGGAGCAGCACAGACCCTGCGTGAGGGAGGCATTGTTCAGGGGCGGCTAACGACGGCGCTTCTTCGTTTGCTTGCAAGACTTCCATATGGCCGTGTAGTAGCTTTATAGGGTGGTTTGCATATGAACCCAGCGAGGCGGTGGTGAGGTGGAGTATGACTCCCAGAGTTGGGTGGCACCACACAGCACCCGTAAGCCTGCTGGAGCAGCCATTTTGTTGGGAGGGCAGCGGGAAGGTGGTGTGGCGTAGCAATCTGCTGCGGCTGTGGTTGGTGACAGTGAGGCTGTACCAGCGGGACACGGGTGCCTGCAGGCTGGAGGAGCCATGGAGGGCCTTCAGGAGGAGCACCAGCTCTGCTGCGCCCGTGGTGTCATCTAGTTGGGGGGGCGTTGTTTTATGTTATTTCAAGGCTAAGTGGCCCTTTCTCGCTGTAGTCATGCTTCTCATTGAAGTGAAGCTGCTGGCTGGTGGAGATATACCCACCTACCTCTCCCGTCTGAAAGAGATTGCCCATGTTGTGGACAGGACGGCAGAGATGGAGATTTTTTTTTACCGGGGGAAGAAGCAGGCCGCTTTCCTAAAGGCAGGCCAGGAATTTAACAACTGATGGCCGCGTTGGTGTCTCTGGTAGTTCACTGAGCATATAAGCTAAAATATCATGAGATGAGCATGCCAGCAGAGACCTGGACTTCAGTGATTTGAACTAATGGATGTTTTTACTCGGAGCAAAATAAGACCTGAAAAGCCCCAACCTTTTGTTTTCTTGAGAACAGCTGGTGATTTCTCCATGTAACTGGTTTACTCAGAGTTGAACACTGTGCTTCAGCAAACCTTCCCATCAAACATTTAGTTTCACATATTAAATGAGCACGTATTTATGGTTGTGTAACTAGTCAAAGCTCTTTTTCAGCTTTGTGTTTGATCCAAGCTGTGGTGGTGTGTTTAGTGGAAAAGAGTTGAAAACATGCAGGAGAAATGGGTGTGAGGGTTTTGTCATGTTGCATGCAGATATGACTTCAGTTTTCTCTGTGTTGTGTCAAACTGTCGTATAACAATGCCGAACTTTCCTCTGAAGGGCAAGGGAAGTTTCTAACTCCTCTGAGTTTGTAGGTTTGGGGGGATTTTGTGTGAGGTTTTATGAAAATTAAATGCTTACCGTGCAGTTGTTACTGTCATTAAAATTGCTGTTAAGGTCTGTAGTGCAGTTTTCTAAAGCTGGCCATATAGAGTTTCACTAGTCTGTGCTAGAAATGCTTGAAAAGAATGAAGAAAATTTACCCTTAGACTGCATGAATAGTTATTTGTAATTTTTATGTGAGATTACAGTAGATCTAAGGAATGTGTTTTATAATAATAGCAATCATTGGCAGTGGGTTTGTTTTTCTTTCTTTAAGAATTCCTTAGCAGTTGTGTTTCTTTCTTTCTTTATTCTTTTTTTTTTTTTTAAACTTGCTGACCTCAGATGATTCTAATGCTCTGTCTGTGTCTTTCTGCGAATTACTTCATTTGTTTAACAGTGAAGTAACTGGAGAACTCACCAACCTCATCTGCAAGGTACAGAGCTGATAAAGAGCATAAAGGTTTACTATTATTTGTGACCACTCATAAAAACTATTTAAAACTAGAGAACTCTGGTAGGTGACCAGAGCAAGCAACATTGAGTCTGTCCTGATAACTTTAAATACTGATGAGTAAAGAATAACCAACGGAGTTTTAAAAAGACCAGCAGACCAACTTCGGCGTCTTAAAGCTAAATCTTCCTGAGCATTTTCCAGGTCAACGGTTTAGAATTTTTATTTTATATAGTATTTTTTCCCCAGTCTTTCCCCAATCTCTTCCCCAATCTTGGCATTAGTATGCTGCTTCTACCTCGTGTAAACGAGGGAACTACAATCCTGAGCTGGTCCCGCGCCAGCAGGGCTGCCCGTGGTGCAGAGGAGGGTGGCACGAGGCGAGGGACGGGCCGCTGGCAGAGGGAGCAAGGCAAGGTGCTGCTCGGCAGCGCTCTGTCCAGGTGGGTAGCACAGAGCTGGCCTGTGGGTAGCGTTGGAGGTTGCACAAGTTCTCGGGAGTGCTGAGAAGCCTAAGGTACACCGATGGTCGCTGTAGGCTTCAGTTCCCTAGTTGGGCTGAATTCTGTAGCGTGAGCTGCTTATTTCCCATTGTGTCTGCAGCTACATTTGCAAAGCTTCAAGAGCAGCGGCGCATTTCGTGAAGGATCTGTGATTACATTGTACTGCAGGATGGTTTTTAACTCACTTGGCAGGCATCTCTGCTTAGTGCAAAAAAAAAGTTATTTAAACAAGTCATTCTCTGCTGAGGTGCGTTTTGGAGTGATGATTCGTTTTCTCTTTGTGCTTTTCGGAGCTAAAGGTGTCACGAGGTGCCGTTCCCAAAGTGCTTTACTTCCCTTCCTCCTGTCATTACATCTCCTCACAAAAATCCCTCACTTTCCTTATGAAGTAGATTTTTTCATAAGGTGAGAAGAGGGGCATTTGTGTTTCCTGGTGTTAGTTTGCTCTCCCCAGGATCTCACCAGAAAGCTGGTTTAGGTAAGGTTTCCAGAACTGCTCTGTGTTTTGGGTGGTGAGTGCACCTGCCTGCTCTTTCCAGGGGCTCTGGAGTCCTCAAAGTCTCCATCATCCTGTTCTTCTGGGAGCTCGTACAGGCCCTCACAGCCTGACCGCTCGGGACATGCTCTCCACAGACCCGCACGGCCGGGCTCTTCATACCGCTGTGCGCGGTCAGCGGTGGCTCCTGGGATGTGGCCTCTGTGAGGAGGAGGCTGAGACGTTAGGTGTAAAAGCTGAGAAACACTGTTCCCTCTCATGCCTTGAGCACAGAGGTCTGTTTCTGGTCTGAAAAACAGTTACTTTTTCAGATTCTGGTCATGGCTGTGGCTGCTCAAGTGATTGCTTTAAATTCTGTGGTGGCATCGTGTGGTACTTCTGTCTTCCAGTTCTTTAACTGAAACTTTAATTGAAGCTTCACAAAAACGGGTTGACTAAAGCTTGATCCTGTAGGAACACCTCTGTGCTGGCGTGGCACACTCGGACACCTATAGAAAAGCTGTACAGCATTCCTGTGGGTGAACGCGTTGGCAAATCTGTGTGAAGATTTGCTTGGAGTTGGCTATTGCAAGGTAACTGGGCATGATGAGAACGGGCTAAATATTTCTTTAGAATAAGAACCTTTGATAGCCAATAATCTCTCTACTATTACTTGCAGAGAGGTCATTTGCTGTAACAATAGTAGGTTTCATCCCTGCTGAGAACAAACCATTACATGGGTAATGGGGACTGCTGACACCAAAAGGTTCCTCCTCGTTGCTAGAAAGAGTCATTAGTGTTATTCACAGGTCCTGTGTTAATGACTGCACCGACTTAAGCTGACCTAGTCGGGGAGTGATGTGTCACAGTGGTGTGATTTCAAGGTGTGAGAACTTGGGACTGCAGTTGCTAGTTGGACATTTCCTTTTTCGAGTCACAGGAATTTTCTGTTTTCTTTGCTTGCTTTTAATAGTTCCTGAAGTGCCCCAGTAATCAGTGCGGAATAATTCTCAAGGATGGTGTATGTGCACGCTGTTTCAGTTTGGGTAACAGCCACATTCCTAATTCATATTGTTGATAATTTTAGTTTAGGAGTGTCTAACTCCGGGCATTCATCCCTTTCTGTTTTGGCAGGTCTACTCAGCGGGGAGTTGTTGGCTTAGCTTTACTTATTTGTTTGAAGCAGCAGGCTCCTCAACTCAAAGGAGTCAACTGCCCAGCTCATCCCCTTTCTCCCCCGTGTGCCTACTCGCTGTCACGCCTGGTTTCCCGTTGCCAGCCAGATTTCTGCTTTCATAGGCTTGTGGAAGAAGCGCCTGGCACATGCAAGAGGTGAGGGAGGACAACGCAGCAAGGCAGGTCTGCTCCTGGGGTACCTAGGCACTGCTCCACAAAATGGGTGACCTAGAGATGCTGCTCCCTGCTTTCAGCGCAGTCCTGTGCTGGCTCCGCGCGACTGTGGGGCTGGAGCTGCAGGAGGTGCAGCAGCAATTTGCCCAAGTCTCTCTGAGCCCGTGTGTTTTGTGGCTCCTGCATCTACTCTCTTCCCAAAGCTGTATTTTGGGCAGACTGTTTGTGCGGCGGTGAAAAGAACCACCCTGGAAACAAGCTGCGTTCCTAACAAATTTCAAGTCAGTGCTAAAATAACCAGGGAACGAAATTCCTCAAATAAGCATTTGCCAGAATTTTTATATAGACAGGGTATGTATTTTTCCCAGCCGTCGGTCTTGGAAGGAACTCAACACATTTTTTTTTATTGAGCTTTGGGCAGACAGTAAGTAACGTGTAGGGCCAGACAGTCAGTGGTGAGGTATATGGAAGCAGAATCTTTATAATGAGGAGTTTTAATGTGGATAATGCTGTTATTCCTGACTATAACAATTGTAAGCAGCATTTTTTGTTTGTTTGTTTTTAAATTTCAAGCATCTTTTTCCACTCTACTAAAAGATGGCCAAACATTTTTTTGGTTTGGATCCTGCTAGGTTGTGTAAATAGGATTTTAAAACTTCAATATCCAGTTCATTCTGAGAGGGAGAAGAAATTGGACAGCGAATATCTTAAACCTTTTTCATGGTAGTGCACCAGTGTTAATTGGTGGGGGAAATCAGCTTTGTGTACTTGAGATATCAGAAAGAAAGAATGAATTGAAAGGTTGGAATGTAGCACACAATGTCCAGATACAGCCTGCTTGTGTATTAGATGACAGAAAGAAGGCATAACAATATCTTAATGACAGTAGAAAGCATAATCAGGAAGCCTTTTAAAGAAAAAGTACTCAGTCATAAATTTTTATGGGGTAACTTCTACATGTTGGTTTCTCTCCCTGTTAGTACCTTTGAAATAGCTTGCCTGGGGTTATAGTCTGCTCTTGGAGAAGGTGAAGGGGACTCGTTGTAATACTCTTTTTTTTTTTTTTTAATAACCTCAAACGCCAGTACAGAAGCAGCACGGACTGAACGGCAGGAGCGAGGGAGATCAGTGCTCAGGCCGGGGAGGAGGAGGAGGCATTGTCGGGAAGTCTGAAAGCACTCCAGTGCCGAGATTATCAGGGGCTGTTATCTACTCCTCAGTCACTTGTTGCCTGGGAGACAGATGTAATCCAAGGATTTTTTTTTTTTTTCCTTTCTTGCTGGTTTTTGATTGGAGACACTATTGACTTTTGGCTTGGAGGAGGTAGTGAAGCAGCACGCCAAGTGTCATAAGATGGAAATTAATCACTAACCGATTGGTCTGAGTTCCAAAGATTTTCTTTCCTGTGATTGCTCTGTATATGGGAAGAGTAATGACACATCTAAACAGTTAACGAAGCTCTTCACACCTCTGGCTGTCAGGAAGGATTCTTAACTGACGACACTTCAGTTTTCTTTTTATTTCTGTTCTGTTGTGTGATTGTGGAAAAACAAAGGTAAATATCTTAAAAAAAAAAAAAGAACTTCGCGTGGTTGGAGAGCTTTGCCTTAAATTGTGTTTGTTATTGTTGCTAAAGTATAAGTCAGCTCACTTCCAGTGAAAATACAGCAAATCTGCCTTCCCAGCCTTTATTTTAACAAGGAGTCTAACTCTTCTCAGTACCTTTTGTGTGAGAGTTTCTGTTTTCCAGTGAGATTATTTTTGGCTTTCACGAGAGTATCTGCAAGTGAAACAAATGTAGTTTAACAGCTATGCAAGGTTTTGAAGTTAGTCTTCAGCAGTGACTTCCTCTTGTAAGCCCCTCAACTTGTACTAGCTCTGAGGGTTTTAGGGGCTGATCTCCTCCAGGTTAGATGAAAACTCTTTCTTGCATGTAAAGGAAAAAACCCTGAAGTTTGGAAGCAGTATGTTGTGTTCCAGCAAGAACAAGTAAGATGCATAGTGTTTAAGTGCAGCATTTTTTAAACCTTGTCCCATGTTGTCAAGAGTAAGGAATCCAGCAAAGGTTTTCTCCTGAAGAATGTTCCTAGCCTTGCATGTTGCTTGCTTAAAAGGAAATTTGTGGTGTTCTTGCTCTGGCTCTTGGATGGAGTGTGGAAGTGGAATTTGAGAGGTTTGGATTCTATTTTTGACTCTGTCCTTTGCCTAAAAAGTCACTTACTAGCCCTGTCATGTGAAGGCTCTGGCGTATTGTCCCGGATTTGGAAGCTAAACCTCACAGCCTCCTTGGTGCAAACCGGTTTGGGATGTACGGCACACAGCTTCCCCCGGTGACACCAGCAGCGGGCGTTGGGTCATCTGCTCTGCGCCGTGCCTGGAGGAGAGCCAGGGGCCTGGCTGCCTCCCTCGAGCCCCTTGGGCCTTGTGGCCGTGCAGGGGCCCAGCCTCAGCCCAGGAGCTGGCAGCTGTCTCCCCCGAGGCTGCTCAGCAGCCTTCTGGTTCACAAGTGGCCGTGTGGGCAGGGAGGGATGGCGTGGTCCCACAGGAGCGCCGTGCAGAAGATGGCTCCCCGTCGTCCCTCCAGCCGACGGGTTCGTGTCTGAAGAGAAGCGGTCCTGGCTGCTGCGGGTCCTGCCAGCTCCTCTCCTTTTCTTTCCACCAAGTCTCAGGCGGTGCTGCCAGCTTGTTGGGTGCTCCCGCACTGCAATCCAGTGACGTTAGGGAAGTCTTTTTTCTATTTTTCTGTTTTCTTGGGAGAGGCTTCAGTGCAGGTTAGAGAAGGAGCTCTGCAAGCACTTGGTGTCTTGTACACACATCCTAAAGCTGCCGTAAGGCAGAGGAGCACGTAGGAGCTGGTGGGGCTCCTCAGAGATGACAAGTTTCCGAAAGGAACCAAGTGTCTGGCTTTGGTCTTCCGTGTGGCTTTAGGAAGCAGTCTCCCCGTCAGCCTGACTCTGTCCGTATGCGTTTGCTGCGTGACCCCGAGGGCCCTGCTCCACTGCTGAGGAGGGGAGTTCGGAGAAGGGGCGGCCAGAGGTGGTAGCACCGCCTCCCCGCCGCTTCCAGAAAGCCTCAGCGTTTACCAAAAAGCTCGTCCTAATGCCTTGAAAGCCTGCCAGTGCAGCGCAGTCGATAACGAGGACTGGTGCAGACCGAGGCTGCTCTTGGGTCGCTCTGCGTGCGCTCTTAGTGGGGCCGAGGGAGGGCTGTGCGTCTGCTTGCTGGGGATCTCGCGCAGAACAGTTCCAAGTGTCTGCATCCTGAGACAAGAACCGAAATCGTGCTGCTCGTAACCGCAGAATAACGCTGAATTTCAGTGTAGTTTTCCCATTACAGATCGACTGCTTGAGCTGCTCTGTGTGTCCAGAAAGGGTAACTGTTGTTTCAACTGATCACAATTTCACAACACCCTGAAATTTAAACTCTGATTTTACTGTGGTTTTTGGTTCGTGTTGTTGTTTTTCTTTTTTCCCCTTCGGGGAGAAAAGATGATTAATTTTCTCTTGTAGTATAATGGCACTGATGTCATGTGGTTGAGGGACTAAATCCTTTTATTTTTAAAACAGTTGCTAGGGTGTTTAAACCCCTCCTTTTTAGCCCTGTTTCTTGTTAGCGTAACAGCAAGAGGAAAAGAAAAGCACTTTCAAAAAGAACCTAGCTTTCTTCAGAGTTTCCATTTAACAGTAACTGTAGCTTCTTATTTTTCCAGTGTGGGGTGATGGGGACGTTGCCAGATATTAAATTGTATTAACTAGTATCGAGAGAGGGGGGGAAAAGAGCAACTGAACGTGCATTCTTACTTTTTTTTCTCCGAAAGTGTGATTTAAATCATACAGTCGCAGTACGTTATTAATGGAGCAATAATCTCTGGCAAGCAAGCTGTGTTCACTTCTGTCAGACAAAAAACCCAAACCCACTGCTTTTCCTGACAAATACTGCTGAATAAATAAGGCTATGCCATTAGATCAAATATTTGATTTTTTTTTTAATTCTTTTTTCTTTGCAGAGTATTGGAAAGGGGTCCTTGTGGTGTATAGACCCAGAATATAGACAAAATCTTATTCAGGCTTTGAAAAAGACACCCTATCACCCATATTCGCATGTGTTCAATACACCTCCCACATCTCCTCAGGCATATCAAAGGTAAGCACTAGACGCATTTTACAACTCTAAATGTTTTCCTCCAGCGTTGCGTATGAGCCTTGGTTGAGCCGCGAAGCGTGGTGAGGCCGGGCAGCCAGGAGCCAGCCGTGCGCGGGGCCGGGACGTCGGGACGCCGTGCCTTGGTGGCGGCCCTGCTCCGCCTGACCCACGCGATGACGGCGAACGGAGGGCTCGCCCCGTTCTCACTAGGGGCCAGCAGGGTACCCGCACTCGGAGGACACGGGTTTGTTTTCCCCGGGGTGTGCTGCGTTGTGCCCGCGCAGCCCCAGGGTGGGTGAGCAGCAGCCCCTGCCTTCCTCGCTCCGCCGACATCGGTGTGGGGTGGTGGCCATCCGTGTGCTCTGCGTTTGTTCTCACGCGGGCCGGTGCTTATGCCGAACCTTAGCAAAAGAAGAGGGAAACCTACAACCGCCAAGCAGAGACGCAGGCACTGGGTTTGGACACAGCTGCTCTCTGCTCACTGCTGACGTGGAGCTCGCTCCCGTCGCTTTCCCCAAAGGCTGGGTCGGAAACGCCAGCCGCCTGCAGCCCACCCTACAAAACCACCCATCCAGCGGCATCACCACGACCGAGCCGTGACAGCGGCAGCTCTCGATGCCCTGTGGATTTCAGTGCTTTTTGGGGCGGGGGGGCGGATTTTTCCGGAGCGGATCCTGCGCTTAGCGCTGGGCCCGGTGATGCTGGTGCGGGAGCAGCGGCCGCCTGCCCCGGGTGCCGGATTGGCCTGACGGCCTCTATGGCAACGGGCGTCACCATGGCACCGCGTAGCCCGGCAGGTGCAGCGGCACAGGGCATGGCGGCACGGGGGCATGGCGGCACGGCGGCACAGGGCATGGCGGCACGGCGGCATGGCATGGCATGGCACGGCGGCACAGGGCCTGCGCTGCCTGCCGCGGGGACAGCCCGCTGGGGCGCAGCCGCGCCGTTGCCGTGGCGACGGGGAATCCTGCATAGCAACCGCAGCCGGCCCGCAACTTTTGGGGGAATCGGCATCCTCCGCCTGGGGCAGGAGGGTTGTGGCGTTTATTTATTTTTATTTTCATGTGTTTTTTTTTTTCCCCTTCCCCTGTTACGAAATGAGCTGCTGACTTGTGGCGAGCCGGTGCCGGGAGGTGACAGGAGCACGGGCCTCCCACAAGCCGTGCAGCATCCACCATACGGCCTCGCTGCATCCTGTCTTTCCTGTGGAGCTTTAGAGAAATACGGTCCGTAGTGCCACTGTTCCGTGGGATTTTTTTGCTTTTACGCTCCCCCTGCTCCCAGCAATTCCTCCGCTACTGCGCTTTGTAGAAGGACAGATGAATAATTCGAGTGATGGCATTACAACGGTAATTCGTGTGTTTGAACGAGGTTTGCTTCCAGAGCCTCATTTTATTGTCTCTGTTGCATTTTTAAGAGTATTTTAATTATGCCCGTATAGATTTATGCAGAGATTCTCATATCAAGTGAAAGTGTACAGCACATTTGACACACAACTGGAGGGATTTTGATCCCTTCTAATCCCCACGAGCAAAACATTCCGGCAAACGCACGCAGCCGCAAGCAGGAGCCCCGATGTTTGATGCCCGAAGCAGGTATTCGCTCAGCGGGGCGGCTTGGTCAGAACCGGTGGTGTTGCTGGCAGCTGTCACCTGCAGGGGCTCACGATGGCTTTTCCAGGTCGGCCTTCACCCATGTCCAGATGTAGCTGGGCAAATGGCAGAGCTGTCCTCTGAGCGAGGGGTGGGAGGGTGCCACCAAAACACCCTCAAGGAAGTCCCCACACCGAAAGGGAAACTTGCCTTTCCTGGAAAGAGGGAGATGGCAGAGCTGCTGCTACGCCGCTTGTGCTGCCAAGCCCTCGCACAGTAGCATCGAGTCTTCTGATAATGGCTGCATCATAAAACAAAGAGCTTGCAGGGCTGCAGGAGCAAACGGCTCACAAATAGACGCCCGAAGGAGGCTGGGCTTTGCATGAAAATATTGTGGTCTTGCTCTTATTTTTAGCTGGGTGTCTTTCAGCACTTCCACTGTCAAATAAAACTTAATCTTCCTGTGGTCTTCTAAAATATTCATTTAGTCACCTGCTACTGACTGACGGAACATCAGCATAAGGCTTATCTAGGCCATCAGTGACTGTTGAATTAATTTCATTATGCATTGGCAGTTACATGGCCAAGTCAGTTTTTGGATATATTTCTGATACATTCGCAAGTAGTTGAACATTCCCTGTGCGTTTGGAAAAACATTAATCCCATATGTATGTGATTGCTTTCTCATGTGTACAAAGACTTTGGTAGCGGGTAGAAAAATGTAAATCCGCTCTGCCATCGCCATATCTCCCGAGCAATACATTGTCATAGTAACAAATTCCAAGGGAAATTCTTCTGATGGTGGAGATGATATGTTTAGAAAAAATCCTTGGATGGCAGAGTTTTGTCGCTGTCCGTCAGCCTTACATAACTGAAGCCCACAACTAAGAGAAACTATGTCACCTGATATTAATGAAATACATCTGGAACAAGATAATTCACCAATATTAGAACGCCTGTAGGAACTGGGTTAATCGGAGGAATTGTAAGGTTTAAAAGGATCAGTTGCGGCGATTCCACAGGGGGCAAATTGACCTATTGCTTGTCTTTATCAGATGTTTTGGAAGAATAAGGATACACAAATGAATCACATGTTCAGTTTAGTATCTGCGTAAGCAGCTTAGGGGTGAATTGAGCATGGAGTGGAGGAATGTATTGTAAAAATATCCCAAGCAAGATGATCACTGAACGTACAAATGCTCCTTTTCTGAGCAGAGTTAATTCCAGCAGATAATTTAGCTTTACAACTCCAACAGAACATGCTGCATAAACATAACAGGGAAGACTTTTTATGAAGGAGTCTTATAATGTGAACCCACACATTTAGATGACTGACTCAGTATTATACTAGTATCATTTTAGATTAGACGTCTGACTCAAACCAGGAAGTTTGGATTACACTGGGATCCATGTATACAAGACCGTAGTTTTGGGGGAAAAACAAGTTGCAGTGTTTGTACACAAGAAGGAACTTCAGACTACTATTATCTGAATTGCTACTGCTTCTTTGAACGTGAAGAAGATTATCCGTAAGCTTTAAGAGGAAGTATATAGTAATGCAAATTACTTAATTTTAATTGGGTTGGATACGTGTTCTTAAAAACAACACTCATGCCTGACAAAGAAACCTTTTTTTTCTAATTCTTCTGATGGAGGCATATATCATGTCATTTATGATGAATTTCAAGGGTTAACTAACAGTGATACACAGTGTGATAAAGAAAAAACTCTCCTGGGTGTGGAAAAATGAGTGCTTTAGTCCAAGGGCTACGGTGTGTTTCTTTTTAAATATTTACAGTTGTGTTGGCAATAGCAACCTTGAGATGTATTTACAGACACAAACTTTGTTAAGTAACTATGTAAGTCAGTGCCCTGATATTTTGTCTGCATGCTTTACCTTCAGTTTTCTGACTCTAACTGAACTATAGGTGTGATTTTTCTCTTCTGGTAGTGCTTTGAGGAGGTCTTGAAATGGATTTTTCTTTTCTCTGAGTGTGTCATATCAGTATAGTTCTCAATTATTTTCATCAGCAGAAGGAGAAATGCTATCAAGAAATGTAATGTAAAATAACAGAAATTAGTAGTTTCACAGGTGGCTAAGAATGTTTTGGAGATCTGGGTGACCTGGGAATCTTGGCTAGACCACTTTATAGACTATATGATGTATAGAGTGTTATTTTTTTCTGCTTTTCATTTTTCCAATGTATTTTGCTAATTGTAGTTTGCTAAACCAGTGGTGAACATTGGCACATCTGGGCTAAGCTGCCATGTAGCTGATGAAATTGCAAATTGACCTGAAATAGAAACCGAAGAGAGGTTTCTTTCTTGCGTTGCCCCAGCCCGCCTGTTCAGAAAGGCTGCATCTGGTCCCTGGTTTGTTTGCATCTCTCCTGTAGGAGCAGCTTGGGTGAGCTTGGTTGATGCGTTGTGTGTTAGTGGGGCTCTTTGGTTCCCGGCTCAGCAGCTGGGGAAGTCCAGGCTCAACAAGTCACAGAGCCACCTCTGCAGCGACCACCTTCTGTGTAAAGTCCCTTTTCAGAGCATATTTCATTTAAATGGCACTGCTGCTTGACCTGGTCTTCCTTTTCCCTTCCTTTCTTGGAAGTGCATGATGTAGGAGGGGCTACGTTAGTGACCAAATATTTTATGAAACTTTACTGGTGGGGAATTTGAAAAATGAGGAGTGGCTTCTGTTTTATTGAATTTAGTGTCTCTTATCACTATTGCCTTCCGTGCAGCTGCTGGCTTTCTAGAAGTGCTATGAGCTCCTTAAATTTTAATCACTTCTCTCCCCGGTGTCATGTCCTTCAATATCTGTTTCTGCTAAAAATGTTTTTCTTTCTTTCTGCCCTTAATTCATACCATTTCAGCCAGCGACCTGTCCCAAGCGTAGGCGTTTTATGAAGACTAAATTATGAAGAAGCCCACTGCAAAGCAGCACTTTTCGCGCATTTTGGCCAAAGGTCTGAAGCGGGCTCAGGAGGGCGGCCCTCCTGAGGGGCCTCCCGCGGCCTCCATTTTGGTGGTGGCCCATCTCCATGGGGACGCGTGTTTGTGGCACGCCGCATTTCTTTCTGCTGCTGTAAAAGGAGTGGTGCATGTTACAGGTTTTCTTGCGAGGTAATCAGGTTAAGATAACCACGCTCCCATATACACGTCTCTTCCTAGGCTGAACAAGGAGCCGACTACGGCGTGCCGAGTTTGTGGCCACACAGGTTTGCTTCACGTGCGACTTCCCTGGTAGCACTGGGTGCACGCAGTGGCCCCTGCTCCCTGTTCAGATGGGTAGCACAGGAGAGGGGTCTTTGTGATTGTGAGCCCCTGTTTGACTTTTGAAATTTATTAGTAAGATGCAAAAGTTGGTGAAAATTGGATATCAAGCTTCTATGATACCTGTCACTGCAAGCTGTGTGGTGAACAGGGAGCATGGTGGCTGGGGGACACTGACGTTGCTTGTTCATTTTGCATTTGAACTAAAAAAAATATCACATTTTCCTGTTTTGAGACTGAAAACATGCAGTCCTGCCACTCTTAATCCCAGCTTTCTGCTTCCATTTCCCTGGTTTAAAGCCTCCTGCCGCACCTGGAGGAGGCAGAGCGGTGGCCTTGGTTGGTGCCCAGGTTGCTCCCCAGGCAGCAGCGTGTGTGCAGCGCTTGCTGCTCTGGTGGCCCCAGCTCTCGTCGGGGCACCCAGAACACTGCTACAGAAAAGAAAAAAAAAAAAAGAGACTTGAGCAGTCACTGCGTGCATAGTCTGCATACAGCCTGCTAAGGATGGGAAACTTTGAAGCTGTTGCACAAATGCTAAATGAACAAATGTTCTGTTTTCCTTGTGATACCCAGCTCCCAGCTTTTATTTGTTGGCTGCTGTTAGCAAGCTTTGTGGTCGGTATTTGTTGAACACCCACGATGTGATGGGTCAGTTTCAGTGCTGCTCTGTTACAGCATGCACCCATATTCACGTCTCATTTAGGGGACCCTTAAAAGTGCCTCTGTTTGCTCTTTGAGGGAGAAGGTTCTTCAGCCATTCCCACCTCAGGTTTGGGCCTGTCCTACAGTGCAAATAGCAGGTCTGAAGCCGTGCTGGTACAGTCGGGACAGTTCAATCATTAACTCTCTGCACAGGGTAGTTTGTCACCTTGCTGTGGAAATAGTTTCCCCTCACCACAAGGACTGCTATTGTAGATTAGCCACTTACAAAACTACTGGATTTGGAACAACTCATTCAATTTTTTTTTTGCTGGTTTTGGCTTCACTGCTTCCTCCCTAAAACTGTCACAAGCTTCAGACTTTCCCTGTTGCCTATTGAAACTAAACCTGCATCAAAGTGACCATGTCAAAGGTTATTGTTCTGGACAGTGTATAAGCACTCTTTTTATCTGTAGTGCTTCATGTGTTGAGATCAGAAATGATCTTTTCTGGCCATTTGGTGAAGCTGGTGAAATAAACTTTTTCTATTCATTGAGTACTTTGAAACACTGACAGACACTGTGGGGTATCTCCCTGCAAAAAGGGACTTAGAGAAGAAATTAACTGGTTGTCTTTTGCAATCTAGAAGCACAGCTTTAATTCTGTATCACTTTTTCTGCTTTTGGTAGGATATGAAACTGACCATAGGGCAGTCTACTATTTCTGTGCATGCTACAACCCCCTTTATCGAGATTGATCTCAATATTTTACTTCGTGGGTAGAGTCAGAATGAGTTTTCTTCCCTTGGTATGGTGTCAAGGCGGAGTCTTTGGGGAATTTTGTTCAGCTGTTTCTGTAGTTCAGAGATCACAAGGAAAACAAGTTCTTCCAAACTGTGCCCTCTGACACAGTAATATGTCTTGATTTGAACGTCATCTGTATTCTGAGACTGTGCTGCTTTCTGTTTTCTGGCAAATGAAAGAACATTGGTTCTGTCTGATGCCAGGTAGGAATAGCAAGGAAAATAACTTTTGCTTGAGTGAATGCCTCTAATGCTATCAATGCATAAATATTTGAGGATTTGCTGGTCCAGGACCGATTTTCTATTATATTCTTATCAGTTCTCTAGCCAGTAGACTTCTGTGGTATGGGAAGTATCCTGTTGGCTATGGCTTTATAAAACAAATAAGATCAGCTCTTACCTTTTAAATGGAATTTTCTCGTCCTGTACAGTATAAGGGATGTCGAGGGGAGGGAGATGAATGGGGGAAGCAGATCATGGACAGAAAAAGAAGAATAGAAAATGAAGTGTGTCCTCCTTCGTACAACAGAGTTCCATGAATTCTTGCTGTGGCACCCTTGTGCTCAGCAAGAACGACTGGTGGAAATACAAATAACCCTTTAAATGCATCTTTGTACCTCTCAAAATCAGATTAATGCTTCTGAGCCTTCTCAGCTGAGGTGTTTTAAATTCTTTCTCACCTGTACCCCCAAAATAGCACAAGTGTCGTTTCCCACTTGCTACATACATGCAGATTTGGTTCTTTACGTCTTTGTTTTGGCTGCATGTTTGAAGGCCTTTGGTGAAGAACTGTAAAGCAGCATCCTTGGCCTGTCATTCTTCTCTAGCAGATGCTGGGCAAATACCAACTCCTTTCATTAAGTTGTTGTTATTCACAGCCTCATTTGCTGAGCAGTCTTCCCAGTTACTTGGCTTTTTAGGCTTTTTTTCCTTCCCCTGTTCCGTAGATAAATATAGCCGTATTCCAAAGATAGCTTGAAATGGTACTATAGATATTTCCACTTAAGTTCATGGGAAAAGGAAAGTCTGGGGATGTGTCTTAACATTTTTTTTATCTTGTTTGTAAATCCCTCTCTAGCTCTAGCTCCGTGGCTATGAATAATGGTTACAGTAGCCTCAGTGACAGAGCTGTGAATTGGTGACTGCAGGAACTGGGCCGCACATGGGTGCTGTGCTTCCGAGGTGGTCGCCTGCGACTCCCCATCCCTCCCTGTGCTGTCCCCGTTGTGTAGCTGTGCACTTAGGGCACGCCTGGTGCGGCGCAGGGCCGTGTGGTGGTGCAGAAAGCAGAGGGCATGGGGCTCCCCTCTCCCTTGGTCACTCGGTGGCGTTCGGTTCATCTCTCACCCGTCACCCCATTAGCAGCCATTGCATCACTACTACAACTGCGGCGCTTGCGTGGGTGGGGAAGCCTGGGTCATGCAATTCAATAACAGTTCACTGGATTGTTAGGAACTGAAAATTAGGAGTTGGGAGCGAGTGTCTGTGTGATGAACAGTGGCTGACATGAGTTATCGTGTTTGTTAATCATACAGTATTACAGCAATGGAAATGATGTGAATTCTGCATATGAAAACAGATTCACGAAGCTTGGGAGACTGCAAATAGTAGCATAGTGTCTTGTATTTTATTGATATTATATTCAGAAAAGGTTCCTAATTTCCATATATTAATAAAGGTTTTCCATAAATTACGTTAAATTTTAAACTTTATATTTAATTATTCCTTTTTCTTTAGATTTTCTTTACTTCACTCTCCAGTAGCTGTTGAACTTCTTTCCTTTGGTTCTTTTAGTAAGAATGATTTTAGGGAAAGTCACTTTATTTGTGGCTCTGCTGTTAGCCCGACATTCTTAGGACAGTTTCTAATGTCATATTAATAGTAACAGACCTTCTATGAGGAAAAAAGCAATGAAGATCTTTTCAGAGCCTTTGAAACAAAGGGGAAGGGATGGTTTTTCTGTAACAGTTACTCCTGTGATTCTAAGGAATTCTGTAGTTTAAGTCTTCAATACTTACTTAATATTTGTGTTAGACTCCAAGTAAGGTGCACTGACCATTTCCAAGAATTGCAGTATTTGCTGTCAAACAACTGTGTGGACCTTTTCTCCTTTTTGCCTAATTTTTGAACGAATATTGGGGAATAAAGATCCCATTTAAAGTATGAGAGGTGCAGTTGCATTTTGTACCTGTGTCGTGTATCCACATAATCCTTGCCTGTGTATCTGAGCCAGTATTTCCCAAGGTATCAATCGGTGTTTCTGCAAATGTTTTTTTAAAAAACATCCTAAATGTTCAGAGCATTTCCAGTATCACGTTGCAGTACCCATGGCCATAAATCTTAAAATGAAAGGCAAAGTTTCCCTTCAAAGCTATTTCTTTAGTAAATATTTATTTTCAGATAAAAAGCTCAAAACAAGTTTCAGAGGGTTAGGCTTTTTGAATCTTTATTAGCTGGCAGGCTTTTTCAGGGATGCATGTGGTATCCCAGCATATGGATACGTGTACGTGCCATTTATAGTCTCTGTGTATATTTTGGAGAAGAAGGTTTGTTTATTTGTTGCAAGAAAGGAAGCTTGGGGATTGTCTGTTAATCTGTGAAAGCTTGAATTATGATTTTTATCACCACCTTTGCCAGTTGTGACTTGATTTCTGGTGTCACACAACTCAGCTCGGGGCTTGCCGGTGGTGATCCGTGACCACGTTTCCTGTGGCTCTTGTGGCTCATCACCACGACACCTGATTGTAGGATCCTGCTATGTAAAAGTGGATCCGCTTCCTCTGATTTTCATGGGGCTGTTTTTTGCTCAAATAAAAATATTGTGATAGAGTTGCTTCATTTCATAGGAACTTCCATGGCTCAGAGGAATAAAAACTAAAAGAGCTTGAAGTGTATTAAAATGTCTCATTTTGAAGTTTTGCAACAAAAAGTATGGAGTCCTTTTTCTTACCAAAACTTTTTTGCACTTTTGTGTTTTGAATTTTGACTTGGAAAATCAAGCTGCTAGCTTCATCAGAACTAAGTTTACTTATCTAAAAACCCCTTTTGCAGGAGGCCGTGGGGGGTCCTTAGTTAAGGAATTTCCATCCTCGGCAGGGCTGTGTACGGCTGAAAAGAGAGGCCGCCTTCCCCATACATTCACCTGAGCTGAGAGTTGCTGCTTTTTGCTTGGCTAATGTGTTTTGTGCTACGGTGGCCTGGTAAAACGTTCTTTCCCTTCGTGAAATCAGAAGGGCTCATTTTGTTCTTTTTCTGTGGTGAAAAAGCTACAATGAAGCTGTGAAGGTGATAGGTTGGCTATCTGTACCACGTTTCACAGATACTTGAACTTGATTTTGGCAACCCCGTAGCCATTTAAAGAAAATCTGGCAAGCAATTTTGGTACATCTAAACATAAATAAGAATTAATGGGTTGTTTTAGGTATGTTTTGAAAAATTGTATTGTTCGGTTTCCTTAAATTCCAGGTGGCCCTGAAGGCAGTGTGCATGTGTGGGGGTGTATGTGTATGCTTGGTTGTTGGGGGAATTCGTTCCATTTCTAAATCATAAAACTGCTTTGTAAAATACCTAATTTGGGAGTTGGTTTTGGTTTGGTTTGGTTCGTTAGTTTGTTTTTGCTATGAGTTAAAGGTCGGGGGGAAAGGGGGATGTTAAGCAATAGGCCTCAGAAAGAGGGCTTCTGTTCAGCTGCCATTTCCAGAGCTCCTACAGATGCAGCCTGGACGAGGATGCTGGACCCCATGGGCTTTCTAGGTTGGAACCCCTCTTGCCAATAATTCAAGCCAGCACGTGCTGTGGTAACAAGCACAGGTGTACCTTGCTGTGCCGTTCTCAGGTTTTCTGTGAAACTTCCCTCTCTGGCATCTGTTCGTGGGGGCTCTGTCCCCAGCGGGCTGCTGGTTTCAGCCAGGTTGGTGGGGTTGATGTCGTTAGGCTTTCGGGGAGATTCCATGTTTTCAGTCTGAGGCTTTTTTTTTTTTTTTTCCCTATGGCCGTATTTTAGTGATAAATGTGTAAACCTCTGGGGGTTTGAGTGCACGTGTGTGTGTGTGTGTCTGTGTGTGTGTACCGGGTGCCTTTTATGTCGAAAGGCATTGCGGCTGCCAGGCTGCTGCTCTCTTCTGCGCCTGGAAACAAAACGTGCTGGTTTACCGAAGGTGAACTATTTCCATTACAGAAACCCAGCGCAACAGCGATAGGCGGGTGGCCTGAGCAAACTAGCCTGCGGTGGGTTTGTCCAGGCAGTTGGTCCCGGCAAACACACCGGGGGACTTGGTTGTGCTGCGCGGTGACTGGCGGGGAGCAGGAGAGGAGAACCGGCTCAGTTGGCTCGGCTCTCGAGGGCACAAAGGCACAGGACTTAACCCTCCGTGCCTCAGGATCGTGTCTTCCTCGTGAAAGGGGAGTGAGTGAGCAGTGGGCCGGCCCAATACCACCGTGGATCGGAGCTGTCTCGTTCCTTTCCTTCCGCTCGGACTCACTTCTGCCCTGTTGGCACTCTCCTCCCGCTACCTGGCAGAGCGCTCTCCGTAGGCTCGTGTCGTGCCTCAGTTACGTACCGTAATTTTTCAGTGCTCCCCTCGTCAGGCATCCAGGATTGCACAGCCAAAGGGTCTCTCTAATACAAATGTAAATTTATTTCTTTCTTGGCTTGCTGTGGCATGCGTGCAGTTGTTAAATTTTCTTTTCATTAGCTTGTATGACATATTTTTGGTATTGGAATTGGTGCTACATGGACTCTATTTGTGAACGTGGAATAACTGCAGTTTATTGTTCAGCCCTTTCCGAAGGTAATAGCCGGTGTCCAGCTCCCTACAGCTGGTGGTTGATGTTTCTATTTGTTGCTTGTGGCCCCTTTCCCCTGACTGCTCTTGTCCGTGTTTGTCCATGCTGCAGTTTTTGACTTCGCCGACGGCTGTCTGTGTTGTCTGCCTACACATTTTGCAGAGCTCTACACCTCTCACTATTTTTTTCTGTGGCTATTTTTATCAGGATTTTATTAAATACCCTGCTAAAAGAAATCCTGTTCAAACAGTAGTTATAGACTGCTTGGGAAACTTCCTAAGATTAGTTTGAAAAACTCAGATGATCAGAATAGACTCTTTTTTTGTCACTTTAACTTCAGTGTCTAAAAGTGTATATAATTCTCGGGTTTAGTGTGTGGTTGTTGTTGTTGTTTCTTAAGCCAGAGTATGTGAAATTTGCAAAACTAATAGCATAATAATGCAGATAACAAGGATTGAGCTAATAAAAATGCAGTGATTCTTTAAAATGTCCAAGCAGCATTGGGAATTCGTATCAGATGGTTAGGCTGGATGCAGGTCCCAGTATATAAAAAAGAGATGTAAACTTAGCAAATTGGGGTTTCTTTGGGTTTCATTCATTTCACTGTTTAATCGGGATTAGCAGATGGAGAAAAAAAAAAAGTAAAAAATAAAAGTAATATACAATAATAGTAATAATAAATTAGGTTAGTTTTAATTATGTAACTTTCCTGAAAAGGCTTTTTTTTCCAGCCAGCTGTCTGATCAGTGGCAAAATTCATAGCAGCTCCCCAAGTATTTAAGATCTCTATTAATTGGAGTTCCTTCTCTGTATGAAACATTGTTCCTTGGTTAGCTGTTTTGCATATGAAAGATGAAGACAACCATTTTTCTCGTGAGATTAAAAAAAAATAAAACAATTAATTAAAATGAAATCATTTTCTATACTTAATGGAATGAATAACAAACAAAGCTTCTGGAGCAGCCAGCTTTTATTTTCCTACTTGCAAGTATAACATAATGTAAAAGGAAGACTTTAGACAAACGCATTCTTTCCATGGTAGCTGAAGAGCCATAATCAGATGTATTGCTAAAGTGATGCAGATCTTTCTTTTGCTGCCTTTTTTTTTTTCTTTTTGCTGCTTTTGGCTTCAGATGTAGAAATAGAATTGCTGAGATTTGGGGAAAAAGAGAACGGAAAATTCTGCTGGAAATGCTAGAACTGGTCTTTTTCCATCTCCCTGCGGATATTACCATCCAAACTCTGCTTTGAAAAGGCACGGCAGCAAGTTGCATTGATGAGCTCTGGAGCAAGAGGTTCAGGAGTTGAATTTGTTGAGTGGCACTGCCAAAAAAAACCACAGCCAAACAACCACAACAACAAAAGAAACATTTTGCTTATTTCCATGTCCTTTGCCATTCTCTGTTCTGTGGGGGTTGGGATGCCCCTGAAGACGGGCGGCCAGCACTCCACGGGTGGCACTCTCAGGGTCTACAGTTAAAAGCCCCACTTAGAGTTGTGCCTGATCATTAAAGCCCCCCGGACTAACAGGGGACACTTCGTGACGAGCTGTTTGGATTTGTTACCGAGTTTGCCTTAGGGCTAATCTAACACAACAAAAGCATGCTTAGGTTTTGGCCACATGGTCCTGGGAGCAGCATCTCCTGATTGCTCAGCAGAGGGTTGGTTTTTGTGGTGTTTTTTCTTCTTCTTGTGTTTCCTTTTTGTCCTTTGCCACGTCATTTTAAGATGCTCTCACTGCCCTTGCACGGTAGCAAGCTGTCCTCTCAGTTGTGCGGATGAAGCTCGTGGAGCCACACCATAAATTCGGTCCTGGTTGTTTGTTTATTTTTCAGGGATTGGGGCTTGTCAAGGAGGGATGTGGGCTTTCTTAAAACATTCCTACCAGAGAGAACGTGCCACCGAACCACAATGTCCCTGAGGCTGGTTGGATGGCACAGTGCTGTGATAGGAAAATAATGCTCAAGTCTAGCTCCCAAAGCGCAGAAGAGCATGGAGGCATCATCGTACTTCGGTGTATTCTGGAGGTTAGTGCTCTACAGCTGCCTTAAAGGTTTCCTGACTTGCAAACCCGTGTTCTCAAGTCACTTCCATGCCACAGGGAAGTTTCCCAGTGCTGGGGAAAGCAGCAGCTGGGGAAAGAGGAGCCTTACCACAACGTTGCGGTTCCCCAGTCTTGGTGAGCCTGTGGAGGTAGGGTAATTCGCATGGCACAGTTTAGCAGCCTGCTGCATCTTTGCCTGTACTCAGATGCGGTATCAGTAGGGTTATTCCTAATCTAATTAATCTGTAACTTAATTCCTCGCTAATCCTGGGCTGGCATGGGAGTTTGAACTGCACCAAGCGGGCAAATGCTACCTGGGGACTCGGGCCCGGGGAGAGGCAGCTGGTGGCACGGGCTGCTCCTCGCTGCCTGCCTTCTGATCTCCAGTCCTCAAACTGCAAGGCAGAAAAGGGGGGTGATTTGGAGGGAACAAACAAGTTAACAGTAATCCCTCTGTGAAGGCAGGAGCCCAGTTTTCATGGGGATGTCTCTCTGGGCCTGCTGTATTGCTGTTGTGCACAGACATTGACACCTGGATGGAAAACTTGCCGCTTTAATAGCTTGTGGGGAAGAAACAAGCACACAGGCTCTGGCCTGTCTTGGTCACTGACCAGGCGCAAATAATGAACTTATTAGACTGAATTAATCTCTTAAAGGAAATGGTTTGAAATCCATCTGGTAGAGTACTGAAAAGCAGACTCAATAAAATCCTAGGAAATTGACTGTAGGAAGCAGTTTTCTGTTGGCAGAAGGCAGAATTGGATGACCCGAGGAGAGTCTTTCTGTCTTGAATTTCTGACACAGAGGCAAACAGAAATCGGCGGCAGACCCTGCGCATGGGGTTGCAAATGGCATTTCCAGGGGATGAGAATTTAAATGCGCTTGTTCCAGCCGAGGTGGAGCACGATTCCCTCAGCGAGGTGTCGCGCTGGGGGTTGCTTTTTTGGTGGGGGATCCTAATGTTCAGAAGGCAGTAGTATGCACGAAGCTGAGCATACTCCTTAAATCACAGGCCACTGAGACACCGGCTGATCTCACTTTGGTGCGAAGGAAGAAAAATCATCAGTAACTTCAGCTTTGTGTGCAAGCCTGCTATCGATTTCCGTGGCTGGAAATAAATCACGAGTTCTTTTTGTGCGGTTGTTGTGTACCCACACCGTCCCCAGGGGATACTTGAAGTAACAACTTGTGCTTTTTCCCCCAGTGCCAGTCCGATGCTGGCTGTATGTGAGGAGGATGCTCGAGTGTAAGCCTTTTTGCACAGAAACCGCCGGGGTTGCCTTTCTGCGCTGGCAGGTTCCCAAAATGGAGTGAGATGATGTGGCCCTGCGCTATCTTCTGTAGGAGGCTCGGCCCCCGGCCACCCACTTGTTGGTGCTCCATGCGAAGGGCTCCTCCTTTAGGAGGGTGTTGGGTTGTGTCCTCTGGTTTTTGACGCTGATGGATTCCTCATAGCGTACCTCTTTGCCGATGCCTAAGGACGCGTTCTAGTGAGCGTGAGGATGGATGTAGCCTGGCAATCGCATTCATACTTCAGAGCACTCCTTGGGGTATGACGGAGGCGATGTACATCCCATCAGACGATGAGTTTCTTGCTGTCCTTCAGCTTCCATACAGTACACAACATTGTATTACAATCTCAGTGTCAAAACTAGATGCAGACTCTCAGCGATGTAATCCTGCCAGCTTGAAAAACTTTTGAAGCCTTTGGTTTATTTTTCCTGAATCAAAGCTTAAGGTTAGCCCGAGGTTTGCTGGAAATGAATATCAATTGGAGCCAGCTTTTTTGTGTGTTTGTTTTTAATGCCCTTGCTAGGCTGAAGTTTCCAATTACAGAAAAACTAATTTTGCTTCCAAATCTGGCTGGGAAACGGTCAACACCGATAGTACCTTGGTAAGAGAAGTCTTTGTTCCTTTCTGGCACTACCTGCAAAGACAGTCATTAGCTGAAAAGTAGCAGCTTGCTTAAATCTCTTCTTTGCTTATTATTATTCAGGGACTCCTATTCTCGAACGTTTCTTAAACAAAGGCTGCCTTTGCACCACCCCAGCTAAATCCCGTGCCGTCGACACGTGGCTCTCGGGGCCGCTGCTGCTCCCGGCTGAGCCCCGAAGCCCTCGGCGTGCCCGGCGTGCAGATGGCCTGCAAGCTTCTGGAGCTCCTCGAGCAACGCCGGGGTGGTTCCTTGGCTCTGCAAGACCTTGCCGCGCACGCTGTGCGGTTTAAAGGCAAAATGCTTCCTGCTAATTATGAGCAGTTACTCTGTAGGAACAGACTCATTATAGGGGCGCTGAGCCCTGGCCCACCGTCCTTTTCAGCACCTGAATAATGCGGGAGGGAGGGGGAAGAAATGGCAAGAGGAGCTGGAGCGCTGGCACCAATTAGTCCTCAGATTACTGAAAGAGGATTGCAATTTCAAGGCCAAAAGGAGTAGGGAGTGGGTAAAAGGATTTGAAATGAGATTATGGGACCTAAAAGCGCCTTTCTTTTGTTACGGAAATAATTCAACAGTTTTGCTGGAGCCAGTGAGACAATCCCGTTTCGTGGCTGAAGTAGGGGAGCTGTGTCCCGTTGCTTTTTAAGGTTCTTTAGCTAAGTTGATCCCCACTCGCATTTGTTAGTGCTTCCTGCAAAATCAAAGTGTTTTCAACAAACAAACAAAAACGGAGGAAAGCTACTGGCTCATCAAAAGGCCTGTTGTTTTTCAGGAAGCTTATTTGTATTCTTTGAAAGGGGAGCCAAGGGAAGGAGGCAGATTGAACTCCTTTTTTCTTTGGGAAAACTTTTCCTGGTGGTTACCACGAGACCGGCACCGGTCGCCCTCTCGCCACCCATAGCGGAGATGAGTGGCGGTGCCGCTTGTTGGCTTGCTCAGAGATGCGGGTCCTGTAGCTCATGCTCGCCTTCCAAGCAGCCTCCTGTCGGCACAGTAGCGGTGCGTGTAGTCCTCCTCCTCCAGGAGGAAAGGGCGCGAAGCTTTCCTGCCCTGCTCAAAGCGCCCATGATACACTTGAGTCTCTGGGACTGGAGGCTGGAGCTTGCTTGGAGGCAGCAGAAAAAGAGGGCTCTGTCCCCTCCCTCCCCTTCCAGAAAGAGAATGACAAAAGGGAGAATTGCAGGCGTTGTGGGTTTAATGTGAAGTGTTTTGGCTTAGTATATTAAATGGCTGCAAGACTGGGTGAAGTGCTGAAACGTTTTCTGCCCTTCCCAAGAAGGAGGATGTTTCTCTTGGGCTGGCTTAAACACAAAAGGCCTGTAGAGATCATGAATTTATCTGTTACCAGCCTTTTTCCTTTCCTTTTCCAGTAGAACTTCTCAGTGTGATAAACCAATGCAGGCATGCTTGGAAGCCCTGCTTCGAGTTCCCTGTGCCCTCTAGTCCAGGGGAGTCTCTCGGCATGAAGCAGTGGGTGCTGCCGTGCTCTCGATTTCCCTTACTTGCTGGGTTTCACATCAGCCCATGTTAGATCTGCTTTCATAGGCAAATACTTAAAGCTGTCATCCTGTGTGGCGCCGAGTTCTGTGGGCAGCTTCTCGCCACTCAGGCTAGCCCTCAACACCTGTTGTAGGGTCCCTCCAAGAAAAGAGGGAAGGGGACTGAGGGAGGAGCCCACCACCAGAGCTCCCACACGGACAGTGAGAACGGGGATTGGTGAGGGAACACAGGCTCTCGTACTGCCCATGGGATTTGCCTGATTGGCTTAATAAGGCTTCCGTGGTAAAGCTGATGATGCTAAAGGCATCTTGTGGCACACAGTACCACAAACTTTCTGAAATAAGATAAAGATGTAAAAAAGCAATTCAGGAGAGGAGATAACACGGAGGAGGAGACCATTGAGGCAGGGGTTAGCAATGACAAGAGAATGGCAAGGCCTCTTACAAGGAAGAGAGCAAAATGCTTTGAAAAGGGCAACGGGTGCTGTGAGATGACAGCAATTCCTGCTAATACCCCGCATCCCTTCATGCTTCTCTGTGGTGCAAACGTTAGGTGCATTATTTCTGACCAGGAGTTGGTGTTGCAGTGCGTTGTGGCTGACGGAGAGCCACAGGCGGTGCCGGCTGCGCCTGGTGTAGGTGGGTGGCTGAGGGGTCGGTGCTACCAACAGCTGGATGTGCTGCTCCAGTCTGTGTGTGTTTGCTTTCAGTCATCTGTGTGTTGGCTGGGAAATGCAGCGATGTGCTGTATATGACGCTGAAAAAAGAGCCTCGGCTGTCAGTGAGGCCACTAACACGAGAGTCAGCTGGCCAGGTGTGGCAGAGCGACTTGTTCCAGTTCCCCCCGTGACTTGTCAGAAGTTACTTTAGCACGTGAAGGAAATATTTCTGCCTAATTGGTTGTAGTAAACGGATGCTCTGTAAATTAATCGTGTCTTTAATGTTTAAGAGGTTATGTCCCGTTCGTTTTATGACTGATTAGGATCATTTCACTAGAATGAGCAAGCTTGAGGTCATCTGGTGTTTGAGCAGCACAGTTTGTTACTTTCTGTGATTTGCTGCTTTAGAGGGCACGAATGCTATCTGGAGATGTCAGGGTGTCAGTGTCACTTTCTAAACACCAGTGAACCATAATTAATTGTTTCCTGTAATCTAACTCATTGATTTTCTATATTTGAGGTGATCCGAGGAACAGCTTTACTCCAGGGATTAATTACAGAGAGAGACTGAGAGTGCACATACACTTAGGAACATATTTTTGCTAGTTAATTCTAATGAGGATTTTTTCTGCAACCGCATGGCAGATCCCGAGTCAACTGGAAGGGGAATTTTACAGTATCTGACAGATAGCCATGCCCGTCCTAACAGCTGCTTTTGGTGCTCGTCGTTAGTGAAATACCTCTGGTTTGGGGTTGCCCACAAGCAGGTGGAGCTTCCAGGGCCTCTTGGCTCATCGAGGAGAGAGCTTGCGGTCTCCTCTCCTGGCTGTTAAACAAGAGCTGTTCAGCAAGGGGCACAGTGGGTGGCTGAACTGTCATGTCGGTTTTCTTGTGTAGCTTTCTCAAGCTTTATCAAGAGAGAGTTAAATGGCCTAGACTCTCTCTCTCTAAGCTTCTGTGTCTTCACACAAGGTTATTACCAAACTGCTGTCTCAATATACCACGCAGAAATAGTAAATTTAGATATTTGCAGCTTTGTTGCTTTTTTCATGTTTGCAACAATTTTTTTTCAACCTTCCCTGCATGAAGTTGCAGCTGATAAAGCAGAGATGTAGAAACCAGTATCTCATAGAAACCTGCACCTGAGAGCACAAGCAATTGCCTGCCCACCTTCGCCTTTCCTCATACAGCCTTCGTTTCTGTACCTCTGCTTTGTCTGCTGCAAATCCCGGAGCGAAGAACGGGGTTTAAGCCGTTTCTTACCGGGTCACATTCAATTTCTGTACAAACACCTGAGAAGCAGCAGCAAACGAAGGGAAGCATAGACCAGATCACAGATTCCACTGTGGAAGCTGAGATTTGTTGAAATAACAATGCTACAAGACATTTTCTGGAAAGGTAGTCTCCTTTTTGGTAAGGGTGCAACTTCATCAGTCATATGAAAAATTGCTGACTTAAAAGTAGAAGGGTGACTTCTTGTTATAAATTATGGAAAGGTCAGCTTTTCTTTTCCTTCACACGTTCTTCACGTTCTTCATTCATGCAGGTAATACTGTAACTTGAGAAAATTATTATAATGCTATTAAGTACAATGTTAGTGTTCTCGACAGGCAGAACAGCTCTTCTCAGAGCTAAGAGTTAGGGATAAAGGCGCACCCTGAATGGTATTTCCCATTACAGGTGGGAGGTTTATTTTTCTCCTAGGATGAAAGTGGCTAAAGATAATTTAAAAATGAGTAAAAATGAAGTCCTCCGAGTATTTGTTTACAGTTAGATTTGCAGAATGTGTGAAACTCATTATTTCATAGCTCTGCTTTGAAAATCTCCAGTAGAAGATACTGGGAGTTGAGTGCTGTGGCTATTGCCTACAGCTCCTAACCAGAGCTCAGTTCTGGTTCTTCATTTTGAAAGAGGCTGTAAAGAGGAAGTAAAATTACATGCGAGGTCTCACCTGCCCCGGCCCTTAACTTTGAGGCTTTTCTGGAATAAA